>NC_141041.1:37170000-38540000 GCF_052040795.2 Danio rerio
ATATATATATATATATATATATATATATATATATATATATATATATATATATATATATATATATATATATATTACAAGCCAACATGAAACTTTACCATCACATTGATGTAAATATAAATTACATCAAAAGTAGCAAATGTGCTTATTTGAAGATGAAATATAATAGATTGTCTTTATTATTGATGATGTATTTCATAACTGAAGAGAAATTAAATATTTGCACCAGTTACTGCAAGGTTAACTTACTACTTACTGCTTTGTCTTTATGAATACTTTCAGCTCACCTGCATATTGTTTCCATTTAGCAGTTTGATATTTGAAACCAGTGTTTCTCAACCATGCTCCTAGAGGACCACAAGCACTGCATGTTTTGGATGTTTTCTTTGTCTGTCACACCCATTACAGGTTATTGATGATCTGAATCCAGTGTGTTTGGTTAAAGAGACATGGTAAATGTACAGAGCTGGTGGTCCTCCAGGAACATGGTTGCGAAGCACTGTTATAAATATACTCAATATATGTAACTAATATAACGCATGCATCACTTTTTGTTTTTCATTCTAGCTGACATAGTGAATGAGCCTCTGCTGGGGAAAAATGGCGAGTGAAGAGGAGCAGCGAAAACTTCCACAATATCATATTCTGGTGTCTTCATCTAACTTTCTTTCTAAACTTCATTTGAACTTTCACATTTACTGTAGGTCTAAATAAAGTTTGGTTTGAGGTCTTAAAATATCTTAGTCTGTACATTCATATATTTTCTAGAAACCTAAACTTGTGTTTTGTATTGAAACAATTACAGACTTTAGAAGATCAGTTTCAGCAGTGTTCATGGAAAACCTCTTAACTTTATTGATTTGTACTACTTTTGTTTTTATTAATAACTTTCAACTGCTTTTTCTGAGTGAATATTTTTAAAAATGAATGAAGAGAGAGAACATGTATAGAAGGACAAACAAAACTGGATGATGGAGAGCTAACAGAGATCGATAATAAAATTAATTACTAACCATTTTTGTGTTGTTATGTTTGTTAAAAATGTTATTTTTTAGGATTTGCACAGTGTAATTTTGTCTTTGCTTTTGTATTGTATGCAAGGTAAACAGGCCAAACAGCTTCCAGAACAAGAAATAAGCGTAGGGAGGGACCAGATTTTGTCTGTTTGGTGCTGATTGAGTCATTGCATTTGTTATCTTTTGCTACTTGTGGATCTCATTTGATTGGCAGGTTGCCCCATCCTCATGTCTATGATCATGTCATCAGAATAACGTCAGTGTAAAAACAAGGGGAAGCTATTTTAATTGAGAGTTACATGAGTAAAAGTATAATAACGTTCTCAGATGGGTTAAAGCAATGCAAATTTCCTTAAGAATAAGAACCGTCATTTAGATTTTAATTCTCGAACACAGTGTACTACAGCTGAAGTCAAAATGATGAGCCCTCTTGTAGTTTTTTTTTTTCTTTTTCAAATATTTCCCAAATTGTGTTTAACAGAGCAAGGTTTTTTTTTTTTTTTTTCACAATATATCCTATGGAATTGTTTTTTTTTTTTTTTTTAAAGAAAGTCTTATTTGTTTTATTTCAGCTACAATAAAATCAGTTTTTAATATATAATTTAAAAAACAAACATTGTAAAGTCAATAGCAATGTTTACTTTTCGATTTTGTTAATAAATTATCATTATACAATGATTTGCCTAATTACCCTAACTTCCTAAATTGCCATTTAAGCTGAATACTAGTACCCTGAAAACTATCTAGAAATATTTTATGTACTGTCATCACTGCAAAAAGTGATGATTGGAAATAAGGTAATGGTTTTAATGTTTAGAAATGTGTTGGAAAAAATCTGTTAAACAGAAAACGGGGACAAAAAACATACAGGGGGGCTAATAATTCAGGAGGACCTATAAATCATCTGACATCATGTGACTGTATGTGAAGTATTCATATGTGATTTCATCACACTAAATGTGTGGATTTTTTTATGATGGTCCAGTATTCCAATGTGTTAAATATAGCTATTCAATAGGTTTTAGTCATTAAAATGTAGTAATTCCAAAAACTAAATTTGAAAAATGTGGGTACTACGTAAATCAAATCCCTCAAAAACATACCACATATAATAATATTACGATGATGTCAAAGATAAAAGTTGAACTTAAAGAAATTCCCATTATTTAGGCTTTGTAAATAGCATAATAGAAACTTTTTTAGAAACTATTATTTAAGATTTTTGAATCATCTGAAATTATAAAATATTACACTTTATTCCCTTCTCACGGAATTCAGTAGTCCAACTGCATAAATCAGACGTTCTGCTTCCTGTTTTCACTTCTATGAGCTGACTATTATAGTCTTAAATGCAAGCAGAAGTGGTACAGATGAGTTAAAGTGCAACATTCATTTATTCAACAATGATATAAAACAATATAATTTCAGCAACTCAACTCCAGCAACCTCTGACAATCGTCAGGTACACACACAAATTGTTCCATGATAGACATTAGAGTCTGTTGTGTCTGATTGTTCTCCTCTTTTTAGTGCAGACCTATTTATATATTTATAAAAACATAATTGGTGAGAAAAATATTCATGTAACAGAAAGAACTTGCATGCACTGACATGGGAAGAAGCACTAATGACAACAGATTCAAAGCTTTGGCCATTTTTACCATCATAATACAGGTATTCAAAAACAAGCAGCTAATTTTAAACAGAAAATAACCTAAACTAAAATGAGCAACCCAATTATTATAGTGTGAATAACACCATCCAGTTACTGTATATGGTTTGATGTTTGGCACCTTCAGATGAGGAGGTACATGTTGAAGTGTCTGAATGAGGCCGTTTTTATCTTTTCTTGAATGAGCTGAAGTAGTTTTTAATGGTGTTCTCGATGTTAGGCACTTGATAGCTCTGAGCGGCGTAGATGCCTGTGCAGGTCCCTATAAGAACTCCCAGAATGGCGGAGGAACGGAGCTTCGCCACCACATAACCAGCCAGAAAACCTTTGAGGAAGGGAGAACTGAGCACACTTCCACCCTAAAATGAGGAAGAGTGCAAAACATTGAGATTCAGAGAAAAAACCCACATCTTCTTTAAGACAAACAACCATATATGAAGCTTTACACATTTTCCAGCTCGAAAAATGAAAGCAAACTTTTTGGAAAATGTCTGTCTGTTATAAAAAAGTTCACCCAAGAACGTATGATTTGCTCACCCTTGTTTCAAACCTGTTGGAGTTTCTTTCTTCTGTTGAACATAAAAGCTATGTTGAAAAAAGTCCATAGTATATGTTTTTCCTACTATGTGAGTGGTTCCAGGTTTTTAGCTATTTTTAAAATATCTTATTTTGTGTTCAAGAAAAGAAAACACAAAGTTGGGAACCACTTGAAGGAGAATAAATAGTGAGTAAATTTACATTTTTGGGTGAAATATCCCTTTAACTGGCTCTAACAGCAAAAGAATAAAAAAAAAAAACACTTTTAAAACAGAAAATAGCATCAAACTGAAAAAAAAAAAAAAAAGAAAAAAAAAGATTTTCATTGCATTATACATCTTCAAAAACCAACCTAATTTGAGCTTAGGTCAATTCACCTGCTGAAGGCATCAGCCTGTATTACTATTACTTATATTTAAGTAATCATGCTTAACGGAAGAATTCTTATTTAAAAACTACATGACTTATGATATTGTTAAAAATTTAGACAATCAAAAGAAGGAAAAAGAGTCAATTTGTGTCATGTCACTATTTCAGCAGTGCTGACTCCAGAAAACACTGCAAACAAACTGGATTTAAAAAAAAGCATAAATCATCTATGAACAACTTTATCTCTCATAGCAGGTCTGTCTTTAAAAGTTCATGTTATCCTATATTTAATCTAAGTTATGCTTGGGCTATGTTGATTAATTTGCCATTGCATGATGCCTAATGTGAAACATCACGATGGACAATGGCATCGTCGTTGTGGGCGGCGGTGAATTAATTATTCATGAATATTTAAATAACTACCTGACCCACATGGTCTTTATTTAACCCATAACCAAATCATAAATATATAAAAGTTACACACAAATTACCACCAGTCAATCCCTTTTTCCGCGGGACTCTGGCATGAATAGGCAGAGTGATGTGTTGTTATAATGGTGTCGACAAACTTGGTCGGTAAAAAAAGGTGCACATCCAACAGGAATCAACCAACAATATCTGAGGTTTTCGCTAAAATTAAGTACAAGAGTGAAAGTGAGAGATTGAAGCAGTGTACTGACGCTGTGACATGTTACCTGATAGATCTAAAAGACCAAAGAGTCATTAGATACAGAGACAAAATTAAATAAATATTACATTTAACAACTATAGTGAGATGCGATCCAGCAGTACATCCTTGATAAACTGTCCGATGTGCACTACTGTCAGGGGTTTGTGGTCAAAGCACCCGCTAACTGCTGGAGAATTGTGATGCCGGCTCAGCATTGTGATGTCTATTGGCCATCTGTAATGAACTATGGCATCGTCTATCAACCAAACTGTAATCTAAGTGAATGTAATTCTGACTGTTGCACCCATATACCAATGTGAATGGCGTAACTAAATGAATATCTCTCTTGTCTCAAACTACTTTAAAAAACAGAATAATTTTATGTATAAAAACATAATAATATTAACTGGATTATTAAAAAATTAAAATGTACTCTTTATAAATACACGATCGGACTTCCGTTAATGTCGCCTTTGGTATAGACGTGAGTGCGATCAGCTCCCTTTAACTTTTCATTTCTTCTTTACAAACCTCGTTGTTTTAGAACTTTTTGGCAACCTACATTTATTTACTTTTCTCTCCTAGAGTACGTACTATTAAATTATCACTTAACATGTCGAAAGGAAAAGGGCAAAGAGGTGGAAAAAGACAGTGAAGCGCCG
This sequence comes from Danio rerio, assembly GCF_052040795.2. Taxonomy (NCBI): domain Eukaryota; kingdom Metazoa; phylum Chordata; class Actinopteri; order Cypriniformes; family Danionidae; genus Danio; species Danio rerio. The sequence goes on from NC_141041.1 coordinate 37,174,924, forward strand.
TCCTCGCCTAGCTCTAGTGTCACGCTAGCCGAAATTAGCGCCCTGCACGAGGAGCTCAGAGCCTCTCTGGCCGCGGATTTTAAAGCCTCTTTTAAAAGCTTGGACAGTAAGTTGGACAATATTAACTCCACAGTCGAGATTAACAATATTAGCACAATATTAACACAATATTAACTCCACGACCAGTGCATCAGTTGTCTTAAATCAGGACTCACGGAGGTGACCCAGCACCTTGAACACCTCGAGACCGCGTGCTCCGACCTCCCTAAAGAAAATGAGTGGCTGCGGTCTAAAATGTCAGACCTAGAGGGGCGCAGCCGGTGGCAGAATATTCGCATCGTGGAGTCAATCGAGGGACCGCAACCAACTAACTTCTTCTACGAAGTGCTTGCTGAGATTTTTGGCTATCAGATTTTAGCATCACCGCCTGAACTGGACAGAGCGCACCGAATTCCCGCTCCCAAGCCTGCCCCAGGACAGAGATCGCTTCCTGTGGTTTTGCGGTTTCACCGTTACCAGGTGAAGGATTTGGTGGTTCGTGAGTCCCGTAAAAAGGGATTTTGACCTTTTCTCAATCATAAGATTCGGATATTTGAAGATTACAGCCCAGATGTCCTAAAGCTACGCAGTGAATTCAAAGATGCCATGGCGGAGCTCTACAAGCGCGGACTCAGACCTGCTCTTTTCTTTCCAGCTAAACTATGCATCACTCTACTGAACGGTGAGTAACTATGGCTGCTGACAGCTAACGAAGCCAACAACTACATTCAGAACTTAGACGTATATTAGTTCACCTCTATGCTTTGGACTATGACATGACATAAACACATCTCTTGTTATAAACTGCTTGGCGCTTTTTTTACCTTTTTTTCCCGTAACACTTATGCCACTTCAAGGACTTACTACTGGGTGACTAACGTTATTCGATGTACTCTCACAGAAGTTTGTTCGTCGTGATGCAATGTGATTTATTTTATTTATTTTTTGACAATTCTATTATTGCTTTTTGATCACAATGGTGACTCGTTCTTTTCACCTTTTATATTTTTCATGGACGATGATATATCATCGTGTTCTGGGATAAAGACTTGTTAAACTGTATACAATGTTTGTTACCAACATACGAATACGTCATAGTTCAACATATGTTTATTTCATCTATTTTTTTAAGTCAGTTATTCATACGGTTGTATGTAGTAGTAGTACAAATACAACTATGAGGTTGTGTGGTAAAATATTGTTGTTGGTTGGAGATATGTTTGATGTAGATGTTCTTGCCTACATCATTTGTTGGAGTTATGTGTGTGGGTTAGGAGGGCTCCAGAGAAAATTTGTGACAACTAGTTTTTAATGTCTCCTGTGTTCAGTGGGACACCTACTGGTGTATTTACATCCTCCAGCTGGAATGTCAAAGGGCTTAACTCACCTATAAAACGTAACAAAGTTCTCAACCACTTGAAGCAGCTAAACACTAAAATAGCTTTTATCCAAGAAACTCATCTTACAAGTGCTGATCACTTAAAAATTAGGGAATGGGAATGGGTAGGTCAGCTGTATCATTGATACTCAATTATATATTTCAACTAAACCTGACAAGACGTCTGAACTTTCTAAACTAACTGAGTGTATCAAAGACATAAAAGACTGGATGACCAACCATTTTCTTCTTTTAAACTCCGACAAAACAGAATTATTACTTATTGGGCCTAAATCTTGCACACAGCAGATCTCGCAACTCAATTTACAATTAGAAGGATACAAAGTTAGCTTTAGCTCTACTATAAAAGATTTGGGTGTCATATTTGACAGCAATCTAACTTTTACAAACCATATATCCCATGTCACTAAAACTGCCTTCTTTCATCTGAGAAATATCGCTAAATTACGAAATATGCTATCCATCTCAGATGCAGAAAAGCTAGTCCATGCTTTTATGACTTCGAGACTGGATTACTGTAATGCTCTATTTGCTGGCTGCCCAGCATCCTCTATTAACAAACTTCAATTAGTACAAAATGCAGCAGCCAGAGTTCTGACCAGGTCTAGAAAATATGATCATATCACCCCAATTTTATCCTCCTTACACTGGCTGCCTGTTAAGTTTCGTATTGAATTTAAAATATTACTTCTCACCTATAAAGCTCTAAATAATCTAGCTCCTGTTTATCTAACCAACCTTCTGTCTCGCTACAAACCAACTCGCTCTTTAAGATCTCAAAATTCAGGGCTTCTGGTAGTACCTAGAATAGCAAAATCAAGTAAAGGAGGTCGAGCCTTCTCTTTCATGGCTCCTACACTCTGGAATAGCCTTCCTGATAACGTCCGAGGCTCAGACACACTCTCCCAGTTCAAAACTAGATTAAAGACCTATCTGTTTAGTAAAGCATACACTCAATGCATCACCTAGCGGGTTCCACACTGGCTTCTACATCTTGCTTATATACACTATGAACAGCAGCTACGCTAATTATTCTCTTTATTCTCTATTTTTTACCTGGGGATACTCATCCCGAGGTCCTCAGATTATGCGGAGTCACTGATTGGATCCAAGACCAGCGACGTGATGATCCCAAGGATTCCATATCCGGGACCAGGCCATATCCTGAGCTGCTGCTGCGCTGATGGTCGTGGGGAATGGAGAACATGAGTCTGATTCCAGCGACGCTCCAGGGACAGACGAGTCTTCGCTGAGGCCATCTTCCAGCCTAAACCACGACGAATGAAGTTCTGCACAAGACTTTTGGCCAGCGGAGAAATTAAAATGGTCGTGCCCAACTGAGTCTGGTTCTCTCAAGGTTTTTTTTCTTCACTCCCATCAGGTGAAGTTTTTTTTCCCTCTCCGCTGTCGCCACTGCCCCGCATGGTTCAGGATTGGTAGAGCTACGCATCGATGAATTGGCTCTTCAGTGTTTGAACTCTCAGTAATGATTAAATCACACTGAACTGAGCTAAACTGAACTGAACTGAACTTAAAGACTAAAACCTGAACCACACTGTTCCAGTTACTGAACCACACTGTTCCAGTTACTATGACCATTTATGTGAAGCTGCTTTGACACAATCTACATTGTAAAAGCGCTATACAAATAAAGCTGAATTGAATTGAATTGAATTCCTTCTTTTCCAGTAAGTCACGAGGAGTGGCTATACCTAAACATAGATTAGTTCCATTTTCTGTATCTAAAGTAATTTCTGATCCAAATAGACGTTTTTTCATTATTACTGGCCACATTAATGGAATTCATCAGGTATTGGCAAATATATATGGAAACAGTTTTCTTTTTTTTTCACCTGTCAACCAAAGCTTTTCTCGGATTGATTATTTTCTCCTTGATAATAAATTAATTCCATGTATCAAGGATTGCTCCTATAGTCCTATTATGATATCTGATCATGCTGTGCTTACATTGGATCTATCATTTCCTTGTGGGACAACTCCTAGTCCTCTTTAATTAAATATCTAGCGAAGCTTCAATCTAAAATAGAAACCTCACCTACTCCAGATTTGTCTAAAGAAATACTTACAACAAAAACTGAATTTGACCTGCTGACAACGAATGAGGGCACTGAAGCTCTTCATAAAAGTCGTTATAATAACTATGAATTTGGCGATAAACCTAGTAAACTATTAGCACACCAGCTACGCCAGTCCTCTGCCCTGAACCACATAACTCAAATTTCAACTTCTTCTGGACCCACAATTGACCCACTTCTCATTAACAACCAATTTAGAAATTTCTACAGCTCCTTGTACACCTAAGAAAGCCTGGACGAAGAAGCACACCTTGATAGTTTTTTTATAATATTGATATTCCCCTTATAGATCCTGATTTGGCCTTAAAATTGGATGATCCCATCACTCTCGATGAAGTTAAGACAACACTGAGCCTTTTGCAAAGTGGAAAGTGCCCAGGTTCTGATTGGTTTCCAGCTGAATTTTTAGAACATTTTCAGAGAAACTATCACCTCTTATGCTGAACATGTTTAATGAATCTTTTAAATCTGGTATACTTCCACAAACTTTACGCCAAGCCTCCATCTCCTTAATCCTTAAAAAAGATAAGGACCCCCTTCAGTGTAATAATTATCGTAATAGCTTGGAACCACTACTACCGGCTATAATCTCCCCAGATCAGACTGGTTAAAAATAGGCAGTTTTTTCATAACATCAGACGTCTCTTAAACATTCTTTACACTAGCCCACATAAAAAGACTCCAGAGTTAATTTTATCCATGGACGCTGAAAAGGCTTTCGACAGAGTTGAGTGGGATTTTTTATTTTACACTCTTAAAAAAATTGAAATGGGTGAATATTTTATATCTTGGATAAAGCTTTTCTATACTTCCCCTTTAGCCTGCATACGCACAAATAATTACAATTCAAATTAAAGCTGCAAGCAGCGATGATAGGGACCTCGCACCCGTGCTCACCGCCACCTGTTGGCCTCGGGATGACAGAGAATAGCGAACAATATTAATTTAGGCCGATATATTAAAAAAATCTGAGAAAATCACAGATTTATGCCAAACTTCCTCCTGTCAGCAGGTGGCGCTATAACTGTGACTCAATATTGGCATGTAGATGTCTTCAGAAAAGGGATTTTTTCAACCATGTGAAGTTTCAGGCAGATCAGACATTCTGTGGCTGAGTTATAAGCACTTCCTGTGCCATGGCGAAGCTTTGAGGTTTGTCATGCCGCCACGGACACGCCCCTTTGTAAAAACTCTAGATCTTCACAATATATCATCGCTAGAGCTTTCAGATAACACAACCCAAATTTGGTGCTGATACGAAAAAATTTGTGGGAGGAGTTTGTTACTCTGTAAAGCATGTAATTTCCTGTGGCCAGCAGGTGGCGCTATAACTGTATCTGGATATCGGCATGTAAATGTGTTCAGGTATGGACTCTTATCAAGCGTGTGAATTTTGAGGCAGATCGGTTAATGCATGGCTGAGTTATAATGACTGCCTGTTTTGTGGCGAATCTGCAAAGTTTGCAAGGCCGCCACGGACACGCCCATCGACGAAAACTCTAAAGCTTCGCAATTTAACATCGCCAAGGCCTTTAGATGACAAAACCTAATTTTGGTGTCGATCGTATAAAATCCCTAGGAGGAGTTCGTTAAAATACAACGCCTGGAAATGGCAAAAACGCCACTTTTTTTGCCGCAGGAAGTTAAAAATATCCGACTTCCTGTTGGGTTTGAGATATGGCTCCAAGAGACTTTTTTGTATGTTTTGGCATGTTTGAGGTGTGTGCCAATTTTCGTGCATGTGCATGATTCGTAGATCAGGGGCTCATCCGTTTAATTTTGATAGGTGGCGCTGTCGAGTCATTTTGCCACGCCCTGTTATGGGGTTGTGTTCAGGAGAGGACTTTAATCAACAATGTGAAGTTTCAAACTGATTGGACATTGTGTGGTTGAGTTATAAGGACTTCCTGTTCCATGGCGAAGCATTGAGGTTTGTCATGCCGCCACGGACACGCCCCTCAGCAAAAACTCTAGATCTTCACAAAATATCATCGGCAGAGCATTTAGATAACACCACCCAATTTTGGTGCTGATACGATAAAATTTGTGGGAGGAGTTTGTTACAGTGTAAAACATGTCATTTCCTGTGGCCAGTAGGTGGCGCTATAACTGTATCTGGATATCGGCATGTAAACGTGTTCAGGTCAGGACTGTTATCAATCGTGTGAATTTTGAGGCAGATCGGATAATGCATGCCTGAGTTATAACGGCTTCCTGTTTTGTGGCGAATTGTCAAAGTTTGCGAGGCCGCCACGGACACGCCCATCGACGAAAACTCTAATCCTTCGCAATTTATCATCGCCAAGGCCTTTAGATGACAAAACCCAATTTTGGTGTCGATTGGATAAAATCCCTAGGAGGAGTTTGTTAAAATACAACGCCTGGAAATGGCAAAAACACCACTTTTTCGCCGCAGGAAGTTAAAAATATCCGACTTCCTGTTGGGTTTGAGATATGGCTCCAAGAGACTTTTTCGTATGTTTTGGCATGTTTGAGGTGTGTGCCAATTTTCGTGCATGTGCGTGATTTGTGGATCGGGGGCTCGTCTGTTTAATTTTTCTAGGTGGCGCTGTTGAGTAATTTTGCCACGCCCACTTCCGAAGCCCATAACAAACGTAAATTTTCGCAACTTCTGAGGCGTGTGCAAAAATTTGTGAGTTTTCGGGCGTGTTTAGCCCCTCAAAACCGCGATTCACTCCGCGGAAGAAGAAGAAGAAGAAGAAGAAACGGAGCAATTCCAATAGGGCCTACGCACCGTTTCGGTGCTCGGTCCCTAAATACTTCCCTCTTGGGAGAGGAACAAGGCAAGGATGCCCACTCTCCCCTCTCCTGTTCGTTCTGGCTATTGAACCTCTAGCCATTGCCCTCAGAGGCAGTTCAATGCTGGGCATCACTAGGGGGGGAGTTGACCATAAAGTATCCTTGTATGCAGACGACCTTTTGCTGTTCATTGCTGACCCGGCCAACTCTATCCCAGTTGTGCTTGCATTGTTAACAGAATTCGGCAAAATTTCAGGCTACAAATTAAATCTGACTTAAAGTGAAGCAATACCTATTAATAATGCTGCCTCTGAATACCCTTTATCTTCCTTGCCATTTAAGGCCACTTTACACAGCTTCAAATACTTGGGTGTACAGGTGACAAAAAAATTTGAAGAGCTATTCGACCAAAATTTTTCTCTATTGCTTAGTCGTCTCACACATGATTTTCGCCGCTGGTCTCTTCTCCCATTATCAAAAGCAGGCAGAATCAGCTACGTGAAGATGAACGTACTCCCTAAATTCTCATACCTTTTTCAGTGTATTCCAATTTTTATCCCAAAATCTTTTTTTGCTACATTAGATAGTTCTATCTCTTAATTTTTGTGGAATGGTAAGACCCCGAAGATTCGGAAGGACATTCTCTCGAAACCTAAGGGCTTGGGTGGGATGGCCCTCCCTAATTTTTTGTCTTATTATTGGGTTGCGAACATACGATCTTTATTATATTGGAAAAATAAAAAAATGTAGATCTTCGGACTTGAAAGCTCTCCTCTGTTTTCCCATCACACTATCTCCACTTAAATACACTGATAATATAATTGTGAAGTGCAGTCTTAAAATTTGGATTCAGTTTTTAACGTAACTTTGGCTTTCAAGCTACCCCTTTAACCTCCCCAATACATTTGAACCCATTGTTTTCTCCATCTACTTTGGATGGAGCATATGCCTCTCGGAAGAATCAAGGGATACTCTCAGTAGCTGACCTTTACATCAAAGGTGTTTTTGCCTCATTTGACCAACTGAATGCATTGCATAACATTCCGAAAAATCATTTTTTTTTTATATTTACAAGTACGTGACTTTGTTCGCAAACATTTGCCAGGTTTTCCCAATGTCCCTCAACTTTTGGAGATGGACAATTTTTTATGTCTTGAAGCAAGCAGTAAGGGCCTAATCTCTAAATTAATCAGTATTTTTGCAAATTTACAGTCTTTTCCAGGTGACAGTCTCCGCACCAGTTGGTCTGCGGACCTTAATATTGAAATAGACCAAGATACATGGGAGGCAGTTCTGGACAGGGTTCATTCTTCATCTATATGCGCACGTCACTGCCTCATTCAGTGTAAAGTGGTTCACAGAGTACACTGGTCAAAATGTAGGCTTGCATGGATTGATCCAGAGTGTGTAGGTGTCATTTGGATTTAGGTACTTTAACCCATATGTTTTGGACATGCCCAGCTCTTTCCTCATTTTGGGGCTCAGTATTTCAGTCTCTTTCAGCCATTACTTCTATAGATATAGCACCATCACCCATTATTAGCCTGTTTGGCGTGACGCCGGATAATTATGCATTACCCACTTACCTTTTAAACTTTGTGGCCTTTCTTACTTTGCTTGCTAGGCGTGTCATTTTATTATACTGGAAGAACCCTCAGCCACCCTCGCATGTACGGTGGCTGAAAGATGTTTTGTATTTTGTAAAACTAGAGAAGATTAGATATTCCCTTCAAAGACCTAACAGAACATTTGCGAAAATTTGGGATGCCCTTTCTTTCTATGTTAAAACTCTCCAGCTGGATCTAGACTGATCACCTCACTTTTTGACCACAGTAGTACATCAGTTTTTAATCTTTCATTACTCGAAATGTAACATTTGAGATTGCTGTATAAATGTAGATATCTGCCTCGCATTATTTGTTAATTTGGTTTTATTTTATTTTTATCTTCTTTTTTTATTTGTTATTTTAATTAATTTATTTATACACTTTTTTTATCAATATGTTATTTGTATTTATAAATATATTTTTTCTATTATTATTTATGTAAGGGTTGTTTGATATGTTTGTAAAATGGAAAAATGTTAAATAAATTATAAAAATAAATAAATAAATAAATGATCAATGTTCCTCAGTCAAAACATCTATATTTATTGATCAAAATTTTTATTGGAGTATATATTTTCCTTTGTTTTCCCACACAATTTAGTATTTGTGTCTTTTTTTAAGTGTTTTTGCTTCTTTTAATTTGAAATTAAATAATGTTTTAAGGGATAGTTCACTTAAAAAATTAACATTGTTATGAATTACTCACCTTCATGTAGTTCCGATACTCTTCTTCATCTTAAATATACTTCAGATGAAATCCCAGAGCTCTCTGATTCTCCATAGAGAACAAAGATAACTAGTTGCTCAAAGTCCAGTAAAGGAAACAAAAACATTGTCGAAACATTACATTTCACTTCAGTGGTTCCATTTTAGTTGTTTAAAAAAAAGTGTTCTTGGAGCAGCATATTATTACAGTTTGAAACTACTAAATACACCACATGGAATGTTTTGACAATGTTTTGGCTCCTTTACTGGACTTTGAACGTCTCGAGTCTATTGTTGTCTATGGAGGGTCAGAGAGCTCTAGGATATCATCTAAAATATCGTAATTTGTGTTTTGAAGAAAAGTCTCAGAAAATTGGAAAAACATGTGGGTGCTTATTTTATAACGTAATTGTTATTTTGGGGTGTATATATTACAATCAGTGATTTTCAGTTTAAGAAAAATGTCCTGCCTGTGGGATGCCAACACCAACTTCTCCCTCAACACGCCGCTGAATGTCCTCGAGCTGGTCTTTCAGCAGAGACAGATCTTTCAGCTGCCTGAACGGATCCTGTACAACAAACAGATTGGGCTAAAGTTGGTTTTGTATTCGCACATTCAGACTTTCACCTTCTTAATATATTATCAGAACAGTGAACTTTCCAAATTTTAAGTAAGGAAAACAATTAGCTGCCAATGAATTTCAAAGTAAAACATTGTTCACAGTCAAATAAATAGTGCTAATGTTGTTTTCAAGTCATACATACATGTGATATCAGACTGAATATCCATAGTGCCGTGGTAAACTTTATAAGGAACATGTCACAAGTTGCCACTGAAGGAATTTGCGAACATAAAAGTAACTTTACCTCAATGCAAGTAACTTAGCGTGGTAAACAATATACTGTAATATACAGTATTACAAGTTGTCACATAATAGTTCGTCATTATAATGGGTCTGTATTAGCCTTTTAAATCAGATTTAGTATTTTATTATATGACAACGTCTGATTGTTTGAATAGAAAACCAAATTTACCTCAATAAGAAACAGAAACAACAAACAAACAAACCGCGTCGTAGTTGTGGTTGCAGTGAGTCATCGAGGGTGTGCCAGCACAAATGCCACCATCATAACGTTACATATTTCTTTTAAATATTCTTAAAAGACATTTCAGGATACAATTCAAGTGTATTTTTTTATCTAGAAAATAAATCCGTTACGGGAAACGTGTCGCTTTTTTGTTGCGAACTTGCAATAATGTAACGTTACATTAACCTCTCAACAATGAACAGATCACAGTTTGGTTTCGTTTTCTTTCATTGGCCTTGCTGCCACAAAACACAGTGCAAAAGGAGCTTTACAACAGTAGAGAAAAATAACAAATATAGAGAACTGAAAGTGACTTTTATGAAAGAAAGTTCGCTAGCACACCAACCTTGTCCGCCATGTCTGCATCAGTGGGATCAAATTGTCTGAGATCGATTGAGCAACCTGGGGGGTATTCCAGAAAGCTGGGTTAACTTACCATCTGCTAAACCCTGAACTCTCGGTTGATTTACCCAAAACCTGCTTACCACGAGTATGTTGGTTCCAAAACAGGTGATAAGAACTAGTTAAATCAACCTCCTAAAGATAACCGCGGGTTAATGCGCGTGCACGGCACATACCTGAAGGCATTTTCAGTAGATAGCCGAATTCACGAGTCACCATAGAAAGTCACGGTGAGAAAAAAGTGCAACGCACTTTATAGAGGCGAAACTGGAGGTTTTAATCACAGAGATTACACATCTGCACCAACGAAGGAAATAAATATAGAATAAGAAATAGATAAGAAAAGAAAAAATAAATAATAGCAAAGTTTGTTAGTTCATAAAACTACACATGCCACCCTCCATTTTATTGTATTATTTTATGGTTTATTGAAATATTAAACGTTTCTTTAACATCCTTTTTGAGTATGTTGTGTAATCATTCATGCATTTATTTTTCTTGCCATTAATTTCTTAAGGCCACAATATGTGTATTGACTAATAAGGTTTATAGAAACTTTAATCTTTCTGGAGCTAGAACTCTGTCCAAAGTCATTAAACACAGAAACATTCTCATAAAAGGTAATATTTAATTACTGGAACTCTGTTTTTAACACTCTAGAATATTCTTTCTGTCATGCAGCTTATAGAAAGAGGCCTGTCTAACTGCTGTTTCCTATAATAAAGGCTTATCAGTGGTTGAGTTTTTGACTTAAACCACACAATCTGTCACTGTTGTAAGTGATTGTTGTCAGGTAGCTTTAGGTTCTTTTTATACTTTTTATTTTGCATGCAGATGAAGTTCCTTCTGCCTCAACTAACAAGCAGTGTAAGAATTTGTCTGCACTTTTCCATATTTGAATATTACTCTTGGATCACAAAATCTTTTATATATATTTAAACTCTAAAGCAGCTGTATAAGGTCCATCTTCAAAGATAAATAAAGTCACATGAGCATCACCTTAAGGTGAGAAATGTATATAAAAAAATGTGTTACACTTTGAAAGGTTCGTGTATAAAGCAGTGTAAAAAATTATTCATTTTATTTCAGGAAATGAAGAAATGAACAGACCAAACTATTTGATTAAACATAGTTTTTTGACAAATTATATTTCTTAGCACTCTTCCATCTCTTTTGTCTGCTTGGGTCATTGTGATTTCCTCTGGGTCAGGCTGCAGGTAGGGTGTCATCGTATAAGGCAGAAAAGGGTATCAAGTAACAATGTAGTGCTCAGTAATGATTCTATTTTATAATACAAATATAATAAAAATAAACATTGTTTAAAGCAACATTTGCTTTGTAGTTTTTTTTACAATATTTTTATTATACACTTGAATTATTACTTCCTGAAAATCAGTCATTTAGCCTCAACATATAGTGATGAGGTGGGGTCATCACATATGAACTGGTAAGTGGAAGCAGTAATGAGTTTAAAGTTGAAACACCAGAAGATTAAGGACAGAAAATTAAGTTGTACCTGTTTTAAAAAGACATTTTTTCTAGGAAAAATATAGGCTGCAAATTTTATTTTTGTTTGAGCCAGTCCACTACTCAACTGTGCGGGTGATTGATTGTCGCGTGGAAAGAAAGGATTTAAATAATTCTTCACTAATTGTATTTTGTCAGAATTTTCTGTCATATATTTGCAAATTTTTTAATATGTCATAATTTTAAAGATTACGTCTTGAGCGTCTGATTTTTCCTTGGTGCTGATGTGCTTTTATTACATTTAGATTTCAGCAAAATATTTAAATTAAAAAGGAAACAAGTTGTAGTGTTTATTGACATGACTGGCGGAAGGGGGCGGGGGGTGGGGGGATGTGGTGCTGAATTTGTGCATACCTTGGAATAAAATCCTGCAGGCGCCCCTGAGTGTGGATGTTTCCCAGAGATGGATTATGGCTGGAAGGGCATCCGCTTGCTAGATTAGATAGAACTTGCTAGATAAGTTCGCGGTTCATTCCGCTGAGGCGAACCTGGATTAAAGCGACGAAGCCGACAAGAAAATGAATGAATAATATAATGTAATATAATATAATATAATATAATATAATAAATATAATATAATATAATATAATATAATATAATATAATATAATCCAGGGACCAACCTCTCTCCCTGGACTTGCAGTCTGGGCTCCTTAAGGCCCTCTTGCCCTCCATCTAAGGGGTCCCTGACCCCGGCCATCTACCAAGAGCCCAGCCTCTCTCCCTGTACTTGGAGTCTGGGCCCCAGAGGGCCCCTTGCCCTAAACCTAAGGGGTCCCTGGCCCCAGCAATCTACCCAGGGCCAACCTCTCTCCTTGGACTTGCAGTCTGGGCTCCTCAGTGGCCCCTTACCCTCAACCTAAGGGGTCCCTGACAAAAGCAAGCTACTCAGGGTCCATTCCTCACCTTGGATTTGCAGTCTGGGCCCCAGTGGGTGCCCTTGCCCTATACCTAAAGGGTAACTGACCCCATCAAGGTACGCGGGGGCCCATCTATCTCCCTGAACTTGCAGTCAGGGCCCCAGAGGGCCCCCTTACCCTCCACCTAGGCGTCCTTGACCCCAGCAAGCTACACAGGGGTCACCCGCTCTCCCTGGACTTGCAGTCTGGGCCTCAGAGGGTCCCCTTGCTCTCTACGTAGGGGTATCTGACCCAAGCAAGCTACCCAGGGGCCAAACTCTCTCCCTGGACTTGTTATCTGGGCCTCAGCGGCCCCCCTTGCCCTCCACCTAGACGTCCTTGACCCCAGCAAGCTACTCAGGGTCCAACCTCTCACCTTTGACTTGCAGTCTGGGCGCCAGTGGGTGCCCTTTGCCCTATACCTAAAGGGTATCTGACCCCATCAAGCTACCCAGGGGCCCAGCTTTCTCCCTGGACTTGCAGTCTGGGCCCCAGAGGGCCCCCTTGCCCTCCACCCAGGGGTCCCTGACCCAAGCAAGCTACCCAGGGGCCAAACTCTCTCCCTGGACTTGTTATATTGGCCTCAGAGGCCCCCCTTGCCCTCCACCTAGGCGTCCTTGACCCCAGCAAGCTAATCAGGGGTCCACCTCTCACCCTGGACTTGCAGTCTGGACCCCAGAGGGCCCCCTTGCCCTATACCTAAAGGGTCCCTGACCCCAGCAAGCTACCCAGGGCCCCACCTCTCTCCCTGGACTTGCAGTCTGAGCCTTAGAGGGCCCCCTTGCCCTTCACCTAGGGGTCTGTGACCACAGCAAGCTACTCAGGGGCCAACCTCTCTCTTTGGACTTGTTGTCTGGGCCCCAGAGGGCCCCCTTGCCTTCCACCTAGGGGTCTCTGACCTCAGCAAGCTACCCAGGGGCCAACCTCTCTTCTAGAACTTGCAGTCTGGGCCCCATAGGGCCCCTTACCCTCCACCTAAAGGGTCGCTGCCCACAGCAAGCTACCCAGGGGCCAACCTCTCTAACTGGACTTGCAGTCTGGGCCACAGAGGGCCCCTTGCCCTCCACCTAAAGTGTCCCTGCCCCCAGCAAGCCACCCAGGGGCTACTCTTAATGGCTACCCAAAGGGCCCCCTTGCCCTCCACATAGGGGCCTCTGACCCCACACAGGGGCCAACCTCTCTTCCAGGACTTGCAGTCTGGGAACAAGAGGGCCCCTTTGCGTCCACCTAAAGGATCCCTGCCCCCAGCAAGCTACCCAGGGGCCAACCTCTCTCCCAAGACTTGCAGTCTGGGCCCCTTAGGGCCCCTAGCCCTCCACCTAAAAGTTTGCATTACTGCATAATTTGACCTCTCTGCTGGCTGGGAAAAGCTTTTTTTCTGAGGTCTAATACAGCAAGTGATAAAAACAGCTTCAGCCACTAAAAAGCATCATGCTTTTTGTTTTAGACAACATTTCATGCAGTAATGAACATGTTAAAGCAAGTTGCAAGTGAAATTCTGTGTCTCTGACTGAATTTGCATTACTGCTTAATTTGACAACCCTGCTGGCTGGGAAAAGCTTATTCTGAGGTCTAATACAGCAAGTGATAAAAACAGCTTCAGCCACTAAAAATCATCATTCTTTTTGTTTTAGACAACATTTCATGCAGTGTTGAACATGTTAAAGCAAGTTGCAAGTGAAAATCTGTGTCTCTGACTGAGTTTGCATTACTGCTTAATTTGACCTCTCTGCTGACTGGGAAAAGCTTATTCTGAGGTCTAATACAGCAAGTGATAAAAACAGCTTCAGCCACTAAAAAGCATCATTCTTTTTGTTTTAGACAACATTTCATGCAATGTTGAACATGTTAAAGCAAGTTGCAAGTAAAAATATGAGTCTCTGACTGAGTTTGCATTACTGCTTAATTTGACCTCTCTGCTGGCTAGGAAAAGCTTATTCTGAGAACTAATACAGCAAATGATAAAAACAGCTTTAGCCACTAAAAAGCATCATTCTTTTTGTTTTAGACAACATTTCATGCAGTGTTGAACATGTTAAAGCAAGTTGCAAGTGAAAATCTGGGTAACGCTTTCTTTTACAACCCGCAAAGTACCGCGTAAGTACAGTGAAATTACAGTGTACTTTTCTGCACGTACTGTGTAAGTATAATGAACGTATGTGTAGGTATAAGGGAACAAACCGTAATGCTTCGGTAAAAAGGGGGTAACAACCAGATGTTCATCAAGAAAATCACCGCGTAAGTACAGTGAAATAACGGTGTACTTTTCTGTACCTATAGTGTAAGTATAAATAACGTTTACGTAAGTATAAGGGAACAAACTGTAATGCTTGGGTAATAAGGGGGTAACAACCAGATATTCAGCATGAAAGGTACCGCGTAAGTACAGTGAAATAACGTTGTACTTTTCTTTGAATTGCAAAAGAACAAACCATAATGTTTGCGTAAACGGGGAGTAACAATAAGATATCCATCACGCAAAGAAGTATATTAAGTTTACGATGTACATTTCTTCAAGTATTGTATACATATAAAGAATTATGCAAGGATGGTGACAACCTATTGCTATCTGCAAATGTACTGTATATGCACCTGCGTGAGTACATTAGTACTCTTATTCAGTGCTTGGGTTTTATATGGGGTGTTTAATGAATAAAAGATTTACAACCTGTGAAATTATGAACCCTTATTGTATACTGTATGTATTTTAAATCTGCAATTCAATATAAAATATATTTCCATACACTACTTACCTTATGTTTACTCGTCAATCTCACCAAAGCCATCAATGTCTCCATAACTCACTATCAACAAATAACTTTGCATGACATAGGCCTACCGTCAGGGTTCAATGCAGATTAAAACAGGCTCGCATCTTTACTGCTGTTGCACAGGGGGGCTAACTGTTGCATTTCAGTAAATGTATAGCTGATGCTTTATAGAAAAATCTAGTAATTTGGTCTTCAATCAATAAAAACTGCTGCTGTAGTTTACTCTGTTCTTAGTGTTCAAGTATACACTAGTATGTTAAAGTTCAGCTTCTTCCCTCTTTGTTCCCTGTAGTTAAAGGGTAAATACAGTATTTGTTCCCTCCTTGTTCCCTGTACTTACACACTGTAAAAAAAAAAGTTGAGTAAACTTAAAATAATTAGGCAACCTATCACACATAGCTTTTTGAGTTAACTCAACAAACAGGGTTTGAAGACCAGTGAACTCAAAATATTTTGTTGAATTCTTTAGTTCTCTGAACAAAAAGTATCATGTTCACCCAACAAGACATTTTTGTTTGCTGAACAAAAAATGTCATGTTCAACCAACAGGATATTTTTGTTTGCTGAACAAAAAATGTCATGTTCAACCAACAGGATATTTTTGTTTGCTGAACAAAAAATGTCATGTTCACCCAACAAGATATTTTTGTTTGCTGAACAAATATTATCATGTTTACTCAACAAGATCTTTTGTTTGCTGAACAAAAATTTTCACGTTTATTCAACAAGATCTTTTGTTTACTGAACAAAAATGATTATGTTTACCCAACAAGATTTTTTTAGTTTACTGAACAAAATAAAACAAACTGATTCATAATGCATTAACTATTAATTTTTAGGATTCAAATTAAATACACAAGAATAGTCAATTCACTTTTTTTTATTTTTAACTGTGTTCAAATCACAATCCAAAACATTTGCATACAAAATCAGCATTTGACATTAGCCGTGTTCAGCATTGGGCTAGTTTGTACACAACTAGTACTGAATGTTTCCAGATTTGAAAAGATTGTACACTGCCTCAACATAAAATAACTGGCAACCTTACTAAAACCAAGCTATTAGTGTGTCTAAACACTCAAACCAGGTGAATATGCAATCATCTAATCAGAGTAAACCCTAAAAGCCACTCCATTCATACAGTCTTTAAAGTGTACTGCACTTTTGTCAACAAAGTACATAAAGTCCAAAAACAGACCTCAAAACATTGAAACAGTGGCACATTAGGAAGTGGTCACGGGTCAGTTGCCGTTACTGTGTGGAGTTTGAATGTTCTCCCTGCGTTCACGTGGGTTTCCTTTGGGTTCTCCGGTTTCCCCCACAGTCCAAAGACGTGTGGCACAGGTGAATTGGGTAGGCTAAAATTGTCTGTAGTGTATGTGTGAATGAGTGTGTATGGATGTTTTCCAGAGATGGGTTGCAGCCGGAAGGGCATACGCTGCGTAAAACAAGTTCATTGCGCTGTGGCGACCCCAGATTAATAAAGGGACTAAGCCGAAAAGAAAATGAATGAATGAATGAACTGAACTCTCGCAGATCATGTGCCACCAACCTCCATAAAACATGCTGAATCACTTAAAAAGTATATTTGAGTTCTTTTGGGTGTTCCATATTCAGTCTATACAAGAGGCTGAACAAGTAAGCGAAGGCTGCAGGCAGATGTGTGATATCCTGAAGTACTATGGCCTCCTCCAAGATTTTAGCGAGGTTCATCACATATTGCAGGGATGCAGAAGTGCCATTATCATCTTCCACCACAGTGAAGATTCCAATCCTTTAATCTCTGGTGCTGTGGTCTTCAGGGTCCGTGTCCTTATAGGAGATTAAGTAATGGGAAAATTAATTGATGTGTAATATTAATTACTACTTATTAATGTTATTACTATTATGCAAAGAAAATAAAAACATGTAATACTTTCGTACATACAAACAGTAACACTTTGAATAGTCTATAATATATAATAATTGAACAATATATTGACAACTTTTTAATATTTAGCAATTTTTTAAACTTTTATTTTACATAAAATTGCAAAGATTTACTTTTATTTGATACAGTTTCAATTGTGAAAGTTGTTTATTGTCCTGTTTAGAATATAACTGAGCCTTTAATTGTCATTCATAAGGGATTTATAAAGCATAAATAGTCCTCACTTTAGATTAGGTCACAACTGGATGAAGTTAAGCTCATAAAGCATATACTAACATACAAAGTAACTATTATTACATACCTTAATATTAGGATATTTAAATGTTAATTTGAATAGTTTATTAATCGTGTACTTAAGCATTCTGAATGATCTTAAAAACACCAACTATTCTTAAATAACTGGTTTGTAAATAATGCAATACTTAAATTAGTAATACAAATGAATCATTAAAGTTAAAAAAAATACAATCATTGAGCACTTCATGTAGAGTTATGCTTAACAGAAAATAAATTAACTATTCGCTAATACTAAATAAATTATTTATAGCGTGCAGCTATTAAAAGTGTTACCAAGCACACTAATAAATGTAGAATAGGGTATGAAAATGGGTAACTTACCAGACATATCTTGAGAAAGCAAGCAGAATTTTTACGAAGAAAAATTGGCAATCCCTCAAGAGCTGCTCTTTCTCGATCGGTGACAATATCAGTGACCTGAAGGAAAGGCATTTACAAAGGGTGTTTTACAATCTTATTGTTTTGTAAGTAAAAATGTACTTAGTACATTTAAATGAGCATAGTATTTTATTCATGCTGTTGAAAAAACACATGGCTTTATTTTTAAAAAAAGAATTTTGTGGTTTCCATACAATGGAATTTGATAATGGTTGTGTTGGCAAATTTAGAAAAATGTTTAGTTTCATGTGACAATTACTTTGAGTTAAAAACTACAGCTATTATTTTCTATTTTCCTCTTTGAATGTATTCATTTGAAATGGTCACTCAAAACAAGTGAAACATCTGTTATTTATCTTACTTCCATCTCACAATCAAAACACAACTTGACACAATTAAAATTAATGCAAAAGGGCTGGACAATTAAATTGTTGCAATTACGTTTTATTAGACTGTATTACCTGAGCATGAAATTCTTGACAGGACAAAATATGTTGCACATGTTAAAAACATCAGACGGGTGTATAAGAAAAAAAAAATCTTAATGAGTACCTGCTCATCCATCTTGTTTAAAGTTGTATCCATCTCTGGACCCATTGAATCCCTTCTTTTCTGTAGAGTTTCAGGAGAGGTGCTGTATATTTATCAAGTCACTCGATTAACTGTCTCAGGAGATCTACATTACAGATCTGAGAAAACTCTGTGCAGATCTACAATATACAAAAAAAACATACATATTAATTTTTACACATAATATATATATATATATATATATATATATATATATATATATATATATATATATATATATATATATATATATATATATATATAAATATATAAATATATATAAATATATAAATATATAAATATAAATATATAAATATAAACTAAATAAATTATTTATAGCGTGCAGCTATTAAAAGTGTTACCAAGCAGACTAATAAATGTAGAATAGGGTATGAAAATGGGTAACTTACCAGACATATCTTGAGAAAGCAAGCAGAATTTTTACGAAGAAAAATTGGCAATCCCTCAAGAGCTGCTCTTTCTCAATCGGTGACAATATCAGTGACCTAAAGGAAAGTCATTTACAAAGGGTGTTTTACAATCTTATTGTTTTGTAAGTAAAAATGTACTTAGTACATTTAAATGAGCATAGTATTTTATTCATGCTGTTGAAAAAACACATGGCTTTATTTTTAAAAAAGAATTTTGTGGTTTCCATACAATGGAATTTGATAATGGTTGTGTTGGCAAATTTAGAAAAATGTTTAGTTTCATGTGACAATTACTTTGAGTTAATAACTACAGCTATTATTTTCTATTTTCCTCTTTGAATGTATTCATTTGAAATGGTCACTCAAAACAAGTGAAACATCTGTTATTTATCTTACTTCCATCTCACAATCAAAACACAACTATTGCTATCTGTAATAGCAATTGCAGTATAGTATATATATTTAGCCCTTTATATTTTTTATGTAAATAAAAGCTAGCTGACTGTTAAAGCAAGTTGGTCTGAATATGATAGACATTTAGTCGAGCTAACAAATCAAGCAATAAATTACATGAAAATCACACGATTTTCACACAAATTACACAGTTAAACACGTCACCGTTTGTTCCACTGGCTCTGGTTAAATTATTTAAATATATATATATATATATATATATATGTAAATGTAAATATTTAAATGTTCAAATGCTGAATACAGATGTATTTTGAATTACCTATAATAATAATGTTGTTTGTTATTTTTAGCATTATCATTACTACCTTGAATGAAACCAAAGCAATTGCAATATAGTGACTTACCTCTTCCTTAAAGTCCAGGTTATCTCTCTCTAATTTCTTCCTGGCTAAATCTCAACAACTTCTTTTGGGCAAAGAGAAAAGGTTTCTTGCATCTGCTGGTGAATGACCGTCAAATTTCATTGATGATAGCAAGTCTCACCTCCTCAAGGAAATCTTGCATTGAAATATGTTATTGTCAATATTTCAGTCCTTTTGAGCAAAAAGAAAGAAAAATATATATTTAGCCCTTTATATTTTTTATGTAAATAAAAGCTAGCTGACTGTTAAAGCAAGTTGGTCTGAATATGATAGACATTTAGTCGAGCTAACAAATCAAGCCATAAATACATGAAAATCACACGATTTTCACACAAATTACACAGTTAAACACGTCACCGTTTGTTCCACTGGCTCTGGTTCGAAGGGAAAAAAGGTTATGATGTGCGCAATGCTGACAGCAATCTAGATAAACAGGACATAATGTTATATTTGACTTGGATACCTGATCTGGTATGTTATATGATACTCATTGTATTAATCGTGAGTTATTAAAGCAAATGACTCGATTGAAATCGCTATTTGTTTCAAATACATTCACTCTAAACTTTTATTGATGTAAATAGCCAAAACCAAGTGCACGAAACAAGTAACTCACGGCTAAATTATAACAAATAGTTCCGTATTAGGATACACGCGCACATCAAAGCCAACATATCAAATAATATAACGTTAGATGACAACAAAAAAAGACATACATACCTATGATTTAGCAGAAACGTCGTTGGCCTGCTCTTAACTAGGGATGGCTGACGTGAAACTGATGTTTTGACACAGTGTCGAGATCCCGAAGCGCAAGTGTTTCGAATCACTACACCGAAGCATGATCCGAAGCACCCAAGTCACGTGACTAAAGTGTTTCGAAACACCTAGTCACGTGACTAAAGCGATTCAAAGCATCGATCAGCTTAGAAACGTTTCGAGACCTGGTGAATCCTAATTTGACTGCCAACGTCTCCAAATTATCTCTGTCTCAAATGGCTTAGAGCACTGTGGGTTTGCTTATTGATTCTATGCTTAGCATGATGTTATGGGTTCGAATCTCGACTTCGAAATCATGGTTTTATGTATTTTAATCATGTTTCTGTTTTGTGTAGCCTAAATAGGATACAGCTACAGTTACGCCATCAATTTAGCATCATTTTTGTAACACTGTAAAATAATAATAAATATTTTTACAGTATGGTTGGGTTTAGGGTTTGGGTAGACATTAATAAAATACAATAAATGGGAAATTTAATGAATAATATAAATAATTCTTGATAACTTCAGGCCACCGTTTTTGATCTAGCAACAACCCTGTTTTAAGACAAAAACAAGACATATTTATTCACAAATTGTTTATTCGGATATCAGACCAATGTTGAAACAAAACGATACAAGAGCAAAGCATTACCAACTGGTATTAAAGCATTTTAAAACAACTGCTACTGACTGGCTTCGAAACCTACTACTCCTGCATGGATGTCTGACATCTTAACCACTGTACTATGTTACTTGAAGGATTCCACTTTCACAAAGTGGGCTTTAATCCCTCAATTTGTTCAATCGTTCTCTGCTGAAGCTGTTTCAGTGCAATACATATAAAAAATGACCACTAGATGTCACTGTAGAGTGAGGTTTCGAAACGTTTCGAAGCTTCGACACATTTGCTTCGACTGTTTCAGTGTTTCACGAAGCCTCGCTTTGCCCACCACTACTCTTAACCGCTCTATCACGGTCTCTCACATCATTAATACACTGGTAAAATAGATCGGGCAGTCAGATGGGTAGCACATCGCACAAAAACATGTATACAATTATATACAATCGATTATGAAAACGATTGACATGTAGCTCTGCAGAAAGAAAGATGGTTCGTTTTGTCGCGCGCACGTGACAGGTACCCCCTGCAGTGAGCTATGGAAGTAAATTGCGCATGCGCCAGAAGCTTATAAGGCGCATGCGCCAACAAGAAGGGCACGCATCAACGCAAAACTAAGAATTTTGTATTAGTTCAACGAAATATTTTAAGTTTTTCACATTGAAGCACCATATTTGTTGAACAAACTAACTATTATTTGTCAGCATTTCAAATGAAAATATTTAAATTCAGTTATCTTATTAATCTTTGTTCAGAGGACTTTTTGAAAGTTGGCGTTTTTACAGTGCAGGGTAAATACCACATTTGAGGGTTGTAAATTAAAGTGAAGCTTTGTTCCTCCCTTGTTCCCTGTACTTATAGGGTAAATACTACATTTGAGGGTTGTAAATTAAAGTGAAGCTTTGTTCCTCCCTTGTTCCCTGTACTTACAGGGTAAATACCACATTTGAGGGTTGTAAATTAAAGTGAAGCTTTGTTCCTCCCTTGTTACCTGTACTTACAGGGTAAATACCACATTTGAGGGTTGTAAATTAAAGTGAAGCTTTGTTCCTCCCTTGTTACCCCCTTGTTCCCTGTACTTACAGGGTAAATACCACATTTGAGGGTTGTAAATTAAAGTGAAGCTTTGTTCCTCTCTTGTTACCTGTAGTTAAAGGGTAAATACAACATTTGTTCCCCCCTTGTTCCCTTTAGTTTTCAATGTAAAATCTTGAAGGCAGTAAAATAAATATACAAACACACAATATATTTCTTCTTTACTTTGTAACCTTTATTTTAATAAATAAGCATTTTAAAAGACTTCATATTAATCATACATTGTCTTGTCTATCATTGCCTATACTCATTCATTTTCTCTTCGGCTTTGTCCTTTTGTTAATCTGGGGTCGCCACAGTGGAATAAACCACCATCTTATCCAGCATATGTTTTACGCAGTGGATGCCCTTCCAGCTGCAACCCATCTCTGGGAAACATCCATACACACCCACTCACACGCATTCACTACGGACAATTTAGTCTACCCAATTCACCTGTACCGCATGTCTTTGGACTGTGAGGGAAACCGGAGCACCCGGAGGAAACCCACGCGAACGCAGGGAGAACTCCATGCAGAAACCTTCTTGATGTGAGGAAACAGCACTACCTACTGTGCCACCGTGTTGCCACCCAGCTGCAACCCATCACTGGGAAGCATCCATACACACTCATTCACACACATACACTACGGACAATTTTAGCTTACCTAATGTCACCACATATTTTTGGACTTGTGGGAGCACCCGGAGGAAACCCACGCTAACATGGGGAGAACATGCAAACTCCACACAGAAATGCCAACTGACCCAGCCGAGGCTCGAACCAGCGACCTGTGTGGTATTTACCCTATAAGTACAGGGAACAAGGGAGGAACAAAGCTTCACTTTAATTTACAACCCTCAAATGTGGTATTTACCCTATAAGTACAGGGAACAAGGAGGGAACAAATACTGTATTTACCCTTTAACTACAGGGAACAAAGAGGGAAGAAGCTGAACTTTAACATACTAGTGTATACTTGAACATTAAGAACAAAGTAAACTACAGCAGCAGTTTTTATTGATTGAAGACCAAATTACTAGATTTTTCTATAAAGCATCAGCTATACATTTACTGAAATGCAACAGTTAGCCCCCCTGTGCAACAGCAGTAAAGATGCGAGCCTGTTTTAATCTGCATTGAACCCTGACGGTAGGCCTATGTCATGCAAAGTTATTTGTTGATAGTGAGTTATGGAGACATTGATGGCTTTGATGAGATTGACGAGTAAACATAAGGTAAGTAGTGTATGGAAATATATTTTATATTGAATTGCAGATTTAAAATACATACAGTATACAATAAGGGTTCATAATTTCACAGGTTGTAAACCTTTTATTCATTAAACACCCCATATAAAACCCAAGCACTGAATAAGAGTACTAATGTACTCACGCAGGTGCATATACAGTACATTTGCAGATAGCAATAGGTTGTCACCATCCTTGCATAATTCTTTATATGTATACAATACTTGAAGAAATGTACATCGTAAACTTAATATACTTCTTTGCGTGATGGATATCTTATTATTTGTTCTTTTGCAGTTTAAAGAAAAGTACAACGTTATTTCACTGTACTTACGCGGTACCTTTCATGCTGAATATCTGGTTGTTACCCCCTTATTACCCAAGCATTACAGTTTGTTCCCTTATACTTACGTAAACGTTATTTATACTTACACTATAGGTAGAGAAAAGTACACCGTTATTTCACTGTACTTACGCGGTAATTTTCGTGATGAACATCTGGTTGTTACCCCCTTTTTACCGAAGCGGTAACGCTTTCTTTTACAACCCGCAAAGTACCGCGTAAGTACAGTGAAATTACAGTGTACTTTTCTGCACGTACTGTGTAAGTATAATGAACGTATGTGTAGGTATAAGGGAACAAACCGTAATGCTTCGGTAAAAAGGGGGTAACAACCAGATGTTCATCACGAAAATTACCGCGTAAGTACAGTGAAATAACGGTGTACTTTTCTGTACCTATAGTGTAAGTATAAAGAACGTTTACGTAAGTATAAGGGAACAAACTGTAATGCTTGGGTAATAAGGGGGTAACAACCAGATATTCAGCATGAAAGGTACCGCGTAAGTACAGTGAAATAACGTACTTTTCTTTAAATTGCAAAAGAACAAACCATAATGTTTGCGTAAACGGGGAGTAACAATAAGATATCCATCACGCAAAGAAGTATATTAAGTTTACGATGTACATTTTTTCAAGTATTGTATACATATAAAGAATTATGCAAGGATGGTGACAACCTATTGCTATCTGCAAATGTACTGTATATGCACCTGCGTGAGTACATTAGTACTCTTATTCAGTGCTTGGGTTTTATATGGGGTGTTTAATGAATAAAAGGTTTACAACCTGTGAAATTATGAACCCTTATTGTATACTGTATGTATTTTAAATCTGCAATTCAATATAAAATATATTTCCATACACTACTTACCTTATGTTTACTCGTCAATCTCACCAAAGCCATCAATGTCTCCATAACTCACTATCAACAAATAACTTTGCATGACATAGGCCTACCGTCAGGGTTCAATGCAGATTAAAACAGGCTCGCATCTTTACTGCTGTTGCACAGGAGAGCTAACTTGCATTTCAGTAAATGTATAGCTGATGCTTTATAGAAAAATCTAGTAATTTGGTCTTCAATCAATAAAAACTGCTGCTGTAGTTTACTCTGTTCTTAGTGTTCAAGTATACACTAGTATGTTAAAGTTTAGCTTCTTCCCTCTTTGTTCCCTGTAGTTAAAGGGTAAATACAGTATTTGTTCCCTCCTTGTTCCCTGTACTTACAGGGTAAATACCACATTTGAGGGTTGTAAATTAAAGTGAAGCTTTGTTCCTCCCTTGTTCCCTGTACTTACAGGGTAAATACCACATTTGAGGGTTGTAAATTAAAGTGAAGCTTTGTTCCTCCCTTGTTCCCTGTACTTACAGGGTAAATACCACATTTGAGGGTTGTAAATTAAAGTGAAGCTTTGTTCCTCCCTTGTTCCCTGTACTTATAGGGTAAATACCACATTTGAGGGTTGTAAATTAAAGTGAAGCTTTGTTTCTCCCTTGTTCCCTGTACTTATAGGGTAAATACTACATTTGAGGGTTGTAAATTAAAGTGAAGCTTTGTTCCTCCCTTGTTACCTGTACTTACAGGGTAAATACCACATTTGAGGGTTGTAAATTAAAGTGAAGCTTTGTTCCTCCCTTGTTACCCCCTTGTTCCCTGTACTTACAGGGTAAATACCACATTTGAGGGGTTGTAAATTAAAGTGAAGCTTTGTTCCTCTCTTGTTACCTGTAGTTAAAGGGTAAATACAACATTTGTTCCCCCCTTGTTCTCTTTAGTTTACAATGTAAAATCTTGAAGGCAGTGAAATAAATATACAAACACACAATATATTTCTTCTTTACTTTGTAACCTTTATTTTAATAAATAAGCATTTTAAAAGACTTCATATTAATCAAACATTGTCTTGTCTATCATTGCCTATACTCATTCATTTTCTCTTCGGCTTTGTCCTTTTGTTAATCTGGGGTCGCCACAGTGGAATAAACCACCATCTTATCCAGCATATGTTTTACGCAGTGGATGCCCTTCCAGCTGCAACCCATCTCTGGGAAACATCCATACACACCCACTCACACGCATTCACTACGGACAATTTAGTCTACCCAATTCACCTGTACCGCATGTCTTTGGACTGTGAGGGAAACCGGAGCACCAAGAGGAAACCCACGCGAACGCAGGGAGAACTCCATGCAGAAACCTTCTTGATGTGAGGAAACAGCACTACCTACTGTGCCACCGTGTTGCCACCCAGCTGCAACCCATCACTGGGAAACATCCATACACACTCATTCACACACATACACTACGGACAATTTTAGCTTACCTAATGTCACCACATATTTTTGGACTTGTGGGAGCACCCGGAGGAAACCCACGCTAACATGGGGAGAACATGCAAACTCCACACAGAAATGCCAACTGACCCAGCCGAGGCTCGAACCAGCGACCTTCTTGCTGTGAGGCGATTGTGCTACCCACTGCGCCTGCCTATACTCAAACAGCAAAATAACACATAATTTCCGTCCCCCTTTTTTTCTGGCATCTCTTGCTTGGCTTCCTCTTCTGCTCTTCTCAGCTTCCACTGAGGACTCTGATGGTGAGTGGCTGATGAAATCCCATGGGTCTTGCTGCTCTGCATTTATATAAAATATATGAACAGACAGAAAGGCTTTTAGTAAGCTATAGACATGTTTATTTTCCTGTTTAATGTGTGTGTAGTGGTTGTCCAACAATTTCACACACTAAACATTTACAGATACCATACAGACACTATACATTACTATCAAACAAAAGTACAATCATCAAATCATATGGGAGATTGTGATCATTTATAGTGATAATAATTAAAGCGCAGAGGGGAAAAGGCTTAAATAGTAGGCTACTGTGCTAAAGTCCTAGGCAAACGTTACTAGTAATTGGGTGGGGGGGGGGGGGGGGGGTATTGATATATCAAACTGGCATGCTACAGAACATATCAATTTACATTTGCAAACATTAATTTTGTCATTAACTTTGCTGTAATTGACGTATACAGGGAGAAAATCGTCTGCACAGTCAGTATGACAACAGCCACAGAGATCTGACCTGCTCATCATCCAGTCTGTCTGGAATGACATGAAGAAACTAAATCCATAGGAACTTTGGCAACATCTCTAAGATGTGCAAAGTAAACGACAGTAAACATTGGTAAATATTCGCTGCTGGCCGTTTAGATTCGGCCATGATCTAACGTTAATGTTACGCTAAAAACAAATGAAACAAAATAAATATAATCTGGTTAATGCACAATTTCTAATCGTAACAATAGCCTTATTTACTAACAACGATTTACTCACGTGTTACATGGTGACAAGACGGAGCAATTCCAAACGTCCCAAAAGTCTGAGCAAAACCTCGTGGCGTGCTGCTGCAGTTTGATTCGGATCTTTAGAGGCTTCTTGATTCACAACTCGTTTGAATCAACGAATCAGTAGGCGCGTACCTGAAGTGATACAATATCGCGAGATGGATTCAAATGCATACGGAGCTGTCTGTTGTTCTCGCGATGTTTTGATGTCACACTGATCGGTTTGTTGAAGACGAATCGATTCAACTCTCCGTCCTCCATTCCCAGAATTTCCTGTTCACGGCAGTACAAGGACGGCAGCGCGAGGTAAATAAAACAAGTATTTTTATGACGTTATGTACATAGAAGTGTTTGTTTAGGTTTTTGTTTCTATCTGATGTTTGTACCTATTTTTAACAATTACACCCTTTTCACAACACTGTTATGACGCGTTTAACGATCATCATGATCTAAAATCCTTGAGTTTTTTATGTTTTTTTTTTATAAAATAACATTTATTTGTATTTACGTATGTATTATATAATATGATTACATGTGCGAGGTGTTTTAAACAGTGTCTATGGTCATGAGTAAATTAGAAGTTATTCTCTCTTCTTGCTGGCGTTATCAGTTTCACACTATTTTTTTTATTTTTCCAATTGTCGAGACAACACCATCGTAAAGTTTTCATTTTATTTGAGCAAAGAAGATTGTAAAAAAATGTGTCGTACTTTCCCATTCACTGCGCTGAAATGTAAAAAGGGTCCATAACAGTACATCAACCATATTATGTTATCTTTCACTTTATTTAGGACTAATGATGGGTTAAGACGTGTACTTTAATCAAAAACTAACCTTAGGGGTAGTTAACCCAAACGTTACATTTACTTACCATTTAATGAGTGACACAGAATTTAAATATGTACACTGAACTGCAAATAATCTTTACTTCAAAGTCTATACTGCCTGCACATATATTTAAGCCTTTTCCCCTCTGCGCTTTAATTATTATCACTATAAATGATCACAATCTCCCATATGATCTGATGATTGTACTTTTGTTTGATAGTAATGTATAGTGTCTGTATGGTATCTGTAAATGTTTAGTGTGTGAAATTGTTGGACAACCACTACACACACATTAAACAGGAAAATAAACATGTCTATAGCTTACTAAAAGCCTTTCTGTCTGTTCATATATTTTATATAAATGCAGAGCAGCAAGACCCATGGGATTTCATCAGCCACTCACCATCAGAGTCCTCAGTGGAAGCTGAGAAGAGCAGAAGAGGAAGCCAAGCAAGAGATGCCAGAAAAAAAGGGGGACGGAAATTATGTGTTATTTTGCTGTTTGAGTATAGGCAGGCGCAGTGGGTAGCACAATCGCCTCACAGCAAGAAGGTCGCTGGTTCGAGTCTCGGCTGGGTCAGTTGGCATTTCTGTGTGGAGTTTGCATGTTCTCCCCATGTTAGCGTGGGTTTCCTCCGGGTGCTCCCACAAGTCCAAAAATATGTGGTGACATTGGGTAAGCTAAAATTGTCCGTTGTGTATGTGTGTGAATGAGTGTGTATGGATGTTTCCCAGTGATGGGTTGCAGCTGGGTGGCAACACGGTGGCACAGTAGGTAGTGTTGTTTCCTCACATCAAGAAGGTTTCTGCATGGAGTTCTCCCTGCGTTCGCGTGGGTTTCCTCCGGGTGCTCCGGTTTCCCTCACAGTCCAAAGACATGCGGTACAGGTGAATTGGGTAGACTAAATTGTCCGTAGTGAATGCGTGTGAGTGGGTGTGTATGGATGTTTCCCAGAGATGGGTTGCAGCTGGAAGGGCATCCACTGCGTAAAACATATGCTGGATAAGATGGTGGTTTATTCCACTGTGGCGACCCCAGATTAACAAAAGGACAAAGCCGAAGAGAAAATGAATGAGTATAGGCAATGATAGACAAGACAATGTATGATTAATATGAAGTCTTTTAAAATACTTATTTATTAAAATAAAGGTTACAAAGTAAAGAAGAAATATATTGTGTGTTTGTATATTTATTTCACTGCCTTCAAGATTTTACATTGTAAACTAAAGGGAACAAGGGGGGAACAAATGTTGTATTTACCCTTTAACTACAGGTAACAAGAGAGGAACAAAGCTTCACTTTAATTTACAACCCTCAAATGTGGTATTTACCCTGTAAGTACAGGGAACAAGGAGGGAACAAATACTGTATTTACCCTTTAGTACAGGGAACAAAGAGGGAAGAAGCTGAACTTTAACATACTAGTGTATACTTGAACACTAAGAACAGAGTAAACTACAGCAGCAGTTTTTATTGATTGAAGACCAAATTACTAGATTTTTCTATAAAGCATCAGCTATACATTTACTGAAATGCAAGTTAGCCCCCCTGTGCAACAGCAGTAAAGATGCGAGCCTGTTTTAATCTGCATTGAATCCTGACGGTAGGCCTATGTCATGCAAAGTTATTTGTTGATAGTGAGTTATGGAGACATATATGGCTTTGGTGAGATTGACGAGTAAACATAAGGTAAGTAGTGTATGGAAATATATTTTATATTGAATTGCAGATTTAAAATACATACAGTATACAATAAGGGTTCATAATTTCACAGGTTGTAAACCTTTTATTCATTAAACACCCCATATAAAACCCAAGCACTGAATAAGAGTACTAATGTACTCACGCAGGTGCATATACAGTACATTTGCAGATAGCAATAGGTTGTCACCATCCTTGCATAATTCTTTATATGTATACAATACTTGAAGAAATGTACATCGTAAACTTAATATACTTCTTTGCGTGATGGATATCTTATTGTTACTCCCCTTTTACGCAAACATTATGGTTTGTTCTTTTGCAATTTAAAGAAAAGTACAACGTTATTTCACTGTACTTACGCGGTACCTTTCATGCTGAATATCTGGTTGTTACCCCCTTATTATCCAAGCATTACAGTTTGTTCCCTTATACTTACGTAAACGTTCTTTATACTTACACTATAGGCACAGAAAAGTACACCGTTGTTTCACTGTACTTACGCGGTAATTTTCGTGATGAACATCTGGTTGTTACCCCCTTTTTACCGAAGCGGTAACGCTTTCTTTTACAACCCGCAAAGTACCGCGTAAGTACAGTGAAATTACAGTGTACTTTTCTGCACGTACTGTGTAAGTATAATGAACGTATGTGTAGGTATAAGGGAACAAACCGTAATGCTTCGGTAAAAAGGGGGTAACAACCAGATGTTCATCACGAAAATTACCGCGTAAGTACAGTGAAATAACGGTGTACTTTTCTCTACCTATAGTGTAAGTATAAATAACGTTTACGTAAGTATAAGGGAACAAACTGTAATGCTTGGGTAATAAGGGGGTAACAACCAGATATTCAGCATGAAAGGTACCGCGTAAGTACAGTGAAATAACGTTGTACTTTTCTTTAAACTGCAAAAGAACAAATAATAAGATATCCATCACGCAAAGAAGTATATTAAGTTTACGATGTACATTTCTTCAAGTATTGTATACATATAAAGAATTATGCAAGGATGGTGACAACCTATTGCTATCTGCAAATGTACTGTATATGCACCTGCGTGAGTACATTAGTACTCTTATTCAGTGCTTGGGTTTTATATGGGGTGTTTAATGAATAAAAGGTTTACAACCTGTGAAATTATGAACCCTTATTGTATACTGTATGTATTTTAAATCTGCAATTCAATATAAAATATATTTCCATACACTACTTACCTTATGTTTACTCGTCAATCTCATCAAAGCCATCAATGTCTCCATAACTCACTATCAACAAATAACTTTGCATGACATAGGCCTACCGTCAGGGTTCAATGCAGATTAAAACAGGCTCGCATCTTTACTGCTGTTGCACAGGGGGGCTAACTGTTGCATTTCAGTAAATGTATAGCTGATGCTTTATAGAAAAATCTAGTAATTTGGTCTTCAATCAATAAAAACTGCTGCTGTAGTTTACTTTGTTCTTAATGTTCAAGTATACACTAGTATGTTAAAGTTCAGCTTCTTCCCTCTTTGTTCCCTGTAGTTAAAGGGTAAATACAGTATTTGTTCCCTCCTTGTTCCCTGTACTTATAGGGTAAATACCACATTTGAGGGTTGTAAATTAAAGTGAAGCTTTGTTCCTCCCTTGTTCCCTGTACTTATAGGGTAAATACCACACAGGTCGCTGGTTCGAGCCTCGGCTGGGTCAGTTGGCATTTCTGTGTGGAGTTTGCATGTTCTCCCCATGTTAGCGTGGGTTTCCTCCGGGTGCTCCCACAAGTCCAAAAATATGTGGTGACATTAGGTAAGCTAAAATTGTCCGTAGTGTATGTGTGTGAATGAGTGTGTATGGATGCTTCCCAGTGATGGGTTGCAGCTGGGTGGCAACACGGTGGCACAGTAGGTAGTGCTGTTTCCTCACATCAAGAAGGTTTCTGCATGGAGTTCTCCCTGCGTTCGCGTGGGTTTCCTCTTGGTGCTCCGGTTTCCCTCACAGTCCAAAGACATGCGGTACAGGTGAATTGGGTAGACTAAATTGTCCGTAGTGAATGCGTGTGAGTGGGTGTGTATGGATGTTTCCCAGAGATGGGTTGCAGCTGGAAGGGCATCCACTGCGTAAAACATATGCTGGATAAGATGGTGGTTTATTCCACTGTGGCGACCCCAGATTAACAAAAGGACAAAGCCGAAGAGAAAATGAATGAGTATAGGCAATGATAGACAAGACAATGTTTGATTAATATGAAGTCTTTTAAAATGCTTATTTATTAAAATAAAGGTTACAAAGTAAAGAAGAAATATATTGTGTGTTTGTATATTTATTTCACTGCCTTCAAGATTTTACATTGTAAACTAAAGGGAACAAGGGGGGAACAAATGTTGTATTTACCCTTTAACTACAGGTAACAAGAGAGGAACAAAGCTTCACTTTAATTTACAACCCCTCAAATGTGGTATTTACCCTGTAAGTACAGGGAACAAGGGGGTAACAAGGGAGGAACAAAGCTTCACTTTAATTTACAACCCTCAAATGTGGTATTTACCCTGTAAGTACAGGTAACAAGGGAGGAACAAAGCTTCACTTTAATTTACAACCCTCAAATGTAGTATTTACCCTATAAGTACAGGGAACAAGGGAGAAACAAAGCTTCACTTTAATTTACAACCCTCAAATGTGGTATTTACCCTATAAGTACAGGGAACAAGGGAGGAACAAAGCTTCACTTTAATTTATAACCCTCAAATGTGGTATTTACCCTGTAAGTACAGGGAACAAGGGAGGAACAAAGCTTCACTTTAATTTACAACCCTCAAATGTGGTATTTACCCTGTAAGTACAGGGAACAAGGGAGGAACAAAGCTTCACTTTAATTTACAACCCTCAAATGTGGTATTTACCCTGTAAGTACAGGGAACAAGGAGGGAACAAATACTGTATTTACCCTTTAACTACAGGGAACAAAGAGGGAAGAAGCTAAACTTTAACATACTAGTGTATACTTGAACACTAAGAACAGAGTAAACTACAGCAGCAGTTTTTATTGATTGAAGACCAAATTACTAGATTTTTCTATAAAGCATCAGCTATACATTTACTGAAATGCAAGTTAGCTCTCCTGTGCAACAGCAGTAAAGATGCGAGCCTGTTTTAATCTGCATTGAACCCTGACGGTAGGCCTATGTCATGCAAAGTTATTTGTTGATAGTGAGTTATGGAGACATTGATGGCTTTGGTGAGATTGACGAGTAAACATAAGGTAAGTAGTGTATGGAAATATATTTTATATTGAATTGCAGATTTAAAATACATACAGTATACAATAAGGGTTCATAATTTCACAGGTTGTAAACCTTTTATTCATTAAACACCCCATATAAAACCCAAGCACTGAATAAGAGTACTAATGTACTCACGCAGGTGCATATACAGTACATTTGCAGATAGCAATAGGTTGTCACCATCCTTGCATAATTCTTTATATGTATACAATACTTGAAAAAATGTACATCGTAAACTTAATATACTTCTTTGCGTGATGGATATCTTATTGTTACTCCCCGTTTACGCAAACATTATGGTTTGTTCTTTTGCAATTTAAAGAAAAGTACAACGTTATTTCACTGTACTTACGCGGTACCTTTCATGCTGAATATCTGGTTGTTACCCCCTTATTACCCAAGCATTACAGTTTGTTCCCTTATACTTACGTAAACGTTCTTTATACTTACACTATAGGTACAGAAAAGTACACCGTTATTTCACTGTACTTACGCGGTAATTTTCGTGATGAACATCTGGTTGTTACCCCCTTTTTACCGAAGCATTACGGTTTGTTCCCTTATACCTACACATACGTTCATTATACTTACACAGTACGTGCAGAAAAGTACACTGTAATTTCACTGTACTTACGCGGTACTTTGCGGGTTGTAAAAGAAAGCGTTACCATACTTTTTCCATTCATCAACATCTAGGAACACCCATTTCCTATAATTGTTGATTTATACGGATAAGACTCACTGATTAAATAAATTATAATTGTTTAATTTAATGATAAACTGCATTAAATGTTACTCTAACCAACTTCATTGTTTTGAAATTTTAATTTCATTAATGGTTCATTTATGCATGGCTTTATCATTTTAGCAATAATTAATAATTAAATTTAGTCATAAGTGTTCTTATCAATCTTAATGATAACTTATAAAAGTTATTACCACGTTAAAGATTTAAAGTTAAGTTCAATTCAAAATTGAATTTAGTCTATTAAATTTTGTTTATTTTAAGCCTGCTTACAGACAGTGCTCCCCCTGCTGCTTCATTGATGCAATTGGACAGTGCAGCCCAGTGAGCTGTAATGGTACCAACCTAAGCCATCATTGAGCCTAGTCTTAGAACAGTAGCCCTCCAATTAGCCAACTTCAAAAGGAAAATTCAGATTTTTCTAATACGTAGGCTAAGTGGTTACTATATAACACAATAAAACCAACCCTTTTTGAGTATCAACTCAACAGTGCCATTGTTTTGACATCCTTAATAACACCTAATGCTAAGAGAAAACTAACTCCTTTGTTATCTCTTTCAACTAACTATCTTCTTTTTACTGGACGGACTATTGATGCTGGTTTAAGGATTGTGCTTGTGAGAGTCAAAAAGCAGAGAATTTTAGAAACATTTAATAGATGTTTGGGACACTTGAACACTTTTAATTGTTAAAATTGTCTGATCTCACCCCTCCTTTCTCACTCATCAGGTCACCCAGAAGATAGGCGTCGTTAGATCCAATTCTAAACACGCATCCAGAAACAATTTATTTGGTGTATGGAGTCAATCCTATTCAGAAGCCAATACTGTTATTGTTGTCCTACTTTCTGTCACTTCAGAAGAAAGTTAATAGCAACTTCAGTCCTGGTATTTAGAAATTTTATTTTTATATTTAACAAAAGCTAAAGGAACCCTCTCTCTAGGAAAGTGGAAACTACAGATTTTCACCCTACTCCTTAGTCTCCTTATCACTTATCACCTCTCACTGTGTCTGTGCTACTGACTCTTTCCACAGAGACTACCAGTTAGACACGCGTACCCACCAGAGGGCCACAGTTCCAGAGAACCACACTTCACTCAACCTTAGAACACACTTAACATTGCACATTAACATTTCTCCTTTTCTGTTTGCATTGTTCTACCTTGTTTTTTTTCTTTCTCCTCTCTATCTCTCTTCAAGGTCTGTGTCAGTTAAAATCCTAAGTCCTCCCCCCGCCGCAAAACATGGCTCACCCCAAAGATCCTGTTGGCCACTGGAAGGACCTGGAAACATGGCTGAGCGTTGTAACAGGCAGTCTCCTCCCTAAAGCTGCCAAAACACTGCAGCCCCTGACACAAAACCAATTGGATGAGAACATAGACAGCATCATGAAGCAAGACCCAAGTCAAAGCTTCAACCACAAGGAGCTGGCCAAAATCACTGGTACTTTGAGTCACACACTCATAGCCACCCTCAAATTGAGTGACAGACACGCCTCCCAACTCCAACACAAGCTAACACTCC
Organism: Danio rerio; assembly: GCF_052040795.2. Lineage (NCBI taxonomy): Eukaryota > Metazoa > Chordata > Actinopteri > Cypriniformes > Danionidae > Danio > Danio rerio. Next base: position 37,210,118 of record NC_141041.1, read on the forward strand.
TGCAAGCCCGCACCGAGCAGCTAGAGCTAGAGGCTCAGGAACGTCTGGAACAACCAAATGAGGTTTATGAAGGTACCACAGAGGAGATCAACAAACTACAAGAAGCCCTAACAGCCATCACAGAACAAAGAGAACAAGCCAGAGCAGACCACGCTGACGTCGCTAACAAGCTAGATTACGCTGAACAACTACTGAAGGAAGCGAAGGTGGACTTAAGAGACAAGAAGGCCAGAATCAAAGCCCTTGAAACTCACCTGAGCGAAGCAAGACATGAGATCGACAGACTAATGCAGGAAGTGGATGACATCAAAGAGGAGTCCGCCAGTGAACTCAGGCATGCCTATGCACTGCGCTATGAACCTCCAAAGACAAGATGTGCACCAGCCTCGCCCCAGCCAAGCAGGACAGGATCCCCTGTCCCTGAGCTCTCACCTATTGAAAGAGGTGAGAAACCACGTCAAAGATCTTCGCCGACACCTTCTGAAGAGTCTTACCTTATCCCACAGCGACGAGAGCCTGTGATAGCCAGTCACAGATCGTCATACAGTCTGGACCTTAAAGACCTTGACAAGCTGGCCAGAAACATTGGCAAGTTTACTCCAAGTGTGTCAGGTGGTTTGGAGGTCCACGCTTATTTGCAATACATTGATTTCCATCTGGAAATGAGACTTACTGTCTCTAATAAAGAAAGACTGTATTTGCTTCGAGCCACATCCAGCACTGAGGTGCGCAGCTTCCTGGACCGACAACCGGCTCGGGTAAAGAATGATTATCGCTTGCTCCAAGAAGCCCTCATCAGAGAGTTTGCAAACCCTGAATCAGATCAAGGACTTTTAGGTGCTCTGGAGACAAAACAAGCTCGCAATGAGTCCCCACATGCTTACTACAACTGACTCAGGCAAGCCTTTTTCGGAACTCGCAACGAACCGAATATGGAAGAAGACCTGAACTTTAAGATTCTCTTCCTGAGAAACCTCCATCCTGCAGTAAGCCAACATCTCGGAGTACTCGCATGCCCACGAACAATGAGCATCCAGCAATTGCGAGATTTGACACAGAAAGCCCACGACAAACAAAAGATGGTGTTAGAGAAAAACACTAAAACTGACACAGTTTTTGACTTTAACACCCATCCAGAACTGGCACTAGAGGGTGCCCAACGCTCAAACAGCGTGAGACCACCATCCCCAGAGTGGAATGCATCTTTGTCCAATAGACAACGGAACTCCTATGCTGACACGAGATTCAAACAGAGAAACAGTCACTGGGATGGACCGCGTGGACAACGACGCTCACCTGAACACCACCGGGAAAGAAACCAATGGGGGTCAAACAAAAGCTGATCACCATCCAGTAGTCCCTCCAAGGGAAGACATCAAAACTCTAGATCATCAAGTCCAAGGAGTCAACGAAGGTACTCCAAAAATTTCCACCCTGACAACGCTCAGACTCAATCCCAGCATGAGGAAAATACCCCACCGGGATTTGACCCTCAAGAACTGGTAAAATTGATGATGAAAGAGTTTCTCAAATGCATAGAAGAGGACAGGAAACGGGAAAAGGAAAAAACAGATTCAGCCTGACTAGTCGCCGAGCGGAGAAGCAACAACCACCTGAACCAACAAACACTTGCAGGTGAAAACTCTCAGGTTTCTAAAAGTGCCGTTCTGGTCATCTGCCACTCCTCCGACAAACCTCAGTTCAGTCCTGAAACCCTTCCTGACCCATGCCAAACTCCGGTACTTCCATTTCTAGATGAACATTTGACTGCTCCATCATCATTGAACAACAAATGGGGGAGGACCACAACTTGACACAGATCAACTGTTCTACCCTCTACATACTAACATAACCTTTGACATTCTAGGGAAACACCTAGTTAAACATAACACTAATACTTTCTCCTCTACAGCACTGCTAGAACAACCTCTAGTAGAGAGGATCCACTCCACATTTGCAACACTGTTTTGCTGGTTTTTAACCTACCTTGTTTTGTTGCATCACTGTGCCTATTCATTTCCTTCTTTCTCTCTCTCCCTAACTAATTTGCAGTTCCAGTCCCCTCTACAGGGAACTCCTGCAAATTCATGCACAGGGCCGAAAAAGTAGGATTGACTCCTTCTCCCAAATTAGTGTCACTTGCTGCAGAATTATTGCTCATTTAAGTTGAAGCTAGCACCACTACATACTCGCAATGAAGTAAACTAGCTAAATGACTAAATTTGAATTATTTCAGGCAATGTTACACTACACCTTGTGTTCTTAACCCGAACAATTTAAGCTAAAACCTGCACCAGAACTCAGTCTATGGAATGGAAATGTGGTTTGTGTCTTGTGTGTCTGTTCTCTCTCTACCTATGCCTCTTGTTTCAGTGTCTGCCGATGTTCATGCCAGGAACATCACCATCCAAATGGGGGATGTAGTGAGTCAACGGATCGTTCCAGAACCGAACAAGCCACAGACCATGTTATCCTTAAAAGATTGGTTGGTGCCTACATGTCTGAGCTTTGATTTCATTTTCAAAGCAATCCACAGGCACCCAGCAAAAGGCAATCCACAGGATGACTAGCCAGTCAACATCACAGTTGCGTGTTAATTAACTTTACACCTTAAAACAATAAGAGGCTCTACAATCAAAAACCCACCAAACCTTTTTGAGAAGTACCTTTTGGTTCGTGTGCCCTTTGGCGTCTGCAAGGAATACACATTCTCAGGCAGACACAGAAGCGATCAGAAACGCTTCCAAAGTTTAATGGACATTTAAGTAAAACAGTTTATTTGAGTAATGTACGTTTGCTTTATGTTTCTGTAGGTTTTTGTGTGTACATGTTCCATGTGTTTAACAAAACTGTTATGGATAGTTATTGAGTAATAGCCCTCAGTGACAAATGAAATCTACAGAGTGTTTGTGACTTCATGTTTGGTATTGATTAAAAGCTAGGAACATTTCAAATGCATTGGTTTATATGAAGAAACCATACTATGAAAAGTGTCCATGTTATGAGACTTTATTTTAACCAGTATGCTATCAAAGCAGCACCCACACCAGGTGTCAACCCGGCCTTCTAGAGGGCAGAATTGGGGTGTGAGTCCACCCCGCACCTTCTCTGATTGGACAAATATTGTGTAGACCCAGCCTCTACCAAAGCCTATAAAACTTTGAACAAGGAAATTTCATCGTCGTCTTTTGCCGGTCATCTTTGCCAGTCGTCACCGCCGTCGCTGCCCGGACGTCGCTCTTCTCGTGCTGTGGCCGTTACATCGCCTCGCCGGAAGCCTTGTTACATCACGGAGCAGACCGCGACCTTCACTTGCTGCCGGCTCGACCCCCGATCTGCTTGTGCAACCGCTTCAACAACAAGCCATCGGGTCAACACATCCAAACTCTGAAACTCATCCTAACTACAGGAAACCAGGAAGGACTTCGAACGCCGCCTTGTCCAACATCCGTATCCCTAGCAACCGACTAAGGAACCCCTCTTCACCGACAAGGGAATTCCATCACGTCACTGAAGTTGCTACGCTGACCAATCAGCTTCGCCGGGATTTCCCTTTGGACCAGTCGAGGAAACCAAAAATTACATCAGAACGCAAGGAGCACAAACAAGGTTTCTACCCATTACTGAATCTGGTGTGAATTGTTTAAGTAGTAAAGAATAGCAAAATTCTCTGCTTTTATGGTTTCTCTCAGGTTGCAATGCTAAGAGCTTAGCAAAGGCTAGAAGTTAAATCCACTCAGCCAAAACTCTCCTGAAACTGCTTGTGCGTGTGTGTATGTATGTGCGTTTGTTTGTTTTACGTAGATTAGTACTTTGTGTTATAAAGTAGCAATAAACTTTTGTTTCGTTTTAAGATCCGTGTTGGTGTGTTGTGTGCTTTATACGTTAATGCCTCAGCTTCAGATACTGCTACCTTGCTCTTTAAATAATTAGATACTGTTTTTATATTGTTATTGTTGGCCACGTAATAATATAATACAGAATTGCTTTACACTAAACGTTCTATTTGCTGGACAAATACTAAAGTTAAGTGTAAGCTTTAAATAATTCTATGTGAATCATGTTCGAATCTTTGATTCGAATCCCCAAAGTTTAAACATGATTTAAACCAAAGAGCTGATTCTTACACTCTGCTTGCTGAGAAAAGCTAATTTTCAACGTCCAATACAGAATGTGATAAAACCAGATCCAGCCACTAAAATGCATCATTCTTTTGGTTTTAGACAACATTTCATGCACTGTTAAATATGTTAAAGCAAGTTGCAAGTGAAAATCTATGTCTCTGACTGAGTTTGCATTACTGCTTTTCTCTGCTGGCTGAGAAAAGCTCATTTTCAACGTTCAATTCAGAAAGTGATAAAAACAGATCCAACCACTAAAAAGCATTTTCTTTTTGTTTTAGACAACATTTCATGCACTGTTAAATATGTTTAAGAAAGTTGCAAGTGAAAATATATGTCTCTGACTGAGTTTGCATTACTGCTTATTTTGACCTCTGCTGGCTGAGAAAAGCTCATTTTCAACGTCCAATACAGAATGTGATAAAACCAGATCCAGCCACTAAAATGCATCATCCTTTTTTTAGACAACATTTCATGCACTGTTAAACATGTTAAAGCAAGTTGCAAGTGAAAATCTATGTCTCTGACTGAGTTTGCATTACTGCTTTTCTCTGCTGGCTGAGAAAAGCTCATTTTCAACGTTCAATTCAGAAAGTGATAAAAACAGATCCAGCCACTAAAAAGCATTTTCTTTTTGTTTTAGACAACATTTCATGCACCGTTAAATATGTTTAAGAAAGTTGCAAGTGAAAATCTATGTCTCTGACTGAGTTTGCATTACTGCTTATTTTGACCTCTGCTGGCTGAGAAAAGCTCATTTTCAACGTCCAATACAGAAAGTGATAAAACCAGATCCAGCCACTAAAATGCATCATCCTTTTTTTAGACAACATTTTATGCACTGTTAAACATGTTAAAGCAAGTTGCAAGTGAAAATCTATGTCTCTGACTGAGTTTGCATTATTGCTTATTTTGACCTCTGCTGGCTGAGAAAAGCTCATTTTCAACGTCCAATACAAAATGTGATAAAACCAGATCCAGCCACTAAAATGCATCATTCTTTTTGTTTTAGACAACATTTCATGCACTGTTAAACATGTTAAAGCAAGTTTCAAGTGAAAATCTATGCCTCTGACTGAGTTTGCATTACTGCTTATTTTGACCTCTCTGCTGGCTGTGAAAAGCTCATTTTCAACGTTCAATTCAGAAAGTGATAAAAACAGATCCAGCCACTAAAAAGCATTTTCTTTTTGGTTTAGACAACATTTCATGCACTGTTAAACAAGTTGCAAGGGAAAATCTATGTGTCTGACTGAGTTTGCATTACTGCTTATTTTGACCTCTGCTGGCTGAGAAAAGCTCATTTTCAACGTCCAATACAGAATGTGATAAAACCAGATCCAGCAACTAAAATGCATCATTCTTTTTGTTTTAGACAACATTTCATGCACTGTTAAACATGTTTAAGCAAGTTGCAAGTGGAAATCTATGTCTCTGACTGAGTTTGCATTACTGCTTATTTTGACCTCTCTGCTGGCTGTGAAAAGCTCATTTTCAACGTTCAATTCAGAAAGTGATAAAAACAGATCCAGCCACTAAAAAGCATTTTTGTTTTGTTTTAGACAACATTTCATGCACTGTTAAACATGTTTAAGCAAGTTGCAAGTGAAAATCTATGTCTCTGACTGAGTTTGCATTACTGCTTTTCTCTGCTGGCTGAGAAAAGCTCATTTTCAACGTTCAATTCAGAAAGTGATAAAAACAGATCCAGCCACTAAAAAGCATTTTCTTTTTGTTTTAGACAACATTTCATGCACTGTTAAATATGTTTAAGAAAGTTGCAAGTGAAAATCTATGTCTCTGACTGAGTTTGCATTACTGCTGATTTTGACCTCTGCTGGCTGAGAAAAACTCATTTTCAACGTCCAATACAGAATGTGATAAAACCAGATCCAGCCACTAAAATGCATCATCCTTTTTTTAGACAACATTTTATGCACTGTTAAACATGTTAAAGCAAGTTGCAAGTGAAAATCTATGTCTCTGACTGAGTTTGCATTACTGCTGATTTTGACCTCTGCTGGCTGAGAAAAACTCATTTTCAACGTCCAATACAGAATGTGATAAAACCAGATCCAGCCACTAAAATGCATCATCCTTTTTTTAGACAACATTTTATGCACTGTTAAACATGTTAAAGCAAGTTGCAAGTGAAAATCTATGTCTCTGACTGAGTTTGCATTACTGCTTATTTTGACCTCTGCTGGCTGAGAAAAGCTCATTTTCAACGTTCAATTCAGAAAGTGATAAAAACAGATCCAGCCACTAAAAAGCATTTTCTTTTTGGTTTAGACAACATTTCATGCACTGTTAAACAAGTTGCAAGTGAAAATCTATGTGTCTGACTGAGTTTGCATTACTGCTTATTTTGACCTCTGCTGGCTGAGAAAAGCTCATTTTCAACGTCCAATACAGAATGTGATAAAACCAGATCCAGCAACTAAAATGGATCATTCTTTTTGTTTTAGACAACATTTCATGCACTGTTAAACATGTTTAAGCAAGTTGCAAGTGAAAATTTTTGTCTCTGACTGAGTTTGCATTACTGCTTATTTTGAACTCTGCTGGCTGAGAAAAGCTCATTTTCAACGTCCAATACAGAATGTGATAAAACCAGATCCAGCCACTAAAATGCATCATTCTTTTTGTTTTAGACAAAATTTCATGCACTGTTAAACATGTTAAAGCAAGTTGCAAGTGAAAATCTATGTCTCTGACTGAGTTTGCATTACTGCTTATTTTGACTTCTCTGCTGGCTGAGAAAAGCTCATGTTCAACGTCCAATACAGAATGTGATAAAACCAGATCCAGCCACTAAAATGCATCATTCTTTTTGTTTTAGACAAAATTTCATGCACTGTTTAACATGTTAAAGCAAGTTGCAAGTGAAAATCTATGTCTCTGACTGAGTTTGCAATACTGCTTATTTTGACCTCTCTGCTGGCTGTGAAAAGCTCATTTTCAACGTCCAATACAGAATGTGATAAAACCAGATCCAGCCACTACAATGCATCATTCTTTTTGTTTTAGACAACATTTCATGCACTGTTAAACATGTTAAAGCAAGTTGCAAGTGAAAATCTATGTCTCTGACTGAGTTTGCATTACTGCTTATTTTGACCTCTGCTGGCTGAGAAAAGCTCATTTTCAACGTCCAATACAGAATGTGATAAAATCAGCTTTAGCCACTAAACAGCACCATTCTTTTTGTTTTAGACAACATTTCATGCAATGTTAAACATGTTAAAGCAAGTTGCAAGTGAAAATCTATGTCTCTGACTGAGTTTGCATTACTGCTTATTTTGACCTCTGCTGGCTGAGAAAAGCTCATTTTCAACGTTCAATTCAGAAAGTGATAAAAACAGATCCAGCCACTAAAAAGAATTTTCTTTTTGTTTTAGACAGCATTTCATGCACTGTTAAATATGTTTAAGAAAGTTGCAAGTGAAAATCTATGTCTCTGACTGAGTTTGCATTGCTGCTTATTTTGACCTCTGCTGGCTGAGAAAAGCTCATTTTCAACGTCCAATACAGAATGTGATAAAACCAGATACAGCCACTAAAATGCATCATTCTTTTTGTTTTAGACAACATTTCATGCACTGTTAAACATGTTAAAGCAAGTTGCAAGTGAAAATCTATGTCTCTGACTGAGTTTGCATTACTGCTTTTCTCTGCTGGCTGAGAAAAGCTCATTTTCAACGTTCAATTCAGAAAGTGATAAAAACAGATCCAACCACTAAAAAGCATTTTCTTTTTGTTTTAGACAACATTTCATGCACTGTTAAATATGTTTAAGAAAGTTGCAAGTGAAAATATATGTCTCTGACTGAGTTTGCATTACTGCTTATTTTGACCTCTGCTGGCTGAGAAAAGCTCATTTTCAACGTCCAATACAGAATGTGATAAAACCAGATCCAGCCACTAAAATGCATCATCCTTTTTTTTAGACAACATTTCATGCACTGTTAAACATGTTAAAGCAAGTTGCAAGTGAAAATCTATGTCTCTGACTGAGTTTGCATTACTGCTTTTCTCTGCTGGCTGAGAAAAGCTCATTTTCAACGTTCAATTCAGAAAGTGATAAAAACAGATCCAGCCACTAAAAAGCATTTTCTTTTTGTTTTAGACAACATTTCATGCACCGTTAAATATGTTTAAGAAAGTTGCAAGTGAAAATCTATGTCTCTGACTGAGTTTGCATTACTGCTTATTTTGACCTCTGCTGGCTGAGAAAAGCTCATTTTCAACGTCCAATACAGAAAGTGATAAAACCAGATCCAGCCACTAAAATGCATCATCCTTTTTTTAGACAACATTTTATGCACTGTTAAACATGTTAAAGCAAGTTGCAAGTGAAAATCTATGTCTCTGACTGAGTTTGCATTACTGCTTATTTTGACCTCTGCTGGCTGAGAAAAGCTCATTTTCAACGTCCAATACAAAATGTGATAAAACCAGATCCAGCCACTAAAATGCATCATTCTTTTTGTTTTAGACAACATTTCATGCACTGTTAAACATGTTAAAGCAAGTTTCAAGTGAAAATCTATGCCTCTGACTGAGTTTGCATTACTGCTTATTTTGACCTCTCTGCTGGCTGTGAAAAGCTCATTTTCAACGTTCAATTCAGAAAGTGATAAAAACAGATCCAGCCACTAAAAAGCATTTTCTTTTTGGTTTAGACAACATTTCATGCACTGTTAAACAAGTTGCAAGGGAAAATCTATGTGTCTGACTGAGTTTGCATTACTGCTTAATTTGACCTCTGCTGGCTGAGAAAAGCTCATTTTCAACGTCCAATACAGAATGTGATAAAACCAGATCCAGCAACTAAAATGCATCATTCTTTTTGTTTTAGACAACATTTCATGCACTGTTAAACATGTTTAAGCAAGTTGCAAGTGGAAATCTATGTCTCTGACTGAGTTTGCATTACTGCTTATTTTGACCTCTCTGCTGGCTGTGAAAAGCTCATTTTCAACGTTCAATTCAGAAAGTGATAAAAACAGATCCAGCCACTAAAAAGCATTTTTGTTTTGTTTTAGACAACATTTCATGCACTGTTAAACATGTTTAAGCAAGTTGCAAGTGAAAATCTATGTCTCTGACTGAGTTTGCATTACTGCTTTTCTCTGCTGGCTGAGAAAAGCTCATTTTCAACGTTCAATTCAGAAAGTGATAAAAACAGATCCAGCCACTAAAAAGCATTTTCTTTTTGTTTTAGACAACATTTCATGCACTGTTAAATATGTTTAAGAAAGTTGCAAGTGAAAATCTATGTCTCTGACTGAGTTTGCATTACTGCTGATTTTGACCTCTGCTGGCTGAGAAAAACTCATTTTCAACGTCCAATACAGAATGTGATAAAACCAGATCCAGCCACTAAAATGCATCATCCTTTTTTTAGACAACATTTTATGCACTGTTAAACATGTTAAAGCAAGTTGCAAGTGAAAATCTATGTCTCTGACTGAGTTTGCATTACTGCTTATTTTGAACTCTGCTGGCTGAGAAAAGCTCATTTTCAACGTTCAATACAGAATGTGATAAAACCAGATCCAGCCACTAAAATGCATCATTCTTTTTGTTTTAGACAACATTTCATGCACTGTTAAACATGTTAAAGCAAGTTTCAAGTGAAAATCTATGCCTCTGACTGAGTTTGCATTACTGCTTATTTTGACCTCTCTGCTGACTGTGAAAAGCTCATTTTCAACGTTCAATTCAGAAAGTGATAAAAACAGATCCAGCCACTAAAAAGCATTTTCTTTTTGGTTTAGACAACATTTCATGCACTGTTAAACAAGTTGCAAGTGAAAGTCTATGTGTCTGACTGAGTTTGCATTACTGCTTATTTTGACCTCTGCTGGCTGAGAAAAGCTCATTTTCAACGTCCAATACAGAATGTGATAAAACCAGATCCAGCAACTAAAATGGATCATTCTTTTTGTTTTTGACAACATTTCATGCACTGTTAAACATGTTTAAGCAAGTTGCAAGTGAAAATCTTTGTCTCTGACTGAGTTTGCATTACTGCTTATTTTGAACTCTGCTGGCTGAGAAAAGCTCATTTTCAACGTCCAATACAGAATGTGATAAAACCAGATCCAGCCACTAAAATGCATCATTCTTTTTGTTTTAGACAAAATTTCATGCACTGTTAAACATGTTAAAGCAAGTTGCAAGTGAAAATCTATGTCTCTGACTGAGTTTGCATTACTGCTTATTTTTACTTCTCTGCTGGCTGAGAAAAGCTCATATTCAACGTCCAATACAGAATGTGATAAAACCAGATCCAGCCACTAAAATGCATCATTCTTTTTGTTTTAGACAAAATTTCATGCACTGTTTAACATGTTAAAGCAAGTTGCAAGTGAAAATCTATGTCTCTGACTGAGTTTGCAATACTGCTTATTTTGACCTCTCTGCTGGCTGTGAAAAGCTCATTTTCAACGTCCAATACAGAATGTGATAAAACCAGATCCAGCCACTACAATGCATCATTCTTTTTGTTTTAGACAACATTTCATGCACTGTTAAACATGTTAAAGCAAGTTGCAAGTGAAAATCTATGTCTCTGACTGAGTTTGCATTACTGCTTATTTTGACCTCTGCTGGCTGAGAAAAGCTCATTTTCAACGTCCAATACAGAATGTGATAAAATCAGCTTTAGCCACTAAACAGCATCATTCTTTTTGTTTTAGACAACATTTCATGCAATGTTAAACATGTTAAAGCAAGTTGCAAGTGAAAATCTATGTCTCTGACTGAGTTTGCATTACTGCTTATTTTGACCTCTGCTGGCTGAGAAAAGCTCATCTTCAACGTTCAATTCAGAAAGTGATAAAAACAGATCCAGCCACTAAAAAGAATTTTCTTTTTGTTTTAGACAGCATTTCATGCACTGTTAAATATGTTTAAGAAAGTTGCAAGTGAAAATCTATGTCTCTGACTGAGTTTGCATTACTGCTTATTTTGACCTCTGCTGGCTGAGAAAAGCTCATTTTCAACGTCCAATACAGAATGTGATAAAACCAGATACAGCCACTAAAATGCATCATTCTTTTTGTTTTAGACAACATTTCATGCACTGTTAAACATGTTAAAGCAAGTTGCAATTGAAAATTTATGTCTCTGACTGAGTTTGCATTACTGCTTATTTTGACCTCTCTGCTGACTGTGAAAAACTCATTTTCAACGTTCAATTCAGAAAGTGATAAAAACAGATCCAGCCACTAAAAAGCATTTTCTTTTTGTTTTAGACAACAATTCATGCACTGTTAAATATGTTTAAGAAAGTTGCAAGTGAAAATCTATGTCTCTGACTGAGTTTGCAATACTGCTTATTTTGACCTCTCTGCTGGCTGTGAAAAGCTCATTTTCAACGTCCAATACAGAATGTGATAAAACCAGATCCAGCCACTACAATGCATCATTCTTTTTGTTTTAGACAACATTTCATGCACTGTTAAACATGTTAAAGCAAGTTGCAAGTGAAAATCTATGTCTCTGACTGAGTTTGCATTACTGCTTATTTTGACCTCTGCTGGCTGAGAAAAGCTCATTTTCAACGTCCAATACAGAATGTGATAAAATCAGCTTTAGCCACTAAACAGCATCATTCTTTTTGTTTTAGACAACATTTCATGCAATGTTAAACATGTTAAAGCAAGTTGCAAGTGAAAATCTATGTCTCTGACTGAGTTTGCATTACTGCTTATTTTGACCTCTGCTGGCTGAGAAAAGCTCATCTTCAACGTTCAATTCAGAAAGTGATAAAAACAGATCCAGCCACTAAAAAGAATTTTCTTTTTGTTTTAGACAGCATTTCATGCACTGTTACATATGTTTAAGAAAGTTGCAAGTGAAAATCTATGTCTCTGACTGAGTTTGCATTACTGCTTATTTTGACCTCTGCTGGCTGAGAAAAGCTCATTTTCAACGTCCAATACAGAATGTGATAAAACCAGATACAGCCACTAAAATGCATCATTCTTTTTGTTTTAGACAACATTTCATGCACTGTTAAACATGTTAAAGCAAGTTGCAATTGAAAATTTATGTCTCTGACTGAGTTTGCATTACTGCTTATTTTGACCTCTCTGCTGACTGTGAAAAACTCATTTTCAACGTTCAATTCAGAAAGTGATAAAAACAGATCCAGCCACTAAAAAGCATTTTCTTTTTGTTTTAGACAACAATTCATGCACTGTTAAATATGTTTAAGAAAGTTGCAAGTGAAAATCTATGTCTCTGACTGAGTTTGCATTACTGCTGATTTTGACCTCTGCTGGCTGAGAAAAACTCATTTTCAACGTCCAATACAGAATGTGATAAAACCAGATCCAGCCACTAAAATGCATCATCCTTTTTTTTAGACAACATTTTATGCACTGTTAAACATGTTAAAGCAAGTTGCAAGTGAAAATCTATGTCTCTGATTGAGTTTGCATTACTGCTTATTTTGACCTCTGCTGGCTGAGAAAAGCTCATTTTCAACGTCCAATACAGAATGTGATAAAACCAGATCCAGCCACTAAAATGCATCATTCTTTTTGTTTTAGACAACATTTCATGCACTGTTAAACATGTTAAAGCAAGTTTCAAGTGAAAATCTATGCCTCTGACTGAGTTTGCATTACTGTTTATTTTGACCTCTCTGCTGGCTGTGAAAAGCTCATTTTCAACGTTCAATTCAGAAAGTGATAAAAACAGATCCAGCCACTAAAAAGCATTTTCTTTTTGGTTTAGACAACATTTCATGCACTGTTAAACAAGTTGCAAGTGAAAATCTACGTGTCTGACTGAGTTTGCATTACTGCTTATTTTGACCTCTGCTGGCTGAGAAAAGCTCATTTTCAACGTCCAATACAGAATGTGATAAAACCAGATCCAGCAACTAAAATGGATCATTCTTTTTGTTTTAGACAACATTTCATGCACTGTTAAACATGTTTAAGCAAGTTGCAAGTGAAAATCTTTGTCTCTGACTGAGTTTGCATTACTGCTTATTTTGACTTCTCTGCTGGCTGAGAAAAGCTCATGTTCAACGTCCAATACAGAATGTGATAAAACCAGATCCAGCCACTAAAATGCATCATTCTTTTTGTTTTAGACAAAATTTCATGCACTGTTTAACATGTTAAAGCAAGTTGCAAGTGAAAATCTATGTCTCTGACTAAGTTTGCAATACTGCTTATTTTGACCTCTCTGCTGGCTGTGAAAAGCTCATTTTCAACGTCCAATACAGAATGTGATAAAACCAGATCCAGCCACTACAATGCATCATTCTTTTTGTTTTAGACAACATTTCATGCACTGTTAAACATGTTAAAGCAAGTTGCAAGTGAAAATCTATGTCTCTGACTGAGTTTGCATTACTGCTTATTTTGACCTCTGCTGGCTGAGAAAAGCTCATTTTCAACGTCCAATACAGAATGTGATAAAATCAGCTTTAGCCACTAAACAGCATCATTCTTTTTGTTTTAGACAACATTTCATGCAATGTTAAACATGTTAAAGCAAGTTGCAAGTGAAAATCTATGTCTCTGACTGAGTTTGCATTACTGCTTATTTTGACCTCTGCTGGCTGAGAAAAGCTCATTTTCAACGTTCAATTCAGAAAGTGATAAAAACAGATCCAGCCACTAAAAAGAATTTTCTTTTTGTTTTAGACAGCATTTCATGCACTGTTAAATATGTTTAAGAAAGTTGCAAGTGAAAATCTATGTCTCTGACTGAGTTTGCATTACTGCTTATTTTGACCTCTGCTGGCTGAGAAAAGCTCATTTTCAACGTCCAATACAGAATGTGATAAAACCAGATACAGCCACTAAAATGCATCATTCTTTTTGTTTTAGACAACATTTCATGCACTGTTAAACATGTTAAAGCAAGTTGCAATTGAAAATTTATGTCTCTGACTGAGTTTGCATTACTGCTTATTTTGACCTCTCTGCTGACTGTGAAAAACTCATTTTCAACGTTCAATTCAGAAAGTGATAAAAACAGATCCAGCCACTAAAAAGCATTTTCTTTTTGTTTTAGACAACATTTCATGCACTGTTAAACATGTTAAAGCAAGCTGCAAGTGAAAATCTATGTCTCTGACTGAGTTTACATTACTGCTTATTTTGACCACTGCTGGCTGAGAAAAGCTCATTTTCAACGTCCAATACAGAATGTGATAAAACCAGATCGAGCCACTAAAATGCTTCATTCTTTTTGTTTTAGACAACATTTCATGCACTGTTAAACATGTTAAAGCAAGTTGCAAGTGAAAATCTATGTCTCTGGCTGAGTTTGCATTATTGCTTATTTTGACCTCTGCTGGCTGAGAAAAGCTCATTTTCAACGTTCAATTCAGAAAGTGATAAAAACAGATCCAGCCAATAAAAAGCATTTTCTTTTTGTTTTAGACAACATTTCATGCACTATTCAATATGTTTAAGAAAGTTTCAAGTGAAAATCTATGTCTCTGATTGAGTTTGCATTACTGCTTATTTTGACCTCTGCTGGCTGAGAAAAGCTCATGTTCAACGTCCAATACAGAATATGTAAAAACCAGATCCAGCCACTAAAATGCATCATTCTTTTTGTTTTAGACAACATTTCATGCACTGTTAAACATGTTAAAGCAAGTTGCAAGTGAAAATCTATGCCTCTGACTGAGTTTGCATTACTGCTTATTTTGACCTCTCAGCTGGCTGTGAAAAGCTCATTTTCAACGTTCAATTCAGAAAGTGATAAAAACAGATCCAGCCACTAAAATGCATTTTCTTTTTGGTTTAGACAACATTTCATGCACTGTTAAACAAGTTGCAAGTGAAAATCTATGTGTCTGACTGAGTTTGCATTACTGCATATTTTGACCTCTGCTGGCTGAGAAAAGCTCATTTTCAACGTCCAATACAGAATGTGATAAAACCAGATCCAGCAACTAAAATGCATAATTCTTTTTGTTTTAGACAACATTTCATGCACTGTTAAACATGTTTAAGCAAGTTGCAAGTGAAAATCTATGTCTCTGACTGAGTTTGCATTACTTCTTATTTTGACCTCTCTGCTGGCTGTGAAAAGCTCATTTTCAACGTTCAATTCAGAAAGTGATAAAAACAGATCCAGCCACTAAAAAGCATTTTTGTTTTGTTTTAGACAACATTTCATGCACTGTTAAACATGTTTAAGCAAGTTGCAAGTGAAAATCTATGTCTCTGACTGAGTTTGCATTACTGCTTTTCTCTGCTGGCTGAGAAAAGCTCATTTTCAACGTTCAATTCAGAAAGTGATAAAAACAGATCCAGCCACTAAAAAGCATTTTCTTTTTGTTTTAGACAACATTTCATGCACTGATAAATATGTTTAAGAAAGTTGCAAGTGAAAATCTATGTCTCTGACTGAGTTTGCATTACTGCTGATTTTGACCTCTGCTGGCTGAGAAAAGCTCATTTTCAACGTCCAATACAGAATGTGATAAAACCAGATCCAGCCACTAAAATGCATCATCCTTTTTTTAGACAACATTTTATGCACTGTTAAACATGTTAAAGCAAGTTGCAAGTGAAAATCTATGTCTCTGACTGAGTTTGCATTACTGCTTATTTTGACCTCTGCTGGCTGAGAAAAGCTCATTTTCAACGTCCAATACAGAATGTGATAAAACCAGATCCAGCCACTAAAATGCATCATTCTTTTTGTTTTAGACAACATTTCATGCACTGTTAAACATGTTAAAGCAAGTTTCAAGTGAAAATCTCTGCCTCTGACTGAGTTTGCATTACTGCTTATTTTGACCTCTCTGCTGGCTGTGAAAAGCTCATTTTCAACGTTCAATTCAGAAAGTGATAAAAACAGATCCAGCCACTAAAAAGCATTTTCTTTTTGGTTTAGACAACATTTCATGCACTGTTAAACAAGTTGCAAGTGAAAATCTATGTGTCTGACTGAGTTTGCATTACTGCTTATTTTGACCTCTGCTGGCTGAGAAAAGCTCATTTTCAACGTCCAATACAGAATGTGATAAAACCAGATCCAGCAACTAAAATGGATCATTCTTTTTGTTTTAGACAACATTTCATGCACTGTTAAACATGTTTAAGCAAGTTGCAAGTGAAAATCTATGTCTCTGACTGAGTTTGCATTACTGCTTATTTTGAACTCTGCTGGCTGAGAAAAGCTCATTTTCAACGTCCAATACAGAATGTGATAAAACCAGATCCAGCCACTAAAATGCATCATTCTTTTTGTTTTAGACAAAATTTCATGCACTGTTAAACATGTTAAAGCAAGTTGCAAGTGAAAATCTATGTCTCTGACTGAGTTTGCATTACTGCTTATTTTGACCTCTTTGCTGAATGTGAAAAGCTCATTTTCAATGTCCAATACAGAATGTGATAAAACCAGATCCAGCCACTACAATGCATCATTCTTTTTGTTTTAGACAACATTTCATGCACTGTTAAACATGTTAAAGCAAGTTGCAAGTGAAAATCTATGTCTCTGACTGAGTTTGCATTACTGCTTATTTTGAACTCTGCTGGCTGAGAAAAGCTCATTTTCAACGTCCAATACAGAATGTGATAAAACCAGATCCAGCCACTAAAATGCATCATTCTTTTTGTTTTAGACAAAATTTCATGCACTGTTAAACATGTTAAAGCAAGTTGCAAGTGAAAATCTATGTCTCTGACTGAGTTTGCATTACTGCTTATTTTGACCTCTTTGCTGAATGTGAAAAGCTCATTTTCAATGTCCAATACAGAATGTGATAAAACCAGATCCAGCCACTACAATGCATCATTCTTTTTGTTTTAGACAACATTTCATGCACTGTTAAACATGTTAAAGCAAGTTGCAAGTGAAAATCTATGTCTCTGACTGAGTTTGCATTACTGCTTATTTTGACCTCTGCTGGCTGAGAAAAGCTCATTTTCAACGTCCAATACAGAATGTGATAAAATCAGCTTTAGCCACTAAACAGCATCATTCTTTTTGTTTTAGACAACATTTCATGCAATGTTAAACATGTTAAAGCAAGTTGCAAGTGAAAATCTATGTCTCTGACTGAGTTTGCATTACTGCTTATTTTGACCTCTGCTGGCTGAGAAAAGCTCATTTTCAACGTTCAATTCAGAAAGTGATAAAAACAGATCCAGCCACTAAAAAGAATTTTCTTTTTGTTTTAGACAGCATTTCATGCACTGTTAAATATGTTTAAGAAAGTTGCAAGTGAAAATCTATGTCTCTGACTGAGTTTGCATTACTGCTTATTTTGACCTCTGCTGGCTGAGAAAAGCTCATTTTTAACGTCCAATACAGAATGTGATAAAACCAGATACAGCCACTAAAATGCATCATTCTTTTTGTTTTAGACAACATTTCATGCACTGTTAAACATGTTAAAGCAAGTTGCAATTGAAAATTTATGTCTCTGACTGAGTTTGCATTACTGCTTTTTTTGACCTCTCTGCTGACTGTGAAAAACTCATTTTCAACGTTCAATTCAGAAAGTGATAAAAACAGATCCAGCCACTAAAAAGCATTTTCTTTTTGTTTTAGACAACATTTCATGCACTGTTAAACATGTTAAAGCAAGTTGCAAGTGAAAATCTATGTCTCTGACTGAGTTTACATTACTGCTTATTTTGACCTCTGCTGGCTGAGAAAAGCTCATTTTCAACGTCCAATACAGAATGTGATAAAACCAGATCGAGCCACTAAAATGCATCATTCTTTTTGTTTTAGACAACATTTCATGCACTGTTAAACATGTTAAAGCAAGTTGCAAGTGAAAATCTATGTCTCTGACTGAGTTTGCATTACTGCTTATTTTGACCTCTGCTGGCTGAGAAAAGCTCATTCTCAACGTCCAATACAGAATGTGATAAAACCAGATCCAGCCACTAAAATGCATCATTCTTTTTGTTTTAGACAACATTTCATGCACTGTTAAACATGTTAAAGCAAGTTGCAAGTGAAAATGTATGTCTCTGACTGAGTTTGCATTACTGCTTATTTTGACCTCTCTGCTGACTGTGAAAAACTCATTTTCAACGTTCAATTCAGAAAGTGATAAAAACAGATCCAGCCACTAAAAAGCATTTTCTTTTTGTTTTAGACAACATTTCATGCACTGTTAAATATGTTTAAGAAAGTTGCAAGTGAAAATTTATGTCTCTGACTGAGTTTGCATTACTGCTTATTTTGACCTCTGCTGGCTGAGAAAAGCTCATTTTCAACGTTCAATTCAGAAGGTGATAAAAACAGATCCAGCCACTAAAAAGCTGTTTCTTTTTGTTTTAGACAACATTTCATGCACTGTTAAATATGTTTAAGAAAGTTGCAAGTGAAAATCTATGTCTCTGACTGAGTTTGCATTACTGCTTATTTTGACCTCTGCTGGCTGAGAAAAGCTCATTTTCAACGTTCAATACAGAATGTGATAAACCAGATCCAGCAACTAAAATGCATCATTCTTTTTATTTTAGACAACATTTCATGCACAGTTAAACATGTTTAAGCAAGTTGCAAGTGAAAATCTATGTCTCTGACTGAGTTTGCATTACTGCTTATTTTCACCTCTGCTGGCTGAGAAAAGCTCATTTTCAACGTCCAATACAGAATGTGATAAAACCAGATCCAGCCACTAAAATGCATCATTCTTTTTGTTTTAGACAACATTTCATACACTGTTAAACATGTTTAAGCAAGTTGCAAGTGAAAATCTACGTCTCTGACTGAGTTTGCATTACTGCTTATTTTGACCTCTGCTGGCTGAGAAAAGCTCATTTTCAACGTCCAATACAGAATGTGATAAAACCAGATCCAGCCACTAAAATGCATCATTCTTTTTGTTTTAGACAACATTTCATACACTGTTAAACATGTTTAAGCAAGTTGCAAGTGAAAATCTACGTCTCTGACTGAGTTTGCATTACTGCTTATTTTGACCTCTGCTGGCTGAGAAAAGCTCATTTTCAACGTCCAATACAGAATGTGATAAAACCAGATCCAGCCACTAAAATGCATCATTCTTTGTGTTTTAGACAACATTTCATGCACTGTTAAACATGTTAAAGCAAGTTGCAAGTGAAAATCTATGTCTCTGACTGAGTTTGCATTACTGCTTATTTTGACCTCTGCTGGCTGAGAAAAATTCATTTTCAACGTCCAATACAGAATGTGATAAAACCAGATCGAGCCACTAAAATGCATCATTCTTTTTGTTTTAGACAACATTTCATGCACTGTTAAACATGTTAAAGCAAGTTGCAAGTGAAAATCTATGTCTCTGACTGAGTTTGCATTACTGCTTATTTTGACCTCTGCTGGCTGTGAAAAGCTCATTTTCAACGTTCAATTCAGAAAGTGATAAAAACAGATCCAGCCAATAAAAAGCATTTTCTTTTTGTTTTAGACAACATTTCATGCACTGTTGAATATGTTTAAGAAAGTTGCAAGTGAAAATCTATGTCTCTGACTGAGTTTGCATTACTGCTTATTTTGACCTCTGCTGGCTGAGAAAAGCTCATTTTCAACGTCCAATACAGAATGTGATAAAACCAGATCCAGCCACTAAAATGCATCATTCTTTTTGTTTTAGACATATTTCATGCACAGTTAAACATGTTTAAGCAAGTTGCAAGTGAAAATCTATGTCTCTGACTGAGTTTGCATTACAGCTTATTTTGACCTCTGCTGGCTGAGAAAAGCTCATTTTCAACGTCCAATACAGAATGTGATAAAACCAGATCCAGCCACTAAAATGCATAATTCTTTTTGTTTTAGACAACATTTCATACACTGGTAAACATGTTTAAGCAAGATGCAAGTGAAAATCTATGTCTCTGACTGAGTTTGCATTACTGCTTATTTTGACCTCTGCTGGCTGAGAAAAGCTCATTTTCAACGTCCAATACAGAATGTGATAAAACCAGATCCAGCCACTAAAATGCATCATTCTTTTTGTTTTAGACAACATTTCATGCACTGTTGAACATGTTAAAGCAAGTTGCAAGTGAAAATCTATGTCTCTGACTGAGTTTGCATTACTGCTTATTTTGACCTCTGCTGGCTGAGAAAAATTCATTTTCAACGTCCAATACAGAATGTGATAAAACCAGATCCAGCCACTAAAATGCATCATTCTTTTTGTTTTAGACAACATTTCATGCACTGTTAAACATGTTAAAGCAAGTTGCAAGTGAAAATCTATGTCTCTGACTGAGTTTGCATTACTGCTTAGTTTGACCTCTGCTGGCTGATAAAAGCTCATTTTCAACGTTCAATTCAGAAAGTGATAAAAACAGATCCAGCCAATAAAAAGCATTTTCTTTTTGTTTTAGACAACATTTCATGCACTGTTGAATATGTTTAAGAAAGTTGCAAGTGAAAATCTATGTCTCTGACTGAGTTTGCATTACTGCTTATTTTGACCTCTGCTGGCTGAGAAAAGCTAATTTTCAACGTCCAATACAGAGTGTGATAAAACCAGATTCAGCCACTAAAATGCATCATTATTTTTGTTTTAGACAACATTTCATGCACTGTTAAACATGTTAAAGCAAGTTGCAAGTGAAAATATGTCTCTGACTGAGTTTGCATTACTGCTTATTTTGACCTCTGCTGGCTGTGAAAAGCTCATTTTCAACGTTCAATTCAGAATGTGATAAAACCAGATCCAGCCACTAAAAAGCATTTTCTTTTTGTTTTAGACAACATTTCATGCACTGTTAAACATGTTAAAGCAAGTTGCAAGTGAAAATCTATGTCTCCGACTGAGTTTACATTACTGCTTATTTTGACCTCTGCTGGCTGAGAAAAGCTCATTCTCAACGTCCAATACAGAATGTGATAAAACCAGATCCAGCCACTAAAATGCATCATTCTTTTTGTTTTAGACAACATTTCATGCACTGTTAAACATGTTAAAGCAAGTTGCAAGTGAAAATCTATGTCTCTGACTGAGTTTGCATTACTGCTTATTTTGACCTCTGCTGGCTGAGAAAAGCTCATTTTCAACGTCCAATACAGAATGTGATAAAACCAGATCCAGCCACTAAAATGCATCATTCTTTTTCTGTTTTAGACAACATTTCATGCACTGTTAAACATGTTTAAGCAAGTTGCAAGTGAAAATCTATGTCTCTGACTGAGTTTGCATTATTGCTTATTTTGACCTCTCTGCTGGCTGTGAAAAGCTCATTTTTAACGTTCAATTCAGAAAGTGATAAAAACAGATCCAGCCATTAAAAAGCGTTTTCTTTTTGTTTTAGACAACATTTCATGCACTGTCAAACATGTTAAAGCAAGTTGCAAGTGAAAATCTATTTCTCTGACTGAGTTTGCATTACTGCTTATTTTGACCTCTGCTGGCTGAGAAAAGCTCATTTTAAACGTCCAAATACACAATGTGATAAAACCAGATCCAGCCACTAAAATGCATCATTCTTTTTGTTTTAGACAACATTTCATGTACTGTTAAACATGTTAAAGCAAGTTGCAAGTGAAAATCTATGTCTCTGACTGAGTTTGCATTACTGCTTATTTTGACCTCTCTGCTGGCTGTGAAAAGCTCATTTTAAACGTTCAATTCAGAAAGTGATAAAAACAGATCCAGCCATTAAAAAGCGTTTTCTTTTTGTTTTAGACAACATTTCATGCACTGTCAAACATGTTTAAGCAAGTTGCAAGTGAAAATCTCTGTCTCTGACTGAGTTTGCATTACTGCTTATTTTGACCTCTGCTGGCTGAGAAAAGCTCATTTTCAACGTCCAATACACAATGTGATAAAACCAGATCCAGCTACTAAAATGCATCATTCTTTTTGTTTTAGACAACATTTCATGCACTGTTAAATATGTTTAAGAAAGTTGCAAGTGAAAATCTATGTCTCTGACTGAGTTTGCATTACTGCTTATTTTGACCTCTGCTGGCTGAGAAAAGCTCATTTTCAACGTCCAATACAGAATGTGATAAAACCAGATACAGCCACTAAAATGCATCATTCTTTTTGTTTTAGACAACATTTCATGGTCTGTTAAATATGTTTAAGAAAGTTGCAAGTGAAAATCTATGTCTCTGACTGAGTTTGCATTACTGCTTATTTGGACCTCTGCTGGCTGAGAAAAGTTCATTTTCAACGTTCAATTCAGAAAGTGATAAAAACAGATCCAGCCACTAAAAAGCATTTTCTTTTTGTTTTAGACAACATTTCATGCACTGTTAAATATGATTAAGAAAGTTGCAAGTGAAAATCTATGTCTCTGACTGAGTTTGCATTACTGCTTATTTTGACCTCTGCTGGCTGAGAAAAGCTCATTTTCAACGTTCAATACAGAATGTGATAAAACCAGATCCAGCCAGTAAAATGCATCATTCTTTTTATTTTACACAACATTTCATGCACAGTTAAACATGTTTAAGCAAGTTGCAAGTGAAAATCTATGTCTCTGACTGAGTTTGCATTACTGCTTATTTTGACCTCTGCTGGCTGAGAAAAGCTCATTTTCAACGTCCAATACAGAATGTGATAAAACCAGATCCAGCCACCAAAATGCATCATTCTTTTTGTTTTAAACAACATTTCATGCACTGTTAAACATGTTAAAGCAAGTTGCAAGTGAAAATCTATGTCTCTGACTGAGTTTGCATTACTGCTTATTTTGACCTCTGCTGGCTGAGAAAAGCTCATTTTCAACGTCCAATACAGAATGTGATAAAACCAGATCCAGCCACTAAAATGCATCATTCTTTTTTGTTTTAGACAACATTTCATGCACTGTTAAACATGTTTAAGCAAGTTGCAAGTGAAAATCTATGTCTCTGACTGAGTTTGCATTACTGCTCATTTTGACCTCTCTGCTGGCTGTGAAAAGCTCATTTTCAACGTTCAATTCAGAAAGTGATAAAAACAGATCCAGCCATTAAAAAGCGTTTTCTTTTTGTTTTAGACAACATTTCATGCACTGTCAAACATGTTAAAGCAAGTTGCAAGTGAAAATCTATTTCTCTGACTGAGTTTGCATTACTGCTTATTTTGACCTCTGCTGTCTGAGAAAAGCTCATTTTCAACGTCCAATACACAATGTGATAAAACCAGATCCAGCCACTAAAATGCATCATTCTTTTTGTTTTAGACAACATTTCATGTACTGTTAAACATGTTAAAGCAAGTTGCAAGTGAAAATCTATGTCTCTGACTGAGTTTGCATTACTGCTTATTTTGACCTCTCTGCTGGCTGTGAAAAGCTCATTTTCAACGTTCAATTCAGAAAGTGATAAAAACAGATCCAGCCATTAAAAAGCGTTTTCTTTTTGTTTTAGACAACATTTCATGCACTGTCAAACATGTTTAAGCAAGTTGCAAGTGAAAATCTCTGTCTCTGACTGAGTTTGCATTACTGCTTATTTTGACCTCTGCTGGCTGAGAAAAGCTCATTTTCAACGTCCAATACACAATGTGATAAAACCAGATCCAGCCACTAAAATGCATCATTCTTTTTGTTTTAGACAACATTTCATGCACTGTTAAATATGTTTAAGAAAGTTGCAAGTGAAAATCTATGTCTCTGACTGAGTTTGCATTACTCCTTATTTTGACCTCTGCTGGCTAAGAAAAGCTCATTTTCAACGTTCAATACAGAATGTGATAAAACCAGATACAGCCACTAAAATGCATCATTCTTTTTGTTTTAGACAACATTTCATGCACTGTTAAATATGTTTAAGAAAGTTGCAAGTGAAAATCTATGTCTCTGACTGAGTTTGCATTACTGCTTATTTTGACCTCTGCTGGCTGAGAAAAGTTCATTTTCAACGTTCAATTCAGAAAGTGATAAAAACAGATCCAGCCACTAAAAAGCATTTTCTTTTTGTTTTAGACAACATTTCATGCACTGTTAAATATGTTTAAGAAAGTTGCAAGTGAAAATCTATGTCTCTGACTGAGTTTGCATTACTGCTTATTTTGACCTCTGCTGGCTAAGAAAAGCTCATTTTCAACGTTCAATACAGAATGTGATAAAACCAGATCCAGCCAGTAAAATGCATCATTCTTTTTGTTTTAGACAACATTTCATGCACTGTTAAACATGTTAAAGCAAGTTGCAAGTGAAAATCTATGTCTCTGACTGAGTTTGCATTACTGCTTATTTTGACCTCTGCTGGCTGAGAAAAGCTCATTTTCAACGTCCAATACAGAATGTGATAAAACCAGATCCAGCCACCAAAATGCATCATTCTTTTTGTTTTAGACAACATTTCATGCACTGTTAAACATGTTAAAGCAAGTTGCAAGTGAAAATCTATGTCTCTGACTGAGTTTGCATTACTGCTTATTTTGACCTCTGCTGGCTGAGAAAAGCTCATTTTCAACGTCCAATACAGAATGTGATAAAACCAGATCCAGCCACTAAAATGCATCATTCTTTTTTGTTTTAGACAACATTTCATGCACTGTTAAACATTTTTAAGCAAGTTGCAAGTGAAAATCTATGTCTCTGACTGAGTTTGCATTACTGCTTATTTTGACCTCTCTGCTGGCTGTGAAAAGCTCATTTTTAACGTTCAATTCAGAAAGTGATAAAAACAGATCCAGCATTTAAAAAGCGTTTTCTTTTTGTTTTAGACAACATTTCATGCACTGTCAAACATGTTAAAGCAAGTTGCAAGTGAAAATCTATTTCTCTGACTGAGTTTGCATTACTGCTTATTTTGACCTCTGCTGGCTGAGAAAAGCTCATTTTAAACGTCCAATACACAATGTGATAAAACCAGATCCAGCCACTAAAATGCATCATTCTTTTTGTTTTAGACAACATTTCATGTACTGTTAAACATGTTAAAGCAAGTTGCAAGTGAAAATCTATGTCTCTGACTGAGTTTGCATTACTGCTTATTTTGACCTCTCTGCTGGCTGTGAAAAGCTCATTTTCAACGTTCAATTCAGAAAGTGATAAAAACAGATCCAGCCATTAACAAGCGTTTTCTTTTTGTTTTAGACAACATTTCATGCACTGTCAAACATGTTTAAGCAAGTTGCAAGTGAAAATCTCTGTCTCTGACTGAGTTTGCATTACTGCTTATTTTGACCTCTGCTGGCTGAGAAAAGCTCATTTTCAACGTCCAATACACAATGTGATAAAACCAGATCCAGCCACTAAAATGCATCATTCTTTTTGTTTTAGACAACATTTCATGCACTGTTAAATATGTTTAAGAAAGTTGCAAGTGAAAATCTATGTCTCTGACTGAGTTTGCATTACTGCTTATTTTGACCTCTGCTGGCTGAGAAAAGCTCATTTTCAACGTCCAATACAGAATGTGATAAAACCAGATACAGCCACTAAAATGCATCATTCTTTTTGTTTTAGATAACATTTCATGCACTGTTAAATATGTTTAAGAAAGTTGCAAGTGAAAATCTATGTCTCTGACTGAGTTTGCATTACTGCTTATTTTGACCTCTGCTGGCTGAGAAAAGTTCATTTTCAACGTTCAATTCAGAAAGTGATAAAAACAGATCCAGCCACTAAAAAGCATTTTCTTTTTGTTTTAGACAACATTTCATGCACTGTTAAATATGTTTAAGAAAGTTGCAAGTGAAAATCTATGTCTCTGACTGAGTTTGCATTACTGCTTATTTTGACCTCTGCTGGCTGAGAAAAGCTCATTTTCAACGTTCAATACAGAATGTGATAAAACCAGATCCAGCCAGTAAAATGCATCATTCTTTTTATTTTACACAACATTTCATGCACAGTTAAACATGTTTAAGCAAGTTGCAAGTGAAAATCTATGTCTCTGACTGAGTTTGCATTACTGCATATTTTGACCTCTGCTGGCTGAGAAAAGCTCATTTTCAACGTCCAATTCAGAAAGTGATAAAAACAGATCCAGCCATTAAAAAGCGTTTTCTTTTTGTTTTAGACAACATTTCATGCACTGTCAAACATGTTAAAGCAAGTTGCAAGTGAAAATCTATTTCTCTGACTGAGTTTGCATTACTGCTTATTTTGACCTCTGCTGGCTGAGAAAAGCTCATTTTAAACGTCCAAATACACAATGTGATAAAACCAGATCCAGCCACTAAAATGCATCATTCTTTTTGTTTTAGACAACATTTCATGTACTGTTAAACATGTTAAAGCAAGTTGCAAGTGAAAATCTATGTCTCTGACTGAGTTTGCATTACTGCTTATTTTGACCTCTCTGCTGGCTGTGAAAAGCTCATTTTAAACGTTCAATTCAGAAAGTGATAAAAACAGATCCAGCCATTAAAAAGCGTTTTCTTTTTGTTTTAGACAACATTTCATGCACTGTCAAACATGTTTAAGCAAGTTGCAAGTGAAAATCTCTGTCTCTGACTGAGTTTGCATTACTGCTTATTTTGACCTCTGCTGGCTGAGAAAAGCTCATTTTCAACGTCCAATACACAATGTGATAAAACCAGATCCAGCCACTAAAATGCATCATTCTTTTTGTTTTAGACAACATTTCATGCACTGTTAAATATGTTTAAGAAAGTTGCAAGTGAAAATCTATGTCTCTGACTGAGTTTGCATTACTGCTTATTTTGACCTCTGCTGGCTGAGAAAAGCTCATTTTCAACGTCCAATACAGAATGTGATAAAACCAGATACAGCCACTAAAATGCATCATTCTTTTTGTTTTAGACAACATTTCATGGTCTGTTAAATATGTTTAAGAAAGTTGCAAGTGAAAATCTATGTCTCTGACTGAGTTTGCATTACTGCTTATTTTGACCTCTGCTGGCTGAGAAAAGTTCATTTTCAACGTTCAATTCAGAAAGTGATAAAAACAGATCCAGCCACTAAAAAGCATTTTCTTTTTGTTTTAGACAACATTTCATGCACTGTTAAATATGTTTAAGAAAGTTGCAAGTGAAAATCTATGTCTCTGACTGAGTTTGCATTACTGCTTATTTTGACCTCTGCTGGCTGAGAAAAGCTCATTTTCAACGTTCAATACAGAATGTGATAAAACCAGATCCAGCCAGTAAAATGCATCATTCTTTTTATTTTACACAACATTTCATGCACAGTTAAACATGTTTAAGCAAGTTGCAAGTGAAAATCTATGTCTCTGACTGAGTTTGCATTACTGCTTATTTTGACCTCTGCTGGCTGAGAAAAGCTCATTTTCAACGTCCAATACAGAATGTGATAAAACCAGATCCAGCCACCAAAATGCATCATTCTTTTTGTTTTAAACAACATTTCATGCACTGTTAAACATGTTAAAGCAAGTTGCAAGTGAAAATCTATGTCTCTGACTGAGTTTGCATTACTGCTTATTTTGACCTCTGCTGGCTGAGAAAAGCTCATTTTCAACGTCCAATACAGAATGTGATAAAACCAGATCCAGCCACTAAAATGCATCATTCTTTTTTGTTTTAGACAACATTTCATGCACTGTTAAACATGTTTAAGCAAGTTGCAAGTGAAAATCTATGTCTCTGACTGAGTTTGCATTACTGCTCATTTTGACCTCTCTGCTGGCTGTGAAAAGCTCATTTTCAACGTTCAATTCAGAAAGTGATAAAAACAGATCCAGCCATTAAAAAGCGTTTTCTTTTTGTTTTAGACAACATTTCATGCACTGTCAAACATGTTAAAGCAAGTTGCAAGTGAAAATCTATTTCTCTGACTGAGTTTGCATTACTGCTTATTTTGACCTCTGCTGTCTGAGAAAAGCTCATTTTCAACGTCCAATACACAATGTGATAAAACCAGATCCAGCCACTAAAATGCATCATTCTTTTTGTTTTAGACAACATTTCATGTACTGTTAAACATGTTAAAGCAAGTTGCAAGTGAAAATCTATGTCTCTGACTGAGTTTGCATTACTGCTTATTTTGACCTCTCTGCTGGCTGTGAAAAGCTCATTTTCAACGTTCAATTCAGAAAGTGATAAAAACAGATCCAGCCATTAAAAAGCGTTTTCTTTTTGTTTTAGACAACATTTCATGCACTGTCAAACATGTTTAAGCAAGTTGCAAGTGAAAATCTCTGTCTCTGACTGAGTTTGCATTACTGCTTATTTTGACCTCTGCTGGCTGAGAAAAGCTCATTTTCAACGTCCAATACACAATGTGATAAAACCAGATCCAGCCACTAAAATGCATCATTCTTTTTGTTTTAGACAACATTTCATGCACTGTTAAATATGTTTAAGAAAGTTGCAAGTGAAAATCTATGTCTCTGACTGAGTTTGCATTACTCCTTATTTTGACCTCTGCTGGCTAAGAAAAGCTCATTTTCAACGTTCAATACAGAATGTGATAAAACCAGATACAGCCACTAAAATGCATCATTCTTTTTGTTTTAGACAACATTTCATGCACTGTTAAATATGTTTAAGAAAGTTGCAAGTGAAAATCTATGTCTCTGACTGAGTTTGCATTACTGCTTATTTTGACCTCTGCTGGCTGAGAAAAGTTCATTTTCAACGTTCAATTCAGAAAGTGATAAAAACAGATCCAGCCACTAAAAAGCATTTTCTTTTTGTTTTAGACAACATTTCATGCACTGTTAAATATGTTTAAGAAAGTTGCAAGTGAAAATCTATGTCTCTGACTGAGTTTGCATTACTGCTTATTTTGACCTCTGCTGGCTAAGAAAAGCTCATTTTCAACGTTCAATACAGAATGTGATAAAACCAGATCCAGCCAGTAAAATGCATCATTCTTTTTGTTTTAGACAACATTTCATGCACTGTTAAACATGTTAAAGCAAGTTGCAAGTGAAAATCTATGTCTCTGACTGAGTTTGCATTACTGCTTATTTTGACCTCTGCTGGCTGAGAAAAGCTCATTTTCAACGTCCAATACAGAATGTGATAAAACCAGATCCAGCCACCAAAATGCATCATTCTTTTTGTTTTAGACAACATTTCATGCACTGTTAAACATGTTAAAGCAAGTTGCAAGTGAAAATCTATGTCTCTGACTGAGTTTGCATTACTGCTTATTTTGACCTCTGCTGGCTGAGAAAAGCTCATTTTCAACGTCCAATACAGAATGTGATAAAACCAGATCCAGCCACTAAAATGCATCATTCTTTTTTGTTTTAGACAACATTTCATGCACTGTTAAACATTTTTAAGCAAGTTGCAAGTGAAAATCTATGTCTCTGACTGAGTTTGCATTACTGCTTATTTTGACCTCTCTGCTGGCTGTGAAAAGCTCATTTTTAACGTTCAATTCAGAAAGTGATAAAAACAGATCCAGCATTTAAAAAGCGTTTTCTTTTTGTTTTAGACAACATTTCATGCACTGTCAAACATGTTAAAGCAAGTTGCAAGTGAAAATCTATTTCTCTGACTGAGTTTGCATTACTGCTTATTTTGACCTCTGCTGGCTGAGAAAAGCTCATTTTAAACGTCCAATACACAATGTGATAAAACCAGATCCAGCCACTAAAATGCATCATTCTTTTTGTTTTAGACAACATTTCATGTACTGTTAAACATGTTAAAGCAAGTTGCAAGTGAAAATCTATGTCTCTGACTGAGTTTGCATTACTGCTTATTTTGACCTCTCTGCTGGCTGTGAAAAGCTCATTTTCAACGTTCAATTCAGAAAGTGATAAAAACAGATCCAGCCATTAACAAGCGTTTTCTTTTTGTTTTAGACAACATTTCATGCACTGTCAAACATGTTTAAGCAAGTTGCAAGTGAAAATCTCTGTCTCTGACTGAGTTTGCATTACTGCTTATTTTGACCTCTGCTGGCTGAGAAAAGCTCATTTTCAACGTCCAATACACAATGTGATAAAACCAGATCCAGCCACTAAAATGCATCATTCTTTTTGTTTTAGACAACATTTCATGCACTGTTAAATATGTTTAAGAAAGTTGCAAGTGAAAATCTATGTCTCTGACTGAGTTTGCATTACTGCTTATTTTGACCTCTGCTGGCTGAGAAAAGCTCATTTTCAACGTCCAATACAGAATGTGATAAAACCAGATACAGCCACTAAAATGCATCATTCTTTTTGTTTTAGATAACATTTCATGCACTGTTAAATATGTTTAAGAAAGTTGCAAGTGAAAATCTATGTCTCTGACTGAGTTTGCATTACTGCTTATTTTGACCTCTGCTGGCTGAGAAAAGTTCATTTTCAACGTTCAATTCAGAAAGTGATAAAAACAGATCCAGCCACTAAAAAGCATTTTCTTTTTGTTTTAGACAACATTTCATGCACTGTTAAATATGTTTAAGAAAGTTGCAAGTGAAAATCTATGTCTCTGACTGAGTTTGCATTACTGCTTATTTTGACCTCTGCTGGCTGAGAAAAGCTCATTTTCAACGTTCAATACAGAATGTGATAAAACCAGATCCAGCCAGTAAAATGCATCATTCTTTTTATTTTACACAACATTTCATGCACAGTTAAACATGTTTAAGCAAGTTGCAAGTGAAAATCTATGTCTCTGACTGAGTTTGCATTACTGCATATTTTGACCTCTGCTGGCTGAGAAAAGCTCATTTTCAACGTCCAATACAGAATGTGATAAAACCAGATCCAGCCACCAAAATGCATCATTCTTTTTGTTTTAAACAACATTTCATGCACTGTTAAACATGTTAAAGCAAGTTGCAAGTGAAAATCTATGTCTCTGACTGAGTTTGCATTACTGCTTATTTTGACCTCTGCTGGCTGAGAAAAGCTCATTTTAAACGTCCAATACACAATGTGATAAAACCAGATCCAGCCACTAAAATGCATCATTCTTTTTGTTTTAGACAACATTTCATGTACTGTTAAACATGTTAAAGCAAGTTGCAAGTGAAAATCTATGTCTCTGACTGAGTTTGCATTACTGCTTATTTTGACCTCTCTGCTGGCTGTGAAAAGCTTATTTTCAACGTTCAATTCAGAAAGTGATAAAAACAGATCCAGCCATTAAAAAGCGTTTTCTTTTTGTTTTAGACAACATTTCATGCACTGTCAAACATGTTTAAGCAAGTTGCAAGTGAAAATCTCTGTCTCTGACTGAGTTTGCATTACTGCTTATTTTGACCTCTGCTGGCTGAGAAACGCTCATTTTCAACGTCCAATACACAATGTGATAAAACCAGATCCAGCCACTAAAATGCATCATTCTTTTTGTTTTAGACAACATTTCATGCACTGTTAAATATGTTTAAGAAAGTTGCAAGTGAAAATCTATGTCTCTGACTGAGTTTGCATTACTGCTTATTTTGACCTCTGCTGGCTGAGAAAAGCTCATTTTCAACGTCCAATACAGAATGTGATAAAACCAGATACAGCCACTAAAATGCATCATTCTTTTTGTTTTAGACAACATTTCATGCACTGTTAAATATGTTTAAGAAAGTTGCAAGTGAAAATCTATGTCTCTGACTGAGTTTGCATTACTGCTTATTTTGACCTCTGCTGGCTGAGAAAAGTTCATTTTCAACGTTCAATTCAGAAAGTGATAAAAACAGATCCAGCCACTAAAAAGCATTTTCTTTTTGTTTTAGACAACATTTCATGCACTGTTAAATATGTTTAAGAAAGTTGCAAGTGAAAATCTATGTCTCTGACTGAGTTTGCATTACTGCTTATTTTGACCTCTGCTGGCTGAGAAAAGCTCATTTTCAACGTTCAATACAGAATGTGATAAAACCAGATCCAGCCAGTAAAATGCATCATTCTTTTTATTTTACACAACATTTCATGCACAGTTAAACATGTTTAAGCAAGTTGCAAGTGAAAATCTAT
Organism: Danio rerio; assembly: GCF_052040795.2. Classification (NCBI taxonomy): domain Eukaryota; kingdom Metazoa; phylum Chordata; class Actinopteri; order Cypriniformes; family Danionidae; genus Danio; species Danio rerio. Next base: position 37,241,995 of record NC_141041.1, read on the forward strand.
GTCTCTGACTGAGTTTGCATTACTGCTTATTTTGACCTCTGCTGGCTGAGAAAAGCTCATTTTCAACGTCCAATACAGAATGTGATAAAACCAGATCCAGCCACCAAAATGCATCATTCTTTTTGTTTTAAACAACATTTCATGCACTGTTAAACATGTTAAAGCAAGTTGCAAGTGAAAATCTATGTCTCTGACTGAGTTTGCATTACTGCTTATTTTGACCTCTGCTGGCTGAGAAAAGCTCATTTTCAACGTCCAATACAGAATGTGATAAAACCAGATCCAGCCACTAAAATGCATCATTCTTTTTTGTTTTAGACAACATTTCATGCACTGTTAAACATGTTAAAGCAAGTTGCAAGTGAAAATCTATGTCTCTGACTGAGTTTGCATTACTGCTTATTTTGACCTCTGCTGGCTGAGAAAAGCTCATTTTCAACGTCCAATACAGAATGTGATAAAACCAGATCAAGCCACTAAAATGCATCATTCTTTTTGTTTTAGACAACATTTCATGCACTGTTAAACATGTTAAAGCAAGTTTCAAGTGAAAATCTATTACTCTGACTGAGTTTGCATTACTGCTTATTTTGACCTCTCTGCTGGCTGTGAAAAGCTCATTTTTAACGTTCAATTCAGAAAGTGATAAAAACAGATCCAGCCACTAAAAAGCATTTTCTTTTTGGTTTAGACAACATTACATGCACTGTTAAACAAGTTGCAAGTGAAAATCTATGTGTCTGACTGAGTTTGCATTACTGCTTATTTTGACCTCTGCTGGCTGAGAAAAGCTCATTTTCAACGTCCAATACAGAATGTGATAAAACCAGATCCAGCAACTAAAATGGATCATTCTTTTTGTTTTAGACAACATTTCATGCACTGTTAAACATGTTTAAGCAAGTTGCAAGTGAAAATCTATGTCTCTGACTGAGTTTGCATTACTGCTTATTTTGAACTCTGCTGGCTGAGAAAAGCTCATTTTCAACGTCCAATACAGAATGTGATAAAACCAGATCCAGCCACTAAAATGCATCATTCTTTTTGTTTTAGACAAAATTTCATGCACTGTTAAACATGTTAAAGCAAGTTGCAAGTGAAAATCTATGTCTCTGACTGAGTTTGCATTACTGCTTATTTTGACCTCTCTGCTGGCTGTGAAAAGCTCATTTTTAACGTTCAATTCAGAAAGTGATAAAAACAAATCCAGCCACTAAAAAGCATTTTCTTTTTGGTTTAGACAACATTACATGCACTGTTAAACAAGTTGCAAGTGAAAATCTATGTGTCTGACTGAGTTTGCATTACTGCTTATTTTGACCTCTGCTGGCTGAGAAAAGCTCATTTTCAACGTCCAATACAGAATGTGATAAAACCCGATCCAGCAACTAAAATGGATCATTCTTTTTGTTTTAGACAACATTTCATGCACTTTTAAACATGTTTAAGCAAGTTGCAAGTGAAAATCTATGTCTCTGACTGACTTTGCATTACTGCTTATTTTGAACTCTGCTGGCTGAGAAAAGCTCATTTTCAACGTCCAATACAGAATGTGATAAAACCAGATCCAGCCACTAAAATTGCATCATTCTTTTTGTTTTAGACAAAATTTCATGCACTGTTAAACATGTTAAAGCAAGTTGCAAGTGAAAATCTATGTCTCTGACTGAGTTTGCATTACTGCTTATTTTGACCTCTCTGCTGGCTGAGAAAAGCTCATGTTCAACGTCCAATACAGAATGTGATAAAACCAGATCCAGCCACTAAAATGCATCATTCTTTTTGTTTTAGACAACATTTCATGCACTGTTAAACATGTTAAAGCAAGTTGCAAGTGAAAATCTATGTCTCTGAATGAGTTTGCATTATTGCTTATTTTGACCTCTGCTGGCTGAAAAAAGCTCATTTTCAACGTTGAATTCAGAATGTGATAAAACCAGATCCAGCCACCAAAATGCATCATTCTTTTTGTTTTAGACAACATTTCATGCACTGTTAAACATGTTAAAGCAAGTTGCAAGTTAAAATCTATATCTCTGGCTGAGTTTGCATTATTGCTTATTTTGACCTCTGCTGGCTGAGAAAAGCTCATTTTCAACGTTCAATTCAGAAAGTGATAAAAACAGATCCAGCCAATAAAAAGCATTTTCTTTTTGTTTTAGACAACATTTCATGCACTGTTCAATATGTTTAAGAAAATTTTAAGTGAAAATCTATGTCTCTGACTGAGTTTGCATTACTGCTTATTTTGACCTCTCTGCTGGCTGTGAAAAGCTCATTTTCAACGTTCAATTCAGAAAGTGATAAAAACAGATCCAGCCACTAAAAAGCATTTTTGTTTTGTTTTAGACAACATTTCATGCACTGTTAAACATGTTTAAGCAAGTTGTAAGTGAAAATCTATGTCTCTGACTGAGTTTGCATTACTGCTGATTTTGACCTCTGCTGGCTGAGAAAAGCTCATTTTCAACGTCCAATACAGAATGTGATAAAAACAGATCCAGCCACTAAAATGCATCATCCTTTTTTTTAGACAACATTTTATGCACTGTTAAACATGTTAAAGCAAGTTGCAAGTGAAAATCTATGTCTCTGACTGAGTTTGCATTACTGCTTATTTTGACCTCTGCTGGCTGAGAAAAGCTCATTTTCAACGTCCAATACAGAATGTGATAAAACCAGATCAAGCCACTAAAATGCATCATTCTTTTTGTTTTAGACAACATTTCATGCACTGTTAAACATGTTAAAGCAAGTTTCAAGTGAAAATCTATGACTCTGACTGAGTTTGCATTACTGCTTATTTTGACCTCTCTGCTGGCTGTGAAAAGCTCATTTTTAACGTTCAATTCAGAAAGTGATAAAAACAGATCCAGCCACTAAAAAGCATTTTCTTTTTGGTTTAGACAACATTACATGCACTGTTAAACAAGTTGCAAGTGAAAATCTATGTGTCTGACTGAGTTTGCATTACTGCTTATTTTGAACTCTGCTGGCTGAGAAAAGCTCATTTTCAACGTCCAATACAGAATGTGATAAAACCAGATCCAGCCACTAAAATGCATCATTCTTTTTGTTTTAGACAAAATTTCATGCACTGTTAAACATGTTAAAGCAAGTTGCAAGTGAAAATCTATGTCTCTGACTGAGTTTGCATTACTGCTTATTTTGACCTCTCTGCTGGCTGTGAAAAGCTCATTTTTAACGTTCAATTCAGAAAGTGATAAAAACAGATCCAGCCACTAAAAAGCATTTTCTTTTTGGTTTAGACAACATTACATGCACTGTTAAACAAGTTGCAAGTGAAAATCTATGTGTCTGACTGAGTTTGCATTACTGCTTATTTTGACCTCTGCTGGCTGAGAAAAGCTCATTTTCAACGTCCAATACAGAATGTGATAAAACCCGATCCAGCAACTAAAATGGATCATTCTTTTTGTTTTAGACAACATTTCATGCACTTTTAAACATGTTTAAGCAAGTTGCAAGTGAAAATCTATGTCTCTGACTGACTTTGCATTACTGCTTATTTTGAACTCTGCTGGCTGAGAAAAGCTCATTTTCAACGTCCTATACAGAATGTGATAAAACCAGATCCAGCCACTAAAATTGCATCATTCTTTTTGTTTTAGACAAAATTTCATGCACTGTTAAACATGTTAAAGCAAGTTGCAAGTGAAAATCTATGTCTCTGACTGAGTTTGCATTACTGCTTATTTTGACCTCTCTGCTGGCTGAGAAAAGCTCATGTTCAACGTCCAATACAGAATGTGATAAAAACAGATCCAGCCACTAAAATGCATCATTCTTTTTGTTTTAGACAAAATTTCATGCACTGTTAAACATGTTAAAGCAAGTTGCAAGTGAAAATCTATGTCTCTGACTGAGTTTGCATTACTGCTTATTTTGACCTCTGCTGGCTGAGAAAAGCTCATTTTCAACGTCCAATACAGAATGTGATAAAACCAGATACAGCCACTAAAATGCATCATTCTTTTTGTTTTAGATAACATTTCATGCACTGTTAAATATGTTTAAGAAAGTTGCAAGTGAAAATCTATGTCTCTGACTGAGTTTGCATTACTGTTTATTTTGACCTCTGCTGGCTGAGAAAAGTTCATTTTCAACGTTCAATTCAGAAAGTGATAAAAACAGATCCAGCCACTAAAAAGCATTTTCTTTTTGTTTTAGACAACATTTCATGCACTGTTAAATATGTTTAAGAAAGTTGCAAGTGAAAATCTATGTCTCTGACTGAGTTTGCATTACTGCTTATTTTGACCTCTGCTGGCTGAGAAAAGCTCATTTTCAACGTCCAATACAGAATGTGATAAAACCAGACACAGCCAGTAAAATGCATCATTCTTTTTATTTTACACAACATTTCATGCACAGTTAAACATGTTTAAGCAAGTTGCAAGTGAAAATCTATGTCTCTGACTGAGTTTGCATTACTGCTTATTTTGACCTCTGCTGGCTGAGAAAAGCTCATTTTCAACGTCCAATACAGAATGTGATAAAACCAGATCCAGCCACCAAAATGCATCATTCTTTTTGTTTTAAACAACATTTCATGCACTGTTAAACATGTTAAAGCAAGTTGCAAGTGAAAATCTATGTCTCTGACTGAGTTTGCATTACTGCTTATTTTGACCTCTGCTGGCTGAGAAAAGCTCATTTTCAACGTCCAATACAGAATGTGATAAAACCAGATCCAGCCACTAAAATGCATCATTCTTTTTTGTTTTAGACAACATTTCATGCACTGTTAAACATGTTAAAGCAAGTTGCAAGTGAAAATCTATGTCTCTGACTGAGTTTGCATTACTGCTTATTTTGACCTCTGCTGGCTGAGAAAAGCTCATTTTCAACGTCCAATACAGAATGTGATAAAACCAGATCAAGCCACTAAAATGCATCATTCTTTTTGTTTTAGACAACATTTCATGCACTGTTAAACATGTTAAAGCAAGTTTCAAGTGAAAATCTATTACTCTGACTGAGTTTGCATTACTGCTTATTTTGACCTCTCTAATGGCTGTGAAAAGCTCATTTTTAACGTTCAATTCAGAAAGTGATAAAAACAGATCCAGCCACTAAAAAGCATTTTCTTTTTGGTTTAGACAACATTACATGCACTGTTAAACAAGTTGCAAGTGAAAATCTATGTGTCTGACTGAGTTTGCATTACTGCTTATTTTGACCTCTGCTGGCTGAGAAAAGCTCATTTTCAACGTCCAATACAGAATGTGATAAAACCAGATCCAGCAACTAAAATGGATCATTCTTTTTGTTTTAGACAACATTTCATGCACTGTTAAACATGTTTAAGCAAGTTGCAAGTGAAAATCTATGTCTCTGACTGAGTTTGCATTACTGCTTATTTTGAACTCTGCTGGCTGAGAAAAGCTCATTTTCAACGTCCAATACAGAATGTGATAAAACCAGATCCAGCCACTAAAATGCATCATTCTTTTTGTTTTAGACAAAATTTCATGCACTGTTAAACATGTTAAAGCAAGTTGCAAGTGAAAATCTATGTCTCTGACTGAGTTTGCATTACTGCTTATTTTGACCTCTCTGCTGGCTGTGAAAAGCTCATTTTTAACGTTCAATTCAGAAAGTGATAAAAACAAATCCAGCCACTAAAAAGCATTTTCTTTTTGGTTTAGACAACATTACATGCACTGTTAAACAAATTGCAAGTGAAAATCTATGTGTCTGACTGAGTTTGCATTACTGCTTATTTTGACCTCTGCTGGCTGAGAAAAGCTCATTTTCAACGTCCAATACAGAATGTGATAAAACCCGATCCAGCAACTAAAATGGATCATTCTTTTTGTTTTAGACAACATTTCATGCACTTTTAAACATGTTTAAGCAAGTTGCAAGTGAAAATCTATGTCTCTGACTGACTTTGCATTACTGCTTATTTTGAACTCTGCTGGCTGAGAAAAGCTCATTTTCAACGTCCAATACAGAATGTGATAAAACCAGATCCAGCCACTAAAATTGCATCATTCTTTTTGTTTTAGACAAAATTTCATGCACTGTTAAACATGTTAAAGCAAGTTGCAAGTGAAAATCTATGTCTCTGACTGAGTTTGCATTACTGCTTATTTTGACCTCTCTGCTGGCTGAGAAAAGCTCATGTTCAACGTCCAATACAGAATGTGATAAAACCAGATCCAGCCACTAAAATGCATCATTCTTTTTGTTTTAGACAACATTTCATGCACTGTTAAACATGTTAAAGCAAGTTGCAAGTGAAAATCTATGTCTCTGAATGAGTTTGCATTATTGCTTATTTTGACCTCTGCTGGCTGAAAAAAGCTCATTTTCAACGTTGAATTCAGAATGTGATAAAACCAGATCCAGCCACCAAAATGCATCATTCTTTTTGTTTTAGACAACATTTCATGCACTGTTAAACATGTTAAAGCAAGTTGCAAGTTAAAATCTATATCTCTGGCTGAGTTTGCATTATTGCTTATTTTGACCTCTGCTGGCTGAGAAAAGCTCATTTTCAACGTTCAATTCAGAAAGTGATAAAAACAGATCCAGCCAATAAAAAGCATTTTCTTTTTGTTTTAGACAACATTTCATGCACTGTTCAATATGTTTAAGAAAATTTTAAGTGAAAATCTATGTCTCTGACTGAGTTTGCATTACTGCTTATTTTGACCTCTCTGCTGGCTGTGAAAAGCTCATTTTCAACGTTCAATTCAGAAAGTGATAAAAACAGATCCAGCCACTAAAAAGCATTTTTGTTTTGTTTTAGACAACATTTCATGCACTGTTAAACATGTTTAAGCAAGTTGTAAGTGAAAATCTATGTCTCTGACTGAGTTTGCATTACTGCTGATTTTGACCTCTGCTGGCTGAGAAAAGCTCATTTTCAACGTCCAATACAGAATGTGATAAAAACAGATCCAGCCACTAAAATGCATCATCCTTTTTTTTAGACAACATTTTATGCACTGTTAAACATGTTAAAGCAAGTTGCAAGTGAAAATCTATGTCTCTGACTGAGTTTGCATTACTGCTTATTTTGACCTCTGCTGGCTGAGAAAAGCTCATTTTCAACGTCCAATACAGAATGTGATAAAACCAGATCAAGCCACTAAAATGCATCATTCTTTTTGTTTTAGACAACATTTCATGCACTGTTAAACATGTTAAAGCAAGTTTCAAGTGAAAATCTATGACTCTGACTGAGTTTGCATTACTGCTTATTTTGACCTCTCTGCTGGCTGTGAAAAGCTCATTTTTAACGTTCAATTCAGAAAGTGATAAAAACAGATCCAGCCACTAAAAAGCATTTTCTTTTTGGTTTAGACAACATTACATGCACTGTTAAACAAGTTGCAAGTGAAAATCTATGTGTCTGACTGAGTTTGCATTACTGCTTATTTTGACCTCTGCTGGCTGAGAAAAGCTCATTTTCAACGTCCAATACAGAATGTGATAAAACCAGATCCAGCAACTAAAATGGATCATTCTTTTTGTTTTAGACAACATTTCATGCACTGTTAAACATGTTTAAGCAAGTTGCAAGTGAAAATCTATGTCTCTGACTGAGTTTGCATTACTGCTTATTTTGAACTCTGCTGGCTGAGAAAAGCTCATTTTCAACGTCCAATACAGAATGTGATAAAACCAGATCCAGCCACTAAAATGCATCATTCTTTTTGTTTTAGACAAAATTTCATGCACTGTTAAACATGTTAAAGCAAGTTGCAAGTGAAAATCTATGTCTCTGACTGAGTTTGCATTACTGCTTATTTTGACCTCTCTGCTGGCTGTGAAAAGCTCATTTTTAACGTTCAATTCAGAAAGTGATAAAAACAGATCCAGCCACTAAAAAGCATTTTCTTTTTGGTTTAGACAACATTACATGCACTGTTAAACAAGTTGCAAGTGAAAATCTATGTGTCTGACTGAGTTTGCATTACTGCTTATTTTGACCTCTGCTGGCTGAGAAAAGCTCATTTTCAACGTCCAATACAGAATGTGATAAAACCCGATCCAGCAACTAAAATGGATCATTCTTTTTGTTTTAGACAACATTTCATGCACTTTTAAACATGTTTAAGCAAGTTGCAAGTGAAAATCTATGTCTCTGACTGACTTTGCATTACTGCTTATTTTGAACTCTGCTGGCTGAGAAAAGCTCATTTTCAACGTCCTATACAGAATGTGATAAAACCAGATCCAGCCACTAAAATTGCATCATTCTTTTTGTTTTAGACAAAATTTCATGCACTGTTAAACATGTTAAAGCAAGTTGCAAGTGAAAATCTATGTCTCTGACTGAGTTTGCATTACTGCTTATTTTGACCTCTCTGCTGGCTGAGAAAAGCTCATGTTCAACGTCCAATACAGAATGTGATAAAAACAGATCCAGCCACTAAAATGCATCATTCTTTTTGTTTTAGACAAAATTTCATGCACTGTTAAACATGTTAAAGCAAGTTGCAAGTGAAAATCTATGTCTCTGACTGAGTTTGCATTACTGCTTATTTTGACCTCTGCTGGCTGAGAAAAGCTCATTTTCAACGTCCAATACAGAATGTGATAAAACCAGATACAGCCACTAAAATGCATCATTCTTTTTGTTTTAGATAACATTTCATGCACTGTTAAATATGTTTAAGAAAGTTGCAAGTGAAAATCTATGTCTCTGACTGAGTTTGCATTACTGTTTATTTTGACCTCTGCTGGCTGAGAAAAGTTCATTTTCAACGTTCAATTCAGAAAGTGATAAAAACAGATCCAGCCACTAAAAAGCATTTTCTTTTTGTTTTAGACAACATTTCATGCACTGTTAAATATGTTTAAGAAAGTTGCAAGTGAAAATCTATGTCTCTGACTGAGTTTGCATTACTGCTTATTTTGACCTCTGCTGGCTGAGAAAAGCTCATTTTCAACGTCCAATACAGAATGTGATAAAACCAGACACAGCCACTAAAATGCATCATTCTTTTTGTTTTAGACAACATTTCATACACTGTTAAACATGTTAAAGCAAGTTGCAATTGAAAATTTATGTCTCTGACTGAGTTTGCATTACTGCTTATTTTGACCTCTCTGCTGACTGTGAAAAACTCATTTTCAACGTTTAATTCAGAAAGTGATAAAAACAGATCCAGCCACTAAAAAGCATTTTCTTTTTGTGTTAGACAACATTTCATGCACTGTTAAACATGTTAAAGCAACTTGCAAGTGAAAATCTATGTCTCTGACTGAGTTTACATTACTGCTTATTTTGACCTCTGCTGGCTGAGAAAAGCTCATTTTCAACGTCCAATACAGAATGTGATAAAACCAGATCGAGCCACTAAAATGCATCATTCTTTTTGTTTTAGACAACATTTCATGCACTGTTAAACATGTTAAAGCAAGTTGCAAGTGAAAATCTATGTCTCTGGCTGAGTTTGCATTATTGCTTATTTTGACCTCTGCTGGCTGAGAAAAGCTCATTTTCAACGTTCAATTCAGAAAGTGATAAAAACAGATCCAGCCAATAAAAAGCATTTTCTTTTTGTTTTAGACAACATTTCATGCACTGTTCAATATGTTTAAGAAAGTTTCAAGTGAAAATGTATGTCTCTGACTGAGTTTGCATTACTGCTTATTTTGACCTCTCTGCTGACTGTGAAAAAAGTCATTTTCAACGTTCAATTCAGAAAGTGATAAAAACAGATCCAGCCACTAAAAAGCATTTTCTTTTTGTTTTAGACAACATTTCATGCACTGTTAAACATGTTAAAGCAAGTTGCAAGTGAAAATCTATGTCTCTGACTGAGTTTGCATTACTGCTTATTTTGACCTCTGCTGGCTGAGAAAAGCTCATTTTCAACGTTCAATGAAGAATGTGATAAAACCAGATCCAGCCACTAAAATGCATCATTCTTTTTATTTTAGACAACATTTCATGCACAGTTAAACATGTTTAGGCAAGTTGCAAGTGAAAATCTATGTCTCTGACTGAGTTTGCATTACTGCTTATTTTCACCTCTGCTGGATGAGAAAAGCTCATTTTCAACGTCCAATACAGAATGTGATAAAACCAGATCCAGCCACTAAAATGCATCATTCTTTTTGTTTTAGACAACATTTCATGCACTGTTAAACATGTTTAAGCAAGTTGCAAGTGAAAATCTACGTCTCTGACTGAGTTTGCATTACTGCTTATTTTGACCTCTGCTGGCTGAGAAAAGCTAATTTTCAACGTCCAATACAGAATGTGATAAAACCAGATCCAGCCACTAAAATGCATCATTCTTTTTGTTTTAGACAACATTTCATGCACTGTTAAACATGTTAAAGCAAGTTGCAAGTGAAAATCTATGTCTCTGACTGAGTTTGCATTACTGCTTATTTTGACCTCTGCTGGCTGAGAAAAGCTCATTTTCAACGTTCAATTCAGAAAGTGATAAAAACAGATCCAGCCACTAAAAAGAATTTTCTTTTTGTTTTAGACAGCATTTCATGCACTGTTAAATATGTTTAAGAAAGTTGCAAGTGAAAATCTATGTCTCTGACTGAGTTTGCATTACTGCTTATTTTGACCTCTGCTGGCTGAGAAAAGCTCATTTTCAACGTCCAATACAGAATGTGATAAAACCAGACACAGCCACTAAAATGCATCATTCTTTTTGTTTTAGACAACATTTCATACACTGTTAAACATGTTAAAGCAAGTTGCAATTGAAAATTTATGTCTCTGACTGAGTTTGCATTACTGCTTATTTTGACCTCTCTGCTGACTGTGAAAAACTCATTTTCAACGTTTAATTCAGAAAGTGATAAAAACAGATCCAGCCACTAAAAAGCATTTTCTTTTTGTTTTAGACAACATTTCATGCACTGTTAAACATGTTAAAGCAAGTTGCAAGTGAAAATCTATGTCTCTGACTGAGTTTACATTACTGCTTATTTTGACCTCTGCTGGCTGAGAAAAGCTCATTTTCAACGTCCAATACAGAATGTGATAAAACCAGATCGAGCCACTAAAATGCATCATTCTTTTTGTTTTAGACAACATTTCATGCACTGTTAAACATGTTAAAGCAAGTTGCAAGTGAAAATCTATGTCTCTGGCTGAGTTTGCATTATTGCTTATTTTGACCTCTGCTGGCTGAGAAAAGCTCATTTTCAACGTTCAATTCAGAAAGTGATAAAAACAGATCCAGCCAATAAAAAGCATTTTCTTTTTGTTTTAGACAACATTTCATGCACTGTTCAATATGTTTAAGAAAGTTTCAAGCGAAAATGTATGTCTCTGACTGAGTTTGCATTACTGCTTATTTTGACCTCTCTGCTGACTGTGAAAAAGTCATTTTCAACGTTCAATTCAGAAAGTGATAAAAACAGATCCAGCCACTAAAAAGCATTTTATTTTTGTTTTAGACAACATTTCATGCACTGTTAAACATGTTAAAGCAAGTTGCAAGTGAAAATCTATGTCTCTGACTGAGTTTGCATTACTGCTTATTTTGACCTCTGCTGGCTGAGAAAAGCTCATTTTCAACGTTCAATGAAGAATGTGATAAAACCAGATCCAGCCACTAAAATGCATCATTCTTTTTATTTTAGACAACATTTCATGCACAGTTAAACATGTTTAGGCAAGTTGCAAGTGAAAATCTATGTCTCTGACTGAGTTTGCATTACTGCTTATTTTCACCTCTGCTGGATGAGAAAAGCTCATTTTCAACGTCCAATACAGAATGTGATAAAACCAGATCCAGCCACTAAAATGCATCATTCTTTTTGTTTTAGACAACATTTCATGCACTGTTAAACATGTTTAAGCAAGTTGCAAGTGAAAATCTACGTCTCTGACTGAGTTTGCATTACTGCTTATTTTGACCTCTGCTGGCTGAGAAAAGCTCATTTTCAACGTCCAATACAGAATGTGATAAAACCAGATCCAGCCACTAAAATGCATCATTCTTTGTGTTTTAGACAACATTTCATGCACTGTTAAACATGTTTAAGCAAGATGCAAGTGAAAATCTATGTCTCTGACTGAGTTTGCATTACTGCTTATTTTGACCTCTGCTGGCTGAGAAAAGCTAATTTTCAACGTCCAATACAGAATGTGATAAAACCAGATCCAGCCACTAAAATGCATCATTCTTTTTGTTTTAGACAACATTTCATGCACTGTTAAACATGTTAAAGCAAGTTGCAAGTGAAAATCTATGTCTCTGACTGAGTTTGCATTACTGCTTATTTTGACCTCTGCTGGCTGAGAAAAATTCATTTTCAACGTCCAATACAGAATGTGATAAAACCAGATCCAGCCACTAAAATGCATCATTCTTTTTGTTTTAGACAACATTTCATGCACTGTTAAACATGTTAAAGCAAGTTGCAAGTGAAAATCTATGTCTCTGGCTGAGTTTGCATTATTGCTTATTTTGACCTCTGCTGGCTGAGAAAAGCTCATTTTCAACGTTCAATTCAGAAAGTGATAAAAACAGATCCAGCCAATAAAAAGCATTTTCTTTTTGTTTTAGACAACATTTCATGCACTGTTCAATATGTTTAAGAAAGTTTCAAGTGAAAATGTATGTCTCTGACTGAGTTTGCATTACTGCTTATTTTGACCTCTCTGCTGACTGTGAAAAAGTCATTTTCAACGTTCAATTCAGAAAGTGATAAAAACAGATCCAGCCACTAAAAAGCATTTCCTTTTTGTTTTAGACAACATTTCATGCACTGTTAAACATGTTAAAGCAAGTTGCAAGTGAAAATCTATGTCTCTGACTGAGTTTGCATTACTGCTTATTTTGACCTCTGCTGGCTGAGAAAAGCTCATTCTCAACGTCCAATACAGAATGTGATAAAACCAGATCCAGCCACTAAAAAGCATTTTCTTTTTGTTTTAGACAACATTTCATGCACTGTTAAATATGTTTAAGAAAGTTGCAAGTGAAAATCTATGTCTCTGACTGAGTTTGCATTACTGCTTATTTTGACCTCTGCTGGCTGAGAAAAGCTCATTTTCAACGTTCAATTCAGAAAGTGATAAAAACAGATCCAGCCACTAAAAAGCATTTTCTTTTTGTTTTAGACAACATTTCATGCACTGTTAAATATGTTTAAGAAAGTTGCAAGTGAAAATCTATGTCTCTGACTGAGTTTGCATTACTGCTTATTTTGACCTCTGCTGGCTGAGAAAAGCTCATTTTCAACGTTCAATGAAGAATGTGATAAAACCAGATCCAGCCACTAAAATGCATCATTCTTTTTATTTTAGACAACATTTCATGCACAGTTAAACATGTTTAAGCAAGATGCAAGTGAAAATCTATGTCTCTGACTGAGTTTGCATTACTGCTTATTTTCACCTCTGCTGGCTGAGAAAAGCTCATTTTCAACGTCCAATACAGAATGTGATAAAACCAGATCCAGCCACTAAAATGCATCATTCTTTTTGTCTTAGACAACATTTCATACACTGTTAAACATGTTTAAGCAAGTTGCAAGTGAAAATCTACGTCTCTGACTGAGTTTGCATTACTGCTTATTTTGACCTCTGCTGGCTGAGAAAAGCTCATTTTCAACGTCCAATACAGAATGTGATAAAACCAGATCCAGCCACTAAAATGCATCATTCTTTGTGTTTTAGACAACATTTCATGCACTGTTAAACATGTTTAAGCAAGATGCAAGTGAAAATCTATGTCTCTGACTGAGTTTGCATTACTGCTTATTTTGACCTCTGCTGGCTGAGAAAAGCTAATTTTCAACGTCCAATACAGAATGTGATAAAACCAGATCCAGCCACTAAAATGCATCATTCTTTTTGTTTTAGACAACATTTCATGCACTGTTAAACATGTTAAAGCAAGTTGCAAGTGAAAATCTGTGTCTCTGACTGAGTTTGCATTACTGCTTATTTTGACCTCTGCTGGCTGAGAAAAATTCATTTTCAACGTCCAATACAGAATGTGATAAAACCAGATCCAGCCACTAAAATGCATCATTCTTTTTGTTTTAGACAACATTTCATGCACTGTTAAACATGTTAAAGCAAGTTGCAAGTGAAAATCTATGTCTCTGACTGAGTTTGCATTACTGCTTAGTTTGACCTCTGCTGGTTGAAAAAAGCTCATTTTCAACGTTCAATTCAGAAAGTGATAAAAACAGATCCAGCCAATAAAAAGCATTTTCTTTTTGTTTTAGACAACATTTCATGCACTGTTGAATATGTTTAAGAAAGTTGCAAGTGAAAATCTATGTCTCTGACTGAGTTTGCATTACTGCTTATTTTGACCTCTGCTGGCTGAGAAAAGCTAATTTTCAACGTCCAATACAGAGTGTGATAAAACCAGATTCAGCCACTAAAATGCATCATTCTTTTTGTTTTAGACAACATTTCATGCACTGTTAAACATGTTTAAGCAAGTTGCAAGTGAAAATATGTCTCTGACTGAGTTTGCATTACTGCTTATTTTGACCTCTGCTGGCTGTGAAAAGCTCATTTTCAACGTTCAATTCAGAATGTGATAAAACCAGATCCAGCCACTAAAAAGCATTTTCTTTTTGTTTTAGACAACATTTCATGCACTGTTAAACATGTTAAAGCAAGTTGCAAGCGAAAATCTATGTCTCTGACTGAGTTTACATTACTGCTTATTTTGACCTCTGCTGGCTGAGAAAAGCTCATTCTCAACGTCCAATACAGAATGTGATAAAACCAGATCCAGCCACTAAAATGCATCATTCTTTTTGTTTTAGACAACATTTCATGCACTGTTAAACATGTTAAAGCAAGTTGCAAGTGAAAATCTATGTCTCTGACTGAGTTTGCATTACTGCTTATTTTGACCTCTGCTGGCTGAGAAAAGCTCATTTTCAACGTCCAATACCGAATGTGATAAAACCAGATCCAGCCACCAAAATGCATCATACTTTTTGTTTTAGAAAACATTTCATGCACTGTTAAACATGTTAAAGCAAGTTGCAAGTGAAAATCTATGTCTCTGACTGAGTTTGCATTACTGCTTATTTTGACCTCTGCTGGCTGAGAAAAGCTCATTTTCAACGTCCAATACAGAATGTGATAAAACCAGATCCAGCCACTAAAATGCATCATTCTTTTTTGTTTTAGACAACATTTCATGCACTGTTAAACATGTTTAAGCAAGTTGCAAGTGAAAATCTATGTCTCTGACTGAGTTTGCATTACTGCTTATTTTGACCTCTCTGCTGGCTGTGAAAAGCTCATTTTCAACGTTCAATTCAGAAAGTGATAAAAACAGATCCAGCCATTAAAAAGCGTTTTCTTTTTGTTTTAGACAACATTTCATGCACTGTCAAACATGTTAAAGCAAGTTGCAAGTGAAAATCTATTTCTCTGACTGAGTTTGCATTACTGCTTATTTTGACCTCTGCTGGCTGAGAAAAGCTCATTTTCAACGTCCAATACACAATGTGATAAAACCAGATCCAGCCACTAAAATGCATCATTCTTTTTGTTTTAGACAACATTTCATTTACTGTTAAACATGTTAAAGCAAGTTGCAAGTGAAAATCTATGTCTCTGACTGAGTTTGCATTACTGCTTATTTTGACCTCTCTGCTGGCTGTGAAAAGCTCATTTTCAACGTTCAATTCAGAAAGTGATAAAAACAGATCCAGCCATTAAAAAGCGTTTTCTGTTTTGTTTTAGACAACATTTCATGCACTGTCAAACATGTTTAAGCAAGTTGCAAGTTAAAATCTCTGTCTCTGACTGAGTTTGCATTACTGCTTATTTTTACCTCTGCTGGCTGAGAAAAGCTCATTTTCAACGTCCAATACACAATGTGATAAAACCAGATCCAGCCACTAAAATGCATCATTCTTTTTGTTTTAGACAACATTTTATGCACTGTTAAATATGTTTAAGAAAGTTGCAAGTGAAAATCTATGTCTCTGACTGAGTTTGCATTACTGCTTATTTTGACCTCTGCTGGCTGAGAAAAGCTCATTTTCAACGTTTAATTTAGAATGTGATAAAACCAGATCCAGCCACTAAAATGCATCATTCTATTTGTTTTAGACAACAATTCATGCACTGTTAAACATGTTAAAGCAAGTTGCAAGTGAAAATCTATGTCTATGACTGAGTTTGCATTACTGCTTATTTTGACCTCTGCTGGCTGAGAAAAGCTCATTTTCAACGGTCAATGAAGAATGTGATAAAACCAGATCCAGCCACTAAAATGCATCATTCTTTTTGTTTTAGACAACATTTCATGCACTGTTAAACATGTTAAAGCAAGTTGCAAGTGAAAATCTATGTCTATGACTGAGTTTGCATTACTGCTTATTTTGACCTCTGCTGGCTCTGAAAAGCTCATTTTCAACGTTCAATTCAGAATGTGATAAAACCAGATCCAGCCACTAAAATGCATCATTCTTTTTGTTTTAGACAACATTTCATGCACTGTTAAACTTGTTAAAGCAAGTTGCAAGTGAAAATCTATGTCTATGACTGAGTTTGCATTACTGCTTATTTTTACATCTGCTGGCTCTGAAAAGCTCATTTTCAACGTTCAATGCAGAATGTGATAAAACCAGATCCAGCCACTAAAATGCATCATTCTTTTTGTTTTAGACAACATTTCATGCACTGTTAAACATGTTAAAGCAAGTTGCAAGTGAAAATCCAAGTCTATGACTGAGTTTGCATTACTGCTTATTTTGACCTCTGCTGGCTCTGAAAAGCTCATTTTCAACGTTCAAAACAGAATGTGATAAAACCAGATCCAGCTACTAAAATGCATCATTCTTTTTGTTTTAGACAACATTTCATGCACTGTTAAACATGTTAAAGCAAGTTGCAAGCGAAAATCTATGTCTCTGACTGAGTTTACATTACTGCTTATTTTGACCTCTGCTGGCTGAGAAAAGCTCATTCTCAACGTCCAATACAGAATGTGATAAAACCAGATCCAGCCACTAAAATGCATCATTCTTTTTGTTTTAGACAACATTTCATGCACTGTTAAACATGTTAAAGCAAGTTGCAAGTGAAAATCTATGTCTCTGACTGAGTTTGCATTACTGCTTATTTTGACCTCTGCTGGCTGAGAAAAGCTCATTTTCAACGTCCAATACCGAATGTGATAAAACCAGATCCAGCCACCAAAATGCATCATTCTTTTTGTTTTAGAAAACATTTCATGCACTGTTAAACATGTTAAAGCAAGTTGCAAGTGAAAATCTATGTCTCTGACTGAGTTTGCATTACTGCTTATTTTGACCTCTGCTGGCTGAGAAAAGCTCATTTTCAACGTCCAATACAGAATGTGATAAAACCAGATCCAGCCACTAAAATGCATCATTCTTTTTTGTTTTAGACAACATTTCATGCACTGTTAAACATGTTTAAGCAAGTTGCAAGTGAAAATCTATGTCTCTGACTGAGTTTGCATTACTGCTTATTTTGACCTCTCTGCTGGCTGTGAAAAGCTCATTTTCAACGTTCAATTCAGAAAGTGATAAAAACAGATCCAGCCATTAAAAAGCGTTTTCTTTTTGTTTTAGACAACATTTCATGCACTGTCAAACATGTTAAAGCAAGTTGCAAGTGAAAATCTATTTCTCTGACTGAGTTTGCATTACTGCTTATTTTGACCTCTGCTGGCTGAGAAAAGCTCATTTTCAACGTCCAATACACAATGTGATAAAACCAGATCCAGCCACTAAAATGCATCATTCTTTTTGTTTTAGACAACATTTCATTTACTGTTAAACATGTTAAAGCAAGTTGCAAGTGAAAATCTATGTCTCTGACTGAGTTTGCATTACTGCTTATTTTGACCTCTCTGCTGGCTGTGAAAAGCTCATTTTCAACGTTCAATTCAGAAAGTGATAAAAACAGATCCAGCCATTAAAAAGCGTTTTCTTTTTTGTTTTAGACAACATTTCATGCACTGTCAAACATGTTTAAGCAAGTTGCAAGTTAAAATCTCTGTCTCTGACTGAGTTTGCATTACTGCTTATTTTTACCTCTGCTGGCTGAGAAAAGCTCATTTTCAACGTCCAATACACAATGTGATAAAACCAGATCCAGCCACTAAAATGCATCATTCTTTTTGTTTTAGACAACATTTTATGCACTGTTAAATATGTTTAAGAAAGTTGCAAGTGAAAATCTATGTCTCTGACTGAGTTTGCATTACTGCTTATTTTGACCTCTGCTGGCTGAGAAAAGCTCATTTTCAACGTTCAATTTAGAATGTGATAAAACCAGATCCAGCCACTAAAATGCATCATTCTATTTGTTTTAGACAACAATTCATGCACTGTTAAACATGTTAAAGCAAGTTGCAAGTGAAAATCTATGTCTATGACTGAGTTTGCATTACTGCTTATTTTGACCTCTGCTGGCTGAGAAAAGCTCATTTTCAACGGTCAATGAAGAATGTGATAAAACCAGATCCAGCCACTAAAATGCATCATTCTTTTTGTTTTAGACAACATTTCATGCACTGTTAAACATGTTAAAGCAAGTTGCAAGTGAAAATCTATGTCTATGACTGAGTTTGCATTACTGCTTATTTTGACCTCTGCTGGCTCTGAAAAGCTCATTTTCAACGTTCAATTCAGAATGTGATAAAACCAGATCCAGCCACTAAAATGCATCATTCTTTTTGTTTTAGACAACATTTCATGCACTGTTAAACTTGTTAAAGCAAGTTGCAAGTGAAAATCTATGTCTATGACTGAGTTTGCATTACTGCTTATTTTTACATCTGCTGGCTCTGAAAAGCTCATTTTCAACGTTCAATGCAGAATGTGATAAAACCAGATCCAGCCACTAAAATGCATCATTCTTTTTGTTTTAGACAACATTTCATGCACTGTTAAACATGTTAAAGCAAGTTGCAAGTGAAAATCCAAGTCTATGACTGAGTTTGCATTACTGCTTATTTTGACCTCTGCTGGCTCTGAAAAGCTCATTTTCAACGTTCAAAACAGAATGTGATAAAACCAGATCCAGCTACTAAAATGCATCATTCTTTTTGTTTTAGACAACATTTCATGCACTGTTAAACATGTTAAAGCAAGTTGCAAGCGAAAATCTATGTCTCTGACTGAGTTTACATTACTGCTTATTTTGACCTCTGCTGGCTGAGAAAAGCTCATTCTCAACGTCCAATACAGAATGTGATAAAACCAGATCCAGCCACTAAAATGCATCATTCTTTTTGTTTTAGACAACATTTCATGCACTGTTAAACATGTTAAAGCAAGTTGCAAGTGAAAATCTATGTCTCTGACTGAGTTTGCATTACTGCTTATTTTGACCTCTGCTGGCTGAGAAAAGCTCATTTTCAATGTCCAATACCGAATGTGATAAAACCAGATCCAGCCACCAAAATGCATCATTCTTTTTGTTTTAGACAACATTTCATGCACTGTTAAACATGTTAAAGCAAGTTGCAAGTGAAAATCTATGTCTCTGACTGAGTTTGCATTACTGCTTATTATGACCTCTGCTGGCTGAGAAAAGCTCATTTTCAACGTCCAATACAGAATGTGATAAAACCAGATCCAGCCACTAAAATGCATCATTCTTTTTTGTTTTAGACAACATTTCATGCACTGTTAAACATGTTTAAGCAAGTTGCAAGTGAAAATCTATGTCTCTGACTGAGTTTGCATTACTGCTTATTTTGACCTCTCTGCTGGCTGTGAAAAGCTCATTTTCAACGTTCAATTCAGAAAGTGATAAAAACAGATCCAGCCATTAAAAAGCGTTTTCTTTTTGTTTTAGACAACATTTCATGCACTGTCAAACATGGTAAAGCAAGTTGCAAGTGAAAATCTATTTCTCTGACTGAGTTTGCATTACTGCTTATTTTGACCTCTGCTGGCTGAGAAAAGCTCATTTTCAACGTCCAATACACAATGTGATAAAACCAGATCCAGCCACTAAAATGCATCATTCTTTTTGTTTTAGACAACATTTCATGTACTGTTAAACATGTTAAAGCAAGTTGCAAGTGAAAATCTATGTCTCTGACTGAGTTTGCATTACTGCTTATTTTGACCTCTCTGCTGGCTGTGAAAAGCTCATTTTCAACGTTCAATTCAGAAAGTGATAAAAACAGATCCAGCCATTAAAAAGCGTTTTCTTTTTTGTTTTAGACAACATTTCATGCACTGTCAAACATGTTTAAGCAAGTTGCAAGTTAAAATCTCTGTCTCTGACTGAGTTTGCATTACTGCTTATTTTTACCTCTGCTGGCTGAGAAAAGCTCATTTTCAACGTCCAATACACAATGTGATAAAACCAGATCCAGCCACTAAAATGCATCATTCTTTTTGTTTTAGACAACATTTCATGCACTGTTAAACATGTTAAAGCAAGTTGCAAGTGAAAATCTATGTCTCTGACTGAGTTTGCATTACTGCTTATTTTGACCTCTGCTGGCTGAGAAAAGCTCATTTTCAACGTTCAATTCAGAATGTGATAAAACCAGATCCAGCCACTAAAATGCATCATTCTTTTTGTTTTAGACAACAATTCATGCACTGTTCAACATGTTAAAGCAAGTTGCAAGTGAAAATCTATGTCTCTGACTTAGTTTGCATTACTGCTTATTTTGACCTCTGCTGGCTGAGAACAGCTCATTTTCAACGTTCAATTCAGAATGTGATAAAACCAGATCCAGCCACTAAAATGCATCATTCTTTTTGTTTTAGACAACATTTCATGCACTGTTAAACATGTTAAAGCAAGTTGCAAGTGAAAATCTATGTCGATGACTGAGTTTGCATTACTGCTTATTTTGACTTCTGCTGGCTCTGAAAAGCTCATTTTCAACGTTCAATTCAGAATGTGATAAAACCAGATCCAGCCACTAAATTGCATCATTATTTTTGTTTTAGACAACAATTCATGCACTGTTAAACATGTTAAAGCAAGTTGCAAGTGAAAATCTATGTCTCTGACTGAGTTTGCTTTACTGCTTATTTTGACCTCTGCTGGCTGAGAACAGCTCATTTTAAACTTTCAATTCAGAATGTGATAAAACCAGATCCAGCCACTAAAATGCATCATTCTTTTTGTTTTAGACAACATTTCATGCACTGTTAAACATGTTAAAGCAAGTTGCAAGTTAAAATCTATGTCTCTGACTGAGTTTGCTTTACTGCTTATTTTGACCTCTGCTGGCTGAGAACAGCTCATTTTCAACGTTGAATTCAGAATGTGATAAAACCAGATCCAGCCACTAAAAAGCATCATTCTTTTTGTTTTAGACAACATTTCATGCACTGGTAAACATGTTAAAGCAAGTTGCAAGTGAAAATCTATGTCTCTGACTGAGTTTGCATTACTGCTTATTTTGACTTCTGCTGGCTGAGAACAGCTCATTTTCAACGTTGAATTCAGAATGTGATAAAACCAGATTCAGCCACTAAAATGCTTCATTCTTTTTGTTTTAGACAACATTTCATGCACTGTTAAACATGTTAAAGCAAGTTGCAAGTGAAAATCTATGTCGATGACTGAGTTTGCATTACTGCTTATTTTGACTTCTGCTGGCTCTGAAAAGCTCATTTTCAACGTTCAATTCAGAATGTGATAAAACCAGATCCAGCCACTAAAATGCATCATTATTTTTGTTTTAGACAACAATTCATGCACTGTTAAACATGTTAAAGCAAGTTGCAAGTGAAAATCTATGTCTCTGACTGAGTTTGCATTACTGCTTATTTTGACCTCTGCTGGCTGAGAAAAGCTCGTTTTCAACGTTCAATTCAGAATGTGATAAAACCAGATCCAGCCACTAAAATGCATCATTCTTTTTGTTTTAGACAACAATTCATGCACTGTTAAACATGTTAAAGCAAGTTGCAAGTGAAAATCTATGTCTCTGACTGAGTTTGCATTACTGCTTATTTTGACCTCTGCTGGCTGAGAACAGCTCATTTTCAACGTTAAATTCAGAAAGTGATAAAACCAGATCCAGCCACTAAAATGCATCATTCTTTTTGATTTAGACAACATTTCATTTACTGTTAAACATGTTAAAGCAAGTTGCAAGTGAAAATCTATGTCTCTGACTGAGTTTGCATTAATGCTTATTTTGACCTCTTCTGGCTGAGAACAGCTCATTTTCAACGTTCAATTCAGAATGTGATAAAACCAGATCCAGCCACTAAAATGCATCATTCTTTTTGTTTTAGACAACAATTCATGCACTGTTAAACATGTTAAAGCAAGTTGCAAGTGAAAATCTATGTCTCTGACTGAGTTTGCATTACTGCTTATTTTGACCTCTGCTGGCTGAGAACAGCTCATTTTCAACGTTTCATTCAGATTGTGATAAAACCAGATCCAGCCACTAAAATGCATCATTCTTTTTGTTTTAGACAACAATTCATGCACTGTTAAACATGTTAAAGCAAGTTGCAAGTGAAAATCTATGTCTCTGACTGAGTTTGCATTACTGCTTATTTTGACCTCTGCTGGCTGAAAAGCTCATTTTCAACGTTCAATTCAGAATGTGATAAAACCAGATCCAGCCACTAAAATGCATCATTCTTTTTGTTTTAGACAACATTTCATGCACTGTTAAACTTGTTAAAAAAAGTTGCAAGTGAAAATCTATGTCTATGACTGAGTTTGCATTACTGCTTATTTTGACCTCTGCTGGCTCTGAAAAGCTCATTTTCAACGTTCAATTCAGAATGTGATAAAACCAGATCCAGCCACTAAAATGCATCATTCTTTTTGTTTTAGACAACAATTCATGCACTGTTAAACATGTTAAAGCAAGTTGCAAGTGAAAATCTATGTCTCTGACTGAGTTTGCATTACTGCTTATTTTGACCTCTGCTGGCTGAGAACAGCTCATTTTCAACGTTTCATTCAGATTGTGATAAAACCAGATCCAGCCACTAAAATGCATCATTCTTTTTGTTTTAGACAACAATTCATGCACTGTTAAACATGATAAAGCAAGTTGCAAGTAAAAAATCTATGTCTCTGACTGAGTTTGCATTACTGCTTATTTTGACCTCTGCTGGCTGAAAAGCTCATTTTCAACGTTCAATTCAGAATGTGATAAAACCAGATCCAGCCACTAAAATGCATAATTCTTTTTGTTTTAGACAACATTTCATGCACTGTTAAACTTGTTAAAGCAAGTTGCAAGTGAAAATCTATGTCTCTGACTGAGTTTGCATTACTGCTTATTTTGACCTCTGCTGGCTCTGAAAAGCTAATTTTCAACGTTCAATTCAGAATGTGATAAAACCAGATCCAGCCACTAAAATGCATCATTCTTTTTGTTTTAGACAACAATTCATGCACTGTTAAACATGTTAAAGCAAGTTGCAAGTGAAAATCTATGTCTCTGACTGAGTTTGCATTACTGCTTATTTTGACCTCTGCTGGCTGAGAACAGCTCATTTTCAACGTTGAATTCAGAAAGTGATAAAACCAGATCCAGCCACTAAAATGCATCATTCTTTTTGATTTAGACAACATTTCATGCACTGTTAAACATGTTAAAGCAAGTTGCAAGTGAAAATCTATGTCTCTGACTGAGTTTGCATTACTGCTTATTTTGACCTCTGCTGGCTGAGAAAAGCTCATTTTCAACGTTCAATGCAGAATGTGATAAAACCAGATCCAGCCACTAAAATGCATCATTCTTTTTGTTTTAGACAACATTTCATGCACTGTTAAACATGTTAAAGCAAGTTGCAAGTGAAAATCTATGTCTCTGACTGAGTTTGCATTACTGCTTATTTTGACCTCTGCTGGCTCTGAAAAGCTCATTTTCAACGTTCAATTCAGAATGTGATACAACCAGTTCCAGCCGCTAAAAAGCATTTTCTTTTTGTTTTAGACAACATTTCATGCACTGTTAAATATGTTTAAGAAAGTTGCAAGTGAAAATCTATGTCTCTGACTGAGTTTGCATTACTGCTTATTTTGACCTCTGCTGGCTCTGAAAAGCTCATTTTCAAAGTTCAATTCAGAATGTGATAAAACCAGATCCAGCCACTAAAAAGCATTTTCTTTTTGTTTTAGACAACATTTCATGCACTGTTAAACATGTTAAAGCAAGTTGCAAGTGAAAATCTATGTCTATGACTGAGTTTGCATTACTGCTTATTTTGAACTCTGCTGGCTCTGAAAAGCTAATTTTCAACGTTCAATTCAGAATGTGATAAAACCAGATCCAGCCACTAAAATGCATCATTCTTTTTGTTTTAGACAACAATTCATGCACTGTTAAACATGTTAAAGCAAGTTGCAAGTGAAAATCTATGTCTCTGACTGAGTTTGCATTACTGCTTATTTTGACCTCTGCTGGCTGAGAACAGCTCATTTTTAACGTTTCATTCAGATTGTGATAAAACCAGATCCAGCCACTAAAATGCATCATTCTTTTTGTTTTAGACAACAATTCATGCACTGTTAAACATGTTAAAGCAAGTTGCAAGTGAAAATCTATGTCTCTGACTAAGTTTGCATTACTGCTTATTTTGACCTCTGCTGGCTGAAAAGCTCATTTTCAACGTTCAATTCAGAATGTGATAAAACCAGATCCAGCCACTAAAATGCATCATTCTTTTTGTTTTAGACAACATTTCATGCACTGTTAAACTTGTTAAAGCAAGTTGCAAGTGAAAATCTATGTCTATGACTGAGTTTGCATTACAGCTAATTTTTACCTCTGCTGGCTCTGAAAAGCTCATTTTCAACGTTAAATTCAGAATGTGATAAAACCAGATCCAGCCACTAAAATGCATCATTCTTTTTGTTTTAGACAACATTTCATGCACTGTTAAATATGTTTAAGAAAGTTGCAAGTGAAAATCTATGTCTCTGACTGAGTTTGCATTACTGCTTATTTTGACCTCTGCTGGCTCTGAAAAGCTCATTTTCAACGTTCAATTCAGAATGTGATAAAACCAGATCCAGCCACTAAAAAGCATTTTCTTTTTGTTTTAGACAACATTTCATGCACTGTTAAACATGTTAAAGCAAGTTGCAAGTGAAAATCTATGTCTCTGACTGAGTTTGCATTACTGCTTATTTTGACCTCTGCTGGCTCTGAAAAGCTCATTTTCAACGTTCAATTCAGAATGTGATAAAACCAGATCCAGCCACTAAAATGCATCATTCTTTTTGTTTTAGACAACATTTCATGCACTGTTAAACATGTTAAAGCAAGTTGCAAGTGAAAATCTATGTCGATGACTGAGTTTGCATTACTGCTTATTTTGACTTCTGCTGGCTCTGAAAAGCTCATTTTCAACGTTCAATTCAGAATGTGATAAAACCAGATCCAGCCACTAAAATGCATCATTATTTTTGTTTTAGACAACAATTCATGCACTGTTAAACATGTTAAAGCAAGTTGCAAGTGAAAATCTATGTTTCTGACTGAGTTTGCATTACTGCTTATTTTGACCTCTGCTGGCTGAGAACAGCTCATTTTCAACGTTTCATTCAGAATGTGATAAAACCAGATCCAGCCACTAAAATGCATCATTCTTTTTGTTTTAGACAACATTTCATGCACTGTTAAACATGTTAAAGCAAGTTGCAAGTGAAAATCTATGTCTCTGACTGAGTTTGCATTACTGCTTATTTTGACCTCTGCTGGCTGAGTAAAGCTCATTTTCAACGTCCAATACAGAATGTGATAAAACAGATCCAGCTGCTAAAATGCATCATTCTTTTTGTTTTAGACAACATTTCATGCACTGTTAAACATGTTAAAGCAAGTTGCAAGTGAAAATCTATGTCTATGACTGAGTTTGCATTACTGCTTATTTTGACCTCTGCTGGGTCTGAAAAGCTCATTTTCAACGTTCAATTCAGAATGTGATAAAACCAGATCCAGCCACTAAAAAGCATTTTCTTTTTGTTTTAGACAACATTTCATGCACTGTTGAATATGTTTAGGAAAGTTGCAAGTGAAAATCTTTGTCTCTGACTGAGTTTGCATTACTGCTTATTTTGACCTCTCTGCTGGCTGAGAAAAGCTCATGTTCAACGTCCAATACAGAATGTGATAAAACCAGATCCAGCCACTAAAATGCATCATTCTTTTTGTTTTAGACAACATTTCATGCACTGTTAAACTTGTTAAAGCAAGTTGCAAGTGAAAATCTATGTCTCTGACTGAGTTTGCAATACTGCTTATTTTGACCTCTCTGCTGGCTGTGAAAAGCTCATTTTCAACGTCCAATACAGAATGTGATAAAACCAGATCCAGCCACTACAATGCATCATTCTTTTTGTTTTAGACAACATTTCATGCACTGTTAAACATGTTAAAGCAAGTTGCAAGTGAAAATCTATGTCTCTGACTGAGTTTGCATTACTGCTTATTTTGACCTCTGCTGGCTGAGAAAAGCTCATTTTCAACGTCCAATACAGAATGTGATAAAATCAGCTTTAGCCACTAAACAGCATCATTCTTTTTGTTTTAGACAACATTTCATGCACTGTTAAATATGTTTAAGAAAGTTGCAAGTGAAAATCTATGTCTCTGACTGAGTTTGCATTACTGCTTATTTTGACCTCTGCTGGCTGAGAAAAGCTCATTTTCAACGTCCAATACAGATTGTGATAAAACCAGATACAGCCACTAAAATGCATCATTCTTTTTGTTTTAGACAGCATTTCATGCACTGTTAAACATGTTAAAGCAAGTTGCAATTGAAAATTTATGTCTCTGACTGAGTTTGCATTACTGCTTATTTTGACCTCTCTGCTGACTGTGAAAAACTCATTTTCAACGTTTAATTCAGAAAGTGATAAAAACAGATCCAGCCACTAAAAAGCATTTTCTTTTTGTTTTAGACAACATTTCATGCACTGTTAAACATGTTAAAGCAAGTTGCAAGTGAAAATCTATGTCTCTGACTGAGTTTACATTACTGCTTATTTTGACCTCTGCTGGCTGAGAAAAGCTCATTTTCAACGTCCAATACAGAATGTGATAAAACCAGATCGAGCCACTAAAATGCATCATTCTTTTTGTTTTAGACAACATTTCATGCACTGTTAAACATGTTAAAGCAAGTTGCAAGTGAAAATCTATGTCTCTGGCTGAGTTTGCATTATTGCTTATTTTGACCTCTGCTGGCTGAGAAAAGCTCATTTTCAACGTTCAATTCAGAAAGTGATAAAAACAGATCCAGCCAATAAAAAGCATTTTCTTTTTGTTTTAGACAACATTTCATGCACTGTTCAATATGTTTAAGAAAGTTTCAAGTGAAAATGTATGTCTCTGACTGAGTTTGCATTACTGCTTATTTTGACCTCTCTGCTGACTGTGAAAAAGTCATTTTCAACGTTCAATTCAGAAAGTGATAAAAACAGATCCAGCCACTAAAAAGCATTTTCTTTTTGTTTTAGACAACATTTCATGCACTGTTAAACATGTTAAAGCAAGTTGCAAGTGAAAATCTATGTCTCTGACTGAGTTTGCATTACTGCTTATTTTGACCTCTGCTGGCTGAGAAAAGCTCATTCTCAACGTCCAATACAGAATGTGATAAAACCAGATCCAGCCACTAAAAAGCATTTTCTTTTTGTTTTAGACAACATTTCATGCACTGTTAAATATGTTTAAGAAAGTTGCAAGTGAAAATCTATGTCTCTGACTGAGTTTGCATTACTGCTTATTTTGACCTCTGCTGTCTGAGAAAAGCTCATTTTCAACGTTCAATTCAGAAAGTGATAAAAACAGATCCAGCCACTAAAAAGCATTTTCTTTTTGTTTTAGACAACATTTCATGCACTGTTAAATATGTTTAAGAAAGTTGCAAGTGAAAATCTATGTCTCTGACTGAGTTTGCATTACTGCTTATTTTGACCTCTGCTGGCTGAGAAAAGCTCATTTTCAACGTTCAATGAAGAATGTGATAAAACCAGATCCAGCCACTAAAATGCATCATTCTTTTTATTTTAGACAACATTTCATGCACAGTTAAACATGTTTAAGCAAGTTGCAAGTGAAAATCTATGTCTCTGACTGAGTTTGCATTACTGCTTATTTTCACCTCTGCTGGCTGAGAAAAGCTCATTTTCAACGTCCAATACAGAATGTGATAAAACCAGATCCAGCCACTAAAATGCATCATTCTTTTTGTTTTAGACAACATTTCATACACTGTTAAACATGTTTAAGCAAGTTGCAAGTGAAAATCTACGTCTCTGACTGAGTTTGCATTACTGCTTATTTTGACCTCTGCTGGCTGAGAAAAGCTCATTTTCAACGTCCAATACAGAATGTGATAAAACCAGATCCAGCCACTAAAATGCATCATTCTTTGTGTTTTAGACAACATTTCATGCACTGTTAAACATGTTAAAGCAAGTTGCAAGTGAAAATCTATGTCTCTGACTGAGTTTGCATTACTGCTTATTTTGACCTCTGCTGGCTGAGAAAAATTCATTTTCAACGTTCAATACACAATGTGATAAAACCAGATCGAGCAACTAAAATGCATCATTCTTTTTGTTTTAGACAACATTTCATGCACTGTTAAACATGTTAAAGCAAGTTGCAAGTGAAAATCTATGTCTCTGACTGAGTTTGCATTACTGCTTATTTTGACCTCTGCTGGCTGAGAAAAGCTCATTTTCAAGGTTCAATTCAGAAAGTGATAAAAACAGATCCAGCCAATAAAAAGCATTTTCTTTTTGTTTTAGACAACATTTCATGCACTGTTGAATATGTTTAAGAAAGTTGCAAGTGAAAATCTATGTCTCTGACTGAGTTTGCATTACTGCTTATTTTGACCTCTGCTGGCTGAGAAAAGCTCATTTTCAACGGTCAATGAAGAATGTGATAAAACCAGATCCAGCCACTAAAATGCATCATTCTTTTTGTTTTAGACAACATTTCATGCACTGTTAAACTTGTTAAAAAAAGTTGCAAGTGAAAATCTATGTCTATGACTGAGTTTGCATTACTGCTTATTTTGACCTCTGCTGGCTCTGAAAAGCTCATTTTCAACGTTCAATTCAGAATGTGATAAAACCAGATCCAGCCACTAAAATGCATCATTCTTTTTGTTTTAGACAACAATTCATGCACTGTTAAACATGTTAAAGCAAGTTGCAAGTGAAAATCTATGTCTCTGACTGAGTTTGCATTACTGCTTATTTTGACCTCTGCTGGCTGAGAACAGCTCATTTTCAACGTTTCATTCAGATTGTGATAAAACCAGATCCAGCCACTAAAATGCATCATTCTTTTTGTTTTAGACAACAATTCATGCACTGTTAAACATGATAAAGCAAGTTGCAAGTAAAAAATCTATGTCTCTGACTGAGTTTGCATTACTGCTTATTTTGACCTCTGCTGGCTGAAAAGCTCATTTTCAACGTTCAATTCAGAATGTGATAAAACCAGATCCAGCCACTAAAATGCATAATTCTTTTTGTTTTAGACAACATTTCATGCACTGTTAAACTTGTTAAAGCAAGTTGCAAGTGAAAATCTATGTCTCTGACTGAGTTTGCATTACTGCTTATTTTGACCTCTGCTGGCTCTGAAAAGCTAATTTTCAACGTTCAATTCAGAATGTGATAAAACCAGATCCAGCCACTAAAATGCATCATTCTTTTTGTTTTAGACAACAATTCATGCACTGTTAAACATGTTAAAGCAAGTTGCAAGTGAAAATCTATGTCTCTGACTGAGTTTGCATTACTGCTTATTTTGACCTCTGCTGGCTGAGAACGTTCGAGGTTACAGAAGTAACCCTTCGTTCCCCGAGGAGGGGAACGGAAGTGCCATGAATGGGAGGATTCGGATCAGAAGCCGCTTATCTGGAGAGTATTGAACGGGCCAATGAATGAAATTAATTGGCAGCGTAAGCTTGCGCAGGTGTGCGACATCTGCAATTATCTCAGCATATAAGCACACCTGAAGCCAGCAGACGCCATCCTTTTAAGCTGAAGAGACTTTCAAACAGCTAAGGGACAGTCATTATGGCGACGGAATATGGCACTTCCGTTCCCCTCCTCGGGGAACGAAGGGTTACTTCTGTAACCTCGAACGTTCCCCTTCGGTTGGGGAACTTCAGTGCCATGAATGGGAGAATATGGAAAGCGCCATAATGACTGCACCTTACCAACACCCCCGATGAGGAGATAGTCAAGCAAGCGTGACGCACCCACATCATGGGGGGCGCGGTCCTCCAACGTGTCCCTGGCCCTAATTTATCCTACTTCAACAGAAGTTTTACGGATTTAGATATATTTTTTGGGAAGTCGTGAGCATCTAGATAATTCTAGGAAATACGACAGTACGTTGGGAAGCGTGCAATCCCGATAGGGAGGACGCTGCGGAGGCCATCCGTTACCCAAGGGGGGGGGAGATGGCAGAATTTACCTATGGACTAGCCCTAAAAAGGGGGAGTACGCATAGCAAAGAGTGGTTAGCGGAGAGGGAAGACACGGGTCCGCCCAGGGGGGGGACTTAACCGTGGCGGAATAAGCATATGGGATCGCCTAGTGGGGATCACGCATAGCAGGCACCTATACCCAAAACGCGGGCTGACCAGCGGGCAGACCTACAACGTAGTGGGCCAGCAAGTGACTCCTCCGCTGAGTCAGTGCTGGGGGCCACGGAGGAATCTGCAGGGCTCACCTGACGGGGAACTTTACTGACAGATAAAAAAGGCGCACGTACCTCCGTGTTAGGGAGAATGGCGCAGCAAGCGTGTTTCAACACCCTACCGAGTTGTCTCCTCAATCACCAAAGGGTTACCTAATACCCTTGAGGAAACCGGCTCCACTCGCAGATTGTAAAACCTTGCAAATGTGTTGGGTGTCGCCCAGCCCGCAGCTCTACAGATGTCTGTTAGAGAGGCGCCGCGTGCACGCGCCCAAGAGGATGCAACGCTCCGAGTGGAGTGTGCACGTACTCCCGGGGGACACGGCTGACCTCGACTCGAATAAGCGAGTGAAATGGCATCCACAATACAGTGGGACAATCTTTGTTTCGATACGGCACTTCCCTGCTGCCGACCGCCATAACAGACAAAGAGCTGCTCAGATGATCTAAAATTCTGAGTACGGTCCACATAAATGCGCAGAGCGCGAACTGGACAAAGTAAAGAAAGGGCTGGGTCTGCCTCCTCCGGGGGCAGCGCTTGCAGGTTCACTACCTGATCTCTAAAGGGGGTGGTAGGAACCTTGGGCACATAACCGGGGCGGGGTCTCAGGATAACGTGAGAGTAATCCGGCCCGAATTCCAGGCACGAGTCACTGACCGAAAATGCCTCCAGGTCCCCGACCCTCTTGATGGAGGCCAACGCAACCAGCAGAGCTGTCTTCAGGGACAGAAATCTTAGAGATACTGATTCGAGTGGCTCAAAGGGATCGGATCGCAGACTCGTGAGAACGAGGGCGAGATCCCAAGAGGGCATGAGAGGGGGGCGAGATGGATTAATTCGCCTAGCACCCCTAAGGAACTGGATGACCAGGTTATGCTTTCCCACGGTGCCGCCAGCTACCGCGCTATGATAAGCGGAGATGGCGGCCACGTAAACCTTGAGAGTGGAGGGCGACAGCCTGCTGTCCAACTTCTCTTGAAGGAAAGAGAGCACAACACTAATCTGGCAATTTCGGGGGTCTTCTCTGCGAGAGACGCACCATTCAGTGAATAGACTCCACTTCAGGGCGTAGGCGCGCCTCGTGGAGGGGGCTCTAGCCTGAGTGATGGTATTAACCACCGCAGTCGGTAGGTTACCTAAGTCTTCCTCGCGTCTAGGGACCACACGTGGAGGTTCCAAAGATCGGGGCGAGGGTGCCAGATGGTGCCCTGTCCCTGAGAGAGTAGGTCCTCTCTCAAAGGGATCCGCCAGGGGAGGGCCGTCGCGAGGAGTGAGAGCTCTGATATCCAGGTCCGGTTGGGCCAAAGGGGCGCAACTAGCAGAACCTGTTCCTCGTCCTCCCTGACCTTGCACAGAAACTGCGCGAGCAGGCTCACTGGGGGAAACGCATACTTGCGCATGCCCCGAGGCCAGCTGTGGGCCAGTGCATCCGTGCCGAGAGAGCCCTCGGTCAGGGAAAAAAACAACTGGCAGTGAGCGTTCTCGGGGGAAGCAAACAGATCGATCTGGGCCTCCCCGAATCGCGCCCATATCAGCTGAACAGACTCGGGGTGGAGTCTCCATTCTCCAGGGCGTAACAGCTGTCGTGAGAGCGCATCGGCTGCACGATTGAGCGTGCCTGGGACGTGAATGGCGCGCAGCGATTTCAGCCGCGGGTGACTCCAGAGGAGCAGACGGCGGGCGAGCTGAGACATGCGGCGAGAGCGCATACCCCCCATGCGGTTGATATACGCCGCCGCCGCCGTACTGTCCGTCCTGACCAGCACGTGTTGCTGCTCCAGCACCGGTAAAAAGCGGTGGAGAGCGAGGAACACTGCCAACAGCTCTAGGCGATTGATATGCCAATGCAGCTGGGCACCCTTCCAGAGGCCCGCAGCCGCATGCCCGCGACACACGGCCCCCCAACCCGTGTTGGAAGCGTCTGTTAAAACAACAACATGGCTGGACGCCTGTCCTAGAGGCACACCGGCCTGTAGGAACGAGGGGTCGTTCCAAGGGCTGAGGGCGCGGCGACACAGCGCAGTAACCGAGACCCGGTGTGTGCCCGCGTGCCATGCGCGTCTGGGGACCCGATCGTGAAGCCAGTGCTGAAGTGGTCTCATATGGAGCAACCCGAGCGGCGTGACGGCAGCTGCGGATGCCATATGCCCCAGGAGCCTCTGAAAGAACTTCAGTGGGACCACTAGTTTGCTGTCGAGCTCCCTCAGACAGTTCAGCAACAGGCGAGCGCGTTCCTCGGAGAGGTGCGCTACCATGGTGATCGAGTCCAGCTCCATCCCGAGAAAAGAAATCCTCTGCACGGGGGCGAGTTTGCTCTTTTCTCGGTTGACCTGAAGCCCCAGTAGGCGGAGATGCCGAAGCACCTCGTCCCTGTGCATAATCAATTGCTCCCGCGAGTGGGCTAAAATCAGCCAGTCGTCGAGATAATTGAGTATGCGAATGCCCGCGAGCCGAAGGGGCGCTAGGGCACCCTCCGCGAGTTTGGTGAAGACCCGCGGAGACAGAGAGAGCCCGAAGGGGAGGACCTTGTACTGCCACGCTCGACCCTCGAACGCAAACCGCAGAAATTGGCGGTGGCGTGGAAGAATGGAGACATGGAAATACGCGTCCTTCAGGTCTATGGCTGCAAACCAATCCCGAGGACGAACGCATTGGAGAATGCGCCTCTGCGTGAGCATTCTGAACGGCAGCTTGTGCAGACAGCGGTTCAAAACGCGCAGATCTAGGATTGGCCGTGACCAACCGCTCTTTTTGGGTACGATGAAGTATGGGCTGTAAAACCCACTCTCCATCTCGGCTGGAGGAACCGGCTCGATTGCACCCTTCGCCAGGAGGGCAGCAATCTCCTCTCGCAAGACAGGGGCGGACAGGGGGTTGACCCTGGAGAAATACACGCCCGTAAACTTGGGGGGCCGTTTCGCGAACTGAATCGCGTAACCGAGTCTGATTGTGCGTATGAGCCACCGCGAGGGGCTGGCCCGCGCTAACCAGGCAGGCAGAGCCCTCGCTAATGGAGTCATCGCTACAATCGCTGACGTACCAGCGGTGGGGCAGCGCGGAGTGGGTGTGCTGATCCGGGAAGCACGAGGGTCCCGCGGAAAAGCTGGAGGAGAGCGATTCGCTCTGGCTCCGCACCCTGACTCCGGAGAGGGGGCTGGAGGGCTGAGGGAAGGGAGACCGTCCCCCCAGCGCTCGTGAGCCACTGGCGAAGCACGTAGAGTCTGCGAGCCGGAAGGCAGCGCGTCCCGGACTGGCAGAACTCGTGCAGTCACATCCGGGGAAGGGGAAAAGTGCTCTTTTACTGATGTTTTGGTGGCACTGAAAAGTACCGTTGTTATCGGGGCCCCGCCCTCCAGCGGGGAAAGAGCAAGTTTCCTCTTCTCCGGATGGCCTGTCTCAGGGACGCTTCGCGGTCCGTTTACCGGACTTAACGGCGCCCTGGGCAGGAGGGGCTGCCTGCTTTCGAGGTGAACGCCGCGCCCGCTTGGCCGGAGGCGCAGGCGGGGGCGGGGCAGCACTCGTTGGCGGGCGCCCTCGGCGAGGAACAGCGGAGGTGGATGGCTCGGCGGGCGGAGCGGGCTTACGGCCACGCCGATAGATGACATTGCCCATCGCATCCGACTGCTCTTTCACCGCCTTGAATTCCTGGGTGAATTCACCGACGGTGTCGCCGAACAGGCCAGCCTGGGATATGGGCGAGTCAAGAAAGCGAACTTTGTCAACGTCGCGCATATCGGCCAGGTTTAGCCAGAGGTGGCGTTCCTGAACCACAAGTGTGGACATCGTCCTCCCCAGCGCACACGCGGCGGACTTAGTAGTCCGAAGAGCATAGTCGGTCGCGGTGCGCAGCTCATGTAATAAGCTTGGGTTGGACCCGCCCTCGTGCAGCTCGGCCAGCGCCTGCGCTTGGTAGCGCTGGTAGGTGGCCATCGCGTGCAAAGCAGAAGCAGCCTGGCCCGCAGCCTTATAAGCTCTGGCTCCGAGGGAGGCAGACAACCTACAGGCTTTGGACGGGAGGCGGGGCAAACCCCGCCACGTAGAGGCGCCGCGCGGACAAAGATTGACCGCGATAGCGCGCTCCACTGACGGGATCGCCTCATACCCCCTGGCAGCTCCGCCGTCAAGGGCGGTGAGGGCGGAGGCACTCGCAGCACGGGCAGAGAAAGGTGCCCTCCAGGACTGCGTGAGCCTACTGTGCACTTCCGGGAAGAAGGGGACGAGAGGCTTCGAAGGCTTCGCCTTCTGGTCCTCTACGTAGCACCCATCTAGTCGGTCCGGCCGCGGAGCTGGGGGATAAACCATCTCCAACCCCACGGCCGAAGCAGCCCGGGAAAGCACGGCTAACATGTCCGCTTCAGGATCCGATTTGACAGCGCTCACCTGCCCGGAGGGGGCGAGCGGGTCCGGATCTTCGTCGGACAGTGAAAGCCCACCCTCCGATGCCGCGGAGGACATCTGATCTCCGGTGTCAGCGAGTGTGAGAGCTACCATCTGGTTAGACGGATCACTCTCACCACCCGAAGCTTGGATGGAGCGCCGTGAGGAGCGAGAGGTCCGCGAGCCCGTGGGCGGCGGATTAGCTCCCGCTGAAACCCTCAGATCTGCCCGAGCGCCCGCTGCTTTTTTAGAACAGGAGGCAACTGGGGTGGCTCGCTCTCTTGCGAAAGTTAGCCGCGATCTTAGCTGTGCAACGGTCATGGCATCGCAATGACGACATGAACCGCCCGCGAGCACCGCATTAACATGCTGGACCCCCAAACATGCAATGCAGTGATCGTGTCCATCATCCGGAGACAGGAAACCCCCGCATCCAGAAACGCACAGTCGGAGCGCCATCCTGAAAAGGACGTGCTGCACGACTGTGTTGCTCTTTTAGGAAAGTTGCAACTATACGCACCGCTCTGGAGGACCGGACCCAAAGAACCGCAGGCAAGGGAGTAACCCAGCTCGACCGTCTGCCACCGCGAAGACCCACTCTGGACCGGGAGACACACTCGTTCGCTCTGAAGTGCTGATCAGCAAGAGGAACCCTCATCGACTCACTCAGAAAGGATCTGAAGCGAAAAGGATGGCGTCTGCTGGCTTCAGGTGTGCTTATATGCTGAGATAATTGCAGATGTCGCACACCTGCGCAAGCTTACGCTGCCAATTAATTTCATTCATTGGCCCGTTCAATACTCTCCAGATAAGCGGCTTCTGATCCGAATCCTCCCATTCATGGCACTGAAGTTCCCCAACCGAAGGGGAACAGCTCATTTTCAACGTTGAATTCAGAAAGTGATAAAACCAGATCCAGCCACTAAAATGCATCATTCTTTTTGATTTAGACAACATTTCATGCACTGTTAAACATGTTAAAGCAAGTTGCAAGTGAAAATCTATGTCTCTGACTGAGTTTGCATTACTGCTTATTTTGACCTCTGCTGGCTGAGAAAAGCTCATTTTCAACGTTCAATGCAGAATGTGATAAAACCAGATCCAGCCACTAAAATGCATCATTCTTTTTGTTTTAGACAACATTTCATGCACTGTTAAACATGTTAAAGCAAGTTGCAAGTGAAAATCTATGTCTCTGACTGAGTTTGCATTACTGCTTATTTTGACCTCTGCTGGCTCTGAAAAGCTCATTTTCAACGTTCAATTCAGAATGTGATACAACCAGTTCCAGCCGCTAAAAAGCATTTTCTTTTTGTTTTAGACAACATTTCATGCACTGTTAAATATGTTTAAGAAAGTTGCAAGTGAAAATCTATGTCTCTGACTGAGTTTGCATTACTGCTTATTTTGACCTCTGCTGGCTCTGAAAAGCTCATTTTCAAAGTTCAATTCAGAATGTGATAAAACCAGATCCAGCCACTAAAAAGCATTTTCTTTTTGTTTTAGACAACATTTCATGCACTGTTAAACATGTTAAAGCAAGTTGCAAGTGAAAATCTATGTCTATGACTGAGTTTGCATTACTGCTTATTTTGAACTCTGCTGGCTCTGAAAAGCTAATTTTCAACGTTCAATTCAGAATGTGATAAAACCAGATCCAGCCACTAAAATGCATCATTCTTTTTGTTTTAGACAACAATTCATGCACTGTTAAACATGTTAAAGCAAGTTGCAAGTGAAAATCTATGTCTCTGACTGAGTTTGCATTACTGCTTATTTTGACCTCTGCTGGCTGAGAACAGCTCATTTTTAACGTTTCATTCAGATTGTGATAAAACCAGATCCAGCCACTAAAATGCATCATTCTTTTTGTTTTAGACAACAATTCATGCACTGTTAAACATGTTAAAGCAAGTTGCAAGTGAAAATCTATGTCTCTGACTAAGTTTGCATTACTGCTTATTTTGACCTCTGCTGGCTGAAAAGCTCATTTTCAACGTTCAATTCAGAATGTGATAAAACCAGATCCAGCCACTAAAATGCATCATTCTTTTTGTTTTAGACAACATTTCATGCACTGTTAAATATGTTTAAGAAAGTTGCAAGTGAAAATCTATGTCTCTGACTGAGTTTGCATTACTGCTTATTTTGACCTCTGCTGGCTCTGAAAAGCTCATTTTCAACGTTCAATTCAGAATGTGATAAAACCAGATCCAGCCACTAAAAAGCATTTTCTTTTTGTTTTAGACAACATTTCATGCACTGTTAAACATGTTAAAGCAAGTTGCAAGTGAAAATCTATGTCTCTGACTGAGTTTGCATTACTGCTTATTTTGACCTCTGCTGGCTCTGAAAAGCTCATTTTCAACGTTCAATTCAGAATGTGATAAAACCAGATCCAGCCACTAAAATGCATCATTCTTTTTGTTTTAGACAACATTTCATGCACTGTTAAACATGTTAAAGCAAGTTGCAAGTGAAAATCTATGTCGATGACTGAGTTTGCATTACTGCTTATTTTGACTTCTGCTGGCTCTGAAAAGCTCATTTTCAACGTTCAATTCAGAATGTGATAAAACCAGATCCAGCCACTAAAATGCATCATTATTTTTGTTTTAGACAACAATTCATGCACTGTTAAACATGTTAAAGCAAGTTGCAAGTGAAAATCTATGTTTCTGACTGAGTTTGCATTACTGCTTATTTTGACCTCTGCTGGCTGAGAACAGCTCATTTTCAACGTTTCATTCA
The DNA here is from genome assembly GCF_052040795.2 of Danio rerio. Taxonomy (NCBI): domain Eukaryota; kingdom Metazoa; phylum Chordata; class Actinopteri; order Cypriniformes; family Danionidae; genus Danio; species Danio rerio. The sequence continues at coordinate 37,279,750 of NC_141041.1, forward strand.
GAATGTGATAAAACCAGATCCAGCCACTAAAATGCATCATTCTTTTTGTTTTAGACAACATTTCATGCACTGTTAAACATGTTAAAGCAAGTTGCAAGTGAAAATCTATGTCTCTGACTGAGTTTGCATTACTGCTTATTTTGACCTCTGCTGGCTGAGTAAAGCTCATTTTCAACGTCCAATACAGAATGTGATAAAACAGATCCAGCTGCTAAAATGCATCATTCTTTTTGTTTTAGACAACATTTCATGCACTGTTAAACATGTTAAAGCAAGTTGCAAGTGAAAATCTATGTCTATGACTGAGTTTGCATTACTGCTTATTTTGACCTCTGCTGGGTCTGAAAAGCTCATTTTCAACGTTCAATTCAGAATGTGATAAAACCAGATCCAGCCACTAAAAAGCATTTTCTTTTTGTTTTAGACAACATTTCATGCACTGTTGAATATGTTTAGGAAAGTTGCAAGTGAAAATCTTTGTCTCTGACTGAGTTTGCATTACTGCTTATTTTGACCTCTCTGCTGGCTGAGAAAAGCTCATGTTCAACGTCCAATACAGAATGTGATAAAACCAGATCCAGCCACTAAAATGCATCATTCTTTTTGTTTTAGACAACATTTCATGCACTGTTAAACTTGTTAAAGCAAGTTGCAAGTGAAAATCTATGTCTCTGACTGAGTTTGCAATACTGCTTATTTTGACCTCTCTGCTGGCTGTGAAAAGCTCATTTTCAACGTCCAATACAGAATGTGATAAAACCAGATCCAGCCACTACAATGCATCATTCTTTTTGTTTTAGACAACATTTCATGCACTGTTAAACATGTTAAAGCAAGTTGCAAGTGAAAATCTATGTCTCTGACTGAGTTTGCATTACTGCTTATTTTGACCTCTGCTGGCTGAGAAAAGCTCATTTTCAACGTCCAATACAGAATGTGATAAAATCAGCTTTAGCCACTAAACAGCATCATTCTTTTTGTTTTAGACAACATTTCATGCACTGTTAAATATGTTTAAGAAAGTTGCAAGTGAAAATCTATGTCTCTGACTGAGTTTGCATTACTGCTTATTTTGACCTCTGCTGGCTGAGAAAAGCTCATTTTCAACGTCCAATACAGATTGTGATAAAACCAGATACAGCCACTAAAATGCATCATTCTTTTTGTTTTAGACAGCATTTCATGCACTGTTAAACATGTTAAAGCAAGTTGCAATTGAAAATTTATGTCTCTGACTGAGTTTGCATTACTGCTTATTTTGACCTCTCTGCTGACTGTGAAAAACTCATTTTCAACGTTTAATTCAGAAAGTGATAAAAACAGATCCAGCCACTAAAAAGCATTTTCTTTTTGTTTTAGACAACATTTCATGCACTGTTAAACATGTTAAAGCAAGTTGCAAGTGAAAATCTATGTCTCTGACTGAGTTTACATTACTGCTTATTTTGACCTCTGCTGGCTGAGAAAAGCTCATTTTCAACGTCCAATACAGAATGTGATAAAACCAGATCGAGCCACTAAAATGCATCATTCTTTTTGTTTTAGACAACATTTCATGCACTGTTAAACATGTTAAAGCAAGTTGCAAGTGAAAATCTATGTCTCTGGCTGAGTTTGCATTATTGCTTATTTTGACCTCTGCTGGCTGAGAAAAGCTCATTTTCAACGTTCAATTCAGAAAGTGATAAAAACAGATCCAGCCAATAAAAAGCATTTTCTTTTTGTTTTAGACAACATTTCATGCACTGTTCAATATGTTTAAGAAAGTTTCAAGTGAAAATGTATGTCTCTGACTGAGTTTGCATTACTGCTTATTTTGACCTCTCTGCTGACTGTGAAAAAGTCATTTTCAACGTTCAATTCAGAAAGTGATAAAAACAGATCCAGCCACTAAAAAGCATTTTCTTTTTGTTTTAGACAACATTTCATGCACTGTTAAACATGTTAAAGCAAGTTGCAAGTGAAAATCTATGTCTCTGACTGAGTTTGCATTACTGCTTATTTTGACCTCTGCTGGCTGAGAAAAGCTCATTCTCAACGTCCAATACAGAATGTGATAAAACCAGATCCAGCCACTAAAAAGCATTTTCTTTTTGTTTTAGACAACATTTCATGCACTGTTAAATATGTTTAAGAAAGTTGCAAGTGAAAATCTATGTCTCTGACTGAGTTTGCATTACTGCTTATTTTGACCTCTGCTGTCTGAGAAAAGCTCATTTTCAACGTTCAATTCAGAAAGTGATAAAAACAGATCCAGCCACTAAAAAGCATTTTCTTTTTGTTTTAGACAACATTTCATGCACTGTTAAATATGTTTAAGAAAGTTGCAAGTGAAAATCTATGTCTCTGACTGAGTTTGCATTACTGCTTATTTTGACCTCTGCTGGCTGAGAAAAGCTCATTTTCAACGTTCAATGAAGAATGTGATAAAACCAGATCCAGCCACTAAAATGCATCATTCTTTTTATTTTAGACAACATTTCATGCACAGTTAAACATGTTTAAGCAAGTTGCAAGTGAAAATCTATGTCTCTGACTGAGTTTGCATTACTGCTTATTTTCACCTCTGCTGGCTGAGAAAAGCTCATTTTCAACGTCCAATACAGAATGTGATAAAACCAGATCCAGCCACTAAAATGCATCATTCTTTTTGTTTTAGACAACATTTCATACACTGTTAAACATGTTTAAGCAAGTTGCAAGTGAAAATCTACGTCTCTGACTGAGTTTGCATTACTGCTTATTTTGACCTCTGCTGGCTGAGAAAAGCTCATTTTCAACGTCCAATACAGAATGTGATAAAACCAGATCCAGCCACTAAAATGCATCATTCTTTGTGTTTTAGACAACATTTCATGCACTGTTAAACATGTTAAAGCAAGTTGCAAGTGAAAATCTATGTCTCTGACTGAGTTTGCATTACTGCTTATTTTGACCTCTGCTGGCTGAGAAAAATTCATTTTCAACGTTCAATACACAATGTGATAAAACCAGATCGAGCAACTAAAATGCATCATTCTTTTTGTTTTAGACAACATTTCATGCACTGTTAAACATGTTAAAGCAAGTTGCAAGTGAAAATCTATGTCTCTGACTGAGTTTGCATTACTGCTTATTTTGACCTCTGCTGGCTGAGAAAAGCTCATTTTCAAGGTTCAATTCAGAAAGTGATAAAAACAGATCCAGCCAATAAAAAGCATTTTCTTTTTGTTTTAGACAACATTTCATGCACTGTTGAATATGTTTAAGAAAGTTGCAAGTGAAAATCTATGTCTCTGACTGAGTTTGCATTACTGCTTATTTTGACCTCTGCTGGCTGAGAAAAGCTCATTTTCAACGGTCAATGAAGAATGTGATAAAACCAGATCCAGCCACTAAAATGCATCATTCTTTTTGTTTTAGACAACATTTCATGCACTGTTAAACATGTTAAAGCAAGTTGCAAGTGAAAATCTATGTCTATGACTGAGTTTGCATTACTGCTTATTTTGACCTCTGCTGGCTCTGAAAAGCTCATTTTCAACGTTCAATTCAGAATGTGATAAAACCAGATCCAGCCACTAAAATGCATCATTCTTTTTGTTTTAGACAACATTTCATGCACTTTTAAACTTGTTAAAGCAAGTTGCAAGTGAAAATCTATGTCTATGACTGAGTTTGCATTACTGCTTATTTTTACCTCTGCTGGCTCTGAAAAGCTCATTTTCAACGTTCAATTCAGAATGTGATAAAACCAGATCCAGCCACTAAAATGCATCATTCTTTTTGTTTTAGACAACATTTCATGCACTGTTAAACATGTTAAAGCAAGTTGCAAGTGAAAATCCATGTCTATGACTGAGTTTGCATTACTGCTTATTTTGACCTCTGCTGGCTCTGAAAAGCTCATTTTCAACGTTCAATACAGAATGTGATAAAACCAGATCCAGCTACTAAAATGCATCATTCTTTTTGTTTTAGACAACATTTCATGCACTGTTAAACATGTTAAAGCAAGTTGCAAGCGAAAATCTATGTCTCTGACTGAGTTTACATTACTGCTTATTTTGACCTCTGCTGGCTGAGAAAAGCTCATTCTCAACGTCCAATACAGAATGTGATAAAACCAGATCCAGCCACTAAAATGCATCATTCTTTTGTTTTAGACAACATTTCATGCACTGTTAAACATGTTAAAGCAAGTTGCAAGTGAAAATCTATGTCTCTGACTGAGTTTGCATTACTGCTTATTTTGACCTCTGCTGGCTGAGAAAAGCTCATTTTCAACGTCAAATACCGAATGTGATAAAACCAGATCCAGCCACCAAAATGCATCATTCTTTTTGTTTTAGACAACATTTCATGCACTGTTAAACATGTTAAAGCAAGTTGCAAGTGAAAATCTATGTCTCTGACTGAGTTTGCATTACTGCGTATTATGACCTCTGCTGGCTGAGAAAAGCTCATTTTCAACGTCCAATACAGAATGTGATAAAACCAGATCCAGCCACTTAAATGCATCATTCTTTTTTGTTTTAGACAACATTTCATGCACTGTTAAACATGTTTAAGCAAGTTGCAAGTGAAAATCTATGTCTCTGACTGAGTTTGCATTACTGCTTATTTTGACCTCTCTGCTGGCTGTGAAAAGCTCATTTTTAACGTTCAATTCAGAAAGTGATAAAAACAGATCCAGCCATTAAAAAGCGTTTTCTTTTTGTTTTAGACAACATTTCATGCACTGTCAAACATGGTAAAGCAAGTTGCAAGTGAAAATCTATTTCTCTGACTGAGTTTGCATTACTGCTTATTTTGACCTCTGCTGGCTGAGAAAAGCTCATTTTCAACGTCCAATACACAATGTGATAAAACCAGATCCAGCCACTAAAATGCATCATTCTTTTTGTTTTAGACAACATTTCATGTACTGTTAAACATGTTAAAGCAAGTTGCAAGTGAAATTCTATGTCTCTGACTGAGTTTGCATTACTGCTTATTTTGACCTCTCTGCTGGCTGTGAAAAGCTCATTTTCAACGTTCAATTCAGAAATTGATAAAAACAGATCCAGCCATTAAAAAGCGTTTTCTTTTTTGTTTTAGACAACATTTCATGCACTGTCAAACATGTTTAAGCAAGTTGCAAGTTAAAATCTCTGTCTCTGACTGAGTTTGCATTACTGCTTATTTTTACCTCTGCTGGCTGAGAAAAGCTCATTTTCAACGTCCAATACACAATGTGATAAAACCAGATCCAGCCACTAAAATGCATCATTCTTTTTGTTTTAGACAACATTTTATGCACTGTTAAATATGTTTAAGAAAGTTGCAAGTGAAAATCTATGTCTCTGACTGAGTTTGCATTACTGCTTATTTTGACCTCTGCTGGCTGAGAAAAGCTCATTTTCAACGTTCAATTCAGAATGTGATAAAACCAGATCCAGCCACTAAAATGCATCATTCTTTTTGTTTTAGACAACATTTCATGCACTGTTAAACATGTTAAAGCAAGTTGCAAGTGAAAATCTATGTCTCTGACTGAGTTTGCATTACTGCTTATTTTGACCTCTGCTGGCTGAGAACAGCTCATTTTCAACGTTGAATTCAGAATGTGATAAAACCAGATCCAGCCACTAAAATGCATCATTCTTTTTGTTTTAGACAACATTTCATGCACTGTTAAACATGTTAAAGCAAGTTGCAAGTGAAAATCTATGTCGATGACTGAGTTTGCATTACTGCTTATTTTGTCTTCTGCTGGCTCTGAAAAGCTCATTTTCAACGTTTAATTCAGAATGTGATAAAACCAGATCCAGCCACTAAATTGCATCATTATTTTTGTTTTAGACAACAATTCATGCACTGTTAAACATGTTAAAGCAAGTTGCAAGTGAAAATCTATGTCTCTGACTGAGTTTGCTTTACTGCTTATTTTGACCTCTGCTGGCTGAGAACAGCTCATTTTCAACTTTCAATTCAGAATGTGATAAAACCAGATCCAGCCACTAAAATGCATCATTCTTTTTGTTTTAGACAACATTTCATGCACTGTTAAACATGTTAAAGCAAGTTGCAAGTGAAAATCTATGTCTCTGACTGAGTTTGCTTTACTGCTTATTTTGACCTCTGCTGGCTGAGAACAGCTCATTTTCAACGTTGAATTCAGAATGTGATAAAACCAGATCCAGCCACTAAAATGCATCATTCTTTTTGTTTTAGACAACATTTCATGCACTGGTAAACATGTTAAAGCAAGTTGCAAGTGAAAATCTATGTCTCTGACTGAGTTTGCATTACTGCTTATTTTGACTTCTGCTGGCTGAGAACAGCTCATTTTCAACGTTGAATTCAGAATGTGATAAAACCAGATCCAGCCACTAAAATGCATCATTCTTTTTGTTTTAGACAACATTTCATGCACTGTTAAACATGTTAAAGCAAGTTGCAAGTGAAAATCTATGTCGATGACTGAGTTTGCATTACTGCTTATTTTGACCTCTGCTGGCTGAGAAAAGCTCATTTTCAACGTCCAATACACAATGTGATAAAACCAGATCCAGCCACTAAAATGCATCATTCTTTTTGTTTTAGACAACATTTCATGTACTGTTAAACATGTTAAAGCAAGTTGCAAGTGAAATTCTATGTCTCTGACTGAGTTTGCATTACTGCTTATTTTGACCTCTCTGCTGGCTGTGAAAAGCTCATTTTCAACGTTCAATTCAGAAAGTGATAAAAACAGATCCAGCCATTAAAAAGCGTTTTCTTTTTTGTTTTAGACAACATTTCATGCACTGTCAAACATGTTTAAGCAAGTTGCAAGTTAAAATCTCTGTCTCTGACTGAGTTTGCATTACTGCTTATTTTTACCTCTGCTGGCTGAGAAAAGCTCATTTTCAACGTCCAATACACAATGTGATAAAACCAGATCCAGCCACTAAAATGCATCATTCTTTTTGTTTTAGACAACATTTTATGCACTGTTAAATATGTTTAAGAAAGTTGCAAGTGAAAATCTATGTCTCTGACTGAGTTTGCATTACTGCTTATTTTGACCTCTGCTGGCTGAGAAAAGCTCATTTTCAACGTTCAATTCAGAATGTGATAAAACCAGATCCAGCCACTAAAATGCATCATTCTTTTTGTTTTAGACAACAATTCATGCACTGTTAAACATGTTAAAGCAAGTTGCAAGTGAAAATCTATGTCTCTGACTGAGTTTCCATTACTGCTTATTTTGACCTCTGCTGGCTGAGAAAAGCTCATTTTCAACGGTCAATGAAGAATGTGATAAAACCAGATCCAGCCACTAAAATGCATCATTCTTTTTGTTTTAGACAACATTTCATGCACTGTTAAACATGTTAAAGAAAGTTGCAAGTGAAAATCCATGTCTATGACTGAGTTTGCATTACTGCTTATTTTGACCTCTGCTGGCTCTGAAAAGCTCATTTTCAACGTTCAATACAGAATGTGATAAAACCAGATCCAGCTACTAAAATGCATCAATCTTTTTGTTTTAGACAACATTTCATGCACTGTTAAACATGTTAAAGCAAGTTGCAAGTGAAAATCTATGTCTCTGACTGAGTTTGCATTACTGCTTATTTTGACCTCTGCTGGCTGAGAAAAGCTCATTTTCAACGTTCAATTCAGAATGTGATAAAACCAGATCCAGCCACTAAAATGCATCATTCTTTTTGTTTTAGACAACAATTCATGCACTGTTCAACATGTTAAAGCAAGTTGCAAGTGAAAATCTATGTCTCTGACTTAGTTTGCATTACTGCTTATTTTGACCTCTGCTGGCTGAGAACAGCTCATTTTCAACGTTCAATTCAGAATGTGATAAAACCAGATCCAGCCACTAAAATGCATCATTCTTTTTGTTTTAGACAACATTTCATGCACTGTTAAACATGTTAAAGCAAGTTGCAAGTGAAAATCTATGTCTCTGACTGAGTTTGCATTACTGCTTATTTTGACCTCTGCTGGCTGAGAACAGCTCATTTTCAACGTTGAATTCAGAATGTGATAAAACCAGATCCAGCCACTAAAATGCATCATTCTTTTTGTTTTAGACAACATTTCATGCACTGTTAAACATGTTAAAGCAAGTTGCAAGTGAAAATCTATGTCGATGACTGAGTTTGCATTACTGCTTATTTTGTCTTCTGCTGGCTCTGAAAAGCTCATTTTCAACGTTCAATTCAGAATGTGATAAAACCAGATCCAGCCACTAAATTGCATCATTATTTTTGTTTTAGACAACAATTCATGCACTGTTAAACATGTTAAAGCAAGTTGCAAGTGAAAATCTAAGTCTCTGACTGAGTTTGCATTACTGCTTATTTTGACCTCTGCTGGCTGAGAAAAGCTCGTTTTCAACGTTCAATTCAGAATGTGATAAAACCAGATCCAGCCACTAAAATGCATCATTCTTTTTGTTTTAGACAACAATTCATGCACTGTTAAACATGTTAAAGCAAGTTGCAAGTGAAAATCTATGTCTCTGACTGAGTTTGCATTACTGCTTATTTTGATCTCTGCTGGCTGAGAACAGCTCATTTTCAACGTTAAATTCAGAAAGTGATAAAACCAGATCCAGCCACTAAAATGCATCATTCTTTTTGATTTAGACAACATTTCATTTACTGTTAAACATGTTAAAGCAAGTTGCAAGTGAAAATCTATGTCTCTGACTGAGTTTGCATTAATGCTTATTTTGACCTCTGCTGGCTGAGAACAGCTCATTTTCAACGTTCAATTCAGAATGTGATAAAACCAGATCCAGCCACTAAAATGCATCATTCTTTTTGTTTTAGACAACAATTCATGCACTGTTAAACATGTTAAAGCAAGTTGCAAGTGAAAATCTATGTCTCTGACTGAGTTTGCATTACTGCTTATTTTGACCTCTGCTGGCTGAGAACAGCTCATTTTCAACGTTTCATTCAGATTGTGATAAAACCAGATCCAGCCACTAAAATGCATCATTCTTTTTGTTTTAGACAACAATTCATGCACTGTTAAACATGTTAAAGCAAGTTGCAAGTGAAAATCTATGTCTCTGACTGAGTTTGCATTACTGCTTATTTTGACCTCTGCTGGCTCTGAAAAGCTCATTTTCAACGTTCAATACAGAATGTGATAAAACCAGATCCAGCTACTAAAAAGCATTTTCTTTTTGTTTTAGACAACATTTCATGCACTGTTAAATATGTTAAAGCAAGTTGCAAGCGAAAATCTATGTCTCTGACTGAGTTTACATTACTGCTTATTTTGACCTCTGCTGGCTGAGAAAATCTCATTCTCAACGTCCAATACAGAATGTGATAAAACCAGATCCAGCCACTAAAATGCATCATTCTTTTTGTTTTAGACAACATTTCATGCACTGTTAAACATGTTAAAGCAAGTTGCAAGTGAAAATCTATGTCTCTGACTGAGTTTGCATTACTGCTTATTTTGACCTCTGCTGGCTGAGAAAAGCTCATTTTCAACGTCCAATACCGAATGTGATAAAACCAGATCCAGCCACCAAAATGCATCATTCTTTTTGTTTTAGACAACATTTCATGCACTGTTAAACATGTTAAAGCAAGTTGCAAGTGAAAATCTATGTCTCTGACTGAGTTTGCATTACTGCGTATTATGACCTCTGCTGGCTGAGAAAAGCTCATTTTCAACGTCCAATACAGAATGTGATAAAACCAGATCCAGCCACTTAAATGCATCATTCTTTTTTGTTTTAGACAACATTTCATGCACTGTTAAACATGTTTAAGCAAGTTGCAAGTGAAAATCTATGTCTCTGACTGAGTTTGCATTACTGCTTATTTTGACCTCTCTGCTGGCTGTGAAAAGCTCATTTTTAACGTTCAATTCAGAAAGTGATAAAAACAGATCCAGCCATTAAAAAGCGTTTTCTTTTTGTTTTAGACAACATTTCATGCACTGTCAAACATGGTAAAGCAAGTTGCAAGTGAAAATCTATTTCTCTGACTGAGTTTGCATTACTGCTTATTTTGACCTCTGCTGGCTGAGAAAAGCTAATTTTCAACGTCCAATACACAATGTGATAAAACCAGATCCAGCCACTAAAATGCATCATTCTTTTTGTTTTAGACAACATTTCATGTACTGTTAAACATGTTAAAGCAAGTTGCAAGTGAAATTCTATGTCTCTGACTGAGTTTGCATTACTGCTTATTTTGACCTCTCTGCTGGCTGTGAAAAGCTCATTTTCAACGTTCAATTCAGAAAGTGATAAAAACAGATCCAGCCATTAAAAAGCGTTTTCTTTTTTGTTTTAGACAACATTTCATGCACTGTCAAACATGTTTAAGCAAGTTGCAAGTTAAAATCTCTGTCTCTGACTGAGTTTGCATTACTGCTTATTTTTACCTCTGCTGGCTGAGAAAAGCTCATTTTCAACGTCCAATACACAATGTGATAAAACCAGATCCAGCCACTAAAATGCATCATTCTTTTTGTTTTAGACAACATTTTATGCACTGTTAAATATGTTTAAGAAAGTTGCAAGTGAAAATCTATGTCTCTGACTGAGTTTGCATTACTGCTTATTTTGACCTCTGCTGGCTGAGAAAAGCTCATTTTCAACGTTCAATTCAGAATGTGATAAAACCAGATCCAGCCACTAAAATGCATCATTCTTTTTGTTTTAGACAACAATTCATGCACTGTTAAACATGTTAAAGCAAGTTGCAAGTGAAAATCAATGTCTCTGACTTAGTTTCCATTACTGCTTATTTTGACCTCTGCTGGCTGAGAAAAGCTCATTTTCAACGGTCAATGAAGAATGTGATAAAACCAGATCCAGCCACTAAAATGCATCATTCTTTTTGTTTTAGACAACATTTCATGCACTGTTAAACATGTTAAAGAAAGTTGCAAGTGAAAATCCATGTCTATGACTGAGTTTGCATTACTGCTTATTTTGACCTCTGCTGGCTCTGAAAAGCTCATTTTCAACGTTCAATACATAATATGATAAAACCAGATCCAGCTACTAAAATGCATCAATCTTTTTGTTTTAGACAACATTTCATGCACTGTTAAACATGTTAAAGCAAGTTGCAAGTGAAAATCTATGTCTCTGACTGAGTTTGCATTACTGCTTATTTTGACCTCTGCTGGCTGAGAAAAGCTCATTTTCAACGTTCAATTCAGAATGTGATAAAACCAGATCCAGCCACTAAAATGCATCATTCTTTTTGTTTTAGACAACAATTCATGCACTGTTCAACATGTTAAAGCAAGTTGCAAGTGAAAATCTATGTCTCTGACTTAGTTTGCATTACTGCTTATTTTGACCTCTGCTGGCTGAGAACAGCTCATTTTCAACGTTCAATTCAGAATGTGATAAAACCAGATCCAGCCACTAAAATGCATCATTCTTTTTGTTTTAGACAACATTTCATGCACTGTTAAACATGTTAAAGCAAGTTGCAAGTGAAAATCTATGTCTCTGACTGAGTTTGCATTATTGCTTATTTTGACCTCTGCTGGCTGAGAACAGCTCATTTTCAACGTTGAATTCAGAATGTGATAAAACCAGATCCAGCCACTAAAATGCATCATTCTTTTTGTTTTAGACAACATTTCATGCACTGTTAAACATGTTAAAGCAAGTTGCAAGTGAAAATCTATGTCGATGACTGAGTTTGCATTACTGCTTATTTTGTCTTCTGCTGGCTCTGAAAAGCTCATTTTCAACGTTCAATTCAGAATGTGATAAAACCAGATCCAGCCACTAAATTGCATCATTATTTTTGTTTTAGACAACAATTCATGCACTGTGAAACATGTTAAAGCAAGTTGCAAGTGAAAATCTAAGTCTCTGACTGAGTTTGCATTACTGCTTATTTTGACCTCTGCTGGCTGAGAAAAGCTCGTTTTCAACGTTCAATTCAGAATGTGATAAAACCAGATCCAGCCACTAAAATGCATCATTCTTTTTGTTTTAGACAACAATTCATGCACTGTTAAACATGTTAAAGCAAGTTGCAAGTGAAAATCTATGTCTCTGACTGAGTTTGCATTACTGCTTATTTTGACCTCTGCTGGCTGAGAACAGCTCATTTTCAACGTTAAATTCAGAAAGTGATAAAACCAGATCCAGCCACTAAAATGCATCATTCTTTTTGATTTAGACAACATTTCATTTACTGTTAAACATGTTAAAGCAAGTTGCAAGTGAAAATCTATGTCTCTGACTGAGTTTGCATTAATGCTTATTTTGACCTCTGCTGGCTGAGAACAGCTCATTTTCAACGTTCAATTCAGAATGTGATAAAACCAGATCCAGCCACTAAAATGCATCATTCTTTTTGTTTTAGACAACAATTCATGCACTGTTAAACATGTTAAAGCAAGTTGCAAGTGAAAATCTATGTCTCTGACTGAGTTTGCATTACTGCTTATTTTGACCTCTGCTGGCTGAGAACAGCTCATTTTCAACGTTTCATTCAGATTGTGATAAAACCAGATCCAGCCACTAAAATGCATCATTCTTTTTGTTTTAGACAACAATTCATGCACTGTTAAACATGTTAAAGCAAGTTGCAAGTGAAAATCTATGTCTCTGACTGAGTTTGCATTACTGCTTATTTTGACCTCTGCTGGCTAAGAACAGCTCATTTTCAACGGTCAATGAAGAATGTGATAAAACCAGATCCAGCCACTAAAATGCATCATTCTTTTTGTTTTAGACAACATTTCATGCACTGTTAAACATGTTAAAGAAAGTTGCAAGTGAAAATCCATGTCTATGACTGAGTTTGCATTACTGCTTATTTTGACCTCTGCTGGCTCTGAAAAGCTCATTTTCAACGTTCAATACAGAATATGATAAAACCAGATCCAGCTACTAAAATGCATCAATCTTTTTGTTTTAGACAACATTTCATGCACTGTTAAACATGTTAAAGCAAGTTGCAAGTGAAAATCTATGTCTCTGACTGAGTTTGCATTACTGCTTATTTTGACCTCTGCTGGCTGAGAAAAGCTCATTTTCAACGTTCAATTCAGAATGTGATAAAACCAGATCCAGCCACTAAAATGCATCATTCTTTTTGTTTTAGACAACAATTCATGCACTGTTCAACATGTTAAAGCAAGTTGCAAGTGAAAATCTATGTCTCTGACTTAGTTTGCATTACTGCTTATTTTGACCTCTGCTGGCTGAGAACAGCTCATTTTCAACGTTCAATTCAGAATGTGATAAAACCAGATCCAGCCACTAAAATGCATCATTCTTTTTTGTTTTAGACAACATTTCATGCACTGTTAAACATGTTAAAGCAAGTTGCAAGTGAAAATCTATGTCTCTGACTGAGTTTGCATTACTGCTTATTTTGACCTCTGCTGGCTGAGAACAGCTCATTTTCAACGTTGAATTCAGAATGTGATAAAACCAGATCCAGCCACTAAAATGCATCATTCTTTTTGTTTTAGACAACATTTCATGCACTGTTAAACATGTTAAAGCAAGTTGCAAGTGAAAATCTATGTCGATGACTGAGTTTGCATTACTGCTTATTTTGTCTTCTGCTGGCTCTGAAAAGCTCATTTTCAACGTTCAATTCAGAATGTGATAAAACCAGATCCAGCCACTAAATTGCATCATTATTTTTGTTTTAGACAACAATTCATGCACTGTGAAACATGTTAAAGCAAGTTGCAAGTGAAAATCTAAGTCTCTGACTGAGTTTGCATTACTGCTTATTTTGACCTCTGCTGGCTGAGAAAAGTTCATTTTCAACGTTCAATTCAGAATGTGATAAAACCAGATCCAGCCACTAAAATGCATCATTCTTTTTGTTTTAGACAACAATTCATGCACTGTTAAACATGTTAAAGCAAGTTGCAAGTGAAAATCTATGTCTCTGACTGAGTTTGCATTACTGCTTATTTTGACCTCTGCTGGCTGAGAACAGCTCATTTTCAACGTTAAATTCAGAAAGTGATAAAACCAGATCCAGCCACTAAAATGCATCATTCTTTTTGATTTAGACAACATTTCATTTACTGTTAAACATGTTAAAGCAAGTTGCAAGTGAAAATCTATGTCTCTGACTGAGTTTGCATTAATGCTTATTTTGACCTCTGCTGGCTGAGAACAGCTCATTTTCAACGTTCAATTCAGAATGTGATAAAACCAGATCCAGCCACTAAAATGCATCATTCTTTTTGTTTTAGACAACAATTCATGCACTGTTAAACATGTTAAAGCAAGTTGCAAGTGAAAATCTATGTCTCTGACTGAGTTTGCATTACTGCTTATTTTGACCTCTGCTGGCTGAGAACAGCTCATTTTCAACGTTTCATTCAGATTGTGATAAAACCAGATCCAGCCACTAAAATGCATCATTCTTTTTGTTTTAGACAACAATTCATGCACTGTTAAACATGTTAAAGCAAGTTGCAAGTGAAAATCTATGTCTCTGACTGAGTTTGCATTACTGCTTATTTTGACCTCTGCTGGCTAAGAACAGCTCATTTTCAACGTTGAATTCAGAAAGTGATAAAACCAGATCCAGCCACTAAAATGCATCATTCTTTTTGATTTAGACAACATTTCATGCACTGTTAAACATGTTAAAGCAAGTTGCAAGTGAAAATCTATGTCTCTGACTGAGTTTGCATTACTGCTTATTTTGACCTCTGCTGGCTGAGAAAAGCTCATTTTCAACGTTCAATTCAGAATGTGATAAAACCAGATCCAGCCACTAAAATGCATCATTCTTTTTGTTTTAGACAACATTTCATGCACTGTTAAACATGTTAAAGCAAGTTGCAAGTGAAAATCTATGTCTCTGACTGAGTTTGCATTACTGCTTATTTTGACCTCTGCTGGCTGAGAAAAGCTCATTTTCAACGTTCAATTCAGAATGTGATAAAACCAGATCCAGCCACTAAAATGCATCATTCTTTTTGTTTTAGACAACATTTCATGCACTGTTTAACATGTTAAAGCAGGTTGCAAGTGAAAATCTATGTCTATGACTGAGTTTGCATTACTGCTTATTTTGACCTCTGCTGGCTCTGAAAAGCTCATTTTCAACGTTCAATACAGAATGTGATAAAACCAGATCCAGCTACTAAAAAGCATTTTCTTTTTGTTTTAGACAACATTTCATGCACTGTTAAATATGTTTAAGAAAGTTGCAAGTGAAAATCTTTGTCTCTGACTGAGTTTGCATTACTGCTTATTTTGACCTCTGCTGGCTCTGAAAAGCTCATTTTCAACGTTCAACACAGAATGTGATAAAACCAGTTCCAGCCACTAAAAAGCATTTTCTTTTTGTTTTAGACAACATTTCATGCACTGTTAAATATGTTTAAGAAAGTTGCAAGTGAAAATCTATGTCTCTGACTGAGTTTGCATTACTGCTTATTTTGACCTCTGCTGGCTCTGAAAAGCTCATTTTCAACGTTCAATTCAGAATGTGATAAAACCAGATCCAGCCACTAAAAAGCATTTTCTTTTTGTTTTAGACAACATTTCATGCACTGTTAAACATGTTAAAGCAAGTTGCAAGTGAAAATCTATGTCTCTGACTGAGTTTGCATTACTGCTTATTTTGACCTCTGCTGGCTCTGAAAAGCTCATTTTCAACGTTCAATTCAGAATGTGATAAAACCAGATCCAGCCACTAAAATGCATCATTCTTTTTGTTTTAGACAACATTTCATGCACTGTTAAACATGTTAAAGCAAGTTGCAAGTGAAAATCTATGTCTCTGACTGAGTTTGCATTACTGCTTATTTTGACCTCTGCTGGCTCTAAAAAGCTCATTTTCAACGTTCAATTCAGAATGTGATAAAACCAGATCCAGCCACTAAAAAGCATTTTCTTTTTGTTTTAGACAACATTTCATGCACTGTTAAACATGTTAAAGCAAGTTGCAAGTGAAAATCTATGTCTATGACTGAGTTTGCATTACT
This sequence comes from Danio rerio, assembly GCF_052040795.2. Classification (NCBI taxonomy): domain Eukaryota; kingdom Metazoa; phylum Chordata; class Actinopteri; order Cypriniformes; family Danionidae; genus Danio; species Danio rerio. Next base: position 37,295,698 of record NC_141041.1, read on the forward strand.
GCTTATTTTGACCTCTGCTGGCTCTGAAAAGCTCATTTTCAACGTTCAATTCAGAATGTGATAAAACCAGATCCAGCCACTCAAATGCATCATTCTTTTTGTTTTAGACAACAATTCATGCACTGTTAAACATGTTAAAGCAAGTTGCAAGTGAAAATCTATGTCTCTGACTGAGTTTGCATTACTGCTTATTTTGACCTCTGCTGGCTGAGAACAGCTCATTTTCAACGTTTCATTCAGATTGTGATAAAACCAGATCCAGATACTAAAATGCATCATTCTTTTTGTTTTAGACAACAATTCATGCACTGTTAAACATGTTAAAGCAAGTTGCAAGTGAAAATCTATGTTTCTGACTGAGTTTGCATTACTGCTTATTTTGACCTCTGCTGGCTGAGAACAGCTCATTTTCAACGTTTCATTCAGAATGTGATAAAACCAGATCCAGCCACTAAAATGCATCATTCTTTTTGTTTTAGACAACATTTCATGCACTGTTAAACATGTTAAAGCAAGTTGCAAGTGAAAATCTATGTCTCTGACTGAGTTTGCATTACTGCTTATTTTGACCTCTGCTGGCTGAGTAAAGCTCATTTTCAACGTCCAATACAGAATGTGATAAAACCAGATCCAGCTGCTAAAATGCATCATTCTTTTTGTTTTAGACAACATTTCATGCACTGTTAAACATGTTAAAGCAAGTTGCAAGTGAAAATCTATGTCTATGACTGAGTTTGCATTACTGCTTATTTTGACCTCTGCTGGGTCTGAAAAGCTCATTTTCAACGTTCAATTCAGAATGTGATAAAACCAGATCCAGCCACTAAAAAGCATTTTCTTTTTGTTTTAGACAACATTTCATGCACTGTTGAATATGTTTAGGAAAGTTGCAAGTGAAAATCTTTGTCTCTGACTGAGTTTGCATTACTGCTTATTTTGACCTCTGCTGGCTGAGAACAGCTCATTTTCAACGTTCAATTCAGAATGTGAGAAAACCAGATCCAGCCACTAAAATGCATCATTCTTTTTGTTTTAGACAACATTTCATGCACTGTTAAACATGTTAAAGCAAGTTGCAAGTGAAAATCTATGTCTATGACTGAGTTTGCATTACTGCTTATTTTGACCTCTGCTGGCTCTGAAAAGCTCATTTTCAACGTTCAATTCAGAATGTGATAAAACCAGATCCAGCCACTAAAAAGCATTTTCTTTTTGTTTTAGACAACATTTCATGCACTGTTAAATATGTTTAGGAAAGTTGCAAGTGAAAATCTTTGTCTCTGACTGAGTTTGCATTACTGCTTATTTTGACCTCTGCCGGCTGAGAACAGCTCATTTTCAACGTTCAATTCAGAATGTGATAAAACCAGATCCAGCTACTAAAATGCATCATTCTTTTTGTTTTAGACAACATTTCATGCACTGTTAAACATGTTAAAGCAAGTTGCAAGTGAAAATCTATGTCTCTGACTGAGTTTGCATTACTGCTTATTTTGACCTCTGCTGGCTGTGAAAAGCTCATTTTCAACGTTCAATTCAGAATGTGATAAAACCAGTTCCAGCCACTAAAAAGCATTTTCTTTTTGTTTTAGACAACATTTCATGCACTGTTAAACATGTTAAAGCAAGTTGCAAGTGAAAATCTTTGTCTCTGACTGAGTTTGCATTACTGCTTATTTTGACCTCTGCTGGCTCTGAAAAGCTCATTTTCAACGTCCAAAACAGAATGTTATAAAACCAGATCCAGCTTCTAAAATGCATCATTCTTTTTGTTTTAGACAACATTTCATGCACTGTTAAACATGTTAAAGCAAGTTGCAAGTGAAAATCTTTGTCTCTGACTGAGTTTGCATTACTGCTTATTTTGACCTCTGCTGGCTCTGAAAAGCTCATTTTCAACGTTCAATTCAGAATGTGATAAAACCAGTTCCAGCCACTAAAAAGCATTTTCTTTTTGTTTTAGACAACATTTCATGCACTGTTAAACATGTTAAAGCAAGTTGCAAGTGAAAATCTTTGTCTCTGACTGAGTTTGCATTACTGCTTATTTTGACCTCTGCTGGCTCTGAAAAGCTCATTTTCAACGTTCAATTCAGAATGTGATAAAACCAGTTCCAACCACTAAAAAGCATTTTCTTTTTGTTTTAGACAACATTTCATGCACTGTTAAACATGTTAAAGCAAGTTGCAAGTGAAAATCTTTGTCTCTGACTGAGTTTGCATTACTGCTTATTTTGACCTCTGCTGGCTCTGAAAAGCTCATTTTCAACGTCCAAAACAGAATGTTATAAAACCAGATCCAGCTTCTAAAATGCATCATTCTTTTTATTTTAGACAACATTTCATGCACTGTTAAACATGTTAAAGCAAGTTGCAAGTGAAAATCTATGTCTATGAATGAGTTTTCATTACTGCTTATTTTGACCTCTGCTGGCTCTGAAAAGCTCATTTTCAACGTTCAATTCAGAATGTGATAAAACCAGATCCAGCTTCTAAAATGCATCATTCTTTTTGTTTTAGACAACATTTCATGCACTGTTAAACATGTTAAATCAAGTTGCAAGTAAAAATCTATGTCTATGACTGAGTTTTCATTACTGCTTATTTTGACCTCTTCTGGCTCTGAAAAGCTCATTTTCAACGTTCAATTCAGAATGTGATAAAACCAGTTCCAGCCACTAAAAAGCATTTTCTTTTTGTTTTAGACAACATTTCATGCACTGTTAAACATGTTAAAGCAAGTTGCAAGTGAAAATCTTTGTCTCTGACTGAGTTTGCATTACTGCTTATTTTGACCTCTGCTGGCTCTGAAAAGGTCATTTTCAACGTCCAATACAGAATGTTATAAAACCAGATCCAGCTTCTAAAATGCATCATTCTTTTTGTTTTAGACAACATTTCATGCACTGTTAAACATGTTAAAGCAAGTTGCAAGTGAAAATCTTTGTCTCTGACTGAGTTTGCATTACTGCTTATTTTGACCTCTGCTGGCTCTGAAAAGCTCATTTTCAACGTCCAATACAGAATGTTATAAAACCAGATCCAGCTTCTAAAATGCATCATTCTTTTTGTTTTAGACAACATTTCATGCACTGTTAAACATGTTAAAGCAAGTTGCAAGTGAAAATCTTTGTCTCTGACTGAGTTTGCATTACTGCTTATTTTGACCTCTGCTGGCTCTGAAAAGCTCATTTTCAACGTTCAATTCAGAATGTGATAAAACCAGTTCCAGCCACTAAAAAGCATTTTCTTTTTGTTTTAGACAACATTTCATGCACTGTTAAACATGTTAAAGCAAGTTGCAAGTGAAAATCTTTGTCTCTGACTGAGTTTGCATTACTGCTTATTTTGACCTCTGCTGGCTCTGAAAAGCTCATTTTCAACGTCCAATACAGAATGTTATAAAACCAGATCCAGCTTCTAAAATGCATCATTCTTTTTGTTTTAGACAACATTTCATGCACTGTTAAACATGTTAAAGCAAGTTGCAAGTGAAAATCTTTGTCTCTGACTGAGTTTGCATTACTGCTTATTTTGACCTCTGCTGGCTCTGAAAAGCTCATTTTCAACGTTCAATTCAGAATGTGATAAAACCAGATCCAGCTACTAAAATGCATCATTCTTTTTGTTTTAGACAACATTTCATGCACTGTTAAATATGTTTAAGAAATTTGCAAGTGAAAATCTATGTCTCTGACTGAGTTTGCATTACTGCTTATTTTGACCTCTGCTGGCTCTGAAAAGGTCATTTTCAACGTCCAATACAGAATGTTATAAAACCAGATCCAGCTTCTAAAATGCATCATTCTTTTTGTTTTAGACAACATTTCATGCACTGTTAAACATGTTAAAGCAAGTTGCAAGTGAAAATCTTTTTCTCTGACTGAGTTTGCATTACTGCTTATTTTGACCTCTGCTGGCTCTGAAAAGCTCATTTTCAACGTTCAATTCAGAATGTGATAAAACCAGTTCCAGCCACAAAAAAGCATTTTCTTTTTGTTTTAGACAACATTTCATGCACTGTTAAACATGTTTAAGAAAGTTGCAAGTGAAAATCTATGTCTATGACTGAGTTTGCATTACTGCTTATTTTGACCTCTGCTGGCTCTGAAAAGCTCATTTTCAACGTTCAATTCAGAATGTGATAAAACCAGTTCCAGCCACTAAAAAGCATTTTCTTTTTGTTTTAGACAACATTTCATGCACTGTTAAACATGTTAAAGCAAGTTGCAAGTGAAAATCTTTGTCTCTGACTGAGTTTGCATTACTGCTTATTTTGACCTCTGCTGGCTCTGAAAAGCTCATTTTCAACGTTCAATTCAGAATGTGATAAAACCAGTTCCAGCCACTAAAAAGCATTTTCTTTTTGTTTTAGACAACATTTCATGCACTGTTAAACATGTTAAAGCAAGTTGCAAGTGAAAATCTTTGTCTCTGACTGAGTTTGCATTACTGCTTATTTTGACCTCTGCTGGCTCTGAAAAGCTCATTTTCAACGTTCAATTCAGAATGTGATAAAACCAGTTCCAGCCACTAAAAAGCATTTTCTTTTTGTTTTAGACAACATTTCATGCACTGTTAAATATGTTAAAGCAAGTTGCAAGTGAAAATCTTTGTCTCTGACTGAGTTTGCATTACTGCTTATTTTGACCTCTGCTGGCTCTGAAAAGGTCATTTTCAACGTCCAATACAGAATGTTATAAAACCAGATCCAGCTTCTAAAATGCATCATTCTTTTTGTTTTAGACAACATTTCATGCACTGTTAAACATGTTAAAGCAAGTTGCAAGTGAAAATCTATGTCTATGACTGAGTTTTCATTACTGCTTATTTTGACCTCTGCTGGCTCTGAAAAGCTCATTTTCAACGTTCAATTCAGAATGTGATAAAACCAGTTCCAGCCACTAAAAAGCATTTTCTTTTTGTTTTAGACAACATTTCATGCACTGTTAAACATGTTAAAGCAAGTTGCAAGTGAAAATCTTTGTCTCTGACTGAGTTTGCATTACTGCTTATTTTAACCTCTGCTGGCTCTGAAAAGCTCATTTTCAACGTTCAATTCAGAATGTTATAAAACCAGATCCAGCTTCTAAAATGCATCATTCTTTTTGTTTTAGACAACATTTCATGCACTGTTAAACATGTTAAATCAAGTTGCAAGTAAAAATCTATGTCTATGACTGAGTTTTCATTACTGCTTATTTTGACCTCTTCTGGCTCTGAAAAACTCATTTTCAACGTTCAATTCAGAATGTGATAAAACCAGTTCCAGCCACTAAAAAGCATTTTCTTTTTGTTTTAGACAACATTTCATGCACTGTTAAACATGTTAAAGCAAGTTGCAAGTGAAAATCTTTGTCTCTGACTGAGTTTGCATTACTGCTTATTTTGACCTCTGCTGGCTCTGAAAAGCTCATTTTCAACGTTCAATTCAGAATTTGATAAAACCAGTTCCAGCCACTAAAAAGCATTTTCTTTTTGTTTTAGACAACATTTCATGCACTGTTAAACATGTTAAAGCAAGTTGCAAGTGAAAATCTATGTATATGACTAAGTTTGCATTACTGCTTATTGTGACCTCTGCTGGCTCTGAAAAGCTCATTTTTAACGTTCAATTCAGAATGTGATAAAACCAGTTCCAGCCACTAAAAAGCATTTTCTTTTTGTTTTAGACAACATTTCATGCACTGTTAAATATGTTTAAGAAAGTTGCAAGTGAAAATCTATGTCTCTGACTGAGTTTGCATTACTGCTTATTTTGACCTCTGCTGGCTCTGAAAAGCTCATTTTCAACGTTCAATTCAGAATGTGATAAAACCAGTTCCAGCCACTAAAAAGCATTTTCTTTTTGTTTTAGACAACATTTCATGCACTGTTAAACATGTTAAAGCAAGTTGCAAGTAAAAATCTTTGTCTCTGACTGAGTTTGCATTACTGCTTATTTTGACCTCTGCTGGCTCTGAAAAGCTCATTTTCAACGTTCAATTCAGAATGTGATAAAACCAGTTCCAGCCACTAAAAAGCATTTTCTTTTTGTTTTAGACAACATTTCATGCACTGTTAAACATGTTAAAGCAAGTTGCAAGTGAAAATCTTTGTCTCTGACTGAGTTTGCATTACTGCTTATTTTGACCTCTGCTGGCTCTGAAAAGCTCATTTTCAACGTCCAATACAGAATGTTATAAAACCAGATCCAGCTTCTAAAATGCATCATTCTTTTTGTTTTAGACAACATTTCATGCACTGTTAAACATGTTAAAGCAAGTTGCAAGTGAAAATCTTTGTCTCTGACTGAGTTTGCATTACTGCTTATTTTGACCTCTGCTGGCTCTGAAAAGCTCATTTTCAACGTTCAATTCAGAATGTGATAAAACCAGTTCCAGCCACTAAAAAGCATTTTCTTTTTGTTTTAGACAACATTTCATGCACTGTTAAACATGTTAAAGCAAGTTGCAAGTGAAAATCTTTGTCTCTGACTGAGTTTGCATTACTGCTTATTTTGACCTCTGCTGGCTCTGAAAAGCTCATTTTCAACGTTCAATTCAGAATGTGATAAAACCAGTTCCAACCACTAAAAAGCATTTTCTTTTTGTTTTAGACAACATTTCATGCACTGTTAAACATGTTAAAGCAAGTTGCAAGTGAAAATCTTTGTCTCTGACTGAGTTTGCATTACTGCTTATTTTGACCTCTGCTGGCTCTGAAAAGCTCATTTTCAACGTCCAAAACAGAATGTTATAAAACCAGATCCAGCTTCTAAAATGCATCATTCTTTTTATTTTAGACAACATTTCATGCACTGTTAAACATGTTAAAGCAAGTTGCAAGTGAAAATCTATGTCTATGACTGAGTTTTCATTACTGCTTATTTTGACCTCTGCTGGCTCTGAAAAGCTCATTTTCAACGTTCAATTCAGAATGTGATAAAACCAGTTCCAGCCACTAAAAAGCATTTTCTTTTTGTTTTAGACAACATTTCATGCACTGTTAAACATGTTAAAGCAAGTTGCAAGTGAAAATCTTTGTCTCTGACTAAGTTTGCATTACTGCTTATTTTGACCTCTGCTGGCTCTGAAAAGCTCATTTTCAACGTTCAATTCAGAATGTGATAAAACCAGTTCCAGCCACTAAAAAGCATTTTCTTTTTGTTTTAGACAACATTTCATGCACTAATAAACATGTTAAAGCAAGTTGCAAGTGAAAATCTATGTCTCTGACTGAGTTTGCATTACTGCTTATTTTGACCTCTGCTGGCTCTGAAAAGCTCATTTTCAACGTCCAATACAGAATGTTATAAAACCAGATCCAGCTTCTAAAATGCATCATTCTTTTTGTTTTAGACAACAATTCATGCACTGTTAAACACGTGAAAGCAAGTTGCAAGTGAAAATCTATGTCTATGACTGAGTTTGCATTACTGCTTATTTTGACCTCTGCTGGCTCTGAAAAGCTCATTTTCAACGTTCAATTCAGAATGTGATAAAAACCAGTTCCAGCCACTAAAAAGCATTTTCTTTTTGTTTTAGACAACATTTCATGCACTGTTAAACATGTTAAAGCAAGTTGCAAGTGAAAATCTTTGTCTCTGACTGAGTTTGCATTACTGCTTATTTTAACCTCTGCTGGCTCTGAAAAGCTCATTTTCAACGTTCAATTCAGAATGTTATAAAACCAGATCCAGCTTCTAAAATGCATCATTCTTTTTGTTTTAGACAACATTTCATGCACTGTTAAACATGTTAAATCAAGTTGCAAGGTAAAAATCTATGTCTATGACTGAGTTTTCATTACTGCTTATTTTGACCTCTTCTGGCTCTGAAAAGCTCATTTTCAACGTTCAATTCAGAATGTGATAAAACCAGTTCCAGCCACTAAAAAGCATTTTCTTTTTGTTTTAGACAACATTTCATGCACTGTTAAACATGTTAAAGCAAGTTGCAAGTGAAAATCTTTGTCTCTGACTGAGTTTGCATTACTGCTTATTTTGACCTCTGCTGGCTCTGAAAAGGTCATTTTCAATGTCCAATACAGAATGTTATAAAACCAGATCCAGCTTCTAAAATGCATCATTCTTTTTGTTTTAGACAACATTTCATGCACTGGTAAACATGTTAAAGCAAGTTGCAAGTGAAAATCTTTGTCTCTGACTGAGTTTGCATTACTGCTTATTTTGACCTCTGCTGGCTCTGAAAAGCTCATTTTCAACGTTCAATTCAGAATGTGATAAAACCAGTTCCAGCCACTAAAAAGCATTTTCTTTTTGTTTTAGACAACATTTCATGCACTGTTAAACATGTTTAAGAAAGTTGCAAGTGAAAATCTATGTCTATGACTGAGTTTGCATTACTGCTTATTTTGACCTCTGCTGGCTCTGAAAAGCTCATTTTTAACGTTCAATTCAGAATGTGATAAAACCAGTTCCAGCCACTAAAAAGCATTTTCTTTTTGTTTTAGACAACATTTCATGCACTGTTAAATATGTTTAAGAAAGTTGCAAGTGAAAATCTATGTCTCTGACTGAGTTTGCATTACTGCTTATTTTGACCTCTGCTGGCTCTGAAAAGCTCATTTTCAACGTTCAATTCAGAATGTGATAAAACCAGTTCCAGCCACTAAAAAGCATTTTCTTTTTGTTTTAGACAACATTTCATGCACTGTTAAACATGTTAAAGCAAGTTGCAAGTGAAAATCTTTGTCTCTGACTGAGTTTGCATTACTGCTTATTTTGACCTCTGCTGGCTCTGAAAAGCTCATTTTCAACGTCCAATACAGAATGTTATAAAACCAGATCCAGCTTCTAAAATGCATCATTCTTTTTGTTTTAGACAACATTTCATGCACTGTTAAACATGTTAAAGCAAGTTGCAAGTGAAAATCTTTGTCTCTGACTGAGTTTGCATTACTGCTTATTTTGACCTCTGCTGGCTCTGAAAAGCTAATTTTCAACGTTCAATTCAGAATGTGATAAAACCAGATCCAGCTACTAAAATGCATCATTCTTTTTGTTTTAGACAACATTTCATGCACTGTTAAATATGTTTAAGAAATTTGCAAGTGAAAATCTATGTCTCTGACTGAGTTTGCATTACTGCTTATTTTGACCTCTGCTGGCTCTGAAAAGGTCATTTTCAACGTCCAATACAGAATGTTATAAAACCAGATCCAGCTTCTAAAATGCATCATTCTTTTTGTTTTAGACAACATTTCATGCACTGTTAAACATGTTAAAGCAAGTTGCAAGTGAAAATCTTTTTCTCTGACTGAGTTTGCATTACTGCTTATTTTGACCTCTGCTGGCTCTGAAAAGCTCATTTTCAACGTTCAATTCAGAATGTGATAAAACCAGTTCCAGCCACTAAAAAGCATTTTCTTTTTGTTTTAGACAACATTTCATGCACTGTTAAACATGTTTAAGAAAGTTGCAAGTGAAAATCTATGTCTATGACTGAGTTTGCATTACTGCTTATTTTGACCTCTGCTGGCTCTGAAAAGCTCATTTTCAACGTTCAATTCAGAATGTGATAAAACCAGTTCCAGCCACTAAAAAACATTTTCTTTTTGTTTTAGACAACATTTCATACACTGTTAAACATGTTAAAGCAAGTTGCAAGTGAAAATCTTTGTCTCTGACTGAGTTTGCATTACTGCTTATTTTGACCTCTGCTGGCTCTGAAAAGCTCATTTTCAACGTTCAATTCAGAATGTGATAAAACCAGTTCCAGCCACTAAAAAGCATTTTCTTTTTGTTTTAGACAACATTTCATGCACTGTTAAACATGTTAAAGCAAGTTGCAAGTGAAAATCTTTGTCTCTGACTGAGTTTGCATTACTGCTTATTTTGACCTCTGCTGGCTCTGAAAAGCTCATTTTCAACGTTCAATTCAGAATGTGATAAAACCAGTTCCAGCCACTAAAAAGCATTTTCTTTTTGTTTTAGACAACATTTCATGCACTGTTAAACATGTTAAAGCAAGTTGCAAGTGAAAATCTATGTATATGACTAAGTTTGCATTACTGCTTATTGTGACCTCTGCTGGCTCTGAAAAGCTCATTTTTAACGTTCAATTCAGAATGTGATAAAACCAGTTCCAGCCACTAAAAAGCATTTTCTTTTTGTTTTAGACAACATTTCATGCACTGTTAAATATGTTTAAGAAAGTTGCAAGTGAAAATCTTTGTCTCTGACTGAGTTTGCATTACTGCTTATTTTAACCTCTGCTGGCTCTGAAAAGCTCATTTTCAATGTTCAATTCAGAATGTTATAAAACCAGATCCAGCTTCTAAAATGCATCATTCTTTTTGTTTTAGACAACATTTCATGCACTGTTAAACATGTTAAATCAAGTTGCAAGGTAAAAATCTATGTCTATGACTGAGTTTTCATTACTGCTTATTTTGACCTCTTCTGGCTCTGAAAAGCTCATTTTCAACGTTCAATTCAGAATGTGATAAAACCAGTTCCAGCCACTAAAAAGCATTTTCTTTTTGTTTTAGACAACATTTCATGCACTGTTAAACATGTTAAAGCAAGTTGCAAGTGAAAATCTTTGTCTCTGACTGAGTTTGCATTACTGCTTATTTTGACCTCTGCTGGCTCTGAAAAGGTCATTTTCAACGTCCAATACAGAATGTTATAAAACCAGATCCAGCTTCTAAAATGCATCATTCTTTTTGTTTTAGACAACATGTCATGCACTGTTAAACATGTTAAAGCAAGTTGCAAGTGAAAATCTTTGTCTCTGACTGAGTTTGCATTACTGCTTATTTTGACCTCTGCTGGCTCTGAAAAGCTCATTTTCAACGTTCAATTCAGAATGTGATAAAACCAGTTCCAGCCACTAAAAAGCATTTTCTTTTTGTTTTAGACAACATTTCATGCACTGTTAAACATGTTTAAGAAAGTTGCAAGTGAAAACTCAGTCAGAGACAAAGATTTTCACTTGCAACTTGCTTTAACATGTTTAACAGTGCATGAAATGTTGTCTAAAACAAAAAGAATGATGCATTTTAGAAGCTGGATCTGGTTTTATAACATTCTGTATTGGACGTTGAAAATGAGCTTTTCAGAGCCAGCAGAGGTCAAAATAAGCAGTAATGCAAACTCAGTCAGAGACAAAGATTTTCACTTGCAACTTGCTTTAACATGTTTAACAGTGCATGAAATGTTGTCTAAAACAAAAAAAAAAATGCTTTTTAGTGGCTGGAACTGGTTTTATCACATTCTGAATTGATGAGTTTGCATTACTGCTTATTTTGACCTCTGCTGGCTCTGAAAAGCTCATTTTCAACGTTCAATTCAGAAAGTGATAAAAACAGATCCAGCCAATAAAAAGCATTTTCTTTTTGTTTTAGACAACATTTCATGCACTGTTAAACATGTTAAAGCAAGTTGCAAGTGAAAATCTATGTCTCTCGCTGAGTTTGCATTATTGCTTATTTTGACCTCTGCTGGCTGAGAAAAGCTCATTTTCAACGTTCAATTCAGAAAGTGATAAAAACAGATCCAGCCAATAAAAAGCATTTTCTTTTTGTTTTAGACAACATTTCATGCACTGTTCAATATGTTTAAGAAAGTTTCAAGTGAAAATGTATGTCTCTGACTGAGTTTGCATTACTGCTTATTTTGACCTCTCTGCTGACTGTGAAAAAGTCATTTTCAACGTTCAATTCAGAAAGTGATAAAAACAGATCCAGCCACTAAAAAGCATTTCCTTTTTGTTTTAGACAACATTTCATGCACTGTTAAACATGTTAAAGCAAGTTGCAAGTGAAAATCTATGTCTCTGACTGAGTTTGCATTACTGCTTATTTTGACCTCTGCTGGCTGAGAAAAGCTCATTCTCAACGTCCAATACAGAATGTGATAAAACCAGATCCAGCCACTAAAAAGCATTTTCTTTTTGTTTTAGACAACATTTCATGCACTGTTAAATATGTTTAAGAAAGTTGCAAGTGAAAATCTATGTCTCTGACTGAGTTTGCATTACTGCTTATTTTGACCTCTGCTGGCTGAGAAAAGCTCATTTTCAACGTTCAATTCAGAAAGTGATAAAAACAGATCCAGCCACTAAAAAGCATTTTCTTTTTGTTTTAGACAACATTTCATGCACTGTTAAATATGTTTAAGAAAGTTGCAAGTGAAAATCTATGTCTCTGACTGAGTTTGCATTACTGCTTATTTTGACCTCTGCTGGCTGAGAAAAGCTCATTTTCAACGTTCAATGAAGAATGTGATAAAACCAGATCCAGCCACTAAAATGCATCATTCTTTTTATTTTAGACAACATTTCATGCACAGTTAAACATGTTTAAGCAAGATGCAAGTGAAAATCTATGTCTCTGACTGAGTTTGCATTACTGCTTATTTTCACCTCTGCTGGCTGAGAAAAGCTCATTTTCAACGTCCAATACAGAATGTGATAAAACCAGATCCAGCCACTAAAATGCATCATTCTTTTTGTTTTAGACAACATTTCATACACTGTTAAACATGTTTAAGCAAGTTGCAAGTGAAAATCTACGTCTCTGACTGAGTTTGCATTACTGCTTATTTTGACCTCTGCTGGCTGAGAAAAGCTCATTTTCAACGTCCAATACAGAATGTGATAAAACCAGATCCAGCCACTAAAATGCATCATTCTTTGTGTTTTAGACAACATTTCATGCACTGTTAAACATGTTTCAGCAAGATGCAAGTGAAAATCTATGTCTCTGACTGAGTTTGCATTACTGCTTATTTTGACCTCTGCTGGCTGAGAAAAGCTAATTTTCAACGTCCAATACAGAATGTGATAAAACCAGATCCAGCCACTAAAATGCATCATTCTTTTTGTTTTAGACAACATTTCATGCACTGTTAAACATGTTAAAGCAAGTTGCAAGTGAAAATCTGTGTCTCTGACTGAGTTTGCATTACTGCTTATTTTGACCTCTGCTGGCTGAGAAAAATTCATTTTCAACGTCCAATACAGAATGTGATAAAACCAGATCCAGCCACTAAAATGCATCATTCTTTTTGTTTTAGACAACATTTCATGCACTGTTAAACATGTTAAAGCAAGTTGCAAGTGAAAATCTATGTCTCTGACTGAGTTTGCATTACTGCTTAGTTTGACCTCTGCTGGTTGAAAAAAGCTCATTTTCAACGTTCAATTCAGAAAGTGATAAAAACAGATCCAGCCAATAAAAAGCATTTTCTTTTTGTTTTAGACAACATTTCATGCACTGTTGAATATGTTTAAGAAAGTTGCAAGTGAAAATCTATGTCTCTGACTGAGTTTGCATTACTGCTTATTTTGACCTCTGCTGGCTGAGAAAAGCTAATTTTCAACGTCCAATACAGAGTGTGATAAAACCAGATTCAGCCACTAAAATGCATCATTCTTTTTGTTTTAGACAACATTTCATGCACTGTTAAACATGTTTAAGCAAGTTGCAAGTGAAAATATGTCTCTGACTGAGTTTGCATTACTGCTTATTTTGACCTCTGCTGGCTGTGAAAAGCTCATTTTCAACGTTCAATTCAGAATGTGATAAAACCAGATCCAGCCACTAAAAAGCATTTTCTTTTTGTTTTAGACAACATTTCATGCACTGTTAAACATGTTAAAGCAAGTTGCAAGCGAAAATCTATGTCTCTGACTGAGTTTACATTACTGCTTATTTTGACCTCTGCTGGCTGAGAAAAGCTCATTCTCAACGTCCAATACAGAATGTGATAAAACCAGATCCAGCCACTAAAATGCATCATTCTTTTTGTTTTAGACAACATTTCATGCACTGTTAAACATGTTAAAGCAAGTTGCAAGTGAAAATCTATGTCTCTGACTGAGTTTGCATTACTGCTTATTTTGACCTCTGCTGGCTGAGAAAAGCTCATTTTCAACGTCCATTACCGAATGTGATAAAACCAGATCCAGCCACCAAAATGCATCATACTTTTTGTTTTAGAAAACATTTCATGCACTGTTAAACATGTTAAAGCAAGTTGCAAGTGAAAATCTATGTCTCTGACTGAGTTTGCATTACTGCTTATTTTGACCTCTGCTGGCTGAGAAAAGCTCATTTTCAACGTCCAATACAGAATGTGATAAAACCAGATCCAGCCACTAAAATGCATCATTCTTTTTTGTTTTAGACAACATTTCATGCACTGTTAAACATGTTTAAGCAAGTTGCAAGTGAAAATCTATGTCTCTGACTGAGTTTGCATTACTGCTTATTTTGACCTCTCTGCTGGCTGTGAAAAGCTCATTTTCAACGTTCAATTCAGAAAGTGATAAAAACAGATCCAGCCATTAAAAAGCGTTTTCTTTTTGTTTTAGACAACATTTCATGCACTGTCAAACATGTTAAAGCAAGTTGCAAGTGAAAATCTATTTCTCTGACTGAGTTTGCATTACTGCTTATTTTGACCTCTGCTGGCTGAGAAAAGCTCATTTTCAACGTCCAATACACAATGTGATAAAACCAGATCCAGCCACTAAAATGCATCATTCTTTTTGTTTTAGACAACATTTCATTTACTGTTAAACATGTTAAAGCAAGTTGCAAGTGAAAATCTATGTCTCTGACTGAGTTTGCATTACTGCTTATTTTGACCTCTCTGCTGGCTGTGAAAAGCTCATTTTCAACGTTCAATTCAGAAAGTGATAAAAACAGATCCAGCCATTAAAAAGCGTTTTCTTTTTTGTTTTAGACAACATTTCATGCACTGTCAAACATGTTTAAGCAAGTTGCAAGTTAAAATCTCTGTCTCTGACTGAGTTTGCATTACTGCTTATTTTTACCTCTGCTGGCTGAGAAAAGCTCATTTTCAACGTCCAATACACAATGTGATAAAACCAGATCCAGCCACTAAAATGCATCATTCTTTTTGTTTTAGACAACATTTTATGCACTGTTAAATATGTTTAAGAAAGTTGCAAGTGAAAATCTATGTCTCTGACTGAGTTTGCATTACTGCTTATTTTGACCTCTGCTGGCTGAGAAAAGCTCATTTTCAACGTTTAATTTAGAATGTGATAAAACCAGATCCAGCCACTAAAATGCATCATTCTATTTGTTTTAGACAACAATTCATGCACTGTTAAACATGTTAAAGCAAGTTGCAAGTGAAAATCTATGTCTATGACTGAGTTTGCATTACTGCTTATTTTGACCTCTGCTGGCTGAGAAAAGCTCATTTTCAACGGTCAATGAAGAATGTGATAAAACCAGATCCAGCCACTAAAATGCATCATTCTTTTTGTTTTAGACAACATTTCATGCACTGTTAAACATGTTAAAGCAAGTTGCAAGTGAAAATCTATGTCTATGACTGAGTTTGCATTACTGCTTATTTTGACCTCTGCTGGCTCTGAAAAGCTCATTTTCAACGTTCAATTCAGAATGTGATAAAACCAGATCCAGCCACTAAAATGCATCATTCATTTTGTTTTAGACAACATTTCATGCACTGTTAAACTTGTTAAAGCAAGTTGCAAGTGAAAATCTATGTCTATGACTGAGTTTGCATTACTGCTTATTTTTACATCTGCTGGCTCTGAAAAGCTCATTTTCAACGTTCAATGCAGAATGTGATAAAACCAGATCCAGCCACTAAAATGCATCATTCTTTTTGTTTTAGACAACATTTCATGCACTGTTAAACATGTTAAAGCAAGTTGCAAGTGAAAATCCAAGTCTATGACTGAGTTTGCATTACTGCTTATTTTGACCTCTGCTGGCTCTGAAAAGCTCATTTTCAACGTTCAAAACAGAATGTGATAAAACCAGATCCAGCTACTAAAATGCATCATTCTTTTTGTTTTAGACAACATTTCATGCACTGTTAAACATGTTAAAGCAAGTTGCAAGCGAAAATCTATGTCTCTGACTGAGTTTACATTACTGCTTATTTTGACCTCTGCTGGCTGAGAAAAGCTCATTCTCAACGTCCAATACAGAATGTGATAAAACCAGATCCAGCCACTAAAATGCATCATTCTTTTTGTTTTAGACAACATTTCATGCACTGTTAAACATGTTAAAGCAAGTTGCAAGTGAAAATCTATGTCTCTGACTGAGTTTGCATTACTGCTTATTTTGACCTCTGCTGGCTGAGAAAAGCTCATTTTCAACGTCCAATACCGAATGTGATAAAACCAGATCCAGCCACCAAAATGCATCATTCTTTTTGTTTTAGAAAACATTTCATGCACTGTTAAACATGTTAAAGCAAGTTGCAAGTGAAAATCTATGTCTCTGACTGAGTTTGCATTACTGCTTATTTTGACCTCTGCTGGCTGAGAAAAGCTCATTTTCAACGTCCAATACAGAATGTGATAAAACCAGATCCAGCCACTAAAATGCATCATTCTTTTTTGTTTTAGACAACATTTCATGCACTGTCAAACATGTTAAAGCAAGTTGCAAGTGAAAATCTATTTCTCTGACTGAGTTTCTATTACTGCTTATTTTGACCTCTGCTGGCTGAGAAAAGCTCATTTTCAACGTCCAATACACAATGTGATAAAACCAGATCCAGCCACTAAAATGCATCATTCTTTTTGTTTTAGACAACATTTCATTTACTGTTAAACATGTTAAAGCAAGTTGCAAGTGAAAATCTATGTCTCTGACTGAGTTTGCATTACTGCTTATTTTGACCTCTCTGCTGGCTGTGAAAAGCTCATTTTCAACGTTCAATTCAGAAAGTGATAAAAACAGATCCAGCCATTAAAAAGCGTTTTCTTTTTTGTTTTAGACAACATTTCATGCACTGTCAAACATGTTTAAGCAAGTTGCAAGTTAAAATCTCTGTCTCTGACTGAGTTTGCATTACTGCTTATTTTTACCTCTGCTGGCTGAGAAAAGCTCATTTTCAACGTCCAATACACAATGTGATAAAACCAGATCCAGCCACTAAAATGCATCATTCTTTTTGTTTTAGACAACATTTTATGCACTGTTAAATATGTTTAAGAAAGTTGCAAGTGAAAATCTATGTCTCTGACTGAGTTTGCATTACTGCTTATTTTGACCTCTGCTGGCTGAGAAAAGCTCATTTTCAACGTTCAATTTAGAATGTGATAAAACCAGATCCAGCCACTAAAATGCATCATTCTATTTGTTTTAGACAACAATTCATGCACTGTTAAACATGTTAAAGCAAGTTGCAAGTGAAAATCTATGTCTATGACTGAGTTTGCATTACTGCTTATTTTGACCTCTGCTGGCTGAGAAAAGCTCATTTTCAACGGTCAATGAAGAATGTGATAAAACCAGATCCAGCCACTAAAATGCATCATTCTTTTTGTTTTAGACAACATTTCATGCACTGTTAAACATGTTAAAGCAAGTTGCAAGTGAAAATCTATGTCTATGACTGAGTTTGCATTACTGCTTATTTTGACCTCTGCTGGCTCTGAAAAGCTCATTTTCAACGTTCAATTCAGAATGTGATAAAACCAGATCCAGCCACTAAAATGCATCATTCTTTTTGTTTTAGACAACATTTCATGCACTGTTAAACTTGTTAAAGCAAGTTGCAAGTGAAAATCTATGTCTATGACTGAGTTTGCATTACTGCTTATTTTTACATCTGCTGGCTCTGAAAAGCTCATTTTCAACGTTCAATGCAGAATGTGATAAAACCAGATCCAGCCACTAAAATGCATCATTCTTTTTGTTTTAGACAACATTTCATGCACTGTTAAACATGTTAAAGCAAGTTGCAAGTGAAAATCCAAGTCTATGACTGAGTTTGCATTACTGCTTATTTTGACCTCTGCTGGCTCTGAAAAGCTCATTTTCAACGTTCAAAACAGAATGTGATAAAACCAGATCCAGCTACTAAAATGCATCATTCTTTTTGTTTTAGACAACATTTCATGCACTGTTAAACATGTTAAAGCAAGTTGCAAGCGAAAATCTATGTCTCTGACTGAGTTTACATTACTGCTTATTTTGACCTCTGCTGGCTGAGAAAAGCTCATTCTCAACGTCCAATACAGAATGTGATAAAACCAGATCCAGCCACTAAAATGCATCATTCTTTTTGTTTTAGACAACATTTCATGCACTGTTAAACATGTTAAAGCAAGTTGCAAGTGAAAATCTATGTCTCTGACTGAGTTTGCATTACTGCTTATTTTGACCTCTGCTGGCTGAGAAAAGCTCATTTTCAATGTCCAATACCGAATGTGATAAAACCAGATCCAGCCACCAAAATGCATCATTCTTTTTGTTTTAGACAACATTTCATGCACTGTTAAACATGTTAAAGCAAGTTGCAAGTGAAAATCTATGTCTCTGACTGAGTTTGCATTACTGCTTATTATGACCTCTGCTGGCTGAGAAAAGCTCATTTTCAACGTCCAATACAGAATGTGATAAAACCAGATCCAGCCACTAAAATGCATCATTCTTTTTTGTTTTAGACAACATTTCATGCACTGTTAAACATGTTTAAGCAAGTTGCAAGTGAAAATCTATGTCTCTGACTGAGTTTGCATTACTGCTTATTTTGACCTCTCTGCTGGCTGTGAAAAGCTCATTTTCAACGTTCAATTCAGAAAGTGATAAAAACAGATCCAGCCATTAAAAAGCGTTTTCTTTTTGTTTTAGACAACATTTCATGCACTGTCAAACATGGTAAAGCAAGTTGCAAGTGAAAATCTATTTCTCTGACTGAGTTTGCATTACTGCTTATTTTGACCTCTGCTGGCTGAGAAAAGCTCATTTTCAACGTCCAATACACAATGTGATAAAACCAGATCCAGCCACTAAAATGCATCATTCTTTTTGTTTTAGACAACATTTCATGTACTGTTAAACATGTTAAAGCAAGTTGCAAGTGAAAATCTATGTCTCTGACTGAGTTTGCATTACTGCTTATTTTGACCTCTCTGCTGGCTGTGAAAAGCTCATTTTCAACGTTCAATTCAGAAAGTGATAAAAACAGATCCAGCCATTAAAAAGCGTTTTCTTTTTTGTTTTAGACAACATTTCATGCACTGTCAAACATGTTTAAGCAAGTTGCAAGTTAAAATCTCTGTCTCTGACTGAGTTTGCATTACTGCTTATTTTTACCTCTGCTGGCTGAGAAAAGCTCATTTTCAACGTCCAATACACAATGTGATAAAACCAGATCCAGCCACTAAAATGCATCATTCTTTTTGTTTTAGACAACATTTCATGCACTGTTAAACATGTTAAAGCAAGTTGCAAGTGAAAATCTATGTCTCTGACTGAATTTGCATTACTGCTTATTTTGACCTCTGCTGGCTAAGAAAAGCTCATTTTCAACGTTCAATTCAGAATGTGATAAAACCAGATCCAGCCACTAAAATGCATCATTCTTTTTGTTTTAGACAACAATTCATGCACTGTTCAACATGTTAAAGCAAGTTGCAAGTGAAAATCTATGTCTCTGACTTAGTTTGCATTACTGCTTATTTTGACCTCTGCTGGCTGAGAACAGCTCATTTTCAACGTTCAATTCAGAATGTGATAAAACCAGATCCAGCCACTAAAATGCATCATTCTTTTTGTTTTAGACAACATTTCATGCACTGTTAAACATGTTAAAGCAAGTTGCAAGTGAAAATCTATGTCGATGACTGAGTTTGCATTACTGCTTATTTTGACTTCTGCTGGCTCTGAAAAGCTCATTTTCAACGTTCAATTCAGAATGTGATAAAACCAGATCCAGCCACTAAATTGCATCATTATTTTTGTTTTAGACAACAATTCATGCACTGTTAAACATGTTAAAGCAAGTTGCAAGTGAAAATCTATGTCTCTGACTGAGTTTGCTTTACTGCTTATTTTGACCTCTGCTGGCTGAGAACAGCTCATTTTCAACTTTCAATTCAGAATGTGATAAAACCAGATCCAGCCACTAAAATGCATCATTCTTTTTGTTTTAGACAACATTTCATGCACTGTTAAACATGTTAAAGCAAGTTGCAAGTTAAAATCTATGTCTCTGACTGAGTTTGCTTTACTGCTTATTTTGACCTCTGCTGGCTGAGAACAGCTCATTTTCAACGTTGAATTCAGAATGTGATAAAACCAGATCCAGCCACTAAAAAGCATCATTCTTTTTGTTTTAGACAACATTTCATGCACTGGTAAACATGTTAAAGCAAGTTGCAAGTGAAAATCTATGTCTCTGACTGAGTTTGCATTACTGCTTATTTTGACTTCTGCTGGCTGAGAACAGCTCATTTTCAACGTTGAATTCAGAATGTGATAAAACCAGATTCAGCCACTAAAATGCATCATTCTTTTTGTTTTAGACAACATTTCATGCACTGTTAAACATGTTAAAGCAAGTTGCAAGTGAAAATCTATGTCGATGACTGAGTTTGCATTACTGCTTATTTTGACTTCTGCTGGCTCTGAAAAGCTCATTTTCAACGTTCAATTCAGAATGTGATAAAACCAGATCCAGCCACTAAAATGCATCATTATTTTTGTTTTAGACAACAATTCATGCACTGTTAAACATGTTAAAGCAAGTTGCAAGTGAAAATCTATGTCTCTGACTGAGTTTGCATTACTGCTTATTTTGACCTCTGCTGGCTGAGAAAAGCTCGTTTTCAACGTTCAATTCAGAATGTGATAAAACCAGATCCAGCCACTAAAATGCATCATTCTTTTTGTTTTAGACAACAATTCATGCACTGTTAAACATGTTAAAGCAAGTTGCAAGTGAAAATCTATGTCTCTGACTGAGTTTGCATTACTGCTTATTTTGACCTCTGCTGGCTGAGAACAGCTCATTTTCAACGTTAAATTCAGAAAGTGATAAAACCAGATCCAGCCACTAAAATGCATCATTCTTTTTGATTTAGACAACATTTCATTTACTGTTAAACATGTTAAAGCAAGTTGCAAGTGAAAATCTATGTCTCTGACTGAGTTTGCATTAATGCTTATATTGACCTCTTCTGGCTGAGAACAGCTCATTTTCAACGTTCAATTCAGAATGTGATAAAACCAGATCCAGCCACTAAAATGCATCATTCTTTTTGTTTTAGACAACAATTCATGCACTGTTAAACATGTTAAAGCAAGTTGCAAGTGAAAATCTATGTCTCTGACTGAGTTTGCATTACTGCTTATTTTGACCTCTGCTGGCTGAGAACAGCTCATTTTCAACGTTTCATTCAGATTGTGATAAAACCAGATCCAGCCACTAAAATGCATCATTCTTTTTGTTTTAGACAACAATTCATGCACTGTTAAACATGTTAAAGCAAGTTGCAAGTGAAAATCTATGTCTCTGACTGAGTTTGCATTACTGCTTATTTTGACCTCTGCTGGCTGAAAAGCTCATTTTCAACGTTCAATTCAGAATGTGATAAAACCAGATCCAGCCACTAAAATGCATCATTCTTTTTGTTTTAGACAACATTTCATGCACTGTTAAACTTGTTAAAAAAAGTTGCAAGTGAAAATCTATGTCTATGACTGAGTTTGCATTACTGCTTATTTTGACCTCTGCTGGCTCTGAAAAGCTCATTTTCAACGTTCAATTCAGAATGTGATAAAACCAGATCCAGCCACTAAAATGCATCATTCTTTTTGTTTTAGACAACAATTCATGCACTGTTAAACATGTTAAAGCAAGTTGCAAGTGAAAATCTATGTCTCTGACTGAGTTTGCATTACTGCTTATTTTGACCTCTGCTGGCTGAGAACAGCTCATTTTCAACGTTTCATTCAGATTGTGATAAAACCAGATCCAGCCACTAAAATGCATCATTCTTTTTGTTTTAGACAACAATTCATGCACTGTTAAACATGATAAAGCAAGTTGCAAGTAAAAAATCTATGTCTCTGACTGAGTTTGCATTACTGCTTATTTTGACCTCTGCTGGCTGAAAAGCTCATTTTCAACGTTCAATTCAGAATGTGATAAAACCAGATCCAGCCACTAAAATGCATAATTCTTTTTGTTTTAGACAACATTTCATGCACTGTTAAACTTGTTAAAGCAAGTTGCAAGTGAAAATCTATGTCTCTGACTGAGTTTGCATTACTGCTTATTTTGACCTCTGCTGGCTCTGAAAAGCTAATTTTCAACGTTCAATTCAGAATGTGATAAAACCAGATCCAGCCACTAAAATGCATCATTCTTTTTGTTTTAGACAACAATTCATGCACTGTTAAACATGTTAAAGCAAGTTGCAAGTGAAAATCTATGTCTCTGACTGAGTTTGCATTACTGCTTATTTTGACCTCTGCTGGCTGAGAACAGCTCATTTTCAACGTTGAATTCAGAAAGTGATAAAACCAGATCCAGCCACTAAAATGCATCATTCTTTTTGATTTAGACAACATTTCATGCACTGTTAAACATGTTAAAGCAAGTTGCAAGTGAAAATCTATGTCTCTGACTGAGTTTGCATTACTGCTTATTTTGACCTCTGCTGGCTGAGAAAAGCTCATTTTCAACGTTCAGTGCAGAATGTGATAAAACCAGATCCAGCCACTAAAATGCATCATTCTTTTTGTTTTAGACAACATTTCATGCACTGTTAAACATGTTAAAGCAAGTTGCAAGTGAAAATCTATGTCTCTGACTGAGTTTGCATTACTGCTTATTTTGACCTCTGCTGGCTCTGAAAAGCTCATTTTCAACGTTCAATTCAGAATGTGATACAACCAGTTCCAGCCGCTAAAAAGCATTTTCTTTTTGTTTTAGACAACATTTCATGCACTGTTAAATATGTTTAAGAAAGTTGCAAGTGAAAATCTATGTCTCTGACTGAGTTTGCATTACTGCTTATTTTGACCTCTGCTGGCTCTGAAAAGCTCATTTTCAAAGTTCAATTCAGAATGTGATAAAACCAGATCCAGCCACTAAAAAGCATTTTCTTTTTGTTTTAGACAACATTTCATGCACTGTTAAACATGTTAAAGCAAGTTGCAAGTGAAAATCTATGTCTATGACTGAGTTTGCATTACTGCTTATTTTGAACTCTGCTGGCTCTGAAAAGCTAATTTTCAACGTTCAATTCAGAATGTGATAAAACCAGATCCAGCCACTAAAATGCATCATTCTTTTTGTTTTAGACAACAATTCATGCACTGTTAAACATGTTAAAGCAAGTTGCAAGTGAAAATCTATGTCTCTGACTGAGTTTGCATTACTGCTTATTTTGACCTCTGCTGGCTGAGAACAGCTCATTTTTAACGTTTCATTCAGATTGTGATAAAACCAGATCCAGCCACTAAAATGCATCATTCTTTTTGTTTTAGACAACAATTCATGCACTGTTAAACATGTTAAAGCAAGTTGCAAGTGAAAATCTATGTCTCTGACTAAGTTTGCATTACTGCTTATTTTGACCTCTGCTGGCTGAAAAGCTCATTTTCAACGTTCAATTCAGAATGTGATAAAACCAGATCCAGCCACTAAAATGCATCATTCTTTTTGTTTTAGACAACATTTCATGCACTGTTAAACTTGTTAAAGCAAGTTGCAAGTGAAAATCTATGTCTATGACTGAGTTTGCATTACAGCTAATTTTTACCTCTGCTGGCTCTGAAAAGCTCATTTTCAACGTTCAATTCAGAATGTGATAAAACCAGATCCAGCCACTAAAATGCATCATTCTTTTTGTTTTAGACAACATTTCATGCACTGTTAAATATGTTTAAGAAAGTTGCAAGTGAAAATCTATGTCTCTGACTGAGTTTGCATTACTGCTTATTTTGACCTCTGCTGGCTCTGAAAAGCTCATTTTCAACGTTCAATTCAGAATGTGATAAAACCAGATCCAGCCACTAAAAAGCATTTTCTTTTTGTTTTAGACAACATTTCATGCACTGTTAAACATGTTAAAGCAAGTTGCAAGTGAAAATCTATGTCTCTGACTGAGTTTGCATTACTGCTTATTTTGACCTCTGCTGGCTCTGAAAAGCTCATTTTCAACGTTCAATTCAGAATGTGATAAAACCAGATCCAGCCACTAAAATGCATCATTCTTTTTGTTTTAGACAACATTTCATGCACTGTTAAACATGTTAAAGCAAGTTGCAAGTGAAAATCTATGTCGATGACTGAGTTTGCATTACTGCTTATTTTGACTTCTGATGGCTCTGAAAAGCTCATTTTCAACGTTCAATTCAGAATGTGATAAAACCAGATCCAGCCACTAAAATGCATCATTATTTTTGTTTTAGACAACAATTCATGCACTGTTAAACATGTTAAAGCAAGTTGCAAGTGAAAATCTATGTTTCTGACTGAGTTTGCATTACTGCTTATTTTGACCTCTGCTGGCTGAGAACAGCTCATTTTCAACGTTTCATTCAGAATGTGATAAAACCAGATCCAGCCACTAAAATGCATCATTCTTTTTGTTTTAGACAACATTTCATGCACTGTTAAACATGTTAAAGCAAGTTGCAAGTGAAAATCTATGTCTCTGACTGAGTTTGCATTACTGCTTATTTTGACCTCTGCTGGCTGAGTAAAGCTCATTTTCAACGTCCAATACAGAATGTGATAAAACAGATCCAGCTGCTAAAATGCATCATTCTTTTTGTTTTAGACAACATTTCATGCACTGTTAAACATGTTAAAGCAAGTTGCAAGTGAAAATCTATGTCTATGACTGAGTTTGCATTACTGCTTATTTTGACCTCTGCTGGGTCTGAAAAGCTCATTTTCAACGTTCAATTCAGAATGTGATAAAACCAGATCCAGCCACTAAAAAGCATTTTCTTTTTGTTTTAGACAACATTTCATGCACTGTTGAATATGTTTAGGAAAGTTGCAAGTGAAAATCTTTGTCTCTGACTGAGTTTGCATTACTGCTTATTTTGACCTCTCTGCTGGCTGAGAAAAGCTCATGTTCAACGTCCAATACAGAATGTGATAAAACCAGATCCAGCCACTAAAATGCATCATTCTTTTTGTTTTAGACAACATTTCATGCACTGTTAAACTTGTTAAAGCAAGTTGCAAGTGAAAATCTATGTCTCTGACTGAGTTTGCAATACTGCTTATTTTGACCTCTCTGCTGGCTGT
Organism: Danio rerio; assembly: GCF_052040795.2. NCBI lineage: Eukaryota > Metazoa > Chordata > Actinopteri > Cypriniformes > Danionidae > Danio > Danio rerio. The sequence continues at coordinate 37,320,731 of NC_141041.1, forward strand.
GAAAAGCTCATTTTCAACGTCCAATACAGAATGTGATAAAACCAGATCCAGCCACTACAATGCATCATTCTTTTTGTTTTAGACAACATTTCATGCACTGTTAAACATGTTAAAGCAAGTTGCAAGTGAAAATCTATGTCTCTGACTGAGTTTGCATTACTGCTTATTTTGACCTCTGCTGGCTGAGAAAAGCTCATTTTCAACGTCCAATACAGAATGTGATAAAATCAGCTTTAGCCACTAAACAGCATCATTCTTTTTGTTTTAGACAACATTTCATGCACTGTTAAATATGTTTAAGAAAGTTGCAAGTGAAAATCTATGTCTCTGACTGAGTTTGCATTACTGCTTATTTTGACCTCTCTGCTGACTGTGAAAAACTCATTTTCAACGTTTAATTCAGAAAGTGATAAAAACAGATCCAGCCACTAAAAAGCATTTTCTTTTTGTTTTAGACAACATTTCATGCACTGTTAAACATGTTAAAGCAAGTTGCAAGTGAAAATCTATGTCTCTGACTGAGTTTGCATTACTGCTTATTTTGACCTCTGCTGGCTGAGAACAGCTCATTTTTAACGTTTCATTCAGATTGTGATAAAACCAGATCCAGCCACTAAAATGCATCATTCTTTTTGTTTTAGACAACAATTCATGCACTGTTAAACATGTTAAAGCAAGTTGCAAGTGAAAATCTATGTCTCTGACTAAGTTTGCATTACTGCTTATTTTGACCTCTGCTGGCTGAAAAGCTCATTTTCAACGTTCAATTCAGAATGTGATAAAACCAGATCCAGCCACTAAAATGCATCATTCTTTTTGTTTTAGACAACATTTCATGCACTGTTAAACTTGTTAAAGCAAGTTGCAAGTGAAAATCTATGTCTATGACTGAGTTTGCATTACAGCTAATTTTTACCTCTGCTGGCTCTGAAAAGCTCATTTTCAACGTTCAATTCAGAATGTGATAAAACCAGATCCAGCCACTAAAATGCATCATTCTTTTTGTTTTAGACAACATTTCATGCACTGTTAAATATGTTTAAGAAAGTTGCAAGTGAAAATCTATGTCTCTGACTGAGTTTGCATTACTGCTTATTTTGACCTCTGCTGGCTCTGAAAAGCTCATTTTCAACGTTCAATTCAGAATGTGATAAAACCAGATCCAGCCACTAAAAAGCATTTTCTTTTTGTTTTAGACAACATTTCATGCACTGTTAAACATGTTAAAGCAAGTTGCAAGTGAAAATCTATGTCTCTGACTGAGTTTGCATTACTGCTTATTTTGACCTCTGCTGGCTCTGAAAAGCTCATTTTCAACGTTCAATTCAGAATGTGATAAAACCAGATCCAGCCACTAAAATGCATCATTCTTTTTGTTTTAGACAACATTTCATGCACTGTTAAACATGTTAAAGCAAGTTGCAAGTGAAAATCTATGTCGATGACTGAGTTTGCATTACTGCTTATTTTGACTTCTGATGGCTCTGAAAAGCTCATTTTCAACGTTCAATTCAGAATGTGATAAAACCAGATCCAGCCACTAAAATGCATCATTATTTTTGTTTTAGACAACAATTCATGCACTGTTAAACATGTTAAAGCAAGTTGCAAGTGAAAATCTATGTTTCTGACTGAGTTTGCATTACTGCTTATTTTGACCTCTGCTGGCTGAGAACAGCTCATTTTCAACGTTTCATTCAGAATGTGATAAAACCAGATCCAGCCACTAAAATGCATCATTATTTTTGTTTTAGACAACATTTCATGCACTGTTAAACATGTTAAAGCAAGTTGCAAGTGAAAATCTATGTCTCTGACTGAGTTTGCATTACTGCTTATTTTGACCTCTGCTGGCTGAGTAAAGCTCATTTTCAACGTCCAATACAGAATGTGATAAAACAGATCCAGCTGCTAAAATGCATCATTCTTTTTGTTTTAGACAACATTTCATGCACTGTTAAACATGTTAAAGCAAGTTGCAAGTGAAAATCTATGTCTATGACTGAGTTTGCATTACTGCTTATTTTGACCTCTGCTGGGTCTGAAAAGCTCATTTTCAACGTTCAATTCAGAATGTGATAAAACCAGATCCAGCCACTAAAAAGCATTTTCTTTTTGTTTTAGACAACATTTCATGCACTGTTGAATATGTTTAGGAAAGTTGCAAGTGAAAATCTTTGTCTCTGACTGAGTTTGCATTACTGCTTATTTTGACCTCTCTGCTGGCTGAGAAAAGCTCATGTTCAACGTCCAATACAGAATGTGATAAAACCAGATCCAGCCACTAAAATGCATCATTCTTTTTGTTTTAGACAACATTTCATGCACTGTTAAACTTGTTAAAGCAAGTTGCAAGTGAAAATCTATGTCTCTGACTGAGTTTGCAATACTGCTTATTTTGACCTCTCTGCTGGCTGTGAAAAGCTCATTTTCAACGTCCAATACAGAATGTGATAAAACCAGATCCAGCCACTACAATGCATCATTCTTTTTGTTTTAGACAACATTTCATGCACTGTTAAACATGTTAAAGCAAGTTGCAAGTGAAAATCTATGTCTCTGACTGAGTTTGCATTACTGCTTATTTTGACCTCTGCTGGCTGAGAAAAGCTCATTTTCAACGTCCAATACAGAATGTGATAAAATCAGCTTTAGCCACTAAACAGCATCATTCTTTTTGTTTTAGACAACATTTCATGCACTGTTAAATATGTTTAAGAAAGTTGCAAGTGAAAATCTATGTCTCTGACTGAGTTTGCATTACTGCTTATTTTGACCTCTCTGCTGACTGTGAAAAACTCATTTTCAACGTTTAATTCAGAAAGTGATAAAAACAGATCCAGCCACTAAAAAGCATTTTCTTTTTGTTTTAGACAACATTTCATGCACTGTTAAACATGTTAAAGCAAGTTGCAAGTGAAAATCTATGTCTCTGACTGAGTTTACATTACTGCTTATTTTGACCTCTGCTGGCTGAGAAAAGCTCATTTTCAACGTCCAATACAGAATGTGATAAAACCAGATCGAGCCACTAAAATGCATCATTCTTTTTGTTTTAGACAACATTTCATGCACTGTTAAACATGTTAAAGCAAGTTGCAAGTGAAAATCTATGTCTCTGGCTGAGTTTGCATTATTGCTTATTTTGACCTCTGCTGGCTGAGAAAAGCTCATTTTCAACGTTCAATTCAGAAAGTGATAAAAACAGATCCAGCCAATAAAAAGCATTTTCTTTTTGTTTTAGACAACATTTCATGCACTGTTCAATATGTTTAAGAAAGTTTCAAGTGAAAATGTATGTCTCTGACTGAGTTTGCATTACTGCTTATTTTGACCTCTCTGCTGACTGTGAAAAAGTCATTTTCAACGTTCAATTCAGAAAGTGATAAAAACAGATCCAGCCACTAAAAAGCATTTTCTTTTTGTTTTAGACAACATTTCATGCACTGTTAAACATGTTAAAGCAAGTTGCAAGTGAAAATCTATGTCTCTGACTGAGTTTGCATTACTGCTTATTTTGACCTCTGCTGGCTGAGAAAAGCTCATTCTCAACGTCCAATACAGAATGTGATAAAACCAGATCCAGCCACTAAAAAGCATTTTCTTTTTGTTTTAGACAACATTTCATGCACTGTTAAATATGTTTAAGAAAGTTGCAAGTGAAAATCTATGTCTCTGACTGAGTTTGCATTACTGCTTATTTTGACCTCTGCTGTCTGAGAAAAGCTCATTTTCAACGTTCAATTCAGAAAGTGATAAAAACAGATCCAGCCACTAAAAAGCATTTTCTTTTTGTTTTAGACAACATTTCATGCACTGTTAAATATGTTTAAGAAAGTTGCAAGTGAAAATCTATGTCTCTGACTGAGTTTGCATTACTGCTTATTTTGACCTCTGCTGGCTGAGAAAAGCTCATTTTCAACGTTCAATGAAGAATGTGATAAAACCAGATCCAGCCACTAAAATGCATCATTCTTTTTATTTTAGACAACATTTCATGCACAGTTAAACATGTTTAAGCAAGTTGCAAGTGAAAATCTATGTCTCTGACTGAGTTTGCATTACTGCTTATTTTCACCTCTGCTGGCTGAGAAAAGCTCATTTTCAACGTCCAATACAGAATGTGATAAAACCAGATCCAGCCACTAAAATGCATCATTCTTTTTGTTTTAGACAACATTTCATACACTGTTAAACATGTTTAAGCAAGTTGCAAGTGAAAATCTACGTCTCTGACTGAGTTTGCATTACTGCTTATTTTGACCTCTGCTGGCTGAGAAAAGCTCATTTTCAACGTCCAATACAGAATGTGATAAAACCAGATCCAGCCACTAAAATGCATCATTCTTTGTGTTTTAGACAACATTTCATGCACTGTTAAACATGTTAAAGCAAGTTGCAAGTGAAAATCTATGTCTCTGACTGAGTTTGCATTACTGCTTATTTTGACCTCTGCTGGCTGAGAAAAATTCATTTTCAACGTTCAATACACAATGTGATAAAACCAGATCGAGCAACTAAAATGCATCATTCTTTTTGTTTTAGACAACATTTCATGCACTGTTAAACATGTTAAAGCAAGTTGCAAGTGAAAATCTATGTCTCTGACTGAGTTTGCATTACTGCTTATTTTGACCTCTGCTGGCTGAGAAAAGCTCATTTTCAAGGTTCAATTCAGAAAGTGATAAAAACAGATCCAGCCAATAAAAAGCATTTTCTTTTTGTTTTAGACAACATTTCATGCACTGTTGAATATGTTTAAGAAAGTTGCAAGTGAAAATCTATGTCTCTGACTGAGTTTGCATTACTGCTTATTTTGACCTCTGCTGGCTGAGAAAAGCTCATTTTCAACGGTCAATGAAGAATGTGATAAAACCAGATCCAGCCACTAAAATGCATCATTCTTTTTGTTTTAGACAACATTTCATGCACTGTTAAACATGTTAAAGCAAGTTGCAAGTGAAAATCTATGTCTATGACTGAGTTTGCATTACTGCTTATTTTGACCTCTGCTGGCTCTGAAAAGCTCATTTTCAACGTTCAATACAGAATGTGATAAAACCAGATCCAGCTACTAAAATGCATCATTCTTTTTGTTTTAGACAACATTTCATGCACTGTTAAACATGTTAAAGCAAGTTGCAAGCGAAAATCTATGTCTCTGACTGAGTTTACATTACTGCTTATTTTGACCTCTGCTGGCTGAGAAAAGCTCATTCTCAACGTCCAATACAGAATGTGATAAAACCAGATCCAGCCACTAAAATGCATCATTCTTTTTGTTTTAGACAACATTTCATGCACTGTTAAACATGTTAAAGCAAGTTGCAAGTGAAAATCTATGTCTCTGACTGAGTTTGCATTACTGCGTATTATGACCTCTGCTGGCTGAGAAAAGCTCATTTTCAACGTCCAATACAGAATGTGATAAAACCAGATCCAGCCACTTAAATGCATCATTCTTTTTTGTTTTAGACAACATTTCATGCACTGTTAAACATGTTTAAGCAAGTTGCAAGTGAAAATCTATGTCTCTGACTGAGTTTGCATTACTGCTTATTTTGACCTCTCTGCTGGCTGTGAAAAGCTCATTTTTAACGTTCAATTCAGAAAGTGATAAAAACAGATCCAGCCATTAAAAAGCGTTTTCTTTTTGTTTTAGACAACATTTCATGCACTGTCAAACATGGTAAAGCAAGTTGCAAGTGAAAATCTATTTCTCTGACTGAGTTTGCATTACTGCTTATTTTGACCTCTGCTGGCTGAGAAAAGCTCATTTTCAACGTCCAATACACAATGTGATAAAACCAGATCCAGCCACTAAAATGCATCATTCTTTTTGTTTTAGACAACATTTCATGTACTGTTAAACATGTTAAAGCAAGTTGCAAGTGAAATTCTATGTCTCTGACTGAGTTTGCATTACTGCTTATTTTGACCTCTCTGCTGGCTGTGAAAAGCTCATTTTCAACGTTCAATTCAGAAATTGATAAAAACAGATCCAGCCATTAAAAAGCGTTTTCTTTTTTGTTTTAGACAACATTTCATGCACTGTCAAACATGTTTAAGCAAGTTGCAAGTTAAAATCTCTGTCTCTGACTGAGTTTGCATTACTGCTTATTTTTACCTCTGCTGGCTGAGAAAAGCTCATTTTCAACGTCCAATACACAATGTGATAAAACCAGATCCAGCCACTAAAATGCATCATTCTTTTTGTTTTAGACAACATTTTATGCACTGTTAAATATGTTTAAGAAAGTTGCAAGTGAAAATCTATGTCTCTGACTGAGTTTGCATTACTGCTTATTTTGACCTCTGCTGGCTGAGAAAAGCTCATTTTCAACGTTCAATTCAGAATGTGATAAAACCAGATCCAGCCACTAAAATGCATCATTCTTTTTGTTTTAGACAACATTTCATGCACTGTTAAACATGTTAAAGCAAGTTGCAAGTGAAAATCTATGTCTCTGACTGAGTTTGCATTACTGCTTATTTTGACCTCTGCTGGCTGAGAACAGCTCATTTTCAACGTTGAATTCAGAATGTGATAAAACCAGATCCAGCCACTAAAATGCATCATTCTTTTTGTTTTAGACAACATTTCATGCACTGTTAAACATGTTAAAGCAAGTTGCAAGTGAAAATCTATGTCGATGACTGAGTTTGCATTACTGCTTATTTTGTCTTCTGCTGGCTCTGAAAAGCTCATTTTCAACGTTTAATTCAGAATGTGATAAAACCAGATCCAGCCACTAAATTGCATCATTATTTTTGTTTTAGACAACAATTCATGCACTGTTAAACATGTTAAAGCAAGTTGCAAGTGAAAATCTATGTCTCTGACTGAGTTTGCTTTACTGCTTATTTTGACCTCTGCTGGCTGAGAACAGCTCATTTTCAACTTTCAATTCAGAATGTGATAAAACCAGATCCAGCCACTAAAATGCATCATTCTTTTTGTTTTAGACAACATTTCATGCACTGTTAAACATGTTAAAGCAAGTTGCAAGTGAAAATCTATGTCTCTGACTGAGTTTGCTTTACTGCTTATTTTGACCTCTGCTGGCTGAGAACAGCTCATTTTCAACGTTGAATTCAGAATGTGATAAAACCAGATCCAGCCACTAAAATGCATCATTCTTTTTGTTTTAGACAACATTTCATGCACTGGTAAACATGTTAAAGCAAGTTGCAAGTGAAAATCTATGTCTCTGACTGAGTTTGCATTACTGCTTAATTTGACTTCTGCTGGCTGAGAACAGCTCATTTTCAACGTTGAATTCAGAATGTGATAAAACCAGATCCAGCCACTAAAATGCATCATTCTTTTTGTTTTAGACAACATTTCATGCACTGTTAAACATGTTAAAGCAAGTTGCAAGTGAAAATCTATGTCGATGACTGAGTTTGCATTACTGCTTATTTTGACCTCTGCTGGCTGAGAAAAGCTCATTTTCAACGTCCAATACACAATGTGATAAAACCAGATCCAGCCACTAAAATGCATCATTCTTTTTGTTTTAGACAACATTTCATGTACTGTTAAACATGTTAAAGCAAGTTGCAAGTGAAATTCTATGTCTCTGACTGAGTTTGCATTACTGCTTATTTTGACCTCTCTGCTGGCTGTGAAAAGCTCATTTTCAACGTTCAATTCAGAAAGTGATAAAAACAGATCCAGCCATTAAAAAGCGTTTTCTTTTTTGTTTTAGACAACATTTCATGCACTGTCAAACATGTTTAAGCAAGTTGCAAGTTAAAATCTCTGTCTCTGACTGAGTTTGCATTACTGCTTATTTTTACCTCTGCTGGCTGAGAAAAGCTCATTTTCAACGTCCAATACACAATGTGATAAAACCAGATCCAGCCACTAAAATGCATCATTCTTTTTGTTTTAGACAACATTTTATGCACTGTTAAATATGTTTAAGAAAGTTGCAAGTGAAAATCTATGTCTCTGACTGAGTTTGCATTACTGCTTATTTTGACCTCTGCTGGCTGAGAAAAGCTCATTTTCAACGTTCAATACAGAATGTGATAAAACCAGATCCAGCTACTAAAATGCATCAATCTTTTTGTTTTAGACAACATTTCATGCACTGTTAAACATGTTAAAGCAAGTTGCAAGTGAAAATCTATGTCTCTGACTGAGTTTGCATTACTGCTTATTTTGACCTCTGCTGGCTGAGAAAAGCTCATTTTCAACGTTCAATTCAGAATGTGATAAAACCAGATCCAGCCACTAAAATGCATCATTCTTTTTGTTTTAGACAACAATTCATGCACTGTTCAACATGTTAAAGCAAGTTGCAAGTGAAAATCTATGTCTCTGACTTAGTTTGCATTACTGCTTATTTTGACCTCTGCTGGCTGAGAACAGCTCATTTTCAACGTTCAATTCAGAATGTGATAAAACCAGATCCAGCCACTAAAATGCATCATTCTTTTTGTTTTAGACAACATTTCATGCACTGTTAAACATGTTAAAGCAAGTTGCAAGTGAAAATCTATGTCTCTGACTGAGTTTGCATTACTGCTTATTTTGACCTCTGCTGGCTGAGAACAGCTCATTTTCAACGTTGAATTCAGAATGTGATAAAACCAGATCCAGCCACTAAAATGCATCATTCTTTTTGTTTTAGACAACATTTCATGCACTGTTAAACATGTTAAAGCAAGTTGCAAGTGAAAATCTATGTCGATGACTGAGTTTGCATTACTGCTTATTTTGTCTTCTGCTGGCTCTGAAAAGCTCATTTTCAACGTTCAATTCAGAATGTGATAAAACCAGATCCAGCCACTAAATTGCATCATTATTTTTGTTTTAGACAACAATTCATGCACTGTTAAACATGTTAAAGCAAGTTGCAAGTGAAAATCTAAGTCTCTGACTGAGTTTGCATTACTGCTTATTTTGACCTCTGCTGGCTGAGAAAAGCTCGTTTTCAACGTTCAATTCAGAATGTGATAAAACCAGATCCAGCCACTAAAATGCATCATTCTTTTTGTTTTAGACAACAATTCATGCACTGTTAAACATGTTAAAGCAAGTTGCAAGTGAAAATCTATGTCTCTGACTGAGTTTGCATTACTGCTTATTTTGATCTCTGCTGGCTGAGAACAGCTCATTTTCAACGTTAAATTCAGAAAGTGATAAAACCAGATCCAGCCACTAAAATGCATCATTCTTTTTGATTTAGACAACATTTCATTTACTGTTAAACATGTTAAAGCAAGTTGCAAGTGAAAATCTATGTCTCTGACTGAGTTTGCATTAATGCTTATTTTGACCTCTGCTGGCTGAGAACAGCTCATTTTCAACGTTCAATTCAGAATGTGATAAAACCAGATCCAGCCACTAAAATGCATCATTCTTTTTGTTTTAGACAACAATTCATGCACTGTTAAACATGTTAAAGCAAGTTGCAAGTGAAAATCTATGTCTCTGACTGAGTTTGCATTACTGCTTATTTTGACCTCTGCTGGCTGAGAACAGCTCATTTTCAACGTTTCATTCAGATTGTGATAAAACCAGATCCAGCCACTAAAATGCATCATTCTTTTTGTTTTAGACAACAATTCATGCACTGTTAAACATGTTAAAGCAAGTTGCAAGTGAAAATCTATGTCTCTGACTGAGTTTGCATTACTGCTTATTTTGACCTCTGCTGGCTCTGAAAAGCTCATTTTCAACGTTCAATACAGAATGTGATAAAACCAGATCCAGCTACTAAAAAGCATTTTCTTTTTGTTTTAGACAACATTTCATGCACTGTTAAATATGTTAAAGCAAGTTGCAAGCGAAAATCTATGTCTCTGACTGAGTTTACATTACTGCTTATTTTGACCTCTGCTGGCTGAGAAAATCTCATTCTCAACGTCCAATACAGAATTTGATAAAACCAGATCCAGCCACTAAAATGCATCATTCTTTTTGTTTTAGACAACATTTCATGCACTGTTAAACATGTTAAAGCAAGTTGCAAGTGAAAATCTATGTCTCTGACTGAGTTTGCATTACTGCTTATTTTGACCTCTGCTGGCTGAGAAAAGCTCATTTTCAACGTCCAATACCGAATGTGATAAAACCAGATCCAGCCACCAAAATGCATCATTCTTTTTGTTTTAGACAACATTTCATGCACTGTTAAACATGTTAAAGCAAGTTGCAAGTGAAAATCTATGTCTCTGACTGAGTTTGCATTACTGCGTATTATGACCTCTGCTGGCTGAGAAAAGCTCATTTTCAACGTCCAATACAGAATGTGATAAAACCAGATCCAGCCACTTAAATGCATCATTCTTTTTTGTTTTAGACAACATTTCATGCACTGTTAAACATGTTTAAGCAAGTTGCAAGTGAAAATCTATGTCTCTGACTGAGTTTGCATTACTGCTTATTTTGACCTCTCTGCTGGCTGTGAAAAGCTCATTTTTAACGTTCAATTCAGAAAGTGATAAAAACAGATCCAGCCATTAAAAAGCGTTTTCTTTTTGTTTTAGACAACATTTCATGCACTGTCAAACATGGTAAAGCAAGTTGCAAGTGAAAATCTATTTCTCTGACTGAGTTTGCATTACTGCTTATTTTGACCTCTGCTGGCTGAGAAAAGCTCATTTTCAACGTCCAATACACAATGTGATAAAACCAGATCCAGCCACTAAAATGCATCATTCTTTTTGTTTTAGACAACATTTCATGTACTGTTAAACATGTTAAAGCAAGTTGCAAGTGAAATTCTATGTCTCTGACTGAGTTTGCATTACTGCTTATTTTGACCTCTCTGCTGGCTGTGAAAAGCTCATTTTCAACGTTCAATTCAGAAAGTGATAAAAACAGATCCAGCCATTAAAAAGCGTTTTCTTTTTTGTTTTAGACAACATTTCATGCACTGTCAAACATGTTTAAGCAAGTTGCAAGTTAAAATCTCTGTCTCTGACTGAGTTTGCATTACTGCTTATTTTTACCTCTGCTGGCTGAGAAAAGCTCATTTTCAACGTCCAATACACAATGTGATAAAACCAGATCCAGCCACTAAAATGCATCATTCTTTTTGTTTTAGACAACATTTTATGCACTGTTAAATATGTTTAAGAAAGTTGCAAGTGAAAATCTATGTCTCTGACTGAGTTTGCATTACTGCTTATTTTGACCTCTGCTGGCTGAGAAAAGCTCATTTTCAACGTTCAATTCAGAATGTGATAAAACCAGATCCAGCCACTAAAATGCATCATTCTTTTTGTTTTAGACAACAATTCATGCACTGTTAAACATGTTAAAGCAAGTTGCAAGTGAAAATCTATGTCTCTGACTGAGTTTCCATTACTGCTTATTTTGACCTCTGCTGGCTGAGAAAAGCTCATTTTCAACGGTCAATGAAGAATGTGATAAAACCAGATCCAGCCACTAAAATGCATCATTCTTTTTGTTTTAGACAACATTTCATGCACTGTTAAACATGTTAAAGAAAGTTGCAAGTGAAAATCCATGTCTATGACTGAGTTTGCATTACTGCTTATTTTGACCTCTGCTGGCTCTGAAAAGCTCATTTTCAACGTTCAATACAGAATATGATAAAACCAGATCCAGCTACTAAAATGCATCAATCTTTTTGTTTTAGACAACATTTCATGCACTGTTAAACATGTTAAAGCAAGTTGCAAGTGAAAATCTATGTCTCTGACTGAGTTTGCATTACTGCTTATTTTGACCTCTGCTGGCTGAGAAAAGCTCATTTTCAACGTTCAATTCAGAATGTGATAAAACCAGATCCAGCCACTAAAATGCATCATTCTTTTTGTTTTAGACAACAATTCATGCACTGTTCAACATGTTAAAGCAAGTTGCAAGTGAAAATCTATGTCTCTGACTTAGTTTGCATTACTGCTTATTTTGACCTCTGCTGGCTGAGAACAGCTCATTTTCAACGTTCAATTCAGAATGTGATAAAACCAGATCCAGCCACTAAAATGCATCATTCTTTTTGTTTTAGACAACATTTCATGCACTGTTAAACATGTTAAAGCAAGTTGCAAGTGAAAATCTATGTCTCTGACTGAGTTTGCATTACTGCTTATTTTGACCTCTGCTGGCTGAGAACAGCTCATTTTCAACGTTGAATTCAGAATGTGATAAAACCAGATCCAGCCACTAAAATGCATCATTCTTTTTGTTTTAGACAACATTTCATGCACTGTTAAACATGTTAAAGCAAGTTGCAAGTGAAAATCTATGTCGATGACTGAGTTTGCATTACTGCTTATTTTGTCTTCTGCTGGCTCTGAAAAGCTCATTTTCAACGTTCAATTCAGAATGTGATAAAACCAGATCCAGCCACTAAATTGCATCATTATTTTTGTTTTAGACAACAATTCATGCACTGTGAAACATGTTAAAGCAAGTTGCAAGTGAAAATCTAAGTCTCTGACTGAGTTTGCATTACTGCTTATTTTGACCTCTGCTGGCTGAGAAAAGCTCGTTTTCAACGTTCAATTCAGAATGTGATAAAACCAGATCCAGCCACTAAAATGCATCATTCTTTTTGTTTTAGACAACAATTCATGCACTGTTAAACATGTTAAAGCAAGTTGCAAGTGAAAATCTATGTCTCTGACTGAGTTTGCATTACTGCTTATTTTGACCTCTGCTGGCTGAGAACAGCTCATTTTCAACGTTAAATTCAGAAAGTGATAAAACCAGATCCAGCCACTAAAATGCATCATTCTTTTTGATTTAGACAACATTTCATTTACTGTTAAACATGTTAAAGCAAGTTGCAAGTGAAAATCTATGTCTCTGACTGAGTTTGCATTAATGCTTATTTTGACCTCTGCTGGCTGAGAACAGCTCATTTTCAACGTTCAATTCAGAATGTGATAAAACCAGATCCAGCCACTAAAATGCATCATTCTTTTTGTTTTAGACAACAATTCATGCACTGTTAAACATGTTAAAGCAAGTTGCAAGTGAAAATCTATGTCTCTGACTGAGTTTGCATTACTGCTTATTTTGACCTCTGCTGGCTGAGAACAGCTCATTTTCAACGTTTCATTCAGATTGTGATAAAACCAGATCCAGCCACTAAAATGCATCATTCTTTTTGTTTTAGACAACAATTCATGCACTGTTAAACATGTTAAAGCAAGTTGCAAGTGAAAATCTATGTCTCTGACTGAGTTTGCATTACTGCTTATTTTGACCTCTGCTGGCTAAGAACAGCTCATTTTCAACGTTGAATTCAGAAAGTGATAAAACCAGATCCAGCCACTAAAATGCATCATTCTTTTTGATTTAGACAACATTTCATGCACTGTTAAACATGTTAAAGCAAGTTGCAAGTGAAAATCTATGTCTCTGACTGAGTTTGCATTACTGCTTATTTTGACCTCTGCTGGCTGAGAAAAGCTCATTTTCAACGTTCAATTCAGAATGTGATAAAACCAGATCCAGCCACTAAAATGCATCATTCTTTTTGTTTTAGACAACATTTCATGCACTGTTAAACATGTTAAAGCAAGTTGCAAGTGAAAATCTATGTCTCTGACTGAGTTTGCATTACTGCTTATTTTGACCTCTGCTGGCTGAGAAAAGCTCATTTTCAACGTTCAATTCAGAATGTGATAAAACCAGATCCAGCCACTAAAATGCATCATTCTTTTTGTTTTAGACAACATTTCATGCACTGTTTAACATGTTAAAGCAGGTTGCAAGTGAAAATCTATGTCTATGACTGAGTTTGCATTACTGCTTATTTTGACCTCTGCTGGCTCTGAAAAGCTCATTTTCAACGTTCAATACAGAATGTGATAAAACCAGATCCAGCTACTAAAAAGCATTTTCTTTTTGTTTTAGACAACATTTCATGCACTGTTAAATATGTTTAAGAAAGTTGCAAGTGAAAATCTTTGTCTCTGACTGAGTTTGCATTACTGCTTATTTTGACCTCTGCTGGCTCTGAAAAGCTCATTTTCAACGTTCAACACAGAATGTGATAAAACCAGTTCCAGCCACTAAAAAGCATTTTCTTTTTGTTTTAGACAACATTTCATGCACTGTTAAATATGTTTAAGAAAGTTGCAAGTGAAAATCTATGTCTCTGACTGAGTTTGCATTACTGCTTATTTTGACCTCTGCTGGCTCTGAAAAGCTCATTTTCAACGTTCAATTCAGAATGTGATAAAACCAGATCCAGCCACTAAAAAGCATTTTCTTTTTGTTTTAGACAACATTTCATGCACTGTTAAACATGTTAAAGCAAGTTGCAAGTGAAAATCTATGTCTCTGACTGAGTTTGCATTACTGCTTATTTTGACCTCTGCTGGCTCTGAAAAGCTCATTTTCAACGTTCAATTCAGAATGTGATAAAACCAGATCCAGCCACTAAAATGCATCATTCTTTTTGTTTTAGACAACATTTCATGCACTGTTAAACATGTTAAAGCAAGTTGCAAGTGAAAATCTATGTCTCTGACTGAGTTTGCATTACTGCTTATTTTGACCTCTGCTGGCTCTAAAAAGCTCATTTTCAACGTTCAATTCAGAATGTGATAAAACCAGATCCAGCCACTAAAAAGCATTTTCTTTTTGTTTTAGACAACATTTCATGCACTGTTAAACATGTTAAAGCAAGTTGCAAGTGAAAATCTATGTCTATGACTGAGTTTGCATTACTGCTTATTTTGACCTCTGCTGGCTCTGAAAAGCTCATTTTCAACGTTCAATTCAGAATGTGATAAAACCAGATCCAGCCACTAAAATGCATCATTCTTTTTGTTTTAGACAACAATTCATGCACTGTTAAACATGTTAAAGCAAGTTGCAAGTGAAAATCTATGTCTCTGACTGAGTTTGCATTACTGCTTATTTTGACCTCTGCTGGCTGAGAACAGCTCATTTTCAACGTTTCATTCAGATTGTGATAAAACCAGATCCAGATACTAAAATGCATCATTCTTTTTGTTTTAGACAACAATTCATGCACTGTTAAACATGTTAAAGCAAGTTGCAAGTGAAAATCTATGTTTCTGACTGAGTTTGCATTACTGCTTATTTTGACCTCTGCTGGCTGAGAACAGCTCATTTTCAACGTTTCATTCAGAATGTGATAAAACCAGATCCAGCCACTAAAATGCATCATTCTTTTTGTTTTAGACAACATTTCATGCACTGTTAAACATGTTAAAGCAAGTTGCAAGTGAAAATCTATGTCTCTGACTGAGTTTGCATTACTGCTTATTTTGACCTCTGCTGGCTGAGTAAAGCTCATTTTCAACGTCCAATACAGAATGTGATAAAACCAGATCCAGCTGCTAAAATGCATCATTCTTTTTGTTTTAGACAACATTTCATGCACTGTTAAACATGTTAAAGCAAGTTGCAAGTGAAAATCTATGTCTATGACTGAGTTTGCATTACTGCTTATTTTGACCTCTGCTGGGTCTGAAAAGCTCATTTTCAACGTTCAATTCAGAATGTGATAAAACCAGATCCAGCCACTAAAAAGCATTTTCTTTTTGTTTTAGACAACATTTCATGCACTGTTGAATATGTTTAGGAAAGTTGCAAGTGAAAATCTTTGTCTCTGACTGAGTTTGCATTACTGCTTATTTTGACCTCTGCTGGCTGAGAACAGCTCATTTTCAACGTTCAATTCAGAATGTGAGAAAACCAGATCCAGCCACTAAAATGCATCATTCTTTTTGTTTTAGACAACATTTCATGCACTGTTAAACATGTTAAAGCAAGTTGCAAGTGAAAATCTATGTCTATGACTGAGTTTGCATTACTGCTTATTTTGACCTCTGCTGGCTCTGAAAAGCTCATTTTCAACGTTCAATTCAGAATGTGATAAAACCAGATCCAGCCACTAAAAAGCATTTTCTTTTTGTTTTAGACAACATTTCATGCACTGTTAAATATGTTTAGGAAAGTTGCAAGTGAAAATCTTTGTCTCTGACTGAGTTTGCATTACTGCTTATTTTGACCTCTGCCGGCTGAGAACAGCTCATTTTCAACGTTCAATTCAGAATGTGATAAAACCAGATCCAGCTACTAAAATGCATCATTCTTTTTGTTTTAGACAACATTTCATGCACTGTTAAACATGTTAAAGCAAGTTGCAAGTGAAAATCTATGTCTCTGACTGAGTTTGCATTACTGCTTATTTTGACCTCTGCTGGCTGTGAAAAGCTCATTTTCAACGTTCAATTCAGAATGTGATAAAACCAGTTCCAGCCACTAAAAAGCATTTTCTTTTTGTTTTAGACAACATTTCATGCACTGTTAAACATGTTAAAGCAAGTTGCAAGTGAAAATCTTTGTCTCTGACTGAGTTTGCATTACTGCTTATTTTGACCTCTGCTGGCTCTGAAAAGCTCATTTTCAACGTCCAAAACAGAATGTTATAAAACCAGATCCAGCTTCTAAAATGCATCATTCTTTTTGTTTTAGACAACATTTCATGCACTGTTAAACATGTTAAAGCAAGTTGCAAGTGAAAATCTTTGTCTCTGACTGAGTTTGCATTACTGCTTATTTTGACCTCTGCTGGCTCTGAAAAGCTCATTTTCAACGTTCAATTCAGAATGTGATAAAACCAGTTCCAGCCACTAAAAAGCATTTTCTTTTTGTTTTAGACAACATTTCATGCACTGTTAAACATGTTAAAGCAAGTTGCAAGTGAAAATCTTTGTCTCTGACTGAGTTTGCATTACTGCTTATTTTGACCTCTGCTGGCTCTGAAAAGCTCATTTTCAACGTCCAAAACAGAATGTTATAAAACCAGATCCAGCTTCTAAAATGCATCATTCTTTTTATTTTAGACAACATTTCATGCACTGTTAAACATGTTAAAGCAAGTTGCAAGTGAAAATCTATGTCTATGACTGAGTTTTCATTACTGCTTATTTTGACCTCTGCTGGCTCTGAAAAGCTCATTTTCAACGTTCAATTCAGAATGTGATAAAACCAGATCCAGCTTCTAAAATGCATCATTCTTTTTGTTTTAGACAACATTTCATGCACTGTTAAACATGTTAAATCAAGTTGCAAGTAAAAATCTATGTCTATGACTGAGTTTTCATTACTGCTTATTTTGACCTCTTCTGGCTCTGAAAAGCTCATTTTCAACGTTCAATTCAGAATGTGATAAAACCAGTTCCAGCCACTAAAAAGCATTTTCTTTTTGTTTTAGACAACATTTCATGCACTGTTAAACATGTTAAAGCAAGTTGCAAGTGAAAATCTTTGTCTCTGACTGAGTTTGCATTACTGCTTATTTTGACCTCTGCTGGCTCTGAAAAGGTCATTTTCAACGTCCAATACAGAATGTTATAAAACCAGATCCAGCTTCTAAAATGCATCATTCTTTTTGTTTTAGACAACATTTCATGCACTGTTAAACATGTTAAAGCAAGTTGCAAGTGAAAATCTTTGTCTCTGACTGAGTTTGCATTACTGCTTATTTTGACCTCTGCTGGCTCTGAAAAGCTCATTTTCAACGTCCAATACAGAATGTTATAAAACCAGATCCAGCTTCTAAAATGCATCATTCTTTTTGTTTTAGACAACATTTCATGCACTGTTAAACATGTTAAAGCAAGTTGCAAGTGAAAATCTTTGTCTCTGACTGAGTTTGCATTACTGCTTATTTTGACCTCTGCTGGCTCTGAAAAGCTCATTTTCAACGTTCAATTCAGAATGTGATAAAACCAGATCCAGCCACTAAAAAGCATTTTCTTTTTGTTTTAGACAACATTTCATGCACTGTTAAACATGTTAAAGCAAGTTGCAAGTGAAAATCTTTGTCTCTGACTGAGTTTGCATTACTGCTTATTTTGACCTCTGCTGGCTCTGAAAAGCTCATTTTCAACGTCCAATACAGAATGTTATAAAACCAGATCCAGCTTCTAAAATGCATCATTCTTTTTGTTTTAGACAACATTTCATGCACTGTTAAACATGTTAAAGCAAGTTGCAAGTGAAAATCTTTGTCTCTGACTGAGTTTGCATTACTGCTTATTTTGACCTCTGCTGGCTCTGAAAAGCTCATTTTCAACGTTCAATTCAGAATGTGATAAAACCAGATCCAGCTACTAAAATGCATCATTCTTTTTGTTTTAGACAACATTTCATGCACTGTTAAATATGTTTAAGAAATTTGCAAGTGAAAATCTATGTCTCTGACTGAGTTTGCATTACTGCTTATTTTGACCTCTGCTGGCTCTGAAAAGGTCATTTTCAACGTCCAATACAGAATGTTATAAAACCAGATCCAGCTTCTAAAATGCATCATTCTTTTTGTTTTAGACAACATTTCATGCACTGTTAAACATGTTAAAGCAAGTTGCAAGTGAAAATCTTTTTCTCTGACTGAGTTTGCATTACTGCTTATTTTGACCTCTGCTGGCTCTGAAAAGCTCATTTTCAACGTTCAATTCAGAATGTGATAAAACCAGTTCCAGCCACAAAAAAGCATTTTCTTTTTGTTTTAGACAACATTTCATGCACTGTTAAACATGTTTAAGAAAGTTGCAAGTGAAAATCTATGTCTATGACTGAGTTTGCATTACTGCTTATTTTGACCTCTGCTGGCTCTGAAAAGCTCATTTTCAACGTTCAATTCAGAATGTGATAAAACCAGTTCCAGCCACTAAAAAGCATTTTCTTTTTGTTTTAGACAACATTTCATGCACTGTTAAACATGTTAAAGCAAGTTGCAAGTGAAAATCTTTGTCTCTGACTGAGTTTGCATTACTGCTTATTTTGACCTCTGCTGGCTCTGAAAAGCTCATTTTCAACGTTCAATTCAGAATGTGATAAAACCAGATCCAGCCACTAAAATGCATCATTCTTTTTGTTTTAGACAACATTTCATGCACTGTTTAACATGTTAAAGCAGGTTGCAAGTGAAAATCTATGTCTATGACTGAGTTTGCATTACTGCTTATTTTGACCTCTGCTGGCTGTGAAAAGCTCATTTTCAACGTTCAATACAGAATGTGATAAAACCAGATCCAGCTACTAAAAAGCATTTTCTTTTTGTTTTAGACAACATTTCATGCACTGTTAAATATGTTTAAGAAAGTTGCAAGTGAAAATCTTTGTCTCTGACTGAGTTTGCATTACTGCTTATTTTGACCTCTGCTGGCTCTGAAAAGCTCATTTTCAACGTTCAACACAGAATGTGATAAAACCAGTTCCAGCCACTAAAAAGCATTTTCTTTTTGTTTTAGACAACATTTCATGCACTGTTAAATATGTTTAAGAAAGTTGCAAGTGAAAATCTATGTCTCTGACTGAGTTTGCATTACTGCTTATTTTGACCTCTGCTGGCTCTGAAAAGCTCATTTTCAACGTTCAATTCAGAATGTGATAAAACCAGATCCAGCCACTAAAAAGCATTTTCTTTTTGTTTTAGACAACATTTCATGCACTGTTAAACATGTTAAAGCAAGTTGCAAGTGAAAATCTATGTCTCTGACTGAGTTTGCATTACTGCTTATTTTGACCTCTGCTGGCTCTGAAAAGCTCATTTTCAACGTTCAATTCAGAATGTGATAAAACCAGATCCAGCCACTAAAATGCATCATTCTTTTTGTTTTAGACAACATTTCATGCACTGTTAAACATGTTAAAGCAAGTTGCAAGTGAAAATCTATGTCTCTGACTGAGTTTGCATTACTGCTTATTTTGACCTCTGCTGGCTCTAAAAAGCTCATTTTCAACGTTCAATTCAGAATGTGATAAAACCAGATCCAGCCACTAAAAAGCATTTTCTTTTTGTTTTAGACAACATTTCATGCACTGTTAAACATGTTAAAGCAAGTTGCAAGTGAAAATCTATGTCTATGACTGAGTTTGCATTACTGCTTATTTTGACCTCTGCTGGCTCTGAAAAGCTCATTTTCAACGTTCAATTCAGAATGTGATAAAACCAGATCCAGCCACTAAAATGCATCATTCTTTTTGTTTTAGACAACAATTCATGCACTGTTAAACATGTTAAAGCAAGTTGCAAGTGAAAATCTATGTCTCTGACTGAGTTTGCATTACTGCTTATTTTGACCTCTGCTGGCTGAGAACAGCTCATTTTCAACGTTTCATTCAGATTGTGATAAAACCAGATCCAGATACTAAAATGCATCATTCTTTTTGTTTTAGACAACAATTCATGCACTGTTAAACATGTTAAAGCAAGTTGCAAGTGAAAATCTATGTTTCTGACTGAGTTTGCATTA
The DNA here is from genome assembly GCF_052040795.2 of Danio rerio. NCBI lineage: Eukaryota > Metazoa > Chordata > Actinopteri > Cypriniformes > Danionidae > Danio > Danio rerio. The sequence continues at coordinate 37,340,969 of NC_141041.1, forward strand.
CTGCTTATTTTGACCTCTGCTGGCTGAGAACAGCTCATTTTCAACGTTTCATTCAGAATGTGATAAAACCAGATCCAGCCACTAAAATGCATCATTCTTTTTGTTTTAGACAACATTTCATGCACTGTTAAACATGTTAAAGCAAGTTGCAAGTGAAAATCTATGTCTCTGACTGAGTTTGCATTACTGCTTATTTTGACCTCTGCTGGCTGAGTAAAGCTCATTTTCAACGTCCAATACAGAATGTGATAAAACCAGATCCAGCTGCTAAAATGCATCATTCTTTTTGTTTTAGACAACATTTCATGCACTGTTAAACATGTTAAAGCAAGTTGCAAGTGAAAATCTATGTCTATGACTGAGTTTGCATTACTGCTTATTTTGACCTCTGCTGGGTCTGAAAAGCTCATTTTCAACTTTCAATTCAGAATGTGATAAAACCAGATCCAGCCACTAAAAAGCATTTTCTTTTTGTTTTAGACAACATTTCATGCACTGTTGAATATGTTTAGGAAAGTTGCAAGTGAAAATCTTTGTCTCTGACTGAGTTTGCATTACTGCTTATTTTGACCTCTGCTGGCTGAGAACAGCTCATTTTCAACGTTCAATTCAGAATGTGAGAAAACCAGATCCAGCCACTAAAATGCATCATTCTTTTTGTTTTAGACAACATTTCATGCACTGTTAAACATGTTAAAGCAAGTTGCAAGTGAAAATCTATGTCTATGACTGAGTTTGCATTACTGCTTATTTTGACCTCTGCTGGCTCTGAAAAGCTCATTTTCAACGTTCAATTCAGAATGTGATAAAACCAGATCCAGCCACTAAAAAGCATTTTCTTTTTGTTTTAGACAACATTTCATGCACTGTTAAATATGTTTAGGAAAGTTGCAAGTGAAAATCTTTGTCTCTGACTGAGTTTGCATTACTGCTTATTTTGACCTCTGCCGGCTGAGAACAGCTCATTTTCAACGTTCAATTCAGAATGTGATAAAACCAGATCCAGCTACTAAAATGCATCATTCTTTTTGTTTTAGACAACATTTCATGCACTGTTAAACATGTTAAAGCAAGTTGCAAGTGAAAATCTATGTCTCTGACTGAGTTTGCATTACTGCTTATTTTGACCTCTGCTGGCTGTGAAAAGCTCATTTTCAACGTTCAATTCAGAATGTGATAAAACCAGTTCCAGCCACTAAAAAGCATTTTCTTTTTGTTTTAGACAACATTTCATGCACTGTTAAACATGTTAAAGCAAGTTGCAAGTGAAAATCTTTGTCTCTGACTGAGTTTGCATTACTGCTTATTTTGACCTCTGCTGGCTCTGAAAAGCTCATTTTCAACGTCCAAAACAGAATGTTATAAAACCAGATCCAGCTTCTAAAATGCATCATTCTTTTTGTTTTAGACAACATTTCATGCACTGTTAAACATGTTAAAGCAAGTTGCAAGTGAAAATCTTTGTCTATGACTGAGTTTGCATTACTGCTTATTTTGACCTCTGCTGGCTCTGAAAAGCTCATTTTCAACGTTCAATTCAGAATGTGATAAAACCAGTTCCAGCCACTAAAAAGCATTTTCTTTTTGTTTTAGACAACATTTCATGCACTGTTAAACATGTTAAAGCAAGTTGCAAGTGAAAATCTTTGTCTCTGACTGAGTTTGCATTACTGCTTATTTTGACCTCTGCTGGCTCTGAAAAGCTCATTTTCAACGTTCAATTCAGAATGTGATAAAACCAGTTCCAACCACTAAAAAGCATTTTCTTTTTGTTTTAGACAACATTTCATGCACTGTTAAACATGTTAAAGCAAGTTGCAAGTGAAAATCTTTGTCTCTGACTGAGTTTGCATTACTGCTTATTTTGACCTCTGCTGGCTCTGAAAAGCTCATTTTCAACGTCCAAAACAGAATGTTATAAAACCAGATCCAGCTTCTAAAATGCATCATTCTTTTTATTTTAGACAACATTTCATGCACTGTTAAACATGTTAAAGCAAGTTGCAAGTGAAAATCTATGTCTATGACTGAGTTTTCATTACTGCTTATTTTGACCTCTGCTGGCTCTGAAAAGCTCATTTTCAACGTTCAATTCAGAATGTGATAAAACCAGATCCAGCTTCTAAAATGCATCATTCTTTTTGTTTTAGACAACATTTCATGCACTGTTAAACATGTTAAATCAAGTTGCAAGTAAAAATCTATGTCTATGACTGAGTTTTCATTACTGCTTATTTTGACCTCTTCTGGCTCTGAAAAGCTCATTTTCAACGTTCAATTCAGAATGTGATAAAACCAGTTCCAGCCACTAAAAAGCATTTTCTTTTTGTTTTAGACAACATTTCATGCACTGTTAAACATGTTAAAGCAAGTTGCAAGTGAAAATCTTTGTCTCTGACTGAGTTTGCATTACTGCTTATTTTGACCTCTGCTGGCTCTGAAAAGGTCATTTTCAACGTCCAATACAGAATGTTATAAAACCAGATCCAGCTTCTAAAATGCATCATTCTTTTTGTTTTAGACAACATTTCATGCACTGTTAAACATGTTAAAGCAAGTTGCAAGTGAAAATCTTTGTCTCTGACTGAGTTTGCATTACTGCTTATTTTGACCTCTGCTGGCTCTGAAAAGCTCATTTTCAACGTCCAATACAGAATGTTATAAAACCAGATCCAGCTTCTAAAATGCATCATTCTTTTTGTTTTAGACAACATTTCATGCACTGTTAAACATGTTAAAGCAAGTTGCAAGTGAAAATCTTTGTCTCTGACTGAGTTTGCATTACTGCTTATTTTGACCTCTGCTGGCTCTGAAAAGCTCATTTTCAACGTTCAATTCAGAATGTGATAAAACCAGATCCAGCCACTAAAAAGCATTTTCTTTTTGTTTTAGACAACATTTCATGCACTGTTAAACATGTTAAAGCAAGTTGCAAGTGAAAATCTTTGTCTCTGACTGAGTTTGCATTACTGCTTATTTTGACCTCTGCTGGCTCTGAAAAGCTCATTTTCAACGTCCAATACAGAATGTTATAAAACCAGATCCAGCTTCTAAAATGCATCATTCTTTTTGTTTTAGACAACATTTCATGCACTGTTAAACATGTTAAAGCAAGTTGCAAGTGAAAATCTTTGTCTCTGACTGAGTTTGCATTACTGCTTATTTTGACCTCTGCTGGCTCTGAAAAGCTCATTTTCAACGTTCAATTCAGAATGTGATAAAACCAGATCCAGCTACTAAAATGCATCATTCTTTTTGTTTTAGACAACATTTCATGCACTGTTAAATATGTTTAAGAAATTTGCAAGTGAAAATCTTTGTCTCTGACTGAGTTTGCATTACTGCTTATTTTGACCTCTGCTGGCTCTGAAAAGCTCATTTTCAACGTCCAATACAGAATGTTATAAAACCAGATCCAGCTTCTAAAATGCATCATTCTTTTTGTTTTAGACAACATTTCATGCACTGTTAAACATGTTAAAGCAAGTTGCAAGTGAAAATCTTTGTCTCTGACTGAGTTTGCATTACTGCTTATTTTGACCTCTGCTGGCTCTGAAAAGCTCATTTTCAACGTTCAATTCAGAATGTGATAAAACCAGTTCCAACCACTAAAAAGCATTTTCTTTTTGTTTTAGACAACATTTCATGCACTGTTAAACATGTTAAAGCAAGTTGCAAGTGAAAATCTTTGTCTCTGACTGAGTTTGCATTACTGCTTATTTTGACCTCTGCTGGCTCTGAAAAGCTCATTTTCAACGTCCAAAACAGAATGTTATAAAACCAGATCCAGCTTCTAAAATGCATCATTCTTTTTATTTTAGACAACATTTCATGCACTGTTAAACATGTTAAAGCAAGTTGCAAGTGAAAATCTATGTCTATGACTGAGTTTTCATTACTGCTTATTTTGACCTCTGCTGGCTCTGAAAAGCTCATTTTCAACGTTCAATTCAGAATGTGATAAAACCAGTTCCAGCCACTAAAAAGCATTTTCTTTTTGTTTTAGACAACATTTCATGCACTGTTAAACATGTTAAAGCAAGTTGCAAGTGAAAATCTTTGTCTCTGACTAAGTTTGCATTACTGCTTATTTTGACCTCTGCTGGCTCTGAAAAGCTCATTTTCAACGTTCAATTCAGAATGTGATAAAACCAGTTCCAGCCACTAAAAAGCATTTTCTTTTTGTTTTAGACAACATTTCATGCACTAATAAACATGTTAAAGCAAGTTGCAAGTGAAAATCTATGTCTATGACTGAGTTTGCATTACTGCTTATTTTGACCTCTGCTGGCTCTGAAAAGCTCATTTTCAACGTCCAATACAGAATGTTATAAAACCAGATCCAGCTTCTAAAATGCATCATTCTTTTTGTTTTAGACAACAATTCATGCACTGTTAAACATGTGAAAGCAAGTTGCAAGTGAAAATCTATGTCTATGACTGAGTTTGCATTACTGCTTATTTTGACCTCTGCTGGCTCTGAAAAGCTCATTTTCAACGTTCAATTCAGAATGTGATAAAAACCAGTTCCAGCCACTAAAAAGCATTTTCTTTTTGTTTTAGACAACATTTCATGCACTGTTAAACATGTTAAAGCAAGTTGCAAGTGAAAATCTTTGTCTCTGACTGAGTTTGCATTACTGCTTATTTTAACCTCTGCTGGCTCTGAAAAGCTCATTTTCAACGTTCAATTCAGAATGTTATAAAACCAGATCCAGCTTCTAAAATGCATCATTCTTTTTGTTTTAGACAACATTTCATGCACTGTTAAACATGTTAAATCAAGTTGCAAGGTAAAAATCTATGTCTATGACTGAGTTTTCATTACTGCTTATTTTGACCTCTTCTGGCTCTGAAAAGCTCATTTTCAACGTTCAATTCAGAATGTGATAAAACCAGTTCCAGCCACTAAAAAGCATTTTCTTTTTGTTTTAGACAACATTTCATGCACTGTTAAACATGTTAAAGCAAGTTGCAAGTGAAAATCTTTGTCTCTGACTGAGTTTGCATTACTGCTTATTTTGACCTCTGCTGGCTCTGAAAAGGTCATTTTCAATGTCCAATACAGAATGTTATAAAACCAGATCCAGCTTCTAAAATGCATCATTCTTTTTGTTTTAGACAACATTTCATGCACTGGTAAACATGTTAAAGCAAGTTGCAAGTGAAAATCTTTGTCTCTGACTGAGTTTGCATTACTGCTTATTTTGACCTCTGCTGGCTCTGAAAAGCTCATTTTCAACGTTCAATTCAGAATGTGATAAAACCAGTTCCAGCCACTAAAAAGCATTTTCTTTTTGTTTTAGACAACATTTCATGCACTGTTAAACATGTTTAAGAAAGTTGCAAGTGAAAATCTATGTCTATGACTGAGTTTGCATTACTGCTTATTTTGACCTCTGCTGGCTCTGAAAAGCTCATTTTTAACGTTCAATTCAGAATGTGATAAAACCAGTTCCAGCCACTAAAAAGCATTTTCTTTTTGTTTTAGACAACATTTCATGCACTGTTAAATATGTTTAAGAAAGTTGCAAGTGAAAATCTATGTCTCTGACTGAGTTTGCATTACTGCTTATTTTGACCTCTGCTGGCTCTGAAAAGCTCATTTTCAACGTTCAATTCAGAATGTGATAAAACCAGTTCCAGCCACTAAAAAGCATTTTCTTTTTGTTTTAGACAACATTTCATGCACTGTTAAACATGTTAAAGCAAGTTGCAAGTGAAAATCTTTGTCTCTGACTGAGTTTGCATTACTGCTTATTTTGACCTCTGCTGGCTCTGAAAAGCTCATTTTCAACGTCCAATACAGAATGTTATAAAACCAGATCCAGCTTCTAAAATGCATCATTCTTTTTGTTTTAGACAACATTTCATGCACTGTTAAACATGTTAAAGCAAGTTGCAAGTGAAAATCTTTGTCTCTGACTGAGTTTGCATTACTGCTTATTTTGACCTCTGCTGGCTCTGAAAAGCTAATTTTCAACGTTCAATTCAGAATGTGATAAAACCAGATCCAGCTACTAAAATGCATCATTCTTTTTGTTTTAGACAACATTTCATGCACTGTTAAATATGTTTAAGAAATTTGCAAGTGAAAATCTATGTCTCTGACTGAGTTTGCATTACTGCTTATTTTGACCTCTGCTGGCTCTGAAAAGGTCATTTTCAACGTCCAATACAGAATGTTATAAAACCAGATCCAGCTTCTAAAATGCATCATTCTTTTTGTTTTAGACAACATTTCATGCACTGTTAAACATGTTAAAGCAAGTTGCAAGTGAAAATCTTTTTCTCTGACTGAGTTTGCATTACTGCTTATTTTGACCTCTGCTGGCTCTGAAAAGCTCATTTTCAACGTTCAATTCAGAATGTGATAAAACCAGTTCCAGCCACTAAAAAGCATTTTCTTTTTGTTTTAGACAACATTTCATGCACTGTTAAACATGTTTAAGAAAGTTGCAAGTGAAAATCTATGTCTATGACTGAGTTTGCATTACTGCTTATTTTGACCTCTGCTGGCTCTGAAAAGCTCATTTTCAACGTTCAATTCAGAATGTGATAAAACCAGTTCCAGCCACTAAAAAGCATTTTCTTTTTGTTTTAGACAACATTTCATGCACTGTTAAACATGTTAAAGCAAGTTGCAAGTGAAAATCTTTGTCTCTGACTGAGTTTGCATTACTGCTTATTTTGACCTCTGCTGGCTCTGAAAAGCTCATTTTCAACGTTCAATTCAGAATGTGATAAAACCAGTTCCAGCCACTAAAAAGCATTTTCTTTTTGTTTTAGACAACATTTCATGCACTGTTAAACATGTTAAAGCAAGTTGCAAGTGAAAATCTTTGTCTCTGACTGAGTTTGCATTACTGCTTATTTTGACCTCTGCTGGCTCTGAAAAGCTCATTTTCAACGTTCAATTCAGAATGTGATAAAACCAGTTCCAGCCACTAAAAAGCATTTTCTTTTTGTTTTAGACAACATTTCATGCACTGTTAAACATGTTAAAGCAAGTTGCAAGTGAAAATCTATGTATATGACTAAGTTTGCATTACTGCTTATTGTGACCTCTGCTGGCTCTGAAAAGCTCATTTTTAACGTTCAATTCAGAATGTGATAAAACCAGTTCCAGCCACTAAAAAGCATTTTCTTTTTGTTTTAGACAACATTTCATGCACTGTTAAATATGTTTAAGAAAGTTGCAAGTGAAAATCTTTGTCTCTGACTGAGTTTGCATTACTGCTTATTTTAACCTCTGCTGGCTCTGAAAAGCTCATTTTCAATGTTCAATTCAGAATGTTATAAAACCAGATCCAGCTTCTAAAATGCATCATTCTTTTTGTTTTAGACAACATTTCATGCACTGTTAAACATGTTAAATCAAGTTGCAAGGTAAAAATCTATGTCTATGACTGAGTTTTCATTACTGCTTATTTTGACCTCTTCTGGCTCTGAAAAGCTCATTTTCAACGTTCAATTCAGAATGTGATAAAACCAGTTCCAGCCACTAAAAAGCATTTTCTTTTTGTTTTAGACAACATTTCATGCACTGTTAAACATGTTAAAGCAAGTTGCAAGTGAAAATCTTTGTCTCTGACTGAGTTTGCATTACTGCTTATTTTGACCTCTGCTGGCTCTGAAAAGGTCATTTTCAACGTCCAATACAGAATGTTATAAAACCAGATCCAGCTTCTAAAATGCATCATTCTTTTTGTTTTAGACAACATTTCATGCACTGTTAAACATGTTAAAGCAAGTTGCAAGTGAAAATCTTTGTCTCTGACTGAGTTTGCATTACTGCTTATTTTGACCTCTGCTGGCTCTGAAAAGCTCATTTTCAACGTTCAATTCAGAATGTGATAAAACCAGTTCCAGCCACTAAAAAGCATTTTCTTTTTGTTTTAGACAACATTTCATGCACTGTTAAACATGTTTAAGAAAGTTGCAAGTGAAAACTCAGTCAGAGACAAAGATTTTCACTTGCAACTTGCTTTAACATGTTTAACAGTGCATGAAATGTTGTCTAAAACAAAAAGAATGATGCATTTTAGAAGCTGGATCTGGTTTTATAACATTCTGTATTGGACGTTGAAAATGGGCTTTTCAGAGCCAGCAGAGGTCAAAATAAGCAGTAATGCAAACTCAGTCAGAGACAAAGATTTTCACTTGCAACTTGCTTTAACATGTTTAACAGTGCATGAAATGTTGTCTAAAACAAAAAAAAAAATGCTTTTTAGTGGCTGGAACTGGTTTTATCACATTCTGAATTGATGAGTTTGCATTACTGCTTATTTTGACCTCTGCTGGCTCTGAAAAGCTCATTTTCAACGTTCAATTCAGAATGTGATAAAACCAGTTCCAGCCACTAAAAAGCATTTTCTTTTTGTTTTAGACAACATTTCATGCACTGTTAAACATGTTAAAGCAAGTTGCAAGTGAAAATCTTTGTCTCTGACTGAGTTTGCATTACTGCTTATTTTGACCTCTGCTGGCTCTGAAAAGCTCATTTTCAACGTCCAAAACAGAATGTTATAAAACCAGATCCAGCTTCTAAAATGCATCATTCTTTTTATTTTAGACAACATTTCATGCACTGTTAAACATGTTAAAGCAAGTTGCAAGTGAAAATCTATGTCTATGACTGAGTTTTCATTACTGCTTATTTTGACCTCTGCTGGCTCTGAAAAGCTCATTTTCAACGTTCAATTCAGAATGTGATAAAACCAGATCCAGTTTCTAAAATGCATCATTCTTTTTGTTTTAGACAACATTTCATGCACTGTTAAACATGTTAAATCAAGTTGCAAGTAAAAATCTATGTCTATGACTGAGTTTTCATTACTGCTTATTTTGACCTCTTCTGGCTCTGAAAAGCTCATTTTCAACGTTCAATTCAGAATGTGATAAAACCAGTTCCAGCCACTAAAAAGCATTTTCTTTTTGTTTTAGACAACATTTCATGCACTGTTAAACATGTTAAAGCAAGTTGCAAGTGAAAATCTTTGTCTCTGACTGAGTTTGCATTACTGCTTATTTTGACCTCTGCTGGCTCTGAAAAGCTCATTTTCAACGTCCAATACAGAATGTTATAAAACCAGATCCAGCTTCTAAAATGCATCATTCTTTTTGTTTTAGACAACATTTCATGCACTGTTAAACATGTTAAAGCAAGTTGCAAGTGAAAATCTTTGTCTCTGACTGAGTTTGCATTACTGCTTATTTTGACCTCTGCTGACTCTGAAAAGCTCATTTTCAACGTCCAATACAGAATGTTATAAAACCAGATCCAGCTTCTAAAATGCATCATTCTTTTTGTTTTAGACAACATTTCATGCACTGTTAAACATGTTAAAGCAAGTTGCAAGTGAAAATCTTTGTCTCTGACTGAGTTTGCATTACTGCTTATTTTGACCTCTGCTGGCTCTGAAAAGCTCATTTTCAACGTTCAATTCAGAATGTGATAAAACCAGTTCCAGCCACTAAAAAGCATTTTCTTTTTGTTTTAGACAACATTTCATGCACTGTTAAATATGTTTAAGAAAGTTGCAAGTGAAAATCTATGTCTCTGACTGAGTTTGCATTACTGCTTATTTTGACCTCTGCTGGCTCTGAAAAGCTCATTTTCAACGTTCAATTCAGAATGTGATAAAACCAGTTCCAGCCACTAAAAAGCATTTTCTTTTTGTTTTAGACAACATTTCATGCACTGTTAAACATGTTAAAGCAAGTTGCAAGTGAAAATCTTTGTCTCTGACTGAGTTTGCATTACTGCTTATTTTGACCTCTGCTGGCTCTGAAAAGCTCATTTTCAACGTCCAATACAGAATGTTATAAAACCAGATCCAGCTTCTAAAATGCATCATTCTTTTTGTTTTAGACAACATTTCATGCACTGTTAAACATGTTAAAGCAAGTTGCAAGTGAAAATCTTTGTCTCTGACTGAGTTTGCATTACTGCTTATTTTGACCTCTGCTGGCTCTGAAAAGCTCATTTTCAACGTTCAATTCAGAATGTGATAAAACCAGATCCAGCTACTAAAATGCATCATTCTTTTTGTTTTAGACAACATTTCATGCACTGTTAAATATGTTTAAGAAATTTGCAAGTGAAAATCTATGTCTCTGACTGAGTTTGCATTACTGCTTATTTTGACCTCTGCTGGCTCTGAAAAGGTCATTTTCAACGTCCAATACAGAATGTTATAAAACCAGATCCAGCTTCTAAAATGCATCATTCTTTTTGTTTTAGACAACATTTCATGCACTGTTAAACATGTTAAAGCAAGTTGCAAGTGAAAATCTTTTTCTCTGACTGAGTTTGCATTACTGCTTATTTTGACCTCTGCTGGCTCTGAAAAGCTCATTTTCAACGTTCAATTCAGAATGTGATAAAACCAGTTCCAGCCACTAAAAAGCATTTTCTTTTTGTTTTAGACAACATTTCATGCACTGTTAAACATGTTTAAGAAAGTTGCAAGTGAAAATCTATGTCTATGACTGAGTTTGCATTACTGCTTATTTTGACCTCTGCTGGCTCTGAAAAGCTCATTTTCAACGTTCAATTCAGAATGTGATAAAACCAGTTCCAGCCACTAAAAAGCATTTTCTTTTTGTTTTAGACAACATTTCATGCACTGTTAAACATGTTAAAGCAAGTTGCAAGTGAAAATCTTTGTCTCTGACTGAGTTTGCATTACTGCTTATTTTGACCTCTGCTGGCTCTGAAAAGCTCATTTTCAACGTTCAATTCAGAATGTGATAAAACCAGTTCCAGCCACTAAAAAGCATTTTCTTTTTGTTTTAGACAACATTTCATGCACTGTTAAACATGTTAAAGCAAGTTGCAAGTGAAAATCTTTGTCTCTGACTGAGTTTGCATTACTGCTTATTTTGACCTCTGCTGGCTCTGAAAAGCTCATTTTCAACGTTCAATTCAGAATGTGATAAAACCAGTTCCAGCCACTAAAAAGCATTTTCTTTTTGTTTTAGACAACATTTCATGCACTGTTAAATATGTTAAAGCAAGTTGCAAGTGAAAATCTTTGTCTCTGACTGAGTTTGCATTACTGCTTATTTTGACCTCTGCTGGCTCTGAAAAGGTCATTTTCAACGTCCAATACAGAATGTTATAAAACCAGATCCAGCTTCTAAAATGCATCATTCTTTTTGTTTTAGACAACAATTCATGCACTGTTAAACATGTGAAAGCAAGTTGCAAGTGAAAATCTATGTCTATGACTGAGTTTTCATTACTGCTTATTTTGACCTCTGCTGGCTCTGAAAAGCTCATTTTCAACGTTCAATTCAGAATGTGATAAAACCAGTTCCAGCCACTAAAAAGCATTTTCTTTTTGTTTTAGACAACATTTCATGCACTGTTAAACATGTTAAAGCAAGTTGCAAGTGAAAATCTTTGTCTCTGACTGAGTTTGCATTACTGCTTATTTTAACTTCTGCTGGCTCTGAAAAGCTCATTTTCAACGTTCAATTCAGAATGTTATAAAACCAGATCCAGCTTCTAAAATGCATCATTCTTTTTGTTTTAGACAACATTTCATGCACTGTTAAACATGTTAAATCAAGTTGCAAGGTAAAAATCTATGTCTATGACTGAGTTTTCATTACTGCTTATTTTGACCTCTTCTGGCTCTGAAAAGCTCATTTTCAACGTTCAATTCAGAATGTGATAAAACCAGTTCCAGCCACTAAAAAGCATTTTCTTTTTGTTTTAGACAACATTTCATGCACTGTTAAACATGTTAAAGCAAGTTGCAAGTGAAAATCTTTGTCTCTGACTGAGTTTGCATTACTGCTTATTTTGACCTCTGCTGGCTCTGAAAAGGTCATTTTCAACGTCCAATACAGAATGTTATAAAACCAGATCCAGCTTCTAAAATGCATCATTCTTTTTGTTTTAGACAACATTTCATGCACTGTTAAACATGTTAAAGCAAGTTGCAAGTGAAAATCTTTGTCTCTGACTGAGTTTGCATTACTGCTTATTTTGACCTCTGCTGGCTCTGAAAAGCTCATTTTCAACGTTCAATTCAGAATGTGATAAAACCAGTTCCAGCCACTAAAAAGCATTTTCTTTTTGTTTTAGACAACATTTCATGCACTGTTAAACATGTTTAAGAAAGTTGCAAGTGAAAATCTATGTCTATGACTGAGTTTGCATTACTGCTTATTTTGACCTCTGCTGGCTCTGAAAAGCTCATTTTCAACGTTCAATTCAGAATGTGATAAAACCAGTTCCAGCCACTAAAAAGCATTTTCTTTTTGTTTTAGACAACATTTCATGCACTGTTAAACATGTTAAAGCAAGTTGCAAGTGAAAATCTTTGTCTCTGACTGAGTTTGCATTACTGCTTATTTTGACCTCTGCTGGCTCTGAAAAGCTCATTTTCAACGTTCAATTCAGAATGTGATAAAACCAGTTCCAGCCACTAAAAAGCATTTTCTTTTTGTTTTAGACAACATTTCATGCACTGTTAAACATGTTAAAGCAAGTTGCAAGTGAAAATCTTTGTCTATGACTAAGTTTGCATTACTGCTTATTGTGACCTCTGCTGGCTCTATTTTTAACGTTCAATTCAGAATGTGATAAAACCAGTTCCAGCCACTAAAAAGCATTTTCTTTTTGTTTTAGACAACATTTCATGCACTGTTAAATATGTTTAAGAAAGTTGCAAGTGAAAATCTATGTCTCTGACTGAGTTTGCATTACTGCTTATTTTGACCTCTGCTGGCTCTGAAAAGCTCATTTTCAACGTTCAATTCAGAATGTGATAAAACCAGTTCCAGCCACTAAAAAGCATTTTCTTTTTGTTTTAGACAACATTTCATGCACTGTTAAACATGTTAAAGCAAGTTGCAAGTGAAAATCTTTGTCTCTGACTGAGTTTGCATTACTGCTTATTTTGACCTCTGCTGGCTCTGAAAAGGTCATTTTCAACGTCCAATACAGAATGTGATAAAACCAGTTCCAGCCACTAAAAAGCATTTTTTTTTTTGTTTTAGACAACATTTCATGCACTGTTAAACATGTTAAAGCAAGTTGCAAGTGAAAATCTTTGTCTCTGACTGAGTTTGCATTACTGCTTATTTTGACCTCTGCTGGCTCTGAAAAGCTCATTTTCAACGTCCAATACAGAATGTTATAAAACCAGATCCAGCTTCTAAAATGCATCATTCTTTTTGTTTTAGACAACATTTCATGCACTGTTAAACATGTTAAAGCAAGTTGCAAGTGAAAATCTTTGTCTCTGACTGAGTTTGCATTACTGCTTATTTTGACCTCTGCTGGCTCTGAAAAGCTCATTTTCAACGTCCAAAACAGAATGTTATAAAACCAGATCCAGCTTCTAAAATGCATCATTCTTTTTGTTTTACACAACATTTCATGCACTGTTAAACATGTTAAAGCAAGTTGCAAGTAAAAATCTTTGTCTCTTACTGAGTTTGCATTACTGCTTATTTTGACCTCTGCTGGCTCTGAAAAGCTCATTTTCAACGTTCAATTCAGAATGTGATAAAACCAGTTCCAGCCACTAAAAAGCATTTTCTTTTTGTTTTAGACAACATTTCATGCACTGTTAAACATGTTAAAGCAAGTTGCAAGTGAAAATCTTTGTCTCTGACTGAGTTTGCATTACTGCTTATTTTGACCTCTGCTGGCTCTGAAAAGGTCATTTTCAACGTCCAATACAGAATGTTATAAAACCAGATCCAGCTTCTAAAATGCATCATTCTTTTTGTTTTAGACAACATTTCATGCACTGTTAAACATGTTAAAGCAAGTTGCAAGTGAAAATCTTTGTCTCTGACTGAGTTTGCATTACTGCTTATTTTGACCTCTGCTGGCTCTGAAAAGCTCATTTTCAACGTTCAATTCAGAATGTGATAAAACCAGTTCCAGCCACTAAAAAGCATTTTCTTTTTGTTTTAGACAACATTTCATGCACTGTTAAACATGTTTAAGAAAGTTGCAAGTGAAAATCTATGTCTATGACTGAGTTTGCATTACTGCTTATTTTGACCTCTGCTGGCTCTGAAAAGCTCATTTTCAACGTTCAATTCAGAATGTGATAAAACCAGTTCCAGCCACTAAAAAGCATTTTCTTTTTGTTTTAGACAACATTTCATGCACTGTTAAACATGTTAAAGCAAGTTGCAAGTGAAAATCTTTGTCTCTGACTGAGTTTGCATTACTGCTTATTTTGACCTCTGCTGGCTCTGAAAAGCTCATTTTCAACGTTCAATTCAGAATGTGATAAAACCAGTTCCAGCCACTAAAAAGCATTTTCTTTTTGTTTTAGACAACATTTCATGCACTGTTAAACATGTTAAAGCAAGTTGCAAGTGAAAATCTTTGTCTATGACTAAGTTTGCATTACTGCTTATTGTGACCTCTGCTGGCTCTATTTTTAACGTTCAATTCAGAATGTGATAAAACCAGTTCCAGCCACTAAAAAGCATTTTCTTTTTGTTTTAGACAACATTTCATGCACTGTTAAACATGTTAAAGCAAGTTGCAAGTGAAAATCTTTGTCTCTGACTGAGTTTGCATTACTGCTTATTTTGACCTCTGCTGGCTCTGAAAAGGTCATTTTCAACGTCCAATACAGAATGTGATAAAACCAGTTCCAGCCACTAAAAAGCATTTTTTTTTTGTTTTAGACAACATTTCATGCACTGTTAAACATGTTAAAGCAAGTTGCAAGTGAAAATCTTTGTCTCTGACTGAGTTTGCATTACTGCTTATTTTGACCTCTGCTGGCTCTGAAAAGCTCATTTTCAACGTCCAATACAGAATGTTATAAAACCAGATCCAGCTTCTAAAATGCATCATTCTTTTTGTTTTAGACAACATTTCATGCACTGTTAAACATGTTAAAGCAAGTTGCAAGTGAAAATCTTTGTCTCTGACTGAGTTTGCATTACTGCTTATTTTGACCTCTGCTGGCTCTGAAAAGCTCATTTTCAACGTCCAAAACAGAATGTTATAAAACCAGATCCAGCTTCTAAAATGCATCATTCTTTTTGTTTTAGACAACATTTCATGCACTGTTAAACATGTTAAAGCAAGTTGCAAGTAAAAATCTTTGTCTCTTACTGAGTTTGCATTACTGCTTATTTTGACCTCTGCTGGCTCTGAAAAGCTCATTTTCAACGTTCAATTCAGAATGTGATAAAACCAGTTCCAGCCACTAAAAAGCATTTTCTTTTTGTTTTAGACAACATTTCATGCACTGTTAAACATGTTAAAGCAAGTTGCAAGTGAAAATCTTTGTCTCTGACTGAGTTTGCATTACTGCTTATTTTAACCTCTGCTGGCTCTGAAAAGCTCATTTTCAACGTTCAATTCAGAATGTAATAAAACCAGATCCAGCTTCTAAAATGCATCATTCTTTTTGTTTTAGACAACATTTCATGCACTGTTAAACATGTTAAATCAAGTTGCAAGTAAAAATCTATGTCTATGACTGAGTTTTCATTACTGCTTATTTTGACCTCTTCTGGCTCTGAAAAGCTCATTTTCAACGTTCAATTCAGAATGTGATAAAACCAGTTCCAGCCACTAAAAAGCATTTTCTTTTTGTTTTAGACAACATTTCATGCACTGTTAAACATGTTAAAGCAAGTTGCAAGTGAAAATCTTTGTCTCTGACTGAGTTTGCATTACTGCTTATTTTGACCTCTGCTGGCTCTGAAAAGGTCATTTTCAACGTCCAATACAGAATGTTATAAAACCAGATCCAGCTTCTAAAATGCATCATTCTTTTTGTTTTAGACAACATTTCATGCACTGTTAAACATGTTAAAGCAAGTTGCAAGTGAAAATCTTTGTCTCTGACTGAGTTTGCATTACTGCTTATTTTGACCTCTGCTGGCTCTGAAAAGCTCATTTTCAACGTTCAATTCAGAATGTGATAAAACCAGTTCCAGCCACTAAAAAGCATTTTCTTTTTGTTTTAGACAACATTTCATGCACTGTTAAACATGTTTAAGAAAGTTGCAAGTGAAAATCTATGTCTATGACTGAGTTTGCATTACTGCTTATTTTGACCTCTGCTGGCTCTGAAAAGCTCATTTTCAACGTTCAATTCAGAATGTGATAAAACCAGTTCCAGCCACTAAAAAGCATTTTCTTTTTGTTTTAGACAACATTTCATGCACTGTTAAACATGTTAAAGCAAGTTGCAAGTGAAAATCTTTGTCTCTGACTGAGTTTGCATTACTGCTTATTTTGACCTCTGCTGGCTCTGAAAAGCTCATTTTCAACGTTCAATTCAGAATGTGATAAAACCAGTTCCAGCCACTAAAAAGCATTTTCTTTTTGTTTTAGACAACATTTCATGCACTGTTAAACATGTTAAAGCAAGTTGCAAGTGAAAATCTTTGTCTATGACTAAGTTTGCATTACTGCTTATTGTGACCTCTGCTGGCTCTATTTTTAACGTTCAATTCAGAATGTGATAAAACCAGTTCCAGCCACTAAAAAGCATTTTCTTTTTGTTTTAGACAACATTTCATGCACTGTTAAATATGTTTAAGAAAGTTGCAAGTGAAAATCTATGTCTCTGACTGAGTTTGCATTACTGCTTATTTTGACCTCTGCTGGCTCTGAAAAGCTCATTTTCAACGTTCAATTCAGAATGTGATAAAACCAGTTCCAGCCACTAAAAAGCATTTTCTTTTTGTTTTAGACAACATTTCATGCACTGTTAAACATGTTAAAGCAAGTTGCAAGTGAAAATCTTTGTCTCTGACTGAGTTTGCATTACTGCTTATTTTGACCTCTGCTGGCTCTGAAAAGGTCATTTTCAACGTCCAATACAGAATGTGATAAAACCAGTTCCAGCCACTAAAAAGCATTTTTTTTTTTGTTTTAGACAACATTTCATGCACTGTTAAACATGTTAAAGCAAGTTGCAAGTGAAAATCTTTGTCTCTGACTGAGTTTGCATTACTGCTTATTTTGACCTCTGCTGGCTCTGAAAAGCTCATTTTCAACGTCCAATACAGAATGTTATAAAACCAGATCCAGCTTCTAAAATGCATCATTCTTTTTGTTTTAGACAACATTTCATGCACTGTTAAACATGTTAAAGCAAGTTGCAAGTGAAAATCTTTGTCTCTGACTGAGTTTGCATTACTGCTTATTTTGACCTCTGCTGGCTCTGAAAAGCTCATTTTCAACGTCCAAAACAGAATGTTATAAAACCAGATCCAGCTTCTAAAATGCATCATTCTTTTTGTTTTACACAACATTTCATGCACTGTTAAACATGTTAAAGCAAGTTGCAAGTAAAAATCTTTGTCTCTTACTGAGTTTGCATTACTGCTTATTTTGACCTCTGCTGGCTCTGAAAAGCTCATTTTCAACGTTCAATTCAGAATGTGATAAAACCAGTTCCAGCCACTAAAAAGCATTTTCTTTTTGTTTTAGACAACATTTCATGCACTGTTAAACATGTTAAAGCAAGTTGCAAGTGAAAATCTTTGTCTCTGACTGAGTTTGCATTACTGCTTATTTTGACCTCTGCTGGCTCTGAAAAGGTCATTTTCAACGTCCAATACAGAATGTTATAAAACCAGATCCAGCTTCTAAAATGCATCATTCTTTTTGTTTTAGACAACATTTCATGCACTGTTAAACATGTTAAAGCAAGTTGCAAGTGAAAATCTTTGTCTCTGACTGAGTTTGCATTACTGCTTATTTTGACCTCTGCTGGCTCTGAAAAGCTCATTTTCAACGTTCAATTCAGAATGTGATAAAACCAGTTCCAGCCACTAAAAAGCATTTTCTTTTTGTTTTAGACAACATTTCATGCACTGTTAAACATGTTTAAGAAAGTTGCAAGTGAAAATCTATGTCTATGACTGAGTTTGCATTACTGCTTATTTTGACCTCTGCTGGCTCTGAAAAGCTCATTTTCAACGTTCAATTCAGAATGTGATAAAACCAGTTCCAGCCACTAAAAAGCATTTTCTTTTGGTTTTAGACAACATTTCATGCACTGTTAAACATGTTAAAGCAAGTTGCAAGTGAAAATCTTTGTCTCTGACTGAGTTTGCATTACTGCTTATTTTGACCTCTGCTGGCTCTGAAAAGCTCATTTTCAACGTTCAATTCAGAATGTGATAAAACCAGTTCCAGCCACTAAAAAGCATTTTCTTTTTGTTTTAGACAACATTTCATGCACTGTTAAACATGTTAAAGCAAGTTGCAAGTGAAAATCTTTGTCTATGACTAAGTTTGCATTACTGCTTATTGTGACCTCTGCTGGCTCTATTTTTAACGTTCAATTCAGAATGTGATAAAACCAGTTCCAGCCACTAAAAAGCATTTTCTTTTTGTTTTAGACAACATTTCATGCACTGTTAAACATGTTAAAGCAAGTTGCAAGTGAAAATCTTTGTCTCTGACTGAGTTTGCATTACTGCTTATTTTGACCTCTGCTGGCTCTGAAAAGGTCATTTTCAACGTCCAATACAGAATGTGATAAAACCAGTTCCAGCCACTAAAAAGCATTTTTTTTTTGTTTTAGACAACATTTCATGCACTGTTAAACATGTTAAAGCAAGTTGCAAGTGAAAATCTTTGTCTCTGACTGAGTTTGCATTACTGCTTATTTTGACCTCTGCTGGCTCTGAAAAGCTCATTTTCAACGTCCAATACAGAATGTTATAAAACCAGATCCAGCTTCTAAAATGCATCATTCTTTTTGTTTTAGACAACATTTCATGCACTGTTAAACATGTTAAAGCAAGTTGCAAGTGAAAATCTTTGTCTCTGACTGAGTTTGCATTACTGCTTATTTTGACCTCTGCTGGCTCTGAAAAGCTCATTTTCAACGTCCAAAACAGAATGTTATAAAACCAGATCCAGCTTCTAAAATGCATCATTCTTTTTGTTTTAGACAACATTTCATGCACTGTTAAACATGTTAAAGCAAGTTGCAAGTAAAAATCTTTGTCTCTTACTGAGTTTGCATTACTGCTTATTTTGACCTCTGCTGGCTCTGAAAAGCTCATTTTCAACGTTCAATTCAGAATGTGATAAAACCAGTTCCAGCCACTAAAAAGCATTTTCTTTTTGTTTTAGACAACATTTCATGCACTGTTAAACATGTTAAAGCAAGTTGCAAGTGAAAATCTTTGTCTCTGACTGAGTTTGCATTACTGCTTATTTTAACCTCTGCTGGCTCTGAAAAGCTCATTTTCAACGTTCAATTCAGAATGTAATAAAACCAGATCCAGCTTCTAAAATGCATCATTCTTTTTGTTTTAGACAACATTTCATGCACTGTTAAACATGTTAAATCAAGTTGCAAGTAAAAATCTATGTCTATGACTGAGTTTTCATTACTGCTTATTTTGACCTCTTCTGGCTCTGAAAAGCTCATTTTCAACGTTCAATTCAGAATGTGATAAAACCAGTTCCAGCCACTAAAAAGCATTTTCTTTTTGTTTTAGACAACATTTCATGCACTGTTAAACATGTTAAAGCAAGTTGCAAGTGAAAATCTTTGTCTCTGACTGAGTTTGCATTACTGCTTATTTTGACCTCTGCTGGCTCTGAAAAGGTCATTTTCAACGTCCAATACAGAATGTTATAAAACCAGATCCAGCTTCTAAAATGCATCATTCTTTTTGTTTTAGACAACATTTCATGCACTGTTAAACATGTTAAAGCAAGTTGCAAGTGAAAATCTTTGTCTCTGACTGAGTTTGCATTACTGCTTATTTTGACCTCTGCTGGCTCTGAAAAGCTCATTTTCAACGTTCAATTCAGAATGTGATAAAACCAGTTCCAGCCACTAAAAAGCATTTTCTTTTTGTTTTAGACAACATTTCATGCACTGTTAAACATGTTAAAGCAAGTTGCAAGTGAAAATCTTTGTCTCTGACTGAGTTTGCATTACTGCTTATTTTGACCTCTGCTGGCTCTGAAAAGCTCATTTTCAACGTTCAATTCAGAATGTGATAAATCCAGTTCCAACCACTAAAAAGCATTTTCTTTTTGTTTTAGACAACATTTCATGCACTGTTAAACATGTTAAAGCAAGTTGCAAGTGAAAATCTTTGTCTCTGACTGAGTTTGCATTACTGCTTATTTTGAGCTCTGCTGGCTCTGAAAAGCTCATTTTCAACGTCCAAAACAGAATGTTATAAAACCAGATCCAGCTTCTAAAATGCATCATTCTTTTTATTTTAGACAACATTTCATGCACTGTTAAACATGTTAAAGCAAGTTGCAAGTGAAAATCTATGTCTATGACTGAGTTTTCATTACTGCTTATTTTGACCTCTGAGGGCTCTGAAAAGCTCATTTTCAACGTTCAATTCAGAATGTGATAAAACCAGATCCAGCTTCTAAAATGCATCATTCTTTTTGTTTTAGACAACATTTCATGCACTGTTAAACATGTTAAATCAAGTTGCAAGTAAAAATCTATGTCTATGACTGAGTTTTCATTACTGCTTATTTTGACCTCTTCTGGCTCTGAAAAGCTCATTTTCAACGTTCAATTCAGAATGTGATAAAACCAGTTCCAGCCACTAAAAAGCATTTTCTTTTTGTTTTAGACAACATTTCATGCACTGTTAAACATGTTAAAGCAAGTTGCAAGTGAAAATCTTTGTCTCTGACTGAGTTTGCATTACTGCTTATTTTGACCTCTGCTGGCTCTGAAAAGATCATTTTCAACGTCCAATACAGAATGTTATAAAACCAGATCCAGCTTCTAAAATGCATCATTCTTTTTGTTTTAGACAACATTTCATGCACTGTTAAACATGTTAAAGCAAGTTGCAAGTGAAAATCTTTGTCTCTGACTGAGTTTGCATTACTGCTTATTTTGACCTCTGCTGGCTCTGAAAAGCTCATTTTCAACGTTCAATTCAGAATGTGATAAAACCAGTTCCAGCCACTAAAAAGCATTTTCTTTTTGTTTTAGACAACATTTCATGCACTGTTAAATATGTTTAAGAAAGTTGCAAGTGAAAATCTATGTCTCTGACTGAGTTTGCATTACTGCTTATTTTGACCTCTGCTGGCTCTGAAAAGCTCATTTTCAACGTTCAATTCAGAATGTGATAAAACCAGTTCCAGCCACTAAAAAGCATTTTCTTTTTGTTTTAGACAACATTTCATGCACTGTTAAACATGTTAAAGCAAGTTGCAAGTGAAAATCTATGTCTAGGACTGAGTTTGCATTACTGCTTATTTTGACCTCTGCTGGCTCTGAAAAGCTCATTTTCAACGTTCAATTCAGAATGTGATAAAACCAGTTCCAGCCACTAAAAAGCATTTTCTTTTTGTTTTAGACAACATTTCATGCACTGTTAAATATGTTTAAGAAAGTTGCAAGTGAAAATCTATGTCTCTGACTGAGTTTGCATTACTGCTTATTTTGACCTCTGCTGGCTCTGAAAAGCTCATTTTCAACGTTCAATTCAGAATGTGATAAAACCAGTTCCAGCCACTAAAAAGCATTTTCTTTTTGTTTTAGACAACATTTCATGCACTGTTAAACATGTTAAAGCAAGTTGCAAGTGAAAATCTATGTCTATGACTGAGTTTGCATTACTGCTTATTTTGACCTCTGCTGGCTCTGAAAAGCTCATTTTCAACGTTCAATTCAGAATGTGATAAAACCAGTTCCAGCAACTAAAAAGCATTTTCTTTTTGTTTTAGACAACATTTCATGCACTGTTAAACATGTTAAAGCAAGTTGCAAGTGAAAATCTTTGTCTCTGACTGAGTTTGCATTACTGCTTATTTTGACCTCTGCTGGCTCTGAAAAGCTCATTTTCAACGTTCAATTCAGAATGTGATAAAACCAGTTCCAGCCACTAAAAAGCATTTTCTTTTTGTTTTAGACAACATTTCATGCACTGTTAAATATGTTTAAGAAAGTTGCAAGTGAAAATCTATGTCTCTGACTGAGTTTGCATTACTGCTTATTTTGACCTCTGCTGGCTCTGAAAAGCTCATTTTCAACGTTCAATTCAGAATGTGATAAAACCAGTTCCAGCCACTAAAAAGCATTTTCTTTTTGTTTTAGACAACATTTCATGCACTGTTAAATATGTTTAAGAAAGTTGCAAGTGAAAATCTATGTCTCTGACTGAGTTTGCATTACTGCTTATTTTGACCTCTGCTGGCTCTGAAAAGCTCATTTTCAACGTTCAATTCAGAATGTGATAAAACCAGTTCCAGCCACTAAAAAGCATTTTCTTTTTGTTTTAGACAACATTTCATGCACTGTTAAACATGTTTAAGAAAGTTGCAAGTGAAAATCTATGTCTATGACTGAGTTTGCATTACTGCTTATTTTGACCTCTGCTGGCTCTGAAAAGCTCATTTTCAACGTTCAATTCAGAATGTGATAAAACCAGTTCCAGCCACTAAAAAGCATTTTCTTTTTGTTTGAGACAACATTTCATGCACTGTTAAACATGTTAAAGCAAGTTGCAAGTGAAAATCTTTGTCTCTGACTGAGTTTGCATTACTGCTTATTTTGACCTCTGCTGGCTCTGAAAAGCTCATTTTCAACGTTCAATTCAGAATGTGATAAAACCAGTTCCAGCCACTAAAAAGCATTTTCTTTTTGTTTTAGACAACATTTCATGCACTGTTAAATATGTTTAAGAAAGTTGCAAGTGAAAATCTATGTCTCTGACTGAGTTTGCATTACTGCTTATTTTGACCTCTGCTGGCTCTGAAAAGCTCATTTTCAACGTTCAATTCAGAATGTGATAAAACCAGTTCCAGCCACTAAAAAGCATTTTCTTTTTGTTTTAGACAACATTTCATGCACTGTTAAACATGTTAAAGCAAGTTGCAAGTGAAATTCTTTGTCTCTGACTGAGTTTGCATTACTGCTTATTTTGACCTCTGCTGGCTCTGAAAAGCTCATTTTCAACGTTCAATTCAGAATGTGATAAAACCAGTTCCAGCCACTAAAAAGCATTTTCTTTTTGTTTTAGACAACATTTCATGCACTGTTAAACATGTTTAAGAAAGTTGCAAGTGAAAATCTATGTCTATGACTGAGTTTGCATTACTGCTTATTTTGACCTCTGCTGGCTCTGAAAAGCTCATTTTCAACGTTCAATTCAGAATGTGATAAAACCAGTTCCAGCCACTAAAAAGCATTTTCTTTTTGTTTGAGACAACATTTCATGCACTGTTAAACATGTTAAAGCAAGTTGCAAGTGAAAATCTTTATCTCTGACTGAGTTTGCATTACTGCTTATTTTGACCTCTGCTGGCTCTGAAAAGCTCATTTTCAACGTTCAATTCAGAATGTGATAAAACCAGTTCCAGCCACTAAAAAGCATTTTCTTTTTGTTTTAGACAACATTTCATGCACTGTTAAACATGTTAAAGCAAGTTGCAAGTGAAAATCTATGTCTCTGACTGAGTTTGCATTACTGCTTATTGTGACCTCTGCTGGCTCTGAAAAGCTCATTTTTAACGTTCAATTCAGAATGTGATAAAACCAGTTCCAGCCACTAAAAAGCATTTTCTTTTTGTTTTAGACAACATTTCATGCACTGTTAAATATGTTTAAGAAAGTTGCAAGTGAAAATCTATGTCTCTGACTGAGTTTGCATTACTGCTTATTTTGACCTCTGCTGGCTCTGAAAAGCTCATTTTCAACGTTCAATTCAGAATGTGATAAAACCAGTTCCAGCCACTAAAAAGCATTTTCTTTTTGTTTTAGACAACATTTCATGCACTGTTAAACATGTTAAAGCAAGTTGCAAGTGAAATTCTTTGTCTCTGACTGAGTTTGCATTACTGCTTATTTTGACCTCTGCTGGCTCTGAAAAGCTCATTTTCAACGTTCAATTCAGAATGTGATAAAACCAGTTCCAGCCACTAAAAAGCATTTTCTTTTTGTTTTAGACAACATTTCATGCGCTGTTAAACATGTTAAAGCAAGTTGCAAGTGAAAATCTTTGTCTCTGACTGAGTTTGCATTACTGCTTATTTTGACCTCTGCTGGCTCTGAAAAGCTCATTTTCAACGTCCAATACAGAATGTTATAAAACCAGATCCAGCTTCTAAAATGCATCATTCTTTTTGTTTTAGACAACATTTCATGCACTGTTAAACATGTTAAAGCAAGTTGCAAGTGAAAATCTATGTCTATGACTGAGTTTTCATTACTGCTTATTTTGACCTCTGCTGGCTCTGAAAAGCTCATTTTCAACGTTCAATTCAGAATGTGATAAAACCAGTTCCAGCCACTAAAAAGCATTTTCTTTTTGTTTTAGACAACATTTCATGCACTGTTAAACATGTTAAAGCAAGTTGCAAGTGAAAATCTTTGTCTCTGACTGAGTTTGCATTACTGCTTATTTTGACCTCTGCTGGCTCTGAAAAGCTCATTTTCAACGTCCAATACAGAATGTTATAAAACCAGATCCAGCGTCTAAAATGGATCATTCTTTTTGTTTTAGACAACATTTCATGCACTGTTAAACATGTTAAAGCAAGTTGCAAGTGAAAATCTATGTCTATGACTGAGTTTTCATTACTGCTTATTTTGACCTCTGCTGGCTCTGAAAAGCTCATTTTCAACGTTCAATTCAGAATGTGATAAAACCAGTTCCAGCCACTAAAAAGCATTTTCTTTTTGTTTTAGACAACATTTCATGCACTGTTAAACATGTTAAAGCAAGTTGCAAGTGAAAATCTTTGTCTCTGACTGAGTTTGCATTACTGCTTATTTTGACCTCTGCTGGCTCTGAAAAGCTCATTTTCAACGTTCAATTCAGAATGTGATAAAACCAGTTCCAGCCACTAAAAAGCATTTTCTTTTTGTTTTAGACAACATTTTATGCACTGTTAAATATGTTTAAGAAAGTTGCAAGTGAAAATCTATGTCTCTGACTGAGTTTGCATTACTGCTTATTTTCACCTCTGCTGGCTCTGAAAAGCTCATTTTCAACGTTCAATTCAGAATGTGATAAAACCAGTTCCAGCCACTAAAAAGCATTTTCTTTTTGTTTTAGACAACATTTCATGCACTGTTAAATATGTTTAAGAAAGTTGCAAGTGAAAATCTATGTCTCTGACTGAGTTTGCATTACTGCTTATTTTGACCTCTGCTGGCTCTGAAAAGCTCATTTTCAACGTTCAATTCAGAATGTGATAAAACCAGTTCCAGCCACTAAAAAGCATTTTCTTTTTGTTTTAGACAACATTTCATGCACTGTTAAACATGTTAAAGCAAGTTGCAAGTGAAAATCTTTGTCTCTGACTGAGTTTGCATTACTGCTTATTTTGACCTCTGCTGGCTCTGAAAAGCTCATTTTCAACGTTCAATTCAGAATGTGATAAAACCAGTTCCAGCCACTAAAAAGCATCATTCTTTTTGTTTTAGACAACATTTCATGCACTGTTAAACATGTTAAAGCAAGTTGCAAGTGAAAATCTTTGTCTCTGACTGAGTTTGCATTACTGCTTATTTTGACCTCTGCTGGCTCTGAAAAGGTCATTTTCAACGTCCAATACAGAATGTTATAAAACCAGATCCAGCTTCTAAAATGCATCATTCTTTTTGTTTTAGACAACATTTCATGCACTGTTAAACATGTTAAAGCAAGTTGCAAGTGAAAATCTATGTCTATGACTGAGTTTTCCTTACTGCTTATTTTGACCTCTGCTGGCTCTGAAAAGCTCATTTTCAACGTTCAATTCAGAATGTGATAAAACCAGTTCCAGCCACTAAAAAGCATTTTCTTTTTGTTTTAGACAACATTTCATGCACTGTTAAACATGTTAAAGCAAGTTGCAAGTGAAAATCTTTGTCTCTGACTGAGTTTGCATTACTGCTTATTTTAACCTCTGCTGGCTCTGAAAAGCTCATTTTCAACGTTCAATTCAGAATGTAATAAAACCAGATCCAGCTTCTAAAATGCATCATTCTTTTTGTTTTAGACAACATTTCATGCACTGTTAAACATGTTAAATCAAGTTGCAAGTAAAAATCTATGTCTATGACTGAGTTTTCATTACTGCTTATTTTGACCTCTTCTGGCTCTGAAAAGCTCATTTTCAACGTTCAATTCAGAATGTGATAAAACCAGTTCCAGCCACTAAAAAGCATTTTCTTTTTGTTTTAGACAACATTTCATGCACTGTTAAACATGTTAAAGCAAGTTGCAAGTGAAAATCTTTGTCTCTGACTGAGTTTGCATTACTGCTTATTTTGACCTCTGCTGGCTCTGAAAAGGTCATTTTCAACGTCCAATACAGAATGTTATAAAACCAGATCCAGCTTCTAAAATGCATCATTCTTTTTGTTTTAGACAACATTTCATGCACTGTTAAACATGTTAAAGCAAGTTGCAAGTGAAAATCTATGTCTATGACTGAGTTTTCATTACTGCTTATTTTGACCTCTGCTGGCTCTGAAAAGCTCATTTTCAACGTTCAATTCAGAATGTGATAAAACCAGATCCAGCTTCTGAAATGCATCATTCTTTTTGTTTTAGACAACATTTCATGCACTGTTAAACATGTTAAATCAAGTTGCAAGTAAAAATCTATGTCTATGACTGAGTTTTCATTACTGCTTATTTTGACCTCTTCTGGCTCTGAAAAGCTCATTTTCAACGTTCAATTCAGAATGTGATAAAACCAGTTCCAGCCACTAAAAAGCATTTTCTTTTTGTTTTAGACAACATTTCATGCACTGTTAAACATGTTAAAGCAAGTTGCAAGTGAAAATCTTTGTCTCTGACTGAGTTTGCATTACTGCTTATTTTGACCTCTGCTGGCTCTGAAAAGGTCATTTTCAACGTCCAATACAGAATGTTATAAAACCAGATCCAGCTTCTAAAATGCATCATTCGTTTTGTTTTAGACAACATTTCATGCACTGTTAAACATGTTAAAGCAAGTTGCAAGTGAAAATCTTTGTCTCTGACTGAGTTTGCATTACTGCTTATTTTGACCTCTGCTGGCTCTGAAAAGCTCATTTTCAACGTCCAATACAGAATGTTATAAAACCAGATCCAGCTTCTAAAATGCATCATTCTTTTTGTTTTAGACAACATTTCATGCACTGTTAAACATGTTAAAGCAAGTTGCAAGTGAAAATCTTTGTCTCTGACTGAGTTTGCATTACTGCTTATTTTGACCTCTGCTGGCTCTGAAAAGCTCATTTTCAACGTTCAATTCAGAATGTGATAAAACCAGTTCCAGCCACTAAAAAGCATTTTCTTTTTGTTTTAGACAACATTTCATGCACTGTTAAACATGTTAAAGCAAGTTGCAAGTGAAAATCTATGTCTATGACTAAGTTTGCATTACTGCTTATTGTGACCTCTGCTGGCTCTGAAAAGCTCATTTTTAACGTTCAATTTAGAATGTGATAAAACCAGTTCCAGCCACTAAAAAGCATTTTCTATTTGTTTTAGACAACATTTCATGCACTGTTAAATATGTTTAAGAAAGTTGCAAGTGAAAATCTATGTCTCTGACTGAGTTTGCATTACTGCTTATTTTGACCTCTGCTGGCTCTGAAAAGCTCATTTTCAACGTTCAATTCAGAATGTGATAAAACCAGTTCCAGCCACTAAAAAGCATTTTCTTTTTGTTTTAGACAACATTTCATGCACTGTTAAACATGTTAAAGCAAGTTGCAAGTGAAAATCTTTGTCTCTGACTGAGTTTGCATTACTGCTTATTTTGACCTCTGCTGGCTCTAAAAAAGCTCATTTTCAACGTTCAATTCAGAATGTGATAAAACCAGTTCCAGCCACTAAAAAGCATTTTCTTTTTGTTTTAGACAACATTTCATGCACTGTTAAACATGTTAAAGCAAGTTGCAAGTGAAAATCTTTGTCTCTGACTGAGTTTGCATTACTGCTTATTTTGACCTCTGCTGGCTCTGAAAAGCTCATTTTCAACGTCCAATACAGAATGTTATAAAACCAGATCCAGCTTCTAAAATGCATCATTCTTTTTGTTTTAGACAACATTTCATGCACTGTTAAACATGTTAAAGCAAGTTGCAAGTGAAAATCTTTGTCTCTGACTGAGTTTGCATTACTGCTTATTTTGACCTCTGCTGGCTCTGAAAAGCTCATTTTCAACGTTCAATTCAGAATGTGATAAAACCAGATCCAGCTACTAAAATGCATCATTCTTTTTGTTTTAGACAACATTTCATGCACTGTTAAATATGTTTAAGAAATTTGCAAGTGAAAATCTATGTCTCTGACTGAGTTTGCATTACTGCTTATTTTGACCTCTGCTGGCTCTGAAAAGGTCATTTTCAACGTCCAATACAGAATGTTATAAAACCAGATCCAGCTTCTAAAATGCATCATTCTTTTTGTTTTAGACAACATTTCATGCACTGTTAAACATGTTAAAGCAAGTTGCAAGTGAAAATCTTTTTCTCTGACTGAGTTTGCATTACTGCTTATTTTGACCTCTGCTGGCTCTGAAAAGCTCATTTTCAACGTTCAATTCAGAATGTGATAAAACCAGTTCCAGCCACTAAAAAGCATTTTCTTTTTGTTTTAGACAACATTTCATGCACTGTTAAACATGTTTAAGAAAGTTGCAAGTGAAAATCTATGTCTATGACTGAGTTTGCATTACTGCTTATTTTGACCTCTGCTGGCTCTGAAAAGCTCATTTTCAACGTTCAATTCAGAATGTGATAAAACCAGTTCCAGCCACTAAAAAGCATTTTCTTTTTGTTTTAGACAACATTTCATGCACTGTTAAACATGTTAAAGCAAGTTGCAAGTGAAAATCTTTGTCTCTGACTGAGTTTGCATTACTGCTTATTTTGACCTCTGCTGGCTCTGAAAAGCTCATTTTCAACGTTCAATTCAGAATGTGATAAAACCAGTTCCAGCCACTAAAAAGAATTTTCTTTTTGTTTTAGACAACATTTCATGCACTGTTAAACATGTTAAAGCAAGTTGCAAGTGAAAATCTTTGTCTCTGACTGAGTTTGCATTACTGCTTATTTTGACCTCTGCTGGCTCTGAAAAGCTCATTTTCAACGTTCAATTCAGAATGTGATAAAACCAGTTCCAGCCACTAAAAAGCATTTTCTTTTTGTTTTAGACAACATTTCATGCACTGTTAAATATGTTAAAGCAAGTTGCAAGTGAAAATCTTTGTCTCTGACTGAGTTTGCATTACTGCTTATTTTGACCTCTGCTGGCTCTGAAAAGGTCATTTTCAACGTCCAATACAGAATGTTATAAAACCAGATCCAGCTTCTAAAATGCATCATTCTTTTTGTTTTAGACAACATTTCATGCACTGTTAAACATGTTAAAGCAAGTTGCAAGTGAAAATCTATGTCTATGACTGAGTTTTCATTACTGCTTATTTTGACCTCTGCTGGCTCTGAAAAGCTCATTTTCAACGTTCAATTCAGAATGTGATAAAACCAGTTCCAGCCACTAAAAAGCATTTTCTTTTTGTTTTAGACAACATTTCATGCACTGTTAAACATGTTAAAGCAAGTTGCAAGTGAAAATCTATGTATATGACTAAGTTTGCATTACTGCTTATTGTGACCTCTGCTGGCTCTGAATAGCTCATTTTTAACGTTCAATTCAGAATGTGATAAAACCAGTTCCAGCCACTAAAAAGCATTTTCTTTTTGTTTTAGACAACATTTCATGCACTGTTAAATATGTTTAAGAAAGTTGCAAGTGAAAATCTTTGTCTCTGACTGAGTTTGCATTACTGCTTATTTTAACCTCTGCTGGCTCTGAAAAGCTCATTTTCAACGTTCAATTCAGAATGTTATAAAACCAGATCCAGCTTCTAAAATGCATCATTCTTTTTGTTTTAGACAACATTTCATGCACTGTTAAACATGTTAAATCAAGTTGCAAGGTAAAAATCTATGTCTATGACTGAGTTTTCATTACTGCTTATTTTGACCTCTTCTGGCTCTGAAAAGCTCATTTTCAACGTTCAATTCAGAATGTGATAAAACCAGTTCCAGCCACTAAAAAGCATTTTCTTTTTGTTTTAGACAACATTTCATGCACTGTTAAACATGTTAAAGCAAGTTGCAAGTGAAAATCTTTGTCTCTGACTGAGTTTGCATTACTGCTTATTTTGACCTCTGCTGGCTCTGAAAAGGTCATTTTCAACGTCCAATACAGAATGTTATAAAACCAGATCCAGCTTCTAAAATGCATCATTCTTTTTGTTTTAGACAACATTTCATGCACTGTTAAACATGTTAAAGCAAGTTGCAAGTGAAAATCTTTGTCTCTGACTGAGTTTGCATTACTGCTTATTTTGACTTCTGCTGGCTCTAAAAAAGCTCATTTTCAACGTTCAATTCAGAATGTGATAAAACCAGTTCCAGCCACTAAAAAGCATTTTCTTTTTGTTTTAGACAACATTTCATGCACTGTTAAACATGTTAAAGCAAGTTGCAAGTGAAAATCTTTGTCTCTGACTGAGTTTGCATTACTGCTTATTTTAACCTCTGCTGGCTCTGAAAAGCTCATTTTCAACGTTCAATTCAGAATGTAATAAAACCAGATCCAGCTTCTAAAATGCATCATTCTTTTTGTTTTAGACAACATTTCATGCACTGTTAAACATGTTAAATCAAGTTGCAAGTAAAAATCTATGTCTATGACTGAGTTTTCATTACTGCTTATTTTGACCTCTTCTGGCTCTGAAAAGCTCATTTTCAACGTTCAATTCAGAATGTGATAAAACCAGTTCCAGCCACTAAAAAGCATTTTCTTTTTGTTTTAGACAACATTTCATGCACTGTTAAACATGTTAAAGCAAGTTGCAAGTGAAAATCTTTGTCTCTGACTGAGTTTGCATTACTGCTTATTTTGACCTCTGCTGGCTCTGAAAAGGTCATTTTCAACGTCCAATACAGAATGTTATAAAACCAGATCCAGCTTCTAAAATGCATCATTCTTTTTGTTTTAGACAACATTTCATGCACTGTTAAACATGTTAAAGCAAGTTGCAAGTGAAAATCTTTGTCTCTGACTGAGTTTGCATTACTGCTTATTTTGACCTCTGCTGGCTCTGAAAAGCTCATTTTCAACGTCCAATACAGAATGTTATAAAACCAGATCCAGCTTCTAAAATGCATCATTCTTTTTGTTTTAGACAACATTTCATGCACTGTTAAACATGTTAAAGCAAGTTGCAAGTGAAAATCTTTGTCTCTGACTGAGTTTGCATTACTGCTTATTTTGACCTCTGCTGGCTCTGAAAAGCTTATTTTCAACGTTCAATTCAGAATGTGATAAAACCAGTTCCAGCCACTAAAAAGCATTTTCTATTTGTTTTAGACAACATTTCATGCACTGTTAAATATGTTTAAGAAAGTTGCAAGTGAAAATCTATGTCTCTGACTGAGTTTGCATTACTGCTTATTTTGACCTCTGCTGGCTCTGAAAAGCTCATTTTCAACGTTCAATTCAGAATGTGATAAAACCAGTTCCAGCCACTAAAAAGCATTTTCTTTTTGTTTTAGACAACATTTCATGCACTGTTAAACATGTTAAAGCAAGTTGCAAGTGAAAATCTTTGTCTCTGACTGAGTTTGCATTACTGCTTATTTTGACCTCTGCTGGCTCTGAAAAGCTCATTTTCAACGTTCAATTCAGAATGTGATAAAACCAGTTCCAGCCACTAAAAAGCATTTTCTTTTTGTTTTAGACAACATTTCATGCACTGTTAAACATGTTAAAGCAAGTTGCAAGTGAAAATCTTTGTCTCTGACTGAGTTTGCATTACTGCTTATTTTGACCTCTGCTGGCTCTGAAAAGCTCATTTTCAACGTCCAATACAGAATGTTATAAAACCAGATCCAGCTTCTAAAATGCATCATTCTTTTTGTTTTAGACAACATTTCATGCACTGTTAAACATGTTAAAGCAAGTTGCAAGTGAAAATCTTTGTCTCTGACTGAGTTTGCATTACTGCTTATTTTGACCTCTGCTGGCTCTGAAAAGCTCATTTTCAACGTTCAATTCAGAATGTGATAAAACCAGATCCAGCTTCTAAAATGCATCATTCTTTTTGTTTTAGACAACATTTCATGCACTGTTAAACATGTTAAATCAAGTTGCAAGGTAAAAATCTATGTCTATGACTGAGTTTTCATTACTGCTTATTTTGACCTCTTCTGGCTCTGAAAAGCTCATTTTCAACGTCCAATACAGAATGTTATAAAACCAGATCCAGCTTCTAAAATGCATCATTCTTTTTGTTTTAGACAACATTTCATGCACTGTTAAACATGTTAAAGCAAGTTGCAAGTGAAAATCTATGTCTATGACTGAGTTTTCATTACTGCTTATTTTGACCTCTGCTGGCTCTGAAAAGCTCATTTTCAACGTTCAATTCAGAATGTGATAAAACCAGTTCCAGCCACTAAAAAGCATTTTCTTTTTGTTTTAGACAACATTTCATGCACTGTTAAACATGTTAAAGCAAGTTGCAAGTGAAAATCTATGTATATGACTAAGTTTGCATTACTGCTTATTGTGACCTCTGCTGGCTCTGAACAGCTCATTTTTAACGTTCAATTCAGAATGTGATAAAACCAGTTCCAGCCACTAAAAAGCATTTTCTTTTTGTTTTAGACAACATTTCATGCACTGTTAAATATGTTTAAGAAAGTTGCAAGTGAAAATCTTTGTCTCTGACTGAGTTTGCATTACTGCTTATTTTAACCTCTGCTGGCTCTGAAAAGCTCATTTTCAACGTTCAATTCAGAATGTTATAAAACCAGATCCAGCTTCTAAAATGCATCATTCTTTTTGTTTTAGACAACATTTCATGCACTGTTAAACATGTTAAATCAAGTTGCAAGGTAAAAATCTATGTCTATGACTGAGTTTTCATTACTGCTTATTTTGACCTCTTCTGGCTCTGAAAAGCTCATTTTCAACGTTCAATTCAGAATGTGATAAAACCAGTTCCAGCCACTAAAAAGCATTTTCTTTTTGTTTTAGACAACATTTCATGCACTGTTAAACATGTTAAAGCAAGTTGCAAGTGAAAATCTTTGTCTCTGACTGAGTTTGCATTACTGCTTATTTTGACCTCTGCTGGCTCTGAAAAGGTCATTTTCAACGTCCAATACAGAATGTTATAAAACCAGATCCAGCTTCTAAAATGCATCATTCTTTTTGTTTTAGACAACATTTCATGCACTGTTAAACATGTTAAAGCAAGTTGCAAGTGAAAATCTTTGTCTCTGACTGAGTTTGCATTACTGCTTATTTTGACCTCTGCTGGCTCTGAAAAGCTCATTTTCAACGTTCAATTCAGAATGTGATAAAACCAGTTCCAGCCACTAAAAAGCATTTTCTTTTTGTTTTAGACAACATTTCATGCACTGTTAAACATGTTAAAGCAAGTTGCAAGTGAAAATCTTTGTCTCTGACTGAGTTTGCATTACTGCTTATTTTAACCTCTGCTGGCTCTGAAAAGGTCATTTTCAACGTTCAATTCAGAATGTAATAAAACCAGATCCAGCTTCTAAAATGCATCATTCTTTTTGTTTTAGACAACATTTCATGCACTGTTAAACATGTTAAATCAAGTTGCAAGTAAAAATCTATGTCTATGACTGAGTTTTCATTACTGCTTATTTTGACCTCTTCTGGCTCTGAAAAGCTCATTTTCAACGTTCAATTCAGAATGTGATAAAACCAGTTCCAGCCACTAAAAAGCATTTTCTTTTTGTTTTAGACAACATTTCATGCACTGTTAAACATGTTAAAGCAAGTTGCAAGTGAAAATCTTTGTCTCTGACTGAGTTTGCATTACTGCTTATTTTGACCTCTGCTGGCTCTGAAAAGGTCATTTTCAACGTCCAATACAGAATGTTATAAAACCAGATCCAGCTTCTAAAATGCATCATTCTTTTTGTTTTAGACAACATTTCATGCACTGTTAAACATGTTAAAGCAAGTTGCAAGTGAAAATCTTTGTCTCTGACTGAGTTTGCATTACTGCTTATTTTGACCTCTGCTGGCTCTGAAAAGCTCATTTTCAACGTTCAATTCAGAATGTGATAAAACCAGTTCCAGCCACTAAAAAGCATTTTCTTTTTGTTTTAGACAACATTTCATGCACTGTTAAACATGTTTAAGAAAGTTGCAAGTGAAAATCTATGTCTATGACTGAGTTTGCATTACTGCTTATTTTCACCTCTGCTGGCTCTGAAAAGCTCATTTTCAACGTTCAATTCAGAATGTGATAAAACCAGTTCCAGCCACTAAAAAGCATTTTCTTTTTGTTTTAGACAACATTTCATGCACTGTTAAACATGTTAAAGCAAGTTGCAAGTGAAAATCTTTGTCTCTGACTGAGTTTGCATTACTGCTTATTTTGACCTCTGCTGGCTCTGAAAAGCTCATTTTCAACGTTCAATTCAGAATGTGATAAAACCAGTTCCAGCCACTAAAAAGCATTTTCTTTTTGTTTTAGACAACATTTCATGCACTGTTAAACATGTTAAAGCAAGTTGCAAGTGAAAATCTATGTCTATGACTAAGTTTGCATTACTGCTTATTGTGACCTCTACTGCCTCTGAAAAGCTCATTTTTAACGTTCAATTCAGAATGTGATAAAACCAGTTCCAGCCACTAAAAAGCATTTTCTTTTTGTTTTAGACAACATTTCATGCACTGTTAAATATGTTTAAGAAAGTTGCAAGTGAAAATCTATGTCTCTGACTGAGTTTGCATTACTGCTTATTTTGACCTCTGCTGGCTCTGAAAAGCTCATTTTCAACGTTCAATTCAGAATGTGATAAAACCAGTTCCAGCCACTAAAAAGCATTTTCTTTTTGTTTTAGACAACATTTCATGCACTGTTAAACATTAAAGCAAGTTGCAAGTGAAAATCTTTGTCTCTGACTGAGTTTGCATTACTGCTTATTTTGACCTCTGCTGGCTCTGAAAAGCTCATTTTCAACGTTCAATTCAGAATGTGATAAAACCAGTTCCAGCCACTAAAAAGCATTTTCTTTTTGTTTTAGACAACATTTCATGCACTGTTAAACATGTTAAAGCAAGTTGCAAGTGAAAATCTTTGTCTCTGACTGAGTTTGCATTACTGCTTATTTTGACCTCTGCTGGCTCTGAAAAGCTCATTTTCAACGTCCAATACAGAATGTTATAAAACCAGATCCAGCTTCTAAAATGCATCATTCTTTTTGTTTTAGACAACATTTCATGCACTGTTAAACATGTTAAAGCAAGTTGCAAGTGAAAATCTTTGTCTCTGACTGAGTTTGCATTACTGCTTATTTTGACCTCTGCTGGCTCTGAAAAGCTCATTTTCAACGTTCAATTCAGAATGTGATAAAACCAGATCCAGCTACTAAAATGCATCATTCTTTTTGTTTTAGACAACATTTCATGCACTGTTAAATATGTTTAAGAAATTTGCAAGTGAAAATCTATGTCTCTGACTGAGTTTGCATTACTGCTTATTTTGACCTCTGCTGGCTCTGAAAAGGTCATTTTCAACGTCCAATACAGAATGTTATAAAACCAGATCCAGCTTCTAAAATGCATCATTCTTTTTGTTTTAGACAACATTTCATGCACTGTTAAACATGTTAAAGCAAGTTGCAAGTGAAAATCTTTTTCTCTGACTGAGTTTGCATTACTGCTTATTTTGACCTCTGCTGGCTCTGAAAAGCTCATTTTCAACGTTCAATTCAGAATGTGATAAAACCAGTTCCAGCCACTAAAAAGCATTTTCTTTTTGTTTTAGACAACATTTCATGCACTGTTAAACATGTTTAAGAAAGTTGCAAGTGAAAATCTATGTCTATGACTGAGTTTGCATTACTGCTTATTTTGACCTCTGCTGGCTCTGAAAAGCTCATTTTCAACGTTCAATTCAGAATGTGATAAAACCAGTTCCAGCCACTAAAAAGCATTTTCTTTTTGTTTTAGACAACATTTCATGCACTGTTAAAAATTTTAAAGCAAGTTGCAAGTGAAAATCTTTGTCTCTGACTGAGTTTGCATTACTGCTTATTTTGACCTCTGCTGGCTCTGAAAAGCTCATTTTCAACGTTCAATTCAGAATGTGATAAAACCAGTTCCAGCCACTAAAAAGCATTTTCTTTTTGTTTTAGACAACATTTCATGCACTGTTAAACATGTTAAAGCAAGTTGCAAGTGAAAATCTTTGTCTCTGACTGAGTTTGCATTACTGCTTATTTTGACCTCTGCTGGCTCTGAAAAGCTCATTTTCAACGTTCAATTCAGAATGTGATAAAACCAGTTCCAGCCACTAAAAAGCATTTTCTTTTTGTTTTAGACAACATTTCATGCACTGTTAAATATGTTAAAGCAAGTTGCAAGTGAAAATCTTTGTCTCTGACTGAGTTTGCATTACTGCTTATTTTGACCTCTGCTGGCTCTGAAAAGGTCATTTTCAACGTCCAATACAGAATGTTATAAAACCAGATCCAGCTTCTAAAATGCATCATTCTTTTTGTTTTAGACAACATTTCATGCACTGTTAAACATGTTAAAGCAAGTTGCAAGTGAAAATCTATGTCTATGACTGAGTTTTCATTACTGCTTATTTTGACCTCTGCTGGCTCTGAAAAGCTCATTTTCAACGTTCAATTCAGAATGTGATAAAACCAGTTCCAGCCACTAAAAAGCATTTTCTTTTTGTTTTAGACAACATTTCATGCACTGTTAAACATGTTAAAGCAAGTTGCAAGTGAAAATCTATGTATATGACTAAGTTTGCATTACTGCTTATTGTGACCTCTGCTGGCTCTGAACAGCTCATTTTTAACGTTCAATTCAGAATGTGATAAAACCAGTTCCAGCCACTAAAAAGCATTTTCTTTTTGTTTTAGACAACATTTCATGCACTGTTAAATATGTTTAAGAAAGTAGCAAGTGAAAATCTTTGTCTCTGACTGAGTTTGCATTACTGCTTATTTTAACCTCTGCTGGCTCTGAAAAGCTCATTTTCAACGTTCAATTCAGAATGTTATAAAACCAGATCCAGCTTCTAAAATGCATCATTCTTTTTGTTTTAGACAACATTTCATGCACTGTTAAACATGTTAAATCAAGTTGCAAGGTAAAAATCTATGTCTATGACTGAGTTTTCATTACTGCTTATTTTGACCTCTTCTGGCTCTGAAAAGCTCATTTTCAACGTTCAATTCAGAATGTGATAAAACCAGTTCCAGCCACTAAAAAGCATTTTCTTTTTGTTTTAGACAACATTTCATGCACTGTTAAACATGTTAAAGCAAGTTGCAAGTGAAAATCTTTGTCTCTGACTGAGTTTGCATTACTGCTTATTTTGACCTCTGCTGGCTCTGAAAAGGTCATTTTCAACGTCCAATACAGAATGTTATAAAACCAGATCCAGCTTCTAAAATGCATCATTCTTTTTGTTTTAGACAACATTTCATGCACTGTTAAACATGTTAAAGCAAGTTGCAAGTGAAAATCTTTGTCTCTGACTGAGTTTGCATTACTGCTTATTTTGACCTCTGCTGGCTCTGAAAAGCTCATTTTCAACGTTCAATTCAGAATGTGATAAAACCAGTTCCAGCCACTAAAAAGCATTTTCTTTTTGTTTTAGACAACATTTCATGCACTGTTAAACATGTTAAAGCAAGTTGCAAGTGAAAATCTTTGTCTCTGACTGAGTTTGCATTACTGCTTATTTTAACCTCTGCTGGCTCTGAAAAGCTCATTTTCAACGTTCAATTCAGAATGTAATAAAACCAGATCCAGCTTCTAAAATGCATCATTCTTTTTGTTTTAGACAACATTTCATGCACTGTTAAACATGTTAAATCAAGTTGCAAGTAAAAATCTATGTCTATGACTGAGTTTTCATTACTGCTTATTTTGACCTCTTCTGGCTCTGAAAAGCTCATTTTCAACGTTCAATTCAGAATGTGATAAAACCAGTTCCAGCCACTAAAAAGCATTTTCTTTTTGTTTTAGACAACATTTCATGCACTGTTAAACATGTTAAAGCAAGTTGCAAGTGAAAATCTTTGTCTCTGACTGAGTTTGCATTACTGCTTATTTTGACCTCTGCTGGCTCTGAAAAGGTCATTTTCAACGTCCAATACAGAATGTTATAAAACCAGATCCAGCTTCTAAAATGCATCATTCTTTTTGTTTTAGACAACATTTCATGCACTGTTAAACATGTTAAAGCAAGTTGCAAGTGAAAATCTTTGTCTCTGACTGAGTTTGCATTACTGCTTATTTTGACCTCTGCTGGCTCTGAAAAGCTCATTTTCAACGTTCAATTCAGAATGTGATAAAACCAGTTCCAGCCACTAAAAAGCATTTTCTTTTTGTTTTAGACAACATTTCATGCACTGTTAAACATGTTTAAGAAAGTTGCAAGTGAAAATCTATGTCTATGACTGAGTTTGCATTACTGCTTATTTTCACCTCTGCTGGCTCTGAAAAGCTCATTTTCAACGTTCAATTCAGAATGTGATAAAACCAGTTCCAGCCACTAAAAAGCATTTTCTTTTTGTTTTAGACAACATTTCATGCACTGTTAAACATGTTAAAGCAAGTTGCAAGTGAAAATCTTTGTCTCTGACTGAGTTTGCATTACTGCTTATTTTGACCTCTGCTGGCTCTGAAAAGCTCATTTTCAACGTTCAATTCAGAATGTGATAAAACCAGTTCCAGCCACTAAAAAGCATTTTCTTTTTGTTTTAGACAACATTTCATGCACTGTTAAACATGTTAAAGCAAGTTGCAAGTGAAAATCTATGTCTATGACTAAGTTTGCATTACTGCTTATTGTGACCTCTACTGCCTCTGAAAAGCTCATTTTTAACGTTCAATTCAGAATGTGATAAAACCAGTTCCAGCCACTAAAAAGCATTTTCTTTTTGTTTTAGACAACATTTCATGCACTGTTAAATATGTTTAAGAAA
Source organism: Danio rerio (assembly GCF_052040795.2). NCBI lineage: Eukaryota > Metazoa > Chordata > Actinopteri > Cypriniformes > Danionidae > Danio > Danio rerio. Next base: position 37,379,950 of record NC_141041.1, read on the forward strand.
GTTGCAAGTGAAAATCTATGTCTCTGACTGAGTTTGCATTACTGCTTATTTTGACCTCTGCTGGCTCTGAAAAGCTCATTTTCAACGTTCAATTCAGAATGTGATAAAACCAGTTCCAGCCACTAAAAAGCATTTTCTTTTTGTTTTAGACAACATTTCATGCACTGTTAAACATTAAAGCAAGTTGCAAGTGAAAATCTTTGTCTCTGACTGAGTTTGCATTACTGCTTATTTTGACCTCTGCTGGCTCTGAAAAGCTCATTTTCAACGTTCAATTCAGAATGTGATAAAACCAGTTCCAGCCACTAAAAAGCATTTTCTTTTTGTTTTAGACAACATTTCATGCACTGTTAAACATGTTAAAGCAAGTTGCAAGTGAAAATCTTTGTCTCTGACTGAGTTTGCATTACTGCTTATTTTGACCTCTGCTGGCTCTGAAAAGCTCATTTTCAACGTCCAATACAGAATGTTATAAAACCAGATCCAGCTTCTAAAATGCATCATTCTTTTTGTTTTAGACAACATTTCATGCACTGTTAAACATGTTAAAGCAAGTTGCAAGTGAAAATCTATGTCTATGACTGAGTTTTCATTACTGCTTATTTTGACCTCTGCTGGCTCTGAAAAGCTCATTTTCAACGTTCAATTCAGAATGTGATAAAACCAGTTCCAGCCACTAAAAAGCATTTTCTTTTTGTTTTAGACAACATTTCATGCACTGTTAAACATGTTAAAGCAAGTTGCAAGTGAAAATCTATGTATATGACTAAGTTTGCATTACTGCTTATTGTGACCTCTGCTGGCTCTGAAAAGCTCATTTTTAACGTTCAATTCAGAATGTGATAAAACCAGTTCCAGCCACTAAAAAGCATTTTCTTTTTGTTTTAGACAACATTTCATGCACTGTTAAATATGTTTAAGAAAGTTGCAAGTGAAAATCTTTGTCTCTGACTGAGTTTGCATTACTGCTTATTTTAACCTCTGCTGGCTCTGAAAAGCTCATTTTCAACGTTCAATTCAGAATGTTATAAAACCAGATCCAGCTTCTAAAATGCATCATTCTTTTTGTTTTAGACAACATTTCATGCACTGTTAAACATGTTAAATCAAGTTGCAAGGTAAAAATCTATGTCTATGACTGAGTTTTCATTACTGCTTATTTTGACCTCTTCTGGCTCTGAAAAGCTCATTTTCAACGTTCAATTCAGAATGTGATAAAACCAGTTCCAGCCACTAAAAAGCATTTTCTTTTTGTTTTAGACAACATTTCATGCACTGTTAAACATGTTAAAGCAAGTTGCAAGTGAAAATCTTTGTCTCTGACTGAGTTTGCATTACTGCTTATTTTGACCTCTGCTGGCTCTGAAAAGGTCATTTTCAACGTCCAATACAGAATGTTATAAAACCAGATCCAGCTTCTAAAATGCATCATTCTTTTTGTTTTAGACAACATTTCATGCACTGTTAAACATGTTAAAGCAAGTTGCAAGTGAAAATCTTTGTCTCTGACTGAGTTTGCATTACTGCTTATTTTGACCTCTGCTGGCTCTGAAAAGCTCATTTTCAACGTTCAATTCAGAATGTGATAAAACCAGTTCCAGCCACTAAAAAGCATTTTCTTTTTGTTTTAGACAACATTTCATGCACTGTTAAACATGTTAAAGCAAGTTGCAAGTGAAAATCTTTGTCTCTGACTGAGTTTGCATTACTGCTTATTTTAACCTCTGCTGGCTCTGAAAAGCTCATTTTCAACGTTCAATTCAGAATGTAATAAAACCAGATCCAGCTTCTAAAATGCATCATTCTTTTTGTTTTAGACAACATTTCATGCACTGTTAAACATGTTAAATCAAGTTGCAAGTAAAAATCTATGTCTATGACTGAGTTTTCATTACTGCTTATTTTGACCTCTTCTGGCTCTGAAAAGCTCATTTTCAACGTTCAATTCAGAATGTGATAAAACCAGTTCCAGCCACTAAAAAGCATTTTCTTTTTGTTTTAGACAACATTTCATGCACTGTTAAACATGTTAAAGCAAGTTGCAAGTGAAAATCTTTGTCTCTGACTGAGTTTGCATTACTGCTTATTTTGACCTCTGCTGGCTCTGAAAAGGTCATTTTCAACGTCCAATACAGAATGTTATAAAACCAGATCCAGCTTCTAAAATGCATCATTCTTTTTGTTTTAGACAACATTTCATGCACTGTTAAACATGTTAAAGCAAGTTGCAAGTGAAAATCTTTGTCTCTGACTGAGTTTGCATTACTGCTTATTTTGACCTCTGCTGGCTCTGAAAAGCTCATTTTCAACGTTCAATTCAGAATGTGATAAAACCAGTTCCAGCCACTAAAAAGCATTTTCTTTTTGTTTTAGACAACATTTCATGCACTGTTAAACATGTTAAAGCAAGTTGCAAGTGAAAATCTTTGTCTCTGACTGAGTTTGCATTACTGCTTATTTTAACCTCTGCTGGCTCTGAAAAGCTCATTTTCAACGTTCAATTCAGAATGTAATAAAACCAGATCCAGCTTCTAAAATGCATCATTCTTTTTGTTTTAGACAACATTTCATGCACTGTTAAACATGTTAAATCAAGTTGCAAGTAAAAATCTATGTCTATGACTGAGTTTTCATTACTGCTTATTTTGACCTCTTCTGGCTCTGAAAAGCTCATTTTCAACGTTCAATTCAGAATGTGATAAAACCAGTTCCAGCCACTAAAAAGCATTTTCTTTTTGTTTTAGACAACATTTCATGCACTGTTAAACATGTTAAAGCAAGTTGCAAGTGAAAATCTTTGTCTCTGACTGAGTTTGCATTACTGCTTATTTTGACCTCTGCTGGCTCTGAAAAGGTCATTTTCAACGTCCAATACAGAATGTTATAAAACCAGATCCAGCTTCTAAAATGCATCATTCTTTTTGTTTTAGACAACATTTCATGCACTGTTAAACATGTTAAAGCAAGTTGCAAGTGAAAATCTTTGTCTCTGACTGAGTTTGCATTACTGCTTATTTTGACCTCTGCTGGCTCTGAAAAGCTCATTTTCAACGTTCAATTCAGAATGTGATAAAACCAGTTCCAGCCACTAAAAAGCATTTTCTTTTTGTTTTAGACAACATTTCATGCACTGTTAAACATGTTTAAGAAAGTTGCAAGTGAAAATCTATGTCTATGACTGAGTTTGCATTACTGCTTATTTTCACCTCTGCTGGCTCTGAAAAGCTCATTTTCAACGTTCAATTCAGAATGTGATAAAACCAGTTCCAGCCACTAAAAAGCATTTTCTTTTTGTTTTAGACAACATTTCATGCACTGTTAAACATGTTAAAGCAAGTTGCAAGTGAAAATCTTTGTCTCTGACTGAGTTTGCATTACTGCTTATTTTGACCTCTGCTGGCTCTGAAAAGCTCATTTTCAACGTTCAATTCAGAATGTGATAAAACCAGTTCCAGCCACTAAAAAGCATTTTCTTTTTGTTTTAGACAACATTTCATGCACTGTTAAACATGTTAAAGCAAGTTGCAAGTGAAAATCTATGTCTATGACTAAGTTTGCATTACTGCTTATTGTGACCTCTACTGCCTCTGAAAAGCTCATTTTTAACGTTCAATTCAGAATGTGATAAAACCAGTTCCAGCCACTAAAAAGCATTTTCTTTTTGTTTTAGACAACATTTCATGCACTGTTAAATATGTTTAAGAAAGTTGCAAGTGAAAATCTATGTCTCTGACTGAGTTTGCATTACTGCTTATTTTGACCTCTGCTGGCTCTGAAAAGCTCATTTTCAACGTTCAATTCAGAATGTGATAAAACCAGTTCCAGCCACTAAAAAGCATTTTCTTTTTGTTTTAGACAACATTTCATGCACTGTTAAACATTAAAGCAAGTTGCAAGTGAAAATCTTTGTCTCTGACTGAGTTTGCATTACTGCTTATTTTGACCTCTGCTGGCTCTGAAAAGCTCATTTTCAACGTTCAATTCAGAATGTGATAAAACCAGTTCCAGCCACTAAAAAGCATTTTCTTTTTGTTTTAGACAACATTTCATGCACTGTTAAACATGTTAAAGCAAGTTGCAAGTGAAAATCTTTGTCTCTGACTGAGTTTGCATTACTGCTTATTTTGACCTCTGCTGGCTCTGAAAAGCTCATTTTCAACGTCCAATACAGAATGTTATAAAACCAGATCCAGCTTCTAAAATGCATCATTCTTTTTGTTTTAGACAACATTTCATGCACTGTTAAACATGTTAAAGCAAGTTGCAAGTGAAAATCTATGTCTATGACTGAGTTTTCATTACTGCTTATTTTGACCTCTGCTGGCTCTGAAAAGCTCATTTTCAACGTTCAATTCAGAATGTGATAAAACCAGTTCCAGCCACTAAAAAGCATTTTCTTTTTGTTTTAGACAACATTTCATGCACTGTTAAACATGTTAAAGCAAGTTGCAAGTGAAAATCTATGTATATGACTAAGTTTGCATTACTGCTTATTGTGACCTCTGCTGGCTCTGAAAAGCTCATTTTTAACGTTCAATTCAGAATGTGATAAAACCAGTTCCAGCCACTAAAAAGCATTTTCTTTTTGTTTTAGACAACATTTCATGCACTGTTAAATATGTTTAAGAAAGTTGCAAGTGAAAATCTTTGTCTCTGACTGAGTTTGCATTACTGCTTATTTTAACCTCTGCTGGCTCTGAAAAGCTCATTTTCAACGTTCAATTCAGAATGTTATAAAACCAGATCCAGCTTCTAAAATGCATCATTCTTTTTGTTTTAGACAACATTTCATGCACTGTTAAACATGTTAAATCAAGTTGCAAGGTAAAAATCTATGTCTATGACTGAGTTTTCATTACTGCTTATTTTGACCTCTTCTGGCTCTGAAAAGCTCATTTTCAACGTTCAATTCAGAATGTGATAAAACCAGTTCCAGCCACTAAAAAGCATTTTCTTTTTGTTTTAGACAACATTTCATGCACTGTTAAACATGTTAAAGCAAGTTGCAAGTGAAAATCTTTGTCTCTGACTGAGTTTGCATTACTGCTTATTTTGACCTCTGCTGGCTCTGAAAAGGTCATTTTCAACGTCCAATACAGAATGTTATAAAACCAGATCCAGCTTCTAAAATGCATCATTCTTTTTGTTTTAGACAACATTTCATGCACTGTTAAACATGTTAAAGCAAGTTGCAAGTGAAAATCTTTGTCTCTGACTGAGTTTGCATTACTGCTTATTTTGACCTCTGCTGGCTCTGAAAAGCTCATTTTCAACGTTCAATTCAGAATGTGATAAAACCAGTTCCAGCCACTAAAAAGCATTTTCTTTTTGTTTTAGACAACATTTCATGCACTGTTAAACATGTTAAAGCAAGTTGCAAGTGAAAATCTTTGTCTCTGACTGAGTTTGCATTACTGCTTATTTTAACCTCTGCTGGCTCTGAAAAGCTCATTTTCAACGTTCAATTCAGAATGTAATAAAACCAGATCCAGCTTCTAAAATGCATCATTCTTTTTGTTTTAGACAACATTTCATGCACTGTTAAACATGTTAAATCAAGTTGCAAGTAAAAATCTATGTCTATGACTGAGTTTTCATTACTGCTTATTTTGACCTCTTCTGGCTCTGAAAAGCTCATTTTCAACGTTCAATTCAGAATGTGATAAAACCAGTTCCAGCCACTAAAAAGCATTTTCTTTTTGTTTTAGACAACATTTCATGCACTGTTAAACATGTTAAAGCAAGTTGCAAGTGAAAATCTTTGTCTCTGACTGAGTTTGCATTACTGCTTATTTTGACCTCTGCTGGCTCTGAAAAGGTCATTTTCAACGTCCAATACAGAATGTTATAAAACCAGATCCAGCTTCTAAAATGCATCATTCTTTTTGTTTTAGACAACATTTCATGCACTGTTAAACATGTTAAAGCAAGTTGCAAGTGAAAATCTTTGTCTCTGACTGAGTTTGCATTACTGCTTATTTTGACCTCTGCTGGCTCTGAAAAGCTCATTTTCAACGTTCAATTCAGAATGTGATAAAACCAGTTCCAGCCACTAAAAAGCATTTTCTTTTTGTTTTAGACAACATTTCATGCACTGTTAAACATGTTAAAGCAAGTTGCAAGTGAAAATCTTTGTCTCTGACTGAGTTTGCATTACTGCTTATTTTAACCTCTGCTGGCTCTGAAAAGGTCATTTTCAACGTTCAATTCAGAATGTAATAAAACCAGATCCAGCTTCTAAAATGCATCATTCTTTTTGTTTTAGACAACATTTCATGCACTGTTAAACATGTTAAATCAAGTTGCAAGTAAAAATCTATGTCTATGACTGAGTTTTCATTACTGCTTATTTTGACCTCTTCTGGCTCTGAAAAGCTCATTTTCAACGTTCAATTCAGAATGTGATAAAACCAGTTCCAGCCACTAAAAAGCATTTTCTTTTTGTTTTAGACAACATTTCATGCACTGTTAAACATGTTAAAGCAAGTTGCAAGTGAAAATCTTTGTCTCTGACTGAGTTTGCATTACTGCTTATTTTGACCTCTGCTGGCTCTGAAAAGCTCATTTTCAACGTTCAATTCAGAATGTGATAAAACCAGTTCCAGCCACTAAAAAGCATTTTCTTTTTGTTTTAGACAACATTTCATGCACTGTTAAACATGTTAAAGCAAGTTGCAAGTGAAAATCTATGTCTATGACTAAGTTTGCATTACTGCTTATTGTGACCTCTACTGGCTCTGAAAAGCTCATTTTTAACGTTCAATTCAGAATGTGATAAAACCAGTTCCAGCCACTAAAAAGCATTTTCTTTTTGTTTTAGACAACATTTCATGCACTGTTAAATATGTTTAAGAAAGTTGCAAGTGAAAATCTATGTCTCTGACTGAGTTTGCATTACTGCTTATTTTGACCTCTGCTGGCTCTGAAAAGCTCATTTTCAACGTTCAATTCAGAATGTGATAAAACCAGTTCCAGCCACTAAAAAGCATTTTCTTTTTGTTTTAGACAACATTTCATGCACTGTTAAACATGTTAAAGCAAGTTGCAAGTGAAAATCTTTGTCTCTGACTGAGTTTGCATTACTGCTTATTTTGACCTCTGCTGGCTCTGAAAAGCTCATTTTCAACGTCCAATACAGAATGTTATAAAACCAGATCCAGCTTCTAAAATGCATCATTCTTTTTGTTTTAGACAACATTTCATGCACTGTTAAACATGTTAAAGCAAGTTGCAAGTGAAAATCTTTGTCTCTGACTGAGTTTGCATTACTGCTTATTTTGACCTCTGCTGGCTCTGAAAAGCTCATTTTCAACGTTCAATTCAGAATGTGATAAAACCAGATCCAGCTACTAAAATGCATCATTCTTTTTGTTTTAGACAACATTTCATGCACTGTTAAATATGTTTAAGAAATTTGCAAGTGAAAATCTATGTCTCTGACTGAGTTTGCATTACTGCTTATTTTGACCTCTGCTGGCTCTGAAAAGGTCATTTTCAACGTCCAATACAGAATGTTATAAAACCAGATCCAGCTTCTAAAATGCATCATTCTTTTTGTTTTAGACAACATTTCATGCACTGTTAAACATGTTAAAGCAAGTTGCAAGTGAAAATCTTTTTCTGTGACTGAGTTTGCATTACTGCTTATTTTGACCTCTGCTGGCTCTGAAAAGCTCATTTTCAACGTTCAATTCAGAATGTGATAAAACCAGTTCCAGCCACTAAAAAGCATTTTCTTTTTGTTTTAGACAACATTTCATGCACTGTTAAACATGTTTAAGAAAGTTGCAAGTGAAAATCTATGTCTATGACTGAGTTTGCATTACTGCTTATTTTGACCTCTGCTGGCTCTGAAAAGCTCATTTTCAACGTTCAATTCAGAATGTGATAAAACCAGTTCCAGCCACTAAAAAGCATTTTCTTTTTGTTTTAGACAACATTTCATGCACTGTTAAACATGTTAAAGCAAGTTGCAAGTGAAAATCTTTGTCTCTGACTGAGTTTGCATTACTGCTTATTTTGACCTCTGCTGGCTCTGAAAAGCTCATTTTCAACGTTCAATTCAGAATGTGATAAAACCAGTTCCAGCCACTAAAAAGCATTTTCTTTTTGTTTTAGACAACATTTCATGCACTGTTAAACATGTTAAAGCAAGTTGCAAGTGAAAATCTTTGTCTCTGACTGAGTTTGCATTACTGCTTATTTTGACCTCTGCTGGCTCTGAAAAGGTCATTTTCAACGTTCAATTCAGAATGTTATAAAACCAGATCCAGCTTCTAAAATGCATCATTCTTTTTGTTTTAGACAACATTTCATGCACTGTTAAACATGTTAAAGCAAGTTGCAAGTGAAAATCTTTTTCTCTGACTGAGTTTGCATTACTGCTTATTTTGACCTCTGCTGGCTCTGAAAAGCTCATTTTCAACGTTCAATTCAGAATGTGATAAAACCAGTTCCAGCCACTAAAAAGCATTTTCTTTTTGTTTTAGACAACATTTCATGCACTGTTAAACATGTTTAAGAAAGTTGCAAGTGAAAATCTATGTCTATGACTGAGTTTGCATTACTGCTTATTTTGACCTCTGCTGGCTCTGAAAAGCTCATTTTCAACGTTCAATTCAGAATGTGATAAAACCAGTTCCAGCCACTTAAAAGCATTTTCTTTTTGTTTTAGACAACATTTCATGCACTGTTAAACATGTTAAAGCAAGTTGCAAGTGAAAATCTTTGTCTCTGACTGAGTTTGCATTACTGCTTATTTTGACCTCTGCTGGCTCTGAAAAGCTCATTTTCAACGTTCAATTCAGAATGTGATAAAACCAGTTCCAGCCACTAAAAAGCATTTTCTTTTTGTTTTAGACAACATTTCATGCACTGTTAAACATGTTAAAGCAAGTTGCAAGTGAAAATCTTTGTCTCTGACTGAGTTTGCATTACTGCTTATTTTGACCTCTGCTGGCTCTGAAAAGCTCATTTTCAACGTTCAATTCAGAATGTGATAAAACCAGTTCCAGCCACTAAAAAGCATTTTCTTTTTGTTTTAGACAACATTTCATGCACTGTTAAATATGTTAAAGCAAGTTGCAAGTGAAAATCTTTGTCTCTGACTGAGTTTGCATTACTGCTTATTTTGACCTCTGCTGGCTCTGAAAAGGTCATTTTCAACGTCCAATACAGAATGTTATAAAACCAGATCCAGCTTCTAAAATGCATCATTCTTTTTGTTTTAGACAACATTTCATGCACTGTTAAACATGTTAAAGCAAGTTGCAAGTGAAAATCTATGTCTATGACTGAGTTTTCATTACTGCTTATTTTGACCTCTGCTGGCTCTGAAAAGCTCATTTTCAACGTTCAATTCAGAATGTGATAAAACCAGTTCCAGCCACTAAAAAGCATTTTCTTTTTGTTTTAGACAACATTTCATGCACGGTTAAACATGTTAAAGCAAGTTGCAAGTGAAAATCTTTGTCTCTGACTGAGTTTGCATTACTGCTTATTTTGACCTCTTCTGGCTCTGAAAAGCTCATTTTCAACGTTCAATTCAGAATGTGATAAAACCAGTTCCAGCCACTAAAAAGCATTTTCTTTTTGTTTTAGACAACATTTCATGCACTGTTAAACATGTTAAAGCAAGTTGCAAGTGAAAATCTTTGTCTCTGACTGAGTTTGCATTACTGCTTATTTTGACCTCTGCTGGCTCTGAAAAGCTCATTTTCAACGTTCAATTCAGAATGTGATAAAACCAGTTCCAGCCACTAAAAAGCATTTTCTTTTTGTTTTAGACAACATTTCATACACTGTTAAACATGTTAAAGCAAGTTGCAAGTGAAAATCTTTGTCTCTGACTGAGTTTGCATTACTGCTTATTTTGACCTCTGCTGGCTCTGAAAAGCTCATTTTTAACGTTCAATTCAGAATGTGATAAAACCAGTTCCAGCCACTAAAAAGCATTTTCTTTTTGTTTTAGACAACATTTCATGCACTGTTAAATATGTTTAAGAAAGTTGCAAGTGAAAATCTATGTCTCTGACTGAGTTTGCATTACTGCTTATTTTGACCTCTGATGGCTCTGAAAAGCTCATTTTCAACGTTCAATTCAGAATGTGATAAAACCAGTTCCAGCTTCTAAAATGCATCATTCTTTTTGTTTTAGACAACATTTCATGCACTGTTAAACATTAAAGCAAGTTGCAAGTGAAAATCTTTGTCTCTGACTGAGTTTGCATTACTGCTTATTTTGACCTCTGCTGGCTCTGAAAAGCTCATTTTCAACGTTCAATTCAGAATGTGATAAAACCAGATCCAGCTACTAAAATGCATCATTCTTTTTGTTTTAGACAACATTTCATGCACTGTTAAATATGTTTAAGAAATTTGCAAGTGAAAATCTATGTCTCTGACTGAGTTTGCATTACTGCTTATTTTGACCTCTGCTGGCTCTGAAAAGGTCATTTTCAACGTCCAATACAGAATGTTATAAAACCAGATCCAGCTTCTAAAATGCATCATTCTTTTTGTTTTAGACAACATTTCATGCACTGTTAAACATGTTAAAGCAAGTTGCAAGTGAAAATCTTTTTCTCTGACTGAGTTTGCATTACTGCTTATTTTGACCTCTGCTGGCTCTGAAAAGCTCATTTTCAACGTTCAATTCAGAATGTGATAAAACCAGTTCCAGCCACTAAAAAGCATTTTCTTTTTGTTTTAGACAACATTTCATGCACTGTTAAACATGTTTAAGAAAGTTGCAAGTGAAAATCTATGTCTATGACTGAGTTTGCATTACTGCTTATTTTGACCTCTGCTGGCTCTGAAAAGCTCATTTTCAACGTTCAATTCAGAATGTGATAAAACCAGTTCCAGCCACTAAAAAGCATTTTCTTTTTGTTTTAGACAACATTTCATGCACTGTTAAACATGTTAAAGCAAGTTGCAAGTGAAAATCTTTGTCTCTGACTGAGTTTGCATTACTGCTTATTTTGACCTCTGCTGGCTCTGAAAAGCTCATTTTCAACGTTCAATTCAGAATGTGATAAAACCAGTTCCAGCCACTAAAAAGCATTTTCTTTTTGTTTTAGACAACATTTCATGCACTGTTAAACATGTTAAAGCAAGTTGCAAGTGAAAATCTTTGTCTCTGACTGAGTTTGCATTACTGCTTATTTTGACCTCTGCTGGCTCTGAAAAGCTCATTTTCAACGTTCAATTCAGAATGTGATAAAACCAGTTCCAGCCACTAAAAAGCATTTTCTTTTTGTTTTAGACAACATTTCATGCACTGTTAAATATGTTAAAGCAAGTTGCAAATGAAAATCTTTGTCTCTGACTGAGTTTGCATTACTGCTTATTTTGACCTCTGCTGGCTCTGAAAAGGTCATTTTCAACGTCCAATACAGAATGTTATAAAACCAGATCCAGCTTCTAAAATGCATCATTCTTTTTGTTTTAGACAACATTTCATGCACTGTTAAACATGTTAAAGCAAGTTGCAAGTGAAAATCTATGTCTATGACTGAGTTTTCATTACTGCTTATTTTGACCTCTGCTGGCTCTGAAAAGCTCATTTTCAACGTTCAATTCAGAATGTGATAAAACCAGTTCCAGCCACTAAAAAGCATTTTCTTTTTGTTTTAGACAACATTTCATGCACTGTTAAACATGTTAAAGCAAGTTGCAAGTGAAAATCTTTGTCTCTGACTGAGTTTGCATTACTGCTTATTTTAACCTCTGCTGGCTCTGAAAAGCTCATTTTCAACGTTCAATTCAGAATGTTATAAAACCAGATCCAGCTTCTAAAATGCATCATTCTTTTTGTTTTAGACAACATTTCATGCACTGTTAAACATGATAAAGCAAGTTGCAAGTGAAAATCTTTGTCTCTGACTGAGTTTGCATTACTGCTTATTTTGACCTCTGCTGGCTCTGAAAAGCTCATTTTCAACGTTCAATTCAGAATGTGATAAAACCAGATCCAGCTACTAAAATGCATCATTCTTTTTGTTTTAGACAACATTTCATGCACTGTTAAATATGTTTAAGAAATTTGCAAGTGAAAATCTTTGTCTCTGACTGAGTTTGCATTACTGCTTATTTTGACCTCTGCTGGCTCTGAAAAGGTCATTTTCAACGTCCAATACAGAATGTTATAAAACCAGATCCAGCTTCTAAAATGCATCATTCTTTTTGTTTTAGACAACATTTCATGCACTGTTAAACATGTTAAAGCAAGTTGCAAGTGAAAATCTTTTTCTCTGACTGAGTTTGCATTACTGCTTATTTTGACCTCTGCTGGCTCTGAAAAGCTCATTTTCAACGTTCAATTCAGAATGTGATAAAACCAGTTCCAGCCACTAAAAAGCATTTTCTTTTTGTTTTAGACAACATTTCATGCACTGTTAAACATGTTTAAGAAAGTTGCAAGTGAAAATCTATGTCTATGACTGAGTTTGCATTACTGCTTATTTTGACCTCTGCTGGCTCTGAAAAGCTCATTTTCAACGTTCAATTCAGAATGTGATAAAACCAGTTCCAGCCACTAAAAAGCATTTTCTTTTTGTTTTAGACAACATTTCATGCACTGTTAAACATGTTAAAGCAAGTTGCAAGTGAAAATCTTTGTCTCTGACTGAGTTTGCATTACTGCTTATTTTGACCTCTGCTGGCTCTGAAAAGCTCATTTTCAACGTTCAATTCAGAATGTGATAAAACCAGTTCCAGCCACTAAAAAGCATTTTCTTTTTGTTTTAGACAACATTTCATGCACTGTTAAACATGTTAAAGCAAGTTGCAAGTGAAAATCTTTGTCTCTGACTGAGTTTGCATTACTGCTTATTTTGACCTCTGCTGGCTCTGAAAAGCTCATTTTCAACGTTCAATTCAGAATGTGATAAAACCAGTTCCAGCCACTAAAAAGCATTTTCTTTTTGTTTTAGACAACATTTCATGCACTGTTAAATATGTTAAAGCAAGTTGCAAGTGAAAATCTTTGTCTCTGACTGAGTTTGCATTACTGCTTATTTTGACCTCTGCTGGCTCTGAAAAGGTCATTTTCAACGTCCAATACAGAATGTTATAAAACCAGATCCAGCTTCTAAAATGCATCATTCTTTTTGTTTTAGACAACATTTCATGCACTGTTAAACATGTTAAAGCAAGTTGCAAGTGAAAATCTATGTCTATGACTGAGTTTTCATTACTGCTTATTTTGACCTCTGCTGGCTCTGAAAAGCTCATTTTCAACGTTCAATTCAGAATGTGATAAAACCAGTTCCAGCCACTAAAAAGCATTTTCTTTTTGTTTTAGACAACATTTCATGCACTGTTAAACATGTTAAAGCAAGTTGCAAGTGAAAATCTTTGTCTCTGACTGAGTTTGCATTACTGCTTATTTTAACCTCTGCTGGCTCTGAAAAGCTCATTTTCAACGTTCAATTCAGAATGTTATAAAACCAGATCCAGCTTCTAAAATGCATCATTCTTTTTGTTTTAGACAACATTTCATGCACTGTTAAACATGTTAAATCAAGTTGCAAGTAAAAATCTATGTCTATGACTGAGTTTTCATTACTGCTTATTTTGACCTCTTCTGGCTCTGAAAAGCTCATTTTCAACGTTCAATTCAGAATGTGATAAAACCAGTTCCAGCCACTAAAAAGCATTTTCTTTTTGTTTTAGACAACATTTCATGCACTGTTAAACATGTTAAAGCAAGTTGCAAGTGAAAATCTTTGTCTCTGACTGAGTTTGCATTACTGCTTATTTTGACCTCTGCTGGCTCTGAAAAGCTCATTTTCAACGTTCAATTCAGAATGTGATAAAACCAGTTCCAGCCACTAAAAAGCATTTTCTTTTTGTTTTAGACAACATTTCATGCACTGTTAAACATGTTAAAGCAAGTTGCAAGTGAAAATCTATGTATATGACTAAGTTTGCATTACTGCTTATTGTGACCTCTGCTGGCTCTGAAAAGCTCATTTTTAACGTTCAATTCAGAATGTGATAAAACCAGTTCCAGCCACTAAAAAGCATTTTCTTTTTGTTTTAGACAACATTTCATGCACTGTTAAATATGTTTAAGAAAGTTGCAAGTGAAAATCTATGTCTCTGACTGAGTTTGCATTACTGCTTATTTTGACCTCTGATGGCTCTGAAAAGCTCATTTTCAACGTTCAATTCAGAATGTGATAAAACCAGTTCCAGCCACTAAAAAGCATTTTCTTTTTGTTTTAGACAACATTTCATGCACTGTTAAACATGTTAAAGCAAGTTGCAAGTAAAAATCTTTGTCTCTGACTGAGTTTGCATTACTGCTTATTTTGACCTCTGCTGGCTCTGAAAAGCTCATTTTCAACGTTCAATTCAGAATGTGATAAAACCAGTTCCAGCCACTAAAAAGCATTTTCTTTTTGTTTTAGACAACATTTCATGCACTGTTAAACATGTTAAAGCAAGTTGCAAGTGAAAATCTTTGTCTCTGACTGAGTTTGCATTACTGCTTATTTTGACCTCTGCTGGCTCTGAAAAGCTCATTTTCAACGTCCAATACAGAATGTTATAAAACCAGATCCAGCTTCTAAAATGCATCATTCTTTTTGTTTTAGACAACATTTCATGCACTGTTAAACATGTTAAAGCAAGTTGCAAGTGAAAATCTTTGTCTCTGACTGAGTTTGCATTACTGCTTATTTTGACCTCTGCTGGCTCTGAAAAGCTCATTTTCAATGTTAAATTCAGAATGTGATAAAACCAGTTCCAGCCACTAAAAAGCATTTTCTTTTTGTTTTAGACAACATTTCATGCACTGTTAAACATGTTAAAGCAAGTTGCAAGGGAAAATCTTTGTCTCTGACTGAGTTTGCATTACTGCTTATTTTGACCTCTGCTGGCTCTGAAAAGCTCATTTTCAACGTTCAATTCAGAATGTGATAAAACCAGTTCCAACCACTAAAAATCATTTTCTTTTTGTTTTAGACAACATTTCATGCACTGTTAAACATGTTAAAGCAAGTTGCAAGTGAAAATCTTTGTCTCTGACTGAGTTTGCATTACTGCTTATTTTGACCTCTGCTGGCTCTGAAAAGCTCATTTTCAACGTCCAAAATAGAATGTTATAAAACCAGATCCAGCTTCTAAAATGCATCATTCTTTTTATTTTAGACAACATTTCATGCACTGTTAAACATGTTAAAGCAAGTTGCAAGTGAAAATCTATGTCTATGACTGAGTTTTCATTACTGCTTATTTTGACCTCTGCTGGCTCTGAAAAGCTCATTTTCAACGTTCAATTCAGAATGTGATAAAACCAGTTCCAGCCACTAAAAAGCATTTTCTTTTTGTTTTAGACAACATTTCATGCACTGTTAAACATGTTAAAGCAAGTTGCAAGTGAAAATCTTTGTCTCTGACTAAGTTTGCATTACTGCTTATTTTGACCTCTGCTGGCTCTGAAAAGCTCATTTTCAACGTTCAATTCAGAATGTGATAAAACCAGTTCCAGCCACTAAAAAGCATTTTCTTTTTGTTTTAGACAACATTTCATGCACTAATAAACATGTTAAAGCAAGTTGCAAGTGAAAATCTATGTCTCTGACTGAGTTTGCATTACTGCTTATTTTGACCTCTGCTGGCTCTGAAAAGCTCATTTTCAACGTCCAATACAGAATGTTATAAAACCAGATCCAGCTTCTAAAATGCATCATTCTTTTTGTTTTAGACAACAATTCATGCACTGTTAAACATGTGAAAGCAAGTTGCAAGTGAAAATCTATGTCTATGACTGAGTTTTCATTACTGCTTATTTTGACCTCTGCTGGCTCTGAAAAGCTCATTTTCAACGTTCAATTCAGAATGTGATAAAAACCAGTTCCAGCCACTAAAAAGCATTTTCTTTTTGTTTTAGACAACATTTCATGCACTGTTAAACATGTTAAAGCAAGTTGCAAGTGAAAATCTTTGTCTCTGACTGAGTTTGCATTACTGCTTATTTTGACCTCTGCTGGCTCTGAAAAGGTCATTTTCAACGTCCAAAACAGAATGTTATAAAACCAGATCCAGCTTCTAAAATGCATCATTCTTTTTGTTTTAGACAACATATCATGCACTGTTAAACATGTTAAAGCAAGTTGCAAGTGAAAATCTTTGTCTCTGACTGAGTTTGCATTACTGCTTATTTTGACCTCTGCTGGCTCTGAAAAGCTCATTTTCAACGTTCAATTCAGAATGTGATAAAACCAGTTCCAGCCACTAAAAAGCATTTTCTTTTTGTTTTAGACAACATTTCATGCACTGTTAAACATGTTTAAGAAAGTTGCAAGTGAAAACTCAGTCAGAGACAAAGATTTTCACTTGCAACTTGCTTTAACATGTTTAACAGTGCATGAAATGTTGTCTAAAACAAAAAGAATGATGCATTTTAGAAGCTGGATCTGGTTTTATAACATTCTGTATTGGACGTTGAAAATGAGCTTTTCAGAGCCAGCAGAGGTCAAAATAAGCAGTAATGCAAACTCAGTCAGAGACAAAGATTTTCACTTGCAACTTGCTTTAACATGTTTAACAGTGCATGAAATGTTGTCTAAAACAAAAAAAAAATGCTTTTTAGTGGCTGGAACTGGTTTTATCACATTCTGAATTGATGAGTTTGCATTACTGCTTATTTTGACCTCTGCTGGCTCTGAAAAGCTCATTTTCAACGTTCAATTCAGAATGTGATAAAACCAGTTCCAGCCACTAAAAAGCATTTTCTTTTTGTTTTAGACAACATTTCATGCACTGTTAAACATGTTAAAGCAAGTTGCAAGTGAAAATCTTTGTCTCTGACTGAGTTTGCATTACTGCTTATTTTGACCTCTGCTGGCTCTGAAAAGCTCATTTTCAACGTTCAATTCAGAATGTGATAAAACCAGTTCCAGCCACTAAAAAGCATTTTCTTTTTGTTTTAGACAACATTTCATGCACTGTTAAACATGTTAAAGCAAGTTGCAAGTGAAAATCTTTGTCTATCACTAAGTTTGCATTACTGCTTATTGTGACCTCTGCTGGCTCTGAAAAGCTCATTTTTAACGTTCAATTCAGAATGTGATAAAACCAGTTCCAGCCACTAAAAAGCATTTTCTTTTTGTTTTAGACAACATTTCATGCACTGTTAAATATGTTTAAGAAAGTTGCAAGTGAAAATCTATGTCTCTGACTGAGTTTGCATTACTGCTTATTTTGACCTCTGCTGGCTCTGAAAAGCTCATTTTCAACGTTCAATACAGAATGTGATAAAACCAGTTCCAGCCACTAAAAAGCATTTTCTTTTTGTTTTAGGCAACATTTCATGCACTGTTAAATATGTTAAAGCAAGTTGCAAGTGAAAATCTTTGTCTCTGACTGAGTTTGCATTACTGCTTATTTTGACCTCTGCTGGCTCTGAAAAGGTCATTTTCAACGTCCAATACAGAATGTTATAAAACCAGATCCAGCTTCTAAAAAGCATCATTCTTTTTGTTTTAGACAACATTTCATGCACTGTTAAACATGTTAAAGCAAGTTGCAAGTGAAAATCTATGTCTATGACTGAGTTTTCATTACTGCTTATTTTGACCTCTGCTGGCTCTGAAAAGCTCATTTTCAACGTTCAATTCAGAATGTGATAAAACCAGTTCCAGCCACTAAAAAGCATTTTCTTTTTGTTTTAGACAACATTTCATGCACTGTTAAACATGTTAAAGCAAGTTGCAAGTGAAAATCTTTGTCTCTGACTGAGTTTGCATTACTGCTTATTTTAACCTCTGCTGGCTCTGAAAAGCTAATTTTCAACGTTCAATTCAGAATGTTATAAAACCAGATCCAGCTTCTAAAATGCATCATTCTTTTTGTTTTAGACAACATTTCATGCACTGTTAAACATGTTAAATCAAGTTGCAAGAAAAAATCTATGTCTATGACTGAGTTTTCATTACTGCTTATTTTGACCTCTTCTGGCTCTGAAAAGCTCATTTTCAACGTTCAATTCAGAATGTGATAAAACCAGTTCCAGCCACTAAAAAGCATTTTCTTTTTGTTTTAGACAACATTTCATGCACTGTTAAACATGTTAAAGCAAGTTGCAAGTGAAAATCTTTGTCTCTGACTGAGTTTGCATTACTGCTTATTTTGACCTCTGCTGGCTCTGAAAAGCTCATTTTCAACGTTCAATTCAGAATGTGATAAAACCAGTTCCAGCCACTAAAAAGCATTTTCTTTTTGTTTTAGACAACATTTCATGCACTGTTAAACATGTTAAAGCAAGTTGCAAGTGAAAATCTATGTATATGACTAAGTTTGCATTACTGCTTATTGTGACCTCTGCTGGCTCTGAAAAGCTCATTTTTAACGTTCAATTCAGAATGTGATAAAACCAGTTCCAGCCACTAAAAAGCATTTTCTTTTTGTTTTAGACAACATTTCATGCACTGTTAAATATGTTTAAGAAAGTTGCAAGTGAAAATCTATGTCTCTGACTGAGTTTGCATTACTGCTTATTTTGACCTCTGATGGCTCTGAAAAGCTCATTTTCAACGTTCAATTCAGAATGTGATAAAACCAGTTCCAGCCACTAAAAAGCATTTTCTTTTTGTTTTAGACAACATTTCATGCACTGTTAAACATTAAAGCAAGTTGCAAGTGAAAATCTTTGTCTCTGACTGAGTTTGCATTACTGCTTATTTTGACCTCTGCTGGCTCTGAAAAGCTCATTTTCAACGTTCAATTCAGAATGTGATAAAACCAGTTCCAGCCACTAAAAAGCATTTTCTTTTTGTTTTAGACAACATTTCATGCACTGTTAAACATGTTAAAGCAAGTTGCAAGTGAAAATCTTTGTCTCTGACTGAGTTTGCATTACTGCTTATTTTGACCTCTGCTGGCTCTGAAAAGCTCATTTTCAACGTCCAATACAGAATGTTATAAAACCAGATCCAGCTTCTAAAATGCATCATTCTTTTTGTTTTAGACAACATTTCATGCACTGTTAAACATGTTAAAGCAAGTTGCAAGTGAAAATCTTTGTCTCTGACTGAGTTTGCATTACTGCTTATTTTGACCTCTGCTGGCTCTGAAAAGCTCATTTTCAACGTTCAATTCAGAATGTGATAAAACCAGATCCAGCTACTAAAATGCATCATTCTTTTTGTTTTAGACAACATTTCATGCACTGTTAAATATGTTTAAGAAATTTGCAAGTGAAAATCTATGTCTCTGACTGAGTTTGCATTACTGCTTATTTTGACCTCTGCTGGCTCTGAAAAGGTCATTTTCAACGTCCAATACAGAATGTTATAAAACCAGATCCAGCTTCTAAAATGCATCATTCTTTTTGTTTTAGACAACATTTCATGCACTGTTAAACATGTTAAAGCAAGTTGCAAGTGAAAATCTTTTTCTCTGACTGAGTTTGCATTACTGCTTATTTTGACCTCTGCTGGCTCTGAAAAGCTCATTTTCAACGTTCAATTCAGAATGTGATAAAACCAGTTCCAGCCACTAAAAAGCATTTTCTTTTTGTTTTAGACAACATTTCATGCACTGTTAAACATGTTTAAGAAAGTTGCAAGTGAAAATCTATGTCTATGACTGAGTTTGCATTACTGCTTATTTTGACCTCTGCTGGCTCTGAAAAGCTCATTTTCAACGTTCAATTCAGAATGTGATAAAACCAGTTCCAGCCACTAAAAAGCATTTTCTTTTTGTTTTAGACAACATTTCATGCACTGTTAAACATGTTAAAGCAAGTTGCAAGTGAAAATCTTTGTCTCTGACTGAGTTTGCATTACTGCTTATTTTGACCTCTGCTGGCTCTGAAAAGCTCATTTTCAACGTTCAATTCAGAATGTGATAAAACCAGTTCCAGCCACTAAAAAGCATTTTCTTTTTGTTTTAGACAACATTTCATGCACTGTTAAACATGTTAAAGCAAGTTGCAAGTGAAAATCTTTGTCTCTGACTGAGTTTGCATTACTGCTTATTTTGACCTCTGCTGGCTCTGAAAAGCTCATTTTCAACGTTCAATTCAGAATGTGATAAAACCAGTTCCAGCCACTAAAAAGCATTTTCTTTTTGTTTTAGACAACATTTCATGCACTGTTAAATATGTTAAAGCAAGTTGCAAATGAAAATCTTTGTCTCTGACTGAGTTTGCATTACTGCTTATTTTGACCTCTGCTGGCTCTGAAAAGGTCATTTTCAACGTCCAATACAGAATGTTATAAAACCAGATCCAGCTTCTAAAATGCATCATTCTTTTTGTTTTAGACAACATTTCATGCACTGTTAAACATGTTAAAGCAAGTTGCAAGTGAAAATCTATGTCTATGACTGAGTTTTCATTACTGCTTATTTTGACCTCTGCTGGCTCTGAAAAGCTCATTTTCAACGTTCAATTCAGAATGTGATAAAACCAGTTCCAGCCACTAAAAAGCATTTTCTTTTTGTTTTAGACAACATTTCATGCACTGTTAAACATGTTAAAGCAAGTTGCAAGTGAAAATCTTTGTCTCTGACTGAGTTTGCATTACTGCTTATTTTAACCTCTGCTGGCTCTGAAAAGCTCATTTTCAACGTTCAATTCAGAATGTTATAAAACCAGATCCAGCTTCTAAAATGCATCATTCTTTTTGTTTTAGACAACATTTCATGCACTGTTAAACATGTTAAAGCAAGTTGCAAGTGAAAATCTTTGTCTCTGACTGAGTTTGCATTACTGCTTATTTTGACCTCTGCTGGCTCTGAAAAGCTCATTTTCAACGTTCAATTCAGAATGTGATAAAACCAGATCCAGCTACTAAAATGCATCATTCTTTTTGTTTTAGACAACATTTCATGCACTGTTAAATATGTTTAAGAAATTTGCAAGTGAAAATCTATGTCTCTGACTGAGTTTGCATTACTGCTTATTTTGACCTCTGCTGGCTCTGAAAAGCTCATTTTCAACGTTCAATTCAGAATGTGATAAAACCAGTTCCAGCCACTAAAAAGCATTTTCTTTTTGTTTTAGACAACATTTCATGCACTGTAAAACATGTTAAAGCAAGTTGCAAGTGAAAATCTTTGTCTCTGACTGAGTTTGCATTACTGCTTATTTTGACCTCTGCTGGCTCTGAAAAGCTCATTTTCAACGTCCAATACAGAATGTTATAAAACCAGATCCAGCTTCTAAAATGCATCATTCTTTTTGTTTTAGACAACATTTCATGCACTGTTAAACATGTTAAAGCAAGTTGCAAGTGAAAATCTTTGTCTCTGACTGAGTTTGCATTACTGCTTATTTTGACCTCTGCTGGCTCTGAAAAGCTCATTTTCAACGTTCAATTCAGAATGTGATAAAACCAGATCCAGCTACTAAAATGCATCATTCTTTTTGTTTTAGACAACATTTCATGCACTGTTAAATATGTTTAAGAAATTTGCAAGTGAAAATCTATGTCTCTGACTGAGTTTGCATTACTGCTTATTTTGACCTCTGCTGGCTCTGAAAAGGTCATTTTCAACGTCCAATACAGAATGTTATAAAACCAGATCCAGCTTCTAAAATGCATCATTCTTTTTGTTTTAGACAACATTTCATGCACTGTTAAACATGTTAAAGCAAGTTGCAAGTGAAAATCTTTTTCTCTGACTGAGTTTGCATTACTGCTTATTTTGACCTCTGCTGGCTCTGAAAAGCTCATTTTCAACGTTCAATTCAGAATGTGATAAAACCAGTTCCAGCCACTAAAAAGCATTTTCTTTTTGTTTTAGACAACATTTCATGCACTGTTAAACATGTTTAAGAAAGTTGCAAGTGAAAATCTATGTCTATGACTGAGTTTGCATTACTGCTTATTTTGACCTCTGCTGGCTCTGAAAAGCTCATTTTCAACGTTCAATTCAGAATGTGATAAAACCAGTTCCAGCCACTAAAAAGCATTTTCTTTTTGTTTTAGACAACATTTCATGCACTGTTAAACATGTTAAAGCAAGTTGCAAGTGAAAATCTTTGTCTCTGACTGAGTTTGCATTACTGCTTATTTTGACCTCTGCTGGCTCTGAAAAGCTCATTTTCAACGTTCAATTCAGAATGTGATAAAACCAGTTCCAGCCACTAAAAAGCATTTTCTTTTTGTTTTAGACAACATTTCATGCACTGTTAAACATGTTAAAGCAAGTTGCAAGTGAAAATCTTTGTCTCTGACTGAGTTTGCATTACTGCTTATTTTGACCTCTGCTGGCTCTGAAAAGCTCATTTTCAACGTTCAATTCAGAATGTGATAAAAACCAGTTCCAGCCACTAAAAAGCAATTTCTTTTTGTTTTAGACAACATTTCATGCACTGTTAAATATGTTAAAGCAAGTTGCAAATGAAAATCTTTGTCTCTGACTGAGTTTGCATTACTGCTTATTTTGACCTCTGCTGGCTCTGAAAAGGTCATTTTCAACGTCCAATACAGAATGTTATAAAACCAGATCCAGCTTCTAAAATGCATCATTCTTTTTGTTTTAGACAACATTTCATGCACTGTTAAACATGTTAAAGCAAGTTGCAAGTGAAAATCTATGTCTATGACTGAGTTTTCATTACTGCTTATTTTGACCTCTGCTGGCTCTGAAAAGCTCATTTTCAACGTTCAATTCAGAATGTGATAAAACCAGTTCCAGCCACTAAAAAGCATTTTCTTTTTGTTTTAGACAACATTTCATGCACTGTTAAACATGTTAAAGCAAGTTGCAAGTGAAAATCTTTGTCTCTGACTGAGTTTGCATTACTGCTTATTTTAACCTCTGCTGGCTCTGAAAAGCTCATTTTCAACGTTCAATTCAGAATGTTATAAAACCAGATCCAGCTTCTAAAATGCATCATTCTTTTTGTTTTAGACAACATTTCATGCACTGTTAAACATGTTAAAGCAAGTTGCAAGTGAAAATCTTTGTCTCTGACTGAGTTTGCATTACTGCTTATTTTGACCTCTGCTGGCTCTGAAAAGCTCATTTTCAACGTTCAATTCAGAATGTGATAAAACCAGATCCAGCTACTAAAATGCATCATTCTTTTTGTTTTAGACAACATTTCATGCACTGTTAAATATGTTTAAGAAATTTGCAAGTGAAAATCTATGTCTCTGACTGAGTTTGCATTACTGCTTATTTTGACCTCTGCTGGCTCTGAAAAGGTCATTTTCAACGTCCAATACAGAATGTTATAAAACCAGATCCAGCTTCTAAAATGCATCATTCTTTTTGTTTTAGACAACATTTCATGCACTGTTAAACATGTTAAAGCAAGTTGCAAGTGAAAATCTTTTTCTCTGACTGAGTTTGCATTACTGCTTATTTTGACCTCTGCTGGCACTGAAAAGCTCATTTTCAACGTTCAATTCAGAATGTGATAAAACCAGTTCCAGCCACTAAAAAGGATTTTCTTTTTGTTTTAGACAACATTTCATGCACTGTTAAACATGTTTAAGAAAGTTGCACGTGAAAATCTATGTCTATGACTGAGTTTGCATTACTGCTTATTTTGACCTCTGCTGGCTCTGAAAAGCTCATTTTCAACGTTCAATTCAGAATGTGATAAAACCAGTTCCAGCCACTAAAAAGCATTTTCTTTTTGTTTTAGACAACATTTCATGCACTGTTAAACATGTTAAAGCAAGTTGCAAGTGAAAATCTTTGTCTCTGACTGAGTTTGCATTACTGCTTATTTTGACCTCTGCTGGCTCTGAAAAGGTCATTTTCAACGTCCAATACAGAATGTTATAAAACCAGATCCAGCTTCTAAAAAGCATCATTCTTTTTGTTTTAGACAACATTTCATGCACTGTTAAACATGTTAAAGCAAGTTGCAAGTGAAAATCTATGTCTATGACTGAGTTTTCATTACTGCTTATTTTGACCTCTGCTGGCTCTGAAAAGCTCATTTTCAACGTTCAATTCAGAATGTGATAAAACCAGTTCCAGCCACTAAAAAGCATTTTCTTTTTGTTTTAGACAACATTTCATGCACTGTTAAACATGTTAAAGCAAGTTGCAAGTGAAAATCTTTGTCTCTGACTGAGTTTGCATTACTGCTTATTTTAACCTCTGCTGGCTCTGAAAAGCTAATTTTCAACGTTCAATTCAGAATGTTATAAAACCAGATCCAGCTTCTAAAATGCATCATTCTTTTTGTTTTAGACAACATTTCATGCACTGTTAAACATGTTAAATCAAGTTGCAAGAAAAAATCTATGTCTATGACTGAGTTTTCATTACTGCTTATTTTGACCTCTTCTGGCTCTGAAAAGCTCATTTTCAACGTTCAATTCAGAATGTGATAAAACCAGTTCCAGCCACTAAAAAGCATTTTCTTTTTGTTTTAGACAACATTTCATGCACTGTTAAACATGTTAAAGCAAGTTGCAAGTGAAAATCTTTGTCTCTGACTGAGTTTGCATTACTGCTTATTTTGACCTCTGCTGGCTCTGAAAAGCTCATTTTCAACGTTCAATTCAGAATGTGATAAAACCAGTTCCAGCCACTAAAAAGCATTTTCTTTTTGTTTTAGACAACATTTCATGCACTGTTAAACATGTTAAAGCAAGTTGCAAGTGAAAATCTATGTATATGACTAAGTTTGCATTACTGCTTATTGTGACCTCTGCTGGCTCTGAAAAGCTCATTTTTAACGTTCAATTCAGAATGTGATAAAACCAGTTCCAGCCACTAAAAAGCATTTTCTTTTTGTTTTAGACAACATTTCATGCACTGTTAAATATGTTTAAGAAAGTTGCAAGTGAAAATCTATGTCTCTGACTGAGTTTGCATTACTGCTTATTTTGACCTCTGATGGCTCTGAAAAGCTCATTTTCAACGTTCAATTCAGAATGTGATAAAACCAGTTCCAGCCACTAAAAAGCATTTTCTTTTTGTTTTAGACAACATTTCATGCACTGTTAAACATTAAAGCAAGTTGCAAGTGAAAATCTTTGTCTCTGACTGAGTTTGCATTACTGCTTATTTTGACCTCTGCTGGCTCTGAAAAGCTCATTTTCAACGTTCAATTCAGAATGTGATAAAACCAGTTCCAGCCACTAAAAAGCATTTTCTTTTTGTTTTAGACAACATTTCATGCACTGTTAAACATGTTAAAGCAAGTTGCAAGTGAAAATCTTTGTCTCTGACTGAGTTTGCATTACTGCTTATTTTGACCTCTGCTGGCTCTGAAAAGCTCATTTTCAACGTCCAATACAGAATGTTATAAAACCAGATCCAGCTTCTAAAATGCATCATTCTTTTTGTTTTAGACAACATTTCATGCACTGTTAAACATGTTAAAGCAAGTTGCAAGTGAAAATCTTTGTCTCTGACTGAGTTTGCATTACTGCTTATTTTGACCTCTGCTGGCTCTGAAAAGCTCATTTTCAACGTTCAATTCAGAATGTGATAAAACCAGATCCAGCTACTAAAATGCATCATTCTTTTTGTTTTAGACAACATTTCATGCACTGTTAAATATGTTTAAGAAATTTGCAAGTGAAAATCTATGTCTCTGACTGAGTTTGCATTACTGCTTATTTTGACCTCTGCTGGCTCTGAAAAGGTCATTTTCAACGTCCAATACAGAATGTTATAAAACCAGATCCAGCTTCTAAAATGCATCATTCTTTTTGTTTTAGACAACATTTCATGCACTGTTAAACATGTTAAAGCAAGTTGCAAGTGAAAATCTTTTTCTCTGACTGAGTTTGCATTACTGCTTATTTTGACCTCTGCTGGCTCTGAAAAGCTCATTTTCAACGTTCAATTCAGAATGTGATAAAACCAGTTCCAGCCACTAAAAAGCATTTTCTTTTTGTTTTAGACAACATTTCATGCACTGTTAAACATGTTTAAGAAAGTTGCAAGTGAAAATCTATGTCTATGACTGAGTTTGCATTACTGCTTATTTTGACCTCTGCTGGCTCTGAAAAGCTCATTTTCAACGTTCAATTCAGAATGTGATAAAACCAGTTCCAGCCACTAAAAAGCATTTTCTTTTTGTTTTAGACAACATTTCATGCACTGTTAAACATGTTAAAGCAAGTTGCAAGTGAAAATCTTTGTCTCTGACTGAGTTTGCATTACTGCTTATTTTGACCTCTGCTGGCTCTGAAAAGGTCATTTTCAACGTCCAATACAGAATGTTATAAAACCAGATCCAGCTTCTAAAATGCATCATTCTTTTTGTTTTAGACAACATTTCATGCACTGTTAAACATGTTAAAGCAAGTTGCAAGTGAAAATCTTTGTCTCTGACTGAGTTTTCATTACTGCTTATTTTGACCTCTGCTGGCTCTGAAAAGCTCATTTTCAACGTTCAATTCAGAATGTGATAAAACCAGTTCCAGCCACTAAAAAGCATTTTCTTTTTGTTTTAGACAACATTTCATGCACTGTTAAACATGTTAAAGCAAGTTGCAAGTGAAAATCTTTGTCTCTGACTGAGTTTGCATTACTGCTTATTTTAACCTCTGCTGGCTCTGAAAAGCTCATTTTCAACGTTCAATTCAGAATGTTATAAAACCAGATCCAGCTTCTAAAATGCATCATTCTTTTTGTTTTAGACAACATTTCATGCACTGTTAAACATGTTAAAGCAAGTTGCAAGTGAAAATCTTTGTCTCTGACTGAGTTTGCATTACTGCTTATTTTGACCTCTGCTGGCTCTGAAAAGCTCATTTTCAACGTTCAATTCAGAATGTGATAAAACCAGATCCAGCTACTAAAATGCATCATTCTTTTTGTTTTAGACAACATTTCATGCACTGTTAAATATGTTTAAGAAATTTGCAAGTGAAAATCTATGTCTCTGACTGAGTTTGCATTACTGCTTATTTTGACCTCTGCTGGCTCTGAAAAGGTCATTTTCAACGTCCAATACAGAATGTTATAAAACCAGATCCAGCTTCTAAAATGCATCATTCTTTTTGTTTTAGACAACATTTCATGCACTGTTAAATATGTTTAAGAAATTTGCAAGTGAAAATCTATGTCTCTGACTGAGTTTGCATTACTGCTTATTTTGACCTCTGCTGGCTCTGAAAAGGTCATTTTCAACGTCCAATACAGAATGTTATAAAACCAGATCCAGCTTCTAAAATGCATCATTCTTTTTGTTTTAGACAACATTTCATGCACTGTTAAACATGTTAAAGCAAGTTGCAAGTGAAAATCTTTTTCTCTGACTGAGTTTGCATTACTGCTTATTTTGACCTCTGCTGGCTCTGAAAAGCTCATTTTCAACGTTCAATTCAGAATGTGATAAAACCAGTTCCAGCCACTAAAAAGCATTTTCTTTTTGTTTTAGACAACATTTCATGCACTGTTAAACATGTTAAAGCAAGTTGCAAGTGAAAATCTATGTATATGACTAAGTTTGCATTACTGCTTATTGTGACCTCTGCTGGCTCTGAAAAGCTCATTTTTAACGTTCAATTCAGAATGTGATAAAACCAGTTCCAGCCACTAAAAAGCATTTTCTTTTTGTTTTAGACAACATTTCATGCACTGTTAAATATGTTTAAGAAAGTTGCAAGTGAAAATCTATGTCTCTGACTGAGTTTGCATTACTGCTTATTTTGACCTCTGATGGCTCTGAAAAGCTCATTTTCAACGTTCAATTCAGAATGTGATAAAACCAGTTCCAGCCACTAAAAAGCATTTTCTTTTTGTTTTAGACAACATTTCATGCACTGTTAAACATTAAAGCAAGTTGCAAGTGAAAATCTTTGTCTCTGACTGAGTTTGCATTACTGCTTATTTTGACCTCTGCTGGCTCTGAAAAGCTCATTTTCAACGTTCAATTCAGAATGTGATAAAACCAGTTCCAGCCACTAAAAAGCATTTTCTTTTTGTTTTAGACAACATTTCATGCACTGTTAAACATGTTAAAGCAAGTTGCAAGTGAAAATCTTTGTCTCTGACTGAGTTTGCATTACTGCTTATTTTGACCTCTGCTGGCTCTGAAAAGCTCATTTTCAACGTCCAATACAGAATGTTATAAAACCAGATCCAGCTTCTAAAATGCATCATTCTTTTTGTTTTAGACAACATTTCATGCACTGTTAAACATGTTAAAGCAAGTTGCAAGTGAAAATCTTTGTCTCTGACTGAGTTTGCATTACTGCTTATTTTGACCTCTGCTGGCTCTGAAAAGCTCATTTTCAACGTTCAATTCAGAATGTGATAAAACCAGATCCAGCTACTAAAATGCATCATTCTTTTTGTTTTAGACAACATTTCATGCACTGTTAAATATGTTTAAGAAATTTGCAAGTGAAAATCTATGTCTCTGACTGAGTTTGCATTACTGCTTATTTTGACCTCTGCTGGCTCTGAAAAGGTCATTTTCAACGTCCAATACAGAATGTTATAAAACCAGATCCAGCTTCTAAAATGCATCATTCTTTTTGTTTTAGACAACATTTCATGCACTGTTAAACATGTTAAAGCAAGTTGCAAGTGAAAATCTTTTTCTCTGACTGAGTTTGCATTACTGCTTATTTTGACCTCTGCTGGCTCTGAAAAGCTCATTTTCAACGTTCAATTCAGAATGTGATAAAACCAGTTCCAGCCACTAAAAAGCATTTTCTTTTTGTTTTAGACAACATTTCATGCACTGTTAAACATGTTTAAGAAAGTTGCAAGTGAAAATCTATGTCTATGACTGAGTTTGCATTACTGCTTATTTTGACCTCTGCTGGCTCTGAAAAGCTCATTTTCAACGTTCAATTCAGAATGTGATAAAACCAGTTCCAGCCACTAAAAAGCATTTTCTTTTTGTTTTAGACAACATTTCATGCACTGTTAAACATGTTAAAGCAAGTTGCAAGTGAAAATCTTTGTCTCTGACTGAGTTTGCATTACTGCTTATTTTGACCTCTGCTGGCTCTGAAAAGGTCATTTTCAACGTCCAATACAGAATGTTATAAAACCAGATCCAGCTTCTAAAATGCATCATTCTTTTTGTTTTAGACAACATTTCATGCACTGTTAAACATGTTAAAGCAAGTTGCAAGTGAAAATCTTTGTCTCTGACTGAGTTTTCATTACTGCTTATTTTGACCTCTGCTGGCTCTGAAAAGCTCATTTTCAACGTTCAATTCAGAATGTGATAAAACCAGTTCCAGCCACTAAAAAGCATTTTCTTTTTGTTTTAGACAACATTTCATGCACTGTTAAACATGTTAAAGCAAGTTGCAAGTGAAAATCTTTGTCTCTGACTGAGTTTGCATTACTGCTTATTTTAACCTCTGCTGGCTCTGAAAAGCTCATTTTCAACGTTCAATTCAGAATGTTATAAAACCAGATCCAGCTTCTAAAATGCATCATTCTTTTTGTTTTAGACAACATTTCATGCACTGTTAAACATGTTAAAGCAAGTTGCAAGTGAAAATCTTTGTCTCTGACTGAGTTTGCATTACTGCTTATTTTGACCTCTGCTGGCTCTGAAAAGCTCATTTTCAACGTTCAATTCAGAATGTGATAAAACCAGATCCAGCTACTAAAATGCATCATTCTTTTTGTTTTAGACAACATTTCATGCACTGTTAAATATGTTTAAGAAATTTGCAAGTGAAAATCTATGTCTCTGACTGAGTTTGCATTACTGCTTATTTTGACCTCTGCTGGCTCTGAAAAGGTCATTTTCAACGTCCAATACAGAATGTTATAAAACCAGATCCAGCTTCTAAAATGCATCATTCTTTTTGTTTTAGACAACATTTCATGCACTGTTAAACATGTTAAAGCAAGTTGCAAGTGAAAATCTTTTTCTCTGACTGAGTTTGCATTACTGCTTATTTTGACCTCTGCTGGCTCTGAAAAGCTCATTTTCAACGTTCAATTCAGAATGTGATAAAACCAGTTCCAGCCACTAAAAAGGATTTTCTTTTTGTTTTAGACAACATTTCATGCACTGTTAAACATGTTTAAGAAAGTTGCACGTGAAAATCTATGTCTATGACTGAGTTTGCATTACTGCTTATTTTGACCTCTGCTGGCTCTGAAAAGCTCATTTTCAACGTTCAATTCAGAATGTGATAAAACCAGTTCCAGCCACTAAAAAGCATTTTCTTTTTGTTTTAGACAACATTTCATGCACTGTTAAACATGTTAAAGCAAGTTGCAAGTGAAAATCTTTGTCTCTGACTGAGTTTGCATTACTGCTTATTTTGACCTCTGCTGGCTCTGAAAAGGTCATTTTCAACGTCCAATACAGAATGTTATAAAACCAGATCCAGCTTCTAAAAAGCATCATTCTTTTTGTTTTAGACAACATTTCATGCACTGTTAAACATGTTAAAGCAAGTTGCAAGTGAAAATCTATGTCTATGACTGAGTTTTCATTACTGCTTATTTTGACCTCTGCTGGCTCTGAAAAGCTCATTTTCAACGTTCAATTCAGAATGTGATAAAACCAGTTCCAGCCACTAAAAAGCATTTTCTTTTTGTTTTAGACAACATTTCATGCACTGTTAAACATGTTAAAGCAAGTTGCAAGTGAAAATCTTTGTCTCTGACTGAGTTTGCATTACTGCTTATTTTAACCTCTGCTGGCTCTGAAAAGCTAATTTTCAACGTTCAATTCAGAATGTTATAAAACCAGATCCAGCTTCTAAAATGCATCATTCTTTTTGTTTTAGACAACATTTCATGCACTGTTAAACATGTTAAATCAAGTTGCAAGAAAAAATCTATGTCTATGACTGAGTTTTCATTACTGCTTATTTTGACCTCTTCTGGCTCTGAAAAGCTCATTTTCAACGTTCAATTCAGAATGTGATAAAACCAGTTCCAGCCACTAAAAAGCATTTTCTTTTTGTTTTAGACAACATTTCATGCACTGTTAAACATGTTAAAGCAAGTTGCAAGTGAAAATCTTTGTCTCTGACTGAGTTTGCATTACTGCTTATTTTGACCTCTGCTGGCTCTGAAAAGCTCATTTTCAACGTTCAATTCAGAATGTGATAAAACCAGTTCCAGCCACTAAAAAGCATTTTCTTTTTGTTTTAGACAACATTTCATGCACTGTTAAACATGTTAAAGCAAGTTGCAAGTGAAAATCTATGTATATGACTAAGTTTGCATTACTGCTTATTGTGACCTCTGCTGGCTCTGAAAAGCTCATTTTTAACGTTCAATTCAGAATGTGATAAAACCAGTTCCAGCCACTAAAAAGCATTTTCTTTTTGTTTTAGACAACATTTCATGCACTGTTAAATATGTTTAAGAAAGTTGCAAGTGAAAATCTATGTCTCTGACTGAGTTTGCATTACTGCTTATTTTGACCTCTGATGGCTCTGAAAAGCTCATTTTCAACGTTCAATTCAGAATGTGATAAAACCAGTTCCAGCCACTAAAAAGCATTTCTTTTTGTTTTAGACAACATTTCATGCACTGTTAAACATTAAAGCAAGTTGCAAGTGAAAATCTTTGTCTCTGACTGAGTTTGCATTACTGCTTATTTTGACCTCTGCTGGCTCTGAAAAGCTCATTTTCAACGTTCAATTCAGAATGTGATAAAACCAGTTCCAGCCACTAAAAAGCATTTTCTTTTTGTTTTAGACAACATTTCATGCACTGTTAAACATGTTAAAGCAAGTTGCAAGTGAAAATCTTTGTCTCTGACTGAGTTTGCATTACTGCTTATTTTGACCTCTGCTGGCTCTGAAAAGCTCATTTTCAACGTCCAATACAGAATGTTATAAAACCAGATCCAGCTTCTAAAATGCATCATTCTTTTTGTTTTAGACAACATTTCATGCACTGTTAAACATGTTAAAGCAAGTTGCAAGTGAAAATCTTTGTCTCTGACTGAGTTTGCATTACTGCTTATTTTGACCTCTGCTGGCTCTGAAAAGCTCATTTTCAACGTTCAATTCAGAATGTGATAAAACCAGATCCAGCTACTAAAATGCATCATTCTTTTTGTTTTAGACAACATTTCATGCACTGTTAAATATGTTTAAGAAATTTGCAAGTGAAAATCTATGTCTCTGACTGAGTTTGCATTACTGCTTATTTTGACCTCTGCTGGCTCTGAAAAGGTCATTTTCAACGTCCAATACAGAATGTTATAAAACCAGATCCAGCTTCTAAAATGCATCATTCTTTTTGTTTTAGACAACATTTCATGCACTGTTAAACATGTTAAAGCAAGTTGCAAGTGAAAATCTTTTTCTCTGACTGAGTTTGCATTACTGCTTATTTTGACCTCTGCTGGCTCTGAAAAGCTCATTTTCAACGTTCAATTCAGAATGTGATAAAACCAGTTCCAGCCACTAAAAAGCATTTTCTTTTTGTTTTAGACAACATTTCATGCACTGTTAAACATGTTTAAGAAAGTTGCAAGTGAAAATCTATGTCTATGACTGAGTTTGCATTACTGCTTATTTTGACCTCTGCTGGCTCTGAAAAGCTCATTTTCAACGTTCAATTCAGAATGTGATAAAACCAGTTCCAGCCACTAAAAAGCATTTTCTTTTTGTTTTAGACAACATTTCATGCACTGTTAAACATGTTAAAGCAAGTTGCAAGTGAAAATCTTTGTCTCTGACTGAGTTTGCATTACTGCTTATTTTGACCTCTGCTGGCTCTGAAAAGGTCATTTTCAACGTCCAATACAGAATGTTATAAAACCAGATCCAGCTTCTAAAATGCATCATTCTTTTTGTTTTAGACAACATTTCATGCACTGTTAAACATGTTAAAGCAAGTTGCAAGTGAAAATCTTTTTCTCTGACTGAGTTTGCATTACTGCTTATTTTGACCTCTGCTGGCTCTGAAAAGCTCATTTTCAACGTTCAATTCAGAATGTGATAAAACCAGTTCCAGCCACTAAAAAGCATTTTCTTTTTGTTTTAGACAACATTTCATGCACTGTTAAACATGTTTAAGAAAGTTGCAAGTGAAAATCTATGTCTATGACTGAGTTTGCATTACTGCTTATTTTGACCTCTGCTGGCTCTGAAAAGCTCATTTTCAACGTTCAATTCAGAATGTGATAAAACCAGTTCCAGCCACTAAAAAGCATTTTCTTTTTGTTTTAGACAACATTTCATGCACTGTTAAACATGTTAAAGCAAGTTGCAAGTGAAAATCTTTGTCTCTGACTGAGTTTGCATTACTGCTTATTTTGACCTCTGCTGGCTCTGAAAAGCTCATTTTCAACGTTCAATTCAGAATGTGATAAAACCAGTTCCAGCCACTAAAAAGCATTTTCTTTTTGTTTTAGACAACATTTCATGCACTGTTAAACATGTTAAAGCAAGTTGCAAGTGAAAATCTTTGTCTCTGACTGAGTTTGCATTACTGCTTATTTTGACCTCTGCTGGCTCTGAAAAGCTCATTTTCAACGTTCAATTCAGAATGTGATAAAACCAGTTCCAGCCACTAAAAAGCATTTTCTTTTTGTTTTAGACAACATTTCATGCACTGTTAAATATGTTAAAGCAAGTTGCAAATGAAAATCTTTGTCTCTGACTGAGTTTGCATTACTGCTTATTTTGACCTCTGCTGGCTCTGAAAAGCTCATTTTCAACGTCCAATACAGAATGTTATAAAACCAGATCCAGCTTCTAAAATGCATCATTCTTTTTGTTTTAGACAACATTTCATGCACTGTTAAACATGTTAAAGCAAGTTGCAAGTGAAAATCTATGTCTATGACTGAGTTTTCATTACTGCTTATTTTGACCTCTGCTGGCTCTGAAAAGCTCATTTTCAACGTTCAATTCAGAATGTGATAAAACCAGTTCCAGCCACTAAAAAGCATTTTCTTTTTGTTTTAGACAACATTTCATGCACTGTTAAACATGTTAAAGCAAGTTGCAAGTGAAAATCTTTGTCTCTGACTGAGTTTGCATTACTGCTTATTTTAACCTCTGCTGGCTCTGAAAAGCTCATTTTCAACGTTCAATTCAGAATGTTATAAAACCAGATCCAGCTTCTAAAATGCATCATTCTTTTTGTTTTAGACAACATTTCATGCACTGTTAAACATGTTAAAGCAAGTTGCAAGTGAAAATCTTTGTCTCTGACTGAGTTTGCATTACTGCTTATTTTGACCTCTGCTGGCTCTGAAAAGCTCATTTTCAACGTTCAATTCAGAATGTGATAAAACCAGATCCAGCTACTAAAATGCATCATTCTTTTTGTTTTAGACAACATTTCATGCACTGTTAAATATGTTTAAGAAATTTGCAAGTGAAAATCTATGTCTCTGACTGAGTTTGCATTACTGCTTATTTTGACCTCTGCTGGCTCTGAAAAGCTCATTTTCAACGTTCAATTCAGAATGTGATAAAACCAGTTCCAGCCACTAAAAAGCATTTTCTTTTTGTTTTAGACAACATTTCATGCACTGTAAAACATGTTAAAGCAAGTTGCAAGTGAAAATCTTTGTCTCTGACTGAGTTTGCATTACTGCTTATTTTGACCTCTGCTGGCTCTGAAAAGCTCATTTTCAACGTCCAATACAGAATGTTATAAAACCAGATCCAGCTTCTAAAATGCATCATTCTTTTTGTTTTAGACAACATTTCATGCA
The DNA here is from genome assembly GCF_052040795.2 of Danio rerio. Taxonomy (NCBI): domain Eukaryota; kingdom Metazoa; phylum Chordata; class Actinopteri; order Cypriniformes; family Danionidae; genus Danio; species Danio rerio. Next base: position 37,414,517 of record NC_141041.1, read on the forward strand.
CTGTTAAACATGTTAAAGCAAGTTGCAAGTGAAAATCTTTGTCTCTGACTGAGTTTGCATTACTGCTTATTTTGACCTCTGCTGGCTCTGAAAAGCTCATTTTCAACGTTCAATTCAGAATGTGATAAAACCAGATCCAGCTACTAAAATGCATCATTCTTTTTGTTTTAGACAACATTTCATGCACTGTTAAATATGTTTAAGAAATTTGCAAGTGAAAATCTATGTCTCTGACTGAGTTTGCATTACTGCTTATTTTGACCTCTGCTGGCTCTGAAAATGTCATTTTCAACGTCCAATACAGAATGTTATAAAACCAGATCCAGCTTCTAAAATGCATCATTCTTTTTGTTTTAGACAACATTTCATGCACTGTTAAACATGTTAAAGCAAGTTGCAAGTGAAAATCTTTTTCTCTGACTGAGTTTGCATTACTGCTTATTTTGACCTCTGCTGGCTCTGAAAAGCTCATTTTCAACGTTCAATTCAGAATGTGATAAAACCAGTTCCAGCCACTAAAAAGCATTTTCTTTTTGTTTTAGACAACATTTCATGCACTGTTAAACATGTTTAAGAAAGTTGCAAGTGAAAATCTATGTCTATGACTGAGTTTGCATTACTGCTTATTTTGACCTCTGCTGGCTCTGAAAAGCTCATTTTCAACGTTCAATTCAGAATGTGATAAAACCAGTTCCAGCCACTAAAAAGCATTTTCTTTTTGTTTTAGACAACATTTCATGCACTGTTAAACATGTTAAAGCAAGTTGCAAGTGAAAATCTTTGTCTCTGACTGAGTTTGCATTACTGCTTATTTTGACCTCTGCTGGCTCTGAAAAGCTCATTTTCAACGTTCAATTCAGAATGTGATAAAACCAGTTCCAGCCACTAAAAAGCATTTTCTTTTTGTTTTAGACAACATTTCATGCACTGTTAAACATGTTAAAGCAAGTTGCAAGTGAAAATCTTTGTCTCTGACTGAGTTTGCATTACTGCTTATTTTGACCTCTGCTGGCTCTGAAAAGCTCATTTTCAACGTTCAATTCAGAATGTGATAAAAACCAGTTCCAGCCACTAAAAAGCAATTTCTTTTTGTTTTAGACAACATTTCATGCACTGTTAAATATGTTAAAGCAAGTTGCAAATGAAAATCTTTGTCTCTGACTGAGTTTGCATTACTGCTTATTTTGACCTCTGCTGGCTCTGAAAAGGTCATTTTCAACGTCCAATACAGAATGTTATAAAACCAGATCCAGCTTCTAAAATGCATCATTCTTTTTGTTTTAGACAACATTTCATGCACTGTTAAACATGTTAAAGCAAGTTGCAAGTGAAAATCTATGTCTATGACTGAGTTTTCATTACTGCTTATTTTGACCTCTGCTGGCTCTGAAAAGCTCATTTTCAACGTTCAATTCAGAATGTGATAAAACCAGTTCCAGCCACTAAAAAGCATTTTCTTTTTGTTTTAGACAACATTTCATGCACTGTTAAACATGTTAAAGCAAGTTGCAAGTGAAAATCTTTGTCTCTGACTGAGTTTGCATTACTGCTTATTTTAACCTCTGCTGGCTCTGAAAAGCTCATTTTCAACGTTCAATTCAGAATGTTATAAAACCAGATCCAGCTTCTAAAATGCATCATTCTTTTTGTTTTAGACAACATTTCATGCACTGTTAAACATGTTAAAGCAAGTTGCAAGTGAAAATCTTTGTCTCTGACTGAGTTTGCATTACTGCTTATTTTGACCTCTGCTGGCTCTGAAAAGCTCATTTTCAACGTTCAATTCAGAATGTGATAAAACCAGATCCAGCTACTAAAATGCATCATTCTTTTTGTTTTAGACAACATTTCATGCACTGTTAAATATGTTTAAGAAATTTGCAAGTGAAAATCTATGTCTCTGACTGAGTTTGCATTACTGCTTATTTTGACCTCTGCTGGCTCTGAAAAGGTCATTTTCAACGTCCAATACAGAATGTTATAAAACCAGATCCAGCTTCTAAAATGCATCATTCTTTTTGTTTTAGACAACATTTCATGCACTGTTAAACATGTTAAAGCAAGTTGCAAGTGAAAATCTTTTTCTCTGACTGAGTTTGCATTACTGCTTATTTTGACCTCTGCTGGCTCTGAAAAGCTCATTTTCAACGTTCAATTCAGAATGTGATAAAACCAGTTCCAGCCACTAAAAAGGATTTTCTTTTTGTTTTAGACAACATTTCATGCACTGTTAAACATGTTTAAGAAAGTTGCACGTGAAAATCTATGTCTATGACTGAGTTTGCATTACTGCTTATTTTGACCTCTGCTGGCTCTGAAAAGCTCATTTTCAACGTTCAATTCAGAATGTGATAAAACCAGTTCCAGCCACTAAAAAGCATTTTCTTTTTGTTTTAGACAACATTTCATGCACTGTTAAACATGTTAAAGCAAGTTGCAAGTGAAAATCTTTGTCTCTGACTGAGTTTGCATTACTGCTTATTTTGACCTCTGCTGGCTCTGAAAAGCTCATTTTCAACGTTCAATTCAGAATGTGATAAAACCAGTTCCAGCCACTAAAAAGCATTTTCTTTTTGTTTTAGACAACATTTCATGCACTGTTAAACATGTTAAAGCAAGTTGCAAGTGAAAATCTTTGTCTCTGACTGAGTTTGCATTACTGCTTATTTTGACCTCTGCTGGCTCTGAAAAGCTCATTTTCAACGTTCAATTCAGAATGTGATAAAACCAGTTCCAGCCACTAAAAAGCATTTTCTTTTTGTTTTAGACAACATTTCATGCACTGTTAAATATGTTAAAGCAAGTTGCAAGTGAAAATCTTTGTCTCTGACTGAGTTTGCATTACTGCTTATTTTGACCTCTGCTGGCTCTGAAAAGGTCATTTTCAACGTCCAATACAGAATGTTATAAAACCAGATCCAGCTTCTAAAATGCATCATTCTTTTTGTTTTAGACAACATTTCATGCACTGTTAAACATGTTAAAGCAAGTTGCAAGTGAAAATCTATGTCTATGACTGAGTTTTCATTACTGCTTATTTTGACCTCTGCTGGCTCTGAAAAGCTAATTTTCAACGTTCAATTCAGAATGTGATAAAACCAGTTCCAGCCACTAAAAAGCATTTTCTTTTTGTTTTAGACAACATTTCATGCACTGTTAAACATGTTAAAGCAAGTTGCAAGTGAAAATCTTTGTCTCTGACTGAGTTTGCATTACTGCTTATTTTAACCTCTGCTGGCTCTGAAAAGCTCATTTTCAACGTTCAATTCAGAATGTTATAAAACCAGATCCAGCTTCTAAAATGCATCATTCTTTTTGTTTTAGACAACATTTCATGCACTGTTAAACATGTTAAATCAAGTTGCAAGTAAAAATCTATGTCTATGACTGAGTTTTCATTACTGCTTATTTTGACCTCTGCTGGCTCTGAAAAGCTCATTTTCAACGTTCAATTCAGAATGTGATAAAACCAGTTCCAGCCACTAAAAAGCATTTTCTTTTTGTTTTAGACAACATTTCATGCACTGTTAAACATGTTAAAGCAAGTTGCAAGTGAAAATCTTTGTCTCTGACTGAGTTTGCATTACTGCTTATTTTGACCTCTGCTGGCTCTGAAAAGCTCATTTTCAACGTTCAATTCAGAATGTGATAAAACCAGTTCCAGCCACTAAAAAGCATTTTCTTTTTGTTTTAGACAACATTTCATGCACTGTTAAACATGTTAAAGCAAGTTGCAAGTAAAAATCTTTGTCTCTGACTGAGTTTGCATTACTGCTTATTTTGACCTCTGCTGGCTCTGAAAAGCTCATTTTCAACGTTCAATTCAGAATGTGATAAAACCAGTTCCAGCCACTAAAAAGCATTTTCTTTTTGTTTTAGACAACATTTCATGCACTGTTAAACATGTTAAAGCAAGTTGCAAGTGAAAATCTTTGTCTCTGACTGAGTTTGCATTACTGCTTATTTTGACCTCTGCTGGCTCTGAAAAGCTCATTTTCAACGTCCAATACAGAATGTTATAAAACCAGATCCAGCTTCTAAAATGCATCATTCTTTTTATTTTAGACAACATTTCATGCACTGTTAAACATGTTAAAGCAAGTTGCAAGTGAAAATCTATGTCTATGACTGAGTTTTCATTACTGCTTATTTTGACCTCTGCTGGCTCTGAAAAGCTCATTTTCAACGTTCAATTCAGAATGTGATAAAACCAGTTCCAGCCACTAAAAAGCATTTTCTTTTTGTTTTAGACAACATTTCATGCACTGTTAAACATGTTAAAGCAAGTTGCAAGTGAAAATCTTTGTCTCTGACTAAGTTTGCATTACTGCTTATTTTGACCTCTGCTGGCTCTGAAAAGCTCATTTTCAACGTTCAATTCAGAATGTGATAAAACCAGTTCCAGCCACTAAAAAGCATTTTCTTTTTGTTTTAGACAACATTTCATGCACTAATAAACATGTTAAAGCAAGTTGCAAGTGAAAATCTATGTCTCTGACTGAGTTTGCATTACTGCTTATTTTGACCTCTGCTGGCTCTGAAAAGCTCATTTTCAACGTCCAATACAGAATGTTATAAAACCAGATCCAGCTTCTAAAATGCATCATTCTTTTTGTTTTAGACAACAATTCATGCACTGTTAAACATGTGAAAGCAAGTTGCAAGTGAAAATCTATGTCTATGACTGAGTTTTCATTACTGCTTATTTTGACCTCTGCTGGCTCTGAAAAGCTCATTTTCAACGTTCAATTCAGAATGTGATAAAAACCAGTTCCAGCCACTAAAAAGCATTTTCTTTTTGTTTTAGACAACATTTCATGCACTGTTAAACATGTTAAAGCAAGTTGCAAGTGAAAATCTTTGTCTCTGACTGAGTTTGCATTACTGCTTATTTTGACCTCTGCTGGCTCTGAAAAGGTCATTTTCAACGTCCAATACAGAATGTTATAAAACCAGATCCAGCTTCTAAAATGCATCATTCTTTTTGTTTTAGACAACATTTCATGCACTGTTAAACATGTTAAAGCAAGTTGCAAGTGAAAATCTTTGTCTCTGACTGAGTTTGCATTACTGCTTATTTTGACCTCTGCTGGCTCTGAAAAGCTCATTTTCAACGTTCAATTCAGAATGTGATAAAACCAGTTCCAGCCACTAAAAAGCATTTTCTTTTTGTTTTAGACAACATTTCATGCACTGATAAACATGTTAAAGCAAGTTGCAAGTAAAAATCTTTGTCTCTGACTGAGTTTGCATTACTGCTTATTTTGACCTCTGCTGGCTCTGAAAAGCTCATTTTCAACGTTCAATTCAGAATGTGATAAAACCAGTTCCAGCCACTAAAAAGCATTTTCTTTTTGTTTTAGACAACATTTCATGCACTGTTAAACATGTTAAAGCAAGTTGCAAGTGAAAATCTTTGTCTCTGACTGAGTTTGCATTACTGCTTATTTTAACCTCTGCTGGCTCTGAAAAGCTCATTTTCAACGTTCAATTCAGAATGTAATAAAACCAGATCCAGCTTCTAAAATGCATCATTCTTTTTGTTTTAGACAACATTTCATGCACTGTTAAACATGTTAAATCAAGTTGCAAGTAAAAATCTATGTCTATGACTGAGTTTTCATTACTGCTTATTTTGACCTCTTCTGGCTCTGAAAAGCTCATTTTCAACGTTCAATTCAGAATGTGATAAAACCAGTTCCAGCCACTAAAAAGCATTTTCTTTTTGTTTTAGACAACATTTCATGCACTGTTAAACATGTTAAAGCAAGTTGCAAGTGAAAATCTTTGTCTCTGACTGAGTTTGCATTACTGCTTATTTTGACCTCTGCTGGCTCTGAAAAGGTCATTTTCAACGTCCAATACAGAATGTTATAAAACCAGATCCAGCTTCTAAAATGCATCATTCTTTTTGTTTTAGACAACATTTCATGCACTGTTAAACATGTTAAAGCAAGTTGCAAGTGAAAATCTTTGTCTCTGACTGAGTTTGCATTACTGCTTATTTTGACCTCTGCTGGCTCTGAAAAGCTCATTTTCAACGTTCAATTCAGAATGTGATAAAACCAGTTCCAGCCACTAAAAAGCATTTTCTTTTTGTTTTAGACAACATTTCATGCACTGTTAAACATGTTAAAGCAAGTTGCAAGTGAAAATCTTTGTCTCTGACTGAGTTTGCATTACTGCTTATTTTGACCTCTGCTGGCTCTGAAAAGCTCATTTTTAACGTTCAATTCAGAATGTGATAAAACCAGTTCCAGCCACTAAAAAGCATTTTCTTTTTGTTTTAGACAACATTTCATGCACTGTTAAATATGTTTAAGAAAGTTGCAAGTGAAAATCTATGTCTCTGACTGAGTTTGCATTACTGCTTATTTTGACCTCTGATGGCTCTGAAAAGCTCATTTTCAACGTTCAATTCAGAATGTGATAAAACCAGTTCCAGCTTCTAAAATGCATCATTCTTTTTGTTTTAGACAACATTTCATGCACTGTTAAACATTAAAGCAAGTTGCAAGTGAAAATCTTTGTCTCTGACTGAGTTTGCATTACTGCTTATTTTGACCTCTGCTGGCTCTGAAAAGCTCATTTTCAACGTTCAATTCAGAATGTGATAAAACCAGATCCAGCTACTAAAATGCATCATTCTTTTTGTTTTAGACAACATTTCATGCACTGTTAAATATGTTTAAGAAATTTGCAAGTGAAAATCTATGTCTCTGACTGAGTTTGCATTACTGCTTATTTTGACCTCTGCTGGCTCTGAAAAGGTCATTTTCAACGTCCAATACAGAATGTTATAAAACCAGATCCAGCTTCTAAAATGCATCATTCTTTTTGTTTTAGACAACATTTCATGCACTGTTAAACATGTTAAAGCAAGTTGCAAGTGAAAATCTTTTTCTCTGACTGAGTTTGCATTACTGCTTATTTTGACCTCTGCTGGCTCTGAAAAGCTCATTTTCAACGTTCAATTCAGAATGTGATAAAACCAGTTCCAGCCACTAAAAAGCATTTTCTTTTTGTTTTAGACAACATTTCATGCACTGTTAAACATGTTTAAGAAAGTTGCAAGTGAAAATCTATGTCTATGACTGAGTTTGCATTACTGCTTATTTTGACCTCTGCTGGCTCTGAAAAGCTCATTTTCAACGTTCAATTCAGAATGTGATAAAACCAGTTCCAGCCACTAAAAAGCATTTTCTTTTTGTTTTAGACAACATTTCATGCACTGTTAAACATGTTAAAGCAAGTTGCAAGTGAAAATCTTTGTCTCTGACTGAGTTTGCATTACTGCTTATTTTGACCTCTGCTGGCTCTGAAAAGCTCATTTTCAACGTTCAATTCAGAATGTGATAAAACCAGTTCCAGCCACTAAAAAGCATTTTCTTTTTGTTTTAGACAACATTTCATGCACTGTTAAACATGTTAAAGCAAGTTGCAAGTGAAAATCTTTGTCTCTGACTGAGTTTGCATTACTGCTTATTTTGACCTCTGCTGGCTCTGAAAAGCTCATTTTCAACGTTCAATTCAGAATGTGATAAAACCAGTTCCAGCCACTAAAAAGCATTTTCTTTTTGTTTTAGACAACATTTCATGCACTGTTAAATATGTTAAAGCAAGTTGCAAATGAAAATCTTTGTCTCTGACTGAGTTTGCATTACTGCTTATTTTGACCTCTGCTGGCTCTGAAAAGGTCATTTTCAACGTCCAATACAGAATGTTATAAAACCAGATCCAGCTTCTAAAATGCATCATTCTTTTTGTTTTAGACAACATTTCATGCACTGTTAAACATGTTAAAGCAAGTTGCAAGTGAAAATCTTTGTCTCTGACTGAGTTTGCATTACTGCTTATTTTAACCTCTGCTGGCTCTGAAAAGCTCATTTTCAACGTTCAATTCAGAATGTTATAAAACCAGATCCAGCTTCTAAAATGCATCATTCTTTTTGTTTTAGACAACATTTCATGCACTGTTAAACATGTTAAATCAAGTTGCAAGTAAAAATCTATGTCTATGACTGAGTTTTCATTACTGCTTATTTTGACCTCTTCTGGCTCTGAAAAGCTCATTTTCAACGTTCAATTCAGAATGTGATAAAACCAGTTCCAGCCACTAAAAAGCATTTTCTTTTTGTTTTAGACAACATTTCATGCACTGTTAAACATGTTAAAGCAAGTTGCAAGTGAAAATCTTTGTCTCTGACTGAGTTTGCATTACTGCTTATTTTGACCTCTGCTGGCTCTGAAAAGCTCATTTTCAACGTTCAATTCAGAATGTGATAAAACCAGTTCCAGCCACTAAAAAGCATTTTCTTTTTGTTTTAGACAACATTTCATGCACTGTTAAACATGTTAAAGCAAGTTGCAAGTGAAAATCTTTGTCTCTGACTGAGTTTGCATTACTGCTTATTTTGACCTCTGCTGGCTCTGAAAAGCTCATTTTTAACGTTCAATTCAGAATGTGATAAAACCAGTTCCAGCCACTAAAAAGCATTTTCTTTTTGTTTTAGACAACATTTCATGCACTGTTAAATATGTTTAAGAAAGTTGCAAGTGAAAATCTATGTCTCTGACTGAGTTTGCATTACTGCTTATTTTGACCTCTGATGGCTCTGAAAAGCTCATTTTCAACGTTCAATTCAGAATGTGATAAAACCAGTTCCAGCTTCTAAAATGCATCATTCTTTTTGTTTTAGACAACATTTCATGCACTGTTAAACATTAAAGCAAGTTGCAAGTGAAAATCTTTGTCTCTGACTGAGTTTGCATTACTGCTTATTTTGACCTCTGCTGGCTCTGAAAAGCTCATTTTCAACGTTCAATTCAGAATGTGATAAAACCAGATCCAGCTACTAAAATGCATCATTCTTTTTGTTTTAGACAACATTTCATGCACTGTTAAATATGTTTAAGAAATTTGCAAGTGAAAATCTATGTCTCTGACTGAGTTTGCATTACTGCTTATTTTGACCTCTGCTGGCTCTGAAAAGGTCATTTTCAACGTCCAATACAGAATGTTATAAAACCAGATCCAGCTTCTAAAATGCATCATTCTTTTTGTTTTAGACAACATTTCATGCACTGTTAAACATGTTAAAGCAAGTTGCAAGTGAAAATCTTTTTCTCTGACTGAGTTTGCATTACTGCTTATTTTGACCTCTGCTGGCTCTGAAAAGCTCATTTTCAACGTTCAATTCAGAATGTGATAAAACCAGTTCCAGCCACTAAAAAGCATTTTCTTTTTGTTTTAGACAACATTTCATGCACTGTTAAACATGTTTAAGAAAGTTGCAAGTGAAAATCTATGTCTATGACTGAGTTTGCATTACTGCTTATTTTGACCTCTGCTGGCTCTGAAAAGCTCATTTTCAACGTTCAATTCAGAATGTGATAAAACCAGTTCCAGCCACTAAAAAGCATTTTCTTTTTGTTTTAGACAACATTTCATGCACTGTTAAACATGTTAAAGCAAGTTGCAAGTGAAAATCTTTGTCTCTGACTGAGTTTGCATTACTGCTTATTTTGACCTCTGCTGGCTCTGAAAAGCTCATTTTCAACGTTCAATTCAGAATGTGATAAAACCAGTTCCAGCCACTAAAAAGCATTTTCTTTTTGTTTTAGACAACATTTCATGCACTGTTAAACATGTTAAAGCAAGTTGCAAGTGAAAATCTTTGTCTCTGACTGAGTTTGCATTACTGCTTATTTTGACCTCTGCTGGCTCTGAAAAGCTCATTTTCAACGTTCAATTCAGAATGTGATAAAACCAGTTCCAGCCACTAAAAAGCATTTTCTTTTTGTTTTAGACAACATTTCATGCACTGTTAAATATGTTAAAGCAAGTTGCAAATGAAAATCTTTGTCTCTGACTGAGTTTGCATTACTGCTTATTTTGACCTCTGCTGGCTCTGAAAAGGTCATTTTCAACGTCCAATACAGAATGTTATAAAACCAGATCCAGCTTCTAAAATGCATCATTCTTTTTGTTTTAGACAACATTTCATGCACTGTTAAACATGTTAAAGCAAGTTGCAAGTGAAAATCTATGTCTATGACTGAGTTTTCATTACTGCTTATTTTGACCTCTGCTGGCTCTGAAAAGCTCATTTTCAACGTTCAATTCAGAATGTGATAAAACCAGTTCCAGCCACTAAAAAGCATTTTCTTTTTGTTTTAGACAACATTTCATGCACTGTTAAACATGTTAAAGCAAGTTGCAAGTGAAAATCTTTGTCTCTGACTGAGTTTGCATTACTGCTTATTTTAACCTCTGCTGGCTCTGAAAAGCTCATTTTCAACGTTCAATTCAGAATGTTATAAAACCAGATCCAGCTTCTAAAATGCATCATTCTTTTTGTTTTAGACAACATTTCATGCACTGTTAAACATTAAAGCAAGTTGCAAGTGAAAATCTTTGTCTCTGACTGAGTTTGCATTACTGCTTATTTTGACCTCTGCTGGCTCTGAAAAGCTCATTTTCAACGTTCAATTCAGAATGTGATAAAACCAGATCCAGCTACTAAAATGCATCATTCTTTTTGTTTTAGACAACATTTCATGCACTGTTAAATATGTTTAAGAAATTTGCAAGTGAAAATCTATGTCTCTGACTGAGTTTGCATTACTGCTTATTTTGACCTCTGCTGGCTCTGAAAAGGTCATTTTCAACGTCCAATACAGAATGTTATAAAACCAGATCCAGCTTCTAAAATGCATCATTCTTTTTGTTTTAGACAACATTTCATGCACTGTTAAACATGTTAAAGCAAGTTGCAAGTGAAAATCTTTTTCTCTGACTGAGTTTGCATTACTGCTTATTTTGACCTCTGCTGGCTCTGAAAAGCTCATTTTCAACGTTCAATTCAGAATGTGATAAAACCAGTTCCAGCCACTAAAAAGCATTTTCTTTTTGTTTTAGACAACATTTCATGCACTGTTAAACATGTTTAAGAAAGTTGCAAGTGAAAATCTATGTCTATGACTGAGTTTGCATTACTGCTTATTTTGACCTCTGCTGGCTCTGAAAAGCTCATTTTCAACGTTCAATTCAGAATGTGATAAAACCAGTTCCAGCCACTAAAAAGCATTTTCTTTTTGTTTTAGACAACATTTCATGCACTGTTAAACATGTTAAAGCAAGTTGCAAGTGAAAATCTTTGTCTCTGACTGAGTTTGCATTACTGCTTATTTTGACCTCTGCTGGCTCTGAAAAGCTCATTTTCAACGTTCAATTCAGAATGTGATAAAACCAGTTCCAGCCACTAAAAAGCATTTTCTTTTTGTTTTAGACAACATTTCATGCACTGTTAAACATGTTAAAGCAAGTTGCAAGTGAAAATCTTTGTCTCTGACTGAGTTTGCATTACTGCTTATTTTGACCTCTGCTGGCTCTGAAAAGCTCATTTTCAACGTTCAATTCAGAATGTGATAAAACCAGTTCCAGCCACTAAAAAGCATTTTCTTTTTGTTTTAGACAACATTTCATGCACTGTTAAATATGTTAAAGCAAGTTGCAAATGAAAATCTTTGTCTCTGACTGAGTTTGCATTACTGCTTATTTTGACCTCTGCTGGCTCTGAAAAGGTCATTTTCAACGTCCAATACAGAATGTTATAAAACCAGATCCAGCTTCTAAAATGCATCATTCTTTTTGTTTTAGACAACATTTCATGCACTGTTAAACATGTTAAAGCAAGTTGCAAGTGAAAATCTATGTCTATGACTGAGTTTTCATTACTGCTTATTTTGACCTCTGCTGGCTCTGAAAAGCTCATTTTCAACGTTCAATTCAGAATGTGATAAAACCAGTTCCAGCCACTAAAAAGCATTTTCTTTTTGTTTTAGACAACATTTCATGCACTGTTAAACATGTTAAAGCAAGTTGCAAGTGAAAATCTTTGTCTCTGACTGAGTTTGCATTACTGCTTATTTTAACCTCTGCTGGCTCTGAAAAGCTCATTTTCAACGTTCAATTCAGAATGTTATAAAACCAGATCCAGCTTCTAAAATGCATCATTCTTTTTGTTTTAGACAACATTTCATGCACTGTTAAACATGTTAAAGCAAGTTGCAAGTGAAAATCTTTGTCTCTGACTGAGTTTGCATTACTGCTTATTTTGACCTCTGCTGGCTCTGAAAAGCTCATTTTCAACGTTCAATTCAGAATGTGATAAAACCAGATCCAGCTACTAAAATGCATCATTCTTTTTGTTTTAGACAACATTTCATGCACTGTTAAATATGTTTAAGAAATTTGCAAGTGAAAATCTATGTCTCTGACTGAGTTTGCATTACTGCTTATTTTGACCTCTGCTGGCTCTGAAAAGGTCATTTTCAACGTCCAATACAGAATGTTATAAAACCAGATCCAGCTTCTAAAATGCATCATTCTTTTTGTTTTAGACAACATTTCATGCACTGTTAAACATGTTAAAGCAAGTTGCAAGTGAAAATCTTTTTCTCTGACTGAGTTTGCATTACTGCTTATTTTGACCTCTGCTGGCTCTGAAAAGCTCATTTTCAACGTTCAATTCAGAATGTGATAAAACCAGTTCCAGCCACTAAAAAGCATTTTCTTTTTGTTTCAGACAACATTTCATGCACTGTTAAACATGTTTAAGAAAGTTGCAAGTGAAAATCTATGTCTATGACTGAGTTTGCATTACTGCTTATTTTGACCTCTGCTGGCTCTGAAAAGCTCATTTTCAACGTTCAATTCAGAATGTGATAAAACCAGTTCCAGCCACTAAAAAGCATTTTCTTTTTGTTTTAGACAACATTTCATGCACTGTTAAACATGTTAAAGCAAGTTGCAAGTGAAAATCTTTGTCTCTGACTGAGTTTGCATTACTGCTTATTTTGACCTCTGCTGGCTCTGAAAAGCTCATTTTCAACGTTCAATTCAGAATGTGATAAAACCAGTTCCAGCCACTAAAAAGCATTTTCTTTTTGTTTTAGACAACATTTCATGCACTGTTAAATATGTTAAAGCAAGTTGCAAGTGAAAATCTTTGTCTCTGACTGAGTTTGCATTACTGCTTATTTTGACCTCTGCTGGCTCTGAAAAGGTCATTTTCAACGTCCAATACAGAATGTTATAAAACCAGATCCAGCTTCTAAAATGCATCATTCTTTTTGTTTTAGACAACATTTCATGCACTGTTAAACATGTTAAAGCAAGTTGCAAGTGAAAATCTATGTCTATGACTGAGTTTTCATTACTGCTTATTTTGACCTCTGCTGGCTCTGAAAAGCTCATTTTCAACGTTCAATTCAGAATGTGATAAAACCAGTTCCAGCCACTAAAAAGCATTTTCTTTTTGTTTTAGACAACATTTCATGCACGGTTAAACATGTTAAAGCAAGTTGCAAGTGAAAATCTTTGTCTCTGACTGAGTTTGCATTACTGCTTATTTTAACCTCTGCTGGCTCTGAAAAGCTCATTTTCAACGTTCAATTCAGAATGTTATAAAACCAGATCCAGCTTCTAAAATGCATCATTCTTTTTGTTTTAGACAACATTTCATGCACTGTTAAACATGTTAAATCAAGTTGCAAGTAAAAATCTATGTCTATGACTGAGTTTTCATTACTGCTTATTTTGACCTCTTCTGGCTCTGAAAAGCTCATTTTCAACGTTCAATTCAGAATGTGATAAAACCAGTTCCAGCCACTAAAAAGCATTTTCTTTTTGTTTTAGACAACATTTCATGCACTGTTAAACATGTTAAAGCAAGTTGCAAGTGAAAATCTTTGTCTCTGACTGAGTTTGCATTACTGCTTATTTTGACCTCTGCTGGCTCTGAAAAGCTCATTTTCAACGTTCAATTCAGAATGTGATAAAACCAGTTCCAGCCACTAAAAAGCATTTTCTTTTTGTTTTAGACAACATTTCATGCACTGTTAAACATGTTAAAGCAAGTTGCAAGTGAAAATCTTTGTCTCTGACTGAGTTTGCATTACTGCTTATTTTGACCTCTGCTGGCTCTGAAAAGCTCATTTTTAACGTTCAATTCAGAATGTGACAAAACCAGTTCCAGCCACTAAAAAGCATTTTCTTTTTGTTTTAGACAACATTTCATGCACTGTTAAATATGTTTAAGAAAGTTGCAAGTGAAAATCTATGTCTCTGACTGAGTTTGCATTACTGCTTATTTTGACCTCTGATGGCTCTGAAAAGCTCATTTTCAACGTTCAATTCAGAATGTGATAAAACCAGTTCCAGCTTCTAAAATGCATCATTCTTTTTGTTTTAGACAACATTTCATGCACTGTTAAACATTAAAGCAAGTTGCAAGTGAAAATCTTTGTCTCTGACTGAGTTTGCATTACTGCTTATTTTGACCTCTGCTGGCTCTGAAAAGCTCATTTTCAACGTTCAATTCAGAATGTGATAAAACCAGATCCAGCTACTAAAATGCATCATTCTTTTTGTTTTAGACAACATTTCATGCACTGTTAAATATGTTTAAGAAATTTGCAAGTGAAAATCTATGTCTCTGACTGAGTTTGCATTACTGCTTATTTTGACCTCTGCTGGCTCTGAAAAGGTCATTTTCAACGTCCAATACAGAATGTTATAAAACCAGATCCAGCTTCTAAAATGCATCATTCTTTTTGTTTTAGACAACATTTCATGCACTGTTAAACATGTTAAAGCAAGTTGCAAGTGAAAATCTTTTTCTCTGACTGAGTTTGCATTACTGCTTATTTTGACCTCTGCTGGCTCTGAAAAGCTCATTTTCAACGTTCAATTCAGAATGTGATAAAACCAGTTCCAGCCACTAAAAAGCATTTTCTTTTTGTTTTAGACAACATTTCATGCACTGTTAAACATGTTTAAGAAAGTTGCAAGTGAAAATCTATGTCTATGACTGAGTTTGCATTACTGCTTATTTTGACCTCTGCTGGCTCTGAAAAGCTCATTTTCAACGTTCAATTCAGAATGTGATAAAACCAGTTCCAGCCACTAAAAAGCATTTTCTTTTTGTTTTAGACAACATTTCATGCACTGTTAAACATGTTAAAGCAAGTTGCAAGTGAAAATCTTTGTCTCTGACTGAGTTTGCATTACTGCTTATTTTGACCTCTGCTGGCTCTGAAAAGCTCATTTTCAACGTTCAATTCAGAATGTGATAAAACCAGTTCCAGCCACTAAAAAGCATTTTCTTTTTGTTTTAGACAACATTTCATGCACTGTTAAACATGTTAAAGCAAGTTGCAAGTGAAAATCTTTGTCTCTGACTGAGTTTGCATTACTGCTTATTTTGACCTCTGCTGGCTCTGAAAAGCTCATTTTCAACGTTCAATTCAGAATGTGATAAAACCAGTTCCAGCCACTAAAAAGCATTTTCTTTT
Organism: Danio rerio; assembly: GCF_052040795.2. Classification (NCBI taxonomy): domain Eukaryota; kingdom Metazoa; phylum Chordata; class Actinopteri; order Cypriniformes; family Danionidae; genus Danio; species Danio rerio. The sequence goes on from NC_141041.1 coordinate 37,429,877, forward strand.
TGTTTTAGACAACATTTCATGCACTGTTAAATATGTTAAAGCAAGTTGCAAATGAAAATCTTTGTCTCTGACTGAGTTTGCATTACTGCTTATTTTGACCTCTGCTGGCTCTGAAAAGGTCATTTTCAACGTCCAATACAGAATGTTATAAAACCAGATCCAGCTTCTAAAATGCATCATTCTTTTTGTTTTAGACAACATTTCATGCACTGTTAAACATGTTAAAGCAAGTTGCAAGTGAAAATCTATGTCTATGACTGAGTTTTCATTACTGCTTATTTTGACCTCTGCTGGCTCTGAAAAGCTCATTTTCAACGTTCAATTCAGAATGTGATAAAACCAGTTCCAGCCACTAAAAAGCATTTTCTTTTTGTTTTAGACAACATTTCATGCACTGTTAAACATGTTAAAGCAAGTTGCAAGTGAAAATCTTTGTCTCTGACTGAGTTTGCATTACTGCTTATTTTAACCTCTGCTGGCTCTGAAAAGCTCATTTTCAACGTTCAATTCAGAATGTTATAAAACCAGATCCAGCTTCTAAAATGCATCATTCTTTTTGTTTTAGACAACATTTCATGCACTGTTAAACATGTTAAAGCAAGTTGCAAGTGAAAATCTTTGTCTCTGACTGAGTTTGCATTACTGCTTATTTTGACCTCTGCTGGCTCTGAAAAGCTCATTTTCAACGTTCAATTCAGAATGTGATAAAACCAGATCCAGCTACTAAAATGCATCATTCTTTTTGTTTTAGACAACATTTCATGCACTGTTAAATATGTTTAAGAAATTTGCAAGTGAAAATCTATGTCTCTGACTGAGTTTGCATTACTGCTTATTTTGACCTCTGCTGGCTCTGAAAAGGTCATTTTCAACGTCCAATACAGAATGTTATAAAACCAGATCCAGCTTCTAAAATGCATCATTCTTTTTGTTTTAGACAACATTTCATGCACTGTTAAACATGTTAAAGCAAGTTGCAAGTGAAAATCTTTTTCTCTGACTGAGTTTGCATTACTGCTTATTTTGACCTCTGCTGGCTCTGAAAAGCTCATTTTCAACGTTCAATTCAGAATGTGATAAAACCAGTTCCAGCCACTAAAAAGCATTTTCTTTTTGTTTTAGACAACATTTCATGCACTGTTAAACATGTTTAAGAAAGTTGCAAGTGAAAATCTATGTCTATGACTGAGTTTGCATTACTGCTTATTTTGACCTCTGCTGGCTCTGAAAAGCTCATTTTCAACGTTCAATTCAGAATGTGATAAAACCAGTTCCAGCCACTAAAAAGCATTTTCTTTTTGTTTTAGACAACATTTCATGCACTGTTAAACATGTTAAAGCAAGTTGCAAGTGAAAATCTTTGTCTCTGACTGAGTTTGCATTACTGCTTATTTTGACCTCTGCTGGCTCTGAAAAGCTCATTTTCAACGTTCAATTCAGAATGTGATAAAACCAGTTCCAGCCACTAAAAAGCATTTTCTTTTTGTTTTAGACAACATTTCATGCACTGTTAAACATGTTAAAGCAAGTTGCAAGTGAAAATCTTTGTCTCTGACTGAGTTTGCATTACTGCTTATTTTGACCTCTGCTGGCTCTGAAAAGGTCATTTTCAACGTCCAATACAGAATGTTATAAAACCAGATCCAGCTTCTAAAATGCATCATTCTTTTTGTTTTAGACAACATTTCATGCACTGTTAAACATGTTAAAGCAAGTTGCAAGTGAAAATCTATGTCTATGACTGAGTTTTCATTACTGCTTATTTTGACCTCTGCTGGCTCTGAAAAGCTCATTTTCAACGTTCAATTCAGAATGTGATAAAACCAGTTCCAGCCACTAAAAAGCATTTTCTTTTTGTTTTAGACAACATTTCATGCACGGTTAAACATGTTAAAGCAAGTTGCAAGTGAAAATCTTTGTCTCTGACTGAGTTTGCATTACTGCTTATTTTAACCTCTGCTGGCTCTGAAAAGCTCATTTTCAACGTTCAATTCAGAATGTTATAAAACCAGATCCAGCTTCTAAAATGCATCATTCTTTTTGTTTTAGACAACATTTCATGCACTGTTAAACATGTTAAATCAAGTTGCAAGTAAAAATCTATGTCTATGACTGAGTTTTCATTACTGCTTATTTTGACCTCTTCTGGCTCTGAAAAGCTCATTTTCAACGTTCAATTCAGAATGTGATAAAACCAGTTCCCCTTCGGTTGGGGAACTTCAGTGCCATGAATGGGAGGATTCGGATCAGAAGCCGCTTATCTGGAGAGTATTGAACGGGCCAATGAATGAAATTAATTGGCAGCGTAAGCTTGCGCAGGTGTGCGACATCTGCAATCATCTCAGCATATAAGCACACCTGAAGCCAGCAGACGCCATCCTTTTCGCTTCAGATCCTTTCTGAGTGAGTCGATGAGGGTTCCTCTTGCTGATCAGCACTTCAGAGCGAACGAGTGTGTCTCCCGGTCCAGAGTGGGTCTTCGCGGTGGCAGACGGTCGAGCTGGGTTACTCCCTTGCCTGCGGTTCTTTGGGTCCGGTCCTCCAGAGCGGTGCGTATAGTTGCAACTTTCCTAAAAGAGCAACACAGTCGTGCAGCACGTCCTTTTCAGGATGGCGCTCCGACTGTGCGTTTCTGGATGCGGGGGTTTCCTGTCTCCGGATGATGGACACGATCACTGCATTGCATGTTTGGGGGTCCAGCATGTTAATGCGGTGCTCGCGGGCGGTTCATGTCGTCATTGCGATGCCATGACCGTTGCACAGCTAAGATCGCGGCTAACTTTCGCAAGAGAGCGAGCCACCCCAGTTGCCTCCTGTTCTAAAAAAGCAGCGGGCGCTCGGGCAGATCTGAGGGTTTCAGCGGGAGCTAATCCGCCGCCCACGGGCTCGCGGACCTCTCGCTCCTCACGGCGCTCCATCCAAGCTTCGGGTGGTGAGAGTGATCCGTCTAACCAGATGGTAGCTCTCACACTCGCTGACACCGGAGATCAGATGTCCTCCGCGGCATCGGAGGGTGGGCTTTCACTGTCCGACGAAGATCCGGACCCGCTCGCCCCCTCCGGGCAGGTGAGCGCTGTCAAATCGGATCCTGAAGCGGACATGTTAGCCGTGCTTTCCCGGGCTGCTTCGGCCGTGGGGTTGGAGATGGTTTATCCCCCAGCTCCGCGGCCGGACCGACTAGATGGGTGCTACGTAGAGGACCAGAAGGCGAAGCCTTCGAAGCCTCTCGTCCCCTTCTTCCCGGAAGTGCACAGTAGGCTCACGCAGTCCTGGAGGGCACCTTTCTCTGCCCGTGCTGCGAGTGCCTCCGCCCTCACCGCCCTTGACGGCGGAGCTGCCAGGGGGTATGAGGCGATCCCGTCAGTGGAGCGCGCTATCGCGGTCAATCTTTGTCCGCGCGGCGCCTCTACGTGGCGGGGTTTGCCCCGCCTCCCGTCCAAAGCCTGTAGGTTGTCTGCCTCCCTCGGAGCCAGAGCTTATAAGGCTGCGGGCCAGGCTGCTTCTGCTTTGCACGCGATGGCCACCTACCAGCGCTATCAAGCGCAGGCGCTGGCCGAGCTGCACGAGGGCGGGTCCAACCCAAGCTTATTACATGAGCTGCGCACCGCGACCGACTATGCTCTTCGGACTACTAAGTCCGCCGCGTGTGCGCTGGGGAGGACGATGTCCACACTTGTGGTTCAGGAACGCCACCTCTGGCTAAACCTGGCCGATATGCGCGACGTTGACAAAGTTCGCTTTCTTGACTCGCCCATATCCCAGGCTGGCCTGTTCGGCGACACCGTCGGTGAATTCACCCAGGAATTCAAGGCGGTGAAAGAGCAGTCGGATGCGATGGGCAATGTCATCTATCGGCGTGGCCGTAAGCCCGCTCCGCCCGCCGAGCCATCCACCTCCGCTGTTCCTCGCCGAGGGCGCCCGCCAACGAGTGCTGCCCCGCCCCCGCCTGCGCCTCCGGCCAAGCGGGCGCGGCGTTCACCTCGAAAACAGGCAGCCCCTCCTGCCCAGGGCGCCGTTAAGTCCGGTAAACGGACCGCGAAGCGTCCCTGAGACAGGCCATCCGGAGAAGAGGAAACTTGCTCTTTCCCCGCTGGAGGGCGGGGCCCCGATAACAACGGTACTTTTCAGTGCCACCAAAACATCAGTAAAAGAGCACTTTTTCCCTTCCCCGGATGTGACTGCACGAGTTCTGCCAGTCCGGGACGCGCTGCCTTCCGGCTCGCAGACTCTACGTGCTTCGCCAGTGGCTCACGAGCGCTGGGGGGACGGTCTCCCTTCCCTCAGCCCTCCAGCCCCCTCTCCGGAGTCAGGGTGCGGAGCCAGAGCGAATCGCTCTCCTCCAGCTTTTCCGCGGGACCCTCGTGCTTCCCGGATCAGCACACCCACTCCGCGCTGCCCCACCGCTGGTACGTCAGCGATTGTAGCGATGACTCCATTAGCGAGGGCTCTGCCTGCCTGGTTAGCGCGGGCCAGCCCCTCGCGGTGGCTCATACGCACAATCAGACTCGGTTACGCGATTCAGTTCGCGAAACGGCCCCCCAAGTTTACGGGCGTGTATTTCTCCAGGGTCAACCCCCTGTCCGCCCCTGTCTTGCGAGAGGAGATTGCTGCCCTCCTGGCGAAGGGTGCAATCGAGCCGGTTCCTCCAGCCGAGATGGAGAGTGGGTTTTACAGCCCATACTTCATCGTACCCAAAAAGAGCGGTGGGTCACGGCCAATCCTAGATCTGCGCGTTTTGAACCGCTGTCTGCACAAGCTGCCGTTCAGAATGCTCACGCAGAGGCGCATTCTCCAATGCGTTCGTCCTCGGGATTGGTTTGCAGCCATAGACCTGAAGGACGCGTATTTCCATGTCTCCATTCTTCCACGCCACCGCCAATTTCTGCGGTTTGCGTTCGAGGGTCGAGCGTGGCAGTACAAGGTCCTCCCCTTCGGGCTCTCTCTGTCTCCGCGGGTCTTCACCAAACTCGCGGAGGGTGCCCTAGCGCCCCTTCGGCTCGCGGGCATTCGCATACTCAATTATCTCGACGACTGGCTGATTTTAGCCCACTCGCGGGAGCAATTGATTATGCACAGGGACGAGGTGCTTCGGCATCTCCGCCTACTGGGGCTTCAGGTCAACCGAGAAAAGAGCAAACTCGCCCCCGTGCAGAGGATTTCTTTTCTCGGGATGGAGCTGGACTCGATCACCATGGTAGCGCACCTCTCCGAGGAACGCGCTCGCCTGTTGCTGAACTGTCTGAGGGAGCTCGACAGCAAACTAGTGGTCCCACTGAAGTTCTTTCAGAGGCTCCTGGGGCATATGGCATCCGCAGCCGCCGTCACGCCGCTCGGGTTGCTCCATATGAGACCACTTCAGCACTGGCTTCACGATCGGGTCCCCAGACGCGCATGGCACGCGGCCACACACCGGGTCTCGGTTACTGCGCTGTGTCGCCGCGCCCTCAGCCCTTGGAACGACCCCTCGTTCCTACAGGCCGGTGTGCCTCTAGGACAGGCGTCCAGCCATGTTGTTGTTTCAACAGACGCTTCCAACACGGGTTGGGGGGCCGTGTGTCGCGGGCATGCGGCTGCGGGCCTCTGGAAGGGTGCCCAGCTGCATTGGCACATCAATCGCCTAGAGCTGTTGGCAGTGTTCCTCGCTCTCCACCGCTTTTTACCGGTGCTGGAGCGGCAACACGTGCTGGTCAGGACGGACAGTACGGCGGCGGCGGCGTATATCAACCGCATGGGGGGTATGCGCTCTCGCCGCATGTCTCAGCTCGCCCGCCGTCTGCTCCTCTGGAGTCACCCGCGGCTGAAATCGCTGCGCGCCATTCACGTCCCAGGCACGCTCAATCGTGCAGCCGATGCGCTCTCACGACAGCTGTTACGCCCTGGAGAATGGAGACTCCACCCCGAGTCTGTTCAGCTGATATGGGCGCGATTCGGGGAGGCCCAGATCGATCTGTTTGCTTCCCCCGAGAACGCTCACTGCCAGTTGTTTTTTTCCCTGACCGAGGGCTCTCTCGGCACGGATGCACTGGCCCACAGCTGGCCTCGGGGCATGCGCAAGTATGCGTTTCCCCCAGTGAGCCTGCTCGCGCAGTTTCTGTGCAAGGTCAGGGAGGACGAGGAACAGGTTCTGCTAGTTGCGCCCCCTTGGCCCAACCGGACCTGGATATCAGAGCTCTCACTCCTCGCGACGGCCCTCCCCTGGCGGATCCCTTTGAGAGAGGACCTACTCTCTCAGGGACAGGGCACCATCTGGCACCCTCGCCCCGATCTTTGGAACCTCCACGTGTGGTCCCTAGACGCGAGGAAGACTTAGGTAACCTACCGACTGCGGTGGTTAATACCATCACTCAGGCTAGAGCCCCCTCCACGAGGCGCGCCTACGCCCTGAAGTGGAGTCTATTCACTGAATGGTGCGTCTCTCGCAGAGAAGACCCCCGAAATTGCCAGATTAGTGTTGTGCTCTCTTTCCTTCAAGAGAAGTTGGACAGCAGGCTGTCGCCCTCCACTCTCAAGGTTTACGTGGCCGCCATCTCCGCTTATCATAGCGCGGTAGCTGGCGGCACCGTGGGAAAGCATAACCTGGTCATCCAGTTCCTTAGGGGTGCTAGGCGAATTAATCCATCTCGCCCCCCTCTCATGCCCTCTTGGGATCTCGCCCTCGTTCTCACGAGTCTGCGATCCGATCCCTTTGAGCCACTCGAATCAGTATCTCTAAGATTTCTGTCCCTGAAGACAGCTCTGCTGGTTGCGTTGGCCTCCATCAAGAGGGTCGGGGACCTGGAGGCATTTTCGGTCAGTGACTCGTGCCTGGAATTCGGGCCGGATTACTCTCACGTTATCCTGAGACCCCGCCCCGGTTATGTGCCCAAGGTTCCTACCACCCCCTTTAGAGATCAGGTAGTGAACCTGCAAGCGCTGCCCCCGGAGGAGGCAGACCCAGCCCTTTCTTTACTTTGTCCAGTTCGCGCTCTGCGCATTTATGTGGACCGTACTCAGAATTTTAGATCATCTGAGCAGCTCTTTGTCTGTTATGGCGGTCGGCAGCAGGGAAGTGCCGTATCGAAACAAAGATTATCCCACTGGATTGTGGATGCCATTTCACTCGCTTATTCGAGTCGAGGTCAGCCGTGTCCCCCGGGAGTACGTGCACACTCCACTCGGAGCGTTGCATCCTCTTGGGCGCATGCACGCGGCGCCTCTCTAACAGACATCTGTAGAGCTGCGGGCTGGGCGACACCCAACACATTTGCAAGGTTTTACAATCTGCGAGTGGAGCCGGTTTCCTCAAGGGTATTAGGTAACCCTTTGGTGATTGAGGAGACAACTCGGTAGGGTGTTGAAACACGCTTGCTGCGCCATTCTCCCTAACACGGAGGTACGTGCGCCTTTTTTATCTGTCAGTAAAGTTCCCCGTCAGGTGAGCCCTGCAGATTCCTCCGTGGCCCCCAGCACTGACTCAGCGGAGGAGTCACTTGCTGGCCCACTACGTTGTAGGTCTGCCCGCTGGTCAGCCCGCGTTTTGGGTATAGGTGCCTGCTATGCGTGATCCCCACTAGGCGATCCCATATGCTTATTCCGCCACGGTTAAGTCCCCCCCTGGGCGGACCCGTGTCTTCCCTCTCCGCTAACCACTCTTTGCTATGCGTACTCCCCCTTTTTAGGGCTAGTCCATAGGTAAATTCTGCCATCTATCCCCCCCTTGGGTAACGGATGGCCTCCGCAGCGTCCTCCCTATCGGGATTGCACGCTTCCCAACGTACTGTCGTATTTCCTAGAATTATCTAGATGCTCACGACTTCCCAAAAAATATATCTAAATCCGTAAAACTTCTGTTGAAGTAGGATAAATTAGGGCCAGGGACACGTTGGAGGACCGCGCCCCCCATGATGTGGGTGCGTCACGCTTGCTTGACTATCTCCTCATCGGGGGTGTTGGTAAGGTGCAGTCATTATGGCGCTTTCCATATTCTCCCATTCATGGCACTGAAGTTCCCCAACCGAAGGGGAACGTTCGAGGTTACAGAAGTAACCCTTCGTTCCCCGAGGAGGGGAACGGAAGTGCCATATTCCGTCGCCATGATGACTGTCCCTTAGCTGTTTGAAAGTCTCTTCAGCTTAAAAGGATGGCGTCTGCTGGCTTCAGGTGTGCTTATATGCTGAGATGATTGCAGATGTCGCACACCTGCGCAAGCTTACGCTGCCAATTAATTTCATTCATTGGCCCGTTCAATACTCTCCAGATAAGCGGCTTCTGATCCGAATCCTCCCATTCATGGCACTTCCGTTCCCCTCCTCGGGGAACGAAGGGTTACTTCTGTAACCTCGAACGTTCCAGCCACTAAAAAGCATTTTCTTTTTGTTTTAGACAACATTTCATGCACTGTTAAACATGTTAAAGCAAGTTGCAAGTGAAAATCTTTGTCTCTGACTGAGTTTGCATTACTGCTTATTTTGACCTCTGCTGGCTCTGAAAAGCTCATTTTCAACGTTCAATTCAGAATGTGATAAAACCAGTTCCAGCCACTAAAAAGCATTTTCTTTTTGTTTTAGACAACATTTCATGCACTGTTAAACATGTTAAAGCAAGTTGCAAGTGAAAATCTTTGTCTCTGACTGAGTTTGCATTACTGCTTATTTTGACCTCTGCTGGCTCTGAAAAGCTCATTTTTAACGTTCAATTCAGAATGTGATAAAACCAGTTCCAGCCACTAAAAAGCATTTTCTTTTTGTTTTAGACAACATTTCATGCACTGTTAAATATGTTTAAGAAAGTTGCAAGTGAAAATCTATGTCTCTGACTGAGTTTGCATTACTGCTTATTTTGACCTCTGATGGCTCTGAAAAGCTCATTTTCAACGTTCAATTCAGAATGTGATAAAACCAGTTCCAGCTTCTAAAATGCATCATTCTTTTTGTTTTAGACAACATTTCATGCACTGTTAAACATTAAAGCAAGTTGCAAGTGAAAATCTTTGTCTCTGACTGAGTTTGCATTACTGCTTATTTTGACCTCTGCTGGCTCTGAAAAGCTCATTTTCAACGTTCAATTCAGAATGTGATAAAACCAGATCCAGCTACTAAAATGCATCATTCTTTTTGTTTTAGACAACATTTCATGCACTGTTAAATATGTTTAAGAAATTTGCAAGTGAAAATCTATGTCTCTGACTGAGTTTGCATTACTGCTTATTTTGACCTCTGCTGGCTCTGAAAAGGTCATTTTCAACGTCCAATACAGAATGTTATAAAACCAGATCCAGCTTCTAAAATGCATCATTCTTTTTGTTTTAGACAACATTTCATGCACTGTTAAACATGTTAAAGCAAGTTGCAAGTGAAAATCTTTTTCTCTGACTGAGTTTGCATTACTGCTTATTTTGACCTCTGCTGGCTCTGAAAAGCTCATTTTCAACGTTCAATTCAGAATGTGATAAAACCAGTTCCAGCCACTAAAAAGCATTTTCTTTTTGTTTTAGACAACATTTCGTGCACTGTTAAACATGTTTAAGAAAGTTGCAAGTGAAAATCTATGTCTATGACTGAGTTTGCATTACTGCTTATTTTGACCTCTGCTGGCTCTGAAAAGCTCATTTTCAACGTTCAATTCAGAATGTGATAAAACCAGTTCCAGCCACTAAAAAGCATTTTCTTTTTGTTTTAGACAACATTTCATGCACTGTTAAACATGTTAAAGCAAGTTGCAAGTGAAAATCTTTGTCTCTGACTGAGTTTGCATTACTGCTTATTTTGACCTCTGCTGGCTCTGAAAAGCTCATTTTCAACGTTCAATTCAGAATGTGATAAAACCAGTTCCAGCCACTAAAAAGCATTTTCTTTTTGTTTTAGACAACATTTCATGCACTGTTAAACATGTTAAAGCAAGTTGCAAGTGAAAATCTTTGTCTCTGACTGAGTTTGCATTACTGCTTATTTTGACCTCTGCTGGCTCTGAAAAGCTCATTTTCAACGTTCAATTCAGAATGTGATAAAACCAGTTCCAGCCACTAAAAAGCATTTTCTTTTTGTTTTAGACAACATTTCATGCACTGTTAAATATGTTAAAGCAAGTTGCAAATGAAAATCTTTGTCTCTGACTGAGTTTGCATTACTGCTTATTTTGACCTCTGCTGGCTCTGAAAAGGTCATTTTCAACGTCCAATACAGAATGTTATAAAACCAGATCCAGCTTCTAAAATGCATCATTCTTTTTGTTTTAGACAACATTTCATGCACTGTTAAACATGTTAAAGCAAGTTGCAAGTGAAAATCTATGTCTATGACTGAGTTTTCATTACTGCTTATTTTGACCTCTGCTGGCTCTGAAAAGCTCATTTTCAACGTTCAATTCAGAATGTGATAAAACCAGTTCCAGCCACTAAAAAGCATTTTCTTTTTGTTTTAGACAACATTTCATGCACTGTTAAACATGTTAAAGCAAGTTGCAAGTGAAAATCTTTGTCTCTGACTGAGTTTGCATTACTGCTTATTTTAACCTCTGCTGGCTCTGAAAAGCTCATTTTCAACGTTCAATTCAGAATGTTATAAAACCAGATCCAGCTTCTAAAATGCATCATTCTTTTTGTTTTAGACAACATTTCATGCACTGTTAAACATGTTAAAGCAAGTTGCAAGTGAAAATCTTTGTCTCTGACTGAGTTTGCATTACTGCTTATTTTGACCTCTGCTGGCTCTGAAAAGCTCATTTTCAACGTTCAATTCAGAATGTGATAAAACCAGATCCAGCTACTAAAATGCATCATTCTTTTTGTTTTAGACAACATTTCATGCACTGTTAAATATGTTTAAGAAATTTGCAAGTGAAAATCTATGTCTCTGACTGAGTTTGCATTACTGCTTATTTTGACCTCTGCTGGCTCTGAAAAGGTCATTTTCAACGTCCAATACAGAATGTTATAAAACCAGATCCAGCTTCTAAAATGCATCATTCTTTTTGTTTTAGACAACATTTCATGCACTGTTAAACATGTTAAAGCAAGTTGCAAGTGAAAATCTTTTTCTCTGACTGAGTTTGCATTACTGCTTATTTTGACCTCTGCTGGCTCTGAAAAGCTCATTTTCAACGTTCAATTCAGAATGTGATAAAACCAGTTCCAGCCACTAAAAAGCATTTTCTTTTTGTTTTAGACAACATTTCATGCACTGTTAAACATGTTTAAGAAAGTTGCAAGTGAAAATCTATGTCTATGACTGAGTTTGCATTACTGCTTATTTTGACCTCTGCTGGCTCTGAAAAGCTCATTTTCAACGTTCAATTCAGAATGTGATAAAACCAGTTCCAGCCACTAAAAAGCATTTTCTTTTTGTTTTAGACAACATTTCATGCACTGTTAAACATGTTAAAGCAAGTTGCAAGTGAAAATCTTTGTCTCTGACTGAGTTTGCATTACTGCTTATTTTGACCTCTGCTGGCTCTGAAAAGCTCATTTTCAACGTTCAATTCAGAATGTGATAAAACCAGTTCCAGCCACTAAAAAGCATTTTCTTTTTGTTTTAGACAACATTTCATGCACTGTTAAACATGTTAAAGCAAGTTGCAAGTGAAAATCTTTGTCTCTGACTGAGTTTGCATTACTGCTTATTTTGACCTCTGCTGGCTCTGAAAAGGTCATTTTCAACGTCCAATACAGAATGTTATAAAACCAGATCCAGCTTCTAAAATGCATCATTCTTTTTGTTTTAGACAACATTGCATGCACTGTTAAACATGTTAAAGCAAGTTGCAAGTGAAAATCTATGTCTATGACTGAGTTTTCATTACTGCTTATTTTGACCTCTGCTGGCTCTGAAAAGCTCATTTTCAACGTTCAATTCAGAATGTGATAAAACCAGTTCCAGCCACTAAAAAGCATTTTCTTTTTGTTTTAGACAACATTTCATGCACTGTTAAACATGTTAAAGCAAGTTGCAAGTGAAAATCTTTGTCTCTGACTGAGTTTGCATTACTGCTTATTTTAACCTCTGCTGGCTCTGAAAAGCTCATTTTCAACGTTCAATTCAGAATGTTATAAAACCAGATCCAGCTTCTAAAATGCATCATTCTTTTTGTTTTAGACAACATTTCATGCACTGTTAAACATGTTAAATCAAGTTGCAAGTAAAAATCTATGTCTATGACTGAGTTTTCATTACTGCTTATTTTGACCTCTTCTGGCTCTGAAAAGCTCATTTTCAACGTTCAATTCAGAATGTGATAAAACCAGTTCCAGCCACTAAAAAGCATTTTCTTTTTGTTTTAGACAACATTTCATGCACTGTTAAACATGTTAAAGCAAGTTGCAAGTGAAAATCTTTGTCTCTGACTGAGTTTGCATTACTGCTTATTTTGACCTCTGCTGGCTCTGAAAAGCTCATTTTCAACGTTCAATTCAGAATGTGATAAAACCAGTTCCAGCCACTAAAAAGCATTTTCTTTTTGTTTTAGACAACATTTCATGCACTGTTAAACATGTTAAAGCAAGTTGCAAGTGAAAATCTATGTATATGACTAAGTTTGCATTACTGCTTATTGTGACCTCTGCTGGCTCTGAAAAGCTCATTTTTAACGTTCAATTCAGAATGTGATAAAACCAGTTCCAGCCACTAAAAAGCATTTTCTTTTTGTTTTAGACAACATTTCATGCACTGTTAAATATGTTTAAGAAAGTTGCAAGTGAAAATCTATGTCTCTGACTGAGTTTGCATTACTGCTTATTTTGACCTCTGATGGCTCTGAAAAGCTCATTTTCAACGTTCAATTCAGAATGTGATAAAACCAGTTCCAGCCACTAAAAAGCATTTTCTTTTTGTTTTAGACAACATTTCATGCACTGTTAAACATGTTAAAGCAAGTTGCAAGTGAAAATCTTTGTCTCTGACTGAGTTTGCATTACTGCTTATTTTGACCTCTGCTGGCTCTGAAAAGCTCATTTTCAACGTTCAATTCAGAATGTGATAAAACCAGTTCCAGCCACTAAAAAGCATTTTCTTTTTGTTTTAGACAACATTTCATGCACTGTTAAATATGTTAAAGCAAGTTGCAAATGAAAATCTTTGTCTCTGACTGAGTTTGCATTACTGCTTATTTTGACCTCTGCTGGCTCTGAAAAGGTCATTTTCAACGTCCAATACAGAATGTTATAAAACCAGATCCAGCTTCTAAAATGCATCATTCTTTTTGTTTTAGACAACATTTCATGCACTGTTAAACATGTTAAAGCAAGTTGCAAGTGAAAATCTATGTCTATGACTGAGTTTTCATTACTGCTTATTTTGACCTCTGCTGGCTCTGAAAAGCTCATTTTCAACGTTCAATTCAGAATGTGATAAAACCAGTTCCAGCCACTAAAAAGCATTTTCTTTTTGTTTTAGACAACATTTCATGCACTGTTAAACATGTTAAAGCAAGTTGCAAGTGAAAATCTTTGTCTCTGACTGAGTTTGCATTACTGCTTATTTTAACCTCTGCTGGCTCTGAAAAGCTCATTTTCAACGTTCAATTCAGAATGTTATAAAACCAGATCCAGCTTCTAAAATGCATCATTCTTTTTGTTTTAGACAACATTTCATGCACTGTTAAACATGTTAAAGCAAGTTGCAAGTGAAAATCTTTGTCTCTGACTGAGTTTGCATTACTGCTTATTTTGACCTCTGCTGGCTCTGAAAAGCTCATTTTCAACGTTCAATTCAGAATGTGATAAAACCAGATCCAGCTACTAAAATGCATCATTCTTTTTGTTTTAGACAACATTTCATGCACTGTTAAATATGTTTAAGAAATTTGCAAGTGAAAATCTATGTCTCTGACTGAGTTTGCATTACTGCTTATTTTGACCTCTGCTGGCTCTGAAAAGGTCATTTTCAACGTCCAATACAGAATGTTATAAAACCAGATCCAGCTTCTAAAATGCATCATTCTTTTTGTTTTAGACAACATTTCATGCACTGTTAAACATGTTAAAGCAAGTTGCAAGTGAAAATCTTTTTCTCTGACTGAGTTTGCATTACTGCTTATTTTGACCTCTGCTGGCTCTGAAAAGCTCATTTTCAACGTTCAATTCAGAATGTGATAAAACCAGTTCCAGCCACTAAAAAGCATTTTCTTTTTGTTTTAGACAACATTTCATGCACTGTTAAACATGTTTAAGAAAGTTGCAAGTGAAAATCTATGTCTATGACTGAGTTTGCATTACTGCTTATTTTGACCTCTGCTGGCTCTGAAAAGCTCATTTTCAACGTTCAATTCAGAATGTGATAAAACCAGTTCCAGCCACTAAAAAGCATTTTCTTTTTGTTTTAGACAACATTTCATGCACTGTTAAACATGTTAAAGCAAGTTGCAAGTGAAAATCTTTGTCTCTGACTGAGTTTGCATTACTGCTTATTTTGACCTCTGCTGGCTCTGAAAAGCTCATTTTCAACGTTCAATTCAGAATGTGATAAAACCAGTTCCAGCCACTAAAAAGCATTTTCTTTTTGTTTTAGACAACATTTCATGCACTGTTAAACATGTTAAAGCAAGTTGCAAGTGAAAATCTTTGTCTCTGACTGAGTTTGCATTACTGCTTATTTTGACCTCTGCTGGCTCTGAAAAGGTCATTTTCAACGTCCAATACAGAATGTTATAAAACCAGATCCAGCTTCTAAAATGCATCATTCTTTTTGTTTTAGACAACATTGCATGCACTGTTAAACATGTTAAAGCAAGTTGCAAGTGAAAATCTATGTCTATGACTGAGTTTTCATTACTGCTTATTTTGACCTCTGCTGGCTCTGAAAAGCTCATTTTCAACGTTCAATTCAGAATGTGATAAAACCAGTTCCAGCCACTAAAAAGCATTTTCTTTTTGTTTTAGACAACATTTCATGCACTGTTAAACATGTTAAAGCAAGTTGCAAGTGAAAATCTTTGTCTCTGACTGAGTTTGCATTACTGCTTATTTTAACCTCTGCTGGCTCTGAAAAGCTCATTTTCAACGTTCAATTCAGAATGTTATAAAACCAGATCCAGCTTCTAAAATGCATCATTCTTTTTGTTTTAGACAACATTTCATGCACTGTTAAACATGTTAAATCAAGTTGCAAGTAAAAATCTATGTCTATGACTGAGTTTTCATTACTGCTTATTTTGACCTCTTCTGGCTCTGAAAAGCTCATTTTCAACGTTCAATTCAGAATGTGATAAAACCAGTTCCAGCCACTAAAAAGCATTTTCTTTTTGTTTTAGACAACATTTCATGCACTGTTAAACATGTTAAAGCAAGTTGCAAGTGAAAATCTTTGTCTCTGACTGAGTTTGCATTACTGCTTATTTTGACCTCTGCTGGCTCTGAAAAGCTCATTTTCAACGTTCAATTCAGAATGTGATAAAACCAGTTCCAGCCACTAAAAAGCATTTTCTTTTTGTTTTAGACAACATTTCATGCACTGTTAAACATGTTAAAGCAAGTTGCAAGTGAAAATCTATGTATATGACTAAGTTTGCATTACTGCTTATTGTGACCTCTGCTGGCTCTGAAAAGCTCATTTTTAACGTTCAATTCAGAATGTGATAAAACCAGTTCCAGCCACTAAAAAGCATTTTCTTTTTGTTTTAGACAACATTTCATGCACTGTTAAATATGTTTAAGAAAGTTGCAAGTGAAAATCTATGTCTCTGACTGAGTTTGCATTACTGCTTATTTTGACCTCTGATGGCTCTGAAAAGCTCATTTTCAACGTTCAATTCAGAATGTGATAAAACCAGTTCCAGCCACTAAAAAGCATTTTCTTTTTGTTTTAGACAACATTTCATGCACTGTTAAACATGTTAAAGCAAGTTGCAAGTAAAAATCTTTGTCTCTGACTGAGTTTGCATTACTGCTTATTTTGACCTCTGCTGGCTCTGAAAAGCTCATTTTCAACGTTCAATTCAGAATGTGATAAAACCAGTTCCAGCCACTAAAAAGCATTTTCTTTTTGTTTTAGACAACATTTCATGCACTGTTAAACATGTTAAAGCAAGTTGCAAGTGAAAATCTTTGTCTCTGACTGAGTTTGCATTACTGCTTATTTTGACCTCTGCTGGCTCTGAAAAGCTCATTTTCAACGTCCAATACAGAATGTTATAAAACCAGATCCAGCTTCTAAAATGCATCATTCTTTTTGTTTTAGACAACATTTCATGCACTGTTAAACATGTTAAAGCAAGTTGCAAGTGAAAATCTTTGTCTCTGACTGAGTTTGCATTACTGCTTATTTTGACCTCTGCTGGCTCTGAAAAGCTCATTTTCAATGTTCAATTCAGAATGTGATAAAACCAGTTCCAGCCACTAAAAAGCATTTTCTTTTTGTTTTAGACAACATTTCATGCACTGTTAAACATGTTAAAGCAAGTTGCAAGGGAAAATCTTTGTCTCTGACTGAGTTTGCATTACTGCTTATTTTGACCTCTGCTGGCTCTGAAAAGCTCATTTTCAACGTTCAATTCAGAATGTGATAAAACCAGTTCCAACCACTAAAAAGCATTTTCTTTTTGTTTTAGACAACATTTCATGCACTGTTAAACATGTTAAAGCAAGTTGCAAGTGAAAATCTTTGTCTCTGACTGAGTTTGCATTACTGCTTATTTTGACCTCTGCTGGCTCTGAAAAGCTCATTTTCAACGTTCAATTCAGAATGTGATAAAACCAGTTCCAGCCACTAAAAAGCATTTTCTTTTTGTTTTAGACAACATTTCATGCACTGTTAAACATGTTAAAGCAAGTTGCAAGTGAAAATCTATGTATATGACTAAGTTTGCATTACTGCTTATTGTGACCTCTGCTGGCTCTGAAAAGCTCATTTTTAACGTTCAATTCAGAATGTGATAAAACCAGTTCCAGCCACTAAAAAGCATTTTCTTTTTGTTTTAGACAACATTTCATGCACTGTTAAATATGTTTAAGAAAGTTGCAAGTGAAAATCTATGTCTCTGACTGAGTTTGCATTACTGCTTATTTTGACCTCTGATGGCTCTGAAAAGCTCATTTTCAACGTTCAATTCAGAATGTGATAAAACCAGTTCCAGCCACTAAAAAGCATTTTCTTTTTGTTTTAGACAACATTTCATGCACTGTTAAACATGTTAAAGCAAGTTGCAAGTGAAAATCTTTGTCTCTGACTGAGTTTGCATTACTGCTTATTTTGACCTCTGCTGGCTCTGAAAAGCTCATTTTCAACGTTCAATTCAGAATGTGATAAAACCAGTTCCAGCCACTAAAAAGCATTTTCTTTTTGTTTTAGACAACATTTCATGCACTGTTAAATATGTTAAAGCAAGTTGCAAATGAAAATCTTTGTCTCTGACTGAGTTTGCATTACTGCTTATTTTGACCTCTGCTGGCTCTGAAAAGGTCATTTTCAACGTCCAATACAGAATGTTATAAAACCAGATCCAGCTTCTAAAATGCATCATTCTTTTTGTTTTAGACAACATTTCATGCACTGTTAAACATGTTAAAGCAAGTTGCAAGTGAAAATCTATGTCTATGACTGAGTTTTCATTACTGCTTATTTTGACCTCTGCTGGCTCTGAAAAGCTCATTTTCAACGTTCAATTCAGAATGTGATAAAACCAGTTCCAGCCACTAAAAAGCATTTTCTTTTTGTTTTAGACAACATTTCATGCACTGTTAAACATGTTAAAGCAAGTTGCAAGTGAAAATCTTTGTCTCTGACTGAGTTTGCATTACTGCTTATTTTAACCTCTGCTGGCTCTGAAAAGCTCATTTTCAACGTTCAATTCAGAATGTTATAAAACCAGATCCAGCTTCTAAAATGCATCATTCTTTTTGTTTTAGACAACATTTCATGCACTGTTAAACATGTTAAAGCAAGTTGCAAGTGAAAATCTTTGTCTCTGACTGAGTTTGCATTACTGCTTATTTTGACCTCTGCTGGCTCTGAAAAGCTCATTTTCAACGTTCAATTCAGAATGTGATAAAACCAGATCCAGCTACTAAAATGCATCATTCTTTTTGTTTTACACAACATTTCATGCACTGTTAAATATGTTTAAGAAATTTGCAAGTGAAAATCTATGTCTCTGACTGAGTTTGCATTACTGCTTATTTTGACCTCTGCTGGCTCTGAAAAGCTCATTTTCAACGTCCAATACAGAATGTTATAAAACCAGATCCAGCTTCTAAAATGCATCATTCTTT
Organism: Danio rerio; assembly: GCF_052040795.2. Taxonomy (NCBI): domain Eukaryota; kingdom Metazoa; phylum Chordata; class Actinopteri; order Cypriniformes; family Danionidae; genus Danio; species Danio rerio. The sequence continues at coordinate 37,448,052 of NC_141041.1, forward strand.
TTGTTTTAGACAACATTTCATGCACTGTTAAACATGTTAAAGCAAGTTGCAAGTGAAAATCTTTTTCTCTGACTGAGTTTGCATTACTGCTTATTTTGACCTCTGCTGGCTCTGAAAAGCTCATTTTCAACGTTCAATTCAGAATGTGATAAAACCAGTTCCAGCCACTAAAAAGCATTTTCTTTTTGTTTTAGACAACATTTCATGCACTGTTAAACATGTTTAAGAAAGTTGCAAGTGAAAATCTATGTCTATGACTGAGTTTGCATTACTGCTTATTTTGACCTCTGCTGGCTCTGAAAAGCTCATTTTCAACGTTCAATTCAGAATGTGATAAAACCAGTTCCAGCCACTAAAAAGCATTTTCTTTTTGTTTTAGACAACATTTCATGCACTGTTAAACATGTTAAAGCAAGTTGCAAGTGAAAATCTTTGTCTCTGACTGAGTTTGCATTACTGCTTATTTTGACCTCTGCTGGCTCTGAAAAGCTCATTTTCAACGTTCAATTCAGAATGTGATAAAACCAGTTCCAGCCACTAAAAAGCATTTTCTTTTTGTTTTAGACAACATTTCATGCACTGTTAAACATGTTAAAGCAAGTTGCAAGTGAAAATCTTTGTCTCTGACTGAGTTTGCATTACTGCTTATTTTGACCTCTGCTGGCTCTGAAAAGCTCATTTTCAACGTTCAATTCAGAATGTGATAAAACCAGTTCCAGCCACTAAAAAGCATTTTCTTTTTGTTTTAGACAACATTTCATGCACTGTTAAATATGTTAAAGCAAGTTGCAAGTGAAAATCTTTGTCTCTGACTGAGTTTGCATTACTGCTTATTTTGACCTCTGCTGGCTCTGAAAAGGTCATTTTCAACGTCCAATACAGAATGTTATAAAACCAGATCCAGCTTCTAAAATGCATCATTCTTTTTGTTTTAGACAACATTTCATGCACTGTTAAACATGTTAAAGCAAGTTGCAAATGAAAATCTATGTCTATGACTGAGTTTTCATTACTGCTTATTTTGACCTCTGCTGGCTCTGAAAAGCTCATTTTCAACGTTCAATTCAGAATGTGATAAAACCAGTTCCAGCCACTAAAAAGCATTTTCTTTTTGTTTTAGACAACATTTCATGCACGGTTAAACATGTTAAAGCAAGTTGCAAGTGAAAATCTTTGTCTCTGACTGAGTTTGCATTACTGCTTATTTTAACCTCTGCTGGCTCTGAAAAGCTCATTTTCAACGTTCAATTCAGAATGTTATAAAATCAGATCCAGCTTCTAAAATGCATCATTCTTTTTGTTTTAGACAACATTTCATGCACTGTTAAACATGTTAAATCAAGTTGCAAGTAAAAATCTATGTCTATGACTGAGTTTTCATTACTGCTTATTTTGACCTCTTCTGGCTCTGAAAAGCTCATTTTCAACGTTCAATTCAGAATGTGATAAAACCAGTTCCAGCCACTAAAAAGCATTTTCTTTTTGTTTTAGACAACATTTCATGCACTGTTAAACATGTTAAAGCAAGTTGCAAGTGAAAATCTTTGTCTCTGACTGAGTTTGCATTACTGCTTATTTTGACCTCTGCTGGCTCTGAAAAGCTCATTTTCAACGTTCAATTCAGAATGTGATAAAACCAGTTCCAGCCACTAAAAAGCATTTTCTTTTTGTTTTAGACAACATTTCATGCACTGTTAAACATGTTAAAGCAAGTTGCAAGTGAAAATCTTTGTCTCTGACTGAGTTTGCATTACTGCTTATTTTGACCTCTGCTGGCTCTGAAAAGCTCATTTTTAACGTTCAATTCAGAATGTGATAAAACCAGTTCCAGCCACTAAAAAGCATTTTCTTTTTGTTTTAGACAACATTTCATGCACTGTTAAATATGTTTAAGAAAGTTGCAAGTGAAAATCTATGTCTCTGACTGAGTTTGCATTACTGCTTATTTTGACCTCTGATGGCTCTGAAAAGCTCATTTTCAACGTTCAATTCAGAATGTGATAAAACCAGTTCCAGCTTCTAAAATGCATCATTCTTTTTGTTTTAGACAACATTTCATGCACTGTTAAACATTAAAGCAAGTTGCAAGTGAAAATCTTTGTCTCTGACTGAGTTTGCATTACTGCTTATTTTGACCTCTGCTGGCTCTGAAAAGCTCATTTTCAACGTTCAATTCAGAATGTGATAAAACCAGATCCAGCTACTAAAATGCATCATTCTTTTTGTTTTAGACAACATTTCATGCACTGTTAAATATGTTTAAGAAATTTGCAAGTGAAAATCTATGTCTCTGACTGAGTTTGCATTACTGCTTATTTTGACCTCTGCTGGCTCTGAAAAGGTCATTTTCAACGTCCAATACAGAATGTTATAAAACCAGATCCAGCTTCTAAAATGCATCATTCTTTTTGTTTTAGACAACATTTCATGCACTGTTAAACATGTTAAAGCAAGTTGCAAGTGAAAATCTTTTTCTCTGACTGAGTTTGCATTACTGCTTATTTTGACCTCTGCTGGCTCTGAAAAGCTCATTTTCAACGTTCAATTCAGAATGTGATAAAACCAGTTCCAGCCACTAAAAAGCATTTTCTTTTTGTTTTAGACAACATTTCATGCACTGTTAAACATGTTTAAGAAAGTTGCAAGTGAAAATCTATGTCTATGACTGAGTTTGCATTACTGCTTATTTTGACCTCTGCTGGCTCTGAAAAGCTCATTTTCAACGTTCAATTCAGAATGTGATAAAACCAGTTCCAGCCACTAAAAAGCATTTTCTTTTTGTTTTAGACAACATTTCATGCACTGTTAAACATGTTAAAGCAAGTTGCAAGTGAAAATCTTTGTCTCTGACTGAGTTTGCATTACTGCTTATTTTGACCTCTGCTGGCTCTGAAAAGCTCATTTTCAACGTTCAATTCAGAATGTGATAAAACCAGTTCCAGCCACTAAAAAGCATTTTCTTTTTGTTTTAGACAACATTTCATGCACTGTTAAACATGTTAAAGCAAGTTGCAAGTGAAAATCTTTGTCTCTGACTGAGTTTGCATTACTGCTTATTTTGACCTCTGCTGGCTCTGAAAAGCTCATTTTCAACGTTCAATTCAGAATGTGATAAAACCAGTTCCAGCCACTAAAAAGCATTTTCTTTTTGTTTTAGACAACATTTCATGCACTGTTAAACATGTTAAAGCAAGTTGCAAGTGAAAATCTTTGTCTCTGACTGAGTTTGCATTACTGCTTATTTTGACCTCTGCTGGCTCTGAAAAGCTCATTTTCAACGTTCAATTCAGAATGTGATAAAACCAGTTCCAGCCACTAAAAAGCATTTTCTTTTTGTTTTAGACAACATTTCATGCACTGTTAAATATGTTAAAGCAAGTTGCAAATGAAAATCTTTGTCTCTGACTGAGTTTGCATTACTGCTTATTTTGACCTCTGCTGGCTCTGAAAAGGTCATTTTCAACGTCCAATACAGAATGTTATAAAACCAGATCCAGCTTCTAAAATGCATCATTCTTTTTGTTTTAGACAACATTTCATGCACTGTTAAACATGTTAAAGCAAGTTGCAAGTGAAAATCTATGTCTATGACTGAGTTTTCATTACTGCTTATTTTGACCTCTGCTGGCTCTGAAAAGCTCATTTTCAACGTTCAATTCAGAATGTGATAAAACCAGTTCCAGCCACTAAAAAGCATTTTCTTTTTGTTTTAGACAACATTTCATGCACTGTTAAACATGTTAAAGCAAGTTGCAAGTGAAAATCTTTGTCTCTGACTGAGTTTGCATTACTGCTTATTTTAACCTCTGCTGGCTCTGAAAAGCTCATTTTCAACGTTCAATTCAGAATGTTATAAAACCAGATCCAGCTTCTAAAATGCATCATTCTTTTTGTTTTAGACAACATTTCATGCACTGTTAAACATGTTAAAGCAAGTTGCAAGTGAAAATCTTTGTCTCTGACTGAGTTTGCATTACTGCTTATTTTGACCTCTGCTGGCTCTGAAAAGCTCATTTTCAACGTTCAATTCAGAATGTGATAAAACCAGATCCAGCTACTAAAATGCATCATTCTTTTTGTTTTACACAACATTTCATGCACTGTTAAATATGTTTAAGAAATTTGCAAGTGAAAATCTATGTCTCTGACTGAGTTTGCATTACTGCTTATTTTGACCTCTGCTGGCTCTGAAAAGCTCATTTTCAACGTCCAATACAGAATGTTATAAAACCAGATCCAGCTTCTAAAATGCATCATTCTTTTTGTTTTAGACAACATTTCATGCACTGTTAAACATGTTAAAGCAAGTTGCAAGTGAAAATCTTTTTCTCTGACTGAGTTTGCATTACTGCTTATTTTGACCTCTGCTGGCTCTGAAAAGCTCATTTTCAACGTTCAATTCAGAATGTGATAAAACCAGTTCCAGCCACTAAAAAGCATTTTCTTTTTGTTTTAGACAACATTTCATGCACTGTTAAACATGTTTAAGAAAGTTGCAAGTGAAAATCTATGTCTATGACTGAGTTTGCATTACTGCTTATTTTGACCTCTGCTGGCTCTGAAAAGCTCATTTTCAACGTTCAATTCAGAATGTGATAAAACCAGTTCCAGCCACTAAAAAGCATTTTCTTTTTGTTTTAGACAACATTTCATGCACTGTTAAACATGTTAAAGCAAGTTGCAAGTGAAAATCTTTGTCTCTGACTGAGTTTGCATTACTGCTTATTTTGACCTCTGCTGGCTCTGAAAAGCTCATTTTCAACGTTCAATTCAGAATGTGATAAAACCAGTTCCAGCCACTAAAAAGCATTTTCTTTTTGTTTTAGACAACATTTCATGCACTGTTAAACATGTTAAAGCAAGTTGCAAGTGAAAATCTTTGTCTCTGACTGAGTTTGCATTACTGCTTATTTTGACCTCTGCTGGCTCTGAAAAGCTCATTTTCAACGTTCAATTCAGAATGTGATAAAACCAGTTCCAGCCACTAAAAAGCATTTTCTTTTTGTTTTAGACAACATTTCATGCACTGTTAAATATGTTAAAGCAAGTTGCAAGTGAAAATCTTTGTCTCTGACTGAGTTTGCATTACTGCTTATTTTGACCTCTGCTGGCTCTGAAAAGGTCATTTTCAACGTCCAATACAGAATGTTATAAAACCAGATCCAGCTTCTAAAATGCATCATTCTTTTTGTTTTAGACAACATTTCATGCACTGTTAAACATGTTAAAGCAAGTTGCAAGTGAAAATCTATGTCTATGACTGAGTTTTCATTACTGCTTATTTTGACCTCTGCTGGCTCTGAAAAGCTCATTTTCAACGTTCAATTCAGAATGTGATAAAACCAGTTCCAGCCACTAAAAAGCATTTTCTTTTTGTTTTAGACAACATTTCATGCACGGTTAAACATGTTAAAGCAAGTTGCAAGTGAAAATCTTTGTCTCTGACTGAGTTTGCATTACTGCTTATTTTAACCTCTGCTGGCTCTGAAAAGCTCATTTTCAACGTTCAATTCAGAATGTTATAAAATCAGATCCAGCTTCTAAAATGCATCATTCTTTTTGTTTTAGACAACATTTCATGCACTGTTAAACATGTTAAATCAAGTTGCAAGTAAAAATCTATGTCTATGACTGAGTTTTCATTACTGCTTATTTTGACCTCTTCTGGCTCTGAAAAGCTCATTTTCAACGTTCAATTCAGAATGTGATAAAACCAGTTCCAGCCACTAAAAAGCATTTTCTTTTTGTTTTAGACAACATTTCATGCACTGTTAAACATGTTAAAGCAAGTTGCAAGTGAAAATCTTTGTCTCTGACTGAGTTTGCATTACTGCTTATTTTGACCTCTGCTGGCTCTGAAAAGCTCATTTTCAACGTTCAATTCAGAATGTGATAAAACCAGTTCCAGCCACTAAAAAGCATTTTCTTTTTGTTTTAGACAACATTTCATGCACTGTTAAACATGTTAAAGCAAGTTGCAAGTGAAAATCTTTGTCTCTGACTGAGTTTGCATTACTGCTTATTTTGACCTCTGCTGGCTCTGAAAAGCTCATTTTTAACGTTCAATTCAGAATGTGATAAAACCAGTTCCAGCCACTAAAAAGCATTTTCTTTTTGTTTTAGACAACATTTCATGCACTGTTAAATATGTTTAAGAAAGTTGCAAGTGAAAATCTATGTCTCTGACTGAGTTTGCATTACTGCTTATTTTGACCTCTGATGGCTCTGAAAAGCTCATTTTCAACGTTCAATTCAGAATGTGATAAAACCAGTTCCAGCTTCTAAAATGCATCATTCTTTTTGTTTTAGACAACATTTCATGCACTGTTAAACATTAAAGCAAGTTGCAAGTGAAAATCTTTGTCTCTGACTGAGTTTGCATTACTGCTTATTTTGACCTCTGCTGGCTCTGAAAAGCTCATTTTCAACGTTCAATTCAGAATGTGATAAAACCAGATCCAGCTACTAAAATGCATCATTCTTTTTGTTTTAGACAACATTTCATGCACTGTTAAATATGTTTAAGAAATTTGCAAGTGAAAATCTATGTCTCTGACTGAGTTTGCATTACTGCTTATTTTGACCTCTGCTGGCTCTGAAAAGGTCATTTTCAACGTCCAATACAGAATGTTATAAAACCAGATCCAGCTTCTAAAATGCATCATTCTTTTTGTTTTAGACAACATTTCATGCACTGTTAAACATGTTAAAGCAAGTTGCAAGTGAAAATCTTTTTCTCTGACTGAGTTTGCATTACTGCTTATTTTGACCTCTGCTGGCTCTGAAAAGCTCATTTTCAACGTTCAATTCAGAATGTGATAAAACCAGTTCCAGCCACTAAAAAGCATTTTCTTTTTGTTTTAGACAACATTTCATGCACTGTTAAACATGTTTAAGAAAGTTGCAAGTGAAAATCTATGTCTATGACTGAGTTTGCATTACTGCTTATTTTGACCTCTGCTGGCTCTGAAAAGCTCATTTTCAACGTTCAATTCAGAATGTGATAAAACCAGTTCCAGCCACTAAAAAGCATTTTCTTTTTGTTTTAGACAACATTTCATGCACTGTTAAACATGTTAAAGCAAGTTGCAAGTGAAAATCTTTGTCTCTGACTGAGTTTGCATTACTGCTTATTTTGACCTCTGCTGGCTCTGAAAAGCTCATTTTCAACGTTCAATTCAGAATGTGATAAAACCAGTTCCAGCCACTAAAAAGCATTTTCTTTTTGTTTTAGACAACATTTCATGCACTGTTAAACATGTTAAAGCAAGTTGCAAGTGAAAATCTTTGTCTCTGACTGAGTTTGCATTACTGCTTATTTTGACCTCTGCTGGCTCTGAAAAGCTCATTTTCAACGTTCAATTCAGAATGTGATAAAACCAGTTCCAGCCACTAAAAAGCATTTTCTTTTTGTTTTAGACAACATTTCATGCACTGTTAAATATGTTAAAGCAAGTTGCAAATGAAAATCTTTGTCTCTGACTGAGTTTGCATTACTGCTTATTTTGACCTCTGCTGGCTCTGAAAAGGTCATTTTCAACGTCCAATACAGAATGTTATAAAACCAGATCCAGCTTCTAAAATGCATCATTCTTTTTGTTTTAGACAACATTTCATGCACTGTTAAACATGTTAAAGCAAGTTGCAAGTGAAAATCTATGTCTATGACTGAGTTTTCATTACTGCTTATTTTGACCTCTGCTGGCTCTGAAAAGCTCATTTTCAACGTTCAATTCAGAATGTGATAAAACCAGTTCCAGCCACTAAAAAGCATTTTCTTTTTGTTTTAGACAACATTTCATGCACTGTTAAACATGTTAAAGCAAGTTGCAAGTGAAAATCTTTGTCTCTGACTGAGTTTGCATTACTGCTTATTTTAACCTCTGCTGGCTCTGAAAAGCTCATTTTCAACGTTCAATTCAGAATGTTATAAAACCAGATCCAGCTTCTAAAATGCATCATTCTTTTTGTTTTAGACAACATTTCATGCACTGTTAAACATGTTAAAGCAAGTTGCAAGTGAAAATCTTTGTCTCTGACTGAGTTTGCATTACTGCTTATTTTGACCTCTGCTGGCTCTGAAAAGCTCATTTTCAACGTTCAATTCAGAATGTGATAAAACCAGATCCAGCTACTAAAATGCATCATTCTTTTTGTTTTAGACAACATTTCATGCACTGTTAAATATGTTTAAGAAATTTGCAAGTGAAAATCTATGTCTCTGACTGAGTTTGCATTACTGCTTATTTTGACCTCTGCTGGCTCTGAAAAGGTCATTTTCAACGTCCAATACAGAATGTTATAAAACCAGATCCAGCTTCTAAAGTGCATCATTCTTTTTGTTTTAGACAACATTTCATGCACTGTTAAACATGTTAAAGCAAGTTGCAAGTGAAAATCTTTTTCTCTGACTGAGTTTGCATTACTGCTTATTTTGACCTCTGCTGGCTCTGAAAAGCTCATTTTCAACGTTCAATTCAGAATGTGATAAAACCAGTTCCAGCCACTAAAAAGCATTTTCTTTTTGTTTTAGACAACATTTCATGCACTGTTAAACATGTTTAAGAAAGTTGCAAGTGAAAATCTATGTCTATGACTGAGTTTGCATTACTGCTTATTTTGACCTCTGCTGGCTCTGAAAAGCTCATTTTCAACGTTCAATTCAGAATGTGATAAAACCAGTTCCAGCCACTAAAAAGCATTTTCTTTTTGTTTTAGACAACATTTCATGCACTGTTAAACATGTTAAAGCAAGTTGCAAGTGAAAATCTTTGTCTCTGACTGAGTTTGCATTACTGCTTATTTTGACCTCTGCTGGCTCTGAAAAGCTCATTTTCAACGTTCAATTCAGAATGTGATAAAACCAGTTCCAGCCACTAAAAAGCATTTTCTTTTTGTTTTAGACAACATTTCATGCACTGTTAAACATGTTAAAGCAAGTTGCAAGTGAAAATCTTTGTCTCTGACTGAGTTTGCATTACTGCTTATTTTGACCTCTGCTGGCTCTGAAAAGGTCATTTTCAACGTCCAATACAGAATGTTATAAAACCAGATCCAGCTTCTAAAATGCATCATTCTTTTTGTTTTAGACAACATTGCATGCACTGTTAAACATGTTAAAGCAAGTTGCAAGTGAAAATCTATGTCTATGACTGAGTTTTCATTACTGCTTATTTTGACCTCTGCTGGCTCTGAAAAGCTCATTTTCAACGTTCAATTCAGAATGTGATAAAACCAGTTCCAGCCACTAAAAAGCATTTTCTTTTTGTTTTAGACAACATTTCATGCACTGTTAAACATGTTAAAGCAAGTTGCAAGTGAAAATCTTTGTCTCTGACTGAGTTTGCATTACTGCTTATTTTAACCTCTGCTGGCTCTGAAAAGCTCATTTTCAACGTTCAATTCAGAATGTTATAAAACCAGATCCAGCTTCTAAAATGCATCATTCTTTTTGTTTTAGACAACATTTCATGCACTGTTAAACATGTTAAATCAAGTTGCAAGTAAAAATCTATGTCTATGACTGAGTTTTCATTACTGCTTATTTTGACCTCTTCTGGCTCTGAAAAGCTCATTTTCAACGTTCAATTCAGAATGTGATAAAACCAGTTCCAGCCACTAAAAAGCATTTTCTTTTTGTTTTAGACAACATTTCATGCACTGTTAAACATGTTAAAGCAAGTTGCAAGTGAAAATCTTTGTCTCTGACTGAGTTTGCATTACTGCTTATTTTGACCTCTGCTGGCTCTGAAAAGCTCATTTTCAACGTTCAATTCAGAATGTGATAAAACCAGTTCCAGCCACTAAAAAGCATTTTCTTTTTGTTTTAGACAACATTTCATGCACTGTTAAACATGTTAAAGCAAGTTGCAAGTGAAAATCTATGTATATGACTAAGTTTGCATTACTGCTTATTGTGACCTCTGCTGGCTCTGAAAAGCTCATTTTTAACGTTCAATTCAGAATGTGATAAAACCAGTTCCAGCCACTAAAAAGCATTTTCTTTTTGTTTTAGACAACATTTCATGCACTGTTAAATATGTTTAAGAAAGTTGCAAGTGAAAATCTATGTCTCTGACTGAGTTTGCATTACTGCTTATTTTGACCTCTGATGGCTCTGAAAAGCTCATTTTCAACGTTCAATTCAGAATGTGATAAAACCAGTTCCAGCCACTAAAAAGCATTTTCTTTTTGTTTTAGACAACATTTCATGCACTGTTAAACATGTTAAAGCAAGTTGCAAGTAAAAATCTTTGTCTCTGACTGAGTTTGCATTACTGCTTATTTTGACCTCTGCTGGCTCTGAAAAGCTCATTTTCAACGTTCAATTCAGAATGTGATAAAACCAGTTCCAGCCACTAAAAAGCATTTTCTTTTTGTTTTAGACAACATTTCATGCACTGTTAAACATGTTAAAGCAAGTTGCAAGTGAAAATCTTTGTCTCTGACTGAGTTTGCATTACTGCTTATTTTGACCTCTGCTGGCTCTGAAAAGCTCATTTTCAACGTCCAATACAGAATGTTATAAAACCAGATCCAGCTTCTAAAATGCATCATTCTTTTTGTTTTAGACAACATTTCATGCACTGTTAAACATGTTAAAGCAAGTTGCAAGTGAAAATCTTTGTCTCTGACTGAGTTTGCATTACTGCTTATTTTGACCTCTGCTGGCTCTGAAAAGCTCATTTTCAATGTTCAATTCAGAATGTGATAAAACCAGTTCCAGCCACTAAAAAGCATTTTCTTTTTGTTTTAGACAACATTTCATGCACTGTTAAACATGTTAAAGCAAGTTGCAAGGGAAAATCTTTGTCTCTGACTGAGTTTGCATTACTGCTTATTTTGACCTCTGCTGGCTCTGAAAAGCTCATTTTCAACGTTCAATTCAGAATGTGATAAAACCAGTTCCAACCACTAAAAAGCATTTTCTTTTTGTTTTAGACAACATTTCATGCACTGTTAAACATGTTAAAGCAAGTTGCAAGTGAAAATCTTTGTCTCTGACTGAGTTTGCATTACTGCTTATTTTGACCTCTGCTGGCTCTGAAAAGCTCATTTTCAACGTCCAAAATAGAATGTTATAAAACCAGATCCAGCTTCTAAAATGCATCATTCTTTTTATTTTAGACAACATTTCATGCACTGTTAAACATGTTAAAGCAAGTTGCAAGTGAAAATCTATGTCTATGACTGAGTTTTCATTACTGCTTATTTTGACCTCTGCTGGCTCTGAAAAGCTCATTTTCAACGTTCAATTCAGAATGTGATAAAACCAGTTCCAGCCACTAAAAAGCATTTTCTTTTTGTTTTAGACAACATTTCATGCACTGTTAAACATGTTAAAGCAAGTTGCAAGTGAAAATCTTTGTCTCTGACTAAGTTTGCCATACTGCTTATTTTGACCTCTGCTGGCTCTGAAAAGCTCATTTTCAACGTTCAATTCAGAATGTGATAAAACCAGTTCCAGCCACTAAAAAGCATTTTCTTTTTGTTTTAGACAACATTTCATGCACTAATAAACATGTTAAAGCAAGTTGCAAGTGAAAATCTATGTCTCTGACTGAGTTTGCATTACTGCTTATTTTGACCTCTGCTGGCTCTGAAAAGCTCATTTTCAACGTCCAATACAGAATGTTATAAAACCAGATCCAGCTTCTAAAATGCATCATTCTTTTTGTTTTAGACAACAATTCATGCACTGTTAAACATGTGAAAGCAAGTTGCAAGTGAAAATCTATGTCTATGACTGAGTTTTCATTACTGCTTATTTTGACCTCTGCTGGCTCTGAAAAGCTCATTTTCAACGTTCAATTCAGAATGTGATAAAAACCAGTTCCAGCCACTAAAAAGCATTTTCTTTTTGTTTTAGACAACATTTCATGCACTGTTAAACATGTTAAAGCAAGTTGCAAGTGAAAATCTTTGTCTCTGACTGAGTTTGCATTACTGCTTATTTTGACCTCTGCTGGCTCTGAAAAGGTCATTTTCAACGTCCAAAACAGAATGTTATAAAACCAGATCCAGCTTCTAAAATGCATCATTCTTTTTGTTTTAGACAACATATCATGCACTGTTAAACATGTTAAAGCAAGTTGCAAGTGAAAATCTTTGTCTCTGACTGAGTTTGCATTACTGCTTATTTTGACCTCTGCTGGCTCTGAAAAGCTCATTTTCAACGTTCAATTCAGAATGTGATAAAACCAGTTCCAGCCACTAAAAAGCATTTTCTTTTTGTTTTAGACAACATTTCATGCACTGTTAAACATGTTTAAGAAAGTTGCAAGTGAAAACTCAGTCAGAGACAAAGATTTTCACTTGCAACTTGCTTTAACATGTTTAACAGTGCATGAAATGTTGTCTAAAACAAAAAGAATGATGCATTTTAGAAGCTGGATCTGGTTTTATAACATTCTGTATTGGACGTTGAAAATGAGCTTTTCAGAGCCAGCAGAGGTCAAAATAAGCAGTAATGCAAACTCAGTCAGAGACAAAGATTTTCACTTGCAACTTGCTTTAACATGTTTAACAGTGCATGAAATGTTGTCTAAAACAAAAAAAAAATGCTTTTTAGTGGCTGAAACTGGTTTTATCACATTCTGAATTGATGAGTTTGCATTACTGCTTATTTTGACCTCTGCTGGCTCTGAAAAGCTCATTTTCAACGTTCAATTCAGAATGTGATAAAACCAGTTCCAGCCACTAAAAAGCATTTTCTTTTTGTTTTAGACAACATTTCATGCACTGTTAAACATGTTAAAGCAAGTTGCAAGTGAAAATCTTTGTCTATGACTAAGTTTGCATTACTGCTTATTGTGACCTCTGCTGGCTCTGAAAAGCTCATTTTTAACGTTCAATTCAGAATGTGATAAAACCAGTTCCAGCCACTAAAAAGCATTTTCTTTTTGTTTTAGACAACATTTCATGCACTGTTAAATATGTTTAAGAAAGTTGCAAGTGAAAATCTATGTCTCTGACTGAGTTTGCATTACTGCTTATTTTGACCTCTGCTGGCTCTGAAAAGCTCATTTTCAACGTTCAATACAGAATGTGATAAAACCAGTTCCAGCCACTAAAAAGCATTTTCTTTTTGTTTTAGGCAACATTTCATGCACTGTTAAATATGTTAAAGCAAGTTGCAAGTGAAAATCTTTGTCTCTGACTGAGTTTGCATTACTGCTTATTTTGACCTCTGCTGGCTCTGAAAAGGTCATTTTCAACGTCCAATACAGAATGTTATAAAACCAGATCCAGCTTCTAAAAAGCATCATTCTTTTTGTTTTAGACAACATTTCATGCACTGTTAAACATGTTAAAGCAAGTTGCAAGTGAAAATCTATGTCTATGACTGAGTTTTCATTACTGCTTATTTTGACCTCTGCTGGCTCTGAAAAGCTCATTTTCAACGTTCAATTCAGAATGTGATAAAACCAGTTCCAGCCACTAAAAAGCATTTTCTTTTTGTTTTAGACAACATTTCATGCACTGTTAAACATGTTAAAGCAAGTTGCAAGTGAAAATCTTTGTCTCTGACTGAGTTTGCATTACTGCTTATTTTAACCTCTGCTGGCTCTGAAAAGCTCATTTTCAACGTTCAATTCAGAATGTTATAAAACCAGATCCAGCTTCTAAAATGCATCATTCTTTTTGTTTTAGACAACATTTCATGCACTGTTAAACATGTTAAATCAAGTTGCAAGTAAAAATCTATGTCTATGACTGAGTTTTCATTACTTCTTATTTTGACCTCTTCTGGCTCTGAAAAGCTCATTTTCAACGTTCAATTCAGAATGTGATAAAACCAGTTCCAGCCACTAAAAAGCATTTTCTTTTTGTTTTAGACAACATTTCATGCACTGTTAAACATGTTAAAGCAAGTTGCAAGTGAAAATCTTTGTCTCTGACTGAGTTTGCATTACTGCTTATTTTGACCTCTGCTGGCTCTGAAAAGCTCATTTTCAACGTTCAATTCAGAATGTGATAAAACCAGTTCCAGCCACTAAAAAGCATTTTCTTTTTGTTTTAGACAACATTTCATGCACTGTTAAACATGTTAAAGCAAGTTGCAAGTGAAAATCTATGTATATGACTAAGTTTGCATTACTGCTTATTGTGACCTCTGCTGGCTCTGAAAAGCTCATTTTTAACGTTCAATTCAGAATGTGATAAAACCAGTTCCAGCCACTAAAAAGCATTTTCTTTTTGTTTTAGACAACATTTCATGCACTGTTAAATATGTTTAAGAAAGTTGCAAGTGAAAATCTATGTCTCTGACTGAGTTTGCATTACTGCTTATTTTGACCTCTGATGGCTCTGAAAAGCTCATTTTCAACGTTCAATTCAGAATGTGATAAAACCAGTTCCAGCCACTAAAAAGCATTTTCTTTTTGTTTTAGACAACATTTCATGCACTGTTAAACATTAAAGCAAGTTGCAAGTGAAAATCTTTGTCTCTGACTGAGTTTGCATTACTGCTTATTTTGACCTCTGCTGGCTCTGAAAAGCTCATTTTCAACGTTCAATTCAGAATGTGATAAAACCAGTTCCAGCCACTAAAAAGCATTTTCTTTTTGTTTTAGACAACATTTCATGCACTGTTAAACATGTTAAAGCAAGTTGCAAGTGAAAATCTTTGTCTCTGACTGAGTTTGCATTACTGCTTATTTTGACCTCTGCTGGCTCTGAAAAGCTCATTTTCAACTTCCAATACAGAATGTTATAAAACCAGATCCAGCTTCTAAAATGCATCATTCTTTTTGTTTTAGACAACATTTCATGCACTGTTAAACATGTTAAAGCAAGTTGCAAGTGAAAATCTTTGTCTCTGACTGAGTTTGCATTACTGCTTATTTTGACCTCTGCTGGCTCTGAAAAGCTCATTTTCAACGTTCAATTCAGAATGTGATAAAACCAGATCCAGCTACTAAAATGCATCATTCTTTTTGTTTTAGACAACATTTCATGCACTGTTAAATATGTTTAAGAAATTTGCAAGTGAAAATCTATGTCTCTGACTGAGTTTGCATTACTGCTTATTTTGACCTCTGCTGGCTCTGAAAAGGTCATTTTCAACGTCCAATACAGAATGTTATAAAACCAGATCCAGCTTCTAAAATGCATCATTCTTTTTGTTTTAGACAACATTTCATGCACTGTTAAACATGTTAAAGCAAGTTGCAAGTGAAAATCTTTTTCTCTGACTGAGTTTGCATTACTGCTTATTTTGACCTCTGCTGGCTCTGAAAAGCTCATTTTCAACGTTCAATTCAGAATGTGATAAAACCAGTTCCAGCCACTAAAAAGCATTTTCTTTTTGTTTTAGACAACATTTCATGCACTGTTAAACATGTTTAAGAAAGTTGCAAGTGAAAATCTATGTCTATGACTGAGTTTGCATTACTGCTTATTTTGACCTCTGCTGGCTCTGAAAAGCTCATTTTCAACGTTCAATTCAGAATGTGATAAAACCAGTTCCAGCCACTTAAAAGCATTTTCTTTTTGTTTTAGACAACATTTCATGCACTGTTAAACATGTTAAAGCAAGTTGCAAGTGAAAATCTTTGTCTCTGACTGAGTTTGCATTACTGCTTATTTTGACCTCTGCTGGCTCTGAAAAGCTCATTTTCAACGTTCAATTCAGAATGTGATAAAACCAGTTCCAGCCACTAAAAAGCATTTTCTTTTTGTTTTAGACAACATTTCATGCACTGTTAAACATGTTAAAGCAAGTTGCAAGTGAAAATCTTTGTCTCTGACTGAGTTTGCATTACTGCTTATTTTGACCTCTGCTGGCTCTGAAAAGCTCATTTTCAACGTTCAATTCAGAATGTGATAAAACCAGTTCCAGCCACTAAAAAGCATTTTCTTTTTGTTTTAGACAACATTTCATGCACTGTTAAATATGTTAAAGCAAGTTGCAAATGAAAATCTTTGTCTCTGACTGAGTTTGCATTACTGCTTATTTTGACCTCTGCTGGCTCTGAAAAGGTCATTTTCAACGTCCAATACAGAATGTTATAAAACCAGATCCAGCTTCTAAAATGCATCATTCTTTTTGTTTTAGACAACATTTCATGCACTGTTAAACATGTTAAAGCAAGTTGCAAGTGAAAATCTTTTTCTCTGACTGAGTTTGCATTACTGCTTATTTTGACCTCTGCTGGCTCTGAAAAGCTCATTTTCAACGTTCAATTCAGAATGTGATAAAACCAGTTCCAGCCACTAAAAAGGATTTTCTTTTTGTTTTAGACAACATTTCATGCACTGTTAAACATGTTTAAGAAAGTTGCACGTGAAAATCTATGTCTATGACTGAGTTTGCATTACTGCTTATTTTGACCTCTGCTGGCTCTGAAAAGCTCATTTTCAACGTTCAATTCAGAATGTGATAAAACCAGTTCCAGCCACTAAAAAGCATTTTCTTTTTGTTTTAGACAACATTTCATGCACTGTTAAACATGTTTAAGAAAGTTGCAAGTGAAAACTCAGTCAGAGACAAAGATTTTCACTTGCAACTTGCTTTAACATGTTTAACAGTGCATGAAATGTTGTCTAAAACAAAAAGAATGATGCATTTTAGAAGCTGGATCTGGTTTTAAAACATTCTGTATTGGACGTTGAAAATGAGCTTTTCAGAGCCAGCAGAGGTCAAAATAAGCAGTAATGCAAACTCAGTCAGAGACAAAGATTTTCACTTGCAACTTGCTTTAACATGTTTAACAGTGCATGAAATGTTGTCTAAAACAAAAAAAAAAATGCTTTTTAGTGGCTGGAACTGGTTTTATCACATTCTGAATTGATGAGTTTGCATTACTGCTTATTTTGACCTCTGCTGGCTCTGAAAAGCTCATTTTCAACGTTCAATTCAGAATGTGATAAAACCAGTTCCAGCCACTAAAAAGCATTTTCTTTTTGTTTTAGACAACATTTCATGCACTGTTAAACATGTTAAAGCAAGTTGCAAGTGAAAATCTTTGTCTATGACTAAGTTTGCATTACTGCTTATTGTGACCTCTGCTGGCTCTGAAAAGCTCATTTTTAACGTTCAATTCAGAATGTGATAAAACCAGTTCCAGCCACTAAAAAGCATTTTCTTTTTGTTTTAGACAACATTTCATGCACTGTTAAATATGTTTAAGAAAGTTGCAAGTGAAAATCTATGTCTCTGACTGAGTTTGCATTACTGCTTATTTTGACCTCTGCTGGCTCTGAAAAGCTCATTTTCAACGTTCAATACAGAATGTGATAAAACCAGTTCCAGCCACTAAAAAGCATTTTCTTTTTGTTTTAGGCAACATTTCATGCACTGTTAAATATGTTAAAGCAAGTTGCAAGTGAAAATCTTTGTCTCTGACTGAGTTTGCATTACTGCTTATTTTGACCTCTGCTGGCTCTGAAAAGGTCATTTTCAACGTCCAATACAGAATGTTATAAAACCAGATCCAGCTTCTAAAAAGCATCATTCTTTTTGTTTTAGACAACATTTCATGCACTGTTAAACATGTTAAAGCAAGTTGCAAGTGAAAATCTATGTCTATGACTGAGTTTTCATTACTGCTTATTTTGACCTCTGCTGGCTCTGAAAAGCTCATTTTCAACGTTCAATTCAGAATGTGATAAAACCAGTTCCAGCCACTAAAAAGCATTTTCTTTTTGTTTTAGACAACATTTCATGCACTGTTAAACATGTTAAAGCAAGTTGCAAGTGAAAATCTTTGTCTCTGACTGAGTTTGCATTACTGCTTATTTTAACCTCTGCTGGCTCTGAAAAGCTCATTTTCAACGTTCAATTCAGAATGTTATAAAACCAGATCCAGCTTCTAAAATGCATCATTCTTTTTGTTTTAGACAACATTTCATGCACTGTTAAACATGTTAAATCAAGTTGCAAGTAAAAATCTATGTCTATGACTGAGTTTTCATTACTTCTTATTTTGACCTCTTCTGGCTCTGAAAAGCTCATTTTCAACGTTCAATTCAGAATGTGATAAAACCAGTTCCAGCCACTAAAAAGCATTTTCTTTTTGTTTTAGACAACATTTCATGCACTGTTAAACATGTTAAAGCAAGTTGCAAGTGAAAATCTTTGTCTCTGACTGAGTTTGCATTACTGCTTATTTTGACCTCTGCTGGCTCTGAAAAGCTCATTTTCAACGTTCAATTCAGAATGTGATAAAACCAGTTCCAGCCACTAAAAAGCATTTTCTTTTTGTTTTAGACAACATTTCATGCACTGTTAAACATGTTAAAGCAAGTTGCAAGTGAAAATCTATGTATATGACTAAGTTTGCATTACTGCTTATTGTGACCTCTGCTGGCTCTGAAAAGCTCATTTTTAACGTTCAATTCAGAATGTGATAAAACCAGTTCCAGCCACTAAAAAGCATTTTCTTTTTGTTTTAGACAACATTTCATGCACTGTTAAATATGTTTAAGAAAGTTGCAAGTGAAAATCTATGTCTCTGACTGAGTTTGCATTACTGCTTATTTTGACCTCTGATGGCTCTGAAAAGCTCATTTTCAACGTTCAATTCAGAATGTGATAAAACCAGTTCCAGCCACTAAAAAGCATTTTCTTTTTGTTTTAGACAACATTTCATGCACTGTTAAACATTAAAGCAAGTTGCAAGTGAAAATCTTTGTCTCTGACTGAGTTTGCATTACTGCTTATTTTGACCTCTGCTGGCTCTGAAAAGCTCATTTTCAACGTTCAATTCAGAATGTGATAAAACCAGTTCCAGCCACTAAAAAGCATTTTCTTTTTGTTTTAGACAACATTTCATGCACTGTTAAACATGTTAAAGCAAGTTGCAAGTGAAAATCTTTGTCTCTGACTGAGTTTGCATTACTGCTTATTTTGACCTCTGCTGGCTCTGAAAAGCTCATTTTCAACTTCCAATACAGAATGTTATAAAACCAGATCCAGCTTCTAAAATGCATCATTCTTTTTGTTTTAGACAACATTTCATGCACTGTTAAACATGTTAAAGCAAGTTGCAAGTGAAAATCTTTGTCTCTGACTGAGTTTGCATTACTGCTTATTTTGACCTCTGCTGGCTCTGAAAAGCTCATTTTCAACGTTCAATTCAGAATGTGATAAAACCAGATCCAGCTACTAAAATGCATCATTCTTTTTGTTTTAGACAACATTTCATGCACTGTTAAATATGTTTAAGAAATTTGCAAGTGAAAATCTATGTCTCTGACTGAGTTTGCATTACTGCTTATTTTGACCTCTGCTGGCTCTGAAAAGGTCATTTTCAACGTCCAATACAGAATGTTATAAAACCAGATCCAGCTTCTAAAATGCATCATTCTTTTTGTTTTAGACAACATTTCATGCACTGTTAAACATGTTAAAGCAAGTTGCAAGTGAAAATCTTTTTCTCTGACTGAGTTTGCATTACTGCTTATTTTGACCTCTGCTGGCTCTGAAAAGCTCATTTTCAACGTTCAATTCAGAATGTGATAAAACCAGTTCCAGCCACTAAAAAGCATTTTCTTTTTGTTTTAGACAACATTTCATGCACTGTTAAACATGTTTAAGAAAGTTGCAAGTGAAAATCTATGTCTATGACTGAGTTTGCATTACTGCTTATTTTGACCTCTGCTGGCTCTGAAAAGCTCATTTTCAACGTTCAATTCAGAATGTGATAAAACCAGTTCCAGCCACTAAAAAGCATTTTCTTTTTGTTTTAGACAACATTTCATGCACTGTTAAACATGTTAAAGCAAGTTGCAAGTGAAAATCTTTGTCTCTGACTGAGTTTGCATTACTGCTTATTTTGACCTCTGCTGGCTCTGAAAAGCTCATTTTCAACGTTCAATTCAGAATGTGATAAAACCAGTTCCAGCCACTAAAAAGCATTTTCTTTTTGTTTTAGACAACATTTCATGCACTGTTAAACATGTTAAAGCAAGTTGCAAGTGAAAATCTTTGTCTCTGACTGAGTTTGCATTACTGCTTATTTTGACCTCTGCTGGCTCTGAAAAGCTCATTTTCAACGTTCAATTCAGAATGTGATAAAACCAGTTCCAGCCACTAAAAAGCATTTTCTTTTTGTTTTAGACAACATTTCATGCACTGTTAAATATGTTAAAGCAAGTTGCAAATGAAAATCTTTGTCTCTGACTGAGTTTGCATTACTGCTTATTTTGACCTCTGCTGGCTCTGAAAAGGTCATTTTCAACGTCCAATACAGAATGTTATAAAACCAGATCCAGCTTCTAAAATGCATCATTCTTTTTGTTTTAGACAACATTTCATGCACTGTTAAACATGTTAAAGCAAGTTGCAAGTGAAAATCTTTTTCTCTGACTGAGTTTGCATTACTGCTTATTTTGACCTCTGCTGGCTCTGAAAAGCTCATTTTCAACGTTCAATTCAGAATGTGATAAAACCAGTTCCAGCCACTAAAAAGGATTTTCTTTTTGTTTTAGACAACATTTCATGCACTGTTAAACATGTTTAAGAAAGTTGCACGTGAAAATCTATGTCTATGACTGAGTTTGCATTACTGCTTATTTTGACCTCTGCTGGCTCTGAAAAGCTCATTTTCAACGTTCAATTCAGAATGTGATAAAACCAGTTCCAGCCACTAAAAAGCATTTTCTTTTTGTTTTAGACAACATTTCATGCACTGTTAAACATGTTAAAGCAAGTTGCAAGTGAAAATCTTTGTCTCTGACTGAGTTTGCATTACTGCTTATTTTGACCTCTGCTGGCTCTGAAAAGCTCATTTTCAACGTTCAATTCAGAATGTGATAAAACCAGTTCCAGCCACTAAAAAGCATTTTCTTTTTGTTTTAGACAACATTTCATGCACTGTTAAACATGTTAAAGCAAGTTGCAAGTGAAAATCTTTGTCTCTGACTGAGTTTGCATTACTGCTTATTTTGACCTCTGCTGGCTCTGAAAAGCTCATTTTCAACGTTCAATTCAGAATGTGATAAAACCAGTTCCAGCCACTAAAAAGCATTTTCTTTTTGTTTTAGACAACATTTCATGCACTGTTAAATATGTTAAAGCAAGTTGCAAGTGAAAATCTTTGTCTCTGACTGAGTTTGCATTACTGCTTATTTTGACCTCTGCTGGCTCTGAAAAGGTCATTTTCAACGTCCAATACAGAATGTTATAAAACCAGATCCAGCTTCTAAAATGCATCATTCTTTTTGTTTTAGACAACATTTCATGCACTGTTAAACATGTTAAAGCAAGTTGCAAGTGAAAATCTATGTCTATGACTGAGTTTTCATTACTGCTTATTTTGACCTCTGCTGGCTCTGAAAAGCTCATTTTCAACGTTCAATTCAGAATGTGATAAAACCAGTTCCAGCCACTAAAAAGCATTTTCTTTTTGTTTTAGACAACATTTCATGCACTGTTAAACATGTTAAAGCAAGTTGCAAGTGAAAATCTTTGTCTCTGACTGAGTTTGCATTACTGCTTATTTTAACCTCTGCTGGCTCTGAAAAGCTCATTTTCAACGTTCAATTCAGAATGTTATAAAACCAGATCCAGCTTCTAAAATGCATCATTCTTTTTGTTTTAGACAACATTTCATGCACTGTTAAACATGTTAAATCAAGTTGCAAGTAAAAATCTATGTCTATGACTGAGTTTTCATTACTGCTTATTTTGACCTCTTCTGGCTCTGAAAAGCTCATTTTCAACGTTCAATTCAGAATGTGATAAAACCAGTTCCAGCCACTAAAAAGCATTTTCTTTTTGTTTTAGACAACATTTCATGCACTGTTAAACATGTTAAAGCAAGTTGCAAGTGAAAATCTTTGTCTCTGACTGAGTTTGCATTACTGCTTATTTTGACCTCTGCTGGCTCTGAAAAGCTCATTTTCAACGTTCAATTCAGAATGTGATAAAACCAGTTCCAGCCACTAAAAAGCATTTTCTTTTTGTTTTAGACAACATTTCATGCACTGTTAAACATGTTAAAGCAAGTTGCAAGTGAAAATCTATGTATATGACTAAGTTTGCATTACTGCTTATTGTGACCTCTGCTGGCTCTGAAAAGCTAATTTTTAACGTTCAATTCAGAATGTGATAAAACCAGTTCCAGCCACTAAAAAGCATTTTCTTTTTGTTTTAGACAACATTTCATGCACTGTTAAATATGTTTAAGAAAGTTGCAAGTGAAAATCTATGTCTCTGACTGAGTTTGCATTACTGCTTATTTTGACCTCTGATGGCTCTGAAAAGCTCATTTTCAACGTTCAATTCAGAATGTGATAAAACCAGTTCCAGCCACTAAAAAGCATTTTCTTTTTGTTTTAGACAACATTTCATGCACTGTTAAACATGTTAAAGCAAGTTGCAAGTAAAAATCTTTGTCTCTGACTGAGTTTGCATTACTGCTTATTTTGACCTCTGCTGGCTCTGAAAAGCTCATTTTCAACGTTCAATTCAGAATGTGATAAAACCAGTTCCAGCCACTAAAAAGCATTTTCTTTTTGTTTTAGACAACATTTCATGCACTGTTAAACATGTTAAAGCAAGTTGCAAGTGAAAATCTTTGTCTCTGACTGAGTTTGCATTACTGCTTATTTTGACCTCTGCTGGCTCTGAAAAGCTCATTTTCAACGTCCAATACAGAATGTTATAAAACCAGATCCAGCTTCTAAAATGCATCATTCTTTTTATTTTAGACAACATTTCATGCACTGTTAAACATGTTAAAGCAAGTTGCAAGTGAAAATCTATGTCTATGACTGAGTTTTCATTACTGCTTATTTTGACCTCTGCTGGCTCTGAAAAGCTCATTTTCAACGTTCAATTCAGAATGTGATAAAACCAGTTCCAGCCACTAAAAAGCATTTTCTTTTTGTTTTAGACAACATTTCATGCACTGTTAAACATGTTAAAGCAAGTTGCAAGTGAAAATCTTTGTCTCTGACTAAGTTTGCATTACTGCTTATTTTGACCTCTGCTGGCTCTGAAAAGCTCATTTTCAACGTTCAATTCAGAATGTGATAAAACCAGTTCCAGCCACTAAAAAGCATTTTCTTTTTGTTTTAGACAACATTTCATGCACTAATAAACATGTTAAAGCAAGTTGCAAGTGAAAATCTATGTCTCTGACTGAGTTTGCATTACTGCTTATTTTGACCTCTGCTGGCTCTGAAAAGCTCATTTTCAACGTCCAATACAGAATGTTATAAAACCAGATCCAGCTTCTAAAATGCATCATTCTTTTTGTTTTAGACAACATTTCATGCACTGTTAAACATGTGAAAGCAAGTTGCAAGTGAAAATCTATGTCTATGACTGAGTTTTCATTACTGCTTATTTTGACCTCTGCTGGCTCTGAAAAGCTCATTTTCAACGTTCATTTCAGAATGTGATAAAAACCAGTTCCAGCCACTAAAAAGCATTTTCTTTTTGTTTTAGACAACATTTCATGCACTGTTAAACATGTTAAAGCAAGTTGCAAGTGAAAATCTTTGTCTCTGACTGAGTTTGCATTACTGCTTATTTTGACCTCTGCTGGCTCTGAAAAGGTCATTTTCAACGTCCAATACAGAATGTTATAAAACCAGATCCAGCTTCTAAAATGCATCATTCTTTTTGTTTTAGACAACATATCATGCACTGTTAAACATGTTAAAGCAAGTTGCAAGTGAAAATCTTTGTCTCTGACTGAGTTTGCATTACTGCTTATTTTGACCTCTGCTGGCTCTGAAAAGCTCATTTTCAACGTTCAATTCAGAATGTGATAAAACCAGTTCCAGCCACTAAAAAGCATTTTCTTTTTGTTTTAGACAACATTTCATGCACTGTTAAACATGTTTAAGAAAGTTGCAAGTGAAAACTCAGTCAGAGACAAAGATTTTCACTTGCAACTTGCTTTAACATGTTTAACAGTGCATGAAATGTTGTCTAAAACAAAAAGAATGATGCATTTTAGAAGCTGGATCTGGTTTTATAACATTCTGTATTGGACGTTGAAAATGAGCTTTTCAGAGCCAGCAGAGGTCAAAATAAGCAGTAATGCAAACTCAGTCAGAGACAAAGATTTTCACTTGCAACTTGCTTTAACATGTTTAACAGTGCATGAAATGTTGTCTAAAACAAAAAAAAAATGCTTTTTAGTGGCTGGAACTGGTTTTATCACATTCTGAATTGATGAGTTTGCATTACTGCTTATTTTGACCTCTGCTGGCTCTGAAAAGCTCATTTTCAACGTTCAATTCAGAATGTGATAAAACCAGTTCCAGCCACTAAAAAGCATTTTCTTTTTGTTTTAGACAACATTTCATGCACTGTTAAACATGTTAAAGCAAGTTGCAAGTGAAAATCTTTGTCTCTGACTGAGTTTGCATTACTGCTTATTTTGACCTCTGCTGGCTCTGAAAAGCTCATTTTCAACGTTCAATTCAGAATGTGATAAAACCAGTTCCAGCCACTAAAAAGCATTTTCTTTTTGTTTTAGACAACATTTCATGCACTGTTAAACATGTTAAAGCAAGTTGCAAGTGAAAATCTTTGTCTATGACTAAGTTTGCATTACTGCTTATTGTGACCTCTGCTGGCTCTGAAAAGCTCATTTTTAACGTTCAATTCAGAATGTGATAAAACCAGTTCCAGCCACTAAAATGCATCATTCTTTTTGTTTTAGACAACATTTCATGCACTGTTAAACATGTTAAAGCAAGTTGCAAGTGAAAATCTATGTCTATGACTGAGTTTTCATTACTGCTTATTTTGACCTCTGCTGGCTCTGAAAAGCTCATTTTCAACGTTCAATTCACAATGTGATAAAACCAGTTCCAGCCACTAAAAAGCATTTTCTTTTTGTTTTAGACAACATTTCATGCACTGTTAAACATGTTTAAGAAAGTTGCAAGTGAAAACTCAGTCAGAGACAAAGATTTTCACTTGCAACTTGCTTTAACATGTTTAACAGTGCATGAAATGTTGTCTAAAACAAAAAGAATGATGCATTTTAGAAGCTGGATCTGGTTTTATAACATTCTGTATTGGACGTTGAAAATGAGCTTTTCAGAGCCAGCAGAGGTCAAAATAAGCAGTAATGCAAACTCAGTCAGAGACAAAGATTTTCACTTGCAACTTGCTTTAACATGTTTAACAGTGCATGAAATGTTGTCTAAAACAAAAAAAAAATGCTTTTTAGTGGCTGGAACTGGTTTTATCACATTCTGAATTGATGAGTTTGCATTACTGCTTATTTTGACCTCTGCTGGCTCTGAAAAGCTCATTTTCAACGTTCAATTCAGAATGTGATAAAACCAGTTCCAGCCACTAAAAAGCATTTTCTTTTTGTTTTAGACAACATTTCATGCACTGTTAAACATGTTAAAGCAAGTTGCAAGTGAAAATCTTTGTCTATGACTAAGTTTGCATTACTGCTTATTGTGACCTCTGCTGGCTCTGAAAAGCTCATTTTTAACGTTCAATTCAGAATGTGATAAAACCAGTTCCAGCCACTAAAAAGCATTTTCTTTTTGTTTTAGACAACATTTCATGCACTGTTAAATATGTTTAAGAAAGTTGCAAGTGAAAATCTATGTCTCTGACTGAGTTTGCATTACTGCTTATTTTGACCTCTGCTGGCTCTGAAAAGCTCATTTTCAACGTTCAATACAGAATGTGATAAAACCAGTTCCAGCCACTAAAAAGCATTTTCTTTTTGTTTTAGGCAACATTTCATGCACTGTTAAATATGTTAAAGCAAGTTGCAAGTGAAAATCTTTGTCTCTGACTGAGTTTGCATTACTGCTTATTTTGACCTCTGCTGGCTCTGAAAAGGTCATTTTCAACGTCCAATACAGAATGTTATAAAACCAGATCCAGCTTCTAAAAAGCATCATTCTTTTTGTTTTAGACAACATTTCATGCACTGTTAAACATGTTAAAGCAAGTTGCAAGTGAAAATCTATGTCTATGACTGAGTTTTCATTACTGCTTATTTTGACCTCTGCTGGCTCTGAAAAGCTCATTTTCAACGTTCAATTCAGAATGTGATAAAACCAGTTCCAGCCACTAAAAAGCATTTTCTTTTTGTTTTAGACAACATTTCATGCACTGTTAAACATGTTAAAGCAAGTTGCAAGTGAAAATCTTTGTCTCTGACTGAGTTTGCATTACTGCTTATTTTAACCTCTGCTGGCTCTGAAAAGCTCATTTTCAACGTTCAATTCAGAATGTTATAAAACCAGATCCAGCTTCTAAAATGCATCATTCTTTTTGTTTTAGACAACATTTCATGCACTGTTAAACATGTTAAATCAAGTTGCAAGTAAAAATCTATGTCTATGACTGAGTTTTCATTACTTCTTATTTTGACCTCTTCTGGCTCTGAAAAGCTCATTTTCAACGTTCAATTCAGAATGTGATAAAACCAGTTCCAGCCACTAAAAAGCATTTTCTTTTTGTTTTAGACAACATTTCATGCACTGTTAAACATGTTAAAGCAAGTTGCAAGTGAAAATCTTTGTCTCTGACTGAGTTTGCATTACTGCTTATTTTGACCTCTGCTGGCTCTGAAAAGCTCATTTTCAACGTTCAATTCAGAATGTGATAAAACCAGTTCCAGCCACTAAAAAGCATTTTCTTTTTGTTTTAGACAACATTTCATGCACTGTTAAACATGTTAAAGCAAGTTGCAAGTGAAAATCTATGTATATGACTAAGTTTGCATTACTGCTTATTGTGACCTCTGCTGGCTCTGAAAAGCTCATTTTTAACGTTCAATTCAGAATGTGATAAAACCAGTTCCAGCCACTAAAAAGCATTTTCTTTTTGTTTTAGACAACATTTCATGCACTGTTAAATATGTTTAAGAAAGTTGCAAGTGAAAATCTATGTCTCTGACTGAGTTTGCATTACTGCTTATTTTGACCTCTGATGGCTCTGAAAAGCTCATTTTCAACGTTCAATTCAGAATGTGATAAAACCAGTTCCAGCCACTAAAAAGCATTTTCTTTTTGTTTTAGACAACATTTCATGCACTGTTAAACATTAAAGCAAGTTGCAAGTGAAAATCTTTGTCTCTGACTGAGTTTGCATTACTGCTTATTTTGACCTCTGCTGGCTCTGAAAAGCTCATTTTCAACGTTCAATTCAGAATGTGATAAAACCAGTTCCAGCCACTAAAAAGCATTTTCTTTTTGTTTTAGACAACATTTCATGCACTGTTAAACATGTTAAAGCAAGTTGCAAGTGAAAATCTTTGTCTCTGACTGAGTTTGCATTACTGCTTATTTTGACCTCTGCTGGCTCTGAAAAGCTCATTTTCAACGTCCAATACAGAATGTTATAAAACCAGATCCAGCTTCTAAAATGCATCATTCTTTTTGTTTTAGACAACATTTCATGCACTGTTAAACATGTTAAAGCAAGTTGCAAGTGAAAATCTTTTTCTCTGACTGAGTTTGCATCACTGCTTATTTTTACCTCTGCTGGCTCTGAAAAGCTCATTTTCAACGTCCAATACAGAATGTTATAAAACCAGATCCAGCTTTTAAAATGCATCATTCTTTTTGTTTTAGACAACATTTCATGCACTGTTAAACATGTTAAAGCAAGTTGCAAGTGAAAATCTTTGTCTCTGACTGAGTTTGCATTACTGCTTATTTTGACCTCTGCTGGCTCTGAAAAGCTCATTTTCAACGTTCAATTCAGAATGTGATAAAACCAGTTCCAGCCACTAAAAAGCATTTTCTTTTTGTTTTAGACAACATTTCATGCACTGTTAAACATGTTAAAGCAAGTTGCAAGTGAAAATCTTTGTCTCTGACTGAGTTTGCATTACTGCTTATTTTGACCTCTGCTGGCTCTGAAAAGCTCATTTTCAACGTTCAATTCAGAATGTGATAAAACCAGTTCCAGCCACTAAAAAGCTTTTTCTTTTTGTTTTAGACAACATTTCATGCACTGTTAAATATGTTTAAGAAAGTTGCAAGTGAAAATCTATGTCTCTGACTGAGTTTGCATTACTGCTTATTTTGACCTCTGCTGGCTCTGAAAAGCTCATTTTCAACGTTCAATTCAGAATGTGATAAAACCAGTTCCAGCCACTAAAAAGCATTTTCTTTTTGTTTTAGACAACATTTCATGCACTGTTAAACATGTTAAAGCAAGTTGCAAGTGAAAATCTATGTCTCTGACTGAGTTTTCATTACTGCTTATTTTGACCTCTGCTGGCTCTGAAAAGCTCATTTTCAACGTTCAATTCAGAATGTGATAAAACCAGTTCCAGCCACTAAAAAGCATTTTCTTTTTGTTTTAGACAACATTTCATGCACTGTTAAACATGTTAAAGCAAGTGTCAAGTGAAAATCTATGTCTCTGACTGAGTTTGCATTACTGCTTATTTTGACCTCTGCTGGCTCTGAAAAGCTCATTTTCAACGTCCAATACAGAATGTTATAAAACCAGATCCAGCTTCTAAAATGCATCATTCTTTTTGTTTTATACAACATTTCATGCACTGTTAAACATGTTAAAGCAAGTTGCAAGTGAAAATCTTTTTCTCTGACTGAGTTTGCATTACTGCTTATTTTGACCTCTGCTGGCTCTGAAAAGCTCATTTTCAACGTCCAATACAGAATGTTATAAAACCAGATCCAGCTTTTAAAATGCATCATTCTTTTTGTTTTAGACAACATTTCATGCACTGTTAAACATGTTAAAGCAAGTTGCAAGTGAAAATCTTTGTCTCTGACTGAGTTTGCATTACTGCTTATTTTAACCTCTGCTGGCTCTGAAAAGCTCATTTTCAACGTTCAATTCAGAATGTTATAAAACCAGATCCAGCTTCTAAAATGCATCATTCTTTTTGTTTTAGACAACATTTCATGCACTGTTAAACATGTTAAATCAAGTTGCAAGTAAAAATCTATGTCTATGACTGAGTTTTCATTACTTCTTATTTTGACCTCTTCTGGCTCTGAAAAGCTCATTTTCAACGTTCAATTCAGAATGTGATAAAACCAGTTCCAGCCACTAAAAAGCATTTTCTTTTTGTTTTAGACAACATTTCATGCACTGTTAAACATGTTAAAGCAAGTTGCAAGTGAAAATCTTTGTCTCTGACTGAGTTTGCATTACTGCTTATTTTGACCTCTGCTGGCTCTGAAAAGCTCATTTTCAACGTTCAATTCAGAATGTGATAAAACCAGTTCCAGCCACTAAAAAGCATTTTCTTTTTGTTTTAGACAACATTTCATGCACTGTTAAACATGTTAAAGCAAGTTGCAAGTGAAAATCTATGTATATGACTAAGTTTGCATTACTGCTTATTGTGACCTCTGCTGGCTCTGAAAAGCTCATTTTTAACGTTCAATTCAGAATGTGATAAAACCAGTTCCAGCCACTAAAAAGCATTTTCTTTTTGTTTTAGACAACATTTCATGCACTGTTAAATATGTTTAAGAAAGTTGCAAGTGAAAATCTATGTCTCTGACTGAGTTTGCATTACTGCTTATTTTGACCTCTGATGGCTCTGAAAAGCTCATTTTCAACGTTCAATTCAGAATGTGATAAAACCAGTTCCAGCCACTAAAAAGCATTTTCTTTTTGTTTTAGACAACATTTCATGCACTGTTAAACATTAAAGCAAGTTGCAAGTGAAAATCTTTGTCTCTGACTGAGTTTGCATTACTGCTTATTTTGACCTCTGCTGGCTCTGAAAAGCTCATTTTCAACGTTCAATTCAGAATGTGATAAAACCAGTTCCAGCCACTAAAAAGCATTTTCTTTTTGTTTTAGACAACATTTCATGCACTGTTAAACATGTTAAAGCAAGTTGCAAGTGAAAATCTTTGTCTCTGACTGAGTTTGCATTACTGCTTATTTTGACCTCTGCTGGCTCTGAAAAGCTCATTTTCAACTTCCAATACAGAATGTTATAAAACCAGATCCAGCTTCTAAAATGCATCATTCTTTTTGTTTTAGACAACATTTCATGCACTGTTAAACATGTTAAAGCAAGTTGCAAGTGAAAATCTTTGTCTCTGACTGAGTTTGCATTACTGCTTATTTTGACCTCTGCTGGCTCTGAAAAGCTCATTTTCAACGTTCAATTCAGAATGTGATAAAACCAGATCCAGCTACTAAAATGCATCATTCTTTTTGTTTTAGACAACATTTCATGCACTGTTAAATATGTTTAAGAAATTTGCAAGTGAAAATCTATGTCTCTGACTGAGTTTGCATTACTGCTTATTTTGACCTCTGCTGGCTCTGAAAAGGTCATTTTCAACGTCCAATACAGAATGTTATAAAACCAGATCCAGCTTCTAAAATGCATCATTCTTTTTGTTTTAGACAACATTTCATGCACTGTTAAACATGTTAAAGCAAGTTGCAAGTGAAAATCTTTTTCTCTGACTGAGTTTGCATTACTGCTTATTTTGACCTCTGCTGGCTCTGAAAAGCTCATTTTCAACGTTCAATTCAGAATGTGATAAAACCAGTTCCAGCCACTAAAAAGCATTTTCTTTTTGTTTTAGACAACATTTCATGCACTGTTAAACATGTTTAAGAAAGTTGCAAGTGAAAATCTATGTCTATGACTGAGTTTGCATTACTGCTTATTTTGACCTCTGCTGGCTCTGAAAAGCTCATTTTCAACGTTCAATTCAGAATGTGATAAAACCAGTTCCAGCCACTAAAAAGCATTTTCTTTTTGTTTTAGACAACATTTCATGCACTGTTAAACATGTTAAAGCAAGTTGCAAGTGAAAATCTTTGTCTCTGACTGAGTTTGCATTACTGCTTATTTTGACCTCTGCTGGCTCTGAAAAGCTCATTTTCAACGTTCAATTCAGAATGTGATAAAACCAGTTCCAGCCACTAAAAAGCATTTTCTTTTTGTTTTAGACAACATTTCATGCACTGTTAAACATGTTAAAGCAAGTTGCAAGTGAAAATCTTTGTCTCTGACTGAGTTTGCATTACTGCTTATTTTGACCTCTGCTGGCTCTGAAAAGCTCATTTTCAACGTTCAATTCAGAATGTGATAAAACCAGTTCCAGCCACTAAAAAGCATTTTCTTTTTGTTTTAGACAACATTTCATGCACTGTTAAATATGTTAAAGCAAGTTGCAAATGAAAATCTTTGTCTCTGACTGAGTTTGCATTACTGCTTATTTTGACCTCTGCTGGCTCTGAAAAGGTCATTTTCAACGTCCAATACAGAATGTTATAAAACCAGATCCAGCTTCTAAAATGCATCATTCTTTTTGTTTTAGACAACATTTCATGCACTGTTAAACATGTTAAAGCAAGTTGCAAGTGAAAATCTTTTTCTCTGACTGAGTTTGCATTACTGCTTATTTTGACCTCTGCTGGCTCTGAAAAGCTCATTTTCAACGTTCAATTCAGAATGTGATAAAACCAGTTCCAGCCACTAAAAAGGATTTTCTTTTTGTTTTAGACAACATTTCATGCACTGTTAAACATGTTTAAGAAAGTTGCACGTGAAAATCTATGTCTATGACTGAGTTTGCATTACTGCTTATTTTGACCTCTGCTGGCTCTGAAAAGCTCATTTTCAACGTTCAATTCAGAATGTGATAAAACCAGTTCCAGCCACTAAAAAGCATTTTCTTTTTGTTTTAGACAACATTTCATGCACTGTTAAACATGTTAAAGCAAGTTGCAAGTGAAAATCTTTGTCTCTGACTGAGTTTGCATTACTGCTTATTTTGACCTCTGCTGGCTCTGAAAAGCTCATTTTCAACGTTCAATTCAGAATGTGATAAAACCAGTTCCAGCCACTAAAAAGCATTTTCTTTTTGTTTTAGACAACATTTCATGCACTGTTAAACATGTTAAAGCAAGTTGCAAGTGAAAATCTTTGTCTCTGACTGAGTTTGCATTACTGCTTATTTTGACCTCTGCTGGCTCTGAAAAGCTCATTTTCAACGTTCAATTCAGAATGTGATAAAACCAGTTCCAGCCACTAAAAAGCATTTTCTTTTTGTTTTAGACAACATTTCATGCACTGTTAAATATGTTAAAGCAAGTTGCAAGTGAAAATCTTTGTCTCTGACTGAGTTTGCATTACTGCTTATTTTGACCTCTGCTGGCTCTGAAAAGGTCATTTTCAACGTCCAATACAGAATGTTATAAAACCAGATCCAGCTTCTAAAATGCATCATTCTTTTTGTTTTAGACAACATTTCATGCACTGTTAAACATGTTAAAGCAAGTTGCAAGTGAAAATCTATGTCTATGACTGAGTTTTCATTACTGCTTATTTTGACCTCTGCTGGCTCTGAAAAGCTCATTTTCAACGTTCAATTCAGAATGTGATAAAACCAGTTCCAGCCACTAAAAAGCATTTTCTTTTTGTTTTAGACAACATTTCATGCACTGTTAAACATGTTAAAGCAAGTTGCAAGTGAAAATCTTTGTCTCTGACTGAGTTTGCATTACTGCTTATTTTAACCTCTGCTGGCTCTGAAAAGCTCATTTTCAACGTTCAATTCAGAATGTTATAAAACCAGATCCAGCTTCTAAAATGCATCATTCTTTTTGTTTTAGACAACATTTCATGCACTGTTAAACATGTTAAATCAAGTTGCAAGTAAAAATCTATGTCTATGACTGAGTTTTCATTACTGCTTATTTTGACCTCTTCTGGCTCTGAAAAGCTCATTTTCAACGTTCAATTCAGAATGTGATAAAACCAGTTCCAGCCACTAAAAAGCATTTTCTTTTTGTTTTAGACAACATTTCATGCACTGTTAAACATGTTAAAGCAAGTTGCAAGTGAAAATCTTTGTCTCTGACTGAGTTTGCATTACTGCTTATTTTGACCTCTGCTGGCTCTGAAAAGCTCATTTTCAACGTTCAATTCAGAATGTGATAAAACCAGTTCCAGCCACTAAAAAGCATTTTCTTTTTGTTTTAGACAACATTTCATGCACTGTTAAACATGTTAAAGCAAGTTGCAAGTGAAAATCTATGTATATGACTAAGTTTGCATTACTGCTTATTGTGACCTCTGCTGGCTCTGAAAAGCTAATTTTTAACGTTCAATTCAGAATGTGATAAAACCAGTTCCAGCCACTAAAAAGCATTTTCTTTTTGTTTTAGACAACATTTCATGCACTGTTAAATATGTTTAAGAAAGTTGCAAGTGAAAATCTATGTCTCTGACTGAGTTTGCATTACTGCTTATTTTGACCTCTGATGGCTCTGAAAAGCTCATTTTCAACGTTCAATTCAGAATGTGATAAAACCAGTTCCAGCCACTAAAAAGCATTTTCTTTTTGTTTTAGACAACATTTCATGCACTGTTAAACATGTTAAAGCAAGTTGCAAGTAAAAATCTTTGTCTCTGACTGAGTTTGCATTACTGCTTATTTTGACCTCTGCTGGCTCTGAAAAGCTCATTTTCAACGTTCAATTCAGAATGTGATAAAACCAGTTCCAGCCACTAAAAAGCATTTTCTTTTTGTTTTAGACAACATTTCATGCACTGTTAAACATGTTAAAGCAAGTTGCAAGTGAAAATCTTTGTCTCTGACTGAGTTTGCATTACTGCTTATTTTGACCTCTGCTGGCTCTGAAAAGCTCATTTTCAACGTCCAATACAGAATGTTATAAAACCAGATCCAGCTTCTAAAATGCATCATTCTTTTTATTTTAGACAACATTTCATGCACTGTTAAACATGTTAAAGCAAGTTGCAAGTGAAAATCTATGTCTATGACTGAGTTTTCATTACTGCTTATTTTGACCTCTGCTGGCTCTGAAAAGCTCATTTTCAACGTTCAATTCAGAATGTGATAAAACCAGTTCCAGCCACTAAAAAGCATTTTCTTTTTGTTTTAGACAACATTTCATGCACTGTTAAACATGTTAAAGCAAGTTGCAAGTGAAAATCTTTGTCTCTGACTAAGTTTGCATTACTGCTTATTTTGACCTCTGCTGGCTCTGAAAAGCTCATTTTCAACGTTCAATTCAGAATGTGATAAAACCAGTTCCAGCCACTAAAAAGCATTTTCTTTTTGTTTTAGACAACATTTCATGCACTAATAAACATGTTAAAGCAAGTTGCAAGTGAAAATCTATGTCTCTGACTGAGTTTGCATTACTGCTTATTTTGACCTCTGCTGGCTCTGAAAAGCTCATTTTCAACGTCCAATACAGAATGTTATAAAACCAGATCCAGCTTCTAAAATGCATCATTCTTTTTGTTTTAGACAACATTTCATGCACTGTTAAACATGTGAAAGCAAGTTGCAAGTGAAAATCTATGTCTATGACTGAGTTTTCATTACTGCTTATTTTGACCTCTGCTGGCTCTGAAAAGCTCATTTTCAACGTTCATTTCAGAATGTGATAAAAACCAGTTCCAGCCACTAAAAAGCATTTTCTTTTTGTTTTAGACAACATTTCATGCACTGTTAAACATGTTAAAGCAAGTTGCAAGTGAAAATCTTTGTCTCTGACTGAGTTTGCATTACTGCTTATTTTGACCTCTGCTGGCTCTGAAAAGGTCATTTTCAACGTCCAATACAGAATGTTATAAAACCAGATCCAGCTTCTAAAATGCATCATTCTTTTTGTTTTAGACAACATATCATGCACTGTTAAACATGTTAAAGCAAGTTGCAAGTGAAAATCTTTGTCTCTGACTGAGTTTGCATTACTGCTTATTTTGACCTCTGCTGGCTCTGAAAAGCTCATTTTCAACGTTCAATTCAGAATGTGATAAAACCAGTTCCAGCCACTAAAAAGCATTTTCTTTTTGTTTTAGACAACATTTCATGCACTGTTAAACATGTTTAAGAAAGTTGCAAGTGAAAACTCAGTCAGAGACAAAGATTTTCACTTGCAACTTGCTTTAACATGTTTAACAGTGCATGAAATGTTGTCTAAAACAAAAAGAATGATGCATTTTAGAAGCTGGATCTGGTTTTATAACATTCTGTATTGGACGTTGAAAATGAGCTTTTCAGAGCCAGCAGAGGTCAAAATAAGCAGTAATGCAAACTCAGTCAGAGACAAAGATTTTCACTTGCAACTTGCTTTAACATGTTTAACAGTGCATGAAATGTTGTCTAAAACAAAAAAAAAATGCTTTTTAGTGGCTGGAACTGGTTTTATCACATTCTGAATTGATGAGTTTGCATTACTGCTTATTTTGACCTCTGCTGGCTCTGAAAAGCTCATTTTCAACGTTCAATTCAGAATGTGATAAAACCAGTTCCAGCCACTAAAAAGCATTTTCTTTTTGTTTTAGACAACATTTCATGCACTGTTAAACATGTTAAAGCAAGTTGCAAGTGAAAATCTTTGTCTCTGACTGAGTTTGCATTACTGCTTATTTTGACCTCTGCTGGCTCTGAAAAGCTCATTTTCAACGTTCAATTCAGAATGTGATAAAACCAGTTCCAGCCACTAAAAAGCATTTTCTTTTTGTTTTAGACAACATTTCATGCACTGTTAAACATGTTAAAGCAAGTTGCAAGTGAAAATCTTTGTCTATGACTAAGTTTGCATTACTGCTTATTGTGACCTCTGCTGGCTCTGAAAAGCTCATTTTTAACGTTCAATTCAGAATGTGATAAAACCAGTTCCAGCCACTAAAATGCATCATTCTTTTTGTTTTAGACAACATTTCATGCACTGTTAAACATGTTAAAGCAAGTTGCAAGTGAAAATCTATGTCTATGACTGAGTTTTCATTACTGCTTATTTTGACCTCTGCTGGCTCTGAAAAGCTCATTTTCAACGTTCAATTCACAATGTGATAAAACCAGTTCCAGCCACTAAAAAGCATTTTCTTTTTGTTTTAGACAACATTTCATGCACTGTTAAACATGTTTAAGAAAGTTGCAAGTGAAAACTCAGTCAGAGACAAAGATTTTCACTTGCAACTTGCTTTAACATGTTTAACAGTGCATGAAATGTTGTCTAAAACAAAAAGAATGATGCATTTTAGAAGCTGGATCTGGTTTTATAACATTCTGTATTGGACGTTGAAAATGAGCTTTTCAGAGCCAGCAGAGGTCAAAATAAGCAGTAATGCAAACTCAGTCAGAGACAAAGATTTTCACTTGCAACTTGCTTTAACATGTTTAACAGTGCATGAAATGTTGTCTAAAACAAAAAAAAAATGCTTTTTAGTGGCTGGAACTGGTTTTATCACATTCTGAATTGATGAGTTTGCATTACTGCTTATTTTGACCTCTGCTGGCTCTGAAAAGCTCATTTTCAACGTTCAATTCAGAATGTGATAAAACCAGTTCCAGCCACTAAAAAGCATTTTCTTTTTGTTTTAGACAACATTTCATGCACTGTTAAACATGTTAAAGCAAGTTGCAAGTGAAAATCTTTGTCTATGACTAAGTTTGCATTACTGCTTATTGTGACCTCTGCTGGCTCTGAAAAGCTCATTTTTAACGTTCAATTCAGAATGTGATAAAACCAGTTCCAGCCACTAAAAAGCATTTTCTTTTTGTTTTAGACAACATTTCATGCACTGTTAAATATGTTTAAGAAAGTTGCAAGTGAAAATCTATGTCTCTGACTGAGTTTGCATTACTGCTTATTTTGACCTCTGCTGGCTCTGAAAAGCTCATTTTCAACGTTCAATACAGAATGTGATAAAACCAGTTCCAGCCACTAAAAAGCATTTTCTTTTTGTTTTAGGCAACATTTCATGCACTGTTAAATATGTTAAAGCAAGTTGCAAGTGAAAATCTTTGTCTCTGACTGAGTTTGCATTACTGCTTATTTTGACCTCTGCTGGCTCTGAAAAGGTCATTTTCAACGTCCAATACAGAATGTTATAAAACCAGATCCAGCTTCTAAAAAGCATCATTCTTTTTGTTTTAGACAACATTTCATGCACTGTTAAACATGTTAAAGCAAGTTGCAAGTGAAAATCTATGTCTATGACTGAGTTTTCATTACTGCTTATTTTGACCTCTGCTGGCTCTGAAAAGCTCATTTTCAACGTTCAATTCAGAATGTGATAAAACCAGTTCCAGCCACTAAAAAGCATTTTCTTTTTGTTTTAGACAACATTTCATGCACTGTTAAACATGTTAAAGCAAGTTGCAAGTGAAAATCTTTGTCTCTGACTGAGTTTGCATTACTGCTTATTTTAACCTCTGCTGGCTCTGAAAAGCTCATTTTCAACGTTCAATTCAGAATGTTATAAAACCAGATCCAGCTTCTAAAATGCATCATTCTTTTTGTTTTAGACAACATTTCATGCACTGTTAAACATGTTAAATCAAGTTGCAAGTAAAAATCTATGTCTATGACTGAGTTTTCATTACTTCTTATTTTGACCTCTTCTGGCTCTGAAAAGCTCATTTTCAACGTTCAATTCAGAATGTGATAAAACCAGTTCCAGCCACTAAAAAGCATTTTCTTTTTGTTTTAGACAACATTTCATGCACTGTTAAACATGTTAAAGCAAGTTGCAAGTGAAAATCTTTGTCTCTGACTGAGTTTGCATTACTGCTTATTTTGACCTCTGCTGGCTCTGAAAAGCTCATTTTCAACGTTCAATTCAGAATGTGATAAAACCAGTTCCAGCCACTAAAAAGCATTTTCTTTTTGTTTTAGACAACATTTCATGCACTGTTAAACATGTTAAAGCAAGTTGCAAGTGAAAATCTATGTATATGACTAAGTTTGCATTACTGCTTATTGTGACCTCTGCTGGCTCTGAAAAGCTCATTTTTAACGTTCAATTCAGAATGTGATAAAACCAGTTCCAGCCACTAAAAAGCATTTTCTTTTTGTTTTAGACAACATTTCATGCACTGTTAAATATGTTTAAGAAAGTTGCAAGTGAAAATCTATGTCTCTGACTGAGTTTGCATTACTGCTTATTTTGACCTCTGATGGCTCTGAAAAGCTCATTTTCAACGTTCAATTCAGAATGTGATAAAACCAGTTCCAGCCACTAAAAAGCATTTTCTTTTTGTTTTAGACAACATTTCATGCACTGTTAAACATTAAAGCAAGTTGCAAGTGAAAATCTTTGTCTCTGACTGAGTTTGCATTACTGCTTATTTTGACCTCTGCTGGCTCTGAAAAGCTCATTTTCAACGTTCAATTCAGAATGTGATAAAACCAGTTCCAGCCACTAAAAAGCATTTTCTTTTTGTTTTAGACAACATTTCATGCACTGTTAAACATGTTAAAGCAAGTTGCAAGTGAAAATCTTTGTCTCTGACTGAGTTTGCATTACTGCTTATTTTGACCTCTGCTGGCTCTGAAAAGCTCATTTTCAACGTCCAATACAGAATGTTATAAAACCAGATCCAGCTTCTAAAATGCATCATTCTTTTTGTTTTAGACAACATTTCATGCACTGTTAAACATGTTAAAGCAAGTTGCAAGTGAAAATCTTTTTCTCTGACTGAGTTTGCATCACTGCTTATTTTTACCTCTGCTGGCTCTGAAAAGCTCATTTTCAACGTCCAATACAGAATGTTATAAAACCAGATCCAGCTTTTAAAATGCATCATTCTTTTTGTTTTAGACAACATTTCATGCACTGTTAAACATGTTAAAGCAAGTTGCAAGTGAAAATCTTTGTCTCTGACTGAGTTTGCATTACTGCTTATTTTGACCTCTGCTGGCTCTGAAAAGCTCATTTTCAACGTTCAATTCAGAATGTGATAAAACCAGTTCCAGCCACTAAAAAGCATTTTCTTTTTGTTTTAGACAACATTTCATGCACTGTTAAACATGTTAAAGCAAGTTGCAAGTGAAAATCTTTGTCTCTGACTGAGTTTGCATTACTGCTTATTTTGACCTCTGCTGGCTCTGAAAAGCTCATTTTCAACGTTCAATTCAGAATGTGATAAAACCAGTTCCAGCCACTAAAAAGCTTTTTCTTTTTGTTTTAGACAACATTTCATGCACTGTTAAATATGTTTAAGAAAGTTGCAAGTGAAAATCTATGTCTCTGACTGAGTTTGCATTACTGCTTATTTT
Source organism: Danio rerio (assembly GCF_052040795.2). Lineage (NCBI taxonomy): Eukaryota > Metazoa > Chordata > Actinopteri > Cypriniformes > Danionidae > Danio > Danio rerio. The sequence goes on from NC_141041.1 coordinate 37,487,008, forward strand.
GACCTCTGCTGGCTCTGAAAAGCTCATTTTCAACGTTCAATTCAGAATGTGATAAAACCAGTTCCAGCCACTAAAAAGCATTTTCTTTTTGTTTTAGACAACATTTCATGCACTGTTAAACATGTTAAAGCAAGTTGCAAGTGAAAATCTATGTCTCTGACTGAGTTTTCATTACTGCTTATTTTGACCTCTGCTGGCTCTGAAAAGCTCATTTTCAACGTTCAATTCAGAATGTGATAAAACCAGTTCCAGCCACTAAAAAGCATTTTCTTTTTGTTTTAGACAACATTTCATGCACTGTTAAACATGTTAAAGCAAGTGTCAAGTGAAAATCTATGTCTCTGACTGAGTTTGCATTACTGCTTATTTTGACCTCTGCTGGCTCTGAAAAGCTCATTTTCAACGTCCAATACAGAATGTGATAAAACCAGTTCCAGCCACTAAAAAGCATTTTCTTTTTGTTTTAGACAACATTTCATGCACTGTTAAATATGTTTAAGAAAGTTGCAAGTGAAAATCTATGTCTCTGACTGAGTTTGCATTACTGCTTATTTTGACCTCTGATGGCTCTGAAAAGCTCATTTTCAACGTTCAATTCAGAATGTGATAAAACCAGTTCCAGCCACTAAAAAGCATTTTCTTTTTGTTTTAGACAACATTTCATGCACTGTTAAACATTAAAGCAAGTTGCAAGTGAAAATCTTTGTCTCTGACTGAGTTTGCATTACTGCTTATTTTGACCTCTGCTGGCTCTGAAAAGCTCATTTTCAACGTTCAATTCAGAATGTGATAAAACCAGTTCCAGCCACTAAAAAGCATTTTCTTTTTGTTTTAGACAACATTTCATGCACTGTTAAACATGTTAAAGCAAGTTGCAAGTGAAAATCTTTGTCTCTGACTGAGTTTGCATTACTGCTTATTTTGACCTCTGCTGGCTCTGAAAAGCTCATTTTCAACGTCCAATACAGAATGTTATAAAACCAGATCCAGCTTCTAAAATGCATCATTCTTTTTGTTTTAGACAACATTTCATGCACTGTTAAACATGTTAAAGCAAGTTGCAAGTGAAAATCTTTTTCTCTGACTGAGTTTGCATCACTGCTTATTTTTACCTCTGCTGGCTCTGAAAAGCTCATTTTCAACGTCCAATACAGAATGTTATAAAACCAGATCCAGCTTTTAAAATGCATCATTCTTTTTGTTTTAGACAACATTTCATGCACTGTTAAACATGTTAAAGCAAGTTGCAAGTGAAAATCTTTGTCTCTGACTGAGTTTGCATTACTGCTTATTTTGACCTCTGCTGGCTCTGAAAAGCTCATTTTCAACGTTCAATTCAGAATGTGATAAAACCAGTTCCAGCCACTAAAAAGCATTTTCTTTTTGTTTTAGACAACATTTCATGCACTGTTAAACATGTTAAAGCAAGTTGCAAGTGAAAATCTTTGTCTCTGACTGAGTTTGCATTACTGCTTATTTTGACCTCTGCTGGCTCTGAAAAGCTCATTTTCAACGTTCAATTCAGAATGTGATAAAACCAGTTCCAGCCACTAAAAAGCTTTTTCTTTTTGTTTTAGACAACATTTCATGCACTGTTAAATATGTTTAAGAAAGTTGCAAGTGAAAATCTATGTCTCTGACTGAGTTTGCATTACTGCTTATTTTGACCTCTGCTGGCTCTGAAAAGCTCATTTTCAACGTTCAATTCAGAATGTGATAAAACCAGTTCCAGCCACTAAAAAGCATTTTCTTTTTGTTTTAGACAACATTTCATGCACTGTTAAACATGTTAAAGCAAGTTGCAAGTGAAAATCTATGTCTCTGACTGAGTTTTCATTACTGCTTATTTTGACCTCTGCTGGCTCTGAAAAGCTCATTTTCAACGTTCAATTCAGAATGTGATAAAACCAGTTCCAGCCACTAAAAAGCATTTTCTTTTTGTTTTAGACAACATTTCATGCACTGTTAAACATGTTAAAGCAAGTGTCAAGTGAAAATCTATGTCTCTGACTGAGTTTGCATTACTGCTTATTTTGACCTCTGCTGGCTCTGAAAAGCTCATTTTCAACGTCCAATACAGAATGTTATAAAACCAGATCCAGCTTCTAAAATGCATCATTCTTTTTGTTTTATACAACATTTCATGCACTGTTAAACATGTTAAAGCAAGTTGCAAGTGAAAATCTTTTTCTCTGACTGAGTTTGCATTACTGCTTATTTTGACCTCTGCTGGCTCTGAAAAGCTCATTTTCAACGTCCAATACAGAATGTTATAAAACCAGATCCAGCTTTTAAAATGCATCATTCTTTTTGTTTTAGACAACATTTCATGCACTGTTAAACATGTTAAAGCAAGTTGCAAGTGAAAATCTTTGTCTCTGACTGAGTTTGCATTACTGCTTATTTTGATCTCTGCTGGCTCTGAAAAGCTCATTTTCAACGTTCAATTCAGAATGTGATAAAACCAGTTCCAGCCACTAAAAAGCATTTTCTTTTTGTTTTAGACAACATTTCATGCACTGTTAAACATGTTAAAGCAAGATGCAAGTGAAAATCTTTGTCTCTGACTGAGTTTGCATTACTGCTTATTTTGACCTCTGCTGGCTCTGAATAGGTCATTTTCAACGTTCAATTCAGAATGTGATAAAACCAGTTCCAGCCACTAAAAAGCACTTTCTTTTTGTTTTAGACAACATTTCATGCACTGTTAAACATGTTAAAGCAAGTTGCAAGTGAAAATCTTTGTCTCTGACTGAGTTTGCATTACTGCTTATTTTGACCTCTGCTGGCTCTGAAAAGCTCATTTTCAACGTTCAATTCAGAATGTGATAAAACCAGTTCCAGCCACTAAAAAGCATTTTCTTTTTGTTTTAGACAACATTTCATGCACTGTTAAACATGTTAAAGCAAGTTGCAAGTGAAAATCTTTGTCTCTGACTGAGTTTGCATTACTGCTTATTTTGACCTCTGCTGGCTCTGAAAAGCTCATTTTCAACGTCCAATACAGAATGTGATAAAACCAGTTCCAGCCACTAAAAAGCATTTTCTTTTTGTTTTAGACAACATTTCATGCACTGTTAAACATGTTAAAGCAAGTTGCAAGTGAAAATCTTTGTCTCTGACTGAGTTTGCATTACTGCTTATTTTGACCTCTGCTGGCTCTGAAAAGCTCATTTTCAACGTTCAATTCAGAATGTGATAAAACCAGTTCCAGCCACTAAAAAGCATTTTCTTTTTGTTTTAGACAACATTTCATGCACTGTTAAACATGTTAAAGCAAGTTGCAAGTGAAAATCTATGTCTCTGACTGAGTTTTCATTACTGCTTATTTTGACCTCTGCTGGCTCTGAAAAGCTCATTTTCAACGTTCAATTCAGAATGTGATAAAACCAGTTCCAGCCACTAAAAAGCATTTTCTTTTTGTTTTAGACAACATTTCATGCACTGTTAAACATGTTAAAGCAAGTTGCAAGTGAAAATCTTTGTCTCTGACTGAGTTTGCATTACTGCTTATTTTGACCTCTGCTGGCTCTGAAAAGCTCATTTTCAACGTTCAATTCAGAATGTGATAAAACCAGTTCCAGCCATTAAAAAGCATTTTCTTTTTGTTTTAGACAACATTTCATGCACTGTTAAACATGTTAAAGCAAGTTGCAAGTGAAAATCTTTTTCTCTGACTGAGTTTGCATTACTGCTTATTTTGACCTCTGCTGGCTCTGAAAAGGTCATTTTCAACGTCCAATACAGAATGTTATAAAACCAGATCCAGCTTCTAAAATGCATCATTCTTTTTGTTTTAGACAACATTTCATGCACTGTTAAACATGTTAAAGCAAGTTGCAAGTGAAAATCTTTGTCTCTGACTGAGTTTGCATTACTGCTTATTTTGACCTCTGCTGGCTCTGAAAAGCTCATTTTCAACGTTCAATTCAGAATGTGATAAAAACCAGTTCCAGCCACTAAAAAGCATTTTCTTTTTGTTTTAGACAACATTTCATGCACTGTTAAACATGTTAAAGCAAGATGCAAGTGAAAATCTTTGTCTCTGACTGAGTTTGCATTACTGCTTATTTTGACCTCTGCTGGCTCTGAATAGGTCATTTTCAACGTTCAATTCAGAATGTGATAAAACCAGTTCCAGCCACTAAAAAGCACTTTCTTTTTGTTTTAGACAACATTTCATGCACTGTTAAACATGTTAAAGCAAGTTGCAAGTGAAAATCTATGTCTCTGACTGAGTTTGCATTACTGCTTATTTTGACCTCTGCTGGCTCTGAAAAGCTCATTTTCAACGTTCAATTCAGAATGTGATAAAACCAGTTCCAGCCACTAAAAAGCATTTTCTTTTTGTTTTAGACAACATTTCATGCACTGTTAAACATGTTAAAGCAAGTTGCAAGTGAAAATCTTTGTCTCTGACTGAGTTTGCATTACTGCTTATTTTGACCTCTGCTGGCTCTGAAAAGCTCATTTTCAACGTTCAATTCAGAATGTGATAAAACCAGTTCCAGCCACTAAAAAGCATTTTCTTTTTGTTTTAGACAACATTTCATGCACTGTTAAACATGTTAAAGCAAGTTGCAAGTGAAAATCTTTGTCTCTGACTGAGTTTGCATTACTGCTTATTTTGACCTCTGCTGGCTCTGAAAAGCTCATTTTCAACGTTCAATTCAGAATGTGATAAAACCAGTTCCAGCCACTAAAAAGCATTTTCTTTTTGTTTTAGACAACATTTCATGCACTGTTAAATATGTTTAAGAAAGTTGCAAGTGAAAATCTATGTCTCTGACTGAGTTTGCATTACTGCTTATTTTGACCTCTGCTGGCTCTGAAAAGCTCATTTTCAACGTTCAATTCAGAATGTGATAAAACCAGTTCCAGCCACTAAAAAGCATTTTCTTTTTGTTTTAGACAACATTTCATGCACTGTTAAACATGTTAAAGCAAGTTGCAAGTGAAAATCTATGTCTATGACTGAGTTTGCATTACTGCTTATTGTGACCTCTGCTGGCTCTGAAAAGTTCATTTTTAACGTTCAATTCAGAATGTGATAAAACCAGTTCCAGCCACTAAAAAGCATTTTCTTTTTGTTTTAGACAACATTTCATGCACTGTTAAATATGTTTAAGAAAGTTGCAAGTGAAAATCTATGTCTCTGACTGAGTTTGCATTACTGCTTATTTTGACCTCTGCTGGCTCTGAAAAGCTCATTTTCAACGTTCAATTCAGAATGTGATAAAACCAGTTCCAGCCACTAAAAAGCATTTTCTTTTTGTTTTAGACAACATTTCATGCACTGTTAAACATGTTAAAGCAAGTTGCAAGTGAAAATCTATGTCTCTGACTGAGTTTTCATTACTGCTTATTTTGACCTCTGCTGGCTCTGAAAAGCTCATTTTCAACGTTCAATTCAGAATGTGATAAAACCAGTTCCAGCCACTAAAAAGCATTTTCTTTTTGTTTTAGACAACATTTCATGCACTGTTAAACATGTTAAAGCAAGTTGCAAGTGAAAATCTTTGTCTCTGACTGAGTTTGCATTACTGCTTATTTTGACCTCTGCTGGCTCTGAAAAGCTCATTTTCAACGTTCAATTCAGAATGTGATAAAACCAGTTCCAGCCATTAAAAAGCATTTTCTTTTTGTTTTAGACAACATTTCATGCACTGTTAAACATGTTAAAGCAAGTTGCAAGTGAAAATCTTTGTCTCTGACTGAGTTTGCATTACTGCTTATTTTGACCTCTGCTGGCTCTGAAAAGCTCATTTTCAACGTCCAAAACAGAATGTTATAAAACCAGATCCAGCTTCTAAAATGCATCATTCTTTTTGTTTTAGACAACATTTCATGCACTGTTAAACATGTTAAAGCAAGTTGCAAGTGAAAATCTATGTCTATGACTGAGTTTGCATTACTGCTTATTTTGACCTCTGCTGGCTCTGAAAAGCTCATTTTCAACGTTCAATTCAGAATGTGATAAAACCAGTTCCAGTTACTAAAAAGCATTTTCTTTTTGTTTTAGACAACATTTCATGCACTGTTAAACATGTTAAAGCAAGTTGCAAGTGAAAATCTTTGTCTCTGACTGAGTTTGCATTACTGCTTATTTTGACCTCTGCTGGCTCTGAAAAGCTCATTTTCAACGTTCAATTCAGAATGTGATAAAACCAGTTCCAGCCACTAAAAAGCATTTTCTTTTTGTTTTAGACAACATTTCATGCACTGTTAAACATGTTAAAGCAAGTTGCAAGTGAAAATCTTTGTCTCTGACTGAGTTTGCATTACTGCTTATTTTGACCTCTGCTGGCTCTGAAAAGCTTATTTTCAACGTTCAATTCAGAATGTGATAAAACCAGTTCCAGCCACTAAAAAGCATTTTCTTTTTGTTTTAGACAACATTTCATGCACTGTTAAACATGTTAAAGCAAGTTGCAAGTGAAAATCTATGTCTATGACTGAGTTTGCATTACTGCTTATTGTGACCTCTGCTGGCTCTGAAAAGCTCATTTTTAACGTTCAATTCAGAATGTGATAAAACCAGTTCCAGCCACTAAAAAGCATTTTCTTTTTGTTTTAGACAACATTTCATGCACTGTTAAACATGTTTAAGAAAGTTGCAAGTGAAAATCTATGTCTCTGACTGAGTTTGCATTACTGCTTATTTTGACCTCTGCTGGCTCTGAAAAGCTCATTTTCAACGTTCAATTCAGAATGTGATAAAACCAGTTCCAGCCACTAAAAAGCATTTTCTTTTTGTTTTAGACAACATTTCATGCACTGTTAAACATGTTAAAGCAAGTTGCAAGTGAAAATCTATGTCTCTGACTGAGTTTTCATTACTGCTTATTTTGACCTCTGCTGGCTCTGAAAAGCTCATTTTCAACGTTCAATTCAGAATGTGATAAAACCAGTTCCAGCCACTAAAAAGCATTTTCTTTTTGTTTTAGACAACATTTCATGCACTGTTAAACATGTTAAAGCAAGTTGCAAGTGAAAATCTTTGTCTCTGACTGAGTTTGCATTACTGCTTATTTTGACCTCTGCTGGCTCTGAAAAGCTCATTTTCAACGTTCAATTCAGAATGTGATAAAACCAGTTCCAGCCATTAAAAAGCATTTTCTTTTTGTTTTAGACAACATTTCATGCACTGTTAAACATGTTAAAGCAAGTTGCAAGTGAAAATCTTTTTCTCTGACTGAGTTTGCATTACTGCTTATTTTGACCTCTGCTGGCTCTGAAAAGGTCATTTTCAACGTCCAATACAGAATGTTATAAAACCAGATCCAGCTTCTAAAATGCATCATTCTTTTTGTTTTAGACAACATTTCATGCACTGTTAAACATGTTAAAGCAAGTTGCAAGTGAAAATCTTTGTCTCTGACTGAGTTTGCATTACTGCTTATTTTGACCTCTGCTGGCTCTGAAAAGCTCATTTTCAACGTTCAATTCAGAATGTGATAAAAACCAGTTCCAGCCACTAAAAAGCATTTTCTTTTTGTTTTAGACAACATTTCATGCACTGTTAAACATGTTAAAGCAAGATGCAAGTGAAAATCTTTGTCTCTGACTGAGTTTGCATTACTGCTTATTTTGACCTCTGCTGGCTCTGAATAGGTCATTTTCAACGTTCAATTCAGAATGTGATAAAACCAGTTCCAGCCACTAAAAAGCACTTTCTTTTTGTTTTAGACAACATTTCATGCACTGTTAAACATGTTAAAGCAAGTTGCAAGTGAAAATCTATGTCTCTGACTGAGTTTGCATTACTGCTTATTTTGACCTCTGCTGGCTCTGAAAAGCTCATTTTCAACGTTCAATTCAGAATGTGATAAAACCAGTTCCAGCCACTAAAAAGCATTTTCTTTTTGTTTTAGACAACATTTCATGCACTGTTAAACATGTTAAAGCAAGTTGCAAGTGAAAATCTTTGTCTCTGACTGAGTTTGCATTACTGCTTATTTTGACCTCTGCTGGCTCTGAAAAGCTCATTTTCAACGTTCAATTCAGAATGTGATAAAACCAGTTCCAGCCACTAAAAAGCATTTTCTTTTTGTTTTAGACAACATTTCATGCACTGTTAAACATGTTAAAGCAAGTTGCAAGTGAAAATCTTTGTCTCTGACTGAGTTTGCATTACTGCTTATTTTGACCTCTGCTGGCTCTGAAAAGCTCATTTTCAACGTTCAATTCAGAATGTGATAAAACCAGTTCCAGCCACTAAAAAGCATTTTCTTTTTGTTTTAGACAACATTTCATGCACTGTTAAATATGTTTAAGAAAGTTGCAAGTGAAAATCTATGTCTCTGACTGAGTTTGCATTACTGCTTATTTTGACCTCTGCTGGCTCTGAAAAGCTCATTTTCAACGTTCAATTCAGAATGTGATAAAACCAGTTCCAGCCACTAAAAAGCATTTTCTTTTTGTTTTAGACAACATTTCATGCACTGTTAAACATGTTAAAGCAAGTTGCAAGTGAAAATCTATGTCTATGACTGAGTTTGCATTACTGCTTATTGTGACCTCTGCTGGCTCTGAAAAGTTCATTTTTAACGTTCAATTCAGAATGTGATAAAACCAGTTCCAGCCACTAAAAAGCATTTTCTTTTTGTTTTAGACAACATTTCATGCACTGTTAAACATGTTAAAGCAAGTTGCAAGTGAAAATCTTTGTCTCTGACTGAGTTTGCATTACTGCTTATTTTGACCTCTGCTGGCTCTGAAAAGCTTATTTTCAACGTTCAATTCAGAATGTGATAAAACCAGTTCCAGCCACTAAAAAGCATTTTCTTTTTGTTTTAGACAACATTTCATGCACTGTTAAACATGTTAAAGCAAGTTGCAAGTGAAAATCTATGTCTATGACTGAGTTTGCATTACTGCTTATTGTGACCTCTGCTGGCTCTGAAAAGCTCATTTTTAACGTTCAATTCAGAATGTGATAAAACCAGTTCCAGCCACTAAAAAGCATTTTCTTTTTGTTTTAGACAACATTTCATGCACTGTTAAATATGTTTAAGAAAGTTGCAAGTGAAAATCTATGTCTCTGACTGAGTTTGCATTACTGCTTATTTTGACCTCTGCTGGCTCTGAAAAGCTCATTTTCAACGTTCAATTCAGAATGTGATAAAACCAGTTCCAGCCACTAAAAAGCATTTTCTTTTTGTTTTAGACAACATTTCATGCACTGTTAAACATGTTAAAGCAAGTTGCAAGTGAAAATCTATGTCTCTGACTGAGTTTTCATTACTGCTTATTTTGACCTCTGCTGGCTCTGAAAAGCTCATTTTCAACGTTCAATTCAGAATGTGATAAAACCAGTTCCAGCCACTAAAAAGCATTTTCTTTTTGTTTTAGACAACATTTCATGCACTGTTAAACATGTTAAAGCAAGTTGCAAGTGAAAATCTTTTTCTCTGACTGAGTTTGCATTACTGCTTATTTTGACCTCTGCTGGCTCTGAAAAGGTCATTTTCAACGTCCAATACAGAATGTTATAAAACCAGATCCAGCTTCTAAAATGCATCATTCTTTTTGTTTTAGACAACATTTCATGCACTGTTAAACATGTTAAAGCAAGTTGCAAGTGAAAATCTTTGTCTCTGACTGAGTTTGCATTACTGCTTATTTTGACCTCTGCTGGCTCTGAAAAGCTCATTTTCAACGTTCAATTCAGAATGTGATAAAAACCAGTTCCAGCCACTAAAAAGCATTTTCTTTTTGTTTTAGACAACATTTCATGCACTGTTAAACATGTTAAAGCAAGATGCAAGTGAAAATCTTTGTCTCTGACTGAGTTTGCATTACTGCTTATTTTGACCTCTGCTGGCTCTGAATAGGTCATTTTCAACGTTCAATTCAGAATGTGATAAAACCAGTTCCAGCCACTAAAAAGCACTTTCTTTTTGTTTTAGACAACATTTCATGCACTGTTAAACATGTTAAAGCAAGTTGCAAGTGAAAATCTATGTCTCTGACTGAGTTTGCATTACTGCTTATTTTGACCTCTGCTGGCTCTGAAAAGCTCATTTTCAACGTTCAATTCAGAATGTGATAAAACCAGTTCCAGCCACTAAAAAGCATTTTCTTTTTGTTTTAGACAACATTTCATGCACTGTTAAACATGTTAAAGCAAGTTGCAAGTGAAAATCTTTGTCTCTGACTGAGTTTGCATTACTGCTTATTTTGACCTCTGCTGGCTCTGAAAAGCTCATTTTCAACGTTCAATTCAGAATGTGATAAAACCAGTTCCAGCCACTAAAAAGCATTTTCTTTTTGTTTTAGACAACATTTCATGCACTGTTAAACATGTTAAAGCAAGTTGCAAGTGAAAATCTTTGTCTCTGACTGAGTTTGCATTACTGCTTATTTTGACCTCTGCTGGCTCTGAAAAGCTCATTTTCAACGTTCAATTCAGAATGTGATAAAACCAGTTCCAGCCACTAAAAAGCATTTTCTTTTTGTTTTAGACAACATTTCATGCACTGTTAAATATGTTTAAGAAAGTTGCAAGTGAAAATCTATGTCTCTGACTGAGTTTGCATTACTGCTTATTTTGACCTCTGCTGGCTCTGAAAAGCTCATTTTCAACGTTCAATTCAGAATGTGATAAAACCAGTTCCAGCCACTAAAAAGCATTTTCTTTTTGTTTTAGACAACATTTCATGCACTGTTAAACATGTTAAAGCAAGTTGCAAGTGAAAATCTATGTCTATGACTGAGTTTGCATTACTGCTTATTGTGACCTCTGCTGGCTCTGAAAAGTTCATTTTTAACGTTCAATTCAGAATGTGATAAAACCAGTTCCAGCCACTAAAAAGCATTTTCTTTTTGTTTTAGACAACATTTCATGCACTGTTAAATATGTTTAAGAAAGTTGCAAGTGAAAATCTATGTCTCTGACTGAGTTTGCATTACTGCTTATTTTGACCTCTGCTGGCTCTGAAAAGCTCATTTTCAACGTTCAATTCAGAATGTGATAAAACCAGTTCCAGCCACTAAAAAGCATTTTCTTTTTGTTTTAGACAACATTTCATGCACTGTTAAACATGTTAAAGCAAGTTGCAAGTGAAAATCTATGTCTCTGACTGAGTTTTCATTACTGCTTATTTTGACCTCTGCTGGCTCTGAAAAGCTCATTTTCAACGTTCAATTCAGAATGTGATAAAACCAGTTCCAGCCACTAAAAAGCATTTTCTTTTTGTTTTAGACAACATTTCATGCACTGTTAAACATGTTAAAGCAAGTTGCAAGTGAAAATCTTTGTCTCTGACTGAGTTTGCATTACTGCTTATTTTGACCTCTGCTGGCTCTGAAAAGCTCATTTTCAACGTTCAATTCAGAATGTGATAAAACCAGTTCCAGCCATTAAAAAGCATTTTCTTTTTGTTTTAGACAACATTTCATGCACTGTTAAACATGTTAAAGCAAGTTGCAAGTGAAAATCTTTGTCTCTGACTGAGTTTGCATTACTGCTTATTTTGACCTCTGCTGGCTCTGAAAAGCTCATTTTCAACGTCCAAAACAGAATGTTATAAAACCAGATCCAGCTTCTAAAATGCATCATTCTTTTTGTTTTAGACAACATTTCATGCACTGTTAAACATGTTAAAGCAAGTTGCAAGTGAAAATCTATGTCTATGACTGAGTTTGCATTACTGCTTATTTTGACCTCTGCTGGCTCTGAAAAGCTCATTTTCAACGTTCAATTCAGAATGTGATAAAACCAGTTCCAGTTACTAAAAAGCATTTTCTTTTTGTTTTAGACAACATTTCATGCACTGTTAAACATGTTAAAGCAAGTTGCAAGTGAAAATCTTTGTCTCTGACTGAGTTTGCATTACTGCTTATTTTGACCTCTGCTGGCTCTGAAAAGCTCATTTTCAACGTTCAATTCAGAATGTGATAAAACCAGTTCCAGCCACTAAAAAGCATTTTCTTTTTGTTTTAGACAACATTTCATGCACTGTTAAACATGTTAAAGCAAGTTGCAAGTGAAAATCTATGTCTCTGACTGAGTTTGCATTACTGCTTATTTTGACCTCTGCTGGCTCTGAAAAGCTCATTTTCAACGTCCAATACAGAATGTTATAAAACCAGATCCAGCTTCTAAAATGCATCATTCTTTTTGTTTTAGACAACATTTCATGCACTGTTAAACATGTGAAAGCAAGTTGCAAGTGAAAATCTATGTCTATGACTGAGTTTTCATTACTGCTTATTTTGACCTCTGCTGGCTCTGAAAAGCTCATTTTCAACGTTCAATTCAGAATGTGATAAAACCAGTTCCAGCCACTAAAAAGCATTTTCTTTTTGTTTTAGACAACATTTCATGCACTGTTAAACATGTTAAAGCAAGTTGCAAGTGAAAATCTTTGTCTCTGACTGAGTTTGCATTACTGCTTATTTTGACCTCTGCTGGCTCTGAAAAGCTCATTTTCAACGTTCAATTCAGAATGTGATAAAACCAGTTCCAGCCACTAAAAAGCATTTTCTTTTTGTTTTAGACAACATTTCATGCACTGTTAAACATGTTAAAGCAAGTTGCAAGTGAAAATCTATGTCTATGACTGAGTTTGCATTACTGCTTATTGTGACCTCTGCTGGCTCTGAAAAGTTCATTTTTAACGTTCAATTCAGAATGTGATAAAACCAGTTCCAGCCACTAAAAAGCATTTTCTTTTTGTTTTAGACAACATTTCATGCACTGTTAAATATGTTTAAGAAAGTTGCAAGTGAAAATCTATGTCTCTGACTGAGTTTGCATTACTGCTTATTTTGACCTCTGCTGGCTCTGAAAAGCTCATTTTCAACGTTCAATTCAGAATGTGATAAAACCAGTTCCAGCCACTAAAAAGCATTTTCTTTTTGTTTTAGACAACATTTCATGCACTGTTAAACATGTTAAAGCAAGTTGCAAGTGAAAATCTATGTCTCTGACTGAGTTTTCATTACTGCTTATTTTGACCTCTGCTGGCTCTGAAAAGCTCATTTTCAACGTTCAATTCAGAATGTGATAAAACCAGTTCCAGCCACTAAAAAGCATTTTCTTTTTGTTTTAGACAACATTTCATGCACTGTTAAACATGTTAAAGCAAGTTGCAAGTGAAAATCTTTGTCTCTGACTGAGTTTGCATTACTGCTTATTTTGACCTCTGCTGGCTCTGAAAAGCTCATTTTCAACGTTCAATTCAGAATGTGATAAAACCAGTTCCAGCCATTAAAAAGCATTTTCTTTTTGTTTTAGACAACATTTCATGCACTGTTAAACATGTTAAAGCAAGTTGCAAGTGAAAATCTTTGTCTCTGACTGAGTTTGCATTACTGCTTATTTTGACCTCTGCTGGCTCTGAAAAGCTCATTTTCAACGTCCAAAACAGAATGTTATAAAACCAGATCCAGCTTCTAAAATGCATCATTCTTTTTGTTTTAGACAACATTTCATGCACTGTTAAACATGTTAAAGCAAGTTGCAAGTGAAAATCTATGTCTATGACTGAGTTTGCATTACTGCTTATTTTGACCTCTGCTGGCTCTGAAAAGCTCATTTTCAACGTTCAATTCAGAATGTGATAAAACCAGTTCCAGTTACCAAAAAGCATTTTCTTTTTGTTTTAGACAACATTTCATGCACTGTTAAACATGTTAAAGCAAGTTGCAAGTGAAAATCTTTGTCTCTGACTGAGTTTGCATTACTGCTTATTTTGACCTCTGCTGGCTCTGAAAAGCTCATTTTCAACGTTCAATTCAGAATGTGATAAAACCAGTTCCAGCCACTAAAAAGCATTTTCTTTTTGTTTTAGACAACATTTCATGCACTGTTAAACATGTTAAAGCAAGTTGCAAGTGAAAATCTATGTCTCTGACTGAGTTTGCATTACTGCTTATTTTGACCTCTGCTGGCTCTGAAAAGCTCATTTTCAACGTCCAATACAGAATGTTATAAAACCAGATCCAGCTTCTAAAATGCATCATTCTTTTTGTTTTAGACAACATTTCATGCACTGTTAAACATGTGAAAGCAAGTTGCAAGTGAAAATCTATGTCTATGACTGAGTTTTCATTACTGCTTATTTTGACCTCTGCTGGCTCTGAAAAGCTCATTTTCAACGTTCAATTCAGAATGTGATAAAACCAGTTCCAGCCACTAAAAAGCATTTTCTTTTTGTTTTAGACAACATTTCATGCACTGTTAAACATGTTAAAGCAAGTTGCAAGTGAAAATCTTTGTCTCTGACTGAGTTTGCATTACTGCTTATTTTGACCTCTGCTGGCTCTGAAAAGCTCATTTTCAACGTTCAATTCAGAATGTGATAAAACCAGTTCCAGCCACTAAAAAGCATTTTCTTTTTGTTTTAGACAACATTTCATGCACTGTTAAATATGTTTAAGAAAGTTGCAAGTGAAAATCTATGTCTCTGACTGAGTTTGCATTACTGCTTATTTTGACCTCTGCTGGCTCTGAAAAGCTCATTTTCAACGTTCAATTCAGAATGTGATAAAACCAGTTCCAGCCACTAAAAAGCATTTTTTTTTTGTTTTAGACAACATTTCATGCACTGTTAAACATGTTAAAGCAAGTTGCAAGAGAAAATCTATGTCTATGACTGAGTTTTCATTACTGCTTATTTTGACCTCTGCTGGCTCTGAAAAGCTCATTTTCAACGTTCAATTCAGAATGTGATAAAACCAGTTCCAGCCACTAAAAAGCATTTTCTTTTTGTTTTAGACAACATTTCATGCACTGTTAAACATGTTAAAGCAAGTTGCAAGTGAAAATCTTTTTCTCTGACTGAGTTTGCATTACTGCTTATTTTGACCTCTGCTGGCTCTGAAAAGCTCATTTTCAACGTCCAAAACAGAATGTTATAAAACCAGATCCAGCTTCTAAAATGCATCATTCTTTTTGTTTTAGACAACATTTCATGCACTGTTAAACATGTTAAAGCAAGTTGCAAGTGAAAATCTTTTTCTCTGACTGAGTTTGCATTACTGCTTATTTTGACCTCTGCTGGCTCTGAAAAGCTCATTTTCAACGTCCAATACAGAATGTTATAAAACCAGATCCAGCTTTTAAAATGCATCATTCTTTTTGTTTTAGACAACATTTCATGCACTGTTAAACATGTTAAAGCAAGTTGCAAGTGAAAATCTTTGTCTCTGACTGAGTTTGCATTACTGCTTATTTTGACCTCTGCTGGCTCTGAAAAGCTCATTTTCAACGTTCAATTCAGAATGTGATAAAACCAGTTCCAGCCACTAAAAAGCATTTTCTTTTTGTTTTAGACAACATTTCATGCACTGTTAAACATGTTAAAGCAAGATGCAAGTGAAAATCTTTGTCTCTGACTGAGTTTGCATTACTGCTTATTTTGACCTCTGCTGGCTCTGAATAGCTCATTTTCAACGTTCAATTCAGAATGTGATAAAACCAGTTCCAGCCACTAAAAAGCACTTTCTTTTTGTTTTAGACAACATTTCATGCACTGTTAAACATGTTAAAGCAAGTTGCAAGTGAAAATCTTTGTCTCTGACTGAGTTTGCATTACTGCTTATTTTGACCTCTGCTGGCTCTGAAAAGCACATTTTCAACGTTCAATTCAGAATGTAATAAAACCAGTTCCAGCCACTAAAAAGCATTTTCTTTTTGTTTTAGACAACATTTCATGCACTGTTAAACATGTTAAAGCAAGTTGCAAGTGAAAATCTTTGTCTCTGACTGAGTTTGCATTACTGCTTATTTTGACCTCTGCTGGCTCTGAAAAGCTCATTTTCAACGTCCAAAACAGAATGTTATAAAACCAGATCCAGCTTCTAAAATGCATCATTCTTTTTGTTTTAGACAACATTTCATGCACTGTTAAACATGTTAAAGCAAGTTGCAAGTGAAAATCTATGTCTATGACTGAGTTTTCATTACTGCTTATTTTGACCTCTGCTGGCTCTGAAAAGCTCATTTTTAACGTTCAATTCAGAATGTGATAAAACCAGTTCCAGCCACTAAAAAGCATTTTCTTTTTGTTTTAGACAACATTTCATGCACTGTTAAACATGTTAAAGCAAGTTGCAAGTGAAAATCTTTGTCTCTGACTGAGTTTGCATTACTGCTTATTTTGACCTCTGCTGGCTCTGAAAAGCTCATTTTCAACGTCCAAAACAGAATGTTATAAAACCAGATCCAGCTTCTAAAATGCATCATTCTTTTTGTTTTAGACAACATTTCATGCACTGTTAAACATGTTAAAGCAAGTTGCAAGTGAAAATCTATGTCTATGACTGAGTTTTCATTACTGCTTATTTTGACCTCTGCTGGCTCTGAAAAGCTCATTTTCAACGTTCATTTCAGAATGTGATAAAACCACTTCCAGCCACTAAAAAGCATTTTCCTTTTGTTTTAGACAACATTTCATGCACTGTTAAACATGTTAAAGCAAGTTGCAAGTGAAAATCTTTGTCTCTGACTGAGTTTGCATTACTGCTTATTTTGACCTCTGCTGGCTCTGAAAAGCTAATTTTCAACGTTCAATTCAGAATGTGATAAAACCAGTTCCAGCCATTAAAAAGCATTTTCTTTTTGTTTTAGACAACATTTCATGCACTGTTAAACATGTTAAAGCAAGTTGCAAGTGAAAATCTTTTTCTCTGACTGAGTTTGCATTACTGCTTATTTTGACCTCTGCTGGCTCTGAAAAGCTCATTTTCAACGTTCAATTCAGAATGTGATAAAACCAGTTCCAGCCATTAAAAAGCATTTTCTTTTTGTTTTAGACAACATTTCATGCACTGTTAAACATGTTAAAGCAAGTTGCAAGTGAAAATCTTTTTCTCTGACTGAGTTTGCATTACTGCTTATTTTGACCTCTGCTGGCTCTGAAAAGCTCATTTTCAACGTCCAATACAGAATGTTATAAAACCAGATCCAGCTTCTAAAATGCATCATTCTTTTTGTTTTAGACAACATTTCATGCACTGTTAAACATGTTAAAGCAAGTTGCAAGTGAAAATCTTTTTCTCTGACTGAGTTTGCATTACTGCTTATTTTGACCTCTGCTGGCTCTGAAAAGCTCATTTTTAACGTCCAATACAGAATGTTATAAAACCAGATCCAGCTTCTAAAATGCATCATTCTTTTTGTTTTAGACAACATTTCATGCACTGTTAAACATGTTAAAGCAAGTTGCAAGTGAAAATCTTTGTCTCTGACTGAGTTTGCATTACTGCTTATTTTGACCTCTGCTGGCTCTGAAAAGCTCATTTTCAACGTTCAATTCAGAATGTGATAAAACCAGTTCCAGCCACTAAAAAGCATTTTCTTTTTGTTTTAGACAACATTTCATGCACTGTTAAACATGTTAAAGCAAGATGCAAGTGAAAATCTTTGTCTCTGACTGAGTTTGCATTACTGCTTATTTTGACCTCTGCTGGCTCTGAAAAGCTCATTTTCAACGTTCAATTCAGAATGTGATAAAACCAGTTCCAGTTACTAAAAAGCATTTTCTTTTTGTTTTAGACAACATTTCATGCACTGTTAAACATGTTAAAGCAAGTTGCAAGTGAAAATCTTTGTCTCTGACTGAGTTTGCATTACTGCTTATTTTGACCTCTGCTGGCTCTGAAAAGCTCATTTTCAACGTTCAATTCAGAATGTGATAAAACCAGTTCCAGCCACTAAAAAGCATTTTCTTTTTGTTTTAGACAACATTTCATGCACTGTTAAACATGTTAAAGCAAGTTGCAAGTGAAAATCTATGTCTCTGACTGAGTTTGCATTACTGCTTATTTTGACCTCTGCTGGCTCTGAAAAGCTCATTTTCAACGTCCAATACAGAATGTTATAAAACCAGATCCAGCTTCTAAAATGCATCATTCTTTTTGTTTTAGACAACATTTCATGCACTGTTAAACATGTGAAAGCAAGTTGCAAGTGAAAATCTATGTCTATGACTGAGTTTTCATTACTGCTTATTTTGACCTCTGCTGGCTCTGAAAAGCTCATTTTCAACGTTCAATTCAGAATGTGATAAAACCAGTTCCAGCCACTAAAAAGCATTTTTTTTTGTTTTAGACAACATTTCATGCACTGTTAAACATGTTAAAGCAAGTTGCAAGTGAAAATCTTTGTCTCTGACTGAGTTTGCATTACTGCTTATTTTGACCTCTGCTGGCTCTGAAAAGCTCATTTTCAACGTTCAATTCAGAATGTGATAAAACCAGCTCCAGCCACTAAAAAGCATTTTCTTTTTGTTTTAGACAACATTTCATGCACTGTTAAATATGTTTAAGAAAGTTGCAAGTGAAAATCTATGTCTCTGACTGACTTTGCATTACTGCTTATTTTGACCTCTGCTGGCTCTGAAAAGCTCATTTTCAACGTTCAATTCAGAATGTGATAAAACCAGTTCCAGCCACTAAAAAGCATTTTCTTTTTGTTTTAGACAACATTTCATGCACTGTTAAACATGTTAAAGCAAGTTGCAAGTGAAAATCTATGTCTATGACTGAGTTTTCATTACTGCTTATTTTGACCTCTGCTGGCTCTGAAAAGCTCATTTTCAACGTTCAATTCAGAATGTGATAAAACCAGTTCGAGCCACTAAAAAGCATTTTCTTTTTGTTTTAGACAACATTTCATGCACTGTTAAACATGTTAAAGCAAGTTGCAAGTGAAAATCTTTGTCTCTGACTGAGTTTGCATTACTGCTTATTTTGACCTCTGCTGGCTCTGAAAAGCTCATTTTCAACGTTCAATTCAGAATGTGATAAAACCAGTTCCAGCCATTAAAAAGCATTTTCTTTTTGTTTTAGACAACATTTCATGCACTGTTAAACATGTTAAAGCAAGTTGCAAGTGAAAATCTTTTTCTCTGACTGAGTTTGCATTACTGCTTATTTTGACCTCTGCTGGCTCTGAAAAGCTCATTTTCAACGTCCAATACAGAATGTTATAAAACCAGATCCAGCTTCTAAAATGCATCATTCTTTTTGTTTTAGACAACATTTCATGCACTGTTAAACATGTTAAAGCAAGTTGCAAGTGAAAATCTTTTTCTCTGACTGAGTTTGCATTACTGCTTATTTTGACCTCTGCTGGCTCTGAAAAGCTCATTTTCAACGTCCAATACAGAATGTTATAAAACCAGATCCAGCTTTTAAAATGCATCATTCTTTTTGTTTTAGACAACATTTCATGCACTGTTAAACATGTTAAAGCAAGTTGCAAGTGAAAATCTTTGTCTCTGACTGAGTTTGCATTACTGCTTATTTTGACCTCTGCTGGCTCTGAAAAGCTCATTTTCAACGTCCAATACAGAATGTTATAAAACCAGATCCAGCTTCTAAAATGCATCATTCTTTTTGTTTTAGACAACATTTCATGCACTGTTAAACATGTTAAAGCAAGTTGCAAGTGAAAATCTTTGTCTCTGACTGAGTTTGCATTACTGCTTATTTTGACCTCTGCTGGCTCTGAAAAGCTCATTTTCAACGTTCAATTCAGAATGTGATAAAACCAGTTCCAGCCACTAAAAAGCATTTTCTTTTTGTTTTAGACAACATTTCATGCACTGTTAAACATGTTAAAGCAAGATGCAAGTGAAAATCTTTGTCTCTGACTGAGTTTGCATTACTGCTTATTTTGACCTCTGCTGGCTCTGAAAAGCTCATTTTCAACGTTCAATTCAGAATGTGATAAAACCAGTTCCAGTTACTAAAAAGCATTTTCTTTTTGTTTTAGACAACATTTCATGCACTGTTAAACATGTTAAAGCAAGTTGCAAGTGAAAATCTTTGTCTCTGACTGAGTTTGCATTACTGCTTATTTTGACCTCTGCTGGCTCTGAAAAGCTCATTTTCAACGTTCAATTCAGAATGTGATAAAACCAGTTCCAGCCACTAAAAAGCATTTTCTTTTTGTTTTAGACAACATTTCATGCACTGTTAAACATGTTAAAGCAAGTTGCAAATGAAAATCTTTTTCTCTGACTGAGTTTGCATTACTGCTTATTTTGACCTCTGCTGGCTCTGAAAAGCTCATTTTCAACGTTCAATTCAGAATGTGATAAAACCAGTTCCAGCCATTAAAAAGCATTTTCTTTTTGTTTTAGACAACATTTCATGCACTGTTAAACATGTTAAAGCAAGTTGCAAGTGAAAATCTTTTTCTCTGACTGAGTTTGCATTACTGCTTATTTTGACCTCTGCTGGCTCTGAAAAGCTCATTTTCAACGTTCAATTCAGAATGTGATAAAACCAGTTCCAGCCATTAAAAAGCATTTTCTTTTTGTTTTAGACAACATTTCATGCACTGTTAAACATGTTATAGCAAGTTGCAAGTGAAAATCTTTTTCTCTGACTGAGTTTGCATTACTGCTTATTTTGACCTCTGCTGGCTCTGAAAAGCTCATTTTCAACGTCCAATACAGAATGTTATAAAACCAGATCCAGCTTCTAAAATGCATCATTCTTTTTGTTTTAGACAACATTTCATGCACTGTTAAACATGTTAAAGCAAGTTGCAAGTGAAAATCTTTTTCTCTGACTGAGTTTGCATTACTGCTTATTTTGACCTCTGCTGGCTCTGAAAAGCTCATTTTCAACGTCCAATACAGAATGTTATAAAACCAGATCCAGCTTTTAAAATGCATCATTCTTTTTGCTTTAGACAACATTTCATGCACTGTTAAACATGTTAAAGCAAGTTGCAAGTGAAAATCTTTGTCTCTGACTGAGTTTGCATTACTGCTTATTTTGACCTCTGCTGGCTCTGAAAAGCTCATTTTCAACGTTCAATTCAGAATGTTATAAAACCAGATCCAGCTTCTAAAATGCATCATTCTTTTTGTTTTAGACAACATTTCATGCACTGTTAAACATGTTAAAGCAAGTTGCAAGTGAAAATCTATGTCTATGACTGAGTTTTCATTACTGCTTATTTTGACCTCTGCTGGCTCTGAAAAGCTCATTTTCAACGTTCAATTCAGAATGTGATAAAACCAGTTCCAGCCACTAAAAAGCATTTTCTTTTTGTTTTAGACAACATTTCATGCACTGTTAAACATGTTAAAGCAAGTTGCAAGTGAAAATCTTTGTCTCTGACTGAGTTTGCATTACTGCTTATTTTGACCTCTGCTGGCTCTGAAAAGCTCATTTTCAACGTTCAATTCAGAATGTGATAAAAACAGTTCCAGCCACTAAAAAGCATTTTCTTTTTGTTTTAGACATTTCATGCACTGTTAAACATGTTAAAGCAAGTTGCAAGTGAAAATCTTTGTCTCTGACTGAGTTTGCATTACTGCTTATTTTGACCTCTGCTGGCTCTGAAAAGCTCATTTTCAACGTCCAAAACAGAATGTTATAAAACCAGATCCAGCTTCTAAAATGCATCATTCTTTTTGTTTTAGACAACATTTCATGCACTGTTAAACATGTTAAAGCAAGTTGCAAGTGAAAATCTATGTCTATGACTGAGTTTTCATTACTGCTTATTTTGACCTCTGCTGGCTCTGAAAAGCTCATTTTCAACGTTCAATTCAGAATGTGATAAAACCAGTTCCAGCCACTAAAAAGCATTTTCTTTTTGTTTTAGACAACATTTCATGCACTGTTAAACATGTTAAAGCAAGTTGCAAGTGAAAATCTTTGTCTCTGACTGAGTTTGCATTACTGCTTATTTTGACCTCTGCTGGCTCTGAAAAGCTCATTTTCAACGTTCAATTCAGAATGTGATAAAACCAGTTCCAGCCATTAAAAAGCATTTTCTTTTTGTTTTAGACAACATTTCATGCACTGTTAAACATGTTAAAGCAAGTTGCAAGTGAAAATCTTTGTCTCTGACTGAGTTTGCATTACTGCTTATTTTGACCTCTGCTGGCTCTGAAAAGCTCATTTTCAACGTTCAATTCAGAATGTGATAAAACCAGTTCCAGCCACTAAAAAGCATTTTCTTTTTGTTTTAGACAACATTTCATGCACTGTTAAACATGTTAAAGCAAGTTGCAAGTGAAAATCTATGTCTCTGACTGAGTTTGCATTACTGCTTATTTTGACCTCTGCTGGCTCTGAAAAGCTCATTTTCAACGTCCAATACAGAATGTTATAAAACCAGATCCAGCTTCTAAAATGCATCATTCTTTTTGTTTTAGACAACATTTCATGCACTGTTAAACATGTGAAAGCAAGTTGCAAGTGAAAATCTATGTCTATGACTGAGTTTTCATTACTGCTTATTTTGACCTCTGCTGGCTCTGAAAAGCTCATTTTCAACGTTCAATTCAGAATGTGATAAAACCAGTTCCAGCCACTAAAAAGCATTTTCTTTTTTTTTAGACAACATTTCATGCACTGTTAAACATGTTAAAGCAAGTTGCAAGTGAAAATCTTTGTCTCTGACTGAGTTTGCATTACTGCTTATTTTGACCTCTGCTGGCTCTGAAAAGCTCATTTTCAACGTTCAATTCAGAATGTGATAAAACCAGTTCCAGCCACTAAAAAGCATTTTCTTTTTGTTTTAGACAACATTTCATGCACTGTTAAATATGTTTAAGAAAGTTGCAAGTGAAAATCTTTTTCTCTGACTGAGTTTGCATTACTGCTTATTTTGACCTCTGCTGGCTCTGAAAAGCTCATTTTCAACGTTCAATTCAGAATGTGATAAAACCAGTTCCAGCCACTAAAAAGCATTTTCTTTTTGTTTTAGACAACATTTCATGCACTGTTAAACATGTTAAAGCAAGTTGCAAGTGAAAATCTATGTCTATGACTGAGTTTTCATTACTGCTTATTTTGACCTCTGCTGGCTCTGAAAAGCTCATTTTCAACGTTCAATTCAGAATGTGATAAAACCAGTTCCAGCCACTAAAAAGCATTTTCTTTTTGTTTTAGACAACATTTCATGCACTGTTAAACATGTTAAAGCAAGTTGCAAGTGAAAATCTTTGTCTCTGACTGAGTTTGCATTACTGCTTATTTTGACCTCTGCTGGCTCTGAAAAGCTCATTTTCAACGTTCAATTCAGAATGTGATAAAACCAGTTCCAGCCATAAAAAGCATTTTCTTTTTGTTTTAGACAACATTTCATGCACTGTTAAACATGTTAAAGCAAGTTGCAAGTGAAAATCTTTTTCTCTGACTGAGTTTGCATTACTGCTTATTTTGACCTCTGCTGGCTCTGAAAAGCTCATTTTCAACGTCCAATACAGAATGTTATAAAACCAGATCCAGCTTCTAAAATGCATCATTCTTTTTGTTTTAGACAACATTTCATGCACTGTTAAACATGTTAAAGCAAGTTGCAAGTGAAAATCTTTTTCTCTGACTGAGTTTGCATTACTGCTTATTTTGACCTCTGCTGGCTCTGAAAAGCTCATTTTCAACGTTCAATTCAGAATGTTATAAAACCAGATCCAGCTTCTAAAATGCATCATTCTTTTTGTTTTAGACAACATTTCATGCACTGTTAAACATGTTAAAGCAAGTTGCAAGTGAAAATCTATGTCTATGACTGAGTTTTCATTACTGCTTATTTTGACCTCTGCTGGCTCTGAAAAGCTCATTTTCAACGTTCAATTCAGAATGTGATAAAACCAGTTCCAGCCACTAAAAAGCATTTTCTTTTTGTTTTAGACAACATTTCATGCACTGTTAAACATGTTAAAGCAAGTTGCAAGTGAAAATCTTTGTCTCTGACTGAGTTTGCATTACTGCTTATTTTGACCTCTGCTGGCTCTGAAAAGCTCATTTTCAACGTTCAATTCAGAATGTGATAAAAACAGTTCCAGCCACTAAAAAGCATTTTCTTTTTGTTTTAGACAACATTTCATGCACTGTTAAACATGTTAAAGCAAGTTGCAAGTGAAAATCTTTGTCTCTGACTGAGTTTGCATTACTGCTTATTTTGACCTCTGCTGGCTCTGAAAAGCTCATTTTCAACGTCCAAAACAGAATGTTATAAAACCAGATCCAGCTTCTAAAATGCATCATTCTTTTTGTTTTAGACAACATTTCATGCACTGTTAAACATGTTAAAGCAAGTTGCAAGTGAAAATCTATGTCTATGACTGAGTTTTCATTACTGCTTATTTTGACCTCTGCTGGCTCTGAAAAGCTCATTTTTAACGTCCAATACAGAATGTTATAAAACCAGATCCAGCTTCTAAAATGCATCATTCTTTTTGTTTTAGACAACATTTCATGCACTGTTAAACATGTTAAAGCAAGTTGCAAATGAAAATCTTTGTCTCTGACTGAGTTTGCATTACTGCTTATTTTGACCTCTGCTGGCTCTGAAAAGCTCATTTTCAACGTTCAATTCAGAATGTGATAAAACCAGTTCCAGCCACTAAAGAGCATTTTCTTTTTGTTTTAGACAACATTTCATGCACTGTTAAACATGTTAAAGCAAGTTGCAAGTGAAAATCTTTGTCTCTGACTGAGTTTGCATTACTGCTTATTTTGACCTCTGCTGGCTCTGAAAAGCTCATTTTCAACGTTCAATTCAGAATGTGATAAAACCAGTTCCAGCCACTAAAAAGCATTTTCTTTTTGTTTTAGACAACATTTCATGCACTGTTAAACATGTTAAAGCAAGTTGCAAGTGAAAATCTTTTTCTCTGACTGAGTTTGCATTACTGCTTATTTTGACCTCTGCTGGCTCTGAAAAGCTCATTTTCAACGTCCAATACAGAATGTTATAAAACCAGATCCAGCTTTTAAAATGCATCATTCTTTTTGTTTTAGACAACATTTCATGCACTGTTAAACATGTTAAAGCAAGTTGCAAGTGAAAATCTTTGTCTCTGACTGAGTTTGCATTACTGCTTATTTTGACCTCTGCTGGCTCTGAAAAGCTCATTTTCAACGTTCAATTCAGAATGTTATAAAACCAGATCCAGCTTCTAAAATGCATCATTCTTTTTGTTTTAGACAACATTTCATGCACTGTTAAACATGTTAAAGCAAGTTGCAAGTGAAAATCTATGTCTATGACTGAGTTTTCATTACTGCTTATTTTGACCTCTGCTGGCTCTGAAAAGCTCATTTTCAACGTTCAATTCAGAATGTGATAAAACCAGTTCCAGCCACTAAAAAGCATTTTCTTTTTGTTTTAGACAACATTTCATGCACTGTTAAACATGTTAAAGCAAGTTGCAAGTGAAAATCTTTGTCTCTGACTGAGTTTGCATTACTGCTTATTTTGACCTCTGCTGGCTCTGAAAAGCTCATTTTCAACGTTCAATTCAGAATGTGATAAAAACAGTTCCAGCCACTAAAAAGCATTTTCTTTTTGTTTTAGACAACATTTCATGCACTGTTAAACATGTTAAAGCAAGTTGCAAGTGAAAATCTTTGTCTCTGACTGAGTTTGCATTACTGCTTATTTTGACCTCTGCTGGCTCTGAAAAGCTCATTTTCAACGTTCAATTCAGAATGTGATAAAACCAGTTCCAGCCACTAAAAAGCATTTTCTTTTTGTTTTAGACAACATTTCATGCACTGTTAAACATGTTAAAGCAAGTTGCAAGTGAAAATCTATGTCTATGACTGAGTTTGCATTACTGCTTATTGTGACCTCTGCTGGCTCTGAAAAGCTCATTTTTAACGTTCAATTCAGAATGTGATAAAACCAGTTCCAGCCACTAAAAAGCATTTTCTTTTTGTTTTAGACAACATTTCATGCACTGTTAAATATGTTTAAGAAAGTTGCAAGTGAAAATCTATGTCTCTGACTGAGTTTGCATTACTGCTTATTTTGACCTCTGCTGGCTCTGAAAAGCTCATTTTCAACGTTCAATTCAGAATGTGATAAAACCAGTTCCAGCTACTAAAAAGCATTTTCTTTTTGTTTTAGACAACATTTCATGCACTGTTAAACATGTTAAAGCAAGTTGCAAGTGAAAATCTATGTCTATGACTGAGTTTTCATTACTGCTTATTTTGACCTCTGCTGGCTCTGAAAAGCTCATTTTCAACGTCCAAAACAGAATGTTATAAAACCAGATCCAGCTTCTAAAATGCATCATTCTTTTTGTTTTAGACAACATTTCATGCACTGTTAAACATGTGAAAGCAAGTTGCAAGTGAAAATCTATGTCTATGACTGAGTTTGCATTACTGCTTATTTTGACCTCTGCTGGCTCTGAAAAGCTCATTTTCAACGTTCAATTCAGAATGTTATAAAACCAGATCCAGCTTCTAAAATGCATCATTCTTTTTGTTTTAGACAACATTTCATGCACTGTTAAACATGTTAAAAGCAAGTTGCAAGTGAAAATCTATGTCTATGACTGAGTTTTCATTACTGCTTATTTTGACCTCTGCTGGCTCTGAAAAGCTCATTTTCAACGTTCAATTCAGAATGTGATAAAACCAGTTCCAGCCACTAAAAAGCATTTTCTTTTTGTTTTAGACAACATTTCATGCACTGTTAAACATGTGAAAGCAAGTTGCAAGTGAAAATCTATGTGTCTGACTGAGTTTGCATTACTGCTTATTTTGACCTCTGCTGGCTCTGAAAAGCTCATTTTCAACGTTCAATTCAGAATGTTATAAAACCAGATCCAGCTTCTAAAATGCATCATTCTTTTTGTTTTAGACAACATTTCATGCACTGTTAAACATGTGAAAGCAAGTTGCAAGTGAAAATCTATGTCTATGACTGAGTTTTCATTACTGCTTATTTTGACCTCTGCTGGCTCTGAAAAGCTCATTTTCAACGTTCAATTCAGAATGTGATAAAACCAGTTCCAGCCACTAAAAAGCATTTTCTTTTTGTTTTAGACAACATTTCATGCACTGTTAAACATGTTAAAGCAAGTTGCAAGTGAAAATCTATGTGTCTGACTGAGTTTGCATTACTGCTTATTTTGACCTCTGCTGGCTCTGAAAAGCTCATTTTCAACGTTCAATTCAGAATGTGATAAAACCAGTTCCAGCCACTAAAAAGCATTTTCTTTTTGTTTTAGACAACATTTCATGCACTGTTAAACATGTTAAAGCAAGTTGCAAGTGAAAATCTATGTCTATGACTGAGTTTTCATTACTGCTTATTTTGACCTCTGCTGGCTCTGAAAAGCTCATTTTCAACGTTCAATTCAGAATGTGATAAAACCAGTTCCAGCCACTAAAAAGCATTTTCTTTTTGTTTTAGACAACATTTCATGCACTGTTAAACATGTTAAAGCAAGTTGCAAGTGAAAATCTTTGTCTCTGACTGAGTTTGCATTACTGCTTATTTTGACCTCTGCTGGCTCTGAAAAGCTCATTTTCAACGTTCAATTCAGAATGTGATAAAACCAGTTCCAGCCATTAAAAAGCATTTTCTTTTTGTTTTAGACAACATTTCATGCACTGTTAAACATGTTAAAGCAAGTTGCAAGTGAAAATCTTTTTCTCTGACTGAGTTTGCATTACTGCTTATTTTGACCTCTGCTGGCTCTGAAAAGCTCATTTTCAACGTCCAATACAGAATGTTATAAAACCAGATCCAGCTTCTAAAATGCATCATTCTTTTTGTTTTAGACAACATTTCATGCACTGTTAAACATGTTAAAGCAAGTTGCAAGTGAAAATCTTTTTCTCTGACTGAGTTTGCATTACTGCTTATTTTGACCTCTGCTGGCTCTGAAAAGCTCATTTTCAACGTTCAATTCAGAATGTTATAAAACCAGATCCAGCTTCTAAAATGCATCATTCTTTTTGTTTTAGACAACATTTCATGCACTGTTAAACATGTGAAAGCAAGTTGCAAGTGAAAATCTATGTCTATGACTGAGTTTTCATTACTGCTTATTTTGACCTCTGCTGGCTCTGAAAAGCTCATTTTCAACGTTCAATTCAGAATGTGATAAAACCAGTTCCAGCCACTAAAAAGCATTTTCTTTTTGTTTTAGACAACATTTCATGCACTGTTAAACATGTTAAAGCAAGTTGCAAGTGAAAATCTTTGTCTCTGACTGAGTTTGCATTACTGCTTATTTTGACCTCTGCTGGCTCTGAAAAGCTCATTTTCAACGTTCAATTCAGAATGTGATAAAAACAGTTCCAGCCACTAAAAAGCATTTTCTTTTTGTTTTAGACAACATTTCATGCACTGTTAAACATGTTAAAGCAAGTTGCAAGTGAAAATCTTTGTCTCTGACTGAGTTTGCATTACTGCTTATTTTGACCTCTGCTGGCTCTGAAAAGCTCATTTTCAACGTTCAATTCAGAATGTGATAAAACCAGTTCCAGCCACTAAAAAGCATTTTCTTTTTGTTTTAGACAACATTTCATGCACTGTTAAACATGTTAAAGCAAGTTGCAAGTGAAAATCTATGTCTATGACTGAGTTTGCATTACTGCTTATTTTGACCTCTGCTGGCTCTGAAAAGCTCATTTTCAACGTTCAATTCAGAATGTGATAAAACCAGTTCCAGCCACTAAAAAGCATTTTCTTTTTGTTTTAGACAACATTTCATGCACTGTTAAACATGTTAAAGCAAGATGCAAGTGAAAATCTTTGTCTCTGACTGAGTTTGCATTACTGCTTATTTTGACCTCTGCTGGCTCTGAAAAGCTCATTTTCAACGTTCAATTCAGAATGTTATAAAACCAGTTCCAGCCACTAAAAAGCATCATTCTTTTTGTTTTAGACAACATTTCATGCACTGTTAAACATGTGAAAGCAAGTTGCAAGTGAAAATCTATGTCTATGACTGAGTTTGCATTACTGCTTATTTTGACCTCTGCTGGCTCTGAAAAGCTCATTTTCAACGTTCAATTCAGAATGTGATAAAACCAGTTCCAGCCACTAAAAAGCATTTTCTTTTTATTTTAGACAACATTTCATGCACTGTTAAACATGTTAAAGCAAGTTGCAAGTGAAAATCTTTGTCTCTGACTGAGTTTGCATTACTGCTTATTTTGACCTCTGCTGGCTCTGAAAAGCTCATTTTCAACGTTCAATTCAGAATGTGATAAAACCAGTTCCAGCCAATAAAAAGCATTTTCTTTTTGTTTTAGACAACATTTCATGCACTGTTAAACATGTTAAAGCAAGTTGCAAGTGAAAATCTTTGTCTCTGACTGAGTTTGCATTACTGCTTATTTTGACCTCTGCTGGCTCTGAAAAGCTCATTTTCAACGTTCAATTCAGAATGTGATAAAACCAGTTCCAGCCATTAAAAAGCATTTTCTTTTTGTTTTAGACAACATTTCATGCACTGTTAAACATGTTAAAGCAAGTTGCAAGTGAAAATCTTTTTCTCTGACTGAGTTTGCATTACTGCTTATTTTGACCTCTGCTGGCTCTGAAAAGCTCATTTTCAACGTCCAATACAGAATGTTATAAAACCAGATCCAGCTTCTAAAATGCATCATTCTTTTTGTTTTAGACAACATTTCATGCACTGTTAAACATGTTAAAGCAAGTTGCAAGTGAAAATCTTTTTCTCTGACTGAGTTTGCATTACTGCTTATTTTGACCTCTGCTGGCTCTGAAAAGCTCATTTTCAACGTCCAATACAGAATGTTATAAAACCAGATCCAGCTTTTAAAATGCATCATTCTTTTTGTTTTAGACAACATTTCATGCACTGTTAAACATGTTAAAGCAAGTTGCAAGTGAAAATCTTTGTCTCTGACTGAGTTTGCATTACTGCTTATTTTGACCTCTGCTGGCTCTGAAAAGCTCATTTTCAACGTTCAATTCAGAATGTGATAAAACCAGTTCCAGCCACTAAAAAGCATTTTCTTTTTGTTTTAGACAACATTTCATGCACTGTTAAACATGTTAAAGCAAGATGCAAGTGAAAATCTTTGTCTCTGACTGAGTTTGCATTACTGCTTATTTTGACCTCTGCTGGCTCTGAATAGCTCATTTTCAACGTTCAATTCAGAATGTGATAAAACCAGTTCCAGCCACTAAAAAGCACTTTCTTTTTGTTTTAGACAACATTTCATGCACTGTTAAACATGTTAAAGCAAGTTGCAAGTGAAAATCTTTGTCTCTGACTGAGTTTGCATTACTGCTTATTTTGACCTCTGCTGGCTCTGAAAAGCTCATTTTCAACGTTCAATTCAGAATGTGATAAAACCAGTTCCAGCCACTAAAAAGCATTTTCTTTTTGTTTTAGACAACATTTCATGCACTTTTAAACATGTTAAAGCAAGTTGCAAATGAAAATCTTTTTCTCTGACTGAGTTTGCATTACTGCTTATTTTGACCTCTGCTGGCTCTGAAAAGCTCATTTTCAACGTCCAATACAGAATGTTATAAAACCAGATCCAGCTTTTAAAATGCATCATTCTTTTTGTTTTAGACAACATTTCATGCACTGTTAAACATGTTAAAGCAAGTTGCAAGTGAAAATCTTTGTCTCTGACTGAGTTTGCATTACTGCTTATTTTGACCTCTGCTGGCTCTGAAAAGCTCATTTTCAACGTTCAATTCAGAATGTGATAAAACCAGTTCCAGCCACTAAAAAGCATTTTCTTTTTGTTTTAGACAACATTTCATGCACTGTTAAACATGTTAAAGCAAGATGCAAGTGAAAATCTTTGTCTCTGACTGAGTTTGCATTACTGCTTATTTTGACCTCTGCTGGCTCTGAATAGCTCATTTTCAACGTTCAATTCAGAATGTGATAAAACCAGTTCCAGCCACTAAAAAGCACTTTCTTTTTGTTTTAGACAACATTTCATGCACTGTTAAACATGTTAAAGCAAGTTGCAAGTGAAAATCTTTGTCTCTGACTGAGTTTGCATTACTGCTTATTTTGACCTCTGCTGGCTCTGAAAAGCTCATTTTCAACGTTCAATTCAGAATGTGATAAAACCAGTTCCAGCCACTAAAAAGCATTTTCTTTTTGTTTTAGACAACATTTCATGCACTTTTAAACATGTTAAAGCAAGTTGCAAATGAAAATCTTTGTCTCTGACTGAGTTTGCATTACTGCTTATTTTGACCTCTGCTGGCTCTGAAAAGCTCATTTTCAACGTCCAAAACAGAATGTTATAAAACCAGATCCAGCTTCTAAAATGCATCATTCTTTTTGTTTTAGACAACATTTCATGCACTGTTAAACATGTTAAAGCAAGTTGCAAGTGAAAATCTTTTTCTCTGACTGAGTTTGCATTACTGCTTATTTTGACCTCTGCTGGCTCTGAAAAGCTCATTTTCAACGTCCAATACAGAATGTTATAAAACCAGATCCAGCTTTTAAAATGCATCATTCTTTTTGTTTTAGACAACATTTCATGCACTGTTAAACATGTTAAAGCAAGTTGCAAGTGAAAATCTTTGTCTCTGACTGAGTTTGCATTACTGCTTATTTTGACCTCTGCTGGCTCTGAAAAGCTCATTTTCAACGTTCAATTCAGAATGTGATAAAACCAGTTCCAGCCATTAAAAAGCATTTTCTTTTTGTTTTAGACAACATTTCATGCACTGTTAAACATGTTAAAGCAAGATGCAAGTGAAAATCTTTGTCTCTGACTGAGTTTGCATTACTGCTTATTTTGACCTCTGCTGGCTCTGAATAGCTCATTTTCAACGTTCAATTCAGAATGTGATAAAACCAGTTCCAGCCACTAAAAAGCACTTTCTTTTTGTTTTAGACAACATTTCATGCACTGTTAAACATGTTAAAGCAAGTTGCAAGTGAAAATCTTTGTCTCTGACTGAGTTTGCATTACTGCTTATTTTGACCTCTGCTGGCTCTGAAAAGCTCATTTTCAACGTTCAATTCAGAATGTGATAAAACCAGTTCCAGCCACTAAAAAGCATTTTCTTTTTGTTTTAGACAACATTTCATGCACTTTTAAACATGTTAAAGCAAGTTGCAAATGAAAATCTTTGTCTCTGACTGAGTTTGCATTACTGCTTATTTTGACCTCTGCTGGCTCTGAAAAGCTCATTTTCAACGTCCAAAACAGAATGTTATAAAACCAGATCCAGCTTCTAAAATGCATCATTCTTTTTGTTTTAGACAACATTTCATGCACTGTTAAACATGTTAAAGCAAGTTGCAAGTGAAAATCTTTGTCTCTGACTGAGTTTGCATTACTGCTTATTTTGACCTCTGCTGGCTCTGAAAAGCTCATTTTCAACGTTCAATTCAGAATGTGATAAAACCAGTTCCAGCCATTAAAAAGCATTTTCTTTTTGTTTTAGACAACATTTCATGCACTGTTAAACATGTTAAAGCAAGTTGCAAGTGAAAATCTTTTTCTCTGACTGAGTTTGCATTACTGCTTATTTTCACCTCTGCTGGCTCTGAAAAGCTCATTTTCAACGTCCAATACAGAATGTTATAAAACCAGATCCAGCTTCTAAAATGCATCATTCTTTTTGTTTTAGACAACATTTCATGCACTGTTAAACATGTTAAAGAAAGTTGCAAGTGAAAAACTTTTTCTCTGACTGAGTTTTCATTACTGCTTATTTTGACCTCTGCTGGCTCTGAAAAGCTCATTTTCAACGTTCAATTCAGAATGTGATAAAACCAGTTCCAGCCACTAAAAAGCATTTTCTTTTTGTTTTAGACAACATTTCATGCACTGTTAAATATGTTTAAGAAAGTTGCAAGTGAAAATCTATGTCTCTGACTGAGTTTGCATTACTGCTTATTTTGACCTCTGCTGGCTCTGAAAAGCTCATTTTCAACGTTCAATTCAGAATTGTGATAAAACCAGTTCCAGCCACTAAAAAGCATTTTCTTTTTGTTTTAGACAACATTTCATGCACTGTTAAACATGTTAAAGCAAGTTGCAAGTGAAAATCTTTTTCTCTGACTGAGTTTGCATTACTGCTTATTTTGACCTCTGCTGGCTCTGAAAAGCTCATTTTCAACGTCCAATACAGAATGTTATAAAACCAGATCCAGCTTTTAAAATGCATCATTCTTTTTGTTTTAGACAACATTTCATGCACTGTTAAACATGTTAAAGCAAGTTGCAAGTGAAAATCTTTGTCTCTGACTGAGTTTGCATTACTGCTTATTTTGACCTCTGCTGGCTCTGAAAAGCTCATTTTCAACGTTCAATTCAGAATGTGATAAAACCAGTTCCAGCCACTAAAAAGCATTTTCTTTTTGTTTTAGACAACATTTCATGCACTGTTAAACATGTTAAAGCAAGATGCAAGTGAAAATCTTTGTCTCTGACTGAGTTTGCATTACTGCTTATTTTGACCTCTGCTGGCTCTGAAAAGCTCATTTTCAACGTCCAAAACAGAATGTTATAAAACCAGATCCAGCTTCTAAAATGCATCATTCTTTTTGTTTTAGACAACATTTCATGCACTGTTAAACATGTGAAAGCAAGTTGCAAGTGAAAATCTTTGTCTCTGACTGAGTTTGCATTACTGCTTATTTTGACCTCTGCTGGCTCTGAAAAGCTCATTTTCAACGTTCAATTCAGAATGTGATAAAACCAGTTCCAGCCATTAAAAAGCATTTTCTTTTTGTTTTAGACAACATTTCATGCACTGTTAAACATGTTAAAGCAAGTTGCAAGTGAAAATCTTTGTCTCTGACTGAGTTTGCATTACTGCTTATTTTGACCTCTGCTGGCTCTGAAAAGCTCATTTTCAACGTTCAATTCAGAATGTGATAAAACCAGTTCCAGCCACTAAAAAGCATTTTCTTTTTGTTTTAGACAACATTTCATGCACTGTTAAACATGTTAAAGCAAGTTGCAAGTGAAAATCTTTGTCTCTGACTGAGTTTGCATTACTGCTTATTTTGACCTCTGCTGGCTCTGAAAAGCTCATTTTCAACGTTCAATTCAGAATGTGATAAAACCAGTTCCAGCCATTAAAAAGCATTTTCTTTTTGTTTTAGACAACATTTCATGCACTGTTAAACATGTTAAAGCAAGTTGCAGGTGAAAATCTTTTTCTCTGACTGAGTTTGCATTACTGCTTATTTTGACCTCTGCTGGCTCTGAAAAGCTCATTTTCAACGTCCAATACAGAATGTTATAAAACCAGATCCAGCTTCTAAAATGCATCATTCTTTTTGTTTTAGACAACATTTCATGCACTGTTAAACATGTTAAAGCAAGTTGCAAGTGAAAATCTTTTTCTCTGACTGAGTTTGCATTACTGCTTATTTTGACCTCTGCTGGCTCTGAAAAGCTCATTTTCAACGTCCAATACAGAATGTTATAAAACCAGATCCAGCTTTTAAAATTTATCATTCTTTTTGTTTTAGACAACATTTCATGCACTGTTAAACATGTGAAAGCAAGTTGCAAGTGAAAATCTATGTCTATGACTGAGTTTTCATTACTGCTTATTTTGACCTCTGCTGGCTCTGAAAAGCTCATTTTCAACGTTCAATTCAGAATGTGATAAAACCAGTTCCAGCCACTAAAAAGCATTTTCTTTTTGTTTTAGACAACATTTCATGCACTGTTAAACATGTTAAAGCAAGTTGCAAGTGAAAATCTTTGTCTCTGACTGAGTTTGCATTACTGCTTATTTTGACCTCTGCTGGCTCTGAAAAGCTCATTTTCAACGTTCAATTCAGAATGTGATAACACCAGTTCCAGCCACTAAAAAGCATTTTCTTTTTGTTTTAGACAACATTTCATGCACTGTTAAATATGTTTAAGAAAGTTGCAAGTGAAAATCTATGTCTCTGACTGAGTTTGCATTACTGCTTATTTTGACCTCTGCTGGCTCTGAAAAGCTCATTTTCAACGTTCAATTCAGAATGTGATAAAAACAGTTCCAGCCACTAAAAAGCATTTTCTTTTTGTTTTAGACAACATTTCATGCACTGTTAAACATGTTAAAGCAAGTTGCAAGTGAAAATCTTTGTCTCTGACTGAGTTTGCATTACTGCTTATTTTGACCTCTGCTGGCTCTGAAAAGCTCATTTTCAACGTTCAATTCAGAATGTGATAAAAACAGTTCCAGCCACTAAAAAGCATTTTCTTTTTGTTTTAGACAACATTTCATGCACTGTTAAACATGTTAAAGCAAGTTGCAAGTGAAAATCTATGTCTATGACTGAGTTTGCATTACTGCTTATTGTGACCTCTGCTGGCTCTGAAAAGCTCATTTTTAACGTTCAATTAAGAATGTGATAAAACCAGTTCCAGCCTCTAAAAAGCATTTTCTTTTTGTTTTAGACAACATTTCATGCACTGTTAAATATGTTTAAGAAAGTTGCAAGTGAAAATCTATGTCTCTGACTGAGTTTGCATTACTGCTTATTTTGACCTCTGCTGGCTCTGAAAAGCTCATTTTCAACGTTCAATTCAGAATGTGATAAAACCAGTTCCAGCCATTAAAAAGCATTTTCTTTTTGTTTTAGACAACATTTCATGCACTGTTAAACATGTTAAAGCAAGTTGCAAGTGAAAATCTTTTTCTCTGACTGAGTTTGCATTACTGCTTATTTTGACCTCTGCTGGCTCTGAAAAGCTCATTTTCAACGTCCAATACAGAATGTTATAAAACCAGATCCAGCTTCTAAAATGCATCATTCTTTTTGTTTTAGACAACATTTCATGCACTGTTAAACATGTTAAAGCAAGTTGCAAGTGAAAATCTTTTTCTCTGACTGAGTTTGCATTACTGCTTATTTTGACCTCTGCTGGCTCTGAAAAGCTCATTTTCAACGTCCAATACAGAATGTTATAAAACCAGATCCAGCTTCTAAAATGCATCATTCTTTTTGTTTTAGACAACATTTCATGCACTGTTAAACATGTTAAAGCAAGTTGCAAGTGAAAATCTTTGTCTCTGACTGAGTTTGCATTACTGCTTATTTTGACCTCTGCTGGCTCTGAAAAGCTCATTTTCAACGTTCAATTCAGAATGTGATAAAACTAGTTCCAGCCACTAAAAAGCATTTTCTTTTTGTTTTAGACAACATTTCATGCACTGTTAAACATGTTAAAGCAAGATGCAAGTGAAAATCTTTGTCTCTGACTGAGTTTGCATTACTGCTTATTTTGACCTCTGCTGGCTCTGAATAGGTCATTTTCAACGTTCAATTCAGAATGTGATAAAACCAGTTCCAGCCACTAAAAAGCACTTTCTTTTTGTTTTAAACAACATTTCATGCACTGTTAAACATGTTAAAGCAAGTTGCAAGTAAAAATCTTTGTCTCTGACTGAGTTTGCATTACTGCTTATTTTGACCTCTGCTGGCTCTGAAAAGCTCATTTTCAACGTTCAATTCAGAATGTGATAAAACCAGTTCCAGCCACTAAAAAGCATTTTCTTTTTGTTTTAGACAACATTTCATGCACTTTTAAACATGTTAAAGCAAGTTGCAAGTGAAAATCTTTGTCTCTGACTGAGTTTGCATTACTGCTTATTTTGACCTCTGCTGGCTCTGAAAAGCTCATTTTCAACGTCCAAAACAGAATGTTATAAAACCAGATCCAGCTTCTAAAATGCATCATTCTTTTTGTTTTAGACAACATTTCATGCACTGTTAAACATGTTAAAGCAAGTTGCAAGTGAAAATCTATGTCTCTGACTGAGTTTGCATTACTGCTTATTTTGACCTCTGCTGGCTCTGAAAAGCTCATTTTCAACGTTCAATTCAGAATGTGATAAAACCAGTTCCAGCCACTAAAAAGCATTTTCTTTTTGTTTTAGACAACATTTCATGCACTGTTAAACATGTTAAAGCAAGATGCAAGTGAAAATCTTTGTCTCTGACTGAGTTTGCATTACTGCTTATTTTGACCTCTGCTGGCTCTGAAAAGCTCATTTTCAACGTTCAATTCAGAATGTTATAAAACCAGATCCAGCTTCTAAAATGCATCATTCTTTTTGTTTTAGACAACATTTCATGCACTGTTAAACATGTGAAAGCAAGTTGCAAGTGAAAATCTATGTCTATGACTGAGTTTTCATTACTGCTTATTTTGACCTCTGCTGGCTCTGAATAGCTCATTTTCAACGTTCAATTCAGAATGTTATAAAACCAGATCCAGCTTCTAAAATGCATCATTCTTTTTGTTTTAGACAACATTTCATGCACTGTTAAACATGTGAAAGCAAGTTGCAAGTGAAAATCTATGTCTATGACTGAGTTTGCATTACTGCTTATTTTGACCTCTGCTGGCTCTGAAAAGCTCATTTTCAACGTTCAATTCAGAATGTGATAAAACCAGTTCCAGCCACTAAAA
The DNA here is from genome assembly GCF_052040795.2 of Danio rerio. NCBI lineage: Eukaryota > Metazoa > Chordata > Actinopteri > Cypriniformes > Danionidae > Danio > Danio rerio. Next base: position 37,524,136 of record NC_141041.1, read on the forward strand.
AGCATTTTCTTTTTGTTTTAGACAACATTTCATGCACTGTTAAACATGTTAAAGCAAGTTGCAAGTGAAAATCTTTGTCTCTGACTGAGTTTGCATTACTGCTTATTTTGACCTCTGCTGGCTCTGAAAAGCTCATTTTCAACGTTCAATTCAGAATGTGATAAAACCAGTTCCAGCCATTAAAAAGCATTTTCTTTTTGTTTTAGACAACATTTCATGCACTGTTAAACATGTTAAAGCAAGTTGCAAGTGAAAATCTTTTTCTCTGACTGAGTTTGCATTACTGCTTATTTTGACCTCTGCTGGCTCTGAAAAGCTCATTTTCAACGTCCAATACAGAATGTTATAAAACCAGATCCAGCTTCTAAAATGCATCATTCTTTTTGTTTTAGACAACATTTCATGCACTGTTAAACATGTTAAAGCAAGTTGCAAGTGAAAATCTTTTTCTCTGACTGAGTTTGCATTACTGCTTATTTTGACCTCTGCTGGCTCTGAAAAGCTCATTTTCAACGTCCAATACAGAATGTTATAAAACCAGATCCAGCTTCTAAAATGCATCATTCTTTTTGTTTTAGACAACATTTCATGCACTGTTAAACATGTTAAAGCAAGTTGCAAGTGAAAATCTTTGTCGCTGACTGAGTTTGCATTACTGCTTATTTTGACCTCTGCTGGCTCTGAAAAGCTCATTTTCAACGTTCAATTCAGAATGTGATAAAACCAGTTCCAGCCACTAAAAAGCATTTTCTTTTTGTTTTAGACAACATTTCATGCACTGTTAAACATGTTAAAGCAAGATGCAAGTGAAAATCTTTGTCTCTGACTGAGTTTGCATTACTGCTTATTTTGACCTCTGCTGGCTCTGAATAGGTCATTTTCAACGTTCAATTCAGAATGTGATAAAACCAGTTCCAGCCACTAAAAAGCACTTTCTTTTTGTTTTAGACAACATTTCATGCACTGTTAAACATGTTAAAGCAAGTTGCAAGTAAAAATCTTTGTCTCTGACTGAGTTTGCATTACTGCTTATTTTGACCTCTGCTGGCTCTGAAAAGCTCATTTTCAACGTTCAATTCAGAATGTGATAAAACCAGTTCCAGCCACTAAAAAGCATTTTCTTTTTGTTTTAGACAACATTTCATGCACTTTTAAACATGTTAAAGCAAGTTGCAAGTGAAAATCTATGTCTCTGACTGAGTTTGCATTACTGCTTATTTTGACCTCTGCTGGCTCTGAAAAGCTCATTTTCAACGTTCAATTCAGAATGTGATAAAACCAGTTCCAGCCACTAAAAAGCATTTTCTTTTTGTTTTAGACAACATTTCATGCACTGTTAAACATGTTAAAGCAAGATGCAAGTGAAAATCTTTGTCTCTGACTGAGTTTGCATTACTGCTTATTTTGACCTCTGCTGGCTCTGAAAAGCTCATTTTCAACGTTCAATTCAGAATGTGATAAAACCAGTTCCAGCCACTAAAAAGCATTTTCTTTTTGTTTTAGACAACATTTCATGCACTGTTAAATATGTTTAAGAAAGTTGCAAGTGAAAATCTATGTCTCTGACTGAGTTTGCATTACTGCTTATTTTGACCTCTGCTGGCTCTGAAAAGCTCATTTTCAACGTTCAATTCAGAATGTGATAAAACCAGTTCCAGCCACTAAAAAGCATTTTCTTTTTGTTTTAGACAACATTTCATGCACTGTTAAACATGTTAAAGCAAGTTGCAAGTGAAAATCTATGTCTATGACTGAGTTTTCATTACTGCTTATTTTGACCTCTGCTGGCTCTGAAAAGCTCATTTTCAACGTTCAATTCAGAATGTGATAAAACCAGTTCCAGCCACTAAAAAGCATTTTCTTTTTGTTTTAGACAACATTTCATGCACTGTTAAACATGTTAAAGCAAGTTGCAAGTGAAAATCTTTGTCTCTGACTGAGTTTGCATTACTGCTTATTTTGACCTCTGCTGGCTCTGAAAAGCTCATTTTCAACGTTCAATTCAGAATGTGATAAAACCAGTTCCAGCCACTAAAAAGCATTTTCTTTTTGTTTTAGACAACATTTCATGCACTGTTAAACATGTTAAAGCAAGTTGCAAGTGAAAATCTTTGTCTCTGACTGAGTTTGCATTACTGCTTATTTTGACCTCTGCTGGCTCTGAAAAGCTCATTTTCAACGTTCAATTCAGAATGTGATAAAACCAGTTCCAGCCATTAAAAAGCATTTTCTTTTTGTTTTAGACAACATTTCATGCACTGTTAAACATGTTAAAGCAAGTTGCAAGTGAAAATCTTTTTCTCTGACTGAGTTTGCATTACTGCTTATATTGACCTCTGCTGGCTCTGAAAAGCTCATTTTCAACGTCCAATACAGAATGTTATAAAACCAGATCCAGCTTCTAAAATGCATCATTCTTTTTGTTTTAGACAACATTTCATGCACTGTTAAACATGTTAAAGCAAGTTGCAAGTGAAAATCTTTTTCTCTGACTGAGTTTGCATTACTGCTTATTTTGACCTCTGCTGGCTCTGAAAAGCTCATTTTCAACGTCCAATACAGAATGTTATAAAACCAGATCCAGCTTCTAAAATGCATCATTCTTTTTGTTTTAGACAACATTTCATGCACTGTTAAACATGTTAAAGCAAGTTGCAAGTGAAAATCTTTGTCGCTGACTGAGTTTGCATTACTGCTTATTTTGACCTCTGCTGGCTCTGAAAAGCTCATTTTCAACGTTCAATTCAGAATGTGATAAAACCAGTTCCAGCCACTAAAAAGCATTTTCTTTTTGTTTTAGACAACATTTCATGCACTGTTAAACATGTTAAAGCAAGATGCAAGTGAAAATCTTTGTCTCTGACTGAGTTTGCATTACTGCTTATTTTGACCTCTGCTGGCTCTGAATAGGTCATTTTCAACGTTCAATTCAGAATGTGATAAAACCAGTTCCAGCCACTAAAAAGCACTTTCTTTTTGTTTTAGACAACATTTCATGCACTGTTAAACATGTTAAAGCAAGTTGCAAGTAAAAATCTTTGTCTCTGACTGAGTTTGCATTACTGCTTATTTTGACCTCTGCTGGCTCTGAAAAGCTCATTTTCAACGTTCAATTCAGAATGTGATAAAACCAGTTCCAGCCACTAAAAAGCATTTTCTTTTTGTTTTAGACAACATTTCATGCACTTTTAAACATGTTAAAGCAAGTTGCAAGTGAAAATCTATGTCTCTGACTGAGTTTGCATTACTGCTTATTTTGACCTCTGCTGGCTCTGAAAAGCTCATTTTCAACGTTCAATTCAGAATGTGATAAAACCAGTTCCAGCCACTAAAAAGCATTTTCTTTTTGTTTTAGACAACATTTCATGCACTGTTAAACATGTTAAAGCAAGATGCAAGTGAAAATCTTTGTCTCTGACTGAGTTTGCATTACTGCTTATTTTGACCTCTGCTGGCTCTGAAAAGCTCATTTTCAACGTTCAATTCAGAATGTGATAAAACCAGTTCCAGCCATTAAAAAGCATTTTCTTTTTGTTTTAGACAACATTTCATGCACTGTTAAACATGTTAAAGCAAGTTGCAAGTGAAAATCTTTTTCTCTGACTGAGTTTGCATTACTGCTTATTTTGACCTCTGCTGGCTCTGAAAAGCTCATTTTCAACGTCCAATACAGAATGTTATAAAACCAGATCCAGCTTCTAAAATGCATCATTCTTTTTGTTTTAGACAACATTTCATGCACTGTTAAACATGTTAAAGCAAGTTGCAAGTGAAAATCTTTTTCTCTGACTGAGTTTGCATTACTGCTTATTTTGACCTCTGCTGGCTCTGAAAAGCTCATTTTCAACGTCCAATACAGAATGTTATAAAACCAGATCCAGCTTCTAAAATGCATCATTCTTTTTGTTTTAGACAACATTTCATGCACTGTTAAACATGTTAAAGCAAGTTGCAAGTGAAAATCTTTGTCTCTGACTGAGTTTGCATTACTGCTTATTTTGACCTCTGCTGGCTCTGAAAAGCTCATTTTCAACGTCCAAAACAGAATGTTATAAAACCAGATCCAGCTTCTAAAATGCATCATTCTTTTTGTTTTAGACAACATTTCATGCACTGTTAAACATGTTAAAGCAAGTTGCAAGTGAAAATCTATGTCTCTGACTGAGTTTGCATTACTGCTTATTTTGACCTCTGCTGGCTCTGAAAAGCTCATTTTCAACGTTCAATTCAGAATGTGATAAAACCAGTTCCAGCCACTAAAAAGCATTTTCTTTTTGTTTTAGACAACATTTCATGCACTGTTAAACATGTTAAAGCAAGATGCAAGTGAAAATCTTTGTCTCTGACTGAGTTTGCATTACTGCTTATTTTGACCTCTGCTGGCTCTGAAAAGCTCATTTTCAACGTTCAATTCAGAATGTTATAAAACCAGATCCAGCTTCTAAAATGCATCATTCTTTTTGTTTTAGACAACATTTCATGCACTGTTAAACATGTGAAAGCAAGTTGCAAGTGAAAATCTATGTCTATGACTGAGTTTTCATTACTGCTTATTTTGACCTCTGCTGGCTCTGAATAGCTCATTTTCAACGTTCAATTCAGAATGTGATAAAACCAGTTCCAGCCACTAAAAAGCACTTTCTTTTTGTTTTAGACAACATTTCATGCACTGTTAAACATGTTAAAGCAAGTTGCAAGTGAAAATCTTTATCTCTGACTGAGTTTGCATTACTGCTTATTTTGACCTCTGCTGGCTCTGAAAAAGCTCATTTTCAACGTTCAATTCAGAATGTGATAAAACCAGTTCCAGCCACTAAAAAGCATTTTCTTTTTGTTTTAGACAACATTTCATGCACTTTTAAACATGTTAAAGCAAGTTGCAAATGAAAATCTTTGTCTCTGACTGAGTTTGCATTACTGCTTATTTTGACCTCTGCTGGCTCTGAAAAGCTCATTTTCAACGTCCAAAACAGAATGTTATAAAACCAGATCCAGCTACTAAAATGCATCATTCTTTTTGTTTTAGACAACATTTCATGCACTGTTAAACATGTTAAAGCAAGTTGCAAGTGAAAATCTTTGTCTCTGACTGAGTTTGCATTACTGCTTATTTTGACCTCTGCTGGCTCTGAAAAGCTCATTTTCAACGTTCAATTCAGAATGTGATAAAACCAGTTCCAGCCATTAAAAAGCATTTTCTTTTTGTTTTAGACAACATTTCATGCACTGTTAAACATGTTAAAGCAAGTTGCAAGTGAAAATCTTTTTCTCTGACTGAGTTTGCATTACTGCTTATTTTGACCTCTGCTGGCTCTGAAAAGCTCATTTTCAACGTCTAATACAGAATGTTATAAAACCAGATCCAGCTTCTAAAATGCATCATTCTTTTTGTTTTAGACATTTCATGCACTGTTAAACATGTGAAAGCAAGTTGCAAGTGAAAATCTATGTCTATGACTGAGTTTGCATTACTGCTTATTTTGACCTCTGCTGGCTCTGAAAAGCTCATTTTCAACGTTCAATTCAGATTGTGATAAAACCAGTTCCAGCCACTAAAAAGCATTTTCTTTTTGTTTTAGACAATATTTCATGCACTGTTAAACATGTTAAAGCAAGTTGCAAGTGAAAATCTTTGTCTCTGACTGAGTTTGCATTACTGCTTATTTTGACCTCTGCTGGCTCTGAAAAGCTCATTTTCAACGTCCAATACAGAATGTTATAAAACCAGATCCAGCTTCTAAAATGCATCATTCTTTTTGTTTTAGACAACATTTCATGCACTGTTAAACATGTTAAAGCAAGTTGCAAGTGAAAATCTTTTTCTCTGACTGAGTTTGCATTACTGCTTATTTTGACCTCTGCTGGCTCTGAAAAGCTCATTTTCAACGTCCAATACAGAATGTTATAAAACCAGATCCAGCTTTTAAAATGCATCATTCTTTTTGTTTTAGACAACATTTCATGCACTGTTAAACATGTGAAAGCAAGTTGCAAGTGAAAATCTATGTCTATGACTGAGTTTTCATTACTGCTTATTTTGACCTCTGCTGGCTCTGAAAAGCTCATTTTCAACGTTCAATTCAGAATGTGATAAAACCAGTTCCAGCCACTAAAAAGCATTTTCTTTTTGTTTTAGACAACATTTCATGCACTGTTAAACATGTTAAAGCAAGTTGCAAGTGAAAATCTTTGTCTCTGACTGAGTTTGCATTACTGCTTATTTTGACCTCTGCTGGCTCTGAAAAGCTCATTTTCAACGTTCAATTCAGAATGTGATAAAACCAGTTCCAGCCACTAAAAAGCATTTTCTTTTTGTTTTAGACAACATTTCATGCACTGTTAAATATGTTTAAGAAAGTTGCAAGTGAAAATCTATGTCTCTGACTGAGTTTGCATTACTGCTTATTTTGACCTCTGCTGGCTCTGAAAAGCTCATTTTCAACGTTCAATTCAGAATGTGATAAAAACAGTTCCAGCCACTAAAAAGCATTTTCTTTTTGTTTTAGACAACATTTCATGCACTGTTAAACATGTTAAAGCAAGTTGCAAGTGAAAATCTTTGTCTCTGACTGAGTTTGCATTACTGCTTATTTTGACCTCTGCTGGCTCTGAAAAGCTCATTTTCAACGTTCAATTCAGAATGTGATAAAACCAGTTCCAGCCACTAAAAAGCATTTTCTTTTTGTTTTAGACAACATTTCATGCACTGTTAAACATGTTAAAGCAAGTTGCAAGTGAAAATCTTTGTCTCTGACTGAGTTTGCATTACTGCTTATTTTGACCTCTGCTGGCTCTGAAAAGCTCATTTTCAACGTTCAATTCAGAATGTGATAAAACCAGTTCCAGCCATTAAAAAGCATTTTCTTTTTGTTTTAGACAACATTTCATGCACTGTTAAACATGTTAAAGCAAGTTGCAGGTGAAAATCTTTTTCTCTGACTGAGTTTGCATTACTGCTTATTTTGACCTCTGCTGGCTCTGAAAAGCTCATTTTCAACGTCCAATACAGAATGTTATAAAACCAGATCCAGCTTCTAAAATGCATCATTCTTTTTGTTTTAGACAACATTTCATGCACTGTTAAACATGTTAAAGCAAGTTGCAAGTGAAAATCTTTTTCTCTGACTGAGTTTGCATTACTGCTTATTTTGACCTCTGCTGGCTCTGAAAAGCTCATTTTCAACGTCCAATACAGAATGTTATAAAACCAGATCCAGCTTTTAAAATGCATCATTCTTTTTGTTTTAGACAACATTTCATGCACTGTTAAACATGTGAAAGCAAGTTGCAAGTGAAAATCTATGTCTATGACTGAGTTTTCATTACTGCTTATTTTGACCTCTGCTGGCTCTGAAAAGCTCATTTTCAACGTTCAATTCAGAATGTGATAAAACCAGTTCCAGCCACTAAAAAGCATTTTCTTTTTGTTTTAGACAACATTTCATGCACTGTTAAACATGTTAAAGCAAGTTGCAAGTGAAAATCTTTGTCTCTGACTGAGTTTGCATTACTGCTTATTTTGACCTCTGCTGGCTCTGAAAAGCTCATTTTCAACGTTCAATTCAGAATGTGATAAAACCAGTTCCAGCCACTAAAAAGCATTTTCTTTTTGTTTTAGACAACATTTCATGCACTGTTAAATATGTTTAAGAAAGTTGCAAGTGAAAATCTATGTCTCTGACTGAGTTTGCATTACTGCTTATTTTGACCTCTGCTGGCTCTGAAAAGCTCATTTTCAACGTTCAATTCAGAATGTGATAAAAACAGTTCCAGCCACTAAAAAGCATTTTCTTTTTGTTTTAGACAACATTTCATGCACTGTTAAACATGTTAAAGCAAGTTGCAAGTGAAAATCTTTGTCTCTGACTGAGTTTGCATTACTGCTTATTTTGACCTCTGCTGGCTCTGAAAAGCTCATTTTCAACGTTCAATTCAGAATGTGATAAAACCAGTTCCAGCCACTAAAAAGCATTTTCTTTTTGTTTTAGACAACATTTCATGCACTGTTAAATATGTTTAAGAAAGTTGCAAGTGAAAATCTATGTCTCTGACTGAGTTTGCATTACTGCTTATTTTGACCTCTGCTGGCTCTGAAAAGCTCATTTTCAACGTTCAATTCAGAATGTGATAAAACCAGTTCCAGCCACTAAAAAGCATTTTCTTTTTGTTTTAGACAACATTTCATGCACTGTTAAACATGTTAAAGCAAGTTGCAAGTGAAAATCTATGTCTATGACTGAGTTTTCATTACTGCTTATTTTGACCTCTGCTGGCTCTGAAAAGCTCATTTTCAACGTTCAATTCAGAATGTGATAAAACCAGTTCCAGCCACTAAAAAGCATTTTCTTTTTGTTTTAGACAACATTTCATGCACTGTTAAACATGTTAAAGCAAGTTGCAAGTGAAAATCTTTGTCTCTGACTGAGTTTGCATTACTGCTTATTTTGACCTCTGCTGGCTCTGAAAAGCTCATTTTCAACGTTCAATTCAGAATGTGATAAAACCAGTTCCAGCCATTAAAAAGCATTTTCTTTTTGTTTTAGACAACATTTCATGCACTGTTAAACATGTTAAAGCAAGTTGCAAGTGAAAATCTTTTTCTCTGACTGAGTTTGCATTACTGCTTATTTTGACCTCTGCTGGCTCTGAAAAGCTCATTTTCAACGTCCAATACAGAATGTTATAAAACCAGATCCAGCTTCTAAAATGCATCATTCTTTTTGTTTTAGACAACATTTCATGCACTGTTAAACATGTTAAAGCAAGTTGCAAGTGAAAATCTTTGTCGCTGACTGAGTTTGCATTACTGCTTATTTTGACCTCTGCTGGCTCTGAAAAGCTCATTTTCAACGTTCAATTCAGAATGTGATAAAACCAGTTCCAGCCACTAAAAAGCATTTTCTTTTTGTTTTAGACAACATTTCATGCACTGTTAAACATGTTAAAGCAAGATGCAAGTGAAAATCTTTGTCTCTGACTGAGTTTGCATTACTGCTTATTTTGACCTCTGCTGGCTCTGAATAGGTCATTTTCAACGTTCAATTCAGAATGTGATAAAACCAGTTCCAGCCACTAAAAAGCACTTTCTTTTTGTTTTAGACAACATTTCATGCACTGTTAAACATGTTAAAGCAAGTTGCAAGTAAAAATCTTTGTCTCTGACTGAGTTTGCATTACTGCTTATTTTGACCTCTGCTGGCTCTGAAAAGCTCATTTTCAACGTTCAATTCAGAATGTGATAAAACCAGTTCCAGCCACTAAAAAGCATTTTCTTTTTGTTTTAGACAACATTTCATGCACTTTTAAACATGTTAAAGCAAGTTGCAAGTGAAAATCTATGTCTCTGACTGAGTTTGCATTACTGCTTATTTTGACCTCTGCTGGCTCTGAAAAGCTCATTTTCAACGTTCAATTCAGAATGTGATAAAACCAGTTCCAGCCACTAAAAAGCATTTTCTTTTTGTTTTAGACAACATTTCATGCACTGTTAAACATGTTAAAGCAAGATGCAAGTGAAAATCTTTGTCTCTGACTGAGTTTGCATTACTGCTTATTTTGACCTCTGCTGGCTCTGAAAAGCTCATTTTCAACGTTCAATTCAGAATGTTATAAAACCAGATCCAGCTTCTAAAATGCATCATTCTTTTTGTTTTAGACAACATTTCATGCACTGTTAAACATGTGAAAGCAAGTTGCAAGTGAAAATCTATGTCTATGACTGAGTTTTCATTACTGCTTATTTTGACCTCTGCTGGCTCTGAATAGCTCATTTTCAACGTTCAATTCAGAATGTGATAAAACCAGTTTCAGCCACTAAAAAGCACTTTCTTTTTGTTTTAGACAACATTTCATGCACTGTTAAACATGTTAAAGCAAGTTGCAAGTGAAAATCTTTGTCTCTGACTGAGTTTGCATTACTGCTTATTTTGACCTCTGCTGGCTCTGAAAAGCTCATTTTCAACGTTCAATTCAGAATGTGATAAAACCAGTTCCAGCCACTAAAAAGCATTTTCTTTTTGTTTTAGACAACATTTCATGCACTGTTAAATATGTTTAAGAAAGTTGCAAGTGAAAATCTATGTCTCTGACTGAGTTTGCATTACTGCTTATTTTGACCTCTGCTGGCTCTGAAAAGCTCATTTTCAACGTTCAATTCAGAATGTGATAAAACCAGTTCCAGCCACTAAAAAGCATTTTCTTTTTGTTTTAGACAACATTTCATGCACTGTTAAACATGTTAAAGCAAGTTGCAAGTGAAAATCTATGTCTATGACTGAGTTTTCATTACTGCTTATTTTGACCTCTGCTGGCTCTGAAAAGCTCATTTTCAACGTTCAATTCTGAATGTGATAAAACCAGTTCCAGCCACTAAAAAGCATTTTCTTTTTGTTTTAGACAACATTTCATGCACTGTTAAACATGTTAAAGCAAGTTGCAAGTGAAAATCTTTGTCTCTGACTGAGTTTGCATTACTGCTTATTTTGACCTCTGCTGGCTCTGAAAAGCTCATTTTCAACGTTCAATTCAGAATGTGATAAAACCAGTTCCAGCCATTAAAAAGCATTTTCTTTTTGTTTTAGACAACATTTCATGCACTGTTAAACATGTTAAAGCAAGTTGCAAGTGAAAATCTTTTTCTCTGACTGAGTTTGCATTACTGCTTATTTTGACCTCTGCTGGCTCTGAAAAGCTCATTTTCAACGTCCAAAACAGAATGTTATAAAACCAGATCCAGCTTCTAAAATGCATCATTCTTTTTGTTTTAGACAACATTTCATGCACTGTTAAACATGTGAAAGCAAGTTGCAAGTGAAAATCTATGTCTATGACTGAGTTTGCATTACTGCTTATTTTGACCTCTGCTGGCTCTGAAAAGCTCATTTTCAACGTTCAATTCAGATTGTGATAAAACCAGTTCCAGCCACTAAAAAGCATTTTCTTTTTGTTTTAGACAACATTTCATGCACTGTTAAACATGTTAAAGCAAGTTGCAAGTGAAAATCTTTGTCTCTGACTGAGTTTGCATTACTGCTTATTTTGACCTCTGCTGGCTCTGAAAAGCTCATTTTCAACGTTCAATTCAGAATGTGATAAAACCAGTTCCAGCCACTAAAAAGCATTTTCTTTTTGTTTTAGACAACATTTCATGCACTGTTAAACATGTTAAAGCAAGTTGCAAGTGAAAATCTTTGTCTCTGACTGAGTTTGCATTACTGCTTATTTTGACCTCTGCTGGCTCTGAAAAGCTCATTTTCAACGTTCAATTCAGAATGTGATAAAACCCGTTCCAGCCATTAAAAAGCATTTTCTTTTTGTTTTAGACAACATTTCATGCACTGTTAAACATGTTAAAGCAAGCAGCAGGTGAAAATCTTTTTCTCTGACTGAGTTTGCATTACTGCTTATTTTGACCTCTGCTGGCTCTGAAAAGCTCATTTTCAACGTCCAATACAGAATGTTATAAAACCAGATCCAGCTTCTAAAATGCATCATTCTTTTTGTTTTAGACAACATTTCATGCACTGTTAAACATGTTAAAGCAAGTTGCAAGTGAAAATCTTTTTCTCTGACTGAGTTTGCATTACTGCTTATTTTGACCTCTGCTGGCTCTGAAAAGCTCATTTTCAACGTCCAATACAGAATGTTATAAAACCAGATCCAGCTTTTAAAATGCATCATTCTTTTTGTTTTAGACAACATTTCATGCATTGTTAAACATGTGAAAGCAAGTTGCAAGTGAAAATCTATGTCTATGACTGAGTTTTCATTACTGCTTATTTTGACCTCTGCTGGCTCTGAAAAGCTCATTTTCAACGTTCAATTCAGAATGTGATAAAACCAGTTCCAGCCACTAAAAAGCATTTTCTTTTTGTTTTAGACAACATTTCATGCACTGTTAAACATGTTAAAGCAAGTTGCAAGTGAAAATCTTTGTCTCTGACTGAGTTTGCATTACTGCTTATTTTGACCTCTGCTGGCTCTGAAAAGCTCATTTTCAACGTTCAATTCAGAATGTGATAAAACAACGTTCAATTCAGAATGTGATAAAACCAGTTCCAGCCACTAAAAAGCATTTTCTTTTTGTTTTAGACAACATTTCATGCACTGTTAAACATGCTAAAGCAAGTTGCAAGTGAAAATCTATGTCTATGACTGAGTTTTCATTACTGCTTATTTTGACCTCTGCTGGCTCTGAAAAGCTCATTTTCAACGTTCAATTCAGAATGTGATAAAACCAGTTCCAGCCACTAAAAAGCATTTTCTTTTTGTTTTAGACAACATTTCATGCACTGTTAAACATGTTAAAGCAAGTTGCAAGTGAAAATCTTTGTCTCTGACTGAGTTTGCATTACTGCTTATTTTGACCTCTGCTGGCTCTGAAAAGCTCATTTTCAACGTTCAATTCAGAATGTGATAAAACCAGTTCCAGCCATTAAAAAGCATTTTCTTTTTGTTTTAGACAACATTTCATGCACTGTTAAACATGTTAAAGCAAGTTGCAAGTGAAAATCTTTTTCTCTGACTGAGTTTGCATTACTGCTTATTTTGACCTCTGCTGGCTCTGAAAAGCTCATTTTCAACGTCCAATACAGAATGTTATAAAACCAGATCCAGCTTCTAAAATGCATCATTCTTTTTGTTTTAGACAACATTTCATGCACTGTTAAACATGTTAAAGCAAGTTGCAAGTGAAAATCTTTTTCTCTGACTGAGTTTGCATTACTGCTTATTTTGACCTCTGCTGGCTCTGAAAAGCTCATTTTCAACGTCCAATACAGAATGTTATAAAACCAGATCCAGCTTCTAAAATGCATCATTCTTTTTGTTTTAGACAACATTTCATGCACTGTTAAACATGTTAAAGCAAGTTGCAAGTGAAAATCTTTGTCTCTGACTGAGTTTGCATTACTGCTTATTTTGACCTCTGCTGGCTCTGAAAAGCTCATTTTCAACGTTCAATTCAGAATGTGATAAAACCAGTTCCAGCCACTAAAAAGCATTTTCTTTTTGTTTTAGACAACATTTCATGCACTGTTAAACATGTTAAAGCAAGATGCAAGTGAAAATCTTTGTCTCTGACTGAGTTTGCATTACTGCTTATTTTGACCTCTGCTGGCTCTGAATAGGTCATTTTCAACGTTCAATTCAGAATGTGATAAAACCAGTTCCAGCCACTAAAAAGCACTTTCTTTTTGTTTTAGACAACATTTCATGCACTGTTAAACATGTTAAAGCAAGTTGCAAGTAAAAATCTTTGTCTCTGACTGAGTTTGCATTACTGCTTATTTTGACCTCTGCTGGCTCTGAAAAGCTCATTTTCAACGTTCAATTCAGAATGTGATAAAACCAGTTCCAGCCACTAAAAAGCATTTTCTTTTTGTTTTAGACAACATTTCATGCACTGTTAAACATGTTAAAGCAAGTTGCAAGTGAAAATCTTTGTCTCTGACTGAGTTTGCATTACTGCTTATTTTGACCTCTGCTGGCTCTGAAAAGCTCATTTTCAACGTCCAAAACAGAATGTTATAAAACCAGATCCAGCTTCTAAAATGCATCATTCTTTTTGTTTTAGACAACATTTCATGCACTGTTAAACATGTTAAAGCAAGTTGCAAGTGAAAATCTATGTCTCTGACTGAGTTTGCATTACTGCTTATTTTGACCTCTGCTGGCTCTGAAAAGCTCATTTTCAACGTTCAATTCAGAATGTGATAAAACCAGTTCCAGCCACTAAAAAGCATTTTCTTTTTGTTTTAGACAACATTTCATGCACTGTTAAACATGTTAAAGCAAGATGCAAGTGAAAATCTTTGTCTCTGACTGAGTTTGCATTACTGCTTATTTTGACCTCTGCTGGCTCTGAAAAGCTCATTTTCAACGTTCAATTCAGAATGTTATAAAACCAGATCCAGCTTCTAAAATGCATCATTCTTTTTGTTTTAGACAACATTTCATGCACTGTTAAACATGTGAAAGCAAGTTGCAAGTGAAAATCTATGTCTATGACTGAGTTTTCATTACTGCTTATTTTGACCTCTGCTGGCTCTGAATAGCTCATTTTCAACGTTCAATTCAGAATGTGATAAAACCAGTTCCAGCCACTAAAAAGCACTTTCTTTTTGTTTTAGACAACATTTCATGCACTGTTAAACATGTTAAAGCAAGTTGCAAGTGAAAATCTTTATCTCTGACTGAGTTTGCATTACTGCTTATTTTGACCTCTGCTGGCTCTGAAAAGCTCATTTTCAACGTTCAATTCAGAATGTGATAAAACCAGTTCCAGCCACTAAAAAGCATTTTCTTTTTGTTTTAGACAACATTTCATGCACTTTTAAACATGTTAAAGCAAGTTGCAAATGAAAATCTTTGTCTCTGACTGAGTTTGCATTACTGCTTATTTTGACCTCTGCTGGCTCTGAAAAGCTCATTTTCAACGTCCAAAACAGAATGTTATAAAACCAGATCCAGCTTCTAAAATGCATCAATCTTTTTGTTTTAGACAACATTTCATGCACTGTTAAACATGTTAAAGCAAGTTGCAAGTGAAAATCTTTGTCTCTGACTGAGTTTGCATTACTGCTTATTTTGACCTCTGCTGGCTCTGAAAAGCTCATTTTCAACGTTCAATTCAGAATGTGATAAAACCAGTTCCAGCCATTAAAAAGCATTTTCTTTTTGTTTTAGACAACATTTCATGCACTGTTAAACATGTTAAAGCAAGTTGCAAGTGAAAATCTTTTTCTCTGACTGAGTTTGCATTACTGCTTATTTTGACCTCTGCTGGCTCTGAAAAGCTCATTTTCAACGTCTAATACAGAATGTTATAAAACCAGATCCAGCTTCTAAAATGCATCATTCTTTTTGTTTTAGACAACATTTCATGCACTGTTAAACATGTTAAAGCAAGTTGCAAGTGAAAATCTTTGTCTATGACTGAGTTTGCATTACTGCTTATTTTGATCTCTGCTGGCTCTGAAAAGCTCATTTTCAACGTTCAATTCAGATTGTGATAAAACCAGTTCCAGCCACTAAAAAGCATTTTCTTTTTGTTTTAGACAACATTTCATGCACTGTTAAACATGTTAAAGCAAGTTGCAAGTGAAAATCTTTGTCTCTGACTGAGTTTGCATTACTGCTTATTTTGACCTCTGCTGGCTCTGAAAAGCTCATTTTCAACGTTCAATTCAGAATGTGATAAAACCAGTTCCAGCCACTAAAAAGCATTTTCTTTTTGTTTTAGACAACATTTCATGCACTGTTAAACATGTTAAAGCAAGTTGCAAGTGAAAATCTTTGTCTCTGACTGAGTTTGCATTACTGCTTATTTTGACCTCTGCTGGCTCTGAAAAGCTCATTTTCAACGTTCAATTCAGAATGTGATAAAACCAGTTCCAGCCATTAAAAAGCATTTTCTTTTTGTTTTAGACAACATTTCATGCACTGTTAAACATGTTAAAGCAAGTTGCAGGTGAAAATCTTTTTCTCTGACTGAGTTTGCATTACTGCTTATTTTGACCTCTGCTGGCTCTGAAAAGCTCATTTTCAACGTCCAATACAGAATGTTATAAAACCAGATCCAGCTTCTAAAATGCATCATTCTTTTTGTTTTAGACAACATTTCATGCACTGTTAAACATGTTAAAGCAAGTTGCAAGTGAAAATCTTTCTCTCTGACTGAGTTTGCATTACTGCTTATTTTGACCTCTGCTGGCTCTGAAAAGCTCATTTTCAACGTCCAATACAGAATGTTATAAAACCAGATCCAGCTTTTAAAATGCATCATTCTTTTTGTTTTAGACAACATTTCATGCACTGTTAAATATGTTTAAGAAAGTTGCAAGTGAAAATCTATGTCTCTGACTGAGTTTGCATTACTGCTTATTTTGACCTCTGCTGGCTCTGAAAAGCTCATTTTCAACGTTCAATTCAGAATGTGATAAAAACAGTTCCAGCCACTAAAAAGCATTTTCTTTTTGTTTTAGACAACATTTCATGCACTGTTAAACATGTTAAAGCAAGTTGCAAGTGAAAATCTTTGTCTCTGACTGAGTTTGCATTACTGCTTATTTTGACCTCTGCTGGCTCTGAAAAGCTCATTTTCAACGTTCAATTCAGAATGTGATAAAACCAGTTCCAGCCACTAAAAAGCATTTTCTTTTTGTTTTAGACAACATTTCATGCACTGTTAAATATGTTTAAGAAAGTTGCAAGTGAAAATCTATGTCTCTGACTGAGTTTGCATTACTGCTTATTTTGACCTCTGCTGGCTCTGAAAAGCTCATTTTCAACGTTCAATTCAGAATGTGATAAAACCAGTTCCAGCCACTAAAAAGCATTTTCTTTTTGTTTTAGACAACATTTCATGCACTGTTAAACATGTTAAAGCAAGTTGCAAGTGAAAATCTATGTCTATGACTGAGTTTTCATTACTGCTTATTTTGACCTCTGCTGGCTCTGAAAAGCTCATTTTCAACGTTCAATTCAGAATGTGATAAAACCAGTTCCAGCCACTAAAAAGCATTTTCTTTTTGTTTTAGACAACATTTCATGCACTGTTAAACATGTTAAAGCAAGTTGCAAGTGAAAATCTTTGTCTCTGACTGAGTTTGCATTACTGCTTATTTTGACCTCTGCTGGCTCTGAAAAGCTCATTTTCAACGTTCAATTCAGAATGTGATAAAACCAGTTCCAGCCATTAAAAAGCATTTTCTTTTTGTTTTAGACAACATTTCATGCACTGTTAAACATGTTAAAGCAAGTTGCAAGTGAAAATCTTTTTCTCTGACTGAGTTTGCATTACTGCTTATTTTGACCTCTGCTGGCTCTGAAAAGCTCATTTTCAACGTCCAATACAGAATGTTATAAAACCAGATCCAGCTTCTAAAATGCATCATTCTTTTTGTTTTAGACAACATTTCATGCACTGTTAAACATGTTAAAGCAAGTTGCAAGTGAAAATCTTTTTCTCTGACTGAGTTTGCATTACTGCTTATTTTGACCTCTGCTGGCTCTGAAAAGCTCATTTTCAACGTCCAATACAGAATGTTATAAAACCAGATCCAGCTTCTAAAATGCATCATTCTTTTTGTTTTAGACAACATTTCATGCACTGTTAAACATGTTAAAGCAAGTTGCAAGTGAAAATCTTTGTCGCTGACTGAGTTTGCATTACTGCTTATTTTGACCTCTGCTGGCTCTGAAAAGCTCATTTTCAACGTTCAATTCAGAATGTGATAAAACCAGTTCCAGCCACTAAAAAGCATTTTCTTTTTGTTTTAGACAACATTTCATGCACTGTTAAACATGTTAAAGCAAGATGCAAGTGAAAATCTTTGTCTCTGACTGAGTTTGCATTACTGCTTATTTTGACCTCTGCTGGCTCTGAATAGGTCATTTTCAACGTTCAATTCAGAATGTGATAAAACCAGTTCCAGCCACTAAAAAGCACTTTCTTTTTGTTTTAGACAACATTTCATGCACTGTTAAACATGTTAAAGCAAGTTGCAAGTAAAAATCTTTGTCTCTGACTGAGTTTGCATTACTGCTTATTTTGACCTCTGCTGGCTCTGAAAAGCTCATTTTCAACGTTCAATTCAGAATGTGATAAAACCAGTTCCAGCCACTAAAAAGCATTTTCTTTTTGTTTTAGACAACATTTCATGCACTGTTAAACATGTTAAAGCAAGATGCAAGTGAAAATCTTTGTCTCTGACTGAGTTTGCATTACTGCTTATTTTGACCTCTGCTGGCTCTGAAAAGCTCATTTTCAACGTTCAATTCAGAATGTGATAAAACCAGTTCCAGCCACTAAAAAGCATTTTCTTTTTGTTTTAGACAACATTTCATGCACTGTTAAATATGTTTAAGAAAGTTGCAAGTGAAAATCTATGTCTCTGACTGAGTTTGCATTACTGCTTATTTTGACCTCTGCTGGCTCTGAAAAGCTCATTTTCAACGTTCAATTCAGAATGTGATAAAACCAGGTCCAGCCACTAAAAAGCATTTTCTTTTTGTTTTAGACAACATTTCATGCACTGTTAAACATGTTAAAGCAAGTTGCAAGTGAAAATCTATGTCTATGACTGAGTTTTCATTACTGCTTATTTTGACCTCTGCTGGCTCTGAAAAGCTCATTTTCAACGTTCAATTCAGAATGTGATAAAACCAGTTCCAGCCACTAAAAAGCATTTTCTTTTTGTTTTAGACAACATTTCATGCACTGTTAAACATGTTAAAGCAAGTTGCAAGTGAAAATCTTTGTCTCTGACTGAGTTTGCATTACTGCTTATTTTGACCTCTGCTGGCTCTGAAAAGCTCATTTTCAACGTTCAATTCAGAATGTGATAAAACCAGTTCCAGCCATTAAAAAGCATTTTCTTTTTGTTTTAGACAACATTTCATGCACTGTTAAACATGTTAAAGCAAGTTGCAAGTGAAAATCTTTTTCTCTGACTGAGTTTGCATTACTGCTTATTTTGACCTCTGCTGGCTCTGAAAAGCTCATTTTCAACGTCCAATACAGAATGTTATAAAACCAGATCCAGCTTCTAAAATGCATCATTCTTTTTGTTTTAGACAACATTTCATGCACTGTTAAACATGTTAAAGCAAGTTGCAAGTGAAAATCTTTTTCTCTGACTGAGTTTGCATTACTGCTTATTTTGACCTCTGCTGGCTCTGAAAAGCTCATTTTCAACGTCCAATACAGAATGTTATAAAACCAGATCCAGCTTCTAAAATGCATCATTCTTTTTGTTTTAGACAACATTTCATGCACTGTTAAACATGTTAAAGCAAGTTGCAAGTGAAAATCTTTGTCGCTGACTGAGTTTGCATTACTGCTTATTTTGACCTCTGCTGGCTCTGAAAAGCTCATTTTCAACGTTCAATTCAGAATGTGATAAAACCAGTTCCAGCCACTAAAAAGCATTTTCTTTTTGTTTTAGACAACATTTCATGCATTGTTAAACATGTTAAAGCAAGATGCAAGTGAAAATCTTTGTCTCTGACTGAGTTTGCATTACTGCTTATTTTGACCTCTGCTGGCTCTGAATAGGTCATTTTCAACGTTCAATTCAGAATGTGATAAAACCAGTTCCAGCCACTAAAAAGCACTTTCTTTTTGTTTTAGACAACATTTCATGCACTGTTAAACATGTTAAAGCAAGTTGCAAGTAAAAATCTTTGTCTCTGACTGAGTTTGCATTACTGCTTATTTTGACCTCTGCTGGCTCTGAAAAGCTCATTTTCAACGTTCAATTCAGAATGTGATAAAACCAGTTCCAGCCACTAAAAAGCATTTTCTTTTTGTTTTAGACAACATTTCATGCACTTTTAAACATGTTAAAGCAAGTTGCAAGTGAAAATCTATGTCTCTGACTGAGTTTGCATTACTGCTTATTTTGACCTCTGCTGGCTCTGAAAAGCTCATTTTCAACGTTCAATTCAGAATGTGATAAAACCAGTTCCAGCCACTAAAAAGCATTTTCTTTTTGTTTTAGACAACATTTCATGCACTGTTAAACATGTTAAAGCAAGATGCAAGTGAAAATCTTTGTCTCTGACTGAGTTTGCATTACTGCTTATTTTGACCTCTGCTGGCTCTGAAAAGCTCATTTTCAACGTTCAATTCAGAATGTGATAAAACCAGTTCCAGCCATTAAAAAGCATTTTCTTTTTGTTTTAGACAACATTTCATGCACTGTTAAACATGTTAAAGCAAGTTGCAAGTGAAAATCTTTTTCTCTGACTGAGTTTGCATTACTGCTTATTTTGACCTCTGCTGGCTCTGAAAAGCTCATTTTCAACGTCCAATACAGAATGTTATAAAACCAGATCCAGCTTCTAAAATGCATCATTCTTTTTGTTTTAGACAACATTTCATGCACTGTTAAACATGTTAAAGCAAGTTGCAAGTGAAAATCTATGTCTCTGACTGAGTTTGCATTACTGCTTATTTTGACCTCTGCTGGCTCTGAAAAGCTCATTTTCAACGTTCAATTCAGAATGTGATAAAACCAGTTCCAGCCACTAAAAAGCATTTTCTTTTTGTTTTAGACAACATTTCATGCACTGTTAAACATGTTAAAGCAAGTTGCAAGTGAAAATCTTTGTCTCTGACTGAGTTTGCATTACTGCTTATTTTGACCTCTGCTGGCTCTGAAAAGCTCATTTTCAACGTTCAATTCAGAATGTGATAAAACCAGTTCCAGCCATTAAAAAGCATTTTCTTTTTGTTTTAGACAACATTTCATGCACTGTTAAACATGTTAAAGCAAGTTGCAAGTGAAAATCTTTTTCTCTGACTGAGTTTGCATTACTGCTTATTTTGACCTCTGCTGGCTCTGAAAAGCTCATTTTCAACGTCCAATACAGAATGTTATAAAACCAGATCCAGCTTCTAAAATGCATCATTCTTTTTGTTTTAGACAACATTTCATGCACTGTTAAACATGTTAAAGCAAGTTGCAAGTGAAAATCTTTTTCTCTGACTGAGTTTGCATTACTGCTTATTTTGACCTCTGCTGGCTCTGAAAAGCTCATTTTCAACGTCCAATACAGAATGTTATAAAACCAGATCCAGCTTCTAAAATGCATCATTCTTTTTGTTTTAGACAACATTTCATGCACTGTTAAACATGTTAAAGCAAGTTGCAAGTGAAAATCTTTGTCGCTGACTGAGTTTGCATTACTGCTTATTTTGACCTCTGCTGGCTCTGAAAAGCTCATTTTCAACGTTCAATTCAGAATGTGATAAAACCAGTTCCAGCCACTAAAAAGCATTTTCTTTTTGTTTTAGACAACATTTCATGCACTGTTAAACATGTTAAAGCAAGATGCAAGTGAAAATCTTTGTCTCTGACTGAGTTTGCATTACTGCTTATTTTGACCTCTGCTGGCTCTGAATAGGTCATTTTCAACGTTCAATTCAGAATGTGATAAAACCAGTTCCAGCCACTAAAAAGCACTTTCTTTTTGTTTTAGACAACATTTCATGCACTGTTAAACATGTTAAAGCAAGTTGCAAGTAAAAATCTTTGTCTCTGACTGAGTTTGCATTACTGCTTATTTTGACCTCTGCTGGCTCTGAAAAGCTCATTTTCAACGTTCAATTCAGAATGTGATAAAACCAGTTCCAGCCACTAAAAAGCATTTTCTTTTTGTTTTAGACAACATTTCATGCACTTTTAAACATGTTAAAGCAAGTTGCAAGTGAAAATCTATGTCTCTGACTGAGTTTGCATTACTGCTTATTTTGACCTCTGCTGGCTCTGAAAAGCTCATTTTCAACGTTCAATTCAGAATGTGATAAAACCAGTTCCAGCCACTAAAAAGCATTTTCTTTTTGTTTTAGACAACATTTCATGCACTGTTAAACATGTTAAAGCAAGATGCAAGTGAAAATCTTTGTCTCTGACTGAGTTTGCATTACTGCTTATTTTGACCTCTGCTGGCTCTGAAAAGCTCATTTTCAACGTTCAATTCAGAATGTGATAAAACCAGTTCCAGCCATTAAAAAGCATTTTCTTTTTGTTTTAGACAACATTTCATGCACTGTTAAACATGTTAAAGCAAGTTGCAAGTGAAAATCTTTTTCTCTGACTGAGTTTGCATTACTGCTTATTTTGACCTCTGCTGGCTCTGAAAAGCTCATTTTCAACGTCCAATACAGAATGTTATAAAACCAGATCCAGCTTCTAAAATGCATCATTCTTTTTGTTTTAGACAACATTTCATGCACTGTTAAACATGTTAAAGCAAGTTGCAAGTGAAAATCTTTTTCTCTGACTGAGTTTGCATTACTGCTTATTTTGACCTCTGCTGGCTCTGAAAAGCTCATTTTCAACGTCCAATACAGAATGTTATAAAACCAGATCCAGCTTCTAAAATGCATCATTCTTTTTGTTTTAGACAACATTTCATGCACTGTTAAACATGTTAAAGCAAGTTGCAAGTGAAAATCTTTGTCTCTGACTGAGTTTGCATTACTGCTTATTTTGACCTCTGCTGGCTCTGAAAAGCTCATTTTCAACGTCCAAAACAGAATGTTATAAAACCAGATCCAGCTTCTAAAATGCATCATTCTTTTTGTTTTAGACAACATTTCATGCACTGTTAAACATGTTAAAGCAAGTTGCAAGTGAAAATCTATGTCTCTGACTGAGTTTGCATTACTGCTTATTTTGACCTCTGCTGGCTCTGAAAAGCTCATTTTCAACGTTCAATTCAGAATGTGATAAAACCAGTTCCAGCCACTAAAAAGCATTTTCTTTTTGTTTTAGACAACATTTCATGCACTGTTAAACATGTTAAAGCAAGATGCAAGTGAAAATCTTTGTCTCTGACTGAGTTTGCATTACTGCTTATTTTGACCTCTGCTGGCTCTGAAAAGCTCATTTTCAACGTTCAATTCAGAATGTTATAAAACCAGATCCAGCTTCTAAAATGCATCATTCTTTTTGTTTTAGACAACATTTCATGCACTGTTAAACATGTGAAAGCAAGTTGCAAGTGAAAATCTATGTCTATGACTGAGTTTTCATTACTGCTTCTTTTGACCTCTGCTGGCTCTGAATAGCTCATTTTCAACGTTCAATTCAGAATGTGATAAAACCAGTTCCAGCCACTAAAAAGCACTTTCTTTTTGTTTTAGACAACATTTCATGCACTGTTAAACATGTTAAAGCAAGTTGCAAGTGAAAATCTTTATCTCTGACTGAGTTTGCATTACTGCTTATTTTGACCTCTGCTGGCTCTGAAAAGCTCATTTTCAACGTTCAATTCAGAATGTGATAAAACCAGTTCCAGCCACTAAAAAGCATTTTCTTTTTGTTTTAGACAACATTTCATGCACTTTTAAACATGTTAAAGCAAGTTGCAAATGAAAATCTTTGTCTCTGACTGAGTTTGCATTACTGCTTATTTTGACCTCTGCTGGCTCTGAAAAGCTCATTTTCAACGTCCAAAACAGAATGTTATAAAACCAGATCCAGCTTCTAAAATGCATCATTCTTTTTGTTTTAGACAACATTTCATGCACTGTTAAACATGTTAAAGCAAGTTGCAAGTGAAAATCTTTGTCTCTGACTGAGTTTGCATTACTGCTTATTTTGACCTCTGCTGGCTCTGAAAAGCTCATTTTCAACGTTCAATTCAGAATGTGATAAAACCAGTTCCAGCCATTAAAAAGCATTTTCTTTTTGTTTTAGACAACATTTCATGCACTGTTAAACATGTTAAAGCAAGTTGCAAGTGAAAATCTTTTTCTCTGACTGAGTTTGCATTACTGCTTATTTTGACCTCTGCTGGCTCTGAAAAGCTCATTTTCAACGTCTAATTAAGAATGTTATAAAACCAGATCCAGCTTCTAAAATGCATCATTCTTTTTGTTTTAGACATTTCATGCACTGTTAAACATGTGAAAGCAAGTTGCAAGTGAAAATCTATGTCTATGACTGAGTTTGCATTACTGCTTATTTTGACCTCTGCTGGCTCTGAAAAGCTCATTTTCAACGTTCAATTCAGATTGTGATAAAACCAGTTCCAGCCACTAAAAAGCATTTTCTTTTTGTTTTAGACAACATTTCATGCACTGTTAAACATGTTAAAGCAAGTTGCAAGTGAAAATCTTTGTCTCTGACTGAGTTTGCATTACTGCTTATTTTGACCTCTGCTGGCTCTGAAAAGCTCATTTTCAACGTTCAATTCAGAATGTGATAAAACCAGTTCCAGCCACTAAAAAGCATTTTCTTTTTGTTTTAGACAACATTTCATGCACTGTTAAACATGTTAAAGCAAGTTGCAAGTGAAAATCTTTGTCTCTGACTGAGTTTGCATTACTGCTTATTTTGACCTCTGCTGGCTCTGAAAAGCTCATTTTCAACGTTCAATTCAGAATGTGATAAAACCAGTTCCAGCCATTAAAAAGCATTTTCTTTTTGTTTTAGACAACATTTCATGCACTGTTAAACATGTTAAAGCAAGTTGCAGGTGAAAATCTTTTTCTCTGACTGAGTTTGCATTACTGCTTATTTTGACCTCTGCTGGCTCTGAAAAGCTCATTTTCAACGTCCAATACAGAATGTTATAAAACCAGATCCAGCTTCTAAAATGCATCATTCTTTTTGTTTTAGACAACATTTCATGCACTGTTAAACATGTTAAAGCAAGTTGCAAGTGAAAATCTTTTTCTCTGACTGAGTTTGCATTACTGCTTATTTTGACCTCTGCTGGCTCTGAAAAGCTCATTTTCAACGTCCAATACAGAATGTTATAAAACCAGAACCAGCTTTTAAAATGCATCATTCTTTTTGTTTTAGACAACATTTCATGCACTGTTAAACATGTGAAAGCAAGTTGCAAGTGAAAATCTATGTCTATGACTGAGTTTTCATTACTGCTTATTTTGACCTCTGCTGGCTCTGAAAAGCTCATTTTCAACGTTCAATTCAGAATGTGATAAAACCAGTTCCAGCCACTAAAAAGCATTTTCTTTTTGTTTTAGACAACATTTCATGCACTGTTAAACATGTTAAAGCAAGTTGCAAGTGAAAATCTTTGTCTCTGACTGAGTTTGCATTACTGCTTATTTTGACCTCTGCTGGCTCTGAAAAGCTCATTTTCAACGTTCAATTCAGAATGTGATAAAACCAGTTCCAGCCACTAAAAAGCATTTTCTTTTTGTTTTAGACAACATTTCATGCACTGTTAAATATGTTTAAGAAAGTTGCAAGTGAAAATCTATGTCTCTGACTGAGTTTGCATTACTGCTTATTTTGACCTCTGCTGGCTCTGAAAAGCTCATTTTCAACGTTCAATTCAGAATGTGATAAAAACAGTTCCAGCCACTAAAAAGCATTTTCTTTTTGTTTTAGACAACATTTCATGCACTGTTAAACATGTTAAAGCAAGTTGCAAGTGAAAATCTTTGTCTCTGACTGAGTTTGCATTACTGCTTATTTTGACCTCTGCTGGCTCTGAAAAGCTCATTTTCAACGTTCAATTCAGAATGTGATAAAACCAGTTCCAGCCACTAAAAAGCATTTTCTTTTTGTTTTAGACAACATTTCATGCACTGTTAAATATGTTTAAGAAAGTTGCAAGTGAAAATCTATGTCTCTGACTGAGTTTGCATTACTGCTTATTTTGACCTCTGCTGGCTCTGAAAAGCTCATTTTCAACGTTCAATTCAGAATGTGATAAAAACAGTTCCAGCCACTAAAAAGCATTTTCTTTTTGTTTTAGACAACATTTCATGCACTGTTAAACATGTTAAAGCAAGTTGCAAGTGAAAATCTTTGTCTCTGACTGAGTTTGCATTACTGCTTATTTTGACCTCTGCTGGCTCTGAAAAGCTCATTTTCAACGTTCAATTCAGAATGTGATAAAACCAGTTCCAGCCACTAAAAAGCATTTTCTTTTTGTTTTAGACAACATTTCATGCACTGTTAAACATGTTAAAGCAAGTTGCAAGTGAAAATCTTTGTCTCTGACTGAGTTTGCATTACTGCTTATTTTGACCTCTGCTGGCTCTGAAAAGCTCATTTTCAACGTTCAATTCAGAATGTGATAAAACCAGTTCCAGCCATTAAAAAGCATTTTCTTTTTGTTTTAGACAACATTTCATGCACTGTTAAACATGTTAAAGCAAGTTGCAGGTGAAAATCTTTTTCTCTGACTGAGTTTGCATTACTGCTTATTTTGACCTCTGCTGGCTCTGAAAAGCTCATTTTCAACGTCCAATACAGAATGTTATAAAACCAGATCCAGCTTCTAAAATGCATCATTCTTTTTGTTTTAGACAACATTTCATGCACTGTTAAACATGTTAAAGCAAGTTGCAAGTGAAAATCTTTTTCTCTGACTGAGTTTGCATTACTGCTTATTTTGACCTCTGCTGGCTCTGAAAAGCTCATTTTCAACGTCCAATACAGAATGTTATAAAACCAGATCCAGCTTTTAAAATGCATCATTCTTTTTGTTTTAGACAACATTTCATGCACTGTTAAACATGTGAAAGCAAGTTGCAAGTGAAAATCTATGTCTATGACTGAGTTTTCATTACTGCTTATTTTGACCTCTGCTGGCTCTGAAAAGCTCATTTTCAACGTTCAATTCAGAATGTGATAAAACCAGTTCCAGCCACTAAAAAGCATTTTCTTTTTGTTTTAGACAACATTTCATGCACTGTTAAACATGTTAAAGCAAGTTGCAAGTGAAAATCTTTGTCTCTGACTGAGTTTGCATTACTGCTTATTTTGACCTCTGCTGGCTCTGAAAAGCTCATTTTCAACGTTCAATTCAGAATGTGATAAAACCAGTTCCAGCCACTAAAAAGCATTTTCTTTTTGTTTTAGACAACATTTCATGCACTGTTAAATATGTTTAAGAAAGTTGCAAGTGAAAATCTATGTCTCTGACTGAGTTTGCATTACTGCTTATTTTGACCTCTGCTGGCTCTGAAAAGCTCATTTTCAACGTTCAATTCAGAATGTGATAAAAACAGTTCCAGCCACTAAAAAGCATTTTCTTTTTGTTTTAGACAACATTTCATGCACTGTTAAACATGTTAAAGCAAGTTGCAAGTGAAAATCTTTGTCTCTGACTGAGTTTGCATTACTGCTTATTTTGACCTCTGCTGGCTCTGAAAAGCTCATTTTCAACGTTCAATTCAGAATGTGATAAAACCAGTTCCAGCCACTAAAAAGCATTTTCTTTTTGTTTTAGACAACATTTCATGCACTGTTAAATATGTTTAAGAAAGTTGCAAGTGAAAATCTATGTCTCTGACTGAGTTTGCATTACTGCTTATTTTGACCTCTGCTGGCTCTGAAAAGCTCATTTTCAACGTTCAATTCAGAATGTGATAAAACCAGTTCCAGCCACTAAAAAGCATTTTCTTTTTGTTTTAGACAACATTTCATGCACTGTTAAACATGTTAAAGCAAGTTGCAAGTGAAAATCTATGTCTATGACTGAGTTTTCATTACTGCTTATTTTGACCTCTGCTGGCTCTGAAAAGCTCATTTTCAACGTTCAATTCAGAATGTGATAAAACCAGTTCCAGCCACTAAAAAGCATTTTCTTTTTGTTTTAGACAACATTTCATGCACTGTTAAACATGTTAAAGCAAGTTGCAAGTGAAAATCTTTGTCTCTGACTGAGTTTGCATTACTGCTTATTTTGACCTCTGCTGGCTCTGAAAAGCTCATTTTCAACGTTCAATTCAGAATGTGATAAAACCAGTTCCAGCCATTAAAAAGCATTTTCTTTTTGTTTTAGACAACATTTCATGCACTGTTAAACATGTTAAAGCAAGTTGCAAGTGAAAATCTTTTTCTCTGACTGAGTTTGCATTACTGCTTATTTTGACCTCTGCTGGCTCTGAAAAGCTCATTTTCAACGTCCAATACAGAATGTTATAAAACCAGATCCAGCTTCTAAAATGCATCATTCTTTTTGTTTTAGACAACATTTCATGCACTGTTAAACATGTTAAAGCAAGTTGCAAGTGAAAATCTTTTTCTCTGACTGAGTTTGCATTACTGCTTATTTTGACCTCTGCTGGCTCTGAAAAGCTCATTTTCAACGTCCAATACAGAATGTTATAAAACCAGATCCAGCTTCTAAAATGCATCATTCTTTTTGTTTTAGACAACATTTCATGCACTGTTAAACATGTTAAAGCAAGTTGCAAGTGAAAATCTTTGTCGCTGACTGAGTTTGCATTACTGCTTATTTTGACCTCTGCTGGCTCTGAAAAGCTCATTTTCAACGTTCAATTCAGAATGTGATAAAACCAGTTCCAGCCACTAAAAAGCATTTTCTTTTTGTTTTAGACAACATTTCATGCACTGTTAAACATGTTAAAGCAAGTTGCAAGTGAAAATCTATGTCTATGACTGAGTTTTCATTACTGCTTATTTTGACCTCTGCTGGCTCTGAAAAGCTCATTTTCAACGTTCAATTCAGAATGTGATAAAACCAGTTCCAGCCACTAAAAAGCATTTTCTTTTTGTTTTAGACAACATTTCATGCACTGTTAAACATGTTAAAGCAAGTTGCAAGTGAAAATCTTTGTCTCTGACTGAGTTTGCATTACTGCTTATTTTGACCTCTGCTGGCTCTGAAAAGCTCATTTTCAACGTTCAATTCAGAATGTGATAAAACCAGTTCCAGCCATTAAAAAGCATTTTCTTTTTGTTTTAGACAACATTTCATGCACTGTTAAACATGTTAAAGCAAGTTGCAAGTGAAAATCTTTTTCTCTGACTGAGTTTGCATTACTGCTTATTTTGACCTCTGCTGGCTCTGAAAAGCTCATTTTCAACGTCCAATACAGAATGTTATAAAACCAGATCCAGCTTCTAAAATGCATCATTCTTTTTGTTTTAGACAACATTTCATGCACTGTTAAACATGTTAAAGCAAGTTGCAAGTGAAAATCTTTTTCTCTGACTGAGTTTGCATTACTGCTTATTTTGACCTCTGCTGGCTCTGAAAAGCTCATTTTCAACGTCCAATACAGAATGTTATAAAACCAGATCCAGCTTCTAAAATGCATCATTCTTTTTGTTTTAGACAACATTTCATGCACTGTTAAACATGTTAAAGCAAGTTGCAAGTGAAAATCTTTGTCGCTGACTGAGTTTGCATTACTGCTTATTTTGACCTCTGCTGGCTCTGAAAAGCTCATTTTCAACGTTCAATTCAGAATGTGATAAAACCAGTTCCAGCCACTAAAAAGCATTTTCTTTTTGTTTTAGACAACATTTCATGCACTGTTAAACATGTTAAAGCAAGATGCAAGTGAAAATCTTTGTCTCTGACTGAGTTTGCATTACTGCTTATTTTGACCTCTGCTGGCTCTGAATAGGTCATTTTCAACGTTCAATTCAGAATGTGATAAAACCAGTTCCAGCCACTAAAAAGCACTTTCTTTTTGTTTTAGACAACATTTCATGCACTGTTAAACATGTTAAAGCAAGTTGCAAGTAAAAATCTTTGTCTCTGACTGAGTTTGCATTACTGCTTATTTTGACCTCTGCTGGCTCTGAAAAGCTCATTTTCAACGTTCAATTCAGAATGTGATAAAACCAGTTCCAGCCACTAAAAAGCATTTTCTTTTTGTTTTAGACAACATTTCATGCACTTTTAAACATGTTAAAGCAAGTTGCAAGTGAAAATCTATGTCTCTGACTGAGTTTGCATTACTGCTTATTTTGACCTCTGCTGGCTCTGAAAAGCTCATTTTCAACGTTCAATTCAGAATGTGATAAAACCAGTTCCAGCCACTAAAAAGCATTTTCTTTTTGTTTTAGACAACATTTCATGCACTGTTAAACATGTTAAAGCAAGATGCAAGTGAAAATCTTTGTCTCTGACTGAGTTTGCATTACTGCTTATTTTGACCTCTGCTGGCTCTGAAAAGCTCATTTTCAACGTTCAATTCAGAATGTTATAAAACCAGATCCAGCTTCTAAAATGCATCATTCTTTTTGTTTTAGACAACATTTCATGCACTGTTAAACATGTGAAAGCAAGTTGCAAGTGAAAATCTATGTCTATGACTGAGTTTTCATTACTGCTTATTTTGACCTCTGCTGGCTCTGAATAGCTCATTTTCAACGTTCAATTCAGAATGTGATAAAACCAGTTTCAGCCACTAAAAAGCACTTTCTTTTTGTTTTAGACAACATTTCATGCACTGTTAAACATGTTAAAGCAAGTTGCAAGTGAAAATCTTTGTCTCTGACTGAGTTTGCATTACTGCTTATTTTGACCTCTGCTGGCTCTGAAAAGCTCATTTTCAACGTTCAATTCAGAATGTGATAAAACCAGTTCCAGCCACTAAAAAGCATTTTCTTTTTGTTTTAGACAACATTTCATGCACTGTTAAATATGTTTAAGAAAGTTGCAAGTGAAAATCTATGTCTCTGACTGAGTTTGCATTACTGCTTATTTTGACCTCTGCTGGCTCTGAAAAGCTCATTTTCAACGTTCAATTCAGAATGTGATAAAACCAGTTCCAGCCACTAAAAAGCATTTTCTTTTTGTTTTAGACAACATTTCATGCACTGTTAAACATGTTAAAGCAAGTTGCAAGTGAAAATCTATGTCTATGACTGAGTTTTCATTACTGCTTATTTTGACCTCTGCTGGCTCTGAAAAGCTCATTTTCAACGTTCAATTCTGAATGTGATAAAACCAGTTCCAGCCACTAAAAAGCATTTTCTTTTTGTTTTAGACAACATTTCATGCACTGTTAAACATGTTAAAGCAAGTTGCAAGTGAAAATCTTTGTCTCTGACTGAGTTTGCATTACTGCTTATTTTGACCTCTGCTGGCTCTGAAAAGCTCATTTTCAACGTTCAATTCAGAATGTGATAAAACCAGTTCCAGCCATTAAAAAGCATTTTCTTTTTGTTTTAGACAACATTTCATGCACTGTTAAACATGTTAAAGCAAGTTGCAAGTGAAAATCTTTTTCTCTGACTGAGTTTGCATTACTGCTTATTTTGACCTCTGCTGGCTCTGAAAAGCTCATTTTCAACGTCCAATACAGAATGTTATAAAACCAGATCCAGCTTCTAAAATGCATCATTCTTTTTGTTTTAGACAACATTTCATGCACTGTTAAACATGTTAAAGCAAGTTGCAAGTGAAAATCTTTTTCTCTGACTGAGTTTGCATTACTGCTTATTTTGACCTCTGCTGGCTCTGAAAAGCTCATTTTCAACGTCCAATACAGAATGTTATAAAACCAGATCCAGCTTCTAAAATGCATCATTCTTTTTGTTTTAGACAACATTTCATGCACTGTTAAACATGTTAAAGCAAGTTGCAAGTGAAAATCTTTGTCGCTGACTGAGTTTGCATTACTGCTTATTTTGACCTCTGCTGGCTCTGAAAAGCTCATTTTCAACGTTCAATTCAGAATGTGATAAAACCAGTTCCAGCCACTAAAAAGCATTTTCTTTTTGTTTTAGACAACATTTCATGCACTGTTAAACATGTTAAAGCAAGATGCAAGTGAAAATCTTTGTCTCTGACTGAGTTTGCATTACTGCTTATTTTGACCTCTGCTGGCTCTGAATAGGTCATTTTCAACGTTCAATTCAGAATGTGATAAAACCAGTTCCAGCCACTAAAAAGCACTTTCTTTTTGTTTTAGACAACATTTCATGCACTGTTAAACATGTTAAAGCAAGTTGCAAGTAAAAATCTTTGTCTCTGACTGAGTTTGCATTACTGCTTATTTTGACCTCTGCTGGCTCTGAAAAGCTCATTTTCAACGTTCAATTCAGAATGTGATAAAACCAGTTCCAGCCACTAAAAAGCATTTTCTTTTTGTTTTAGACAACATTTCATGCACTTTTAAACATGTTAAAGCAAGTTGCAAGTGAAAATCTTTGTCTCTGACTGAGTTTGCATTACTGCTTATTTTGACCTCTGCTGGCTCTGAAAAGCTCATTTTCAACGTCCAAAACAGAATGTTATAAAACCAGATCCAGCTTCTAAAATGCATCATTCTTTTTGTTTTAGACAACATTTCATGCACTGTTAAACATGTTAAAGCAAGTTGCAAGTGAAAATCTATGTCTCTGACTGAGTTTGCATTACTGCTTATTTTGACCTCTGCTGGCTCTGAAAAGCTCATTTTCAACGTTCAATTCAGAATGTGATAAAACCAGTTCCAGCCACTAAAAAGCATTTTCTTTTTGTTTTAGACAACATTTCATGCACTGTTAAACATGTTAAAGCAAGATGCAAGTGAAAATCTTTGTCTCTGACTGAGTTTGCATTACTGCTTATTTTGACCTCTGCTGGCTCTGAAAAGCTCATTTTCAACGTTCAATTCAGAATGTTATAAAACCAGATCCAGCTTCTAAAATGCATCATTCTTTTTGTTTTAGACAACATTTCATGCACTGTTAAACATGTGAAAGCAAGTTGCAAGTGAAAATCTATGTCTATGACTGAGTTTTCATTACTGCTTATTTTGACCTCTGCTGGCTCTGAATAGCTCATTTTCAACGTTCAATTCAGAATGTGATAAAACCAGTTCCAGCCACTAAAAAGCACTTTCTTTTTGTTTTAGACAACATTTCATGCACTGTTAAACATGTTAAAGCAAGTTGCAAGTGAAAATCTTTGTCTCTGACTGAGTTTGCATTACTGCTTATTTTGACCTCTGCTGGCTCTGAAAAGCTCATTTTCAACGTTCAATTCAGAATGTGATAAAACCAGTTCCAGCCACTAAAAAGCATTTTCTTTTTGTTTTAGACAACATTTCATGCACTTTTAAACATGTTAAAGCAAGTTGCAAATGAAAATCTTTGTCTCTGACTGAGTTTGCATTACTGCTTATTTTGACCTCTGCTGGCTCTGAAAAGCTCATTTTCAACGTTCAATTCAGAATGTGATAAAACCAGTTCCAGCCACTAAAAAGCATTTTCTTTTTGTTTTAGACAACATTTCATGCACTGTTAAACATGTTAAAGCAAGTTGCAAGTGAAAATCTATGTCTATGACTGAGTTTTCATTACTGCTTATTTTGACCTCTGCTGGCTCTGAAAAGCTCATTTTCAACGTTCAATTCAGAATGTTATAAAACCAGATCCAGCTTCTAAAATGCATCATTCTTTTTGTTTTAGACAACATTTCATGCACTGTTAAACATGTGAAAGCAAGTTGCAAGTGAAAATCTATGTCTATGACTGAGTTTTCATTACTGCTTATTTTGACCTCTGCTGGCTCTGAATAGCTCATTTTCAACGTTCAATTCAGAATGTGATAAAACCAGTTCCAGCCACTAAAAAGCACTTTCTTTTTGTTTTAGACAACATTTCATGCACTGTTAAACATGTTAAAGCAAGTTGCAAGTGAAAATCTTTGTCTCTGACTGAGTTTGCATTACTGCTTATTTTGACCTCTGCTGGCTCTGAAAAGCTCATTTTTAACGTTCAATTCAGAATGTGATAAAACCAGTTCCAGCCACTAAAAAGCATTTTCTTTTTGTTTTAGACAACATTTCATGCACTTTTAAACATGTTAAAGCAAGTTGCAAATGAAAATCTTTGTCTCTGACTGAGTTTGCATTACTGCTTATTTTGACCTCTGCTGGCTCTGAAAAGCTCATTTTCAACGTTCAATTCAGAATGTGATAAAACCAGTTCCAGCCACTAAAAAGCATTTTCTTTTTGTTTTAGACAACATTTCATGCACTGTTAAACATGTTAAAGCAAGTTGCAAGTGAAAATCTATGTCTATGACTGAGTTTTCATTACTGCTTATTTTGACCTCTGCTGGCTCTGAAAAGCTCATTTTCAACGTCCAAAACAGAATGTTATAAAACCAGATCCAGCTTCTAAAATGCATCATTCTTTTTGTTTTAGACAACATTTCATGCACTGTTAAACATGTTAAAGCAAGTTGCAAGTGAAAATCTATGTCTCTGACTGAGTTTGCATTACTGCTTATTTTGACCTCTGCTGGCTCTGAAAAGCTCATTTTCAACGTTCAATTCAGAATGTGATAAAACCAGTTCCAGCCACTAAAAAGCATTTTCTTTTTGTTTTAGACAACATTTCATGCACTGTTAAACATGTTAAAGCAAGATGCAAGTGAAAATCTTTGTCTCTGACTGAGTTTGCATTACTGCTTATTTTGACCTCTGCTGGCTCTGAAAAGCTCATTTTCAACGTTCAATTCAGAATGTTATAAAACCAGATCCAGCTTCTAAAATGCATCATTCTTTTTGTTTTAGACAACATTTCATGCACTGTTAAACATGTGAAAGCAAGTTGCAAGTGAAAATCTATGTCTATGACTGAGTTTTCATTACTGCTTATTTTGACCTCTGCTGGCTCTGAATAGCTCATTTTCAACGTTCAATTCAGAATGTGATAAAACCAGTTCCAGCCACTAAAAAGCACTTTCTTTTTGTTGTAGACAACATTTCATGCACTGTTAAACATGTTAAAGCAAGTTGCAAGTGAAAATCTTTGTCTCTGACTGAGTTTGCATTACTGCTTATTTTGACCTCTGCTGGCTCTGAAAAGCTCATTTTCAACGTTCAATTCAGAATGTGATAAAACCAGTTCCAGCCACTAAAAAGCATTTTCTTTTTGTTTTAGACAACATTTCATGCACTTTTAAACATGTTAAAGCAAGTTGCAAATGAAAATCTTTGTCTCTGACTGAGTTTGCATTACTGCTTATTTTGACCTCTGCTGGCTCTGAAAAGCTCATTTTCAACGTCCAAAACAGAATGTTATAAAACCAGATCCAGCTTCTAAAATGCATCATTCTTTTTGTTTTAGACAACATTTCATGCACTGTTAAACATGTTAAAGCAAGTTGCAAGTGAAAATCTTTGTCTATGACTGAGTTTTCATTACTGCTTATTTTGACCTCTGCTGGCTCTGAAAAGCTCATTTTCAACGTCCAAAACAGAATGTTATAAAACCAGATCCAGCTTCTAAAATGCATCATTCTTTTTGTTTTAGACAACATTTCATGCACTGTTAAACATGTTAAAGCAAGTTGCAAGTGAAAATCTATGTCTCTGACTGAGTTTGCATTACTGCTTATTTTGACCTCTGCTGGCTCTGAAAAGCTCATTTTCAACGTTCAATTCAGAATGTGATAAAACCAGTTCCAGCCACTAAAAAGCATTTTCTTTTTGTTTTAGACAACATTTCATGCACTGTTAAACATGTTAAAGCAAGATGCAAGTGAAAATCTTTGTCTCTGACTGAGTTTGCATTACTGCTTATTTTGACCTCTGCTGGCTCTGAAAAGCTCATTTTCAACGTTCAATTCAGAATGTTATAAAACCAGATCCAGCTTCTAAAATGCATCATTCTTTTTGTTTTAGACAACATTTCATGCACTGTTAAACATGTGAAAGCAAGTTGCAAGTGAAAATCTATGTCTATGACTGAGTTTTCATTACTGCTTATTTTGACCTCTGCTGGCTCTGAATAGCTCATTTTCAACGTTCAATTCAGAATGTGATAAAACCAGTTCCAGCCACTAAAAAGCACTTTCTTTTTGTTTTAGACAACATTTCATGCACTGTTAAACATGTTAAAGCAAGTTGCAAGTGAAAATCTTTGTCTCTGACTGAGTTTGCATTACTGCTTATTTTGACCTCTGCTGGCTCTGAAAAGCTCATTTTCAACGTTCAATTCAGAATGTGATAAAACCAGTTCCAGCCACTAAAAAGCATTTTCTTTTTGTTTTAGACAACATTTCATGCACTTTTAAACATGTTAAAGCAAGTTGCAAATGAAAATCTTTGTCTCTGACTGAGTTTGCATTACTGCTTATTTTGACCTCTGCTGGCTCTGAAAAGCTCATTTTCAACGTCCAAAACAGAATGTTATAAAACCAGATCCAGCTTCTAAAATGCATCATTCTTTTTGTTTTAGACAACATTTCATGCACTGTTAAACATGTTAAAGCAAGTTGCAAGTGAAAATCTTTGTCTATGACTGAGTTTTCATTACTGCTTATTTTGACCTCTGCTGGCTCTGAAAAGCTCATTTTCAACGTCCAAAACAGAATGTTATAAAACCAGATCCAGCTTCTAAAATGCATCATTCTTTTTGTTTTAGACAACATTTCATGCACTGTTAAACATGTTAAAGCAAGTTGCAAGTGAAAATCTTTGTCTCTGACTGAGTTTGCATTACTGCTTATTTTGACCTCTGCTGGCTCTGAAAAGCTCATTTTCAACGTTCAATTCAGAATGTGATAAAACCAGTTCCAGCCACTAAAAAGCATTTTCTTTTTGTTTTAGACAACATTTCATGCACTGTTAAACATGTTAAAGCAAGATGCAAGTGAAAATCTTTGTCTCTGACTGAGTTTGCATTACTGCTTATTTTGACCTCTGCTGGCTCTGAAAAGCTCATTTTCAACGTTCAATTCAGAATGTTATAAAACCAGATCCAGCTTCTAAAATGCATCATTCTTTTTGTTTTAGACAACATTTCATGCACTGTTAAACATGTGAAAGCAAGTTGCAAGTGAAAATCTATGTCTATGACTGAGTTTTCATTACTGCTTATTTTGACCTCTGCTGGCTCTGAATAGCTCATTTTCAACGTTCAATTCAGAATGTGATAAAACCAGTTCCAGCCACTAAAAAGCACTTTCTTTTTGTTTTAGACAACATTTCATGCACTGTTAAACATGTTAAAGCAAGTTGCAAGTGAAAATCTTTGTCTCTGACTGAGTTTGCATTACTGCTTATTTTGACCTCTGCTGGCTCTGAAAAGCTCATTTTCAACGTTCAATTCAGAATGTGATAAAACCAGTTCCAGCCACTAAAAAGCATTTTCTTTTTGTTTTAGACAACATTTCATGCACTTTTAAACATGTTAAAGCAAGTTGCAAATGAAAATCTTTGTCTCTGACTGAGTTTGCATTACTGCTTATTTTGACCTCTGCTGGCTCTGAAAAGCTCATTTTCAACGTCCAAAACAGAATGTTATAAAACCAGATCCAGCTTCTAAAATGCATCATTCTTTTTGTTTTAGACAACATTTCATGCACTGTTAAACATGTTAAAGCAAGTTGCAAGTGAAAATCTTTGTCTCTGACTGAGTTTGCATTACTGCTTATTTTGACCTCTGCTGGCTCTGAAAAGCTCATTTTCAACGTCCAATACAGAATGTTATAAAACCAGATCCAGCTTTTAAAATGCATCATTCTTTTTGTTTTAGACAACATTTCATGCACTGTTAAACATGTGAAAGCAAGTTGCAAGTGAAAATCTATGTCTATGACTGAGTTTTCATTACTGCTTATTTTGACCTCTGCTGGCTCTGAAAAGCTCATTTTCAACGTTCAATTCAGAATGTGATAAAACCAGTTCCAGCCACTAAAAAGCATTTTCTTTTTGTTTTAGACAACATTTCATGCACTGTTAAATATGTTTAAGAAAGTTGCAAGTGAAAATCTATGTCTCTGACTGAGTTTGCATTACTGCTTATTTTGACCTCTGCTGGCTCTGAAAAGCTCATTTTCAACGTTCAATTCAGAATGTGATAAAACCAGTTCCAGCCACTAAAAAGCATTTTCTTTTTGTTTTAGACAACATTTCATGCACTGTTAAACATGTTAAAGCAAGTTGCAAGTGAAAATCTATGTCTATGACTGAGTTTGCATTACTGCTTATTTTGACCTCTGCTGGCTCTGAATAGGTCATTTTCAACGTTCAATTCAGAATGTGATAAAACCAGTTCCAGCCACTAAAAAGCACTTTCTTTTTGTTTTAGACAACATTTCATGCACTGTTAAACATGTTAAAGCAAGTTGCAAGTAAAAATCTTTGTCTCTGACTGAGTTTGCATTACTGCTTATTTTGACCTCTGCTGGCTCTGAAAAGCTCATTTTCAACGTTCAATTCAGAATGTGATAAAACCAGTTCCAGCCACTAAAAAGCATTTTCTTTTTGTTTTAGACAACATTTCATGCACTTTTAAACATGTTAAAGCAAGTTGCAAGTGAAAATCTTTGTCTCTGACTGAGTTTGCATTACTGCTTATTTTGACCTCTGCTGGCTCTGAAAATCTCATTTTCAACGTCCAAAACAGAATGTTATAAAACCAGATCCAGCTTCTAAAATGCATCATTCTTTTTGTTTTAGACAACATTTCATGCACTGTTAAACATGTTAAAGCAAGTTGCAAGTGAAAATCTATGTCTATGACTGAGTTTTCATTACTGCTTATTTTGACCTCTGCTGGCTCTGAAAAGCTCATTTTCAACGTTCAATTCAGAATGTGATAAAACCAGTTCCAGCCACTAAAAAGCATTTTCTTTTTGTTTTAGACAACATTTCATGCACTGTTAAACATGTTAAAGCAAGTTGCAAGTGAAAATCTTTGTCTCTGACTGAGTTTGCATTACTGCTTATTTTGACCTCTGCTGGCTCTGAAAAGCTCATTTTCAACGTTCAATTCAGAATGTGATAAAACCAGTTCCAGCCACTAAAAAGCATTTTCTTTTTGTTTTAGACAACATTTCATGCACTGTTAAATATGTTTAAGAAAGTTGCAAGTGAAAATCTATGTCTCTGACTGAGTTTGCATTACTGCTTATTTTGACCTCTGCTGGCTCTGAAAAGCTCATTTTCAACGTTCAATTCAGAATGTGATAAAAACAGTTCCAGCCACTAAAAAGCATTTTCTTTTTGTTTTAGACAACATTTCATGCACTGTTAAACATGTTAAAGCAAGTTGCAAGTGAAAATCTTTGTCTCTGACTGAGTTTGCATTACTGCTTATTTTGACCTCTGCTGGCTCTGAAAAGCTCATTTTCAACGTTCAATTCAGAATGTGATAAAACCAGTTCCAGCCACTAAAAAGCATTTTCTTTTTGTTTTAGACAACATTTCATGCACTGTTAAACATGTTAAAGCAAGTTGCAAGTGAAAATCTATGTCTATGACTGAGTTTGCATTACTGCTTATTGTGACCTCTGCTGGCTCTGAAAAGCTCATTTTTAACGTTCAATTCAGAATGTGATAAAACCAGTTCCAGCCACTAAAAAGCATTTTCTTTTTGTTTTAGACAACATTTCATGCACTGTTAAATATGTTTAAGAAAGTTGCAAGTGAAAATCTATGTCTCTGACTGAGTTTGCATTACTGCTTATTTTGACCTCTGCTGGCTCTGAAAAGCTCATTTTCAACGTTCAATTCAGAATGTGATAAAACCAGTTCCAGCCACTAAAAAGCATTTTCTTTTTGTTTTAGACAACATTTCATGCACTGTTAAACATGTTAAAGCAAGTTGCAAGTGAAAATCTATGTCTATGACTGAGTTTTCATTACTGCTTATTTTGACCTCTGCTGGCTCTGAAAAGCTCATTTTCAACGTTCAATTCAGAATGTGATAAAACCAGTTCCAGCCACTAAAAAGCATTTTCTTTTTGTTTTAGACAACATTTCATGCACTGTTTAACATGTTAAAGCAAGTTGCAAGTGAAAATCTTTGTCTCTGACTGAGTTTGCATTACTGCTTATTTTGACCTCTGCTGGCTCTGAAAAGCTCATTTTCAACGTTCAATTCAGAATGTGATAAAACCAGTTCCAGCCATTAAAAAGCATTTTCTTTTTGTTTTAGACAACATTTCATGCACTGTTAAACATGTTAAAGCAAGTTGCAAGTGAAAATCTTTTTCTCTGACTGAGTTTGCATTACTGCTTATTTTGACCTCTGCTGGCTCTGAAAAGCTCATTTTCAACGTCCAATACAGAATGTTATAAAACCAGATCCAGCTTCTAAAATGCATCATTCTTTTTGTTTTAGACAACATTTCATGCACTGTTAAACATGTTAAAGCAAGTTGCAAGTGAAAATCTTTTTCTCTGACTGAGTTTGCATTACTGCTTATTTTGACCTCTGCTGGCTCTGAATAGGTCATTTTCAACGTCCAATACAGAATGTTATAAAACCAGATCCAGCTTCTAAAATGCATCATTCTTTTTGTTTTAGACAACATTTCATGCACTGTTAAACATGTTAAAGCAAGTTGCAAGTGAAAATCTTTGTCTCTGACTGAGTTTGCATTACTGCTTATTTTGACCTCTGCTGGCTCTGAAAAGCTCATTTTCAACGTTCAATTCAGAATGTGATAAAACCAGTTCCAGCCACTAAAAAGCATTTTCTTTTTGTTTTAGACAACATTTCATGCACTGTTAAACATGTTAAAGCAAGATGCAAGTGAAAATCTTTGTCTCTGACTGAGTTTGCATTACTGCTTATTTTGACCTCTGCTGGCTCTGAATAGGTCATTTTCAACGTTCAATTCAGAATGTGATAAAACCAGTTCCAGCCACTAAAAAGCACTTTCTTTTTGTTTTAGACAACATTTCATGCACTGTTAAACATGTTAAAGCAAGTTGCAAGTGAAAATCTTTGTCTCTGACTGAGTTTGCATTACTGCTTATTTTGACCTCTGCTGGCTCTGAAAAGCTCATTTTCAACGTTCAATTCAGAATGTGATAAAACCAGTTCCAGCCACTAAAAAGCATTTTCTTTTTGTTTTAGACAACATTTCATGCACTTTTAAACATGTTAAAGCAAGTTGCAAGTGAAAATCTTTGTCTCTGACTGAGTTTGCATTACTGCTTATTTTGACCTCTGCTGGCTCTGAAAAGCTCATTTTCAACGTCCAAAACAGAATGTTATAAAACCAGATCCAGCTTCTAAAATGCATCATTCTTTTTATTTTAGACAACATTTCATGCACTGTTAAACATGTTAAAGCAAGTTGCAAGTAAAAATCTATGTCTCTGACTGAGTTTGCATTACTGCTTATTTTGACCTCTGCTGGCTCTGAAAAGCTCATTTTCAACGTTCAATTCAGAATGTGATAAAACCAGTTCCAGCCACTAAAAAGCATTTTCTTTTTGTTTTAGACAACATTTCATGCACTGTTAAACATGTTAAAGCAAGTTGCAAGTGAAAATCTTTGTCTCTGACTGAGTTTGCATTACTGCTTATTTTGACCTCTGCTGGCTCTGAAAAGCTCATTTTCAACGTTCAATTCAGAATGTTATAAAACCAGATCCAGCTTCTAAAATGCATCATTCTTTTTGTTTTAGACAACATTTCATGCACTGTTAAACATGTGAAAGCAAGTTGCAAGTGAAAATCTATGTCTATGACTGAGTTTTCATTACTGCTTATTTTGACCTCTGCTGGCTCTGAATAGCTCATTTTCAACGTTCAATTCAGAATGTGATAAAACCAGTTCCAGCCACTAAAAAGCACTTTCTTTTTGTTTTAGACAACATTTCATGCACTGTTAAACATGTTAAAGCAAGTTGCAAGTGAAAATCTTTGTCTCTGACTGAGTTTGCATTACTGCTTATTTTGACCTCTGCTGGCTCTGAAAAGCTCATTTTCAACGTTCAATTCAGAATGTGATAAAACCAGTTCCAGCCACTAAAAAGCATTTTCTTTTTGTTTTAGACAACATTTCATGCACTTTTAAACATGTTAAAGCAAGTTGCAAATGAAAATCTTTGTCTCTGACTGAGTTTGCATTACTGCTTATTTTGACCTCTGCTGGCTCTGAAAAGCTCATTTTCAACGTCCAAAACAGAATGTTATAAAACCAGATCCAGCTTCTAAAATGCATCATTCTTTTTGTTTTAGACAACATTTCATGCACTGTTAAACATGTTAAAGCAAGTTGCAAGTGAAAATCTTTGTCTCTGACTGAGTTTGCATTACTGCTTATTTTGACCTCTGCTGGCTCTGAAAAGCTCATTTTCAACGTTCAATTCAGAATGTGATAAAACCAATTCCAGCCATTAAAAAGCATTTTCTTTTTGTTTTAGACAACATTTCATGCACTGTTAAACATGTTAAAGCAAGTTGCAAGTGAAAATCTTTTTCTCTGACTGAGTTTGCATTACTGCTTATTTTGACCTCTGCTGGCTCTGAAAAGCTCATTTTCAACGTCTAATACAGAATGTTATAAAACCAGATCCAGCTTCTAAAATGCATCATTCTTTTTGTTTTAGACAACATTTCATGCACTGTTAAACATGTGAAAGCAAGTTACAAGTGAAAATCTATGTCTCTGACTGAGTTTGCATTACTGCTTATTTTGACCTCTGCTGGCTCTGAAAAGCTCATTTTCAACGTTCAATTCAGAATGTGATAAAACCAGTTCCAGCCACTAAAAAGCATTTTCTTTTTGTTTTAGACAACATTTCATGCACTGTTAAACATGTTAAAGCAAGATGCAAGTGAAAATCTTTGTCTCTGACTGAGTTTGCATTACTGCTTATTTTGACCTCTGCTGGCTCTGAATAGGTCATTTTCAACGTTCAATTCAGAATGTGATAAAACCAGTTCCAGCCACTAAAAAGCACTTTCTTTTTGTTTTAGACAACATTTCATGCACTGTTAAACATGTTAAAGCAAGTTGCAAGTAAAAATCTTTGTCTCTGACTGAG
This sequence comes from Danio rerio, assembly GCF_052040795.2. Classification (NCBI taxonomy): domain Eukaryota; kingdom Metazoa; phylum Chordata; class Actinopteri; order Cypriniformes; family Danionidae; genus Danio; species Danio rerio. The sequence goes on from NC_141041.1 coordinate 37,566,128, forward strand.
TTTGCATTACTGCTTATTTTGACCTCTGCTGGCTCTGAAAAGCTCATTTTCAACGTTCAATTCAGAATGTGATAAAACCAGTTCCAGCCACTAAAAAGCATTTTCTTTTTGTTTTAGACAACATTTCATGCACTTTTAAACATGTTAAAGCAAGTTGCAAGTGAAAATCTTTGTCTCTGACTGAGTTTGCATTACTGCTTATTTTGACCTCTGCTGGCTCTGAAAAGCTCATTTTCAACGTCCAAAACAGAATGTTATAAAACCAGATCCAGCTTCTAAAATGCATCATTCTTTTTGTTTTAGACAACATTTCATGCACTGTTAAACATGTTAAAGCAAGTTGCAAGTGAAAATCTATGTCTCTGACTGAGTTTGCATTACTGCTTATTTTGACCTCTGCTGGCTCTGAAAAGCTCATTTTCAACGTTCAATTCAGAATGTGATAAAACCAGTTCCAGCCACTAAAAAGCATTTTCTTTTTGTTTTAGACAACATTTCATGCACTGTTAAACATGTTAAAGCAAGATGCAAGTGAAAATCTTTGTCTCTGACTGAGTTTGCATTACTGCTTATTTTGACCTCTGCTGGCTCTGAAAAGCTCATTTTCAACGTTCAATTCAGAATGTTATAAAACCAGATCCAGCTTCTAAAATGCATCATTCTTTTTGTTTTAGACAACATTTCATGCACTGTTAAACATGTGAAAGCAAGTTGCAAGTGAAAATCTATGTCTATGACTGAGTTTTCATTACTGCTTATTTTGACCTCTGCTGGCTCTGAAAAGCTCATTTTCAACGTTCAATTCAGAATGTGATAAAACCAGTTCCAGCCACTAAAAAGCACTTTCTTTTTGTTTTAGACAACATTTCATGCACTTTTAAACATGTTAAAGCAAGTTGCAAATGAAAATCTTTGTCTCTGACTGAGTTTGCATTACTGCTTATTTTGACCTCTGCTGGCTCTGAAAAGCTCATTTTCAACGTTCAATTCAGAATGTGATAAAACCAATTCCAGCCATTAAAAAGCATTTTCTTTTTGTTTTAGACAACATTTCATGCACTGTTAAACATGTTAAAGCAAGTTGCAAGTGAAAATCTTTTTCTCTGACTGAGTTTGCATTACTGCTTATTTTGACCTCTGCTGGCTCTGAAAAGCTCATTTTCAACGTCTAATACAGAATGTTATAAAACCAGATCCAGCTTCTAAAATGCATCATTCTTTTTGTTTTAGACAACATTTCATGCACTGTTAAACATGTGAAAGCAAGTTACAAGTGAAAATCTATGTCTCTGACTGAGTTTGCATTACTGCTTATTTTGACCTCTGCTGGCTCTGAAAAGCTCATTTTCAACGTTCAATTCAGAATGTGATAAAACCAGTTCCAGCCACTAAAAAGCATTTTCTTTTTGTTTTAGACAACATTTCATGCACTGTTAAACATGTTAAAGCAAGATGCAAGTGAAAATCTTTGTCTCTGACTGAGTTTGCATTACTGCTTATTTTGACCTCTGCTGGCTCTGAATAGGTCATTTTCAACGTTCAATTCAGAATGTGATAAAACCAGTTCCAGCCACTAAAAAGCACTTTCTTTTTGTTTTAGACAACATTTCATGCACTGTTAAACATGTTAAAGCAAGTTGCAAGTAAAAATCTTTGTCTCTGACTGAGTTTGCATTACTGCTTATTTTGACCTCTGCTGGCTCTGAAAAGCTCATTTTCAACGTTCAATTCAGAATGTGATAAAACCAGTTCCAGCCACTAAAAAGCATTTTCTTTTTGTTTTAGACAACATTTCATGCACTTTTAAACATGTTAAAGCAAGTTGCAAGTGAAAATCTTTGTCTCTGACTGAGTTTGCATTACTGCTTATTTTGACCTCTGCTGGCTCTGAAAAGCTCATTTTCAACGTCCAAAACAGAATGTTATAAAACCAGATCCAGCTTCTAAAATGCATCATTCTTTTTGTTTTAGACAACATTTCATGCACTGTTAAACATGTTAAAGCAAGTTGCAAGTGAAAATCTATGTCTCTGACTGAGTTTGCATTACTGCTTATTTTGACCTCTGCTGGCTCTGAAAAGCTCATTTTCAACGTTCAATTCAGAATGTGATAAAACCAGTTCCAGCCACTAAAAAGCATTTTCTTTTTGTTTTAGACAACATTTCATGCACTGTTAAACATGTTAAAGCAAGATGCAAGTGAAAATCTTTGTCTCTGACTGAGTTTGCATTACTGCTTATTTTGACCTCTGCTGGCTCTGAAAAGCTCATTTTCAACGTTCAATTCAGAATGTTATAAAACCAGATCCAGCTTCTAAAATGCATCATTCTTTTTGTTTTAGACAACATTTCATGCACTGTTAAACATGTGAAAGCAAGTTGCAAGTGAAAATCTATGTCTATGACTGAGTTTTCATTACTGCTTATTTTGACCTCTGCTGGCTCTGAAAAGCTCATTTTCAACGTTCAATTCAGAATGTGATAAAACCAGTTCCAGCCACTAAAAAGCACTTTCTTTTTGTTTTAGACAACATTTCATGCACTTTTAAACATGTTAAAGCAAGTTGCAAATGAAAATCTTTGTCTCTGACTGAGTTTGCATTACTGCTTATTTTGACCTCTGCTGGCTCTGAAAAGCTCATTTTCAACGTTCAATTCAGAATGTGATAAAACCAGTTCCAGCCACTAAAAAGCATTTTCTTTTTGTTTTAGACAACATTTCATGCACTGTTAAACATGTTAAAGCAAGTTGCAAGTGAAAATCTATGTCTATGACTGAGTTTTCATTACTGCTTATTTTGACCTCTGCTGGCTCTGAAAAGCTCATTTTCAACGTTCAATTCAGAATGTTATAAAACCAGATCCAGCTTCTAAAATGCATCATTCTTTTTGTTTTAGACAACATTTCATGCACTGTTAAACATGTGAAAGCAAGTTGCAAGTGAAAATCTATGTCTATGACTGAGTTTTCATTACTGCTTATTTTGACCTCTGCTGGCTCTGAATAGCTCATTTTCAACGTTCAATTCAGAATGTGATAAAACCAGTTCCAGCCACTAAAAAGCACTTTCTTTTTGTTTTAGACAACATTTCATGCACTGTTAAACATGTTAAAGCAAGTTGCAAGTGAAAATCTTTGTCTCTGACTGAGTTTGCATTACTGCTTATTTTGACCTCTGCTGGCTCTGAAAAGCTCATTTTCAACGTTCAATTCAGAATGTGATAAAACCAGTTCCAGCCACTAAAAAGCATTTTCTTTTTGTTTTAGACAACATTTCATGCACTTTTAAACATGTTAAAGCAAGTTGCAAATGAAAATCTTTGTCTCTGACTGAGTTTGCATTACTGCTTATTTTGACCTCTGCTGGCTCTGAAAAGCTCATTTTCAACGTTCAATTCAGAATGTGATAAAACCAGTTCCAGCCACTAAAAAGCATTTTCTTTTTGTTTTAGACAACATTTCATGCACTGTTAAACATGTTAAAGCAAGTTGCAAGTGAAAATCTATGTCTATGACTTAGTTTTCATTACTGCTTATTTTGACCTCTGCTGGCTCTGAAAAGCTCATTTTCAACGTCCAAAACAGAATGTTATAAAACCAGATCCAGCTTCTAAAATGCATCATTCTTTTTGTTTTAGACAACATTTCATGCACTGTTAAACATGTTAAAGCAAGTTGCAAGTGAAAATCTATGTCTCTGACTGAGTTTGCATTACTGCTTATTTTGACCTCTGCTGGCTCTGAAAAGCTCATTTTCAACGTTCAATTCAGAATGTGATAAAACCAGTTCCAGCCACTAAAAAGCATTTTCTTTTTGTTTTAGACAACATTTCATGCACTGTTAAACATGTTAAAGCAAGATGCAAGTGAAAATCTTTGTCTCTGACTGAGTTTGCATTACTGCTTATTTTGACCTCTGCTGGCTCTGAAAAGCTCATTTTCAACGTTCAATTCAGAATGTTATAAAACCAGATCCAGCTTCTAAAATGCATCATTCTTTTTGTTTTAGACAACATTTCATGCACTGTTAAACATGTGAAAGCAAGTTGCAAGTGAAAATCTATGTCTATGACTGAGTTTTCATTACTGCTTATTTTGACCTCTGCTGGCTCTGAATAGCTCATTTTCAACGTTCAATTCAGAATGTGATAAAACCAGTTCCAGCCACTAAAAAGCACTTTCTTTTTGTTTTAGACAACATTTCATGCACTGTTAAACATGTTAAAGCAAGTTGCAAGTGAAAATCTTTGTCTCTGACTGAGTTTGCATTACTGCTTATTTTGACCTCTGCTGGCTCTGAAAAGCTCATTTTCAACGTTCAATTCAGAATGTGATAAAACCAGTTCCAGCCATTAAAAAGCATTTTCTTTTTGTTTTAGACAACATTTCATGCACTGTTAAACATGTTAAAGCAAGTTGCAAGTGAAAATCTTTGTCTCTGACTGAGTTTGCATTACTGCTTATTTTGACCTCTGCTGGCTCTGAAAAGCTCATTTTCAACGTCCAATACAGAATGTTATAAAACCAGATCCAGCTTCTAAAATGCATCATTCTTTTTGTTTTAGACAACATTTCATGCACTGTTAAACATGTTAAAGCAAGTTGCAAGTGAAAATCTTTTTCTCTGACTGAGTTTGCATTACTGCTTATTTTGACCTCTGCTGGCTCTGAAAAGCTCATTTTCAACGTCCAATACAGAATGTTATAAAACCAGATCCAGCTTCTAAAATGCATCATTCTTTTTGTTTTAGACAACATTTCATGCACTGTTAAACATGTTAAAGCAAGTTGCAAGTGAAAATCTTTGTCTCTGACTGAGTTTGCATTACTGCTTATTTTGACCTCTGCTGGCTCTGAAAAGCTCATTTTCAACGTTCAATTCAGAATGTGATAAAACCAGTTCCAGCCACTAAAAAGCATTTTCTTTTTGTTTTAGACAACATTTCATGCACTGTTAAACATGTTAAAGCAAGATGCAAGTGAAAATCTTTGTCTCTGACTGAGTTTGCATTACTGCTTATTTTGACCTCTGCTGGCTCTGAATAGGTCATTTTCAACGTTCAATTCAGAATGTGATAAAACCAGTTCCAGCCACTAAAAAGCACTTTCTTTTTGTTTTAGACAACATTTCATGCACTGTTAAACATGTTAAAGCAAGTTGCAAGTAAAAATCTTTGTCTCTGACTGAGTTTGCATTACTGCTTATTTTGACCTCTGCTGGCTCTGAAAAGCTCATTTTCAACGTTCAATTCAGAATGTGATAAAACCAGTTCCAGCCACTAAAAAGCATTTTCTTTTTGTTTTAGACAACATTTCATGCACTTTTAAACATGTTAAAGCAAGTTGCAAGTGAAAATCTTTGTCTCTGACTGAGTTTGCATTACTGCTTATTTTGACCTCTGCTGGCTCTGAAAAGCTCATTTTCAACGTCCAAAACAGAATGTTATAAAACCAGATCCAGCTTCTAAAATGCATCATTCTTTTTGTTTTAGACAACATTTCATGCACTGTTAAACATGTTAAAGCAAGTTGCAAGTGAAAATCTATGTCTCTGACTGAGTTTGCATTACTGCTTATTTTGACCTCTGCTGGCTCTGAAAAGCTCATTTTCAATGTTCAATTCAGAATGTGATAAAACCAGTTCCAGCCACTAAAAAGCATTTTCTTTTTGTTTTAGACAACATTTCATGCACTGTTAAACATGTTAAAGCAAGATGCAAGTGAAAATCTTTGTCTCTGACTGAGTTTGCATTACTGCTTATTTTGACCTCTGCTGGCTCTGAAAAGCTCATTTTCAACGTTCAATTCAGAATGTTATAAAACCAGATCCAGCTTCTAAAATGCATCATTCTTTTTGTTTTAGACAACATTTCATGCACTGTTAAACATGTGAAAGCAAGTTGCAAGTGAAAATCTATGTCTATGACTGAGTTTTCATTACTGCTTATTTTGACCTCTGCTGGCTCTGAAAAGCTCATTTTCAACGTTCAATTCAGAATGTGATAAAACCAGTTCCAGCCACTAAAAAGCATTTTCTTTTTGTTTTAGACAACATTTCATGCACTGTTAAACATGTTAAAGCAAGTTGCAAGTGAAAATCTTTGTCTCTGACTGAGTTTGCATTACTGCTTATTTTGACCTCTGCTGGCTCTGAAAAGCTCATTTTCAACGTTCAATTCAGAATGTGATAAAACCAGTTCCAGCCACTAAAAAGCATTTTCTTTTTGTTTTAGACATTTCATGCACTGTTAAATATGTTTAAGAAAGTTGCAAGTGAAAATCTATGTCTCTGACTGAGTTTGCATTACTGCTTATTTTGACCTCTGCTGGCTCTGAAAAGCTCATTTTCAACGTTCAATTCAGAATGTGATAAAAACAGTTCCAGCCACTAAAAAGCATTTTCTTTTTGTTTTAGACAACATTTCATGCACTGTTAAACATGTTAAAGCAAGTTGCAAGTGAAAATCTTTGTCTCTGACTGAGTTTGCATTACTGCATATTTTGACCTCTGCTGGCTCTGAAAAGCTCATTTTCAACGTTCAATTCAGAATGTGATAAAACCAGTTCCAGCCACTAAAAAGCATTTTCTTTTTGTTTTAGACAACATTTCATGCACTGTTAAACATGCTAAAGCAAGTTGCAAGTGAAAATCTATGTCTATGACTGAGTTTGCATTACTGCTTATTGTGACCTCTGCTGGCTCTGAAAAGCTCATTTTTAACGTTCAATTCAGAATGTGATAAAACCAGTTCCAGCCACTAAAAAGCATTTTCTTTTTGTTTTAGACAACATTTCATGCACTGTTAAATATGTTTAAGAAAGTTGCAAGTGAAAATCTATGTCTCTGACTGAGTTTGCATTACTGCTTATTTTGACCTCTGCTGGCTCTGAAAAGCTCATTTTCAACGTTCAATTCAGAATGTGATAAAACCAGTTCCAGCCACTAAAAAGCATTTTCTTTTTGTTTTAGACAACATTTCATGCACTGTTAAACATGTTAAAGCAAGTTGCAAGTGAAAATCTATGTCTATGACTGAGTTTTCATTACTGCTTATTTTGACCTCTGCTGGCTCTGAAAAGCTCATTTTCAACGTTCAATTCAGAATGTGATAAAACCAGTTCCAGCCACTAAAAAGCATTTTCTTTTTGTTTTAGACAACATTTCATGCACTGTTAAACATGTTAAAGCAAGTTGCAAGTGAAAATCTTTGTCTCTGACTGAGTTTGCATTACTGCTTATTTTGACCTCTGCTGGCTCTGAAAAGCTCATTTTCAACGTCCAATACAGAATGTTATAAAACCAGATCCAGCTTTTAAAATGCATCATTCTTTTTGTTTTAGACAACATTTCATGCACTGTTAAACATGTTAAAGCAAGTTGCAAGTGAAAATCTTTGTCTCTGACTGAGTTTGCATTACTGCTTATTTTGACCTCTGCTGGCTCTGAAAAGCTCATTTTCAACGTTCAATTCAGAATGTGATAAAACCAGTTCCAGCCATTAAAAAGCATTTTCTTTTTGTTTTAGACAACATTTCATGCACTGTTAAACATGTTAAAGCAAGTTGCAAGTGAAAATCTTTGTCTCTGACTGAGTTTGCATTACTGCTTATTTTGACCTCTGCTGGCTCTGAAAAGCTCATTTTCAACGTCCAATACAGAATGTTATAAAACCAGATCCAGCTTCTAAAATGCATCATTCTTTTTGTTTTAGACAACATTTCATGCACTGTTAAACATGTTAAAGCAAGTTGCAAGTGAAAATCTTTTTCTCTGACTGAGTTTGCATTACTGCTTATTTTGACCTCTGCTGGCTCTGAAAAGCTCATTTTCAACGTCCAATACAGAATGTTATAAAACCAGATCCAGCTTCTAAAATGCATCATTCTTTTTGTTTTAGACAACATTTCATGCACTGTTAAACATGTTAAAGCAAGTTGCAAGTGAAAATCTTTGTCTCTGACTGAGTTTGCATTACTGCTTATTTTGACCTCTGCTGGCTCTGAAAAGCTCATTTTCAACGTTCAATTCAGAACGTGATAAAACCAGTTCCAGCCACTAAAAAGCATTTTCTTTTTGTTTTAGACAACATTTCATGCACTGTTAAACATGTTAAAGCAAGTTACAAGTGAAAATCTTTGTCTCTGACTGAGTTTGCATTACTGCTTATTTTGACCTCTGCTGGCTCTGAATAGGTCATTTTCAACGTTCAATTCAGAATGTGATAAAACCAGTTCCAGCCACTAAAAAGCACTTTCTTTTTGTTTTAGACAACATTTCATGCACTGTTAAACATGTTAAAGCAAGTTGCAAGTAAAAATCTTTGTCTCTGACTGAGTTTGCATTACTGCTTATTTTGACCTCTGCTGGCTCTGAAAAGCTCATTTTCAACGTTCAATTCAGAATGTGATAAAACCAGTTCCAGCCACTAAAAAGCATTTTCTTTTTGTTTTAGACAACATTTCATGCACTTTTAAACATGTTAAAGCAAGTTGCAAGTGAAAATCTTTGTCTCTGACTGAGTTTGCATTACTGCTTATTTTGACCTCTGCTGGCTCTGAAAATCTCATTTTCAACGTCCAAAACAGAATGTTATAAAACCAGATCCAGCTTCTAAAATGCATCATTCTTTTTGTTTTAGACAACATTTCATGCACTGTTAAACATGTTAAAGCAAGTTGCAAGTGAAAATCTATGTCTATGACTGAGTTTTCATTACTGCTTATTTTGACCTCTGCTGGCTCTGAAAAGCTCATTTTCAACGTTCAATTCAGAATGTGATAAAACCAGTTCCAGCCACTAAAAAGCATTTTCTTTTTGTTTTAGACAACATTTCATGCACTGTTAAACATGTTAAAGCAAGTTGCAAGTGAAAATCTTTGTCTCTGACTGAGTTTGCATTACTGCTTATTTTGACCTCTGCTGGCTCTGAAAAGCTCATTTTCAACGTTCAATTCAGAATGTGATAAAACCAGTTCCAGCCACTAAAAAGCATTTTCTTTTTGTTTTAGACAACATTTCATGCACTGTTAAATATGTTTAAGAAAGTTGCAAGTGAAAGTCTATGTCTCTGACTGAGTTTGCATTACTGCTTATTTTGACCTCTGCTGGCTCTGAAAAGCTCATTTTCAACGTTCAATTCAGAATGTGATAAAAACAGTTCCAGCCACTAAAAAGCATTTTCTTTTTGTTTTAGACAACATTTCATGCACTGTTAAACATGTTAAAGCAAGTTGCAAGTGAAAATCTTTGTCTCTGACTGAGTTTGCATTACTGCTTATTTTGACCTCTGCTGGCTCTGAAAAGCTCATTTTCAACGTTCAATTCAGAATGTGATAAAACCAGTTCCAGCCACTAAAAAGCATTTTCTTTTTGTTTTAGACAACATTTCATGCACTGTTAAACATGTTAAAGCAAGTTGCAAGTGAAAATCTATGTCTATGACTGAGTTTGCATTACTGCTTATTGTGACCTCTGCTGGCTCTGAAAAGCTCATTTTTAACGTTCAATTCAGAATGTGATAAAACCAGTTCCAGCCACTAAAAAGCATTTTCTTTTTGTTTTAGACAACATTTCATGCACTGTTAAATATGTTTAAGAAAGTTGCAAGTGAAAATCTATGTCTCTGACTGAGTTTGCATTACTGCTTATTTTGACCTCTGCTGGCTCTGAAAAGCTCTTTTCAACGTTCAATTCAGAATGTGATAAAACCAGTTCCAGCCACTAAAAAGCATTTTCTTTTTGTTTTAGACAACATTTCATGCACTGTTTAACATGTTAAAGCAAGTTGCAAGTGAAAATCTTTGTCTCTGACTGAGTTTGCATTACTGCTTATTTTGACCTCTGCTGGCTCTGAAAAGCTCATTTTCAACGTTCAATTCAGAATGTGATAAAACCAGTTCCAGCCATTAAAAAGCATTTTCTTTTTGTTTTAGACAACATTTCATGCACTGTTAAACATGTTAAAGCAAGTTGCAAGTGAAAATCTTTTTCTCTGACTGAGTTTGCATTACTGCTTATTTTGACCTCTGCTGGCTCTGAAAAGCTCATTTTCAACGTCCAATACAGAATGTTATAAAACCAGATCCAGCTTCTAAAATGCATCATTCTTTTTGTTTTAGACAACATTTCATGCACTGTTAAACATGTTAAAGCAAGTTGCAAGTGAAAATCTTTTTCTCTGACTGAGTTTGCATTACTGCTTATTTTGACCTCTGCTGGCTCTGAAAAGCTCATTTTCAACGTCCAATACAGAATGTTATAAAACCAGATCCAGCTTCTAAAATGCATCATTCTTTTTGTTTTAGACAACATTTCATGCACTGTTAAACATGTTAAAGCAAGTTGCAAGTGAAAATCTTTGTCTCTGACTGAGTTTGCATTACTGCTTATTTTGACCTCTGCTGGCTCTGAAAAGCTCATTTTCAACGTTCAATTCAGAATGTGATAAAACCAGTTCCAGCCACTAAAAAGCATTTTCTTTTTGTTTTAGACAACATTTCATGCACTGTTAAACATGTTAAAGCAAGATGCAAGTGAAAATCTTTGTCTCTGACTGAGTTTGCATTACTGCTTATTTTGAGCTCTGCTGGCTCTGAATAGGTCATTTTCAACGTTCAATTCAGAATGTGATAAAACCAGTTCCAGCCACTAAAAAGCACTTTCTTTTTGTTTTAGACAACATTTCATGCACTGTTAAACATGTTAAAGCAAGTTGCAAGTGAAAATCTTTGTCTCTGACTGAGTGTGCATTACTGCTTATTTTGACCTCTGCTGGCTCTGAAAAGCTCATTTTCAACGTTCAATTCAGAATGTGATAAAACCAGTTCCAGCCACTAAAAAGCATTTTCTTTTTGTTTTAGACAACATTTCATGCACTTTTAAACATGTTAAAGCAAGTTGCAAGTGAAAATCTTTGTCTCTGACTGAGTTTGCATTACTGCTTATTTTGACCTCTGCTGGCTCTGAAAAGCTCATTTTCAACGTCCAAAACAGAATGTTATAAAACCAGATCCAGCTTCTAAAATGCATCATTCTTTTTGTTTTAGACAACATTTCATGCACTGTTAAACATGTTAAAGCAAGTTGCAAGTAAAAATCTATGTCTCTGACTGAGTTTGCATTACTGCTTATTTTGACCTCTGCTGGCTCTGAAAAGCTCATTTTCAACGTTCAATTCAGAATGTGATAAAACCAGTTCCAGCCACTAAAAAGCATTTTCTTTTTGTTTTAGACAACATTTCATGCACTGTTAAACATGTTAAAGCAAGTTGCAAGTGAAAATCTTTGTCTCTGACTGAGTTTGCATTACTGCTTATTTTGACCTCTGCTGGCTCTGAAAAGCTCATTTTCAACGTTCAATTCAGAATGTTATAAAACCAGATCCAGCTTCTAAAATGCATCATTCTTTTTGTTTTAGACAACATTTCATGCACTGTTAAACATGTGAAAGCAAGTTGCAAGTGAAAATCTATGTCTATGACTGAGTTTTCATTACTGCTTATTTTGACCTCTGCTGGCTCTGAATAGGTCATTTTCAACGTTCAATTCAGAATGTGATAAAACCAGTTCCAGCCACTAAAAAGCACTTTCTTTTTGTTTTAGACAACATTTCATGCACTGTTAAACATGTTAAAGCAAGTTGCAAGTGAAAATCTTTGTCTCTGACTGAGTTTGCATTACTGCTTATTTTGACCTCTGCTGGCTCTGAAAAGCTCATTTTCAACGTTCAATTCAGAATGTGATAAAACCAGTTCCAGCCACTAAAAAGCATTTTCTTTTTGTTTTAGACAACATTTCATGCACTTTTAAACATGTTAAAGCAAGTTGCAAATGAAAATCTTTGTCTCTGACTGAGTTTGCATTACTGCTTATTTTGACCTCTGCTGGCTCTGAAAAGCTCATTTTCAACGTCCAAAACAGAATGTTATAAAACCAGTTCCAGCCACTAAAAAGCATTTTCTTTTTGTTTTAGACAACATTTCATGCACTGTTAAACATGTTAAAGCAAGTTGCAAGTGAAAATCTTTTTCTCTGACTGAGTTTGCATTACTGCTTATTTTGACCTCTGCTGGCTCTGAAAAGCTCATTTTCAACGTCTAATACAGAATGTTATAAAACCAGATCCAGCTTCTAAAATGCATCATTCTTTTTGTTTTAGACAACATTTCATGCACTGTTAAACATGTGAAAGCAAGTTACAAGTGAAAATCTATGTCTCTGACTGAGTTTGCATTACTGCTTATTTTGACCTCTGCTGGCTCTGAAAAGCTCATTTTCAACGTTCAATTCAGAATGTGATAAAACCAGTTCCAGCCACTAAAAAGCATTTTCTTTTTGTTTTAGACAACATTTCATGCACTGTTAAACATGTTAAAGCAAGTTGCAAATGAAAATCTTTGTCTCTGACTGAGTTTGCATTACTGCTTATTTTGACCTCTGCTGGCTCTGAAAAGCTCATTTTCAACGTTCAATTCAGAATGTGATAAAACCAGTTCCAGCCACTAAAAAGCATTTTCTTTTTGTTTTAGACAACATTTCATGCACTTTTAAACATGTTAAAGCAAGTTGCAAATGAAAATCTTTGTCTCTGACTGAGTTTGCATTACTGCTTATTTTGACCTCTGCTGGCTCTGAAAAGGTCATTTTCAACGTTCAATTCAGAATGTGATAAAACCAGTTCCAGCCACTAAAAAGCATTTTCTTTTTGTTTTAGACAACATTTCATGCACTGTTAAACATGTTAAAGCAAGTTGCAAGTGAAAATCTATGTCTATGACTTAGTTTTCATTACTGCTTATTTTGACCTCTGCTGGCTCTGAAAAGCTCATTTTCAACGTCCAAAACAGAATGTTATAAAACCAGATCCAGCTTCTAAAATGCATCATTCTTTTTGTTTTAGACAACATTTCATGCACTGTTAAACATGTTAAAGCAAGTTGCAAGTGAAAATCTATGTCTCTGACTGAGTTTGCATTACTGCTTATTTTGACCTCTGCTGGCTCTGAAAAGCTCATTTTCAACGTTCAATTCAGAATGTGATAAAACCAGTTCCAGCCACTAAAAAGCATTTTTCTTTTTGTTTTAGACAACATTTCATGCACTGTTAAACATGTTAAAGCAAGATGCAAGTGAAAATCTTTGTCTCTGACTGAGTTTGCATTACTGCTTATTTTGACCTCTGCTGGCTCTGAAAAGCTCATTTTCAACGTTCAATTCAGAATGTTATAAAACCAGATCCAGCTTCTAAAATGCATCATTCTTTTTGTTTTAGACAACATTTCATGCACTGTTAAACATGTGAAAGCAAGTTGCAAGTGAAAATCTATGTCTATGACTGAGTTTTCATTACTGCTTATTTTGACCTCTGCTGGCTCTGAAAAGCTCATTTTCAACGTTCAATTCAGAATGTGATAAAACCAGTTCCAGCCACTAAAAAGCACTTTCTTTTTGTTTTAGACAACATTTCATGCACTGTTAAACATGTTAAAGCAAGTTGCAAGTGAAAATCTTTGTCTCTGACTGAGTTTGCATTACTGCTTATTTTGACCTCTGCTGGCTCTGAAAAGCTCATTTTCAACGTTCAATTCAGAATGTGATAAAACCAGTTCCAGCCACTAAAAAGCATTTTCTTTTTGTTTTAGACAACATTTCATGCACTTTTAAACATGTTAAAGCAAGTTGCAAATGAAAATCTTTGTCTCTGACTGAGTTTGCATTACTGCTTATTTTGACCTCTGCTGGCTCTGAAAAGCTCATTTTCAACGTCCAAAACAGAATGTTATAAAACCAGATCCAGCTTCTAAAATGCATCATTCTTTTTGTTTTAGACAACATTTCATGCACTGTTAAACATGTTAAAGCAAGTTGCAAGTGAAAATCTTTGTCTCTGACTGAGTTTGCATTACTGCTTATTTTGACCTCTGCTGGCTCTGAAAAGCTCATTTTCAACGTCCAATACAGAATGTTATAAAACCAGATCCAGCTTTTAAAATGCATCATTCTTTTTGTTTTAGACAACATTTCATGCACTGTTAAACATGTGAAAGCAAGTTGCAAGTGAAAATCTATGTCTATGACTGAGTTTTCATTACTGCTTATTTTGACCTCTGCTGGCTCTGAAAAGCTCATTTTCAACGTTCAATTCAGAATGTGATAAAACCAGTTCCAGCCACTAAAAAGCATTTTCTTTTTGTTTTAGACAACATTTCATGCACTGTTAAATATGTTTAAGAAAGTTGCAAGTGAAAATCTATGTCTCTGACTGAGTTTGCATTACTGCTTATTTTGACCTCTGCTGGCTCTGAAAAGCTCATTTTCAACGTTCAATTCAGAATGTGATAAAACCAGTTCCAGCCACTAAAAAGCATTTTCTTTTTGTTTTAGACAACATTTCATGCACTGTTAAACATGTTAAAGCAAGTTGCAAGTGAAAATCTATGTCTATGACTGAGTTTTCATTACTGCTTATTTTGACCTCTGCTGGCTCTGAAAAGCTCATTTTCAACGTTCAATTCAGAATGTGATAAAACCAGTTCCAGCCACTAAAAAGCATTTTCTTTTTGTTTTAGACAACATTTCATGCACTGTTAAACATGTTAAAGCAAGTTGCAAGTGAAAATCTTTGTCTCTGACTGAGTTTGCATTACTGCTTATTTTGACCTCTGCTGGCTCTGAAAAGCTCATTTTCAACGTTCAATTCAGAATGTGATAAAACCAGTTCCAGCCATTAAAAAGCATTTTCTTTTTGTTTTAGACAACATTTCATGCACTGTTAAACATGTTAAAGCAAGTTGCAAGTGAAAATCTTTGTCTCTGACTGAGTTTGCATTACTGCTTATTTTGACCTCTGCTGGCTCTGAAAAGCTCATTTTCAACGTCCAATTCAGAATGTTATAAAACCAGATCCAGCTTCTAAAATGCATCATTCTTTTTGTTTTAGACAACATTTCATGCACTGTTAAACATGTTAAAGCAAGTTGCAAGTGAAAATCTTTTTCTCTGACTGAGTTTGCATTACTGCTTATTTTGACCTCTGCTGGCTCTGAAAAGCTCATTTTCAACGTCCAATACAGAATGTTATAAAACCAGATCCAGCTTCTAAAATGCATCATTCTTTTTGTTTTAGACAACATTTCATGCACTGTTAAACATGTTAAAGCAAGTTGCAAGTGAAAATCTTTGTCTCTGACTGAGTTTGCATTACTGCTTATTTTGACCTCTGCTGGCTCTGAAAAGCTCATTTTCAACGTTCAATTCAGAATGTGATAAAACCAGTTCCAGCCACTAAAAAGCATTTTCTTTTTGTTTTAGACAACATTTCATGCACTGTTAAACATGTTAAAGCAAGATGCAAGTGAAAATCTTTGTCTCTGACTGAGTTTGCATTACTGCTTATTTTGACCTCTGCTGGCTCTGAATAGGTCATTTTCAACGTTCAATTCAGAATGTTATAAAACCAGTTCCAGCCACTAAAAAGCACTTTCTTTTTGTTTTAGACAACATTTCATGCACTGTTAAACATGTTAAATCAAGTTGCAAGTAAAAATCTTTGTCTCTGACTGAGTTTGCATTACTGCTTATTTTGACCTCTGCTGGCTCTGAAAAGCTCATTTTCAACGTTCAATTCAGAATGTGATAAAACCAGTTCCAGCCACTAAAAAGCATTTTCTTTTTGTTTTAGACAACATTTCATGCACTTTTAAACATGTTAAAGCAAGTTGCAAGTGAAAATCTTTGTCTCTGACTGAGTTTGCATTACTGCTTATTTTGACCTCTGCTGGCTCTGAAAAGCTCATTTTCAACGTCCAAAACAGAATGTTATAAAACCAGATCCAGCTTCTAAAATGCATCATTCTTTTTGTTTTAGACAACATTTCATGCACTTTTAAACATGTTAAAGCAAGTTGCAAGTGAAAATCTTTGTCTCTGACTGAGTTTGCATTACTGCTTATTTTGACCTCTGCTGGCTCTGAAAAGCTCATTTTCAACGTCCAGAACAGAATGTTATAAAACCAGATCCAGCTTCTAAAATGCATCATTCTTTTTGTTTTAGACAACATTTCATGCACTGTTAAACATGTTAAAGCAAGTTGCAAGTGAAAATCTATGTCTCTGACTGAGTTTGCATTACTGCTTATTTTGACCTCTGCTGGCTCTGAAAAGCTCATTTTCAACGTTCAATTCAGAATGTGATAAAACCAGTTCCAGCCACTAAAAAGCATTTTCTTTTTGTTTTAGACAACATTTCATGCACTGTTAAACATGTTAAAGCAAGATGCAAGTGAAAATCTTTGTCTCTGACTGAGTTTGCATTACTGCTTATTTTGACCTCTGCTGGCTCTGAAAAGCTCATTTTCAACGTTCAATTCAGAATGTTATAAAACCAGATCCAGCTTCTAAAATGCATCATTCTTTTTGTTTTAGACAACATTTTATGCACTGTTAAACATGTTAAAGCAAGTTGCAAGTGAAAATCTTTTTCTCTGACTGAGTTTGCATTACTGCTTATTTTGACCTCTGCTGGCTCTGAAAAGCTCATTTTCAACGTCTAATACAGAATGTTATAAAACCAGATCCAGCTTCTAAAATGCATCATTCTTTTTGTTTTAGACAACATTTCATGCACTGTTAAACATGTGAAAGCAAGTTGCAAGTGAAAATCTATGTCTATGACTGAGTTTGCATTACTGCTTATTTTGACCTCTGCTGGCTCTGAAAAGCTCATTTTCAACGTTCAATTCAGATTGTGATAAAACCAGTTCCAGCCACTAAAAAGCATTTTCTTTTTGTTTTAGACAACATTTCATGCACTGTTAAACATGTTAAAGCAAGTTGCAAGTGAAAATCTTTGTCTCTGACTGAGTTTGCATTACTGCTTATTTTGACCTCTGCTGGCTCTGAAAAGCTCATTTTCAACGTTCAATTCAGAATGTGATAAAACCAGTTCCAGCCACTAAAAAGCATTTTCTTTTTGTTTTAGACAACATTTCATGCACTGTTAAACATGTTAAAGCAAGTTGCAAGTGAAAATCTTTGTCTCTGACTGAGTTTGCATTACTGCTTATTTTGACCTCTGCTGGCTCTGAAAAGCTCATTTTCAACGTTCAATTCAGAATGTGATAAAACCAGTTCCAGCCATTAAAAAGCATTTTCTTTTTGTTTTAGACAACATTTCATGCACTGTTAAACATGTTAAAGCAAGTTGCAGGTGAAAATCTTTTTCTCTGACTGAGTTTGCATTACTGCTTATTTTGACCTCTGCTGGCTCTGAAAAGCTCATTTTCAACGTCCAATACAGAATGTTATAAAACCAGATCCAGCTTCTAAAATGCATCATTCTTTTTGTTTTAGACAACATTTCATGCACTGTTAAACATGTTAAAGCAAGTTGCAAGTGAAAATCTTTTTCTCTGACTGAGTTTGCATTACTGCTTATTTTGACCTCTGCTGGCTCTGAAAAGCTCATTTTCAACGTCCAATACAGAATGTTATAAAACCAGATCCAGCTTTTAAAATGCATCATTCTTTTTGTTTTAGACAACATTTCATGCACTGTTAAACATGTGAAAGCAAGTTGCAAGTGAAAATCTATGTCTATGACTGAGTTTTCATTACTGCTTATTTTGACCTCTGCTGGCTCTGAAAAGCTCATTTTCAACGTTCAATTCAGAATGTGATAAAACCAGTTCCAGCCACTAAAAAGCATTTTCTTTTTGTTTTAGACAACATTTCATGCACTGTTAAACATGTTAAAGCAAGTTGCAAGTGAAAATCTATGTCTATGACTGAGTTTTCATTACTGCTTATTTTGACCTCTGCTGGCTCTGAAAAGCTCATTTTCAACGTTCAATTCAGAATGTGATAAAACCAGTTCCAGCCACTAAAAAGCATTTTCTTTTTGTTTTAGACAACATTTCATGCACTGTTAAACATGTTAAAGCAAGTTGCAAGTGAAAATCTTTGTCTCTGACTGAGTTTGCATTACTGCTTATTTTGACCTCTGCTGGCTCTGAAAAGCTCATTTTCAACGTTCAATTCAGAATGTGATAAAACCAGTTCCAGCCATTAAAAAGCATTTTCTTTTTGTTTTAGACAACATTTCATGCACTGTTAAACATGTTAAAGCAAGTTGCAAGTGAAAATCTTTTTCTCTGACTGAGTTTGCATTACTGCTTATTTTGACCTCTGCTGGCTCTGAAAAGCTCATTTTCAACGTCCAATACAGAATGTTATAAAACCAGATCCAGCTTCTAAAATGCATCATTCTTTTTGTTTTAGACAACATTTCATGCACTGTTAAACATGTTAAAGCAAGTTGCAAGTGAAAATCTTTTTCTCTGACTGAGTTTGCATTACTGCTTATTTTGACCTCTGCTGGCTCTGAAAAGCTCATTTTCAACGTCCAATACAGAATGTTATAAAACCAGATCCAGCTTTTAAAATGCATCATTCTTTTTGTTTTAGACAACATTTCATGCACTGTTAAACATGTTAAAGCAAGTTGCAAGTGAAAATCTTTGTCTCTGACTGAGTTTGCATTACTGCTTATTTTGACCTCTGCTGGCTCTGAAAAGCTCATTTTCAACGTTCAATTCAGAATGTTATAAAACCAGATCCAGCTTCTAAAATGCATCATTCTTTTTGTTTTAGACAACATTTCATGCACTGTTAAACATGTGAAAGCAAGTTGCAAGTGAAAATCTATGTCTATGACTGAGTTTTCATTACTGCTTATTTTGACCTCTGCTGGCTCTGAAAAGCTCATTTTCAACGTTCAATTCAGAATGTGATAAAACCAGTTCCAGCCACTAAAAAGCATTTTCTTTTTGTTTTAGACAACATTTCATGCACTGTTAAACATGTTAAAGCAAGTTGCAAGTGAAAATCTTTGTCTCTGACTGAGTTTGCATTACTGCTTATTTTGACCTCTGCTGGCTCTGAAAAGCTCATTTTCAACGTTCAATTCAGAATGTGATAAAAACAGTTCCAGCCACTAAAAAGCATTTTCTTTTTGTTTTAGACAACATTTCATGCACTGTTAAACATGTTAAAGCAAGTTGCAAGTGAAAATCTTTGTCTCTGACTGAGTTTGCATTACTGCTTATTTTGACCTCTGCTGGCTCTGAAAAGCTCATTTTCAACGTTCAATTCAGAATGTGATAAAACCAGTTCCAGCCACTAAAAAGCATTTTCTTTTTGTTTTAGACAACATTTCATGCACTGTTAAACATGTTAAAGCAAGATGCAAGTGAAAATCTTTGTCTCTGACTGAGTTTGCATTACTGCTTATTTTGACCTCTGCTGGCTCTGAATAGGTCATTTTCAACGTTCAATTCAGAATGTGATAAAACCAGTTCCAGCCACTAAAAAGCACTTTCTTTTTGTTTTAGACAACATTTCATGCACTGTTAAACATGTTAAAGCAAGTTGCAAGTAAAAATCTTTGTCTCTGACTGAGTTTGCATTACTGCTTATTTTGACCTCTGCTGGCTCTGAAAAGCTCATTTTCAACGTTCAATTCAGAATGTGATAAAACCAGTTCCAGCCACTAAAAAGCATTTTCTTTTTGTTTTAGACAACATTTCATGCACTTTTAAACATGTTAAAGCAAGTTGCAAGTGAAAATCTTTGTCTCTGACTGAGTTTGCATTACTGCTTATTTTGACCTCTGCTGGCTCTGAAAAGCTCATTTTCAACGTCCAAAACAGAATGTTATAAAACCAGATCCAGCTTCTAAAATGCATCATTCTTTTTGTTTTAGACAACATTTCATGCACTGTTAAACATGTTAAAGCAAGTTGCAAGTGAAAATCTTTGTCTCTGACTGAGTTTGCATTACTGCTTATTTTGACCTCTGCTGGCTCTGAAAAGCTCATTTTCAACGTTCAATTCAGAATGTGATAAAACCAGTTCCAGCCATTAAAAAGCATTTTCTTTTTGTTTTAGACAACATTTTATGCACTGTTAAACATGTTAAAGCAAGTTGCAAGTGAAAATCTTTTTCTCTGACTGAGTTTGCATTACTGCTTATTTTGACCTCTGCTGGCTCTGAAAAGCTCATTTTCAACGTCCAATACAGAATGTTATAAAACCAGATCCAGCTTCTAAAATGCATCATTCTTTTTGTTTTAGACAACATTTCATGCACTGTTAAACATGTTAAAGCAAGTTGCAAGTGAAAATCTTTGTCTCTGACTGAGTTTGCATTACTGCTTATTTTGACCTCTGCTGGCTCTGAAAAGCTCATTTTCAACGTTCAATTCAGAATGTGATAAAACCAGTTCCAGCCATTAAAGAGCATTTTCTTTTTGTTTTAGACAACATTTCATGCACTGTTAAACATGTTAAAGCAAGTTGCAAGTGAAAATCTTTTTCTCTGACTGAGTTTGCATTACTGCTTATTTTGACCTCTGCTGGCTCTGAAAAGCTCATTTTCAACGTCTAATACAGAATGTTATAAAACCAGATCCAGCTTCTAAAATGCATCATTCTTTTTGTTTTAGACAACATTTCATGCACTGTTAAACATGTGAAAGCAAGTTACAAGTGAAAATCTATGTCTATGACTGAGTTTGCATTACTGCTTATTTTGACCTCTGCTGGCTCTGAAAAGCTCATTTTCAACGTTCAATTCAGATTGTGATAAAACCAGTTCCAGCCACTAAAAAGCATTTTCTGTTTGTTTTAGACAACATTTCATGCACTGTTAAACATGTTAAAGCAAGTTGCAAGTGAAAATCTTTGTCTCTGACTGAGTTTGCATTACTGCTTATTTTGACCTCTGCTGGCTCTGAAAAGCTCATTTTCAACGTTCAATTCAGAATGTGATAAAAACAGTTCCAGCCACTAAAAAGCATTTTCTTTTTGTTTTAGACAACATTTCATGCACTGTTAAACATGTTAAAGCAAGTTGCAAGTGAAAATCTTTGTCTCTGACTGAGTTTGCATTACTGCTTATTTTGACCTCTGCTGGCTCTGAAAAGCTCATTTTCAACGTTCAATTCAGAATGTGATAAAACCAGTTTCAGCCACTAAAAAGCATTTTCTTTTTGTTTTAGACAACATTTCATGCACTGTTAAACATGTTAAAGCAAGATGCAAGTGAAAATCTTTGTCTCTGACTGAGTTTGCATTACTGCTTATTTTGACCTCTGCTGGCTCTGAATAGGTCATTTTCAACGTTCAATTCAGAATGTGATAAAACCAGTTCCAGCCACTAAAAAGCACTTTCTTTTTGTTTTAGACAACATTTCATGCACTGTTAAACATGTTAAAGCAAGTTGCAAGTAAAAATCTTTGTCTCTGACTGAGTTTGCATTACTGCTTATTTTGACCTCTGCTGGCTCTGAAAAGCTCATTTTCAACGTTCAATTCAGAATGTGATAAAACCAGTTCCAGCCACTAAAAAGCATTTTCTTTTTGTTTTAGACAACATTTCATGCACTTTTAAACATGTTAAAGCAAGTTGCAAGTGAAAATCTTTGTCTCTGACTGAGTTTGCATTACTGCTTATTTTGACCTCTGCTGGCTCTGAAAAGCTCATTTTCAACGTCCAAAACAGAATGTTATAAAACCAGATCCAGCTTCTAAAATGCATCATTCTTTTTGTTTTAGACAACATTTCATGCACTGTTAAACATGTTAAAGCAAGTTGCAAGTGAAAATCTTTGTCTCTGACTGAGTTTGCATTACTGCTTATTTTGACCTCTGCTGGCTCTGAAAAGCTCATTTTCAACGTTCAATTCAGAATGTGATAAAACCAGTTCCAGCCATTAAAAAGCATTTTCTTTTTGTTTTAGACAACATTTTATGCACTGTTAAACATGTTAAAGCAAGTTGCAAGTGAAAATCTTTTTCTCTGACTGAGTTTGCATTACTGCTTATTTTGACCTCTGCTGGCTCTGAAAAGCTCATTTTCAACGTCCAATACAGAATGTTATAAAACCAGATCCAGCTTCTAAAATGCATCATTCTTTTTGTTTTAGACAACATTTCATGCACTGTTAAACATGTTAAAGCAAGTTGCAAGTGAAAATCTTTGTCTCTGACTGAGTTTGCATTACTGCTTATTTTGACCTCTGCTGGCTCTGAAAAGCTCATTTTCAACGTTCAATTCAGAATGTGATAAAACCAGTTCCAGCCATTAAAGAGCATTTTCTTTTTGTTTTAGACAACATTTCATGCACTGTTAAACATGTTAAAGCAAGTTGCAAGTGAAAATCTTTTTCTCTGACTGAGTTTGCATTACTGCTTATTTTGACCTCTGCTGGCTCTGAAAAGCTCATTTTCAACGTCTAATACAGAATGTTATAAAACCAGATCCAGCTTCTAAAATGCATCATTCTTTTTGTTTTAGACAACATTTCATGCACTGTTAAACATGTGAAAGCAAGTTGCAAGTGAAAATCTATGTCTATGACTGAGTTTGCATTACTGCTTATTTTGACCTCTGCTGGCTCTGAAAAGCTCATTTTCAACGTTCAATTCAGATTGTGATAAAACCAGTTCCAGCCACTAAAAAGCATTTTCTGTTTGTTTTAGACAACATTTCATGCACTGTTAAACATGTTAAAGCAAGTTGCAAGTGAAAATCTTTGTCTCTGACTGAGTTTGCATTACTGCTTATTTTGACCTCTGCTGGCTCTGAAAAGCTCATTTTCAACGTTCAATTCAGAATGTGATAAAACCAGTTCCAGCCACTAAAAAGCATTTTCTTTTTGTTTTAGACAACATTTCATGCACTGTTAAACATGTTAAAGCAAGTTGCAAGTGAAAATCTTTGTCTCTGACTGAGTTTGCATTACTGCTTATTTTGACCTCTGCTGGCTCTGAAAAGCTCATTTTCAACGTTCAATTCAGAATGTGATAAAACCAGTTCCAGCCATTAAAAAGCATTTTCTTTTTGTTTTAGACAACATTTCATGCACTGTTAAACATGTTAAAGCAAGTTGCAGGTGAAAATCTTTTTCTCTGACTGAGTTTGCATTACTGCTTATTTTGACCTCTGCTGGCTCTGAAAAGCTCATTTTCAACGTCCAATACAGAATGTTATAAAACCAGATCCAGCTTCTAAAATGCATCATTCTTTTTGTTTTAGACAACATTTCATGCACTGTTAAACATGTTAAAGCAAGTTGCAAGTGAAAATCTTTTTCTCTGACTGAGTTTGCATTACTGCTTATTTTGACCTCTGCTGGCTCTGAAAAGCTCATTTTCAACGTCCAATACAGAATGTTATAAAACCAGATCCAGCTTTTAAAATGCATCATTCTTTTTGTTTTAGACAACATTTCATGCACTGTTAAACATGTTAAAGCAAGTTGCAAGTGAAAATCTTTGTCTCTGACTGAGTTTGCATTACTGCTTATTTTGACCTCTGCTGGCTCTGAAAAGCTCATTTTCAACGTTCAATTCAGAATGTGATAAAACCAGTTCCAGCCACTAAAAAGCATTTTCTTTTTGTTTTAGACAACATTTCATGCACTGTTAAACATGTTAAAGCAAGATGCAAGTGAAAATCTTTGTCTCTGACTGAGTTTGCATTACTGCTTATTTTGACCTCTGCTGGCTCTGAATAGCTCATTTTCAACGTTCAATTCAGAATGTGATAAAACCAGTTCCAGCCACTAAAAAGCACTTTCTTTTTGTTTTAGACAACATTTCATGCACTGTTAAACATGTTAAAGCAAGTTGCAAGTGAAAATCTTTGTCTCTGACTGAGTTTGCATTACTGCTTATTTTGACCTCTGCTGGCTCTGAAAAGCTCATTTTCAACGTTCAATTCAGAATGTGATAAAACCAGTTCCAGCCACTAAAAAGCATTTTCTTTTTGTTTTAGACAACATTTCATGCACTTTTAAACATGTTAAAGCAAGTTGCAAATGAAAATCTTTGTCTCTGACTGAGTTTGCATTACTGCTTATTTTGACCTCTGCTGGCTCTGAAAAGCTCATTTTCAACGTCCAAAACAGAATGTTTATAAAACCAGATCCAGCTTCTAAAATGCATCATTCTTTTTGTTTTAGACAACATTTCATGCACTGTTAAACATGTTAAAGCAAGTTGCAAGTGAAAATCTTTGTCTCTGACTGAGTTTGCATTACTGCTTATTTTGACCTCTGCTGGCTCTGAAAAGCTCATTTTCAACGTTCAATTCAGAATGTGATAAAACCAGTTCCAGCCACTAAAAAGCATTTTCTTTTTGTTTTAGACAACATTTTATGCACTGTTAAACATGTTAAAGCAAGTTGCAAGTGAAAATCTTTTTCTCTGACTGAGTTTGCATTACTGCTTATTTTGACCTCTGCTGGCTCTGAAAAGCTCATTTTCAACGTCCAATACAGAATGTTATAAAACCAGATCCAGCTTCTAAAATGCATCATTCTTTTTGTTTTAGACAACATTTCATGCACTGTTAAACATGTTAAAGCAAGTTGCAAGTGAAAATCTTTTTCTCTGACTGAGTTTGCATTACTGCTTATTTTGACCTCTGCTGGCTCTGAAAAGCTCATTTTCAACGTCCAATACAGAATGTTATAAAACCAGATCCAGCTTCTAAAATGCATCATTCTTTTTGTTTTAGACAACATTTCATGCACTGTTAAACATGTTAAAGCAAGTTGCAAGTGAAAATCTTTGTCTCTGACTGAGTTTGCATTACTGCTTATTTTGACCTCTGCTGGCTCTGAAAAGCTCATTTTCAACGTTCAATTCAGAATGTGATAAAACCAGTTCCAGCCACTAAAAAGCATTTTCTTTTTGTTTTAGACAACATTTCATGCACTGTTAAACATGTTAAAGCAAGATGCAAGTGAAAATCTTTGTCTCTGACTGAGTTTGCATTACTGCTTATTTTGACCTCTGCTGGCTCTGAATAGGTCATTTTCAACGTTCAATTCAGAATGTGATAAAACCAGTTCCAGCCACTAAAAAGCACTTTCTTTTTGTTTTAGACAACATTTCATGCACTGTTAAACATGTTAAAGCAAGTTGCAAGTGAAAATCTTTGTCTCTGACTGAGTTTGCATTACTGCTTATTTTGACCTCTGCTGGCTCTGAAAAGCTCATTTTTCAACGTTCAATTCAGAATGTGATAAAACCAGTTCCAGCCACTAAAAAGCATTTTCTTTTTGTTTTAGACAACATTTCATGCACTTTTAAACATGTTAAAGCAAGTTGCAAGTGAAAATCTTTGTCTCTGACTGAGTTTGCATTACTGCTTATTTTGACCTCTGCTGGCTCTGAAAAGCTCATTTTCAACGTTCAATTCAGAATGTGATAAAACCAGTTCCAGCCACTAAAAAGCATTTTCTTTTTGTTTTAGACAACATTTCATGCACTGTTAAACATGTTAAAGCAAGTTGCAAGTGAAAATCTTTGTCTCTGACTGAGTTTGCATTACTGCTTATTTTGACCTCTGCTGGCTCTGAAAAGCTCATTTTCAACGTTCAATTCAGAATGTGATAAAACCAGTTCCAGCCATTAAAAAGCATTTTCTTTTTGTTTTAGACAACATTTCATGCACTGTTAAAGATGTTAAAGCAAGTTGCAGGTGAAAATCTTTTTCTCTGACTGAGTTTGCATTACTGCTTATTTTGACCTCTGCTGGCTCTGAAAAGCTCATTTTCAACGTCCAATACAGAATGTTATAAAACCAGATCCAGCTTCTAAAATGCATCATTCTTTTTGTTTTAGACAACATTTCATGCACTGTTAAACATGTTAAAGCAAGTTGCAAGTGAAAATCTTTTTCTCTGACTGAGTTTGCATTACTGCTTATTTTGACCTCTGCTGGCTCTGAAAAGCTCATTTTCAACGTCCAATACAGAATGTTATAAAACCAGATCCAGCTTTTAAAATGCATCATTCTTTTTGTTTTAGACAACATTTCATGCACTGTTAAACATGTGAAAGCAAGTTGCAAGTGAAAATCTATGTCTATGACTGAGTTTTCATTACTGCTTATTTTGACCTCTGCTGGCTCTGAAAAGCTCATTTTCAACGTTCAATTCAGAATGTGATAAAACCAGTTCCAGCCACTAAAAAGCATTTTCTTTTTGTTTTAGACAACATTTCATGCACTGTTAAACATGTTAAAGCAAGTTGCAAGTGAAAATCTTTGTCTCTGACTGAGTTTGCATTACTGCTTATTTTGACCTCTGCTGGCTCTGAAAAGCTCATTTTCAACGTTCAATTCAGAATGTGATAAAACCAGTTCCAGCCACTAAAAAGCATTTTCTTTTTGTTTTAGACAACATTTCATGCACTGTTAAATATGTTTAAGAAAGTTGCAAGTGAAAATCTATGTCTCTGACTGAGTTTGCATTACTGCTTATTTTGACCTCTGCTGGCTCTGAAAAGCTCATTTTCAACGTTCAATTCAGAATGTGATAAAACCAGTTCCAGCCACTAAAAAGCATTTTCTTTTTGTTTTAGACAACATTTCATGCACTGTTAAACATGTTAAAGCAAGTTGCAAGTGAAAATCTTTGTCTCTGACTGAGATTGCATTACTGCTTATTTTGACCTCTGCTGGCTCTGAAAAGCTCATTTTCAACGTTCAATTCAGAATGTGATAAAACCAGTTCCAGCCACTAAAAAGCATTTTCTTTTTGTTTTAGACAACATTTCATGCACTGTTAAACATGTTAAAGCAAGTTGCAAGTGAAAATCTATGTCTATGACTGAGTTTGCATTACTGCTTATTGTGACCTCTGCTGGCTCTGAAAAGCTCATTTTTAACGTTCAATTCAGAATGTGATAAAACCAGTTCCAGCCACTAAAAAGCATTTTCTTTTTGTTTTAGACAACATTTCATGCACTGTTAAATATGTTTAAGAAAGTTGCAAGTGAAAACCTATGTCTCTGACTGAGTTTGCATTACTGCTTATTTTGACCTCTGCTGGCTCTGAAAAGCTCATTTTCAACGTCCAATACAGAATGTTATAAAACCAGATCCAGCTTCTAAAATGCATCATTCTTTTTGTTTTAGACAACATTTCATGCACTGTTAAACATGTTAAAGCAAGTTGCAAGTGAAAATCTTTTTCTCTGACTGAGTTTGCATTACTGCTTATTTTGACCTCTGCTGGCTCTGAAAAGCTCATTTTCAACGTCCAATACAGAATGTTATAAAACCAGATCCAGCTTCTAAAATGCATCATTCTTTTTGTTTTAGACAACATTTCATGCACTGTTAAACATGTTAAAGCAAGTTGCAAGTGAAAATCTTTGTCTCTGACTGAGTTTGCATTACTGCTTATTTTGACCTCTGCTGGCTCTGAAAAGCTCATTTTCAACGTTCAATTCAGAATGTGATAAAACCAGTTCCAGCCACTAAAAAGCATTTTCTTTTTGTTTTAGACAACATTTCATGCACTGTTAAACATGTTAAAGCAAGTTGCAAGTGAAAATCTTTGTCTCTGACTGAGTTTGCATTACTGCTTATTTTGACCTCTGCTGGCTCTGAAAAGCTCATTTTCAACGTTCAATTCAGAATGTGATAAAAACAGTTCCAGCCACTAAAAAGCATTTTCTTTTTGTTTTAGACAACATTTCATGCACTGTTAAACATGTTAAAGCAAGTTGCAGGTGAAAATCTTTTTCTCTGACTGAGTTTGCATTACTGCTTATTTTGACCTCTGCTGGCTCTGAAAAGCTCATTTTCAACGTCCAATACAGAATGTTATAAAACCAGATCCAGCTTCTAAAATGCATCATTCTTTTTGTTTTAGACAACATTTCATGCACTGTTAAACATGTTTAAGCAAGTTGCAAGTGAAAATCTTTTTCTCTGACTGAGTTTGCATTACTGCTTATTTTGACCTCTGCTGGCTCTGAAAAGCTCATTTTCAACGTCCAATACAGAATGTTATAAAACCAGATCTAGCTTTTAAAATGCATCATTCTTTTTGTTTTAGACAACATTTCATGCACTGTTAAACATGTTAAAGCAAGTTGCAAGTGAAAATCTTTGTCTCTGACTGAGTTTGCATTACTGCTTATTTTGACCTCTGCTGGCTCTGAAAAGCTCATTTTCAACGTTCAATTCAGAATGTGATAAAACCAGTTCCAGCCACTAAAAAGCATTTTCTTTTTGTTTTAGACAACATTTCATGCACTGTTAAACATGTTAAAGCAAGATGCAAGTGAAAATCTTTGTCTCTGACTGAGTTTGCATTACTGCTTATTTTGACCTCTGCTGGCTCTGAATAGCTCATTTTCAACGTTCAATTCAGAATGTGATAAAACCAGTTCCAGCCACTAAAAAGCACTTTCTTTTTGTTTTAGACAACATTTCATGCACTGTTAAACATGTTAAAGCAAGTTGCAAGTGAAAATCTTTTTCTCTGACTGAGTTTGCATTACTGCTTATTTTGACCTCTGCTGGCTCTGAAAAGCTCATTTTCAACGTTCAATTCAGAATGTGATAAAACCAGTTCCAGCCACTAAAAAGCATTTTCTTTTTGTTTTAGACAACATTTCATGCACTGTTAAACATGTTAAAGCAAGATGCAAGTGAAAATCTTTGTCTCTGACTGAGTTTGCATTACTGCTTATTTTGACCTCTGCTGGCTCTGAATAGGTCATTTTCAACGTTCAATTCAGAATGTGATAAAACCAGTTCCAGCCACTAAAAAGCACTTTCTTTTTGTTTTAGACAACATTTCATGCACTGTTAAACATGTTAAAGCAAGTTGCAAGTAAAAATCTTTGTCTCTGACTGAGTTTGCATTACTGCTTATTTTGACCTCTGCTGGCTCTGAAAAGCTCATTTTCAACGTTCAATTCAGAATGTGATAAAACCAGTTCCAGCCACTAAAAAGCATTTTCTTTTTGTTTTAGACAACATTTCATGCACTTTTAAACATGTTAAAGCAAGTTGCAAGTGAAAATCTTTGTCTCTGACTGAGTTTGCATTACTGCTTATTTTGACCTCTGCTGGCTCTGAAAAGCTCATTTTCAACGTCCAAAACAGAATGTTATAAAACCAGATCCAGCTTCTAAAATGCATCATTCTTTTTGTTTTAGACAACATTTCATGCACTGTTAAACATGTTAAAGCAAGTTGCAAGTGAAAATCTATGTCTCTGACTGAGTTTTCATTACTGCTTATTTTGACCTCTGCTGGCTCTGAAAAGCTCATTTTCAACGTTCAATTCAGAATGTGATAAAACCAGTTCCAGCCACTAAAAAGCATTTTCTTTTTGTTTTAGACAACATTTCATGCACTGTTAAACATGTTAAAGCAAGATGCAAGTGAAAATCTTTGTCTCTGACTGAGTTTGCATTACTGCTTATTTTGACCTCTGCTGGCTCTGAAAAGCTCATTTTCAACGTTCAATTCAGAATGTTATAAAACCAGATCCAGCTTCTAAAATGCATCATTCTTTTTGTTTTAGACAACATTTCATGCACTGTTAAACATGTGAAAGCAAGTTGCAAGTGAAAATCTATGTCTATGACTGAGTTTTCATTACTGCTTATTTTGACCTCTGCTGGCTCTGAATAGCTCATTTTCAACGTTCAATTCAGAATGTTATAAAACCAGATCCAGCTTCTAAAATGCATCATTCTTTTTGTTTTAGACAACATTTCATGCACTGTTAAACATGTGAAAGCAAGTTGCAAGTGAAAATCTATGTCTATGACTGAGTTTGCATTACTGCTTATTTTGACCTCTGCTGGCTCTGAAAAGCTCATTTTCAACGTTCAACTCAGAATGTGATAAAACCAGTTCCAGCCACTAAAAAGCATTTTCTTTTTGTTTTAGACAACATTTAATGCACTGTTAAACATGTTAAAGCAAGTTGCAAGTGAAAATCTTTGTCTCTGACTGAGTTTGCATTACTGCTTATTTTGACCTCTGCTGGCTCTGAAAAGCTCATTTTCAACGTTCAATTCAGAATGTGATAAAACCAGTTCCAGCCATTAAAAAGCATTTTCTTTTTGTTTTAGACAACATTTCATGCACTGTTAAACATGTTAAAGCAAGTTGCAGGTGAAAATCTTTTTCTCTGACTGAGTTTGCATTACTGCTTATTTTGACCTCTGCTGGCTCTGAAAAGCTCATTTTCAACGTCCAATACAGAATGTTATAAAACCAGATCCAGCTTCTAAAATGCATCATTCTTTTTGTTTTAGACAACATTTCATGCACTGTTAAACATGTTAAAGCAAGTTGCAAGTGAAAATCTTTTTCTCTGACTGAGTTTGCATTACTGCTTATTTTGACCTCTGCTGGCTCTGAAAAGCTCATTTTCAACGTCCAATACAGAATGTTATAAAACCAGATCCAGCTTTTAAAATGCATCATTCTTTTTGTTTTAGACAACATTTCATGCACTGTTAAACATGTGAAAGCAAGTTGCAAGTGAAAATCTATGTCTATGACTGAGTTTTCATTACTGCTTATTTTGACCTCTGCTGGCTCTGAAAAGCTCATTTTCAACGTTCAATTCAGAATGTGATAAAACCAGTTCCAGCCACTAAAAAGCATTTTCTTTTTGTTTTAGACAACATTTCATGCACTGTTAAACATGTTAAAGCAAGTTGCAAGTGAAAATCTTTGTCTCTGACTGAGTTTGCATTACTGCTTATTTTGACCTCTGCTGGCTCTGAAAAGCTCATTTTCAACGTTCAATTCAGAATGTGATAAAACCAGTTCCAGCCACTAAAAAGCATTTTCTTTTTGTTTTAGACAACATTTCATGCACTGTTAAACATGTTAAAGCAAGTTGCAAGTGAAAATCTTTGTCTCTGACTGAGTTTGCATTACTGCTTATTTTGACCTCTGCTGGCTCTGAAAAGCTCATTTTCAACGTTCAATTCAGAATGTGATAAAACCAGTTCCAGCCACTAAAAAGCATTTTCTTTTTGTTTTAGACAACATTTCATGCACTGTTAAACATGTTAAAGCAAGTTGCAAGTGAAAATCTATGTCTATGACTGAGTTTGCATTACTGCTTATTGTGACCTCTGCTGGCTCTGAAAAGCTCATTTTCAACGTCCAATACAGAATGTTATAAAACCAGATCCAGCTTCTAAAATGCATCATTCTTTTTGTTTTAGACAACATTTCATGCACTGTTAAATATGTTTAAGAAAGTTGCAAGTGAAAATCTATGTCTCTGACTGAGTTTGCATTACTGCTTATTTTGACCTCTGCTGGCTCTGAAAAGCTCATTTTCAACGTTCAATTCAGAATGTGATAAAACCAGTTCCAGCCACTAAAAAGCATTTTCTTTTTGTTTTAGACAACATTTCATGCACTTTTAAACATGTTAAAGCAAGTTGCAAGTGAAAATCTTTGTCTCTGACTGAGTTTGCATTACTGCTTATTTTGACCTCTGCTGGCTCTGAAAAGCTCATTTTCAACGTCCAAAACAGAATGTTATAAAACCAGATCCAGCTTCTAAAATGCATCATTCTTTTTGTTTTAGACAACATTTCATGCACTGTTAAACATGTTAAAGCAAGTTGCAAGTGAAAATCTATGTCTCTGACTGAGTTTGCATTACTGCTTATTTTGACCTCTGCTGGCTCTGAAAAGCTCATTTTCAACGTTCAATTCAGAATGTGACAAAACCAGTTCCAGCCACTAAAAAGCATTTTCTTTTTGTTTTAGACAACATTTCATGCACTGTTAAACATGTTAAAGCAAGATGCAAGTGAAAATCTTTGTCTCTGACTGAGTTTGCATTACTGCTTATTTTGACCTCTGCTGGCTCTGAAAAGCTCATTTTCAACGTTCAATTCAGAATGTTATAAAACCAGATCCAGCTTCTAAAATGCATCATTCTTTTTGTTTTAGACAACATTTCATGCACTGTTAAACATGTTAAAGCAAGTTGCAAGTGAAAATCTTTTTCTCTGACTGAGTTTGCATTACTGCTTATTTTGACCTCTGCTGGCTCTGAAAAGCTCATTTTCAACGTCCAATACAGAATGTTATAAAACCAGATCCAGCTTCTAAAATGCATCATTCTTTTTGTTTTAGACAACATTTCATGCACTGTTAAACATGTTAAAGCAAGTTGCAAGTGAAAATCTTTGTCTCTGACTGAGTTTGCATTACTGCTTATTTTGACCTCTGCTGGCTCTGAAAAGCTCATTTTCAACGTTCAATTCAGAATGTGATAAAACCAGTTCCAGCCATTAAAGAGCATTTTCTTTTTGTTTTAGACAACATTTCATGCACTGTTAAACATGTTAAAGCAAGTTGCAAGTGAAAATCTTTTTCTCTGACTGAGTTTGCATTACTGCTTATTTTGACCTCTGCTGGCTCTGAAAAGCTCATTTTCAACGTCTAATACAGAATGTTATAAAACCAGATCCAGCTTCTAAAATGCATCATTCTTTTTGTTTTAGACAACATTTCATGCACTGTTAAACATGTGAAAGCAAGTTGCAAGTGAAAATCTATGTCTATGACTGAGTTTGCATTACTGCTTATTTTGACCTCTGCTGGCTCTGAAAAGCTCATTTTCAACGTTCAATTCAGATTGTGATAAAACCAGTTCCAGCCACTAAAAAGCATTTTCTGTTTGTTTTAGACAACATTTCATGCACTGTTAAACATGTTAAAGCAAGTTGCAAGTGAAAATCTTTGTCTCTGACTGAGTTTGCATTACTGCTTATTTTGACCTCTGCTGGCTCTGAAAAGCTCATTTTCAACGTTCAATTCAGAATGTGATAAAACCAGTTCCAGCCACTAAAAAGCATTTTCTTTTTGTTTTAGACAACATTTCATGCACTGTTAAACATGTTAAAGCAAGTTGCAAGTGAAAATCTTTGTCTCTGACTGAGTTTGCATTACTGCTTATTTTGACCTCTGCTGGCTCTGAAAAGCTCATTTTCAACGTTCAATTCAGAATGTGATAAAACCAGTTCCAGCCATTAAAAAGCATTTTCTTTTTGTTTTAGACAACATTTCATGCACTGTTAAACATGTTAAAGCAAGTTGCAGGTGAAAATCTTTTTCTCTGACTGAGTTTGCATTACTGCTTATTTTGACCTCTGCTGGCTCTGAAAAGCTCATTTTCAACGTCCAATACAGAATGTTATAAAACCAGATCCAGCTTCTAAAATGCATCATTCTTTTTGTTTTAGACAACATTTCATGCACTGTTAAACATGTTAAAGCAAGTTGCAAGTGAAAATCTTTTTCTCTGACTGAGTTTGCATTACTGCTTATTTTGACCTCTGCTGGCTCTGAAAAGCTCATTTTCAACGTCCAATACAGAATGTTATAAAACCAGATCCAGCTTTTAAAATGCATCATTCTTTTTGTTTTAGACAACATTTCATGCACTGTTAAACATGTTAAAGCAAGTTGCAAGTGAAAATCTTTGTCTCTGACTGAGTTTGCATTACTGCTTATTTTGACCTCTGCTGGCTCTGAAAAGCTCATTTTCAACGTTCAATTCAGAATGTGATAAAACCAGTTCCAGCCACTAAAAAGCATTTTCTTTTTGTTTTAGACAACATTTCATGCACTGTTAAACATGTTAAAGCAAGATGCAAGTGAAAATCTTTGTCTCTGACTGAGTTTGCATTACTGCTTATTTTGACCTCTGCTGGCTCTGAATAGCTCATTTTCAACGTTCAATTCAGAATGTGATAAAACCAGTTCCAGCCACTAAAAAGCACTTTCTTTTTGTTTTAGACAACATTTCATGCACTGTTAAACATGTTAAAGCAAGTTGCAAGTGAAAATCTTTGTCTCTGACTGAGTTTGCATTACTGCTTATTTTGACCTCTGCTGGCTCTGAAAAGCTCATTTTCAACGTTCAATTCAGAATGTGATAAAACCAGTTCCAGCCACTAAAAAGCATTTTCTTTTTGTTTTAGACAACATTTCATGCACTTTTAAACATGTTAAAGCAAGTTGCAAATGAAAATCTTTGTCTCTGACTGAGTTTGCATTACTGCTTATTTTGACCTCTGCTGGCTCTGAAAAGCTCATTTTCAACGTCCAAAACAGAATGTTTATAAAACCAGATCCAGCTTCTAAAATGCATCATTCTTTTTGTTTTAGACAACATTTCATGCACTGTTAAACATGTTAAAGCAAGTTGCAAGTGAAAATCTTTGTCTCTGACTGAGTTTGCATTACTGCTTATTTTGACCTCTGCTGGCTCTGAAAAGCTCATTTTCAACGTTCAATTCAGAATGTGATAAAACCAGTTCCAGCCACTAAAAAGCATTTTCTTTTTGTTTTAGACAACATTTTATGCACTGTTAAACATGTTAAAGCAAGTTGCAAGTGAAAATCTTTTTCTCTGACTGAGTTTGCATTACTGCTTATTTTGACCTCTGCTGGCTCTGAAAAGCTCATTTTCAACGTCCAATACAGAATGTTATAAAACCAGATCCAGCTTCTAAAATGCATCATTCTTTTTGTTTTAGACAACATTTCATGCACTGTTAAACATGTTAAAGCAAGTTGCAAGTGAAAATCTTTTTCTCTGACTGAGTTTGCATTACTGCTTATTTTGACCTCTGCTGGCTCTGAAAAGCTCATTTTCAACGTCCAATACAGAATGTTATAAAACCAGATCCAGCTTCTAAAATGCATCATTCTTTTTGTTTTAGACAACATTTCATGCACTGTTAAACATGTTAAAGCAAGTTGCAAGTGAAAATCTTTGTCTCTGACTGAGTTTGCATTACTGCTTATTTTGACCTCTGCTGGCTCTGAAAAGCTCATTTTCAACGTTCAATTCAGAATGTGATAAAACCAGTTCCAGCCACTAAAAAGCATTTTCTTTTTGTTTTAGACAACATTTCATGCACTGTTAAACATGTTAAAGCAAGATGCAAGTGAAAATCTTTGTCTCTGACTGAGTTTGCATTACTGCTTATTTTGACCTCTGCTGGCTCTGAATAGGTCATTTTCAACGTTCAATTCAGAATGTGATAAAACCAGTTCCAGCCACTAAAAAGCACTTTCTTTTTGTTTTAGACAACATTTCATGCACTGTTAAACATGTTAAAGCAAGTTGCAAGTGAAAATCTTTGTCTCTGACTGAGTTTGCATTACTGCTTATTTTGACCTCTGCTGGCTCTGAAAAGCTCATTTTTCAACGTTCAATTCAGAATGTGATAAAACCAGTTCCAGCCACTAAAAAGCATTTTCTTTTTGTTTTAGACAACATTTCATGCACTTTTAAACATGTTAAAGCAAGTTGCAAGTGAAAATCTTTGTCTCTGACTGAGTTTGCATTACTGCTTATTTTGACCTCTGCTGGCTCTGAAAAGCTCATTTTCAACGTTCAATTCAGAATGTGATAAAACCAGTTCCAGCCACTAAAAAGCATTTTCTTTTTGTTTTAGACAACATTTCATGCACTGTTAAACATGTTAAAGCAAGTTGCAAGTGAAAATCTTTGTCTCTGACTGAGTTTGCATTACTGCTTATTTTGACCTCTGCTGGCTCTGAAAAGCTCATTTTCAACGTTCAATTCAGAATGTGATAAAACCAGTTCCAGCCATTAAAAAGCATTTTCTTTTTGTTTTAGACAACATTTCATGCACTGTTAAAGATGTTAAAGCAAGTTGCAGGTGAAAATCTTTTTCTCTGACTGAGTTTGCATTACTGCTTATTTTGACCTCTGCTGGCTCTGAAAAGCTCATTTTCAACGTCCAATACAGAATGTTATAAAACCAGATCCAGCTTCTAAAATGCATCATTCTTTTTGTTTTAGACAACATTTCATGCACTGTTAAACATGTTAAAGCAAGTTGCAAGTGAAAATCTTTTTCTCTGACTGAGTTTGCATTACTGCTTATTTTGACCTCTGCTGGCTCTGAAAAGCTCATTTTCAACGTCCAATACAGAATGTTATAAAACCAGATCCAGCTTTTAAAATGCATCATTCTTTTTGTTTTAGACAACATTTCATGCACTGTTAAACATGTGAAAGCAAGTTGCAAGTGAAAATCTATGTCTATGACTGAGTTTTCATTACTGCTTATTTTGACCTCTGCTGGCTCTGAAAAGCTCATTTTCAACGTTCAATTCAGAATGTGATAAAACCAGTTCCAGCCACTAAAAAGCATTTTCTTTTTGTTTTAGACAACATTTCATGCACTGTTAAACATGTTAAAGCAAGTTGCAAGTGAAAATCTTTGTCTCTGACTGAGTTTGCATTACTGCTTATTTTGACCTCTGCTGGCTCTGAAAAGCTCATTTTCAACGTTCAATTCAGAATGTGATAAAACCAGTTCCAGCCACTAAAAAGCATTTTCTTTTTGTTTTAGACAACATTTCATGCACTGTTAAATATGTTTAAGAAAGTTGCAAGTGAAAATCTATGTCTCTGACTGAGTTTGCATTACTGCTTATTTTGACCTCTGCTGGCTCTGAAAAGCTCATTTTCAACGTTCAATTCAGAATGTGATAAAACCAGTTCCAGCCACTAAAAAGCATTTTCTTTTTGTTTTAGACAACATTTCATGCACTGTTAAACATGTTAAAGCAAGTTGCAAGTGAAAATCTTTGTCTCTGACTGAGATTGCATTACTGCTTATTTTGACCTCTGCTGGCTCTGAAAAGCTCATTTTCAACGTTCAATTCAGAATGTGATAAAACCAGTTCCAGCCACTAAAAAGCATTTTCTTTTTGTTTTAGACAACATTTCATGCACTGTTAAACATGTTAAAGCAAGTTGCAAGTGAAAATCTATGTCTATGACTGAGTTTGCATTACTGCTTATTGTGACCTCTGCTGGCTCTGAAAAGCTCATTTTTAACGTTCAATTCAGAATGTGATAAAACCAGTTCCAGCCACTAAAAAGCATTTTCTTTTTGTTTTAGACAACATTTCATGCACTGTTAAATATGTTTAAGAAAGTTGCAAGTGAAAACCTATGTCTCTGACTGAGTTTGCATTACTGCTTATTTTGACCTCTGCTGGCTCTGAAAAGCTCATTTTCAACGTCCAATACAGAATGTTATAAAACCAGATCCAGCTTCTAAAATGCATCATTCTTTTTGTTTTAGACAACATTTCATGCACTGTTAAACATGTTAAAGCAAGTTGCAAGTGAAAATCTTTTTCTCTGACTGAGTTTGCATTACTGCTTATTTTGACCTCTGCTGGCTCTGAAAAGCTCATTTTCAACGTCCAATACAGAATGTTATAAAACCAGATCCAGCTTCTAAAATGCATCATTCTTTTTGTTTTAGACAACATTTCATGCACTGTTAAACATGTTAAAGCAAGTTGCAAGTGAAAATCTTTGTCTCTGACTGAGTTTGCATTACTGCTTATTTTGACCTCTGCTGGCTCTGAAAAGCTCATTTTCAACGTTCAATTCAGAATGTGATAAAACCAGTTCCAGCCACTAAAAAGCATTTTCTTTTTGTTTTAGACAACATTTCATGCACTGTTAAACATGTTAAAGCAAGTTGCAAGTGAAAATCTTTGTCTCTGACTGAGTTTGCATTACTGCTTATTTTGACCTCTGCTGGCTCTGAAAAGCTCATTTTCAACGTTCAATTCAGAATGTGATAAAAACAGTTCCAGCCACTAAAAAGCATTTTCTTTTTGTTTTAGACAACATTTCATGCACTGTTAAACATGTTAAAGCAAGTTGCAGGTGAAAATCTTTTTCTCTGACTGAGTTTGCATTACTGCTTATTTTGACCTCTGCTGGCTCTGAAAAGCTCATTTTCAACGTCCAATACAGAATGTTATAAAACCAGATCCAGCTTCTAAAATGCATCATTCTTTTTGTTTTAGACAACATTTCATGCACTGTTAAACATGTTAAAGCAAGTTGCAAGTGAAAATCTTTTTCTCTGACTGAGTTTGCATTACTGCTTATTTTGACCTCTGCTGGCTCTGAAAAGCTCATTTTCAACGTCCAATACAGAATGTTATAAAACCAGATCTAGCTTTTAAAATGCATCATTCTTTTTGTTTTAGACAACATTTCATGCACTGTTAAACATGTTAAAGCAAGTTGCAAGTGAAAATCTTTGTCTCTGACTGAGTTTGCATTACTGCTTATTTTGACCTCTGCTGGCTCTGAAAAGCTCATTTTCAACGTTCAATTCAGAATGTGATAAAACCAGTTCCAGCCACTAAAAAGCATTTTCTTTTTGTTTTAGACAACATTTCATGCACTGTTAAACATGTTAAAGCAAGATGCAAGTGAAAATCTTTGTCTCTGACTGAGTTTGCATTACTGCTTATTTTGACCTCTGCTGGCTCTGAATAGCTCATTTTCAACGTTCAATTCAGAATGTGATAAAACCAGTTCCAGCCACTAAAAAGCACTTTCTTTTTGTTTTAGACAACATTTCATGCACTGTTAAACATGTTAAAGCAAGTTGCAAGTGAAAATCTTTTTCTCTGACTGAGTTTGCATTACTGCTTATTTTGACCTCTGCTGGCTCTGAAAAGCTCATTTTCAACGTTCAATTCAGAATGTGATAAAACCAGTTCCAGCCACTAAAAAGCATTTTCTTTTTGTTTTAGACAACATTTCATGCACTGTTAAACATGTTAAAGCAAGATGCAAGTGAAAATCTTTGTCTCTGACTGAGTTTGCATTACTGCTTATTT
The DNA here is from genome assembly GCF_052040795.2 of Danio rerio. Lineage (NCBI taxonomy): Eukaryota > Metazoa > Chordata > Actinopteri > Cypriniformes > Danionidae > Danio > Danio rerio. Next base: position 37,604,702 of record NC_141041.1, read on the forward strand.
TGACCTCTGCTGGCTCTGAATAGGTCATTTTCAACGTTCAATTCAGAATGTGATAAAACCAGTTCCAGCCACTAAAAAGCACTTTCTTTTTGTTTTAGACAACATTTCATGCACTGTTAAACATGTTAAAGCAAGTTGCAAGTAAAAATCTTTGTCTCTGACTGAGTTTGCATTACTGCTTATTTTGACCTCTGCTGGCTCTGAAAAGCTCATTTTCAATGTTCAATTCAGAATGTGATAAAACCAGTTCCAGCCACTAAAAAGCATTTTCTTTTTGTTTTAGACAACATTTCATGCACTTTTAAACATGTTAAAGCAAGTTGCAAGTGAAAATCTTTGTCTCTGACTGAGTTTGCATTACTGCTTATTTTGACCTCTGCTGGCTCTGAAAAGCTCATTTTCAACGTCCAAAACAGAATGTTATAAAACCAGATCCAGCTTCTAAAATGCATCATTCTTTTTGTTTTAGACAACATTTCATGCACTGTTAAACATGTTAAAGCAAGTTGCAAGTGAAAATCTATGTCTCTGACTGAGTTTTCATTACTGCTTATTTTGACCTCTGCTGGCTCTGAAAAGCTCATTTTCAACGTTCAATTCAGAATGTGATAAAACCAGTTCCAGCCACTAAAAAGCATTTTCTTTTTGTTTTAGACAACATTTCATGCACTGTTAAACATGTTAAAGCAAGATGCAAGTGAAAATCTTTGTCTCTGACTGAGTTTGCATTACTGCTTATTTTGACCTCTGCTGGCTCTGAAAAGCTCATTTTCAACGTTCAATTCAGAATGTTATAAAACCAGATCCAGCTTCTAAAATGCATCATTCTTTTTGTTTTAGACAACATTTCATGCACTGTTAAACATGTGAAAGCAAGTTGCAAGTGAAAATCTATGTCTATGACTGAGTTTTCATTACTGCTTATTTTGACCTCTGCTGGCTCTGAATAGCTCATTTTCAACGTTCAATTCAGAATGTTATAAAACCAGATCCAGCTTCTAAAATGCATCATTCTTTTTGTTTTAGACAACATTTCATGCACTGTTAAACATGTGAAAGCAAGTTGCAAGTGAAAATCTATGTCTATGACTGAGTTTGCATTACTGCTTATTTTGACCTCTGCTGGCTCTGAAAAGCTCATTTTCAACGTTCAACTCAGAATGTGATAAAACCAGTTCCAGCCACTAAAAAGCATTTTCTTTTTGTTTTAGACAACATTTCATGCACTGTTAAACATGTTAAAGCAAGTTGCAAGTGAAAATCTTTGTCTCTGACTGAGTTTGCATTACTGCTTATTTTGACCTCTGCTGGCTCTGAAAAGCTCATTTTCAACGTTCAATTCAGAATGTGATAAAACCAGTTCCAGCCATTAAAAAGCATTTTCTTTTTGTTTTAGACAACATTTCATGCACTGTTAAACATGTTAAAGCAAGTTGCAGGTGAAAATCTTTTTCTCTGACTGAGTTTGCATTACTGCTTATTTTGACCTCTGCTGGCTCTGAAAAGCTCATTTTCAACGTCCAATACAGAATGTTATAAAACCAGATCCAGCTTCTAAAATGCATCATTCTTTTTGTTTTAGACAACATTTCATGCACTGTTAAACATGTTAAAGCAAGTTGCAAGTGAAAATCTTTTTCTCTGACTGAGTTTGCATTACTGCTTATTTTGACCTCTGCTGGCTCTGAAAAGCTCATTTTCAACGTCCAATACAGAATGTTATAAAACCAGATCCAGCTTTTAAAATGCATCATTCTTTTTGTTTTAGACAACATTTCATGCACTGTTAAACATGTGAAAGCAAGTTGCAAGTGAAAATCTATGTCTATGACTGAGTTTTCATTACTGCTTATTTTGACCTCTGCTGGCTCTGAAAAGCTCATTTTCAACGTTCAATTCAGAATGTGATAAAACCAGTTCCAGCCACTAAAAAGCATTTTCTTTTTGTTTTAGACAACATTTCATGCACTGTTAAACATGTTAAAGCAAGTTGCAAGTGAAAATCTTTGTCTCTGACTGAGTTTGCATTACTGCTTATTTTGACCTCTGCTGGCTCTGAAAAGCTCATTTTCAACGTTCAATTCAGAATGTGATAAAACCAGTTCCAGCCACTAAAAAGCATTTTCTTTTTGTTTTAGACAACATTTCATGCACTGTTAAACATGTTAAAGCAAGTTGCAAGTGAAAATCTTTGTCTCTGACTGAGTTTGCATTACTGCTTATTTTGACCTCTGCTGGCTCTGAAAAGCTCATTTTCAACGTTCAATTCAGAATGTGATAAAACCAGTTCCAGCCACTAAAAAGCATTTTCTTTTTGTTTTAGACAACATTTCATGCACTGTTAAACATGTTAAAGCAAGTTGCAAGTGAAAATCTATGTCTATGACTGAGTTTGCATTACTGCTTATTGTGACCTCTGCTGGCTCTGAAAAGCTCATTTTCAACGTCCAATACAGAATGTTATAAAACCAGATCCAGCTTCTAAAATGCATCATTCTTTTTGTTTTAGACAACATTTCATGCACTGTTAAATATGTTTAAGAAAGTTGCAAGTGAAAATCTATGTCTCTGACTGAGTTTGCATTACTGCTTATTTTGACCTCTGCTGGCTCTGAAAAGCTCATTTTCAACGTTCAATTCAGAATGTGATAAAACCAGTTCCAGCCACTAAAAAGCATTTTCTTTTTGTTTTAGACAACATTTCATGCACTTTTAAACATGTTAAAGCAAGTTGCAAGTGAAAATCTTTGTCTCTGACTGAGTTTGCATTACTGCTTATTTTGACCTCTGCTGGCTCTGAAAAGCTCATTTTCAACGTCCAAAACAGAATGTTATAAAACCAGATCCAGCTTCTAAAATGCATCATTCTTTTTGTTTTAGACAACATTTCATGCACTGTTAAACATGTTAAAGCAAGTTGCAAGTGAAAATCTATGTCTCTGACTGAGTTTGCATTACTGCTTATTTTGACCTCTGCTGGCTCTGAAAAGCTCATTTTCAACGTTCAATTCAGAATGTGACAAAACCAGTTCCAGCCACTAAAAAGCATTTTCTTTTTGTTTTAGACAACATTTCATGCACTGTTAAACATGTTAAAGCAAGATGCAAGTGAAAATCTTTGTCTCTGACTGAGTTTGCATTACTGCTTATTTTGACCTCTGCTGGCTCTGAAAAGCTCATTTTCAACGTTCAATTCAGAATGTTATAAAACCAGATCCAGCTTCTAAAATGCATCATTCTTTTTGTTTTAGACAACATTTCATGCACTGTTAAACATGTGAAAGCAAGTTGCAAGTGAAAATCTATGTCTATGACTGAGTTTGCATTACTGCTTATTTTGACCTCTGCTGGCTCTGAAAAGCTCATTTTCAACGTTCAATTCAGAATGTGATAAAACCAGTTCCAGCCATTAAAAAGCATTTTCTTTTTGTTTTAGACAACATTTCATGCACTGTTAAACATGTTAAAGCAAGTTGCAAGTGAAAATCTTTTTCTCTGACTGAGTTTGCATTACTGCTTATTTTGACCTCTGCTGGCTCTGAAAAGCTCATTTTCAACGTCTAATACAGAATGTTATAAAACCAGATCCAGCTTCTAAAATGCATCATTCTTTTTGTTTTAGACAACATTTCATGCACTGTTAAACATGTGAAAGCAAGTTGCAAGTGAAAATCTATGTCTATGACTGAGTTTGCATTACTGCTTATTTTGACCTCTGCTGGCTCTGAAAAGCTCATTTTCAACGTTCAATTCAGATTGTGATAAAACCAGTTCCAGCCACTAAAAAGCATTTTCTTTTTGTTTTAGACAACATTTCATGCACTGTTAAACATGTTAAAGCAAGTTGCAAGTGAAAATCTTTGTCTCTGACTGAGTTTGCATTACTACTTATTTTGACCTCTGCTGGCTCTGAAAAGCTCATTTTCAACGTTCAATTCAGAATGTGATAAAACCAGTTCCAGCCACTAAAAAGCATTTTCTTTTTGTTTTAGACAACATTTCATGCACTGTTAAACATGTTAAAGCAAGTTGCAAGTGAAAATCTTTGTCTCTGACTGAGTTTGCATTACTGCTTATTTTGACCTCTGCTGGCTCTGAAAAGCTCATTTTCAACGTTCAATTCAGAATGTGATAAAACCAGTTCCAGCCATTAAAAAGCATTTTCTTTTTGTTTTAGACAACATTTCATGCACTGTTAAACATGTTAAAGCAAGTTGCAGGTGAAAATCTTTTTCTCTGACTGAGTTTGCATTACTGCTTATTTTGACCTCTGCTGGCTCTGAAAAGCTCATTTTCAACGTCCAATACAGAATGTTATAAAACCAGATCCAGCTTCTAAAATGCATCATTCTTTTTGTTTTAGACAACATTTCATGCACTGTTAAACATGTTAAAGCAAGTTGCAAGTGAAAATCTTTTTCTCTGACTGAGTTTGCATTACTGCTTATTTTGACCTCTGCTGGCTCTGAAAAGCTCATTTTCAACGTCCAATACAGAATGTTATAAAACCAGATCCAGCTTTTAAAATGCATCATTCTTTTTGTTTTAGACAACATTTCATGCACTGTTAAACATGTTAAAGCAAGTTGCAAGTGAAAATCTTTGTCTCTGACTGAGTTTGCATTACTGCTTATTTTGACCTCTGCTGGCTCTGAAAAGCTCATTTTCAACGTTCAATTCAGAATGTGATAAAACCAGTTCCAGCCACTAAAAAGCATTTTCTTTTTGTTTTAGACAACATTTCATGCACTGTTAAACATGTTAAAGCAAGATGCAAGTGAAAATCTATGTCTCTGACTGAGTTTGCATTACTGCTTATTTTGACCTCTGCTGGCTCTGAAAAGCTCATTTTCAACGTTCAATTCAGAATGTGATAAAACCAGTTCCAGCCACTAAAAAGCACTTTCTTTTTGTTTTAGACAACATTTCATGCACTGTTAAACATGTTAAAGCAAGTTGCAAGTGAAAATCTTTGTCTCTGACTGAGTTTGCATTACTGCTTATTTTGACCTCTGCTGGCTCTGAAAAGCTCATTTTCAACGTTCAATTCAGAATGTGATAAAACCAGTTCCAGCCACTAAAAAGCATTTTCTTTTTGTTTTAGACAACATTTCATGCACTGTTAAACATGTTAAAGCAAGATGCAAGTGAAAATCTATGTCTCTGACTGAGTTTGCATTACTGCTTATTTTGACCTCTGCTGGCTCTGAAAAGCTCATTTTCAACGTTCAATTCAGAATGTGATAAAACCAGTTCCAGCCACTAAAAAGCACTTTCTTTTTGTTTTAGACAACATTTCATGCACTGTTAAACATGTTAAAGCAAGTTGCAAGTGAAAATCTTTGTCTCTGACTGAGTTTGCATTACTGCTTATTTTGACCTCTGCTGGCTCTGAAAAGCTCATTTTCAACGTTCAATTCAGAATGTGATAAAACCAGTTCCAGCCACTAAAAAGCATTTTCTTTTTGTTTTAGACAACATTTCATGCACTTTTAAACATGTTAAAGCAAGTTGCAAATGAAAATCTTTGTCTCTGACTGAGTTTGCATTACTGCTTATTTTGACCTCTGCTGGCTCTGAAAAGCTCATTTTCAACGTCCAAAACAGAATGTTATAAAACCAGATCCAGCTTCTAAAATGCATCATTCTTTTTGTTTTAGACAACATTTCATGCACTGTTAAACATGTTAAAGCAAGTTGCAAGTGAAAATCTTTGTCTCTGACTGAGTTTGCATTACTGCTTATTTTGACCTCTGCTGGCTCTGAAAAGCTCATTTTCAACGTTCAATTCAGAATGTGATAAAACCAGTTCCAGCCATTAAAAAGCATTTTCTTTTTGTTTTAGACAACATTTTATGCACTGTTAAACATGTTAAAGCAAGTTGCAAGTGAAAATCTTTTTCTCTGACTGAGTTTGCATTACTGCTTATTTTGACCTCTGCTGGCTCTGAAAAGCTCATTTTCAACGTCCAATACAGAATGTTATAAAACCAGATCCAGCTTCTAAAATGCATCATTCTTTTTGTTTTAGACAACATTTCATGCACTGTTAAACATGTTAAAGCAAGTTGCAAGTGAAAATCTTTTTCTCTGACTGAGTTTGCATTACTGCTTATTTTGACCTCTGCTGGCTCTGAAAAGCTCATTTTCAACGTCCAATACAGAATGTTATAAAACCAGATCCAGCTTCTAAAATGCATCATTCTTTTTGTTTTAGACAACATTTCATGCACTGTTAAACATGTTAAAGCAAGTTGCAAGTGAAAATCTTTGTCTCTGACTGAGTTTGCATTACTGCTTATTTTGACCTCTGCTGGCTCTGAAAAGCTCATTTTCAACGTTCAATTCAGAATGTGATAAAACCAGTTCCAGCCACTAAAAAGCATTTTCTTTTTGTTTTAGACAACATTTCATGCACTGTTAAACATGTTAAAGCAAGATGCAAGTGAAAATCTTTGTCTCTGACTGAGTTTGCATTACTGCTTATTTTGACCTCTGCTGGCTCTGAATAGGTCATTTTCAACGTTCAATTCAGAATGTGATAAAACCAGTTCCAGCCACTAAAAAGCACTTTCTTTTTGTTTTAGACAACATTTCATGCACTGTTAAACATGTTAAAGCAAGTTGCAAATGAAAATCTTTGTCTCTGACTGAGTTTGCATTACTGCTTATTTTGACCTCTGCTGGCTCTGAAAAGCTCATTTTCAACGTCCAAAACAGAATGTTATAAAACCAGATCCAGCTTCTAAAATGCATCATTCTTTTTGTTTTAGACAACATTTCATGCACTGTTAAACATGTTAAAGCAAGTTGCAAGTGAAAATCTTTGTCTCTGACTGAGTTTGCATTACTGCTTATTTTGACCTCTGCTGGCTCTGAAAAGCTCATTTTCAACGTTCAATTCAGAATGTGATAAAACCAGTTCCAGCCATTAAAAAGCATTTTCTTTTTGTTTTAGACAACATTTTATGCACTGTTAAACATGTTAAAGCAAGTTGCAAGTGAAAATCTTTTTCTCTGACTGAGTTTGCATTACTGCTTATTTTGACCTCTGCTGGCTCTGAAAAGCTCATTTTCAACGTCCAATACAGAATGTTATAAAACCAGATCCAGCTTCTAAAATGCATCATTCTTTTTGTTTTAGACAACATTTCATGCACTGTTAAACATGTTAAAGCAAGTTGCAAGTGAAAATCTTTTTCTCTGACTGAGTTTGCATTACTGCTTATTTTGACCTCTGCTGGCTCTGAAAAGCTCATTTTCAACGTCCAATACAGAATGTTATAAAACCAGATCCAGCTTCTAAAATGCATCATTCTTTTTGTTTTAGACAACATTTCATGCACTGTTAAACATGTTAAAGCAAGTTGCAAGTGAAAATCTTTGTCTCTGACTGAGTTTGCATTACTGCTTATTTTGACCTCTGCTGGCTCTGAAAAGCTCATTTTCAACGTTCAATTCAGAATGTGATAAAACCAGTTCCAGCCACTAAAAAGCATTTTCTTTTTGTTTTAGACAACATTTCATGCACTGTTAAACATGTTAAAGCAAGATGCAAGTGAAAATCTTTGTCTCTGACTGAGTTTGCATTACTGCTTATTTTGACCTCTGCTGGCTCTGAATAGGTCATTTTCAACGTTCAATTCAGAATGTGATAAAACCAGTTCCAGCCACTAAAAAGCACTTTCTTTTTGTTTTAGACAACATTTCATGCACTGTTAAACATGTTAAAGCAAGTTGCAAGTGAAAATCTTTGTCTCTGACTGAGTTTGCATTACTGCTTATTTTGACCTCTGCTGGCTCTGAAAAGCTCATTTTCAACGTTCAATTCAGAATGTGATAAAACCAGTTCCAGCCACTAAAAAGCATTTTCTTTTTGTTTTAGACAACATTTCATGCACTGTTAAACATGTTAAAGCAAGTTGCAAGTGAAAATCTATGTCTCTGACTGAGTTTGCATTACTGCTTATTTTGACCTCTGCTGGCTCTGAAAAGCTCATTTTCAACGTCTAATACAAAATGTTATAAAACCAGATCCAGCTTCTAAAATGCATCTTTCTTTTTGTTTTAGACAACATTTCATGCACTGTTAAACATGTGAAAGCAAGTTGCAAGTGAAAATCTATGTCTATAACTGAGTTTGCATTACTTCTTATTTTGACCTCTGCTGGCTCTGAAAAGCTCATTTTCAACGTTCAATTCAGAATGTGATAAAACCAGTTCCAGCCACTAAAAAGCATTTTCTTTTTGTTTTAGACAACATTTCATGCACTGTTAAACATGTTAATGCAAGTTGCAAGTGAAAATCTTTGTCTCTGACTGAGTTTGCATTACTGCATATTTTGACCTCTGCTGGCTCTGAAAAGCTCATTTTCAACGTTCAATTCAGAATGTGATAAAACCAGTTCCAGCCACTAAAAAGCATTTTCTTTTTGTTTTAGACAACATTTCATGCACTGTTAAATATGTTTAAGAAAGTTGCAAGTGAAAATCTATGTCTCTGACTGAGTTTGCATTACTGCTTATTTTGACCTCTGCTGGCTCTGAAAAGCTCATTTTCAACGTTCAATTCAGAATGTGATAAAACCAGTTCCAGCCACTAAAAAGCATTTTCTTTTTGTTTTAGACAACATTTCATGCACTGTTAAACATGTTAAAGCAAGTTGCAAGTGAAAATCTATGTCTCTGACTGAGTTTGCATTACTGCTTATTTTGACCTCTGCTGGCTCTGAAAAGCTCATTTTCAACGTCCAATACAGAATGTTATAAAACCAGATCCAGCTTCTAAAATGCATCATTCTTTTTGATTTAGACAACATTTCATGCACTGTTAAACATGTGAAAGCAAGTTGCAAGTGAAAATCTATGTCTATGACTGAGTTTTCATTACTGCTTATTTTGACCTCTGCTGGCTCTGAAAAGCTCATTTTCAACGTTCAATTCAGAATGTGATAAAACCAGTTCCAGCCACTAAAAAGCATTTTCTTTTTGTTTTAGACAACATTTCATGCACTGTTAAACATGTTAAAGCAAGTTGCAAGTGAAAATCTTTGTCTCTGACTGAGTTTGCATTACTGCTTATTTTGACCTCTGCTGGCTCTGAAAAGCTCATTTTCAACGTTCAATTCAGAATGTGATAAAACCAGTTCCAGCCACTAAAAAGCATTTTCTTTTTGTTTTAGACAACATTTCATGCACTGTTAAATATGTTTAAGAAAGTTGCAAGTGAAAATCTATGTCTCTGACTGAGTTTGCATTACTGCTTATTTTGACCTCTGCTGGCTCTGAAAAGCTCATTTTCAACGTTCAATTCAGAATGTGATAAAACCAGTTCCAGCCACTAAAAAGCATTTTCTTTTTGTTTTAGACAACATTTCATGCACTGTTAAACATGTTAAAGCAAGTTGCAAGTGAAAATCTTTGTCTCTGACTGAGTTTGCATTACTGCTTATTTTGACCTCTGCTGGCTCTGAAAAGCTCATTTTCAACGTCCAAAACAGAATGTTATAAAACCAGATCCAGCTTCTAAAATGCATCATTCTTTTTGTTTTAGACAACATTTCATGCACTGTTAAACATGTTAAAGCAAGTTGCAAGTGAAAATCTATGTCTATGACTGAGTTTGCATTACTGCTTATTTTGACCTCTGCTGGCTCTGAAAAGCTCATTTTCAACGTTCAATTCAGAATGTGATAAAACCAGTTCCAGTTACTAAAAAGCATTTTCTTTTTGTTTTAGACAACATTTCATGCACTGTTAAACATGTTAAAGCAAGTTGCAAGTGAAAATCTTTGTCTCTGACTGAGTTTGCATTACTGCTTATTTTGACCTCTGCTGGCTCTGAAAAGCTCATTTTCAACGTTCAATTCAGAATGTGATAAAACCAGTTCCAGCCACTAAAAAGCATTTTCTTTTTGTTTTAGACAACATTTCATGCACTGTTAAACATGTTAAAGCAAGTTGCAAGTGAAAATCTTTGTCTCTGACTGAGTTTGCATTACTGCTTATTTTGACCTCTGCTGGCTCTGAAAAGCTCATTTTCAACGTTCAATTCAGAATGTGATAAAACCAGTTCCAGCCACTAAAAAGCATTTTCTTTTTGTTTTAGACAACATTTCATGCACTTTTAAACATGTTAAAGCAAGTTGCAAGTGAAAATCTTTGTCTCTGACTGAGTTTGCATTACTGCTTATTTTGACCTCTGCTGGCTCTGAAAAGCTCATTTTCAACGTCCAAAACAGAATGTTATAAAACCAGATCCAGCTTCTAAAATGCATCATTCTTTTTGTTTTAGACAACATTTCATGCACTGTTAAACATGTTAAAGCAAGTTGCAAGTGAAAATCTATGTCTCTGACTGAGTTTTCATTACTGCTTATTTTGACCTCTGCTGGCGCTGAAAAGCTCATTTTCAACGTTCAATTCAGAATGTGATAAAACCAGTTCCAGTTACTAAAAAGCATTTTCTTTTTGTTTTAGACAACATTTCATGCACTGTTAAACATGTTAAAGCAAGTTGCAAGTGAAAATCTTTGTCTCTGACTGAGTTTTCATTACTGCTTATTTTGACCTCTGCTGGCTCTGAAAAGCTCATTTTCAACGTTCAATTCAGAATGTGATAAAACCAGTTCCAGCCACTAAAAAGCATTTTCTTTTTGTTTTAGACAACATTTCATGCACTGTTAAACATGTTAAAGCAAGTTGCAAGTGAAAATCTTTTTCTCTGACTGAGTTTGCATTACTGCTTATTTTGACCTCTGCTGGCTCTGAAAAGCTCATTTTCAACGTCCAATACAGAATGTTATAAAACCAGATCCAGCTTTTAAAATGCATCATTCTTTTTGTTTTAGACAACATTTCATGCACTGTTAAACATGTGAAAGCAAGTTGCAAGTGAAAATCTATGTCTATGACTGAGTTTTCATTACTGCTTATTTTGACCTCTGCTGGCTCTGAAAAGCTCATTTTCAACGTTCAATTCAGAATGTGATAAAACCAGTTCCAGCCACTAAAAAGCATTTTCTTTTTGTTTTAGACAACATTTCATGCACTGTTAAACATGTTAAAGCAAGTTGCAAGTGAAAATCTTTGTCTCTGACTGAGTTTGCATTACTGCTTATTTTGACCTCTGCTGGCTCTGAAAAGCTCATTTTCAACGTTCAATTCAGAATGTGATAAAACCAGTTCCAGCCACTAAAAAGCATTTTCTTTTTGTTTTAGACAACATTTCATGCACTGTTAAACATGTTAAAGCAAGTTGCAAGTGAAAATCTTTGTCTCTGACTGAGTTTGCATTACTGCTTATTTTGACCTCTGCTGGCTCTGAAAAGCTCATTTTCAACGTTCAATTCAGAATGTGATAAAACCAGTTCCAGCCACTAAAAAGCATTTTCTTTTTGTTTTAGACAACATTTCATGCACTGTTAAACATGTTAAAGCAAGTTGCAAGTGAAAATCTATGTCTATGACTGAGTTTGCATTACTGCTTATTGTGACCTCTGCTGGCTCTGAAAAGCTCATTTTCAACGTCCAATACAGAATGTTATAAAACCAGATCCAGCTTCTAAAATGCATCATTCTTTTTGTTTTAGACAACATTTCATGCACTGTTAAATATGTTTAAGAAAGTTGCAAGTGAAAATCTATGTCTCTGACTGAGTTTGCATTACTGCTTATTTTGACCTCTGCTGGCTCTGAAAAGCTCATTTTCAACGTTCAATTCAGAATGTGATAAAACCAGTTCCAGCCACTAAAAAGCATTTTCTTTTTGTTTTAGACAACATTTCATGCACTTTTAAACATGTTAAAGCAAGTTGCAAGTGAAAATCTTTGTCTCTGACTGAGTTTGCATTACTGCTTATTTTGACCTCTGCTGGCTCTGAAAAGCTCATTTTCAACGTCCAAAACAGAATGTTATAAAACCAGATCCAGCTTCTAAAATGCATCATTCTTTTTGTTTTAGACAACATTTCATGCACTGTTAAACATGTTAAAGCAAGTTGCAAGTGAAAATCTATGTCTCTGACTGAGTTTGCATTACTGCTTATTTTGACCTCTGCTGGCTCTGAAAAGCTCATTTTCAACGTTCAATTCAGAATGTGACAAAACCAGTTCCAGCCACTAAAAAGCATTTTCTTTTTGTTTTAGACAACATTTCATGCACTGTTAAACATGTTAAAGCAAGATGCAAGTGAAAATCTTTGTCTCTGACTGAGTTTGCATTACTGCTTATTTTGACCTCTGCTGGCTCTGAAAAGCTCATTTTCAACGTTCAATTCAGAATGTTATAAAACCAGATCCAGCTTCTAAAATGCATCATTCTTTTTGTTTTAGACAACATTTCATGCACTGTTAAACATGTGAAAGCAAGTTGCAAGTGAAAATCTATGTCTATGACTGAGTTTGCATTACTGCTTATTTTGACCTCTGCTGGCTCTGAAAAGCTCATTTTCAACGTTCAATTCAGAATGTGATAAAACCAGTTCCAGCCATTAAAAAGCATTTTCTTTTTGTTTTAGACAACATTTCATGCACTGTTAAACATGTTAAAGCAAGTTGCAAGTGAAAATCTTTTTCTCTGACTGAGTTTGCATTACTGCTTATTTTGACCTCTGCTGGCTCTGAAAAGCTCATTTTCAACGTCTAATACAGAATGTTATAAAACCAGATCCAGCTTCTAAAATGCATCATTCTTTTTGTTTTAGACAACATTTCATGCACTGTTAAACATGTGAAAGCAAGTTGCAAGTGAAAATCTATGTCTATGACTGAGTTTGCATTACTGCTTATTTTGACCTCTGCTGGCTCTGAAAAGCTCATTTTCAACGTTCAATTCAGATTGTGATAAAACCAGTTCCAGCCACTAAAAAGCATTTTCTTTTTGTTTTAGACAACATTTCATGCACTGTTAAACATGTTAAAGCAAGTTGCAAGTGAAAATCTTTGTCTCTGACTGAGTTTGCATTACTGCTTATTTTGACCTCTGCTGGCTCTGAAAAGCTCATTTTCAACGTTCAATTCAGAATGTGATAAAACCAGTTCCAGCCATTAAAAAGCATTTTCTTTTTGTTTTAGACAACATTTCATGCACTGTTAAACATGTTAAAGCAAGTTGCAGGTGAAAATCTTTTTCTCTGACTGAGTTTGCATTACTGCTTATTTTGACCTCTGCTGGCTCTGAAAAGCTCATTTTCAACGTCCAATACAGAATGTTATAAAACCAGATCCAGCTTCTAAAATGCATCATTCTTTTTGTTTTAGACAACATTTCATGCACTGTTAAACATGTTAAAGCAAGTTGCAAGTGAAAATCTTTTTCTCTGACTGAGTTTGCATTACTGCTTATTTTGACCTCTGCTGGCTCTGAAAAGCTCATTTTCAACGTCCAATACAGAATGTTATAAAACCAGATCCAGCTTTTAAAATGCATCATTCTTTTTGTTTTAGACAACATTTCATGCACTGTTAAACATGTTAAAGCAAGTTGCAAGTGAAAATCTTTGTCTCTGACTGAGTTTGCATTACTGCTTATTTTGACCTCTGCTGGCTCTGAAAAGCTCATTTTCAACGTTCAATTCAGAATGTGATAAAACCAGTTCCAGCCACTAAAAAGCATTTTCTTTTTGTTTTAGACAACATTTCATGCACTGTTAAACATGTTAAAGCAAGATGCAAGTGAAAATCTATGTCTCTGACTGAGTTTGCATTACTGCTTATTTTGACCTCTGCTGGCTCTGAAAAGCTCATTTTCAACGTTCAATTCAGAATGTGATAAAACCAGTTCCAGCCACTAAAAAGCACTTTCTTTTTGTTTTAGACAACATTTCATGCACTGTTAAACATGTTAAAGCAAGTTGCAAGTGAAAATCTTTGTCTCTGACTGAGTTTGCATTACTGCTTATTTTGACCTCTGCTGGCTCTGAAAAGCTCATTTTCAACGTTCAATTCAGAATGTGATAAAACCAGTTCCAGCCACTAAAAAGCATTTTCTTTTTGTTTTAGACAACATTTCATGCACTGTTAAACATGTTAAAGCAAGATGCAAGTGAAAATCTATGTCTCTGACTGAGTTTGCATTACTGCTTATTTTGACCTCTGCTGGCTCTGAAAAGCTCATTTTCAACGTTCAATTCAGAATGTGATAAAACCAGTTCCAGCCACTAAAAAGCACTTTCTTTTTGTTTTAGACAACATTTCATGCACTGTTAAACATGTTAAAGCAAGTTGCAAGTGAAAATCTTTGTCTCTGACTGAGTTTGCATTACTGCTTATTTTGACCTCTGCTGGCTCTGAAAAGCTCATTTTCAACGTTCAATTCAGAATGTGATAAAACCAGTTCCAGCCACTAAAAAGCATTTTCTTTTTGTTTTAGACAACATTTCATGCACTTTTAAACATGTTAAAGCAAGTTGCAAATGAAAATCTTTGTCTCTGACTGAGTTTGCATTACTGCTTATTTTGACCTCTGCTGGCTCTGAAAAGCTCATTTTCAACGTCCAAAACAGAATGTTATAAAACCAGATCCAGCTTCTAAAATGCATCATTCTTTTTGTTTTAGACAACATTTCATGCACTGTTAAACATGTTAAAGCAAGTTGCAAGTGAAAATCTTTGTCTCTGACTGAGTTTGCATTACTGCTTATTTTGACCTCTGCTGGCTCTGAAAAGCTCATTTTCAACGTTCAATTCAGAATGTGATAAAACCAGTTCCAGCCATTAAAAAGCATTTTCTTTTTGTTTTAGACAACATTTTATGCACTGTTAAACATGTTAAAGCAAGTTGCAAGTGAAAATCTTTTTCTCTGACTGAGTTTGCATTACTGCTTATTTTGACCTCTGCTGGCTCTGAAAAGCTCATTTTCAACGTCCAATACAGAATGTTATAAAACCAGATCCAGCTTCTAAAATGCATCATTCTTTTTGTTTTAGACAACATTTCATGCACTGTTAAACATGTTAAAGCAAGTTGCAAGTGAAAATCTTTTTCTCTGACTGAGTTTGCATTACTGCTTATTTTGACCTCTGCTGGCTCTGAAAAGCTCATTTTCAACGTCCAATACAGAATGTTATAAAACCAGATCCAGCTTCTAAAATGCATCATTCTTTTTGTTTTAGACAACATTTCATGCACTGTTAAACATGTTAAAGCAAGTTGCAAGTGAAAATCTTTGTCTCTGACTGAGTTTGCATTACTGCTTATTTTGACCTCTGCTGGCTCTGAAAAGCTCATTTTCAACGTTCAATTCAGAATGTGATAAAACCAGTTCCAGCCACTAAAAAGCATTTTCTTTTTGTTTTAGACAACATTTCATGCACTGTTAAACATGTTAAAGCAAGATGCAAGTGAAAATCTTTGTCTCTGACTGAGTTTGCATTACTGCTTATTTTGACCTCTGCTGGCTCTGAATAGGTCATTTTCAACGTTCAATTCAGAATGTGATAAAACCAGTTCCAGCCACTAAAAAGCACTTTCTTTTTGTTTTAGACAACATTTCATGCACTGTTAAACATGTTAAAGCAAGTTGCAAGTGAAAATCTTTGTCTCTGACTGAGTTTGCATTACTGCTTATTTTGACCTCTGCTGGCTCTGAAAAGCTCATTTTCAACGTTCAATTCAGAATGTGATAAAACCAGTTCCAGCCACTAAAAAGCATTTTCTTTTTGTTTTAGACAACATTTCATGCACTGTTAAACATGTTAAAGCAAGTTGCAAGTGAAAATCTATGTCTCTGACTGAGTTTGCATTACTGCTTATTTTGACCTCTGCTGGCTCTGAAAAGCTCATTTTCAACGTCTAATACAAAATGTTATAAAACCAGATCCAGCTTCTAAAATGCATCATTCTTTTTGTTTTAGACAACATTTCATGCACTGTTAAACATGTGAAAGCAAGTTGCAAGTGAAAATCTATGTCTATGACTGAGTTTGCATTACTTCTTATTTTGACCTCTGCTGGCTCTGAAAAGCTCATTTTCAACGTTCAATTCAGAATGTGATAAAACCAGTTCCAGCCACTAAAAAGCATTTTCTTTTTGTTTTAGACAACATTTCATGCACTGTTAAACATGTTAATGCAAGTTGCAAGTGAAAATCTTTGTCTCTGACTGAGTTTGCATTACTGCATATTTTGACCTCTGCTGGCTCTGAAAAGCTCATTTTCAACGTTCAATTCAGAATGTGATAAAACCAGTTCCAGCCACTAAAAAGCATTTTCTTTTTGTTTTAGACAACATTTCATGCACTGTTAAATATGTTTAAGAAAGTTGCAAGTGAAAATCTATGTCTCTGACTGAGTTTGCATTACTGCTTATTTTGACCTCTGCTGGCTCTGAAAAGCTCATTTTCAACGTTCAATTCAGAATGTGATAAAACCAGTTCCAGCCACTAAAAAGCATTTTCTTTTTGTTTTAGACAACATTTCATGCACTGTTAAACATGTTAAAGCAAGTTGCAAGTGAAAATCTATGTCTCTGACTGAGTTTGCATTACTGCTTATTTTGACCTCTGCTGGCTCTGAAAAGCTCATTTTCAACGTCCAATACAGAATGTTATAAAACCAGATCCAGCTTCTAAAATGCATCATTCTTTTTGATTTAGACAACATTTCATGCACTGTTAAACATGTGAAAGCAAGTTGCAAGTGAAAATCTATGTGTATGACTGAGTTTTCATTACTGCTTATTTTGACCTCTGCTGGCTCTGAAAAGCTCATTTTCAACGTTCAATTCAGAATGTGATAAAACCAGTTCCAGCCACTAAAAAGCATTTTCTTTTTGTTTTAGACAACATTTCATGCACTGTTAAACATGTTAAAGCAAGTTGCAAGTGAAAATCTTTGTCTCTGACTGAGTTTGCATTACTGCTTATTTTGACCTCTGCTGGCTCTGAAAAGCTCATTTTCAACGTTCAATTCAGAATGTGATAAAACCAGTTCCAGCCACTAAAAAGCATTTTCTTTTTGTTTTAGACAACATTTCATGCACTGTTAAATATGTTTAAGAAAGTTGCAAGTGAAAATCTATGTCTCTGACTGAGTTTGCATTACTGCTTATTTTGACCTCTGCTGGCTCTGAAAAGCTCATTTTCAACGTTCAATTCAGAATGTGATAAAACCAGTTCCAGCCACTAAAAAGCATTTTCTTTTTGTTTTAGACAACATTTCATGCACTGTTAAACATGTTAAAGCAAGTTGCAAGTGAAAATCTTTGTCTCTGACTGAGTTTGCATTACTGCTTATTTTGACCTCTGCTGGCTCTGAAAAGCTCATTTTCAACGTCCAAAACAGAATGTTATAAAACCAGATCCAGCTTCTAAAATGCATCATTCTTTTTGTTTTAGACAACATTTCATGCACTGTTAAACATGTTAAAGCAAGTTGCAAGTGAAAATCTATGTCTATGACTGAGTTTGCATTACTGCTTATTTTGACCTCTGCTGGCTCTGAAAAGCTCATTTTCAACGTTCAATTCAGAATGTGATAAAACCAGTTCCAGTTACTAAAAAGCATTTTCTTTTTGTTTTAGACAACATTTCATGCACTGTTAAACATGTTAAAGCAAGTTGCAAGTGAAAATCTTTGTCTCTGACTGAGTTTGCATTACTGCTTATTTTGACCTCTGCTGGCTCTGAAAAGCTCATTTTCAACGTTCAATTCAGAATGTGATAAAACCAGTTCCAGCCACTAAAAAGCATTTTCTTTTTGTTTTAGACAACATTTCATGCACTGTTAAACATGTTAAAGCAAGTTGCAAGTGAAAATCTTTGTCTCTGACTGAGTTTGCATTACTGCTTATTTTGACCTCTGCTGGCTCTGAAAAGCTCATTTTCAACGTTCAATTCAGAATGTGATAAAACCAGTTCCAGCCACTAAAAAGCATTTTCTTTTTGTTTTAGACAACATTTCATGCACTTTTAAACATGTTAAAGCAAGTTGCAAGTGAAAATCTTTGTCTCTGACTGAGTTTGCATTACTGCTTATTTTGACCTCTGCTGGCTCTGAAAAGCTCATTTTCAACGTCCAAAACAGAATGTTATAAAACCAGATCCAGCTTCTAAAATGCATCATTCTTTTTGTTTTAGACAACATTTCATGCACTGTTAAACATGTTAAAGCAAGTTGCAAGTGAAAATCTATGTCTCTGACTGAGTTTTCATTACTGCTTATTTTGACCTCTGCTGGCGCTGAAAAGCTCATTTTCAACGTTCAATTCAGAATGTGATAAAACCAGTTCCAGTTACTAAAAAGCATTTTCTTTTTGTTTTAGACAACATTTCATGCACTGTTAAACATGTTAAAGCAAGTTGCAAGTGAAAATCTTTGTCTCTGACTGAGTTTTCATTACTGCTTATTTTGACCTCTGCTGGCTCTGAAAAGCTCATTTTCAACGTTCAATTCAGAATGTGATAAAACCAGTTCCAGCCACTAAAAAGCATTTTCTTTTTGTTTTAGACAACATTTCATGCACTGGTAAACATGTTAAAGCAAGTTGCAAGTGAAAATCTATGTCTCTGACTGAGTTTGCATTACTGCTTATTTTGACCTCTGCTGGCTCTGAAAAGCTCATTTTCAACGTCTAATACAGAATGTTATAAAACCAGATCCAGCTTCTAAAATGCATCATTCTTTTTGTTTAAGACAACATTTCATGCACTGTTAAACATGTGAAAGCAAGTTGCAAGTGAAAATCTATGTCTATGACTGAGTTTGCATTACTGCTTATTTTGACCTCTGCTGGCTCTGAAAAGCTCATTTTCAACGTCTAATACAGAATGTTATAAAACCAGATCCAGCTTCTAAAATGCATCATTCTTTTTGTTTTAGACAACATTTCATGCACTGTTAAACATGTGAAAGCAAGTTGCAAGTGAAAATCTATGTCTATGACTGAGTTTGCATTACTGCTTATTTTGACCTCTGCTGGCTCTGAAAAGCTCATTTTCAACGTTCAATTCAGAATGTGATAAAACCAGTTCCAGTTACTAAAAAGCATTTTCTTTTTGTTTTAGACAACATTTCATGCACTGTTAAACATGTTAAAGCAAGTTGCAAGTGAAAATCTTTGTCTCTGACTGAGTTTGCATTACTGCTTATTTTGACCTCTGCTGGCTCTGAAAAGCTCATTTTCAACGTCCAATACAGAATGTTATAAAACCAGATCCAGCTTCTAAAATGCATCATTCTTTTTGTTTTAGACAACATTTCATGCACTGTTAAACATGTTAAAGCAAGTTGCAAGTGAAAATCTTTGTCTCTGACTGAGTTTGCATTACTGCTTATTTTGACCTCTGCTGGCTCTGAAAAGCTCATTTTCAACGTTCAATTCAGAATGTGATAAAACCAGTTCCAGCCACTAAAAAGCATTTTCTTTTTGTTTTAGACAACATTTCATGCACTGTTAAACATGTTAAAGCAAGATGCAAGTGAAAATCTTTGTCTCTGACTGAGTTTGCATTACTGCTTATTTTGACCTCTGCTGGCTCTGAATAGGTCATTTTCAACGTTCAATTCAGAATGTGATAAAACCAGTTCCAGCCACTAAAAAGCACTTTCTTTTTGTTTTAGACAACATTTCATGCACTGTTAAACATGTTAAAGCAAGTTGCAAGTGAAAATCTTTGTCTCTGACTGAGTTTGCATTACTGCTTATTTTGACCTCTGCTGGCTCTGAAAAGCTCATTTTCAACGTTCAATTCAGAATGTGATAAAACCAGTTCCAGCCACTAAAAAGCATTTTCTTTTTGTTTTAGACAACATTTCATGCACTGTTAAACATGTTAAAGCAAGTTGCAAGTGAAAATCTATGTCTCTGACTGAGTTTGCATTACTGCTTATTTTGACCTCTGCTGGCTCTGAAAAGCTCATTTTCAACGTCTAATACAGAATGTTATAAAACCAGATCCAGCTTCTAAAATGCATCATTCTTTTTGTTTTAGACAACATTTCATGCACTGTTAAACATGTTAAAGCAAGTTGCAAGTGAAAATCTATGTCTATGACTGAGTTTGCATTACTGCATATTTTGACCTCTGCTGGCTCTGAAAAGCTCATTTTCAACGTTCAATTCAGAATGTGATAAAACCAGTTCCAGCCACTAAAAAGCATTTTCTTTTTGTTTTAGACAAAATTTCATGCACTGTTAAATATGTTTAAGAAAGTTGCAAGTGAAAATCTATGTCTCTGACTGAGTTTGCATTACTGCTTATTTTGACCTCTGCTGGCTCTGAAAAGCTCATTTTCAACGTTCAATTCAGAATGTGATAAAACCAGTTCCAGCCACTAAAAAGCATTTTCTTTTTGTTTTAGACAACATTTCATGCACTGTTAAACATGTTAAAGCAAGTTGCAAGTGAAAATCTATGTCTCTGACTGAGTTTGCATTACTGCTTATTTTGACCTCTGCTGGCTCTGAAAAGCTCATTTTCAACGTCCAATACAGAATGTTATAAAACCAGATCCAGCTTCTAAAATGCATCATTCTTTTTGATTTAGACAACATTTCATGCACTGTTAAACATGTGAAAGCAAGTTGCAAGTGAAAATCTATGTCTATGACTGAGTTTTCATTACTGCTTATTTTGACCTCTGCTGGCTCTGAAAAGCTCATTTTCAACGTTCAATTCAGAATGTGATAAAACGAGTTCCAGCCACTAAAAAGCATTTTCTTTTTGTTTTAGACAACATTTCATGCACTGTTAAACATGTTAAAGCAAGTTGCAAGTGAAAATCTTTGTCTCTGACTGAGTTTGCATTACTGCTTATTTTGACCTCTGCTGGCTCTGAAAAGCTCATTTTCAACGTTCAATTCAGAATGTGATAAAACCAGTTCCAGCCACTAAAAAGCATTTTCTTTTTGTTTTAGACAACATTTCATGCACTGTTAAATATGTTTAAGAAAGTTGCAAGTGAAAATCTATGTCTCTGACTGAGTTTGCATTACTGCTTATTTTGACCTCTGCTGGCTCTGAAAAGCTCATTTTCAACGTTCAATTCAGAATGTGATAAAACCAGTTCCAGCCACTAAAAAGCATTTTCTTTTTGTTTTAGACAACATTTCATGCACTGTTAAACATGTTAAAGCAAGTTGCAAGTGAAAATCTTTGTCTCTGACTGAGTTTGCATTACTGCTTATTTTGACCTCTGCTGGCTCTGAAAAGCTCATTTTCAACGTCCAAAACAGAATGTTATAAAACCAGATCCAGCTTCTAAAATGCATCATTCTTTTTGTTTTAGACAACATTTCATGCACTGTTAAACATGTTAAAGCAAGTTGCAAGTGAAAATCTATGTCTATGACTGAGTTTGCATTACTGCTTATTTTGACCTCTGCTGGCTCTGAAAAGCTCATTTTCAACGTTCAATTCAGAATGTGATAAAACCAGTTCCAGTTACTAAAAAGCATTTTCTTTTTGTTTTAGACAACATTTCATGCACTGTTAAACATGTTAAAGCAAGTTGCAAGTGAAAATCTTTGTCTCTGACTGAGTTTGCATTACTGCTTATTTTGACCTCTGCTGGCTCTGAAAAGCTCATTTTCAACGTTCAATTCAGAATGTGATAAAACCAGTTCCAGCCACTAAAAAGCATTTTCTTTTTGTTTTAGACAACATTTCATGCACTGTTAAACATGTTAAAGCAAGTTGCAAGTGAAAATCTTTGTCTCTGACTGAGTTTGCATTACTGCTTATTTTGACCTCTGCTGGCTCTGAAAAGCTCATTTTCAACGTTCAATTCAGAATGTGATAAAACCAGATCCAGCTTCTAAAATGCATCATTCTTTTTGTTTTAGACAACATTTCATGCACTGTTAAACATGTTAAAGCAAGTTGCAAGTGAAAATCTATGTCTCTGACTGAGTTTTCATTACTGCTTATTTTGACCTCTGCTGGCGCTGAAAAGCTCATTTTCAACGTTCAATTCAGAATGTGATAAAACCAGTTCCAGCCACTAAAAAGCATTTTCTTTTTGTTTTAGACAACATTTCATGCACTGTTAAACATGTTAAAGCAAGTTGCAAGTGAAAATCTTTGTCTCTGACTGAGTTTTCATTACTGCTTATTTTGACCTCTGCTGGCTCTGAAAAGCTCATTTTCAACGTTCAATTCAGAATGTGATAAAACCAGTTCCAGCCACTAAAAAGCATTTTCTTTTTGTTTTAGACAACATTTCATGCACTGTTAAACATGTTAAAGCAAGTTGCAAGTGAAAATCTATGTCTCTGACTGAGTTTGCATTACTGCTTATTTTGACCTCTGCTGGCTCTGAAAAGCTCATTTTCAACGTCTAATACAGAATGTTATAAAACCAGATCCAGCTTCTAAAATGCATCATTCTTTTTGTTTTAGACAACATTTCATGCACTGTTAAACATGTGAAAGCAAGTTGCAAGTGAAAATCTATGTCTATGACTGAGTTTGCATTACTGCTTATTTTGACCTCTGCTGGCTCTGAAAAGCTCATTTTCAACGTTCAATTCAGAATGTGATAAAACCAGTTCCAGCCACTAAAAAGCATTTTCTTTTTGTTTTAGACAACATTTCATGCACTGTTAAACATGTTAAAGCAAGTTGCAAGTGAAAATCTATGTCTCTGACTGAGTTTGCATTACTGCTTATTTTGACCTCTGCTGGCTCTGAAAAGCTCATTTTCAACGTCCAATACAGAATGTTATAAAACCAGATCCAGCTTCTAAAATGCATCATTCTTTTTGATTTAGACAACATTTCATGCACTGTTAAACATGTGAAAGCAAGTTGCAAGTGAAAATCTATGTCTATGACTGAGTTTTCATTACTGCTTATTTTGACCTCTGCTGGCTCTGAAAAGCTCATTTTCAACGTTCAATTCAGAATGTGATAAAACCAGTTCCAGCCACTAAAAAGCATTTTCTTTTTGTTTTAGACAACATTTCATGCACTGTTAAACATGTTAAAGCAAGTTGCAAGTGAAAATCTTTGTCTCTGACTGAGTTTGCATTACTGCTTATTTTGACCTCTGCTGGCTCTGAAAAGCTCATTTTCAACGTTCAATTCAGAATGTGATAAAACCAGTTCCAGCCACTAAAAAGCATTTTCTTTTTGTTTTAGACAACATTTCATGCACTGTTAAATATGTTTAAGAAAGTTGCAAGTGAAAATCTATGTCTCTGACTGAGTTTGCATTACTGCTTATTTTGACCTCTGCTGGCTCTGAAAAGCTCATTTTCAACGTTCAATTCAGAATGTGATAAAACCAGTTCCAGCCACTAAAAAGCATTTTCTTTTTGTTTTAGACAACATTTCATGCACTGTTAAACATGTTAAAGCAAGTTGCAAGTGAAAATCTTTGTCTCTGACTGAGTTTGCATTACTGCTTATTTTGACCTCTGCTGGCTCTGAAAAGCTCATTTTCAACGTCCAAAACAGAATGTTATAAAACCAGATCCAGCTTCTAAAATGCATCATTCTTTTTGTTTTAGACAACATTTCATGCACTGTTAAACATGTTAAAGCAAGTTGCAAGTGAAAATCTATGTCTCTGACTGAGTTTTCATTACTGCTTATTTTGACCTCTGCTGGCGCTGAAAAGCTCATTTTCAACGTTCAATTCAGAATGTGATAAAACCAGTTCCAGCCACTAAAAAGCATTTTCTTTTTGTTTTAGACAACATTTCATGCACTGTTAAACATGTTAAAGCAAGTTGCAAGTGAAAATCTTTGTCTCTGACTGAGTTTTCATTACTGCTTATTTTGACCTCTGCTGGCTCTGAAAAGCTCATTTTCAACGTTCAATTCAGAATGTGATAAAACCAGTTCCAGCCACTAAAAAGCATTTTCTTTTTGTTTTAGACAACATTTCATGCACTGTTAAACATGTTAAAGCAAGTTGCAAGTGAAAATCTATGTCTCTGACTGAGTTTGCATTACTGCTTATTTTGACCTCTGCTGGCTCTGAAAAGCTCATTTTCAACGTCTAATACAGAATGTTATAAAACCAGATCCAGCTTCTAAAATGCATCATTCTTTTTGTTTTAGACAACATTTCATGCACTGTTAAACATGTGAAAGCAAGTTGCAAGTGAAAATCTATGTCTATGACTGAGTTTGCATTACTGCTTATTTTGACCTCTGCTGGCTCTGAAAAGCTCATTTTCAACGTTCAATTCAGAATGTGATAAAACCAGTTCCAGCCAATAAAAAGCATTTTCTTTTTGTTTTAGACAACATTTCATGCACTGTTAAACATGTTAAAGCAAGTTGCAAGTGAAAATCTATGTCTCTGACTGAGTTTGCATTACTGCTTATTTTGACCTCTGCTGGCTCTGACAAGCTCATTTTCAACGTCCAATACAGAATGTTATAAAACCAGATCCAGCTTCTAAAATGCATCATTCTTTTTGATTTAGACAACATTTCATGCACTGTTAAACATGTGAAAGCAAGTTGCAAGTGAAAATCTATGTCTATGACTGAGTTTTCATTACTGCTTATTTTGACCTCTGCTGGCTCTGAAAAGCTCATTTTCAACGTTCAATTCAGAATGTGATAAAACCAGTTCCAGCCACTAAAAAGCATTTTCTTTTTGTTTTAGACAACATTTCATGCACTGTTAAACATGTTAAAGCAAGTTGCAAGTGAAAATCTTTGTCTCTGACTGAGTTTGCATTACTGCTTATTTTGACCTCTGCTGGCTCTGAAAAGCTCATTTTCAACGTTCAATTCAGAATGTGATAAAACCAGTTCCAGCCACTAAAAAGCATTTTCTTTTTGTTTTAGACAACATTTCATGCACTGTTAAATATGTTTAAGAAAGTTGCAAGTGAAAATCTATGTCTCTGACTGAGTTTGCATTACTGCTTATTTTGACCTCTGCTGGCTCTGAAAAGCTCATTTTCAACGTTCAATTCAGAATGTGATAAAACCAGTTCCAGCCACTAAAAAGCATTTTCTTTTTGTTTTAGACAACATTTCATGCACTGTTAAACATGTTAAAGCAAGTTGCAAGTGAAAATCTTTGTCTCTGACTGAGTTTGCATTACTGCTTATTTTGACCTCTGCTGGCTCTGAAAAGCTCATTTTCAACGTCCAAAACAGAATGTTATAAAACCAGATCCAGCTTCTAAAATGCATCATTCTTTTTGTTTTAGACAACATTTCATGCACTGTTAAACATGTTAAAGCAAGTTGCAAGTGAAAATCTATGTCTATGACTGAGTTTGCATTACTGCTTATTTTGACCTCTGCTGGCTCTGAAAAGCTCATTTTCAACGTTCAATTCAGAATGTGATAAAACCAGTTCCAGTTACTAAAAAGCATTTTCTTTTTGTTTTAGACAACATTTCATGCACTGTTAAACATGTTAAAGCAAGTTGCAAGTGAAAATCTTTGTCTCTGACTGAGTTTGCATTACTGCTTATTTTGACCTCTGCTGGCTCTGAAAAGCTCATTTTCAACGTTCAATTCAGAATGTGATAAAACCAGTTCCAGCCACTAAAAAGCATTTTCTTTTTGTTTTAGACAACATTTCATGCACTGTTAAACATGTTAAAGCAAGTTGCAAGTGAAAATCTTTGTCTCTGACTGAGTTTGCATTACTGCTTATTTTGACCTCTGCTGGCTCTGAAAAGCTCATTTTCAACGTTCAATTCAGAATGTGATAAAACCAGATCCAGCTTCTAAAATGCATCATTCTTTTTGTTTTAGACAACATTTCATGCACTGTTAAACATGTTAAAGCAAGTTGCAAGTGAAAATCTATGTCTCTGACTGAGTTTTCATTACTGCTTATTTTGACCTCTGCTGGCGCTGAAAAGCTCATTTTCAACGTTCAATTCAGAATGTGATAAAACCAGTTCCAGCCACTAAAAAGCATTTTCTTTTTGTTTTAGACAACATTTCATGCACTGTTAAACATGTTAAAGCAAGTTGCAAGTGAAAATCTTTGTCTCTGACTGAGTTTTCATTACTGCTTATTTTGACCTCTGCTGGCTCTGAAAAGCTCATTTTCAACGTTCAATTCAGAATGTGATAAAACCAGTTCCAGCCACTAAAAAGCATTTTCTTTTTGTTTTAGACAACATTTCATGCACTGTTAAACATGTTAAAGCAAGTTGCAAGTGAAAATCTATGTCTCTGACTGAGTTTGCATTACTGCTTATTTTGACCTCTGCTGGCTCTGAAAAGCTCATTTTCAACGTCTAATACAGAATGTTATAAAACCAGACCCAGCTTCTAAAATGCATCATTCTTTTTGTTTTAGACAACATTTCATGCACTGTTAAACATGTGAAAGCAAGTTGCAAGTGAAAATCTATGTCTATGACTGAGTTTGCATTACTGCTTATTTTGACCTCTGCTGGCTCTGAAAAGCTCATTTTCAACGTTCAATTCAGAATGTGATAAAACCAGTTCCAGCCACTAAAAAGCATTTTCTTTTTGTTTTAGACAACATTTCATGCACTGTTAAACATGTTAAAGCAAGTTGCAAGTGAAAATCTTTGTCTCTGACTGAGTTTGCATTACTGCATATTTTGACCTCTGCTGGCTCTGAAAAGCTCATTTTCAACGTTCAATTCAGAATGTGATAAAACCAGTTCCAGCCACTAAAAAGCATTTTCTTTTTGTTTTAGACAACATTTCATGCACTGTTAAATATGTTTAAGAAAGTTGCAAGTGAAAATCTATGTCTCTGACTGAGTTTGCATTACTGCTTATTTTGACCTCTGCTGGCTCTGAAAAGCTCATTTTCAACGTTCAATTCAGAATGTGATAAAACCAGTTCCAGCCACTAAAAAGCATTTTCTTTTTGTTTTAGACAACATTTCATGCACTGTTAAACATGTTAAAGCAAGTTGCAAGTGAAAATCTATGTCTCTGACTGAGTTTGCATTACTGCTTATTTTGACCTCTGCTGGCTCTGAAAAGCTCATTTTCAACGTCCAATACAGAATGTTATAAAACCAGATCCAGCTTCTAAAATGCATCATTCTTTTTTATTTAGACAACATTTCATGCACTGTTAAACATGTGAAAGCAAGTTGCAAGTGAAAATCTATGTCTATGACTGAGTTTTCATTACTGCTTATTTTGACCTCTGCTGGCTCTGAAAAGCTCATTTTCAACGTTCAATTCAGAATGTGATAAAACCAGTTCCAGCCACTAAAAAGCATTTTCTTTTTGTTTTAGACAACATTTCATGCACTGTTAAACATGTTAAAGCAAGTTGCAAGTGAAAATCTTTGTCTCTGACTGAGTTTGCATTACTGCTTATTTTGACCTCTGCTGGCTCTGAAAAGCTCATTTTCAACGTTCAATTCAGAATGTGATAAAACCAGTTCCAGCCACTAAAAAGCATTTTCTTTTTGTTTTAGACAACATTTCATGCACTGTTAAACATGTTAAAGCAAGTTGCAAGTGAAAATCTTTGTCTCTGACTGAGTTTGCATTACTGCTTATTTTGACCTCTGCTGGCTCTGAAAAGCTCATTTTCAACGTTCAATTCAGAATGTGATAAAACCAGTTCCAGCCACTAAAAAGCATTTTCTTTTTGTTTTAGACAACATTTCATGCACTGTTAAATATGTTTAAGAAAGTTGCAAGTGAAAATCTATGTCTCTGACTGAGTTTGCATTACTGCTTATTTTGACCTCTGCTGGCTCTGAAAAGCTCATTTTCAACGTTCAATTCAGAATGTGATAAAACCAGTTCCAGCCACTAAAAAGCATTTTCTTTTTGTTTTAGACAACATTTCATGCACTGTTAAACATGTTAAAGCAAGTTGCAAGTGAAAATCTTTGTCTCTGACTGAGTTTGCATTACTGCTTATTTTGACCTCTGCTGGCTCTGAAAAGCTCATTTTCAACGTCCAAAACAGAATGTTATAAAACCAGATCCAGCTTCTAAAATGCATCATTCTTTTTGTTTTAGACAACATTTCATGCACTGTTAAACATGTTAAAGCAAGTTGCAAGTGAAAATCTATGTCTATGACTGAGTTTGCATTACTGCTTATTTTGACCTCTGCTGGCTCTGAAAAGCTCATTTTCAACGTTCAATTCAGAATGTGATAAAACCAGTTCCAGTTACTAAAAAGCATTTTCTTTTTGTTTTAGACAACATTTCATGCACTGTTAAACATGTTAAAGCAAGTTGCAAGTAAAAATCTTTGTCTCTGACTGAGTTTGCATTACTGCTTATTTTGACCTCTGCTGGCTCTGAAAAGCTCATTTTCAACGTTCAATTCAGAATGTGATAAAACCAGTTCCAGCCACTAAAAAGCATTTTCTTTTTGTTTTAGACAACATTTCATGCACTGTTAAACATGTTAAAGCAAGTTGCAAGTGAAAATCTATGTCTCTGACTGAGTTTGCATTACTGCTTATTTTGACCTCTGCTGGCTCTGAAAAGCTCATTTTCAACGTCCAATACAGAATGTTATAAAACCAGATCCAGCTTCTAAAATGCATCATTCTTTTTGTTTTAGACAACATTTCATGCACTGTTAAACATGTGAAAGCAAGTTGCAAGTGAAAATCTATGTCTATGACTGAGTTTTCATTACTGCTTATTTTGACCTCTGCTGGCTCTGAAAAGCTCATTTTCAACGTTCAATTCAGAATGTGATAAAACCAGTTCCAGCCACTAAAAAGCATTTTCTTTTTGTTTTAGACAACATTTCATGCACTGTTAAACATGTTAAAGCAAGTTGCAATTGAAAATCTTTGTCTCTGACTGAGTTTGCATTACTGCTTATTTTGACCTCTGCTGGCTCTGAAAAGCTCATTTTCAACGTTCAATTCAGAATGTGATAAAACCAGTTCCAGCCACTAAAAAGCATTTTCTTTTTGTTTTAGACAACATTTCATGCACTGTTAAATATGTTTAAGAAAGTTGCAAGTGAAAATCTATGTCTCTGACTGAGTTTGCATTACTGCTTATTTTGACCTCTGCTGGCTCTGAAAAGCTCATTTTCAACGTTCAATTCAGAATGTGATAAAACCAGTTCCAGCCACTAAAAAGCATTTTCTTTTTGTTTTAGACAACATTTCATGCACTGTTAAACATGTTAAAGCAAGTTGCAATTGAAAATCTTTGTCTCTGACTGAGTTTGCATTACTGCTTATTTTGACCTCTGCTGGCTCTGAAAAGCTCATTTTCAACGTTCAATTCAGAATGTGATAAAACCAGTTCCAGCCACTAAAAAGCATTTTCTTTTTGTTTTAGACAACATTTCATGCACTGTTAAATATGTTTAAGAAAGTTGCAAGTGAAAATCTATGTCTCTGACTGAGTTTGCATTACTGCTTATTTTGACCTCTGCTGGCTCTGAAAAGCTCATTTTCAACGTTCAATTCAGAATGTGATAAAACCAGTTCCAGCCACTAAAAAGCATTTTCTTTTTGTTTTAGACAACATTTCATGCACTGTTAAACATGTTAAAGCAAGTTGCAAGTGAAAATCTATGTCTATGACTGAGTTTTCATTACTGCTTATTTTGACCTCTGCTGGCGCTGAAAAGCTCATTTTCAACGTTCAATTCAGAATGTGATAAAACCAGTTCCAGTTACTAAAAAGCATTTTCTTTTTGTTTTAGACAACATTTCATGCACTGTTAAACATGTTAAAGCAAGTTGCAAGTGAAAATCTTTGTCTCTGACTGAGTTTGCATTACTGCTTATTTTGACCTCTGCTGGCTCTGAATAGGTCATTTTCAACGTTCAATTCAGAATGTGATAAAACCAGTTCCAGCCACTAAAAAGCACTTTCTTTTTGTTTTAGACAACATTTCATGCACTGTTAAACATGTTAAAGCAAGTTGCAAGTGAAAATCTTTGTCTCTGACTGAGTTTGCATTACTGCTTATTTTGACCTCTGCTGGCTCTGAAAAGCTCATTTTCAACGTTCAATTCAGAATGTGATAAAACCAGTTCCAGCCACTAAAAAGCATTTTCTTTTTGTTTTAGACAACATTTCATGCACTGTTAAACATGTTAAAGCAAGTTGCAAGTGAAAATCTATGTTTCTGACTGAGTTTGCATTACTGCTTATTTTGACCTCTGCTGGCTCTGAAAAGCTCATTTTCAACGTCTAATACAGAATGTTATAAAACCAGATCCAGCTTCTAAAATGCATCATTCTTTTTGTTTTAGACAACATTTCATGCACTGTTAAACATGTGAAAGCAAGTTGCAAGTGAAAATCTATGTCTATGACTGAGTTTGCATTACTGCTTATTTTGACCTCTGCTGGCTCTGAAAAGCTCATTTTCAACGTTCAATTCAGAATGTGATAAAACCAGTTCCAGTTACTAAAAAGCATTTTCTTTTTGTTTTAGACAACATTTCATGCACTGTTAAACATGTTAAAGCAAGTTGCAAGTGAAAATCTTTGTCTCTGACTGAGTTTGCATTACTGCTTATTTTGACCTCTGCTGGCTCTGAAAAGCTCATTTTCAACGTTCAATTCAGAATGTGATAAAACCAGTTCCAGCCACTAAAAAGCATTTTCTTTTTGTTTTAGACAACATTTCATGCACTGTTAAACATGTTAAAGCAAGTTGCAAGTGAAAATCTATGTCTCTGACTGAGTTTGCATTACTGCTTATTTTGACCTCTGCTGGCTCTGAAAAGCTCATTTTCAACGTCCAATACAGAATGTTATAAAACCAGATCCAGCTTCTAAAATGCATCATTCTTTTTGTTTTAGACAACATTTCATGCACTGTTAAACATGTGAAAGCAAGTTGCAAGTGAAAATCTATGTCTATGACTGAGTTTTCATTACTGCTTATTTTGACCTCTGCTGGCTCTGAAAAGCTCATTTTCAACGTTCAATTCAGAATGTGATAAAACCAGTTCCAGCCACTAAAAAGCATTTTCTTTTTGTTTTAGACAACATTTCATGCACTGTTAAATATGTTTAAGAAAGTTGCAAGTGAAAATCTATGTCTCTGACTGAGTTTGCATTACTGCTTATTTTGACCTCTGCTGGCTCTGAAAAGCTCATTTTCAACGTTCAATTCAGAATGTGATAAAACCAGTTCCAGCCACTAAAAAGCATTTTCTTTTTGTTTTAGACAACATTTCATGCACTGTTAAACATGTTAAAGCAAGTTGCAAGTGAAAATCTATGTCTATGACTGAGTTTTCATTACTGCTTATTTTGACCTCTGCTGGCGCTGAAAAGCTCATTTTCAACGTTCAATTCAGAATGTGATAAAACCAGTTCCAGTTACTAAAAAGCATTTTCTTTTTGTTTTAGACAACATTTCATGCACTGTTAAACATGTTAAAGCAAGTTGCAAGTGAAAATCTTTGTCTCTGACTGAGTTTGCATTACTGCTTATTTTGACCTCTGCTGGCTCTGAATAGGTCATTTTCAACGTTCAATTCAGAATGTGATAAAACCAGTTCCAGCCACTAAAAAGCACTTTCTTTTTGTTTTAGACAACATTTCATGCACTGTTAAACATGTTAAAGCAAGTTGCAAGTGAAAATCTTTGTCTCTGACTGAGTTTGCATTACTGCTTATTTTGACCTCTGCTGGCTCTGAAAAGCTCATTTTCAACGTTCAATTCAGAATGTGATAAAACCAGTTCCAGCCACTAAAAAGCATTTTCTTTTTGTTTTAGACAACATTTCATGCACTGTTAAACATGTTAAAGCAAGTTGCAAGTGAAAATCTATGTCTCTGACTGAGTTTGCATTACTGCTTATTTTGACCTCTGCTGGCTCTGAAAAGCTCATTTTCAACGTTCAATTCAGAATGTGATAAAACCAGTTCCAGCCACTAAAAAGCATTTTCTTTTTGTTTTAGACAACATTTCATGCACTGTTAAATATGTTTAAGAAAGTTGCAAGTGAAAATCTATGTCTCTGACTGAGTTTGCATTACTGCTTATTTTGACCTCTGCTGGCTCTGAAAAGCTCATTTTCAACGTTCAATTCAGAATGTGATAAAACCAGTTCCAGCCACTAAAAAGCATTTTCTTTTTGTTTTAGACAACATTTCATGCACTGTTAAACATGTTAAAGCAAGTTGCAAGTGAAAATCTATGTCTATGACTGAGTTTTCATTACTGCTTATTTTGACCTCTGCTGGCGCTGAAAAGCTCATTTTCAACGTTCAATTCAGAATGTGATAAAACCAGTTCCAGTTACTAAAAAGCATTTTCTTTTTGTTTTAGACAACATTTCATGCACTGTTAAACATGTTAAAGCAAGTTGCAAGTGAAAATCTTTGTCTCTGACTGAGTTTGCATTACTGCTTATTTTGACCTCTGCTGGCTCTGAATAGGTCATTTTCAACGTTCAATTCAGAATGTGATAAAACCAGTTCCAGCCACTAAAAAGCACTTTCTTTTTGTTTTAGACAACATTTCATGCACTGTTAAACATGTTAAAGCAAGTTGCAAGTGAAAATCTTTGTCTCTGACTGAGTTTGCATTACTGCTTATTTTGACCTCTGCTGGCTCTGAAAAGCTCATTTTCAACGTTCAATTCAGAATGTGATAAAACCAGTTCCAGCCACTAAAAAGCATTTTCTTTTTGTTTTAGACAACATTTCATGCACTGTTAAACATGTTAAAGCAAGTTGCAAGTGAAAATCTATGTCTCTGACTGAGTTTGCATTACTGCTTATTTTGACCTCTGCTGGCTCTGAAAAGCTCATTTTCAACGTCTAATACAGAATGTTATAAAACCAGATCCAGCTTCTAAAATGCATCATTCTTTTTGTTTTAGACAACATTTCATGCACTGTTAAACATGTGAAAGCAAGTTGCAAGTGAAAATCTATGTCTATGACTGAGTTTGCATTACTGCTTATTTTGACCTCTGCTGGCTCTGAAAAGCTCATTTTCAACGTTCAATTCAGAATGTGATAAAACCTGTTCCAGCCACTAAAAAGCATTTTCTTTTTGTTTTAGACAACATTTCATGCACTGTTAAACATGTTAAAGCAAGTTGCAAGTGAAAATCTTTGTCTCTGACTGAGTTTGCATTACTGCTTATTTTGACCTCTGCTGGCTCTGAAAAGCTCATTTTCAACGTTCAATTCAGAATGTGATAAAACCAGTTCCAGCCACTAAAAAGCATTTTCTTTTTGTTTTAGACAACATTTCATGCACTGTTAAATATGTTTAAGAAAGTTGCAAGTGAAAATCTATGTCTCTGACTGAGTTTGCATTACTGCTTATTTTGACCTCTGCTGGCTCTGAAAAGCTCATTTTCAACGTTCAATTCAGAATGTGATAAAACCAGTTCCAGCCACTAAAAAGCATTTTCTTTTTGTTTTAGACAACATTTCATGCACTGTTAAACATGTTAAAGCAAGTTGCAAGTGAAAATCTATGTTTCTGACTGAGTTTGCATTACTGCTTATTTTGACCTCTGCTGGCTCTGAAAAGCTCATTTTCAACGTCTAATACAGAATGTTATAAAACCAGATCCAGCTTCTAAAATGCATCATTCTTTTTGTTTTAGACAACATTTCATGCACTGTTAAACATGTGAAAGCAAGTTGCAAGTGAAAATCTATGTCTATGACTGAGTTTGCATTACTGCTTATTTTGACCTCTGCTGGCTCTGAAAAGCTCATTTTCAACGTTCAATTCAGAATGTGATAAAACCAGTTCCAGTTACTAAAAAGCATTTTCTTTTTGTTTTAGACAACATTTCATGCACTGTTAAACATGTTAAAGCAAGTTGCAAGTGAAAAT
Organism: Danio rerio; assembly: GCF_052040795.2. Taxonomy (NCBI): domain Eukaryota; kingdom Metazoa; phylum Chordata; class Actinopteri; order Cypriniformes; family Danionidae; genus Danio; species Danio rerio. The sequence goes on from NC_141041.1 coordinate 37,638,393, forward strand.
CTTTGTCTCTGACTGAGTTTGCATTACTGCTTATTTTGACCTCTGCTGGCTCTGAAAAGCTCATTTTCAACGTTCAATTCAGAATGTGATAAAACCAGTTCCAGCCACTAAAAAGCATTTTCTTTTTGTTTTAGACAACATTTCATGCACTGTTAAACATGTTAAAGCAAGTTGCAAGTGAAAATCTATGTCTCTGACTGAGTTTGCATTACTGCTTATTTTGACCTCTGCTGGCTCTGAAAAGCTCATTTTCAACGTCCAATACAGAATGTTATAAAACCAGATCCAGCTTCTAAAATGCATCATTCTTTTTGTTTTAGACAACATTTCATGCACTGTTAAACATGTGAAAGCAAGTTGCAAGTGAAAATCTATGTCTATGACTGAGTTTTCATTACTGCTTATTTTGACCTCTGCTGGCTCTGAAAAGCTCATTTTCAACGTTCAATTCAGAATGTGATAAAACCAGTTCCAGCCACTAAAAAGCATTTTCTTTTTGTTTTAGACAACATTTCATGCACTGTTAAATATGTTTAAGAAAGTTGCAAGTGAAAATCTATGTCTCTGACTGAGTTTGCATTACTGCTTATTTTGACCTCTGCTGGCTCTGAAAAGCTCATTTTCAACGTTCAATTCAGAATGTGATAAAACCAGTTCCAGCCACTAAAAAGCATTTTCTTTTTGTTTTAGACAACATTTCATGCACTGTTAAACATGTTAAAGCAAGTTGCAAGTGAAAATCTATGTCTATGACTGAGTTTTCATTACTGCTTATTTTGACCTCTGCTGGCGCTGAAAAGCTCATTTTCAACGTTCAATTCAGAATGTGATAAAACCAGTTCCAGTTACTAAAAAGCATTTTCTTTTTGTTTTAGACAACATTTCATGCACTGTTAAACATGTTAAAGCAAGTTGCAAGTGAAAATCTTTGTCTCTGACTGAGTTTGCATTACTGCTTATTTTGACCTCTGCTGGCTCTGAATAGGTCATTTTCAACGTTCAATTCAGAATGTGATAAAACCAGTTCCAGCCACTAAAAAGCACTTTCTTTTTGTTTTAGACAACATTTCATGCACTGTTAAACATGTTAAAGCAAGTTGCAAGTGAAAATCTTTGTCTCTGACTGAGTTTGCATTACTGCTTATTTTGACCTCTGCTGGCTCTGAAAAGCTCATTTTCAACGTTCAATTCAGAATGTGATAAAACCAGTTCCAGCCACTAAAAAGCATTTTCTTTTTGTTTTAGACAACATTTCATGCACTGTTAAACATGTTAAAGCAAGTTGCAAGTGAAAATCTATGTCTCTGACTGAGTTTGCATTACTGCTTATTTTGACCTCTGCTGGCTCTGAAAAGCTCATTTTCAACGTTCAATTCAGAATGTGATAAAACCAGTTCCAGCCACTAAAAAGCATTTTCTTTTTGTTTTAGACAACATTTCATGCACTGTTAAATATGTTTAAGAAAGTTGCAAGTGAAAATCTATGTCTCTGACTGAGTTTGCATTACTGCTTATTTTGACCTCTGCTGGCTCTGAAAAGCTCATTTTCAACGTTCAATTCAGAATGTGATAAAACCAGTTCCAGCCACTAAAAAGCATTTTCTTTTTGTTTTAGACAACATTTCATGCACTGTTAAACATGTTAAAGCAAGTTGCAAGTGAAAATCTATGTCTATGACTGAGTTTTCATTACTGCTTATTTTGACCTCTGCTGGCGCTGAAAAGCTCATTTTCAACGTTCAATTCAGAATGTGATAAAACCAGTTCCAGTTACTAAAAAGCATTTTCTTTTTGTTTTAGACAACATTTCATGCACTGTTAAACATGTTAAAGCAAGTTGCAAGTGAAAATCTTTGTCTCTGACTGAGTTTGCATTACTGCTTATTTTGACCTCTGCTGGCTCTGAATAGGTCATTTTCAACGTTCAATTCAGAATGTGATAAAACCAGTTCCAGCCACTAAAAAGCACTTTCTTTTTGTTTTAGACAACATTTCATGCACTGTTAAACATGTTAAAGCAAGTTGCAAGTGAAAATCTTTGTCTCTGACTGAGTTTGCATTACTGCTTATTTTGACCTCTGCTGGCTCTGAAAAGCTCATTTTCAACGTTCAATTCAGAATGTGATAAAACCAGTTCCAGCCACTAAAAAGCATTTTCTTTTTGTTTTAGACAACATTTCATGCACTGTTAAACATGTTAAAGCAAGTTGCAAGTGAAAATCTATGTCTCTGACTGAGTTTGCATTACTGCTTATTTTGACCTCTGCTGGCTCTGAAAAGCTCATTTTCAACGTCTAATACAGAATGTTATAAAACCAGATCCAGCTTCTAAAATGCATCATTCTTTTTGTTTTAGACAACATTTCATGCACTGTTAAACATGTGAAAGCAAGTTGCAAGTGAAAATCTATGTCTATGACTGAGTTTGCATTACTGCTTATTTTGACCTCTGCTGGCTCTGAAAAGCTCATTTTCAACGTTCAATTCAGAATGTGATAAAACCAGTTCCAGCCACTAAAAAGCATTTTCTTTTTGTTTTAGACAACATTTCATGCACTGTTAAACATGTTAAAGCAAGTTGCAAGTGAAAATCTTTGTCTCTGACTGAGTTTGCATTACTGCTTATTTTGACCTCTGCTGGCTCTGAAAAGCTCATTTTCAACGTTCAATTCAGAATGTGATAAAACCAGTTCCAGCCACTAAAAAGCATTTTCTTTTTGTTTTAGACAACATTTCATGCACTGTTAAATATGTTTAAGAAAGTTGCAAGTGAAAATCTATGTCTCTGACTGAGTTTGCATTACTGCTTATTTTGACCTCTGCTGGCTCTGAAAAGCTCATTTTCAACGTTCAATTCAGAATGTGATAAAACCAGTTCCAGCCACTAAAAAGCATTTTCTTTTTGTTTTAGACAACATTTCATGCACTGTTAAACATGTTAAAGCAAGTTGCAAGTGAAAATCTTTGTCTCTGACTGAGTTTGCATTACTGCTTATTTTGACCTCTGCTGGCTCTGAAAAGCTCATTTTCAACGTTCAATTCAGAATGTGATAAAACCAGTTCCAGCCACTAAAAAGCATTTTCTTTTTGTTTTAGACAACATTTCATGCACTGTTAAACATGTTAAAGCAAGTTGCAAGTGAAAATCTATGTCTTTGACTGAGTTTGCATTACTGCTTATTTTGACCTCTGCTGGCTCTGAAAAGCTCATTTTCAACGTCCAATACAGAATGTTATAAAACCAGATCCAGCTTCTAAAATGCATCATTCTTTTTGTTTTAGACAACATTTCATGCACTGTTAAACATGTGAAAGCAAGTTGCAAGTGAAAATCTATGTCTATGACTGAGTTTTTATTACTGCTTATTTTGACCTCTGCTGGCTCTGAAAAGCTCATTTTCAACGTTCAATTCAGAATGTGATAAAACCAGTTCCAGCCACTAAAAAGCATTTTCTTTTTGTTTTAGACAACATTTCATGCACTGTTAAACATGTTAAAGCAAGTTGCAAGTGAAAATCTTTGTCTCTGACTGAGTTTGCATTACTGCTTATTTTGACCTCTGCTGGCTCTGAAAAGCTCATTTTCAACGTTCAATTCAGAATGTGATAAAACCAGTTCCAGCCACTAAAAAGCATTTTCTTTTTGTTTTAGACAACATTTCATGCACTGTTAAATATGTTTAAGAAAGTTGCAAGTGAAAATCTATGTCTCTGACTGAGTTTGCATTACTGCTTATTTTGACCTCTGCTGGCTCTGAAAAGCTCATTTTCAACGTTCAATTCAGAATGTGATAAAACCAGTTCCAGCCACTAAAAAGCATTTTCTTTTTGTTTTAGACAACATTTCATGCACTGTTAAACATGTTAAAGCAAGTTGCAAGTGAAAATCTTTGTCTCTGACTGAGTTTGCATTACTGCTTATTTTGACCTCTGCTGGCTCTGAAAAGCTCATTTTCAACGTTCAATTCAGAATGTGATAAAACCAGTTCCAGCCACTAAAAAGCATTTTCTTTTTGTTTTAGACAACATTTCATGCACTGTTAAACATGTTAAAGCAAGTTGCAAGTGAAAATCTATGTCTATGACTGAGTTTGCATTACTGCTTATTGTGACCTCTGCTGGCTCTGAAAAAAGCTCATTTTTAACGTTCAATTCAGAATGTGATAAAACAAGTTCCAGCCACTAAAAAGCATTTTCTTTTTGTTTTAGACAACATTTCATGCACTGTTAAATATGTTTAAGAAAGTTGCAAGTGAAAATCTATGTCTCTGACTGAGTTTGCATTACTGCTTATTTTGACCTCTGCTGGCTCTGAAAAGCTCATTTTCAACGTCCAAAACAGAATGTTATAAAACCAGATCCAGCTTCTAAAATGCATCATTCTTTTTGTTTTAGACAACATTTCATGCACTGTTAAACATGTTAAAGCAAGTTGCAAGTGAAAATCTTTGTCTCTGACTGAGTTTGCATTACTGCTTATTTTGACCTCTGCTGGCTCTGAAAAGCTCATTTTCAACGTCCAATACAGAATGTTATAAAACCAGATCCAGCTTCTAAAATGCATCATTCTTTTTGATTTAGACAACATTTCATGCACTGTTAAACATGTGAAAGCAAGTTGCAAGTGAAAATCTATGTCTATGACTGAGTTTTCATTACTGCTTATTTTGACCTCTGCTGGCTCTGAAAAGCTCATTTTCAACGTTCAATTCAGAATGTGATAAAACCAGTTCCAGCCACTAAAAAGCATTTTCTTTTTGTTTTAGACAACATTTCATGCACTGTTAAACATGTTAAAGCAAGTTGCAAGTGAAAATCTTTGTCTCTGACTGAGTTTGCATTACTGCTTATTTTGACCTCTGCTGGCTCTGAAAAGCTCATTTTCAACGTTCAATTCAGAATGTGATAAAACCAGTTCCAGCCACTAAAAAGCATTTTCTTTTTGTTTTAGACAACATTTCATGCACTGTTAAATATGTTTAAGAAAGTTGCAAGTGAAAATCTATGTCTCTGACTGAGTTTGCATTACTGCTTATTTTGACCTCTGCTGGCTCTGAAAAGCTCATTTTCAACGTTCAATTCAGAATGTGATAAAACCAGTTCCAGCCACTAAAAAGCATTTTCTTTTTGTTTTAGACAACATTTCATGCACTGTTAAACATGTTAAAGCAAGTTGCAAGTGAAAATCTTTGTCTCTGACTGAGTTTGCATTACTGCTTATTTTGACCTCTGCTGGCTCTGAAAAGCTCATTTTCAACGTCCAAAACAGAATGTTATAAAACCAGATCCAGCTTCTAAAATGCATCATTCTTTTTGTTTTAGACAACATTTCATGCACTGTTAAACATGTTAAAGCAAGTTGCAAGTGAAAATCTATGTCTATGACTGAGTTTGCATTACTGCTTATTTTGACCTCTGCTGGCTCTGAAAAGCTCATTTTCAACGTTCAATTCAGAATGTGATAAAACCAGTTCCAGTTACTAAAAAGCATTTTCTTTTTGTTTTAGACAACATTTCATGCACTGTTAAACATGTTAAAGCAAGTTGCAAGTGAAAATCTTTGTCTCTGACTGAGTTTGCATTACTGCTTATTTTGACCTCTGCTGGCTCTGAAAAGCTCATTTTCAACGTTCAATTCAGAATGTGATAAAACCAGTTCCAGCCACTAAAAAGCATTTTCTTTTTGTTTTAGACAACATTTCATGCACTGTTAAACATGTTAAAGCAAGTTGCAAGTGAAAATCTTTGTCTCTGACTGAGTTTGCATTACTGCTTATTTTGACCTCTGCTGGCTCTGAAAAGCTCATTTTCAACGTTCAATTCAGAATGTGATAAAACCAGATCCAGCTTCTAAAATGCATCATTCTTTTTGTTTTAGACAACATTTCATGCACTGTTAAACATGTTAAAGCAAGTTGCAAGTGAAAATCTATGTCTCTGACTGAGTTTTCATTACTGCTTATTTTGACCTCTGCTGGCGCTGAAAAGCTCATTTTCAACGTTCAATTCAGAATGTGATAAAACCAGTTCCAGCCACTAAAAAGCATTTTCTTTTTGTTTTAGACAACATTTCATGCACTGTTAAACATGTTAAAGCAAGTTGCAAGTGAAAATCTTTGTCTCTGACTGAGTTTTCATTACTGCTTATTTTGACCTCTGCTGGCTCTGAAAAGCTCATTTTCAACGTTCAATTCAGAATGTGATAAAACCAGTTCCAGCCACTAAAAAGCATTTTCTTTTTGTTTTAGACAACATTTCATGCACTGTTAAACATGTTAAAGCAAGTTGCAAGTGAAAATCTATGTCTCTGACTGAGTTTGCATTACTGCTTATTTTGACCTCTGCTGGCTCTGAAAAGCTCATTTTCAACGTCTAATACAGAATGTTATAAAACCAGACCCAGCTTCTAAAATGCATCATTCTTTTTGTTTTAGACAACATTTCATGCACTGTTAAACATGTGAAAGCAAGTTGCAAGTGAAAATCTATGTCTATGACTGAGTTTGCATTACTGCTTATTTTGACCTCTGCTGGCTCTGAAAAGCTCATTTTCAACGTTCAATTCAGAATGTGATAAAACCAGTTCCAGCCACTAAAAAGCATTTTCTTTTTGTTTTAGACAACATTTCATGCACTGTTAAACATGTTAAAGCAAGTTGCAAGTGAAAATCTTTGTCTCTGACTGAGTTTGCATTACTGCATATTTTGACCTCTGCTGGCTCTGAAAAGCTCATTTTCAACGTTCAATTCAGAATGTGATAAAACCAGTTCCAGCCACTAAAAAGCATTTTCTTTTTGTTTTAGACAACATTTCATGCACTGTTAAATATGTTTAAGAAAGTTGCAAGTGAAAATCTATGTCTCTGACTGAGTTTGCATTACTGCTTATTTTGACCTCTGCTGGCTCTGAAAAGCTCATTTTCAACGTTCAATTCAGAATGTGATAAAACCAGTTCCAGCCACTAAAAAGCATTTTCTTTTTGTTTTAGACAACATTTCATGCACTGTTAAACATGTTAAAGCAAGTTGCAAGTGAAAATCTATGTCTCTGACTGAGTTTGCATTACTGCTTATTTTGACCTCTGCTGGCTCTGAAAAGCTCATTTTCAACGTCCAATACAGAATGTTATAAAACCAGATCCAGCTTCTAAAATGCATCATTCTTTTTGATTTAGACAACATTTCATGCACTGTTAAACATGTGAAAGCAAGTTGCAAGTGAAAATCTATGTCTATGACTGAGTTTTCATTACTGCTTATTTTGACCTCTGCTGGCTCTGAAAAGCTCATTTTCAACGTTCAATTCAGAATGTGATAAAACCAGTTCCAGCCACTAAAAAGCATTTTCTTTTTGTTTTAGACAACATTTCATGCACTGTTAAACATGTTAAAGCAAGTTGCAAGTGAAAATCTTTGTCTCTGACTGAGTTTGCATTACTGCTTATTTTGACCTCTGCTGGCTCTGAAAAGCTCATTTTCAACGTTCAATTCAGAATGTGATAAAACCAGTTCCAGCCACTAAAAAGCATTTTCTTTTTGTTTTAGACAACATTTCATGCACTGTTAAACATGTTAAAGCAAGTTGCAAGTGAAAATCTTTGTCTCTGACTGAGTTTGCATTACTGCTTATTTTGACCTCTGCTGGCTCTGAAAAGCTCATTTTCAACGTTCAATTCAGAATGTGATAAAACCAGTTCCAGCCACTAAAAAGCATTTTCTTTTTGTTTTAGACAACATTTCATGCACTGTTAAATATGTTTAAGAAAGTTGCAAGTGAAAATCTATGTCTCTGACTGAGTTTGCATTACTGCTTATTTTGACCTCTGCTGGCTCTGAAAAGCTCATTTTCAACGTTCAATTCAGAATGTGATAAAACCAGTTCCAGCCACTAAAAAGCATTTTCTTTTTGTTTTAGACAACATTTCATGCACTGTTAAACATGTTAAAGCAAGTTGCAAGTGAAAATCTTTGTCTCTGACTGAGTTTGCATTACTGCTTATTTTGACCTCTGCTGGCTCTGAAAAGCTCATTTTCAACGTCCAAAACAGAATGTTATAAAACCAGATCCAGCTTCTAAAATGCATCATTCTTTTTGTTTTAGACAACATTTCATGCACTGTTAAACATGTTAAAGCAAGTTGCAAGTGAAAATCTATGTCTATGACTGAGTTTGCATTACTGCTTATTTTGACCTCTGCTGGCTCTGAAAAGCTCATTTTCAACGTTCAATTCAGAATGTGATAAAACCAGTTCCAGTTACTAAAAAGCATTTTCTTTTTGTTTTAGACAACATTTCATGCACTGTTAAACATGTTAAAGCAAGTTGCAAGTAAAAATCTTTGTCTCTGACTGAGTTTGCATTACTGCTTATTTTGACCTCTGCTGGCTCTGAAAAGCTCATTTTCAACGTTCAATTCAGAATGTGATAAAACCAGTTCCAGCCACTAAAAAGCATTTTCTTTTTGTTTTAGACAACATTTCATGCACTGTTAAACATGTTAAAGCAAGTTGCAAGTGAAAATCTATGTCTCTGACTGAGTTTGCATTACTGCTTATTTTGACCTCTGCTGGCTCTGAAAAGCTCATTTTCAACGTCCAATACAGAATGTTATAAAACCAGATCCAGCTTCTAAAATGCATCATTCTTTTTGTTTTAGACAACATTTCATGCACTGTTAAACATGTGAAAGCAAGTTGCAAGTGAAAATCTATGTCTATGACTGAGTTTTCATTACTGCTTATTTTGACCTCTGCTGGCTCTGAAAAGCTCATTTTCAACGTTCAATTCAGAATGTGATAAAACCAGTTCCAGCCACTAAAAAGCATTTTCTTTTTGTTTTAGACAACATTTCATGCACTGTTAAACATGTTAAAGCAAGTTGCAATTGAAAATCTTTGTCTCTGACTGAGTTTGCATTACTGCTTATTTTGACCTCTGCTGGCTCTGAAAAGCTCATTTTCAACGTTCAATTCAGAATGTGATAAAACCAGTTCCAGCCACTAAAAAGCATTTTCTTTTTGTTTTAGACAACATTTCATGCACTGTTAAATATGTTTAAGAAAGTTGCAAGTGAAAATCTATGTCTCTGACTGAGTTTGCATTACTGCTTATTTTGACCTCTGCTGGCTCTGAAAAGCTCATTTTCAACGTTCAATTCAGAATGTGATAAAACCAGTTCCAGCCACTAAAAAGCATTTTCTTTTTGTTTTAGACAACATTTCATGCACTGTTAAACATGTTAAAGCAAGTTGCAATTGAAAATCTTTGTCTCTGACTGAGTTTGCATTACTGCTTATTTTGACCTCTGCTGGCTCTGAAAAGCTCATTTTCAACGTTCAATTCAGAATGTGATAAAACCAGTTCCAGCCACTAAAAAGCATTTTCTTTTTGTTTTAGACAACATTTCATGCACTGTTAAATATGTTTAAGAAAGTTGCAAGTGAAAATCTATGTCTCTGACTGAGTTTGCATTACTGCTTATTTTGACCTCTGCTGGCTCTGAAAAGCTCATTTTCAACGTTCAATTCAGAATGTGATAAAACCAGTTCCAGCCACTAAAAAGCATTTTCTTTTTGTTTTAGACAACATTTCATGCACTGTTAAACATGTTAAAGCAAGTTGCAAGTGAAAATCTATGTCTATGACTGAGTTTTCATTACTGCTTATTTTGACCTCTGCTGGCGCTGAAAAGCTCATTTTCAACGTTCAATTCAGAATGTGATAAAACCAGTTCCAGTTACTAAAAAGCATTTTCTTTTTGTTTTAGACAACATTTCATGCACTGTTAAACATGTTAAAGCAAGTTGCAAGTGAAAATCTTTGTCTCTGACTGAGTTTGCATTACTGCTTATTTTGACCTCTGCTGGCTCTGAATAGGTCATTTTCAACGTTCAATTCAGAATGTGATAAAACCAGTTCCAGCCACTAAAAAGCACTTTCTTTTTGTTTTAGACAACATTTCATGCACTGTTAAACATGTTAAAGCAAGTTGCAAGTGAAAATCTTTGTCTCTGACTGAGTTTGCATTACTGCTTATTTTGACCTCTGCTGGCTCTGAAAAGCTCATTTTCAACGTTCAATTCAGAATGTGATAAAACCAAATCCAGCCACTAAAAAGCATTTTCTTTTTGTTTTAGACAACATTTCATGCACTGTTAAACATGTTAAAGCAAGTTGCAAGTGAAAATCTATGTTTCTGACTGAGTTTGCATTACTGCTTATTTTGACCTCTGCTGGCTCTGAAAAGCTCATTTTCAACGTCTAATACAGAATGTTATAAAACCAGATCCAGCTTCTAAAATGCATCATTCTTTTTGTTTTAGACAACATTTCATGCACTGTTAAACATGTGAAAGCAAGTTGCAAGTGAAAATCTATGTCTATGACTGAGTTTGCATTACTGCTTATTTTGACCTCTGCTGGCTCTGAAAAGCTCATTTTCAACGTTCAATTCAGAATGTGATAAAACCAGTTCCAGCCACTAAAAAGCATTTTCTTTTTGTTTTAGACAACATTTCATGCACTGTTAAACATGTTAAAGCAAGTTGCAAGTGAAAATCTTTGTCTCTGACTGAGTTTGCATTACTGCTTATTTTGACCTCTGCTGGCTCTGAAAAGCTCATTTTCAACGTTCAATTCAGAATGTGATAAAACCAGTTCCAGCCACTAAAAAGCATTTTCTTTTTGTTTTAGACAACATTTCATGCACTGTTAAACATGTTAAAGCAAGTTGCAAGTGAAAATCTATGTCTCTGACTGAGTTTGCATTACTGCTTATTTTGACCTCTGCTGGCTCTGAAAAGCTCATTTTCAACGTCCAATACAGAATGTTATAAAACCAGATCCAGCTTCTAAAATGCATCATTCTTTTTGTTTTAGACAACATTTCATGCACTGTTAAACATGTGAAAGCAAGTTGCAAGTGAAAATCTATGTCTATGACTGAGTTTTCATTACTGCTTATTTTGACCTCTGCTGGCTCTGAAAAGCTCATTTTCAACGTTCAATTCAGAATGTGATAAAACCAGTTCCAGCCACTAAAAAGCATTTTCTTTTTGTTTTAGACAACATTTCATGCACTGTTAAATATGTTTAAGAAAGTTGCAAGTGAAAATCTATGTCTCTGACTGAGTTTGCATTACTGCTTATTTTGACCTCTGCTGGCTCTGAAAAGCTCATTTTCAACGTTCAATTCAGAATGTGATAAAACCAGTTCCAGCCACTAAAAAGCATTTTCTTTTTGTTTTAGACAACATTTCATGCACTGTTAAACATGTTAAAGCAAGTTGCAAGTGAAAATCTATGTCTATGACTGAGTTTTCATTACTGCTTATTTTGACCTCTGCTGGCGCTGAAAAGCTCATTTTCAACGTTCAATTCAGAATGTGATAAAACCAGTTCCAGTTACTAAAAAGCATTTTCTTTTTGTTTTAGACAACATTTCATGCACTGTTAAACATGTTAAAGCAAGTTGCAAGTGAAAATCTTTGTCTCTGACTGAGTTTGCATTACTGCTTATTTTGACCTCTGCTGGCTCTGAATAGGTCATTTTCAACGTTCAATTCAGAATGTGATAAAACCAGTTCCAGCCACTAAAAAGCACTTTCTTTTTGTTTTAGACAACATTTCATGCACTGTTAAACATGTTAAAGCAAGTTGCAAGTGAAAATCTTTGTCTCTGACTGAGTTTGCATTACTGCTTATTTTGACCTCTGCTGGCTCTGAAAAGCTCATTTTCAACGTTCAATTCAGAATGTGATAAAACCAGTTCCAGCCACTAAAAAGCATTTTCTTTTTGTTTTAGACAACATTTCATGCACTGTTAAACATGTGAAAGCAAGTTGCAAGTGAAAATCTATGTCTATGACTGAGTTTGCATTACTGCTTATTTTGACCTCTGCTGGCTCTGAAAAGCTCATTTTCAACGTTCAATTCAGAATGTGATAAAACCAGTTCCAGTTACTAAAAAGCATTTTCTTTTTGTTTTAGACAACATTTCATGCACTGTTAAACATGTTAAAGCAAGTTGCAAGTGAAAATCTTTGTCTCTGACTGAGTTTGCATTACTGCTTATTTTGACCTCTGCTGGCTCTGAAAAGCTCATTTTCAACGTTCAATTCAGAATGTGATAAAACCAGTTCCAGCCACTAAAAAGCATTTTCTTTTTGTTTTAGACAACATTTCATGCACTGTTAAACATGTTAAAGCAAGTTGCAAGTGAAAATCTATGTCTCTGACTGAGTTTGCATTACTGCTTATTTTGACCTCTGCTGGCTCTGAAAAGCTCATTTTCAACGTCCAATACAGAATGTTATAAAACCAGATCCAGCTTCTAAAATGCATCATTCTTTTTGTTTTAGACAACATTTCATGCACTGTTAAACATGTGAAAGCAAGTTGCAAGTGAAAATCTATGTCTATGACTGAGTTTTCATTACTGCTTATTTTGACCTCCTCTGGCTCTGAAAAGCTCATTTTCAACGTTCAATTCAGAATGTGATAAAACCAGTTCCAGCCACTAAAAAGCATTTTCTTTTTGTTTTAGACAACATTTCATGCACTGTTAAATATGTTTAAGAAAGTTGCAAGTGAAAATCTATGTCTCTGACTGAGTTTGCATTACTGCTTATTTTGACCTCTGCTGGCTCTGAAAAGCTCATTTTCAACGTTCAATTCAGAATGTGATAAAACCAGTTCCAGCCACTAAAAAGCATTTTCTTTTTGTTTTAGACAACATTTCATGCACTGTTAAACATGTTAAAGCAAGTTGCAAGTGAAAATCTATGTCTATGACTGAGTTTTCATTACTGCTTATTTTGACCTCTGCTGGCGCTGAAAAGCTCATTTTCAACGTTCAATTCAGAATGTGATAAAACCAGTTCCAGTTACTAAAAAGCATTTTCTTTTTGTTTTAGACAACATTTCATGCACTGTTAAACATGTTAAAGCAAGTTGCAAGTGAAAATCTTTGTCTCTGACTGAGTTTGCATTACTGCTTATTTTGACCTCTGCTGGCTCTGAATAGGTCATTTTCAACGTTCAATTCAGAATGTGATAAAACCAGTTCCAGCCACTAAAAAGCTCTTTCTTTTTGTTTTAGACAACATTTCATGCACTGTTAAACATGTTAAAGCAAGTTGCAAGTGAAAATCTTTGTCTCTGACTGAGTTTGCATTACTGCTTATTTTGACCTCTGCTGGCTCTGAAAAGCTCATTTTCAACGTTCAATTCAGAATGTGATAAAACCAGTTCCAGCCACTAAAAAGCATTTTCTTTTTGTTTTAGACAACATTTCATGCACTGTTAAACATGTTAAAGCAAGTTGCAAGTGAAAATCTGTGTCTCTGACTGAGTTTGCATTACTGCTTATTTTGACCTCTGCTGGCTCTGAAAAGCTCATTTTCAACGTTCAATTCAGAATGTGATAAAACCAGTTCCAGCCACTAAAAAGCATTTTCTTTTTGTTTTAGACAACATTTCATGCACTGTTAAATATGTTTAAGAAAGTTGCAAGTGAAAATCTATGTCTCTGACTGAGTTTGCATTACTGCTTATTTTGACCTCTGCTGGCTCTGAAAAGCTCATTTTCAACGTTCAATTCAGAATGTGATAAAACCAGTTCCAGCCACTAAAAAGCATTTTCTTTTTGTTTTAGACAACATTTCATGCACTGTTAAACATGTTAAAGCAAGTTGCAAGTGAAAATCTATGTCTATGACTGAGTTTTCATTACTGCTTATTTTGACCTCTGCTGGCGCTGAAAAGCTCATTTTCAACGTTCAATTCAGAATGTGATAAAACCAGTTCCAGTTACTAAAAAGCATTTTCTTTTTGTTTTAGACAACATTTCATGCACTGTTAAACATGTTAAAGCAAGTTGCAAGTGAAAATCTTTGTCTCTGACTGAGTTTGCATTACTGCTTATTTTGACCTCTGCTGGCTCTGAATAGGTCATTTTCAACGTTCAATTCAGAATGTGATAAAACCAGTTCCAGCCACTAAAAAGCACTTTCTTTTTGTTTTAGACAACATTTCATGCACTGTTAAACATGTTAAAGCAAGTTGCAAGTGAAAATCTTTGTCTCTGACTGAGTTTGCATTACTGCTTATTTTGACCTCTGCTGGCTCTGAAAAGCTCATTTTCAACGTTCAATTCAGAATGTGATAAAACCAGTTCCAGCCACTAAAAAGCATTTTCTTTTTGTTTTAGACAACATTTCATGCACTTTTAAACATGTTAAAGCAAGTTGCAAGTGAAAATCTATGTCTCTGACTGAGTTTGCATTACTGCTTATTTTGACCTCTGCTGGCTCTGAAAAGCTCATTTTCAACGTCTAATACAGAATGTTATAAAACCAGATCCAGCTTCTAAAATGCATCATTCTTTTTGTTTTAGACAACATTTCATGCACTGTTAAACATGTGAAAGCAAGTTGCAAGTGAAAATCTATGTCTATGACTGAGTTTGCATTACTGCTTATTTTGACCTCTGCTGGCTCTGAAAAGCTCATTTTCAACGTTCAATTCAGAATGTGATAAAACCAGTTCCAGCCACTAAAAAGCATTTTCTTTTTGTTTTAGACAACATTTCATGCACTGTTAAACATGTTAAAGCAAGTTGCAAGTGAAAATCTTTGTCTCTGACTGAGTTTGCATTACTGCTTATTTTGACCTCTGCTGGCTCTGAAAAGCTCATTTTCAACGTTCAATTCAGAATGTGATAAAACCAGTTCCAGCCACTAAAAAGCATTTTCTTTTTGTTTTAGACAACATTTCATGCACTGTTAAATATGTTTAAGAAAGTTGCAAGTGAAAATCTATGTCTCTGACTGAGTTTGCATTACTGCTTATTTTGACCTCTGCTGGCTCTGAAAAGCTCATTTTCAACGTTCAATTCAGAATGTGATAAAACCAGTTCCAGCCACTAAAAAGCATTTTCTTTTTGTTTTAGACAACATTTCATGCACTGTTAAACATGTTAAAGCAAGTTGCAAGTGAAAATCTTTGTCTCTGACTGAGTTTGCATTACTGCTTATTTTGACCTCTGCTGGCTCTGAAAAGCTCATTTTCAACGTTCAATTCAGAATGTGATAAAACCAGTTCCAGCCACTAAAAAGCATTTTCTTTTTGTTTTAGACAACATTTCATGCACTGTTAAACATGTTAAAGCAAGTTGCAAGTGAAAATCTATGTCTCTGACTGAGTTTGCATTACTGCTTATTTTGACCTCTGCTGGCTCTGAAAAGCTCATTTTCAACGTCCAATACAGAATGTTATAAAACCAGATCCAGCTTCTAAAATGCATCATTCTTTTTGTTTTAGACAACATTTCATGCACTGTTAAACATGTGAAAGCAAGTTGCAAGTGAAAATCTATGTCTATGACTGAGTTTTTATTACTGCTTATTTTGACCTCTGCTGGCTCTGAAAAGCTCATTTTCAACGTTCAATTCAGAATGTGATAAAACCAGTTCCAGCCACTAAAAAGCATTTTCTTTTTGTTTTAGACAACATTTCATGCACTGTTAAACATGTTAAAGCAAGTTGCAAGTGAAAATCTTTGTCTCTGACTGAGTTTGCATTACTGCTTATTTTGACCTCTGCTGGCTCTGAAAAGCTCATTTTCAACGTTCAATTCAGAATGTGATAAAACCAGTTCCAGCCACTAAAAAGCATTTTCTTTTTGTTTTAGACAACATTTCATGCACTGTTAAATATGTTTAAGAAAGTTGCAAGTGAAAATCTATGTCTCTGACTGAGTTTGCATTACTGCTTATTTTGACCTCTGCTGGCTCTGAAAAGCTCATTTTCAACGTTCAATTCAGAATGTGATAAAACCAGTTCCAGCCACTAAAAAGCATTTTCTTTTTGTTTTAGACAACATTTCATGCACTGTTAAACATGTTAAAGCAAGTTGCAAGTGAAAATCTTTGTCTCTGACTGAGTTTGCATTACTGCTTATTTTGACCTCTGCTGGCTCTGAAAAGCTCATTTTCAACGTTCAATTCAGAATGTGATAAAACCAGTTCCAGCCACTAAAAAGCATTTTCTTTTTGTTTTAGACAACATTTCATGCACTGTTAAACATGTTAAAGCAAGTTGCAAGTGAAAATCTATGTCTATGACTGAGTTTGCATTACTGCTTATTGTGACCTCTGCTGGCTCTGAAAAAAGCTCATTTTTAACGTTCAATTCAGAATGTGATAAAACAAGTTCCAGCCACTAAAAAGCATTTTCTTTTTGTTTTAGACAACATTTCATGCACTGTTAAATATGTTTAAGAAAGTTGCAAGTGAAAATCTATGTCTCTGACTGAGTTTGCATTACTGCTTATTTTGACCTCTGCTGGCTCTGAAAAGCTCATTTTCAACGTCCAAAACAGAATGTTATAAAACCAGATCCAGCTTCTAAAATGCATCATTCTTTTTGTTTTAGACAACATTTCATGCACTGTTAAACATGTTAAAGCAAGTTGCAAGTGAAAATCTTTGTCTCTGACTGAGTTTGCATTACTGCTTATTTTGACCTCTGCTGGCTCTGAAAAGCTCATTTTCAACGTTCAATTCAGAATGTGATAAAACCAGTTCCAGCCATTAAAAAGCATTTTCTTTTTGTTTTAGACAACATTTCATGCACTGTTAAACATGTTAAAGCAAGATGCAAGTGAAAATCTTTGTCTCTGACTGAGTTTGCATTACTGCTTATTTTGACCTCTGCTGGCTCTGAATAGGTCATTTTCAACGTTCAATTCAGAATGTGATAAAACCAGTTCCAGCCACTAAAAAGCACTTTCTTTTTGTTTTAGACAACATTTCATGCACTGTTAAACATGTTAAAGCAAGTTGCAAGTGAAAATCTTTGTCTCTGACTGAGTTTGCATTACTGCTTATTTTGACCTCTGCTGGCTCTGAAAAGCTCATTTTCAACGTTCAATTCAGAATGTGATAAAACCAGTTCCAGCCACTAAAAAGCATTTTCTTTTTGTTTTAGACAACATTTCATGCACTGTTAAACATGTTAAAGCAAGTTGCAAGTGAAAATCTTTGTCTCTGACTGAGTTTGCATTACTGCTTATTTTGACCTCTGCTGGCTCTGAATAGGTCATTTTCAACGTTCAATTCAGAATGTGATAAAACCAGTTCCAGCCACTAAAAAGCACTTTCTTTTTGTTTTAGACAACATTTCATGCACTGTTAAACATGTTAAAGCAAGTTGCAAGTGAAAATCTTTGTCTCTGACTGAGTTTGCATTACTGCTTATTTTGACCTCTGCTGGCGCTGAAAAGCTCATTTTCAACGTTCAATTCAGAATGTGATAAAACCAGTTCCAGTTACTAAAAAGCATTTTCTTTTTGTTTTAGACAACATTTCATGCACTGTTAAACATGTTAAAGCAAGTTGCAAGTGAAAATCTTTGTCTCTGACTGAGTTTGCATTACTGCTTATTTTGACCTCTGCTGGCTCTGAAAAGCTCATTTTCAACGTTCAATTCAGAATGTGATAAAACCAGTTCCAGCCACTAAAAAGCATTTTCTTTTTGTTTTAGACAACATTTCATGCACTGTTAAACATGTTAAAGCAAGTTGCAAGTGAAAATCTATGTCTCTGACTGAGTTTGCATTACTGCTTATTTTGACCTCTGCTGGCTCTGAAAAGCTCATTCTCAACGTCTAATACAGAATGTTATAAAACCAGATCCAGCTTCTAAAATGCATCATTCTTTTTGTTTTAGACAACATTTCATGCACTGTTAAACATGTGAAAGCAAGTTGCAAGTGAAAATCTATGTCTATGACTGAGTTTGCATTACTGCTTATTTTGACCTCTGCTGGCTCTGAAAAGCTCATTTTCAACGTTCAATTCAGAATGTGATAAAACCAGTTCCAGCCACTAAAAAGCATCATTCTTTTTGTTTTAGACAACATTTCATGCACTGTTAAACATGTTAAAGCAAGTTGCAAGTGAAAATCTATGTCTCTGACTGAGTTTGCATTACTGCTTATTTTGACCTCTGCTGGCTCTGAAAAGCTCATTTTCAACGTTCAATTCAGAATGTGATAAAACCAGTTCCAGTTACTAAAAAGCATTTTCTTTTTGTTTTAGACAACATTTCATGCACTGTTAAACATGTTAAAGCAAGTTGCAAGTGAAAATCTTTGTCTCTGACTGAGTTTGCATTACTGCTTATTTTGACCTCTGCTGGCTCTGAAAAGCTCATTTTCAACGTTCAATTCAGAATGTGATAAAACCAGTTCCAGCCACTAAAAAGCATTTTCTTTTTGTTTTAGACAACATTTCATGCACTGTTAAACATGTTAAAGCAAGTTGCAAGTGAAAATCTTTGTCTCTGACTGAGTTTGCATTACTGCTTATTTTGACCTCTGCTGGCTCTGAAAAGCTCATTTTCAACGTTCAATTCAGAATGTGATAAAACCAGTTCCAGCCACTAAAAAGCATTTTCTTTTTGTTTTAGACAACATTTCATGCACTGTTAAACATGTTAAAGCAAGTTGCAAGTGAAAATCTTTGTCTCTGACTGAGTTTGCATTACTGCTTATTTTGACCTCTGCTGGCTCTGAAAAGCTCATTTTCAACGTTCAATTCAGAATGTGATAAAACCAGTTCCAGCCACTAAAAAGCATTTTCTTTTTGTTTTAGACAACATTTCATGCACTGTTAAATATGTTTAAGAAAGTTGCAAGTGAAAATCTATGTCTCTGACTGAGTTTGCATTACTGCTTATTTTGACCTCTGCTGGCTCTGAAAAGCTCATTTTCAACGTTCAATTCAGAATGTGATAAAACCAGTTCCAGCCACTAAAAAGCATTTTCTTTTTGTTTTAGACAACATTTCATGCACTGTTAAACATGTTAAAGCAAGTTGCAAGTGAAAATCTTTGTCTCTGACTGAGTTTGCATTACTGCTTATTTTGACCTCTGCTGGCTCTGAAAAGCTCATTTTCAACGTTCAATTCAGAATGTGATAAAACCAGTTCCAGCCACTAAAAAGCATTTTCTTTTTGTTTTAGACAACATTTCATGCACTGTTAAACATGTTAAAGCAAGTTGCAAGTGAAAATCTTTTTCTCTGACTGAGTTTGCATTACTGCTTATTTTGACCTCTGCTGGCTCTGAAAAGCTCATTTTCAACGTCCAATACAGAATGTTATAAAACCAGATCCAGCTTCTAAAATGCATCATTCTTTTTGTTTTAGACAACATTTCATGCACTGTTAAACATGTTAAAGCAAGTTGCAAGTGAAAATCTTTGTCTCTGACTGAGTTTGCATTACTGCTTATTTTGACCTCTGCTGGCTCTGAAAAGCTCATTTTCAACGTTCAATTCAGAATTTGATAAAACCAGTTCCAGCCACTAAAAAGCATTTTCTTTTTGTTTTAGACAACATTTCATGCACTGTTAAACATGTTAAAGCAAGATGCAAGTGAAAATCTTTGTCTCTGACTGAGTTTGCATTACTGCTTATTTTGACCTCTGCTGGCTCTGAAAAGCTCATTTTCAACGTTCAATTCAGAATGTGATAAAACCAGTTCCAGCCATTAAAAAGCATTTTCTTTTTGTTTTAGACAACATTTCATGCACTGTTAAACATGTTAAAGCAAGATGCAAGTGAAAATCTTTGTCTCTGACTGAGTTTGCATTACTGCTTATTTTGACCTCTGCTGGCTCTGAATAGGTCATTTTCAACGTTCAATTCAGAATGTGATAAAACCAGTTCCAGCCACTAAAAAGCATTTTCTTTTTGTTTTAGACAACATTTCATGCACTGTTAAACATGTTAAAGCAAGTTGCAAGTGAAAATCTTTTTCTCTGACTGAGTTTGCATTACTGCTTATTTTGACCTCTGCTGGCTCTGAAAAGCTCATTTTCAACGTCCAATACAGAATGTTATAAAACCAGATCCAGCTTCTAAAATGCATCATTCTTTTTGTTTTAGACAACATTTCATGCACTGTTAAACATGTTAAAGCAAGTTGCAAGTGAAAATCTTTGTCTCTGACTGAGTTTGCATTACTGCTTATTTTGACCTCTGCTGGCTCTGAAAAGCTCATTTTCAACGTTCAATTCAGAATTTGATAAAACCAGTTCCAGCCACTAAAAAGCATTTTCTTTTTGTTTTAGACAACATTTCATGCACTGTTAAACATGTTAAAGCAAGATGCAAGTGAAAATCTTTGTCTCTGACTGAGTTTGCATTACTGCTTATTTTGACCTCTGCTGGCTCTGAAAAGCTCATTTTCAACGTTCAATTCAGAATGTGATAAAACCAGTTCCAGCCATTAAAAAGCATTTTCTTTTTGTTTTAGACAACATTTCATGCACTGTTAAACATGTTAAAGCAAGATGCAAGTGAAAATCTTTGTCTCTGACTGAGTTTGCATTACTGCTTATTTTGACCTCTGCTGGCTCTGAATAGGTCATTTTCAACGTTCAATTCAGAATGTGATAAAACCAGTTCCAGCCACTAAAAAGCACTTTCTTTTTGTTTTAGACAACATTTCATGCACTGTTAAACATGTTAAAGCAAGTTGCAAGTGAAAATCTTTGTCTCTGACTGAGTTTGCATTACTGCTTATTTTGACCTCTGCTGGCTCTGAAAAGCTCATTTTCAACGTTCAATTCAGAATGTGATAAAACCAGTTCCAGCCACTAAAAAGCATTTTCTTTTTGTTTTAGACAACATTTCATGCACTGTTAAACATGTTAAAGCAAGTTGCAAGTGAAAATCTTTGTCTCTGACTGAGTTTGCATTACTGCTTATTTTGACCTCTGCTGGCTCTGAATAGGTCATTTTCAACGTTCAATTCAGAATGTGATAAAACCAGTTCCAGCCACTAAAAAGCACTTTCTTTTTGTTTTAGACAACATTTCATGCACTGTTAAACATGTTAAAGCAAGTTGCAAGTGAAAATCTTTGTCTCTGACTGAGTTTGCATTACTGCTTATTTTGACCTCTGCTGGCGCTGAAAAGCTCATTTTCAACGTTCAATTCAGAATGTGATAAAACCAGTTCCAGTTACTAAAAAGCATTTTCTTTTTGTTTTAGACAACATTTCATGCACTGTTAAACATGTTAAAGCAAGTTGCAAGTGAAAATCTTTGTCTCTGACTGAGTTTGCATTACTGCTTATTTTGACCTCTGCTGGCTCTGAAAAGCTCATTTTCAACGTTCAATTCAGAATGTGATAAAACCAGTTCCAGCCACTAAAAAGCATTTTCTTTTTGTTTTAGACAACATTTCATGCACTGTTAAACATGTTAAAGCAAGTTGCAAGTGAAAATCTATGTCTCTGACTGAGTTTGCATTACTGCTTATTTTGACCTCTGCTGGCTCTGAAAAGCTCATTCTCAACGTCTAATACAGAATGTTATAAAACCAGATCCAGCTTCTAAAATGCATCATTCTTTTTGTTTTAGACAACATTTCATGCACTGTTAAACATGTGAAAGCAAGTTGCAAGTGAAAATCTATGTCTATGACTGAGTTTGCATTACTGCTTATTTTGACCTCTGCTGGCTCTGAAAAGCTCATTTTCAACGTTCAATTCAGAATGTGATAAAACCAGTTCCAGCCACTAAAAAGCATCATTCTTTTTGTTTTAGACAACATTTCATGCACTGTTAAACATGTTAAAGCAAGTTGCAAGTGAAAATCTATGTCTCTGACTGAGTTTGCATTACTGCTTATTTTGACCTCTGCTGGCTCTGAAAAGCTCATTTTCAAAGTTCAATTCAGAATGTGATAAAACCAGTTCCAGTTACTAAAAAGCATTTTCTTTTTGTTTTAGACAACATTTCATGCACTGTTAAACATGTTAAAGCAAGTTGCAAGTGAAAATCTTTGTCTCTGACTGAGTTTGCATTACTGCTTATTTTGACCTCTGCTGGCTCTGAAAAGCTCATTTTCAACGTTCAATTCAGAATGTGATAAAACCAGTTCCAGCCACTAAAAAGCATTTTCTTTTTGTTTTAGACAACATTTCATGCACTGTTAAACATGTTAAAGCAAGTTGCAAGTGAAAATCTTTGTCTCTGACTGAGTTTGCATTACTGCTTATTTTGACCTCTGCTGGCTCTGAAAAGCTCATTTTCAACGTTCAATTCAGAATGTGATAAAACCAGTTCCAGCCACTAAAAAGCATTTTCTTTTTGTTTTAGACAACATTTCATGCACTGTTAAACATGTTAAAGCAAGTTGCAAGTGAAAATCTTTGTCTCTGACTGAGTTTGCATTACTGCTTATTTTGACCTCTGCTGGCTCTGAAAAGCTCATTTTCAACGTTCAATTCAGAATGTGATAAAACCAGTTCCAGCCACTAAAAAGCATTTTCTTTTTGTTTTAGACAACATTTCATGCACTGTTAAATATGTTTAAGCAAGTTGCAAGTGAAAATCTATGTCTCTGACTGAGTTTGCATTACTGCTTATTTTGACCTCTGCTGGCTCTGAAAAGCTCATTTTCAACGTTCAATTCAGAATGTGATAAAACCAGTTCCAGCCACTAAAAAGCATTTTCTTTTTGTTTTAGACAACATTTCATGCACTGTTAAACATGTTAAAGCAAGTTGCAAGTGAAAATCTTTGTCTCTGACTGAGTTTGCATTACTGCTTATTTTGACCTCTGCTGGCTCTGAAAAGCTCATTTTCAACGTTCAATTCAGAATGTGATAAAACCAGTTCCAGCCACTAAAAAGCATTTTCTTTTTGTTTTAGACAACATTTCATGCACTGTTAAACATGTTAAAGCAAGTTGCAAGTGAAAATCTTTTTCTCTGACTGAGTTTGCATTACTGCTTATTTTGACCTCTGCTGGCTCTGAAAAGCTCATTTTCAACGTCCAATACAGAATGTTATAAAACCAGATCCAGCTTCTAAAATGCATCATTCTTTTTGTTTTAGACAACATTTCATGCACTGTTAAACATGTTAAAGCAAGTTGCAAGTGAAAATCTTTGTCTCTGACTGAGTTTGCATTACTGCTTATTTTGACCTCTGCTGGCTCTGAAAAGCTCATTTTCAACGTTCAATTCAGAATTTGATAAAACCAGTTCCAGCCACTAAAAAGCATTTTCTTTTTGTTTTAGACAACATTTCATGCACTGTTAAACATGTTAAAGCAAGATGCAAGTGAAAATCTTTGTCTCTGACTGAGTTTGCATTACTGCTTATTTTGACCTCTGCTGGCTCTGAAAAGGTCATTTTCAACGTTCAATTCAGAATGTGATAAAACCAGTTCCAGCCACTAAAAAGCATTTTCTTTTTGTTTTAGACAACATTTCATGCACTGTTAAACATGTTAAAGCAAGTTGCAAGTGAAAATCTTTGTCTCTGACTGAGTTTGCATTACTGCTTATTTTGACCTCTGCTGGCTCTGAAAAGCTCATTTTCAACGTCCAATACAGAATGTTATAAAACCAGATCCAGCTTCTAAAATGCATCATTCTTTTTGTTTTAGACAATATTTCATGCACTGTTAAACATGTTAAAGCAAGTTGCAAGTGAAAATCTTTTTCTCTGACTGAGTTTGCATTACTGCTTATTTTGACCTCTGCTGGCTCTGAAAAGCTCATTTTCAACGTCCAATACAGAATGTTATAAAACCAGATCCAGCTTCTAAAATGCATCATTCTTTTTGTTTTAGACAACATTTCATGCACTGTTAAACATGTTAAAGCAAGTTGCAAGTGAAAATCTTTGTCTCTGACTGAGTTTGCATTACTGCTTATTTTGACCTCTGCTGGCTCTGAAAAGCTCATTTTCAACGTTCAATTCAGAATTTGATAAAACCAGTTCCAGCCACTAAAAAGCATTTTCTTTTTGTTTTAGACAACATTTCATGCACTGTTAAACATGTTAAAGCAAGATGCAAGTGAAAATCTTTGTCTCTGACTGAGTTTGCATTACTGCTTATTTTGACCTCTGCTGGCTCTGAAAAGGTCATTTTCAACGTTCAATTCAGAATGTGATAAAACCAGTTCCAGCCACTAAAAAGCACTTTCTTTTTGTTTTAGACAACATTTCATGCACTGTTAAACATGTTAAAGCAAGTTGCAAGTGAAAATCTTTGTCTCTGACTGAGTTTGCATTACTGCTTATTTTGACCTCTGCTGGCTCTGAAAAGCTCATTTTCAACGTCCAAAACAGAATGTTATAAAACCAGATCCAGCTTCTAAAATGCATCATTCTTTTTGTTTTAGACAACATTTCATGCACTGTTAAACATGTTAAAGCAAGTTGCAAGTGAAAATCTATGTCTATGACTGAGTTTTCATTACTGCTTATTTTGACCTCTGCTGGCTCTGAAAAGCTCATTTTCAACGTTCAATTCAGAATGTGATAAAACCAGTTCCAGCCACTAAAAAGCATTTTCTTTTTGTTTTAGACAACATTTCATGCACTGTTAAACATGTTAAAGCAAGTTGCAAGTGAAAATCTTTGTCTCAGACTGAGTTTGCATTACTGCTTATTTTGACCTCTGCTGGCTCTGAAAAGCTCATTTTCAACGTTCAATTCAGAATGTGATAAAACCAGTTCCAGCCATTAAAAAGCATTTTCTTTTTGTTTTAGACAACATTTCATGCACTGTTAAACATGTTAAAGCAAGTTGCAAGTGAAAATCTTTGTCTCTGACTGAGTTTGCATTACTGCTTATTTTGACCTCTGCTGGCTCTGAAAAGCTCATTTTCAACGTCCAATACAGAATGTTATAAAACCAGATCCAGCTTCTAAAATGCATTATTCTTTTTGTTTTAGACAACATTTCATGCACTGTTAAACATGTTAAAGCAAGTTGCAAGTGAAAATCTTTTTCTCTGACTGAGTTTGCATTACTGCTTATTTTGACCTCTGCTGGCTCTGAAAAGCTCATTTTCAACGTCCAATACAGAATGTTATAAAACCAGATCCAGCTTCTAAAATGCATCATTCTTTTTGTTTTAGACAACATTTCATGCACTGTTAAACATGTTAAAGCAAGTTGCAAGTGAAAATCTTTGTCTCTGACTGAGTTTGCATTACTGCTTATTTTGACCTCTGCTGGCTCTGAAAAGCTCATTTTCAACGTTCAATTCAGAATGTGATAAAACCAGTTCCAGCCACTAAAAAGCATTTTCTTTTTGTTTTAGACAACATTTCATGCACTGTTAAACATGTTAAAGCAAGATGCAAGTGAAAATCTTTGTCTCTGACTGAGTTTGCATTACTGCTTATTTTGACCTCTGCTGGCTCTGAATAGGTCATTTTCAACGTTCAATTCAGAATGTGATAAAACCAGTTCCAGCCACTAAAAAGCACTTTCTTTTTGTTTTAGACAACATTTCATGCACTGTTAAACATGTTAAAGCAAGTTGCAAGTGAAAATCTTTGTCTCTGAGTGAGTTTGCATTACTGCTTATTTTGACCTCTGCTGGCTCTGAAAAGCTCATTTTCAACGTTCAATTCAGAATGTGATAAAACCAGTTCCAGCCACTAAAAAGCATTTTCTTTTTGTTTTAGACAACATTTCATGCACTTTTAAACATGTTAAAGCAAGTTGCAAGTGAAAATCTTTGTCTCTGACTGAGTTTGCATTACTGCTTATTTTGACCTCTGCTGGCTCTGAAAAGCTCATTTTCAACGTCCAAAACAGAATGTTATAAAACCAGATCCAGCTTCTAAAATGCATCATTCTTTTTGTTTTAGACAACATTTCATGCACTGTTAAACATGTTAAAGCAAGTTGCAAGTGAAAATCTATGTCTATGACTGAGTTTTCATTACTGCTTATTTTGACCTCTGCTGGCGCTGAAAAGCTCATTTTCAACGTTCAATTCAGAATGTGATAAAACCAGTTCCAGTTACTAAAAAGCATTTTCTTTTTGTTTTAGACAACATTTCATGCACTGTTAAACATGTTAAAGCAAGTTGCAAGTGAAAATCTATGTCTCTGACTGAGTTTGCATTACTGCTTATTTTGACCTCTGCTGGCTCTGAAAAGCTCATTTTCAACGTCCAATACAGAATGTTATAAAACCAGATCCAGCTTCTAAAATGCATCATTCTTTTTGTTTTAGACAACATTTCATGCACTGTTAAACATGTGAAAGCAAGTTGCAAGTGAAAATCTATGTCTATGACTGAGTTTTCATTACTGCTTATTTTGACCTCTGCTGGCTCTGAAAAGCTCATTTTCAACGTTCAATTCAGAATGTGATAAAACCAGTTCCAGCCACTAAAAAGCACTTTCTTTTTGTTTTAGACAACATTTCATGCACTGTTAAACATGTTAAAGCAAGTTGCAAGTGAAAATCTTTGTCTCTGACTGAGTTTGCATTACTGCTTATTTTGACCTCTGCTGGCTCTGAAAAGCTCATTTTCAACGTTCAATTCAGAATGTGATAAAACCAGTTCCAGCCACTAAAAAGCATTTTCTTTTTGTTTTAGACAACATTTCATGCACTTTTAAACATGTTAAAGCAAGTTGCAAGTGAAAATCTTTGTCTCTGACTGAGTTTGCATTACTGCTTATTTTGACCTCTGCTGGCTCTGAAAAGCTCATTTTCAACGTCCAAAACAGAATGTTATAAAACCAGATCCAGCTTCTAAAATGCATCATTCTTTTTGTTTTAGACAACATTTCATGCACTGTTAAACATGTTAAAGCAAGTTGCAAGTGAAAATCTATGTCTATGACTGAGTTTTCATTACTGCTTATTTTGACCTCTGCTGGCGCTGAAAAGCTCATTTTCAACGTTCAATTCAGAATGTGATAAAACCAGTTCCAGTTACTAAAAAGCATTTTCTTTTTGTTTTAGACAACATTTCATGCACTGTTAAACATGTTAAAGCAAGTTGCAAGTGAAAATCTATGTCTCTGACTGAGTTTGCATTACTGCTTATTTTGACCTCTGCTGGCTCTGAAAAGCTCATTTTCAACGTCCAATACAGAATGTTATAAAACCAGATCCAGCTTCTAAAATGCATCATTCTTTTTGTTTTAGACAACATTTCATGCACTGTTAAACATGTGAAAGCAAGTTGCAAGTGAAAATCTATGTCTATGACTGAGTTTTCATTACTGCTTATTTTGACCTCTGCTGGCTCTGAAAAGCTCATTTTCAACGTTCAATTCAGAATGTGATAAAACCAGTTCCAGCCACTAAAAAGCATTTTCTTTTTGTTTTAGACAACATTTCATGCACTGTTAAACATGTTAAAGCAAGTTGCAAGTGAAAATCTTTGTCTCTGACTGAGTTTGCATTACTGCTTATTTTGACCTCTGCTGGCTCTGAAAAGCTCATTTTCAACGTTCAATTCAGAATGTTATAAAACCAGTTCCAGCCACTAAAAAGCATTTTCTTTTTGTTTTAGACAACATTTCATGCACTGTTAAATATGTTTAAGAAAGTTGCAAGTGAAAATCTTTGTCTCTGACTGAGTTTGCATTACTGCTTATTTTGACCTCTGCTGGCTCTGAAAAGCTCATTTTCAACGTTCAATTCAGAATGTGATAAAACCAGTTCCAGCCAGTAAAAAGCATTTTCTTTTTGTTTTAGACAACATTTCATGCACTGTTAAACATGTTAAAGCAAGTTGCACGTGAAAATCTATGTCTCTGACTGAGGTTGCATTACTGCTTATTTTGACCTCTGCTGGCTCTGAAAAGCTCATTTTCAACGTCCATTACAGAATGTTATAAAACCAGATCCAGCTTCTAAAATGCATCATTCTTTTTGTTTTAGACAACTATTCATGCACTGTTAAACATGTGAAAGCAAGTTGCAAGTGAAAATCTATGTCTATGACTGAGTTTTCATTACTGCTTATTTTGACCTCTGCTGGCTCTGAAAAGCTCATTTTCAACGTTCAATTCAGAATGTGATAAAACCAGTTCCAGCCACTAAAAAGCATTTTCTTTTTGTTTTAGACAACATTTCATGCACTGTTAAACATGTTAAAGCAAGTTGCAAGTGAAAATCTTTGTCTCTGACTGAGTTTGCATTACTGCTTATTTTGACCTCTGCTGGCTCTGAAAAGCTCATTTTCAACGTTCAATTCAGAATGTGATAAAACCAGTTCCAGCCACTAAAAAGCATTTTCTTTTTGTTTTAGACAACATTTCATGCACTGTTAAATATGTTTAAGAAAGTTGCAAGTGAAAATCTATGTCTCTGACTGAGTTTGCATTACTGCTTATTTTGACCTCTGCTGGCTCTGAAAAGCTCATTTTCAACGTTCAATTCAGAATGTGATAAAACCAGTTCCAGCCACTAAAAAGCATTTTCTTTTTGTTTTAGACAACATTTCATGCACTGTTAAACATGTTAAAGCAAGTTGCAAGTGAAAATCTTTGTCTCTGACTGAGTTTGCATTACTGCTTATTTTGACTTCTGCTGGCTCTGAAAAGCTCATTTTCAACGTTCAATTCAGAATGTGATAAAACCAGTTCCAGCCACTAAAAAGCATTTTCTTTTTGTTTTAGACAACATTTCATGCACTGTTAAATATGTTTAAGAAAGTTGCAAGTGTAAATCTATGTCTCTGACTGAGTTTGCATTACTGCTTATTTTGACCTCTGCTGGCTCTGAAAAGCTCATTTTCAACGTTCAATTCAGAATGTGATAAAACCAGTTCCAGCCACTAAAAAGCATTTTCTTTTTGTTTTAGACAACATTTCATGCACTGTTAAACATGTTAAAGCAAGTTGCAAGTGAAAATCTTTGTCTCTGACTGAGTTTGCATTACTGCTTATTTTGACGTCTGCTGGCTCTGAAAAGCTCATTTTCAACGTTCAATTCAGAATGTGATAAAACCAGTTCCAGCCACTAAAAAGCATTTTCTTTTTGTTTTAGACAACATTTCATGCACTGTTAAACATGTTAAAGCAAGTTGCAAGTGAAAATCTTTGTCTCTGACTGAGTTTGCATTACTGCTTATTTTGACCTCTGCTGGCTCTGAAAAGCTCATTTTCAACGTCCAATACAGAATGTTATAAAACCAGATCCAACTTCTAAAATGCATCATTCTTTTTGTTTTAGACAACATTTCATGCACTTTTAAACATGTTAAAGCAAGTTGCAAGTGAAAATCTATGTCTATGACTGAGTTTTCATTACTGCTTATTTTGACCTCTGCTGGCTCTGAAAAGCTCATTTTCAACGTTCAATTCAGAATGTGATAAAACCAGTTCCAGCCACTAAAAAGCATTTTCTTTTTGTTTTAGACAACATTTCATGCACTGTTAAACATGTTAAACATTTCACTTGCAAGTTGCAAGTGAAAATCTATGTCTCCCACTGAGTTTGCATTACTGCTTATTTTGACCTCTGCTGGCTCTGAAAAGCTCATTTTCAACGTCCAATACAGAATGTTATAAAACCAGATCCAGCTTCTAAAATGCATCATTCTTTTTGTTTTAGACAACATTTCATGCACTGTTAAACATGTTAAAGCAAGTTGCAAGTGAAAATCTATGTCTATGACTGAGTTTTCATTACTGCTTATTTTGACCTCTGCTGGCTCTGAAAAGCTCATTTTCAACGTTCAATTCAGAATGTGATAAAACCAGTTCCAGCCACTAAAAAGCATTTTCTTTTTGTTTTAGACAACATTTCATGCACTGTTAAACATGTTAAAGCAAGTTGCAAGTGAAAATCTATGTCTCTGACTGAGTTTGCATTACTGCTTATTTTAACCTCTGCTGGCTCTGAAAAGCTCATTTTCAACGTTCAATTCAGAATGTTATAAAACCAGATCCAGCTTCTAAAATGCATCATTCTTTTTGTTTTAGACAACATTTCATGCACTGTTAAACATGTTAAAGCAAGTTGCAAGTGAAAATCTTTGTCTCTGACTGAGTTTGCATTACTGCTTATTTTGACCTCTGCTGGCTCTGAAAAGCTCATTTTCAACGTCCAATACAGAATGTTATAAAACCAGTTCCAGCTTCTAAAATGCATCATTCTTTTTGTTTTAGACAACATTTCATGCACTGTTAAACATGTTAAAGCAAGTTGCAAGTGAAAATCTTTGTCTCTGACTGAGTTTGCATTACTGCTTATTTTGACCTCTGCTGGCTCTGAAAAGCTCATTTTCAACGTCCAATACAGAATGTTATAAAACCAGATCCAGCTTCTAAAATGCATCATTCTTTTTGTTTTAGACAACATTTCATGCACTGTTAAACATGTTAAAGCAAGTTGCAAGTGAAAATCTATGTCTATGACTGAGTTTTCATTACTGCTTATTTTGACCTCTGCTGGCTCTGAAAAGCTCATTTTCAACGTTCAATTCAGAATGTGATAAAACCAGTTCCAGCCACTAAAAAGCATTTTCTTTTTGTTTTAGACAACATTTCATGCACTGTTAAATATGTTTAAGAAAGTTGCAAGTGAAAATCTATGTCTCTGACTGAGTTTGCATTACTGCTTATTTTGAACTCTGCTGGCTCTGAAAAGCTCATTTTCAACGTTCAATTCAGAATGTGATAAAACCAGTTCCAGCCACTAAAAAGCATTTTCTTTTTGTTTTAGACAACATTTCATGCACTGTTAAACATGTTAAAGCAAGTTGCAAGTGAAAATCTATGTCTCTGACTGAGTTTGCATTACTGCTTATTTTGACCTCTGCTGGCTCTGAAAAGCTCATTTTCAACGTCCAATACAGAATGTTATAAAACCAGATCCAGCTTCTAAAATGCATCATTCTTTTTATTTTAGACAACATTTCATGCACTGTTAAACATGTGAAAGCAAGTTGCAAGTGAAAATCTATATCTATGACTGAGTTTTCATTACTGCTTATTTTGACCTCTGCTGGCTCTGAAAAGCTCATTTTCAACGTTCAATTCAGAATGTGATAAAACCAGTTCCAGCCACTAAAAAGCATTTTCTTTTTGTTTTAGACAACATTTCATGCACTGTTAAATATGTTTAAGAAAGTTGCAAGTGAAAATCTATGTCTCTGACTGAGTTTGCATTACTGCTTATTTTGACCTCTGCTGGCTCTGAAAAGCTCATTTTCAACGTTCAATTCAGAATGTGATAAAACCAGTTCCAGCCACTAAAAAGCATTTTCTTTTTGTTTTAGACAACATTTCATGCACTGTTAAATATGTTTAAGAAAGTTGCAAGTGAAAATCTATGTCTCTGACTGAGTTTGCATTACTGCTTATTTTGACCTCTGCTGGCTCTGAAAAGCTCATTTTCAACGTTCAATTCAGAATGTGATAAAACCAGTTCCAGCCACTAAAAAGCATTTTCTTTTTGTTTTAGACAACATTTCATGCACTGTTAAACATGTTAAAGCAAGTTGCAAGTGAAAATCTTTGTCTCTGACTGAGTTTGCATTACTGCTTATTTTGACCTCTGCTGGCTCTGAAAAGCTCATTTTCAACGTTCAATTCAGAATGTGATAAAACCAGTTCCAGCCACTAAAAAGCATTTTCTTTTTGTTTTAGACAACATTTCATGCACTGTTAAACATGTTAAAGCAAGTTGCAAGTGAAAATCTATGTCTCTGACTGAGTTTGCATTACTGCTTATTTTGACCTCTGCTGGCTCTGAAAAGCTCATTTTCAATGTCCAATACAGAATGTTATAAAACCAGATCCAGCTTCTAAAATGCATCATTCTTTTTGTTTTAGACAACATTTCATGCACTGTTAAACATGTTAAAGCAAGTTACAAGTGAAAATCTTTGTCTCTGACTGAGTTTGCATTACTGCTTATTTTGACCTCTGCTGGCTCTGAAAAGCTCATTTCCAACGTTCAATTCAGAATGTGATAAAACCAGTTCCAGCCACTAAAAAGCATTTTCTTTTTGTTTTAGACAACATTTCATGCACTGTTAAACATGTTAAAGCAAGTTGCAAGTGAAAATCTTTGTCTCTGACTGAGTTTGCATTACTGCTTATTTTGACCTCTGCTGGCTCTGAAAAGCTCATTTTCAACGTTCAATTCAGAATGTGATAAAACCAGTTCCAGCCACTAAAAAGCATTTTCTTTTTGTTTTAGACAACATTTCATGCACTGTTAAACATGTTTAAGAAAGTTGCAAGTGAAAATCTATGTCTATGACTGAGTTTGCATTACTGCTTATTTTGACCTCTGCTGGCTCTGAAAAGCTCATTTTCAACGTTCAATTCAGAATGTGATAAAACCAGTTCCAGCCACTAAAAAGCATTTTCTTTTTGTTTTAGACAACATTTCATGCACTGTTAAACATGTTAAAGCAAGTTGCAAAAGTGAAAATCTTTGTCTCTGACTGAGTTTGCATTACTGCTTATTTTGACCTCTGCTGGCTCTGAAAAGCTCATTTTCAACGTCCAATACAGAATGTTATGAAACCAGATCCAGCTTCTAAAATGCATCATTCTTTTTGTTTTAGACAACATTTCATGCACTGTTAAACATGTTAAAGCAAGTTGCAAGTGAAAATCTATGTCTATGACTGAGTTTTCATTACTGCTTATTTTGACCTCTGCTGGCTCTGAAAAGCTCATTTTCAACGTTCAATTCAGAATGTGATAAAACCAGTTCCAGCCACTAAAAAGCATTTTCTTTTTGTTTTAGACAACATTTCATGCACTGTTAAACATGTTAAAGCAAGTTGCAAGTGAAAATCTTTGTCTCTGACTGAGTTTGCATTACTGCTTATTTTGACCTCTGCTGGCTCTGAAAAGCTCATTTTCAACGTTCAATTCAGAATGTGATAAAAACCAGTTCCAGCCACTAAAAAGCATTTTCTTTTTGTTTTAGACAACATTTCATGCACTGTTAAACATGTTAAAGCAAGTTGCAAGTGAAAATCTATGTCTCTGACTGAGTTTGCATTACTGCTTATTTTGACCTCTGCTGGCTCTGAAAAGCTCATTTTTAACGTCCAATACAGAATGTTATAAAACCAGATCCAGCTTCTAAAATGCATCATTCTTTTTGTTTTAGACAACATTTCATGCACTGTTAAACATGTGAAAGCAAGTTGCAAGTGAAAATCTATGTATATGACTGAGTTTGCATTACTGCTTATTTTGACCTCTGCTGGCTCTGAAAAGCTCATTTTCAACGTTCAATTCAGAATGTGATAAAACCAGTTCCAGCCACTAAAAAGCATTTTCTTTTTGTTTTAGACAACATTTCATGCACTGTTAAATATGTTTAAGAAAGTTGCAAGTGAAAATCTATGTCTCTGACTGAGTTTGCATTACTGCTTATTTTGACCTCTGCTGGCTCTGAAAAGCTCATTTTCAACGTTCAATTCAGAATGTGATAAAACCAGTTCCAGCCACTAAAAAGCATTTTCTTTTTGTTTTAGACAACATTTCATGCACTGTTAAATATGTTTAAGAAAGTTGCAAGTGAAAATCTATGTCTCTGACTGAGTTTGCATTACTGCTTATTTTGACCTCTGCTGGCTCTGAAAAGCTCATTTTCAACGTTCAATTCAGAATGTGATAAAACCAGTTCCAGCCACTAAAAAGCATTTTCTTTTTGTTTTAGACAACATTTCATGCACTGTTAAACATGTTAAAGCAAGTTGCAAGTGAAAATCTTTGTCTCTGACTGAGTTTGCATTACTGCTTATTTTGACCTCTGCTGGCTCTGAAAAGCTCATTTTCAACGTTCAATTCAGAATGTGATAAAACCAGTTCCAGCCACTAAAAAGCATTTTCTTTTTGTTTTAGACAACATTTCATGCACTGTTAAACATGTTAAAGCAAGTTGCAAGTGAAAATCTATGTCTCTGACTGAGTTTGCATTACTGCTTATTTTGACCTCTGCTGGCTCTGAAAAGCTCATTTTCAACGTCTAATACAGAATGTTATAAAACCAGATCCAGCTTCTAAAATGCATCATTCTTTTTGTTTTAGACAACATTTCATGCACTGTTAAACATGTGAAAGCAAGTTGCAAGTGAAAATCTATGTCTATGACTGAGTTTGCATTACTGCTTATTTTGACCTCTGCTGGCTCTGAAAAGCTCATTTTCAACGTTCAATTCAGAATGTGATAAAACCAGTTCCAGCCACTAAAAAGCATTTTCTTTTTGTTTTAGACAACATTTCATGCACTGTTAAACATGTTAAAGCAAGTTGCAAGTGAAAATCTTTGTCTCTGACTGAGTTTGCATTACTGCTTATTTTGACCTCTGCTGGCTCTGAAAAGCTCATTTTCGACGTTCAATTCAGAATGTGATAAAACCAGTTCCAGCCACTAAAAAGCATTTTCTTTTTGTTTTAGACAACATTTCATGCACTGTTAAATATGTTTAAGAAAGTTGCAAGTGAAAATCTATGTCTCTGACTGAGTTTGCATTACTGCTTATTTTGACCTCTGCTGGCTCTGAAAAGCTCATTTTCAACGTTCAATTCAGAATGTGATAAAACCAGTTCCAGCCACTAAAAAGCATTTTCTTTTTGTTTTAGACAACATTTCATGCACTGTTAAACATGTTAAAGCAAGTTGCAAGTGAAAATCTTTGTCTCTGACTGAGTTTGCATTACTGCTTATTTTGACCTCTGCTGGCTCTGAAAAGCTCATTTTCAACGTTCAATTCAGAATGTGATAAAACCAGTTCCAGCCACTAAAAAGCATTTTCTTTTTGTTTTAGACAACATTTCATGCACTGTTAAACATGTTAAAGCAAGTTGCAAGTAAAAATCTATGTCTCTGACTGAGTTTGCATTACTGCTTATTTTGACCTCTGCTGGCTCTGAAAAGCTCATTTTCAACGTCCAATACAGAAATGTTATAAAACCAGATCCAGCTTCTAAAATGCATCATTCTTTTTGTTTTAGACAACATTTCATGCACTGTTAAACATGTGAAAGCAAGTTGCAAGTGAAAATCTATGTCTATGACTGAGTTTTCATTACTGCTTATTTTGACCTCTGCTGGCTCTGAAAAGCTCATTTTCAACGTTCAATTCAGAATGTGATAAAACCAGTTCCAGCCACTAAAAAGCATTTTCTTTTTGTTTTAGACAACATTTCATGCACTGTTAAACATGTGAAAGCAAGTTGCAAGTGAAAATCTATGTCTATGACTGAGTTTTCATTACTGCTTGTTTTGACCTCTGCTGGCTCTGAAAAGCTCATTTTCAACGTTCAATTCAGAATGTGATAAAACCAGTTCCAGCCACTAAAAAGCATTTTCTTTTTGTTTTAGACAACATTTCATGCACTGTTAAACATGTTAAAGCAAGATGCAAGTGAAAATCTTTGTCTCTGACTGAGTTTGCATTACTGCTTATTTTGACCTCTGCTGGCTCTGAATAGGTCATTTTCAACGTTCAATTCAGAATGTGATAAAACCAGTTCCAACCACTAAAAAGCACTTTCTTTTTGTTTTAGACAACATTTCATGCACTGTTAAACATGTTAAAGCAAGTTGCAAGTGAAAATCTTTGTCTCTGACTGAGTGTGCATTACTGCTTATTTTGACCTCTGCTGGCTCTGAAAAGCTCATTTTCAACGTTCAATTCAGAATGTGATAAAACCAGTTCCAGCCACTAAAAAGCATTTTCTTTTTGTTTTAGACAACATTTCATGCACTTTTAAACATGTTAAAGCAAGTTGCAAGTGAAAATCTTTGTCTCTGACTGAGTTTGCATTACTGCTTATTTTGACCTCTGCTGGCTCTGAAAAGCTCATTTTCAACGTCCAAAACAGAATGTTATAAAACCAGATCCAGCTTCTAAAATTCATCATTCTTTTTGTTTTAGACAACATTTCATGCACTGTTAAACATGTTAAAGCAAGTTACAAGTGAAAATCTATGTCTATGACTGAGTTTTCATTACTGCTTATTTTGACCTCTGCTGGCGCTGAAAAGCTCATTTTCAACGTTCAATTCAGAATGTGATAAAACCAGTTCCAGTTACTAAAAAGCATTTTCTTTTTGTTTTAGACAACATTTCATGCACTGTTAAACATGTTAAAGCAAGTTGCAAGTGAAAATCTTTGTCTCTGACTGAGTTTGCATTACTGCTTATTTTGACCTCTGCTGGCTCTGAAAAGCTCATTTTCAACGTTCAATTCAGAATGTGATAAAACCAGTTCCAGCCACTAAAAAGCATTTTCTTTTTGTTTTAGACAACATTTCATGCACTGTTAAACATGTTAAAGCAAGTTGCAAGTGAAAATCTATGTCTCTGACTGAGTTTGCATTACTGCTTATTTTGACCTCTGCTGGCTCTGAAAAGCTCATTTTCAACGTCTAATACAGAATGTTATAAAACCAGATCCAGCTTCTAAAATGCATCATTCTTTTTGTTTTAGACAACATTTCATGCACTGTTAAACATGTGAAAGCAAGTTGCAAGTGAAAATCTATGTCTATGACTGAGTTTGCATTACTGCTTATTTTGACCTCTGCTGGCTCTGAAAAGCTCATTTTCAACGTTCAATTCAGAATGTGATAAAACCAGTTCCAGCCACTAAAAAGCATTTTCTTTTTGTTTTAGACAACATTTCATGCACTGTTAAACATGTTAAAGCAAGTTGCAAGTGAAAATCTTTGTCTCTGACTGAGTTTGCATTACTGCTTATTTTGACCTCTGCTGGCTCTGAAAAGCTCATTTTCAACGTTCAATTCAGAATGTGATAAAACCAGTTCCAGCCACTAAAAAGCATTTTCTTTTTGTTTTAGACAACATTTCATGCACTGTTAAATATGTTAAAGCAAGTTGCAAGTGAAAATCTTTGTCTCTGACTGAGTTTGCATTACTGCTTATTTTGACCTCTGCTGGCTCTGAAAAGCTCATTTTCAACGTTCAATTCAGAATGTGATAAAACCAGTTCCAGCCACTAAAAAGCATTTTCTTTTTGTTTTAGACAACATTTCATGCACTGTTAAACATGTTAAAGCAAGTTGCAAGTGAAAATCTATGTCTCTGACTGAGTTTGCATTACTGCTTATTTTGACCTCTGCTGGCTCTGAAAAGCTCATTTTCAAAGTCCAATACAGAAATGTTATAAAACCAGATCCAGCTTCTAAAATGCATCATTCTTTTTGTTTTAGACAACATTTCATGCACTGTTAAACATGTGAAAGCAAGTTGCAAATGAAAATCTATGTCTATGACTGAGTTTTCATTACTGCTTATTTTGACCTCTGCTGGCTCTGAAAAGCTCATTTTCAACGTTCAATTCAGAATGTGATAAAACCAGTTCCAGCCACTAAAAAGCATTTTCTTTTTGTTTTAGACAACATTTCATGCACTGTTAAACATGTTTAAGAAAGTTGCAAGTGAAAATCTATGTCTATGACTGAGTTTGCATTACTGCTTATTTTGACCTCTGCTGGCTCTGAAAAGCTCATTTTCAACGTTCAATTCAGAATGTGATAAAACCAGTTCCAGCCACTAAAAAGCATTTTCTTTTTGTTTTAGACAACATTTCATGCACTGTTAAACATGTTAAAGCAAGTTGCAAGTGAAAATCTTTGTCTCTGACTGAGTTTGAATTACTGCTTATTTTGACCTCTGCTGGCTCTGAAAAGCTCATTTTCAACGTCCAATACAGAATGTTATAAAACCAGATCCAGCTTCTAAAATGCATCATTCTTTTTATTTTAGACAACATTTCATGCACTGTTAAACATGTGAAAGCAAGTTGCAAGTGAAAATCTATATCTATGACTGAGTTTTCATTACTGCTTATTTTGACCTCTGCTGGCTCTGAAAAGCTCATTTTCAACGTTCAATTCAGAATGTGATAAAACCAGTTCCAGCCACTAAAAAGCATTTTCTTTTTGTTTTAGACAACATTTCATGCACTGTTAAATATGTTTAAGAAAGTTGCAAGTGAAAATCTATGTCTCTGACTGAGTTTGCATTACTGCTTATTTTGACCTCTGCTGGCTCTGAAAAGCTCATTTTCAACGTTCAATTCAGAATGTGATAAAACCAGTTCCAGCCACTAAAAAGCATTTTCTTTTTGTTTTAGACAACATTTCATGCACTGTTAAATATGTTTAAGAAAGTTGCAAGTGAAAATCTATGTCTCTGACTGAGTTTGCATTACTGCTTATTTTGACCTCTGCTGGCTCTGAAAAGCTCATTTTCAACGTTCAATTCAGAATGTGATAAAACCAGTTCCAGCCACTAAAAAGCATTTTCTTTTTGTTTTAGACAACATTTCATGCACTGTTAAACATGTTAAAGCAAGTTGCAAGTGAAAATCTTTGTCTCTGACTGAGTTTGCATTACTGCTTATTTTGACCTCTGCTGGCTCTGAAAAGCTCATTTTCAACGTTCAATTCAGAATGTGATAAAACCAGTTCCAGCCACTAAAAAGCATTTTCTTTTTGTTTTAGACAACATTTCATGCACTGTTAAACATGTTAAAGCAAGTTGCAAGTGAAAATCTATGTCTCTGACTGAGTTTGCATTACTGCTTATTTTGACCTCTGCTGGCTCTGAAAAGCTCATTTTCAATGTCCAATACAGAATGTTATAAAACCAGATCCAGCTTCTAAAATGCATCATTCTTTTTGTTTTAGACAACATTTCATGCACTGTTAAACATGTTAAAGCAAGTTACAAGTGAAAATCTTTGTCTCTGACTGAGTTTGCATTACTGCTTATTTTGACCTCTGCTGGCTCTGAAAAGCTCATTTTCAACGTTCAATTCAGAATGTGATAAAACCAGTTCCAGCCACTAAAAAGCATTTTCTTTTTGTTTTAGACAACATTTCATGCACTGTTAAACATGTTAAAGCAAGTTGCAAGTGAAAATCTTTGTCTCTGACTGAGTTTGCATTACTGCTTATTTTGACCTCTGCTGGCTCTGAAAAGCTCATTTTCAACGTTCAATTCAGAATGTGATAAAACCAGTTCCAGCCACTAAAAAGCATTTTCTTTTTGTTTTAGACAACATTTCATGCACTGTTAAACATGTTTAAGAAAGTTGCAAGTGAAAATCTATGTCTATGACTGAGTTTGCATTACTGCTTATTTTGACCTCTGCTGGCTCTGAAAAGCTCATTTTCAACGTTCAATTCAGAATGTGATAAAACCAGTTCCAGCCACTAAAAAGCATTTTCTTTTTGTTTTAGACAACATTTCATGCACTGTTAAACATGTTAAAGCAAGTTGCAAAAGTGAAAATCTTTGTCTCTGACTGAGTTTGCATTACTGCTTATTTTGACCTCTGCTGGCTCTGAAAAGCTCATTTTCAACGTCCAATACAGAATGTTATGAAACCAGATCCAGCTTATAAAATGCATCATTCTTTTTGTTTTAGACAACATTTCATGCACTGTTAAACATGTTAAAGCAAGTTGCAAGTGAAAATCTATGTCTATGACTGAGTTTTCATTACTGCTTATTTTGACCTCTGCTGGCTCTGAAAAGCTCATTTTCAACGTTCAATTCAGAATGTGATAAAACCAGTTCCAGCCACTAAAAAGCATTTTCTTTTTGTTTTAGACAACATTTCATGCACTGTTAAACATGTTAAAGCAAGTTGCAAGTGAAAATCTTTGTCTCTGACTGAGTTTGCATTACTGCTTATTTTGACCTCTGCTGGCTCTGAAAAGCTCATTTTCAACGTTCAATTCAGAATGTGATAAAAACCAGTTCCAGCCACTAAAAAGCATTTTCTTTTTGTTTTAGACAACATTTCATGCACTGTTAAACATGTTAAAGCAAGTTGCAAGTGAAAATCTATGTCTCTGACTGAGTTTGCATTACTGCTTATTTTGACCTCTGCTGGCTCTGAAAAGCTCATTTTTAACGTCCAATACAGAATGTTATAAAACCAGATCCAGCTTCTAAAATGCATCATTCTTTTTGTTTTAGACAACATTTCATGCACTGTTAAACATGTGAAAGCAAGTTGCAAGTGAAAATCTATGTATATGACTGAGTTTGCATTACTGCTTATTTTGACCTCTGCTGGCTCTGAAAAGCTCATTTTCAACGTTCAATTCAGAATGTGATAAAACCAGTTCCAGCCACTAAAAAGCATTTTCTTTTTGTTTTAGACAACATTTCATGCACTGTTAAATATGTTTAAGAAAGTTGCAAGTGAAAATCTATGTCTCTGACTGAGTTTGCATTACTGCTTATTTTGACCTCTGCTGGCTCTGAAAAGCTCATTTTCAACGTTCAATTCAGAATGTGATAAAACCAGTTCCAGCCACTAAAAAGCATTTTCTTTTTGTTTTAGACAACATTTCATGCACTGTTAAATATGTTTAAGAAAGTTGCAAGTGAAAATCTATGTCTCTGACTGAGTTTGCATTACTGCTTATTTTGACCTCTGCTGGCTCTGAAAAGCTCATTTTCAACGTTCAATTCAGAATGTGATAAAACCAGTTCCAGCCACTAAAAAGCATTTTCTTTTTGTTTTAGACAACATTTCATGCACTGTTAAACATGTTAAAGCAAGTTGCAAGTGAAAATCTTTGTCTCTGACTGAGTTTGCATTACTGCTTATTTTGACCTCTGCTGGCTCTGAAAAGCTCATTTTCAACGTTCAATTCAGAATGTGATAAAACCAGTTCCAGCCACTAAAAAGCATTTTCTTTTTGTTTTAGACAACATTTCATGCACTGTTAAACATGTTAAAGCAAGTTGCAAGTGAAAATCTATGTCTCTGACTGAGTTTGCATTACTGCTTATTTTGACCTCTGCTGGCTCTGAAAAGCTCATTTTCAACGTCTAATACAGAATGTTATAAAACCAGATCCAGCTTCTAAAATGCATCATTCTTTTTGTTTTAGACAACATTTCATGCACTGTTAAACATGTGAAAGCAAGTTGCAAGTGAAAATCTATGTCTATGACTGAGTTTGCATTACTGCTTATTTTGACCTCTGCTGGCTCTGAAAAGCTCATTTTCAACGTTCAATTCAGAATGTGATAAAACCAGTTCCAGCCACTAAAAAGCATTTTCTTTTTGTTTTAGACAACATTTCATGCACTGTTAAACATGTTAAAGCAAGTTGCAAGTGAAAATCTTTGTCTCTGACTGAGTTTGCATTACTGCTTATTTTGACCTCTGCTGGCTCTGAAAAGCTCATTTTCGACGTTCAATTCAGAATGTGATAAAACCAGTTCCAGCCACTAAAAAGCATTTTCTTTTTGTTTTAGACAACATTTCATGCACTGTTAAATATGTTTAAGAAAGTTGCAAGTGAAAATCTATGTCTCTGACTGAGTTTGCATTACTGCTTATTTTGACCTCTGCTGGCTCTGAAAAGCTCATTTTCAACGTTCAATTCAGAATGTGATAAAACCAGTTCCAGCCACTAAAAAGCATTTTCTTTTTGTTTTAGACAACATTTCATGCACTGTTAAACATGTTAAAGCAAGTTGCAAGTGAAAATCTTTGTCTCTGACTGAGTTTGCATTACTGCTTATTTTGACCTCTGCTGGCTCTGAAAAGCTCATTTTCAACGTTCAATTCAGAATGTGATAAAACCAGTTCCAGCCACTAAAAAGCATTTTCTTTTTGTTTTAGACAACATTTCATGCACTGTTAAACATGTTAAAGCAAGTTGCAAGTAAAAATCTATGTCTCTGACTGAGTTTGCATTACTGCTTATTTTGACCTCTGCTGGCTCTGAAAAGCTCATTTTCAACGTCCAATACAGAAATGTTATAAAACCAGATCCAGCTTCTAAAATGCATCATTCTTTTTGTTTTAGACAACATTTCATGCACTGTTAAACATGTGAAAGCAAGTTGCAAGTGAAAATCTATGTCTATGACTGAGTTTTCATTACTGCTTATTTTGACCTCTGCTGGCTCTGAAAAGCTCATTTTCAACGTTCAATTCAGAATGTGATAAAACCAGTTCCAGCCACTAAAAAGCATTTTCTTTTTGTTTTAGACAACATTTCATGCACTGTTAAACATGTGAAAGCAAGTTGCAAGTGAAAATCTATGTCTATGACTGAGTTTTCATTACTGCTTGTTTTGACCTCTGCTGGCTCTGAAAAGCTCATTTTCAACGTTCAATTCAGAATGTGATAAAACCAGTTCCAGCCACTAAAAAGCATTTTCTTTTTGTTTTAGACAACATTTCATGCACTGTTAAACATGTTAAAGCAAGATGCAAGTGAAAATCTTTGTCTCTGACTGAGTTTGCATTACTGCTTATTTTGACCTCTGCTGGCTCTGAATAGGTCATTTTCAACGTTCAATTCAGAATGTGATAAAACCAGTTCCAACCACTAAAAAGCACTTTCTTTTTGTTTTAGACAACATTTCATGCACTGTTAAACATGTTAAAGCAAGTTGCAAGTGAAAATCTTTGTCTCTGACTGAGTGTGCATTACTGCTTATTTTGACCTCTGCTGGCTCTGAAAAGCTCATTTTCAACGTTCAATTCAGAATGTGATAAAACCAGTTCCAGCCACTAAAAAGCATTTTCTTTTTGTTTTAGACAACATTTCATGCACTTTTAAACATGTTAAAGCAAGTTGCAAGTGAAAATCTTTGTCTCTGACTGAGTTTGCATTACTGCTTATTTTGACCTCTGCTGGCTCTGAAAAGCTCATTTTCAACGTCCAAAACAGAATGTTATAAAACCAGATCCAGCTTCTAAAATGCATCATTCTTTTTGTTTTAGACAACATTTCATGCACTGTTAAACATGTTAAAGCAAGTTACAAGTGAAAATCTATGTCTATGACTGAGTTTTCATTACTGCTTATTTTGACCTCTGCTGGCGCTGAAAAGCTCATTTTCAACGTTCAATTCAGAATGTGATAAAACCAGTTCCAGTTACTAAAAAGCATTTTCTTTTTGTTTTAGACAACATTTCATGCACTGTTAAACATGTTAAAGCAAGTTGCAAGTGAAAATCTTTGTCTCTGACTGAGTTTGCATTACTGCTTATTTTGACCTCTGCTGGCTCTGAAAAGCTCATTTTCAACGTTCAATTCAGAATGTGATAAAACCAGTTCCAGCCACTAAAAAGCATTTTCTTTTTGTTTTAGACAACATTTCATGCACTGTTAAACATGTTAAAGCAAGTTGCAAGTGAAAATCTATGTCTCTGACTGAGTTTGCATTACTGCTTATTTTGACCTCTGCTGGCTCTGAAAAGCTCATTTTCAACGTTCAATTCAGAATGTTATAAAACCAGATCCAGCTTCTAAAATGCATCATTCTTTTTGTTTTAGACAACATTTCATGCACTGTTAAACATGTGAAAGCAAGTTGCAAGTGAAAATCTATGTCTATGACTGAGTTTGCATTACTGCTTATTTTGACCTCTGCTGGCTCTGAAAAGCTCATTTTCAACGTTCAATTCAGAATGTGATAAAACCAGTTCCAGCCACTAAAAAGCATTTTCTTTTTGTTTTAGACAACATTTCATGCACTGTTAAACATGTTAAAGCAAGTTGCAAGTGAAAATCTTTGTCTCTGACTGAGTTTGCATTACTGCTTATTTTGACCTCTGCTGGCTCTGAAAAGCTCATTTTCAACGTTCAATTCAGAATGTGATAAAACCAGTTCCAGCCACTAAAAAGCATTTTCTTTTTGTTTTAGACAACATTTCATGCACTGTTAAATATGTTAAAGCAAGTTGCAAGTGAAAATCTTTGTCTCTGACTGAGTTTGCATTACTGCTTATTTTGACCTCTGCTGGCTCTGAAAAGCTCATTTTCAACGTTCAATTCAGAATGTGATAAAACCAGTTCCAGCCACTAAAAAGCATTTTC
The DNA here is from genome assembly GCF_052040795.2 of Danio rerio. NCBI lineage: Eukaryota > Metazoa > Chordata > Actinopteri > Cypriniformes > Danionidae > Danio > Danio rerio. The sequence goes on from NC_141041.1 coordinate 37,682,069, forward strand.
TTTTTGTTTTAGACAACATTTCATGCACTGTTAAACATGTTAAAGCAAGTTGCAAGTGAAAATCTATGTCTCTGACTGAGTTTGCATTACTGCTTATTTTGACCTCTGCTGGCTCTGAAAAGCTCAATTTTAAAGTCCAATACAGAAATGTTATAAAACCAGATCCAGCTTCTAAAATGCATCATTCTTTTTGTTTTAGACAACATTTCATGCACTGTTAAACATGTGAAAGCAAGTTGCAAATGAAAATCTATGTCTATGACTGAGTTTTCATTACTGCTTATTTTGACCTCTGCTGGCTCTGAAAAGCTCATTTTCAACGTTCAATTCAGAATGTGATAAAACCAGTTCCAGCCACTAAAAAGCATTTTCTTTTTGTTTTAGACAACATTTCATGCACTGTTAAACATGTTTAAGAAAGTTGCAAGTGAAAATCTATGTCTATGACTGAGTTTGCATTACTGCTTATTTTGACCTCTGCTGGCTCTGAAAAGCTCATTTTCAACGTTCAATTCAGAATGTGATAAAACCAGTTCCAGCCACTAAAAAGCATTTTCTTTTTGTTTTAGACAACATTTCATGCACTGTTAAACATGTTAAAGCAAGTTGCAAGTGAAAATCTTTGTCTCTGACTGAGTTTGCATTACTGCTTATTTTGACCTCTGCTGGCTCTGAAAAGCTCATTTTCAACGTCCAATACAGAATGTTATGAAACCAGATCCAGCTTCTAAAATGCATCATTCTTTTTGTTTTAGACAACATTTCATGCACTGTTAAACATGTTAAAGCAAGTTGCAAGTGAAAATCTATGTCTATGACTGAGTTTTCATTACTGCTTATTTTGACCTCTGCTGGCTCTGAAAAGCTCATTTTCAACGTTCAATTCAGAATGTGATAAAACCAGTTCCAGCCACTAAAAAGCATTTTCTTTTTGTTTTAGACAACATTTCATGCACTGTTAAACATGTTTAAGAAAGTTGCAAGTGAAAATCTATGTCTATGACTGAGTTTGCATTACTGCTTATTTTGACCTCTGCTGGCTCTGTAAAGCTCATTTTCAACGTTCAATTCAGAATGTGATAAAACCAGTTCCAGCCACTAAAAAGCATTTTCTTTTTGTTTTAGACAACATTTCATGCACTGTTAAACATGTTAAAGCAAGTTGCAAGTGAAAATCTTTGTCTCTGACTGAGTTTGCATTACTGCTTATTTTGACCTCTGCTGGCTCTGAAAAGCTCATTTTCAACGTTCAATTCAGAATGTGATAAAACCAGTTCCAGCCACTAAAAAGCATTTTCTTTTTGTTTTAGACAACAGTTCATGCACTGTTAAACATGTTTAAGAAAGTTGCAAGTGAAAATCTATGTCTATGACTGAGTTTGCATTACTGCTTATTTTGACCTCTGCTGGCTCTGAAAAGCTCATTTTCAACGTTCAATTCAGAATGTGATAAAACCAGTTCCAGCCACTAAAAAGCATTTTCTTTTTGTTTTAGACAACATTTCATGCACTGTTAAACATTTGAAAGCAAGTTGCAAATGAAAATCTATGTCTATGACTGAGTTTTCATTACTGCTTATTTTGACCTCTGCTGGCTCTGAAAAGCTCATTTTCAACGTTCAATTCAGAATGTGATAAAACCAGTTCCAGCCACTAAAAAGCATTTTCTTTTTGTTTTAGACAACATTTCATGCACTGTTAAACATGTTTAAGAAAGTTGCAAGTGAAAATCTATGTCTATGACTGAGTTTGCATTACTGCTTATTTTGACCTCTGCTGGCTCTGAAAAGCTCATTTTCAACGTTCAATTCAGAATGTGATAAAACCAGTTCCAGCCACTAAAAAGCATTTTCTTTTTGTTTTAGACAACATTTCATGCACTGTTAAACATGTTAAAGCAAGTTGCAAGTGAAAATCTTTGTCTCTGACTGAGTTTGCATTACTGCTTATTTTGACCTCTGCTGGCTCTGAAAAGCTCATTTTCAACGTCCAATACAGAATGTTATGAAACCAGATCCAGCTTCTAAAATGCATCATTCTTTTTGTTTTAGACAACATTTCATGCACTGTTAAACATGTTAAAGCAAGTTGCAAGTGAAAATCTATGTCTATGACTGAGTTTTCATTACTGCTTATTTTGACCTCTGCTGGCTCTGAAAAGCTCATTTTCAACGTTCAATTCAGAATGTGATAAAACCAGTTCCAGCCACTAAAAAGCATTTTCTTTTTGTTTTAGACAACATTTCATGCACTGTTAAACATGTTAAAGCAAGTTGCAAGTGAAAATCTTTGTCTCTGACTGAGTTTGCATTACTGCTTATTTTGACCTCTGCTGGCTCTGAAAAGCTCATTTTCAACGTTCAATTCAGAATGTGATAAAACCAGTTCCAGCCACTAAAAAGCATTTTCTTTTTGTTTTAGACAACATTTCATGCACTGTTAAACATGTTTAAGAAAGTTGCAAGTGAAAATCTATGTCTATGACTGAGTTTGCATTACTGCTTATTTTGACCTCTGCTGGCTCTGAAAAGCTCATTTTCAACGTTCAATTCAGAATGTGATAAAACCAGTTCCAGCCACTAAAAAGCATTTTCTTTTTGTTTTAGACAACATTTCATGCACTGTTAAACATGTTAAAGCAAGTTGCAAGTGAAAATCTTTGTCTCTGACTGAGTTTGCATTACTGCTTATTTTGACCTCTGCTGGCTCTGAAAAGCTCATTTTCAACGTCCAATACAGAATGTTATGAAACCAGATCCAGCTTCTAAAATGCATCATTCTTTTTGTTTTAGACAACATTTCATGCACTGTTAAACATGTTAAAGCAAGTTGCAAGTGAAAATCTATGTCTATGACTGAGTTTTCATTACTGCTTATTTTGACCTCTGCTGGCTCTGAAAAGCTCATTTTCAACGTTCAATTCAGAATGTGATAAAACCAGTTCCAGCCACTAAAAAGCATTTTCTTTTTGTTTTAGACAACATTTCATGCACTGTTAAACATGTTAAAGCAAGTTGCAAGTGAAAATCTTTGTCTCTGACTGAGTTTGCATTACTGCTTATTTTGACCTCTGCTGGCTCTGAAAAGCTCATTTTCAACGTTCAATTCAGAATGTGATAAAAACCAGTTCCAGCCACTAAAAAGCATTTTCTTTTTGTTTTAGACAACATTTCATGCACTGTTAAACATGTTAAAGCAAGTTGCAAGTGAAAATCTATGTCTCTGACTGAGTTTGCATTACTGCTTATTTTGACCTCTGCTGGCTCTGAAAAGCTCATTTTCAACGTCCAATACAGAATGTTATAAAACCAGATCCAGCTTCTAAAATGCATCATTCTTTTTGTTTTAGACAACATTTCATGCACTGTTAAACATGTGAAAGCAAGTTGCAAGTGAAAATCTATGTCTCTGACTGAGTTTGCATTACTGCTTATTTTGACCTCTGCTGGCTCTGAAAAGCTCATTTTCAACGTCTAATACAGAATGTTATAAAACCAGATCCAGCTTCTAAAATGGATCATTCTTTTTGTTTTAGACAACATTTCATGCACTGTTAAACATGTGAAAGCAAGTTGCAAGTGAAAATCTATGTCTATGACTGAGTTTGCATTACTGCTTATTTTGACCTCTGCTGGCTCTGAAAAGCTCATTTTCAACGTTCAATTCAGAATGTGATAAAACCAGTTCCAGCCACTAAAAAGCATTTTCTTTTTGTTTTAGACAACATTTCATGCACTGTTAAACATGTTAAAGCAAGTTGCAAGTGAAAATCTTTGTCTCTGACTGAGTTTGCATTACTGCTTATTTTGACCTCTGCTGGCTCTGAAAAGCTCATTTTCAACGTTCAATTCAGAATGTGATAAAACCAGTTCCAGCCACTAAAAAGCATTTTCTTTTTGTTTTAGACAACATTTCATGCACTGTTAAACATGTTAAAGCAAGTTGCAAGTAAAAATCTATGTCTCTGACTGAGTTTGCATTACTGCTTATTTTGACCTCTGCTGGCTCTGAAAAGCTCATTTTCAACGTCCTATACAGAAATGTTATAAAACCAGATCCAGCTTCTAAAATGCATCATTCTTTTTGTTTTAGACAACATTTCATGCACTGTTAAACATGTGAAAGCAAGTTGCAAGTGAAAATCTATGTCTATGACTGAGTTTTCATTACTGCTTATTTTGACCTCTGCTGGCTCTGAAAAGCTCATTTTCAACGTTCAATTCAGAATGTGATAAAACCAGTTCCAGCCACTAAAAAGCATTTTCTTTTTGTTTTAGACAACATTTCATGCACTGTTAAACATGTGAAAGCAAGTTGCAAGTGAAAATCTATGTCTATGACTGAGTTTTCATTACTGCTTATTTTGACCTCTGCTGGCTCTAAAAAGCTCATTTTCAACGTTCAATTCAGAATGTGATAAAACCAGTTCCAGCCACTAAAAAGCATTTTCTTTTTGTTTTAGACAACATTTCATGCACTGTTAAACATGTTAAAGCAAGATGCAAGTGAAAATCTTTGTCTCTGACTGAGTTTGCATTACTGCTTATTTTGACCTCTGCTGGCTCTGAATAGGTCATTTTCAACGTTCAATTCAGAATGTGATAAAACCAGTTCCAGTTACTAAAAAGCATTTTCTTTTTGTTTTAGACAACATTTCATGCACTGTTAAACATGTTAAAGCAAGTTGCAAGTGAAAATCTATGTCTCTGACTGAGTTTGCATTACTGCTTATTTTGACCTCTGCTGGCTCTGAAAAGCTCATTTTCAACGTCCAATACAGAATGTTATAAAACCAGATCCAGCTTCTAAAATGCATCATTCTTTTTGTTTTAGACAACATTTCATGCACTGTTAAACATGTGAAAGCAAGTTGCAAGTGAAAATCTATGTCTATGACTGAGTTTTCATTACTGCTTATTTTGACCTCTGCTGGCTCTGAAAAGCTCATTTTCAACGTTCAATTCAGAATGTGATAAAACCAGTTCCAGCCACTAAAAAGCATTTTCTTTTTGTTTTAGACAACATTTCATGCACTGTTAAACATGTTAAAGCAAGTTGCAAGTGAAAATCTTTGTCTCTGACTGAGTTTGCATTACTGCTTATTTTGACCTCTGCTGGCTCTGAAAAGCTCATTTTCAACGTTCAATTCAGAATGTTATAAAACCAGTTCCAGCCACTAAAAAGCATTTTCTTTTTGTTTTAGACAACATTTCATGCACTGTTAAATATGTTTAAGAAAGTTGCAAGTGAAAATCTTTGTCTCTGACTGAGTTTGCATTACTGCTTATTTTGACCTCTGCTGGCTCTGAAAAGCTCATTTTCAACGTTCAATTCAGAATGTGATAAAACCAGTTCCAGCCAGTAAAAAGCATTTTCTTTTTGTTTTAGACAACATTTCATGCACTGTTAAACATGTTAAAGCAAGTTGCACGTGAAAATCTATGTCTCTGACTGAGGTTGCATTACTGCTTATTTTGACCTCTGCTGGCTCTGAAAAGCTCATTTTCAACGTCCATTACAGAATGTTATAAAACCAGATCCAGCTTCTAAAATGCATCATTCTTTTTGTTTTAGACAACTATTCATGCACTGTTAAACATGTGAAAGCAAGTTGCAAGTGAAAATCTATGTCTATGACTGAGTTTTCATTACTGCTTATTTTGACCTCTGCTGGCTCTGAAAAGCTCATTTTCAACGTTCAATTCAGAATGTGATAAAACCAGTTCCAGCCACTAAAAAGCATTTTCTTTTTGTTTTAGACAACATTTCATGCACTGTTAAACATGTTAAAGCAAGTTGCAAGTGAAAATCTTTGTCTCTGACTGAGTTTGCATTACTGCTTATTTTGACCTCTGCTGGCTCTGAAAAGCTCATTTTCAACGTTCAATTCAGAATGTGATAAAACCAGTTCCAGCCACTAAAAAGCATTTTCTTTTTGTTTTAGACAACATTTCATGCACTGTTAAATATGTTTAAGAAAGTTGCAAGTGAAAATCTATGTCTCTGACTGAGTTTGCATTACTGCTTATTTTGACCTCTGCTGGCTCTGAAAAGCTCATTTTCAACGTTCAATTCAGAATGTGATAAAACCAGTTCCAGCCACTAAAAAGCATTTTCTTTTTGTTTTAGACAACATTTCATGCACTGTTAAACATGTTAAAGCAAGTTGCAAGTGAAAATCTTTGTCTCTGACTGAGTTTGCATTACTGCTTATTTTGACTTCTGCTGGCTCTGAAAAGCTCATTTTCAACGTTCAATTCAGAATGTGATAAAACCAGTTCCAGCCACTAAAAAGCATTTTCTTTTTGTTTTAGACAACATTTCATGCACTGTTAAATATGTTTAAGAAAGTTGCAAGTGTAAATCTATGTCTCTGACTGAGTTTGCATTACTGCTTATTTTGACCTCTGCTGGCTCTGAAAAGCTCATTTTCAACGTTCAATTCAGAATGTGATAAAACCAGTTCCAGCCACTAAAAAGCATTTTCTTTTTGTTTTAGACAACATTTCATGCACTGTTAAACATGTTAAAGCAAGTTGCAAGTGAAAATCTTTGTCTCTGACTGAGTTTGCATTACTGCTTATTTTGACGTCTGCTGGCTCTGAAAAGCTCATTTTCAACGTTCAATTCAGAATGTGATAAAACCAGTTCCAGCCACTAAAAAGCATTTTCTTTTTGTTTTAGACAACATTTCATGCACTGTTAAACATGTTAAAGCAAGTTGCAAGTGAAAATCTTTGTCTCTGACTGAGTTTGCATTACTGCTTATTTTGACCTCTGCTGGCTCTGAAAAGCTCATTTTCAACGTCCAATACAGAATGTTATAAAACCAGATCCAACTTCTAAAATGCATCATTCTTTTTGTTTTAGACAACATTTCATGCACTTTTAAACATGTTAAAGCAAGTTGCAAGTGAAAATCTATGTCTATGACTGAGTTTTCATTACTGCTTATTTTGACCTCTGCTGGCTCTGAAAAGCTCATTTTCAACGTTCAATTCAGAATGTGATAAAACCAGTTCCAGCCACTAAAAAGCATTTTCTTTTTGTTTTAGACAACATTTCATGCACTGTTAAACATGTTAAACATTTCACTTGCAAGTTGCAAGTGAAAATCTATGTCTCCGACTGAGTTTGCATTACTGCTTATTTTGACCTCTGCTGGCTCTGAAAAGCTCATTTTCAACGTCCAATACAGAATGTTATAAAACCAGATCCAGCTTCTAAAATGCATCATTCTTTTTGTTTTAGACAACATTTCATGCACTGTTAAACATGTTAAAGCAAGTTGCAAGTGAAAATCTATGTCTATGACTGAGTTTTCATTACTGCTTATTTTGACCTCTGCTGGCTCTGAAAAGCTCATTTTCAACGTTCAATTCAGAATGTGATAAAACCAGTTCCAGCCACTAAAAAGCATTTTCTTTTTGTTTTAGACAACATTTCATGCACTGTTAAACATGTTAAAGCAAGTTGCAAGTGAAAATCTATGTCTCTGACTGAGTTTGCATTACTGCTTATTTTAACCTCTGCTGGCTCTGAAAAGCTCATTTTCAACGTTCAATTCAGAATGTTATAAAACCAGATCCAGCTTCTAAAATGCATCATTCTTTTTGTTTTAGACAACATTTCATGCACTGTTAAACATGTTAAAGCAAGTTGCAAGTGAAAATCTTTGTCTCTGACTGAGTTTGCATTACTGCTTATTTTGACCTCTGCTGGCTCTGAAAAGCTCATTTTCAACGTCCAATACAGAATGTTATAAAACCAGATCCAGCTTCTAAAATGCATCATTCTTTTTGTTTTAGACAACATTTCATGCACTGTTAAACATGTTAAAGCAAGTTGCAAGTGAAAATCTTTGTCTCTGACTGAGTTTGCATTACTGCTTATTTTGACCTCTGCTGGCTCTGAAAAGCTCATTTTCAACGTCCAATACAGAATGTTATAAAACCAGATCCAGCTTCTAAAATGCATCATTCTTTTTGTTTTAGACAACATTTCATGCACTGTTAAACATGTTAAAGCAAGTTGCAAGTGAAAATCTATGTCTATGACTGAGTTTTCATTACTGCTTATTTTGACCTCTGCTGGCTCTGAAAAGCTCATTTTCAACGTTCAATTCAGAATGTGATAAAACCAGTTCCAGCCACTAAAAAGCATTTTCTTTTTGTTTTAGACAACATTTCATGCACTGTTAAATATGTTTAAGAAAGTTGCAAGTGAAAATCTATGTCTCTGACTGAGTTTGCATTACTGCTTATTTTGACCTCTGCTGGCTCTGAAAAGCTCATTTTCAACGTTCAATTCAGAATGTGATAAAACCAGTTCCAGCCACTAAAAAGCATTTTCTTTTTGTTTTAGACAACATTTCATGCACTGTTAAACATGTTAAAGCAAGTTGCAAGTGAAAATCTATGTCTCTGACTGAGTTTGCATTACTGCTTATTTTGACCTCTGCTGGCTCTGAAAAGCTCATTTTCAACGTCCAATACAGAATGTTATAAAACCAGATCCAGCTTCTAAAATGCATCATTCTTTTTATTTTAGACAACATTTCATGCACTGTTAAACATGTGAAAGCAAGTTGCAAGTGAAAATCTATATCTATGACTGAGTTTTCATTACTGCTTATTTTGACCTCTGCTGGCTCTGAAAAGCTCATTTTCAACGTTCAATTCAGAATGTGATAAAACCAGTTCCAGCCACTAAAAAGCATTTTCTTTTTGTTTTAGACAACATTTCATGCACTGTTAAATATGTTTAAGAAAGTTGCAAGTGAAAATCTATGTCTCTGACTGAGTTTGCATTACTGCTTATTTTGACCTCTGCTGGCTCTGAAAAGCTCATTTTCAACGTTCAATTCAGAATGTGATAAAACCAGTTCCAGCCACTAAAAAGCATTTTCTTTTTGTTTTAGACAACATTTCATGCACTGTTAAATATGTTTAAGAAAGTTGCAAGTGAAAATCTATGTCTCTGACTGAGTTTGCATTACTGCTTATTTTGACCTCTGCTGGCTCTGAAAAGCTCATTTTCAACGTTCAATTCAGAATGTGATAAAACCAGTTCCAGCCACTAAAAAGCATTTTCTTTTTGTTTTAGACAACATTTCATGCACTGTTAAACATGTTAAAGCAAGTTGCAAGTGAAAATCTTTGTCTCTGACTGAGTTTGCATTACTGCTTATTTTGACCTCTGCTGGCTCTGAAAAGCTCATTTTCAACGTTCAATTCAGAATGTGATAAAACCAGTTCCAGCCACTAAAAAGCATTTTCTTTTTGTTTTAGACAACATTTCATGCACTGTTAAACATGTTAAAGCAAGTTGCAAGTGAAAATCTATGTCTCTGACTGAGTTTGCATTACTGCTTATTTTGACCTCTGCTGGCTCTGAAAAGCTCATTTTCAATGTCCAATACAGAATGTTATAAAACCAGATCCAGCTTCTAAAATGCATCATTCTTTTTGTTTTAGACAACATTTCATGCACTGTTAAACATGTTAAAGCAAGTTACAAGTGAAAATCTTTGTCTCTGACTGAGTTTGCATTACTGCTTATTTTGACCTCTGCTGGCTCTGAAAAGCTCATTTTCAACGTTCAATTCAGAATGTGATAAAACCAGTTCCAGCCACTAAAAAGCATTTTCTTTTTGTTTTAGACAACATTTCATGCACTGTTAAACATGTTAAAGCAAGTTGCAAGTGAAAATCTTTGTCTCTGACTGAGTTTGCATTACTGCTTATTTTGACCTCTGCTGGCTCTGAAAAGCTCATTTTCAACGTTCAATTCAGAATGTGATAAAACCAGTTCCAGCCACTAAAAAGCATTTTCTTTTTGTTTTAGACAACATTTCATGCACTGTTAAACATGTTTAAGAAAGTTGCAAGTGAAAATCTATGTCTATGACTGAGTTTGCATTACTGCTTATTTTGACCTCTGCTGGCTCTGAAAAGCTCATTTTCAACGTTCAATTCAGAATGTGATAAAACCAGTTCCAGCCACTAAAAAGCATTTTCTTTTTGTTTTAGACAACATTTCATGCACTGTTAAACATGTTAAAGCAAGTTGCAAAAGTGAAAATCTTTGTCTCTGACTGAGTTTGCATTACTGCTTATTTTGACCTCTGCTGGCTCTGAAAAGCTCATTTTCAACGTCCAATACAGAATGTTATGAAACCAGATCCAGCTTCTAAAATGCATCATTCTTTTTGTTTTAGACAACATTTCATGCACTGTTAAACATGTTAAAGCAAGTTGCAAGTGAAAATCTATGTCTATGACTGAGTTTTCATTACTGCTTATTTTGACCTCTGCTGGCTCTGAAAAGCTCATTTTCAACGTTCAATTCAGAATGTGATAAAACCAGTTCCAGCCACTAAAAAGCATTTTCTTTTTGTTTTAGACAACATTTCATGCACTGTTAAACATGTTAAAGCAAGTTGCAAGTGAAAATCTTTGTCTCTGACTGAGTTTGCATTACTGCTTATTTTGACCTCTGCTGGCTCTGAAAAGCTCATTTTCAACGTTCAATTCAGAATGTGATAAAAACCAGTTCCAGCCACTAAAAAGCATTTTCTTTTTGTTTTAGACAACATTTCATGCACTGTTAAACATGTTAAAGCAAGTTGCAAGTGAAAATCTATGTCTCTGACTGAGTTTGCATTACTGCTTATTTTGACCTCTGCTGGCTCTGAAAAGCTCATTTTTAACGTCCAATACAGAATGTTATAAAACCAGATCCAGCTTCTAAAATGCATCATTCTTTTTGTTTTAGACAACATTTCATGCACTGTTAAACATGTGAAAGCAAGTTGCAAGTGAAAATCTATGTATATGACTGAGTTTGCATTACTGCTTATTTTGACCTCTGCTGGCTCTGAAAAGCTCATTTTCAACGTTCAATTCAGAATGTGATAAAACCAGTTCCAGCCACTAAAAAGCATTTTCTTTTTGTTTTAGACAACATTTCATGCACTGTTAAATATGTTTAAGAAAGTTGCAAGTGAAAATCTATGTCTCTGACTGAGTTTGCATTACTGCTTATTTTGACCTCTGCTGGCTCTGAAAAGCTCATTTTCAACGTTCAATTCAGAATGTGATAAAACCAGTTCCAGCCACTAAAAAGCATTTTCTTTTTGTTTTAGACAACATTTCATGCACTGTTAAATATGTTTAAGAAAGTTGCAAGTGAAAATCTATGTCTCTGACTGAGTTTGCATTACTGCTTATTTTGACCTCTGCTGGCTCTGAAAAGCTCATTTTCAACGTTCAATTCAGAATGTGATAAAACCAGTTCCAGCCACTAAAAAGCATTTTCTTTTTGTTTTAGACAACATTTCATGCACTGTTAAACATGTTAAAGCAAGTTGCAAGTGAAAATCTTTGTCTCTGACTGAGTTTGCATTACTGCTTATTTTGACCTCTGCTGGCTCTGAAAAGCTCATTTTCAACGTTCAATTCAGAATGTGATAAAACCAGTTCCAGCCACTAAAAAGCATTTTCTTTTTGTTTTAGACAACATTTCATGCACTGTTAAACATGTTAAAGCAAGTTGCAAGTGAAAATCTATGTCTCTGACTGAGTTTGCATTACTGCTTATTTTGACCTCTGCTGGCTCTGAAAAGCTCATTTTCAACGTCTAATACAGAATGTTATAAAACCAGATCCAGCTTCTAAAATGCATCATTCTTTTTGTTTTAGACAACATTTCATGCACTGTTAAACATGTGAAAGCAAGTTGCAAGTGAAAATCTATGTATATGACTGAGTTTGCATTACTGCTTATTTTGACCTCTGCTGGCTCTGAAAAGCTCATTTTCAACGTTCAATTCAGAATGTGATAAAACCAGTTCCAGCCACTAAAAAGCATTTTCTTTTTGTTTTAGACAACATTTCATGCACTGTTAAATATGTTTAAGAAAGTTGCAAGTGAAAATCTATGTCTCTGACTGAGTTTGCATTACTGCTTATTTTGACCTCTGCTGGCTCTGAAAAGCTCATTTTCAACGTTCAATTCAGAATGTGATAAAACCAGTTCCAGCCACTAAAAAGCATTTTCTTTTTGTTTTAGACAACATTTCATGCACTGTTAAATATGTTTAAGAAAGTTGCAAGTGAAAATCTATGTCTCTGACTGAGTTTGCATTACTGCTTATTTTGACCTCTGCTGGCTCTGAAAAGCTCATTTTCAACGTTCAATTCAGAATGTGATAAAACCAGTTCCAGCCACTAAAAAGCATTTTCTTTTTGTTTTAGACAACATTTCATGCACTGTTAAACATGTTAAAGCAAGTTGCAAGTGAAAATCTTTGTCTCTGACTGAGTTTGCATTACTGCTTATTTTGACCTCTGCTGGCTCTGAAAAGCTCATTTTCAACGTTCAATTCAGAATGTGATAAAACCAGTTCCAGCCACTAAAAAGCATTTTCTTTTTGTTTTAGACAACATTTCATGCACTGTTAAACATGTTAAAGCAAGTTGCAAGTGAAAATCTATGTCTCTGACTGAGTTTGCATTACTGCTTATTTTGACCTCTGCTGGCTCTGAAAAGCTCATTTTCAACGTCTAATACAGAATGTTATAAAACCAGATCCAGCTTCTAAAATGCATCATTCTTTTTGTTTTAGACAACATTTCATGCACTGTTAAACATGTGAAAGCAAGTTGCAAGTGAAAATCTATGTCTATGACTGAGTTTGCATTACTGCTTATTTTGACCTCTGCTGGCTCTGAAAAGCTCATTTTCAACGTTCAATTCAGAATGTGATAAAACCAGTTCCAGCCACTAAAAAGCATTTTCTTTTTGTTTTAGACAACATTTCATGCACTGTTAAACATGTTAAAGCAAGTTGCAAGTGAAAATCTTTGTCTCTGACTGAGTTTGCATTACTGCTTATTTTGACCTCTGCTGGCTCTGAAAAGCTCATTTTCGACGTTCAATTCAGAATGTGATAAAACCAGTTCCAGCCACTAAAAAGCATTTTCTTTTTGTTTTAGACAACATTTCATGCACTGTTAAATATGTTTAAGAAAGTTGCAAGTGAAAATCTATGTCTCTGACTGAGTTTGCATTACTGCTTATTTTGACCTCTGCTGGCTCTGAAAAGCTCATTTTCAACGTTCAATTCAGAATGTGATAAAACCAGTTCCAGCCACTAAAAAGCATTTTCTTTTTGTTTTAGACAACATTTCATGCACTGTTAAACATGTTAAAGCAAGTTGCAAGTGAAAATCTTTGTCTCTGACTGAGTTTGCATTACTGCTTATTTTGACCTCTGCTGGCTCTGAAAAGCTCATTTTCAACGTTCAATTCAGAATGTGATAAAACCAGTTCCAGCCACTAAAAAGCATTTTCTTTTTGTTTTAGACAACATTTCATGCACTGTTAAACATGTTAAAGCAAGTTGCAAGTAAAAATCTATGTCTCTGACTGAGTTTGCATTACTGCTTATTTTGACCTCTGCTGGCTCTGAAAAGCTCATTTTCAACGTCCAATACAGAAATGTTATAAAACCAGATCCAGCTTCTAAAATGCATCATTCTTTTTGTTTTAGACAACATTTCATGCACTGTTAAACATGTGAAAGCAAGTTGCAAGTGAAAATCTATGTCTATGACTGAGTTTTCATTACTGCTTATTTTGACCTCTGCTGGCTCTGAAAAGCTCATTTTCAACGTTCAATTCAGAATGTGATAAAACCAGTTCCAGCCACTAAAAAGCATTTTCTTTTTGTTTTAGACAACATTTCATGCACTGTTAAACATGTGAAAGCAAGTTGCAAGTGAAAATCTATGTCTATGACTGAGTTTTCATTACTGCTTGTTTTGACCTCTGCTGGCTCTGAAAAGCTCATTTTCAACGTTCAATTCAGAATGTGATAAAACCAGTTCCAGCCACTAAAAAGCATTTTCTTTTTGTTTTAGACAACATTTCATGCACTGTTAAACATGTTAAAGCAAGATGCAAGTGAAAATCTTTGTCTCTGACTGAGTTTGCATTACTGCTTATTTTGACCTCTGCTGGCTCTGAATAGGTCATTTTCAACGTTCAATTCAGAATGTGATAAAACCAGTTCCAACCACTAAAAAGCACTTTCTTTTTGTTTTAGACAACATTTCATGCACTGTTAAACATGTTAAAGCAAGTTGCAAGTGAAAATCTTTGTCTCTGACTGAGTGTGCATTACTGCTTATTTTGACCTCTGCTGGCTCTGAAAAGCTCATTTTCAACGTTCAATTCAGAATGTGATAAAACCAGTTCCAGCCACTAAAAAGCATTTTCTTTTTGTTTTAGACAACATTTCATGCACTTTTAAACATGTTAAAGCAAGTTGCAAGTGAAAATCTTTGTCTCTGACTGAGTTTGCATTACTGCTTATTTTGACCTCTGCTGGCTCTGAAAAGCTCATTTTCAACGTCCAAAACAGAATGTTATAAAACCAGATCCAGCTTCTAAAATGCATCATTCTTTTTGTTTTAGACAACATTTCATGCACTGTTAAACATGTTAAAGCAAGTTACAAGTGAAAATCTATGTCTATGACTGAGTTTTCATTACTGCTTATTTTGACCTCTGCTGGCGCTGAAAAGCTCATTTTCAACGTTCAATTCAGAATGTGATAAAACCAGTTCCAGTTACTAAAAAGCATTTTCTTTTTGTTTTAGACAACATTTCATGCACTGTTAAACATGTTAAAGCAAGTTGCAAGTGAAAATCTTTGTCTCTGACTGAGTTTGCATTACTGCTTATTTTGACCTCTGCTGGCTCTGAAAAGCTCATTTTCAACGTTCAATTCAGAATGTGATAAAACCAGTTCCAGCCACTAAAAAGCATTTTCTTTTTGTTTTAGACAACATTTCATGCACTGTTAAACATGTTAAAGCAAGTTGCAAGTGAAAATCTATGTCTCTGACTGAGTTTGCATTACTGCTTATTTTGACCTCTGCTGGCTCTGAAAAGCTCATTTTCAACGTCTAATACAGAATGTTATAAAACCAGATCCAGCTTCTAAAATGCATCATTCTTTTTGTTTTAGACAACATTTCATGCACTGTTAAACATGTGAAAGCAAGTTGCAAGTGAAAATCTATGTCTATGACTGAGTTTGCATTACTGCTTATTTTGACCTCTGCTGGCTCTGAAAAGCTCATTTTCAACGTTCAATTCAGAATGTGATAAAACCAGTTCCAGCCACTAAAAAGCATTTTCTTTTTGTTTTAGACAACATTTCATGCACTGTTAAACATGTTAAAGCAAGTTGCAAGTGAAAATCTTTGTCTCTGACTGAGTTTGCATTACTGCTTATTTTGACCTCTGCTGGCTCTGAAAAGCTCATTTTCAACGTTCAATTCAGAATGTGATAAAACCAGTTCCAGCCACTAAAAAGCATTTTCTTTTTGTTTTAGACAACATTTCATGCACTGTTAAATATGTTAAAGCAAGTTGCAAGTGAAAATCTTTGTCTCTGACTGAGTTTGCATTACTGCTTATTTTGACCTCTGCTGGCTCTGAAAAGCTCATTTTCAACGTTCAATTCAGAATGTGATAAAACCAGTTCCAGCCACTAAAAAGCATTTTCTTTTTGTTTTAGACAACATTTCATGCACTGTTAAACATGTTAAAGCAAGTTGCAAGTGAAAATCTATGTCTCTGACTGAGTTTGCATTACTGCTTATTTTGACCTCTGCTGGCTCTGAAAAGCTCATTTTCAAAGTCCAATACAGAAATGTTATAAAACCAGATCCAGCTTCTAAAATGCATCATTCTTTTTGTTTTAGACAACATTTCATGCACTGTTAAACATGTGAAAGCAAGTTGCAAATGAAAATCTATGTCTATGACTGAGTTTTCATTACTGCTTATTTTGACCTCTGCTGGCTCTGAAAAGCTCATTTTCAACGTTCAATTCAGAATGTGATAAAACCAGTTCCAGCCACTAAAAAGCATTTTCTTTTTGTTTTAGACAACATTTCATGCACTGTTAAACATGTTTAAGAAAGTTGCAAGTGAAAATCTATGTCTATGACTGAGTTTGCATTACTGCTTATTTTGACCTCTGCTGGCTCTGAAAAGCTCATTTTCAACGTTCAATTCAGAATGTGATAAAACCAGTTCCAGCCACTAAAAAGCATTTTCTTTTTGTTTTAGACAACATTTCATGCACTGTTAAACATGTTAAAGCAAGTTGCAAGTGAAAATCTTTGTCTCTGACTGAGTTTGCATTACTGCTTATTTTGACCTCTGCTGGCTCTGAAAAGCTCATTTTCAACGTCCAATACAGAATGTTATGAAACCAGATCCAGCTTCTAAAATGCATCATTCTTTTTGTTTTAGACAACATTTCATGCACTGTTAAACATGTTAAAGCAAGTTGCAAGTGAAAATCTATGTCTATGACTGAGTTTTCATTACTGCTTATTTTGACCTCTGCTGGCTCTGAAAAGCTCATTTTCAACGTTCAATTCAGAATGTGATAAAACCAGTTCCAGCCACTAAAAAGCATTTTCTTTTTGTTTTAGACAACATTTCATGCACTGTTAAACATGTTTAAGAAAGTTGCAAGTGAAAATCTATGTCTATGACTGAGTTTGCATTACTGCTTATTTTGACCTCTGCTGGCTCTGAAAAGCTCATTTTCAACGTTCAATTCAGAATGTGATAAAACCAGTTCCAGCCACTAAAAAGCATTTTCTTTTTGTTTTAGACAACATTTCATGCACTGTTAAACATGTTAAAGCAAGTTGCAAGTGAAAATCTTTGTCTCTGACTGAGTTTGCATTACTGCTTATTTTGACCTCTGCTGGCTCTGAAAAGCTCATTTTCAACGTTCAATTCAGAATGTGATAAAACCAGTTCCAGCCACTAAAAAGCATTTTCTTTTTGTTTTAGACAACATTTCATGCACTGTTAAACATGTTTAAGAAAGTTGCAAGTGAAAATCTATGTCTATGACTGAGTTTGCATTACTGCTTATTTTGACCTCTGCTGGCTCTGAAAAGCTCATTTTCAACGTTCAATTCAGAATGTGATAAAACCAGTTCCAGCCACTAAAAAGCATTTTCTTTTTGTTTTAGACAACATTTCATGCACTGTTAAACATTTGAAAGCAAGTTGCAAATGAAAATCTATGTCTATGACTGAGTTTTCATTACTGCTTATTTTGACCTCTGCTGGCTCTGAAAAGCTCATTTTCAACGTTCAATTCAGAATGTGATAAAACCAGTTCCAGCCACTAAAAAGCATTTTCTTTTTGTTTTAGACAACATTTCATGCACTGTTAAACATGTTTAAGAAAGTTGCAAGTGAAAATCTATGTCTATGACTGAGTTTGCATTACTGCTTATTTTGACCTCTGCTGGCTCTGAAAAGCTCATTTTCAACGTTCAATTCAGAATGTGATAAAACCAGTTCCAGCCACTAAAAAGCATTTTCTTTTTGTTTTAGACAACATTTCATGCACTGTTAAACATGTTAAAGCAAGTTGCAAGTGAAAATCTTTGTCTCTGACTGAGTTTGCATTACTGCTTATTTTGACCTCTGCTGGCTCTGAAAAGCTCATTTTCAACGTTCAATTCAGAATGTGATAAAACCAGTTCCAGCCACTAAAAAGCATTTTCTTTTTGTTTTAGACAACATTTCATGCACTGTTAAACATGTTTAAGAAAGTTGCAAGTGAAAATCTATGTCTATGACTGAGTTTGCATTACTGCTTATTTTGACCTCTGCTGGCTCTGAAAAGCTCATTTTCAACGTTCAATTCAGAATGTGATAAAACCAGTTCCAGCCACTAAAAAGCATTTTCTTTTTGTTTTAGACAACATTTCATGCACTGTTAAACATGTTAAAGCAAGTTGCAAGTGAAAATCTTTGTCTCTGACTGAGTTTGCATTACTGCTTATTTTGACCTCTGCTGGCTCTGAAAAGCTCATTTTCAACGTCCAATACAGAATGTTATGAAACCAGATCCAGCTTCTAAAATGCATCATTCTTTTTGTTTTAGACAACATTTCATGCACTGTTAAACATGTTAAAGCAAGTTGCAAGTGAAAATCTATGTCTATGACTGAGTTTTCATTACTGCTTATTTTGACCTCTGCTGGCTCTGAAAAGCTCATTTTCAACGTTCAATTCAGAATGTGATAAAACCAGTTCCAGCCACTAAAAAGCATTTTCTTTTTGTTTTAGACAACATTTCATGCACTGTTAAACATGTTAAAGCAAGTTGCAAGTGAAAATCTTTGTCTCTGACTGAGTTTGCATTACTGCTTATTTTGACCTCTGCTGGCTCTGAAAAGCTCATTTTCAACGTTCAATTCAGAATGTGATAAAAACCAGTTCCAGCCACTAAAAAGCATTTTCTTTTTGTTTTAGACAACATTTCATGCACTGTTAAACATGTTAAAGCAAGTTGCAAGTGAAAATCTATGTCTCTGACTGAGTTTGCATTACTGCTTATTTTGACCTCTGCTGGCTCTGAAAAGCTCATTTTCAACGTCCAATACAGAATGTTATAAAACCAGATCCAGCTTCTAAAATGCATCATTCTTTTTGTTTTAGACAACATTTCATGCACTGTTAAACATGTGAAAGCAAGTTGCAAGTGAAAATCTATGTCTCTGACTGAGTTTGCATTACTGCTTATTTTGACCTCTGCTGGCTCTGAAAAGCTCATTTTCAACGTCTAATACAGAATGTTATAAAACCAGATCCAGCTTCTAAAATGGATCATTCTTTTTGTTTTAGACAACATTTCATGCACTGTTAAACATGTGAAAGCAAGTTGCAAGTGAAAATCTATGTCTATGACTGAGTTTGCATTACTGCTTATTTTGACCTCTGCTGGCTCTGAAAAGCTCATTTTCAACGTTCAATTCAGAATGTGATAAAACCAGTTCCAGCCACTAAAAAGCATTTTCTTTTTGTTTTAGACAACATTTCATGCACTGTTAAACATGTTAAAGCAAGTTGCAAGTGAAAATCTTTGTCTCTGACTGAGTTTGCATTACTGCTTATTTTGACCTCTGCTGGCTCTGAAAAGCTCATTTTCAACGTTCAATTCAGAATGTGATAAAACCAGTTCCAGCCACTAAAAAGCATTTTCTTTTTGTTTTAGACAACATTTCATGCACTGTTAAACATGTTAAAGCAAGTTGCAAGTAAAAATCTATGTCTCTGACTGAGTTTGCATTACTGCTTATTTTGACCTCTGCTGGCTCTGAAAAGCTCATTTTCAACGTCCTATACAGAAATGTTATAAAATCAGATCCAGCTTCTAAAATGCATCATTCTTTTTGTTTTAGACAACATTTCATGCACTGTTAAACATGTGAAAGCAAGTTGCAAGTGAAAATCTATGTCTATGACTGAGTTTTCATTACTGCTTATTTTGACCTCTGCTGGCTCTGAAAAGCTCATTTTCAACGTTCAATTCAGAATGTGATAAAACCAGTTCCAGCCACTAAAAAGCATTTTCTTTTTGTTTTAGACAACATTTCATGCACTGTTAAACATGTGAAAGCAAGTTGCAAGTGAAAATCTATGTCTATGACTGAGTTTTCATTACTGCTTATTTTGACCTCTGCTGGCTCTGAAAAGCTCATTTTCAACGTTCAATTCAGAATGTGATAAAACCAGTTCCAGCCACTAAAAAGCATTTTCTTTTTGTTTTAGACAACATTTCATGCACTGTTAAACATGTTAAAGCAAGATGCAAGTGAAAATCTTTGTCTCTGACTGAGTTTGCATTACTGCTTATTTTGACCTCTGCTGGCTCTGAATAGGTCATTTTCAACGTTCAATTCAGAATGTGATAAAACCAGTTCCAGCCACTAAAAAGCACTTTCTTTTTGTTTTAGACAACATTTCATGCACTGTTAAACATGTTAAAGCAAGTTGCAAGTGAAAATCTTTGTCTCTGACTGAGTGTGCATTACTGCTTATTTTGACCTCTGCTGGCTCTGAAAAGCTCATTTTCAACGTTCAATTCAGAATGTGATAAAACCAGTTCCAGCCACTAAAAAGCATTTTCTTTTTGTTTTAGACAACATTTCATGCACTTTTAAACATGTTAAAGCAAGTTGCAAGTGAAAATCTTTGTCTCTGACTGAGTTTGCATTACTGCTTATTTTGACCTCTGCTGGCTCTGAAAAGCTCATTTTCAACGTTCAATTCAGAATGTGATAAAACCAGTTCCAGCCACTAAAAAGCATTTTCTTTTTGTTTTAGACAACATTTCATGCACTGTTAAACATGTTAAAGCAAGTTGCAAGTGAAAATCTTTGTCTCTGACTGAGTTTGCATTACTGCTTATTTTGACCTCTGCTGGCTCTGAAAAGCTCATTTTCAACGTTCAATTCAGAATGTGATAAAACCAGTTCCAGCCACTAAAAAGCATTTTCTTTTTGTTTTAGACAACATTTCATGCACTGTTAAACATGTTAAAGCAAGTTGCAAGTAAAAATCTATGTCTCTGACTGAGTTTGCATTACTGCTTATTTTGACCTCTGCTGGCTCTGAAAAGCTCATTTTCAACGTCCAATACAGAAATGTTATAAAACCAGATCCAGCTTCTAAAATGCATCATTCTTTTTGTTTTAGACAACATTTCATGCACTGTTAAACATGTGAAAGCAAGTTGCAAGTGAAAATCTATGTCTATGACTGAGTTTTCATTACTGCTTATTTTGACCTCTGCTGGCTCTGAAAAGCTCATTTTCAACGTTCAATTCAGAATGTGATAAAACCAGTTCCAGCCACTAAAAAGCATTTTCTTTTTGTTTTAGACAACATTTCATGCACTGTTAAACATGTGAAAGCAAGTTGCAAGTGAAAATCTATGTCTATGACTGAGTTTTCATTACTGCTTGTTTTGACCTCTGCTGGCTCTGAAAAGCTCATTTTCAACGTTCAATTCAGAATGTGATAAAACCAGTTCCAGCCACTAAAAAGCATTTTCTTTTTGTTTTAGACAACATTTCATGCACTGTTAAACATGTTAAAGCAAGATGCAAGTGAAAATCTTTGTCTCTGACTGAGTTTGCATTACTGCTTATTTTGACCTCTGCTGGCTCTGAATAGGTCATTTTCAACGTTCAATTCAGAATGTGATAAAACCAGTTCCAACCACTAAAAAGCACTTTCTTTTTGTTTTAGACAACATTTCATGCACTGTTAAACATGTTAAAGCAAGTTGCAAGTGAAAATCTTTGTCTCTGACTGAGTGTGCATTACTGCTTATTTTGACCTCTGCTGGCTCTGAAAAGCTCATTTTCAACGTTCAATTCAGAATGTGATAAAACCAGTTCCAGCCACTAAAAAGCATTTTCTTTTTGTTTTAGACAACATTTCATGCACTTTTAAACATGTTAAAGCAAGTTGCAAGTGAAAATCTTTGTCTCTGACTGAGTTTGCATTACTGCTTATTTTGACCTCTGCTGGCTCTGAAAAGCTCATTTTCAACGTCCAAAACAGAATGTTATAAAACCAGATCCAGCTTCTAAAATGCATCATTCTTTTTGTTTCAGACAACATTTCATGCACTGTTAAACATGTTAAAGCAAGTTACAAGTGAAAATCTATGTCTATGACTGAGTTTTCATTACTGCTTATTTTGACCTCTGCTGGCGCTGAAAAGCTCATTTTCAACGTTCAATTCAGAATGTGATAAAACCAGTTCCAGTTACTAAAAAGCATTTTCTTTTTGTTTTAGACAACATTTCATGCACTGTTAAACATGTTAAAGCAAGTTGCAAGTGAAAATCTATGTCTCTGACTGAGTTTGCATTACTGCTTATTTTGACCTCTGCTGGCTCTGAAAAGCTCATTTTCAACGTCTAATACAGAATGTTATAAAACCAGATCCAGCTTCTAAAATGCATCATTCTTTTTGTTTTAGACAACATTTCATGCACTGTTAAACATGTGAAAGCAAGTTGCAAGTGAAAATCTATGTCTATGACTGAGTTTGCATTACTGCTTATTTTGACCTCTGCTGGCTCTGAAAAGCTCATTTTCAACGTTCAATTCAGAATGTGATAAAACCAGTTCCAGCCACTAAAAAGCATTTTCTTTTTGTTTTAGACAACATTTCATGCACTGTTAAACATGTTAAAGCAAGTTGCAAGTGAAAATCTTTGTCTCTGACTGAGTTTGCATTACTGCTTATTTTGACCTCTGCTGGCTCTGAAAAGCTCATTTTCAACGTTCAATTCAGAATGTGATAAAACCAGTTCCAGCCACTAAAAAGCATTTTCTTTTTGTTTTAGACAACATTTCATGCACTGTTAAATATGTTTAAGAAAGTTGCAAGTGAAAATCTATGTCTCTGACTGAGTTTGCATTACTGCTTATTTTGACCTCTGCTGGCTCTGAAAAGCTCATTTTCAACGTTCAATTCAGAATGTGATAAAACCAGTTCCAGCCACTAAAAAGCATTTTCTTTTTGTTTTAGACAACATTTCATGCACTGTTAAACATGTTAAAGCAAGTTGCAAGTGAAAATCTTTGTCTCTGACTGAGTTTGCATTACTGCTTATTTTGACCTCTGCTGGCTCTGAAAAGCTCATTTTCAACGTTCAATTCAGAATGTGATAAAACCAGTTCCAGCCACTAAAAAGCATTTTCTTTTTGTTTTAGACAACATTTCATGCACTGTTAAACATGTTAAAGCAAGTTGCAAGTGAAAATCTATGTCTCTGACTGAGTTTGCATTACTGCTTATTTTGACCTCTGCTGGCTCTGAAAAGCTCATTTTCAACGTCCAATACAGAAATGTTATAAAACCAGATCCAGCTTCTAAAATGCATCATTCTTTTTGTTTTAGACAACATTTCATGCACTGTTAAACATGTGAAAGCAAGTTGCAAATGAAAATCTATGTCTATGACTGAGTTTTCATTACTGCTTATTTTGACCTCTGCTGGCTCTGAAAAGCTCATTTTCAACGTTCAATTCAGAATGTGATAAAACCAGTTCCAGCCACTAAAAAGCATTTTCTTTTTGTTTTAGACAACATTTCATGCACTGTTAAACATGTTAAAGCAAGTTGCAAGTGAAAATCTTTGTCTCTGACTGAGTTTGCATTACTGCTTATTTTGACCTCTGCTGGCTCTGAAAAGCTCATTTTCAACGTCCAATACAGAATGTTATGAAACCAGATCCAGCTTCTAAAATGCATCATTCTTTTTGTTTTAGACAACATTTCATGCACTGTTAAACATGTTAAAGCAAGTTGCAAGTGAAAATCTATGTCTATGACTGAGTTTTCATTACTGCTTATTTTGACCTCTGCTGGCTCTGAAAAGCTCATTTTCAACGTTCAATTCAGAATGTGATAAAACCAGTTCCAGCCACTAAAAAGCATTTTCTTTTTGTTTTAGACAACATTTCATGCACTGTTAAACATGTTTAAGAAAGTTGCAAGTGAAAATCTATGTCTATGACTGAGTTTGCATTACTGCTTATTTTGACCTCTGCTGGCTCTGAAAAGCTCATTTTCAACGTTCAATTCAGAATGTGATAAAACCAGTTCCAGCCACTAAAAAGCATTTTCTTTTTGTTTTAGACAACATTTCATGCACTGTTAAACATGTTAAAGCAAGTTGCAAGTAAAAATCTATGTCTCTGACTGAGTTTGCATTACTGCTTATTTTGACCTCTGCTGGCTCTGAAAAGCTCATTTTCAACGTCCAATACAGAAATGTTATAAAACCAGATCCAGCTTCTAAAATGCATAATTCTTTTTGTTTTAGACAACATTTCATGCACTGTTAAACATGTGAAAGCAAGTTGCAAGTGAAAATCTATGTCTATGACTGAGTTTTCATTACTGCTTATTTTGACCTCTGCTGGCTCTGAAAAGCTCATTTTCAACGTTCAATTCAGAATGTGATAAAACCAGTTCCAGCCACTAAAAAGCATTTTCTTTTTGTTTTAGACAACATTTCATGCACTGTTAAACATGTGAAAGCAAGTTGCAAGTGAAAATCTATGTCTATGACTGAGTTTTCATTACTGCTTGTTTTGACCTCTGCTGGCTCTGAAAAGCTCATTTTCAACGTTCAATTCAGAATGTGATAAAACCAGTTCCAGCCACTAAAAAGCATTTTCTTTTTGTTTTAGACAACATTTCATGCACTGTTAAACATGTTAAAGCAAGATGCAAGTGAAAATCTTTGTCTCTGACTGAGTTTGCATTACTGCTTATTTTGACCTCTGCTGGCTCTGAATAGGTCATTTTCAACGTTCAATTCAGAATGTGATAAAACCAGTTCCAACCACTAAAAAGCACTTTCTTTTTGTTTTAGACAACATTTCATGCACTGTTAAACATGTTAAAGCAAGTTGCAAGTGAAAATCTTTGTCTCTGACTGAGTGTGCATTACTGCTTATTTTGACCTCTGCTGGCTCTGAAAAGCTCATTTTCAACGTCCAAAACAGAATGTTATAAAACCAGATCCAGCTTCTAAAATGCATCATTCTTTTTGTTTCAGACAACATTTCATGCACTGTTAAACATGTTAAAGCAAGTTACAAGTGAAAATCTATGTCTATGACTGAGTTTTCATTACTGCTTATTTTGACCTCTGCTGGCGCTGAAAAGCTCATTTTCAACGTTCAATTCAGAATGTGATAAAACCAGTTCCAGTTACTAAAAAGCATTTTCTTTTTGTTTTAGACAACATTTCATGCACTGTTAAACATGTTAAAGCAAGTTGCAAGTGAAAATCTATGTCTCTGACTGAGTTTGCATTACTGCTTATTTTGACCTCTGCTGGCTCTGAAAAGCTCATTTTCAACGTCTAATACAGAATGTTATAAAACCAGATCCAGCTTCTAAAATGCATCATTCTTTTTGTTTTAGACAACATTTCATGCACTGTTAAACATGTGAAAGCAAGTTGCAAGTGAAAATCTATGTCTATGACTGAGTTTGCATTACTGCTTATTTTGACCTCTGCTGGCTCTGAAAAGCTCATTTTCAACGTTCAATTCAGAATGTGATAAAACCAGTTCCAGCCACTAAAAAGCATTTTCTTTTTGTTTTAGACAACATTTCATGCACTGTTAAACATGTTAAAGCAAGTTGCAAGTGAAAATCTTTGTCTCTGACTGAGTTTGCATTACTGCTTATTTTGACCTCTGCTGGCTCTGAAAAGCTCATTTTCAACGTTCAATTCAGAATGTGATAAAACCAGTTCCAGCCACTAAAAAGCATTTTCTTTTTGTTTTAGACAACATTTCATGCACTGTTAAATATGTTTAAGAAAGTTGCAAGTGAAAATCTATGTCTCTGACTGAGTTTGCATTACTGCTTATTTTGACCTCTGCTGGCTCTGAAAAGCTCATTTTCAACGTTCAATTCAGAATGTGATAAAACCAGTTCCAGCCACTAAAAAGCATTTTCTTTTTGTTTTAGACAACATTTCATGCACTGTTAAACATGTTAAAGCAAGTTGCAAGTGAAAATCTTTGTCTCTGACTGAGTTTGCATTACTGCTTATTTTGACCTCTGCTGGCTCTGAAAAGCTCATTTTCAACGTTCAATTCAGAATGTGATAAAACCAGTTCCAGCCACTAAAAAGCATTTTCTTTTTGTTTTAGACAACATTTCATGCACTGTTAAACATGTTAAAGCAAGTTGCAAGTGAAAATCTATGTCTCTGACTGAGTTTGCATTACTGCTTATTTTGACCTCTGCTGGCTCTGAAAAGCTCATTTTCAACGTCCAATACAGAAATGTTATAAAACCAGATCCAGCTTCTAAAATGCATCATTCTTTTTGTTTTAGACAACATTTCATGCACTGTTAAACATGTGAAAGCAAGTTGCAAATGAAAATCTATGTCTATGACTGAGTTTTCATTACTGCTTATTTTGACCTCTGCTGGCTCTGAAAAGCTCATTTTCAACGTTCAATTCAGAATGTGATAAAACCAGTTCCAGCCACTAAAAAGCATTTTCTTTTTGTTTTAGACAACATTTCATGCACTGTTAAACATGTTTAAGAAAGTTGCAAGTGAAAATCTATGTCTATGACTGAGTTTGCATTACTGCTTATTTTGACCTCTGCTGGCTCTGAAAAGCTCATTTTCAACGTTCAATTCAGAATGTGATAAAACCAGTTCCAGCCACTAAAAAGCATTTTCTTTTTGTTTTAGACAACATTTCATGCACTGTTAAACATGTTAAAGCAAGTTGCAAGTGAAAATCTTTGTCTCTGACTGAGTTTGCATTACTGCTTATTTTGACCTCTGCTGGCTCTGAAAAGCTCATTTTCAACGTCCAATACAGAATGTTATGAAACCAGATCCAGCTTCTAAAATGCATCATTCTTTTTGTTTTAGACAACATTTCATGCACTGTTAAACATGTTAAAGCAAGTTGCAAGTGAAAATCTATGTCTATGACTGAGTTTTCATTACTGCTTATTTTGACCTCTGCTGGCTCTGAAAAGCTCATTTTCAACGTTCAATTCAGAATGTGATAAAACCAGTTCCAGCCACTAAAAAGCATTTTCTTTTTGTTTTAGACAACATTTCATGCACTGTTAAACATGTTTAAGAAAGTTGCAAGTGAAAATCTATGTCTATGACTGAGTTTGCATTACTGCTTATTTTGACCTCTGCTGGCTCTGAAAAGCTCATTTTCAACGTTCAATTCAGAATGTGATAAAACCAGTTCCAGCCACTAAAAAGCATTTTCTTTTTGTTTTAGACAACATTTCATGCACTGTTAAACATGTGAAAGCAAGTTGCAAGTGAAAATCTATGTCTATGACTGAGTTTGCATTACTGCTTATTTTGACCTCTGCTGGCTCTGAAAAGCTCATTTTCATCGTTCAATTCAGAATGTGATAAAACCAGTTCCAGCCACTAAAAAGCATTTTCTTTTTGTTTTAGACAACATTTCATGCACTGTTAAACATGTTAAAGCAAGTTGCAAGTGAAAATCTTTGTCTCTGACTGAGTTTGCATTACTGCTTATTTTGACCTCTGCTGGCTCTGAAAAGCTCATTTTCAACGTTCAATTCAGAATGTGATAAAACCAGTTCCAGCCACTAAAAAGCATTTTCTTTTTGTTTTAGACAACATTTCATGCACTGTTAAATATGTTTAAGAAAGTTGCAAGTGAAAATCTATGTCTCTGACTGAGTTTGCATTACTGCTTATTTTGACCTCTGCTGGCTCTGAAAAGCTCATTTTCAACGTTCAATTCAGAATGTGATAAAACCAGTTCCAGCCACTAAAAAGCATTTTCTTTTTGTTTTAGACAACATTTCATGCACTGTTAAACATGTTAAAGCAAGTTGCAAGTGAAAATCTTTGTCTCTGACTGAGTTTGCATTACTGCTTATTTTGACCTCTGCTGGCTCTGAAAAGCTCATTTTCAACGTTCAATTCAGAATGTGATAAAACCAGTTCCAGCCACTAAAAAGCATTTTCTTTTTGTTTTAGACAACATTTCATGCACTGTTAAACATGTTAAAGCAAGTTGCAAGTGAAAATCTATGTCTCTGACTGAGTTTGCATTACTGCTTATTTTGACCTCTGCTGGCTCTGAAAAGCTCATTTTCAACGTCCAATACAGAAATGTTATAAAACCAGATCCAGCTTCTAAAATGCATCATTCTTTTTGTTTTAGACAACATTTCATGCACTGTTAAACATGTGAAAGCAAGTTGCAAATGAAAATCTATGTCTATGACTGAGTTTTCATTACTGCTTATTTTGACCTCTGCTGGCTCTGAAAAGCTCATTTTCAACGTTCAATTCAGAATGTGATAAAACCAGTTCCAGCCACTAAAAAGCATTTTCTTTTTGTTTTAGACAACATTTCATGCACTGTTAAACATGTTTAAGAAAGTTGCAAGTGAAAATCTATGTCTATGACTGAGTTTGCATTACTGCTTATTTTGACCTCTGCTGGCTCTGAAAAGCTCATTTTCAACGTTCAATTCAGAATGTGATAAAACCAGTTCCAGCCACTAAAAAGCATTTTCTTTTTGTTTTAGACAACATTTCATGCACTGTTAAACATGTTAAAGCAAGTTGCAAGTGAAAATCTTTGTCTCTGACTGAGTTTGCATTACTGCTTATTTTGACCTCTGCTGGCTCTGAAAAGCTCATTTTCAACGTCCAATACAGAATGTTATGAAACCAGATCCAGCTTCTAAAATGCATCATTCTTTTTGTTTTAGACAACATTTCATGCACTGTTAAACATGTTAAAGCAAGTTGCAAGTGAAAATCTATGTCTATGACTGAGTTTTCATTACTGCTTATTTTGACCTCTGCTGGCTCTGAAAAGCTCATTTTCAACGTTCAATTCAGAATGTGATAAAACCAGTTCCAGCCACTAAAAAGCATTTTCTTTTTGTTTTAGACAACATTTCATGCACTGTTAAACATGTTAAAGCAAGTTGCAAGTGAAAATCTTTGTCTCTGACTGAGTTTGCATTACTGCTTATTTTGACCTCTGCTGGCTCTGAAAAGCTCATTTTCAACGTTCAATTCAGAATGTGATAAAAACCAGTTCCAGCCACTAAAAAGCATTTTCTTTTTGTTTTAGACAACATTTCATGCACTGTTAAACATGTTAAAGCAAGTTGCAAGTGAAAATCTATGTCTCTGACTGAGTTTGCATTACTGCTTATTTTGACCTCTGCTGGCTCTGAAAAGCTCATTTTCAACGTCCAATACAGAATGTTATAAAACCAGATCCAGCTTCTAAAATGCATCATTCTTTTTGTTTTAGACAACATTTCATGCACTGTTAAACATGTGAAAGCAAGTTGCAAGTGAAAATCTATGTATATGACTGAGTTTGCATTACTGCTTATTTTGACCTCTGCTGGCTCTGAAAAGCTCATTTTCAACGTTCAATTCAGAATGTGATAAAACCAGTTCCAGCCACTAAAAAGCATTTTCTTTTTGTTTTAGACAACATTTCATGCACTGTTAAATATGTTTAAGAAAGTTGCAAGTGAAAATCTATGTCTCTGACTGAGTTTGCATTACTGCTTATTTTGACCTCTGCTGGCTCTGAAAAGCTCATTTTCAACGTTCAATTCAGAATGTGATAAAACCAGTTCCAGCCACTAAAAAGCATTTTCTTTTTGTTTTAGACAACATTTCATGCACTGTTAAACATGTTAAAGCAAGTTGCAAGTGAAAATCTTTGTCTCTGACTGAGTTTGCATTACTGCTTATTTTGACCTCTGCTGGCTCTGAAAAGCTCATTTTCAACGTTCAATTCAGAATGTGATAAAACCAGTTCCAGCCACTAAAAAGCATTTTCTTTTTGTTTTAGACAACATTTCATGCACTGTTAAACATGTTAAAGCAAGTTGCAAGTGAAAATCTATGTCTCTGACTGAGTTTGCATTACTGCTTATTTTGACCTCTGCTGGCTCTGAAAAGCTCATTTTCAACGTCTAATACAGAATGTTATAAAACCAGATCCAGCTTCTAAAATGGATCATTCTTTTTGTTTTAGACAACATTTCATGCACTGTTAAACATGTGAAAGCAAGTTGCAAGTGAAAATCTATGTCTATGACTGAGTTTGCATTACTGCTTATTTTGACCTCTGCTGGCTCTGAAAAGCTCATTTTCAACGTTCAATTCAGAATGTGATAAAACCAGTTCCAGCCACTAAAAAGCATTTTCTTTTTGTTTTAGACAACATTTCATGCACTGTTAAACATGTTAAAGCAAGTTGCAAGTGAAAATCTATGTCTATGACTGAGTTTGCATTACTGCTTATTTTGACCTCTGCTGGCTCTGAAAAGCTCATTTTCAACGTTCAATTCAGAATGTGATAAAACCAGTTCCAGCCACTAAAAAGCATTTTCTTTTTGTTTTAGACAACATTTCATGCACTGTTAAACATGTTTAAGAAAGTTGCAAGTGAAAATCTATGTCTATGACTGAGTTTGCATTACTGCTTATTTTGACCTCTGCTGGCTCTGAAAAGCTCATTTTCAACGTTCAATTCAGAATGTGATAAAACCAGTTCCAGCCACTAAAAAGCATTTTCTTTTTGTTTTAGACAACATTTCATGCACTGTTAAACATGTGAAAGCAAGTTGCAAGTGAAAATCTATGTCTATGACTGAGTTTGCATTACTGCTTATTTTGACCTCTGCTGGCTCTGAAAAGCTCATTTTCATCGTTCAATTCAGAATGTGATAAAACCAGTTCCAGCCACTAAAAAGCATTTTCTTTTTGTTTTAGACAACATTTCATGCACTGTTAAACATGTTAAAGCAAGTTGCAAGTGAAAATCTTTGTCTCTGACTGAGTTTGCATTACTGCTTATTTTGACCTCTGCTGGCTCTGAAAAGCTCATTTTCAACGTTCAATTCAGAATGTGATAAAACCAGTTCCAGCCACTAAAAAGCATTTTCTTTTTGTTTTAGACAACATTTCATGCACTGTTAAATATGTTTAAGAAAGTTGCAAGTGAAAATCTATGTCTCTGACTGAGTTTGCATTACTGCTTATTTTGACCTCTGCTGGCTCTGAAAAGCTCATTTTCAACGTTCAATTCAGAATGTGATAAAACCAGTTCCAGCCACTAAAAAGCATTTTCTTTTTGTTTTAGACAACATTTCATGCACTGTTAAACATGTTAAAGCAAGTTGCAAGTGAAAATCTTTGTCTCTGACTGAGTTTGCATTACTGCTTATTTTGACCTCTGCTGGCTCTGAAAAGCTCATTTTCAACGTTCAATTCAGAATGTGATAAAACCAGTTCCAGCCACTAAAAAGCATTTTCTTTTTGTTTTAGACAACATTTCATGCACTGTTAAACATGTTAAAGCAAGTTGCAAGTGAAAATCTATGTCTCTGACTGAGTTTGCATTACTGCTTATTTTGACCTCTGCTGGCTCTGAAAAGCTCATTTTCAACGTCCAATACAGAAATGTTATAAAACCAGATCCAGCTTCTAAAATGCATCATTCTTTTTGTTTTAGACAACATTTCATGCACTGTTAAACATGTGAAAGCAAGTTGCAAATGAAAATCTATGTCTATGACTGAGTTTTCATTTTCAACGTTCAATTCAGAATGTGATAAAACCAGTTCCAGCCACTAAAAAGCATTTTCTTTTTGTTTTAGACAACATTTCATGCACTGTTAAACATGTTAAAGCAAGTTGCAAGTGAAAATCTTTGTCTCTGACTGAGTTTGCATTACTGCTTATTTTGACCTCTGCTGGCTCTGAAAAGCTCATTTTCAACGTCCAATACAGAATGTTATGAAACCAGATCCAGCTTCTAAAATGCATCATTCTTTTTGTTTTAGACAACATTTCATGCACTGTTAAACATGTTAAAGCAAGTTGCAAGTGAAAATCTATGTCTATGACTGAGTTTTCATTACTGCTTATTTTGACCTCTGCTGGCTCTGAAAAGCTCATTTTCAACGTTCAATTCAGAATGTGATAAAACCAGTTCCAGCCACTAAAAAGCATTTTCTTTTTGTTTTAGACAACATTTCATGCACTGTTAAACATGTTAAAGCAAGTTGCAAGTGAAAATCTTTGTCTCTGACTGAGTTTGCATTACTGCTTATTTTGACCTCTGCTGGCTCTGAAAAGCTCATTTTCAACGTTCAATTCAGAATGTGATAAAAACCAGTTCCAGCCACTAAAAAGCATTTTCTTTTTGTTTTAGACAACATTTCATGCACTGTTAAACATGTTAAAGCAAGTTGCAAGTGAAAATCTATGTCTCTGACTGAGTTTGCATTACTGCTTATTTTGACCTCTGCTGGCTCTGAAAAGCTCATTTTCAACGTCCAATACAGAATGTTATAAAACCAGATCCAGCTTCTAAAATGCATCATTCTTTTTGTTTTAGACAACATTTCATGCACTGTTAAACATGTGAAAGCAAGTTGCAAGTGAAAATCTATGTATATGACTGAGTTTGCATTACTGCTTATTTTGACCTCTGCTGGCTCTGAAAAGCTCATTTTCAACGTTCAATTCAGAATGTGATAAAACCAGTTCCAGCCACTAAAAAGCATTTTCTTTTTGTTTTAGACAACATTTCATGCACTGTTAAATATGTTTAAGAAAGTTGCAAGTGAAAATCTATGTCTCTGACTGAGTTTGCATTACTGCTTATTTTGACCTCTGCTGGCTCTGAAAAGCTCATTTTCAACGTTCAATTCAGAATGTGATAAAACCAGTTCCAGCCACTAAAAAGCATTTTCTTTTTGTTTTAGACAACATTTCATGCACTGTTAAACATGTTAAAGCAAGTTGCAAGTGAAAATCTTTGTCTCTGACTGAGTTTGCATTACTGCTTATTTTGACCTCTGCTGGCTCTGAAAAGCTCATTTTCAACGTTCAATTCAGAATGTGATAAAACCAGTTCCAGCCACTAAAAAGCATTTTCTTTTTGTTTTAGACAACATTTCATGCACTGTTAAATATGTTTAAGAAAGTTGCAAGTGAAAATCTATGTCTCTGACTGAGTTTGCATTACTGCTTATTTTGACCTCTGCTGGCTCTGAAAAGCTCATTTTCAACGTTCAATTCAGAATGTGATAAAACCAGTTCCAGCCACTAAAAAGCATTTTCTTTTTGTTTTAGACAACATTTCATGCACTGTTAAACATGTTAAAGCAAGTTGCAAGTGAAAATCTTTGTCTCTGACTGAGTTTGCATTACTGCTTATTTTGACCTCTGCTGGCTCTGAAAAGCTCATTTTCAACGTTCAATTCAGAATGTGATAAAACCAGTTCCAGCCACTAAAAAGCATTTTCTTTTTGTTTTAGACAACATTTCATGCACTGTTAAACATGTTAAAGCAAGTTGCAAGTGAAAATCTATGTCTCTGACTGAGTTTGCATTACTGCTTATTTTGACCTCTGCTGGCTCTGAAAAGCTCATTTTCAACGTCTAATACAGAATGTTATAAAACCAGATCCAGCTTCTAAAATGGATCATTCTTTTTGTTTTAGACAACATTTCATGCACTGTTAAACATGTGAAAGCAAGTTGCAAGTGAAAATCTATGTCTATGACTGAGTTTGCATTACTGCTTATTTTGACCTCTGCTGGCTCTGAAAAGCTCATTTTCAACGTTCAATTCAGAATGTGATAAAACCAGTTCCAGCCACTAAAAAGCATTTTCTTTTTGTTTTAGACAACATTTCATGCACTGTTAAACATGTTAAAGCAAGTTGCAAGTGAAAATCTTTGTCTCTGACTGAGTTTGCATTACTGCTTATTTTGACCTCTGCTGGCTCTGAAAAGCTCATTTTCAACGTTCAATTCAGAATGTGATAAAACCAGTTCCAGCCACTAACAAGCATTTTCTTTTTGTTTTAGACAACATTTCATGCACTGTTAAACATGTTGAAGCAAGTTGCAAGTAAAAATCTATGTCTCTGACTGAGTTTGCATTACTGCTTATTTTGACCTCTGCTGGCTCTGAAAAGCTCATTTTCAACGTCCTATACAGAAATGTTATAAAACCAGATCCAGCTTCTAAAATGCATCATTCTTTTTGTTTTAGACAACATTTCATGCACTGTTACCCATGTGAAAGCAAGTTGCAAGTGAAAATCTATGTCTATGACTGAGTTTTCATTACTGCTTATTTTGACCTCTGCTGGCTCTGAAAAGCTCATTTTCAACGTTCAATTCAGAATGTGATAAAACCAGTTCCAGCCACTAAAAAGCATTTTCTTTTTGTTTTAGACAACATTTCATGCACTGTTAAACATGTGAAAGCAAGTTGCAAGTGAAAATCTATGTCTATGACTGAGTTTTCATTACTGCTTATTTTGACCTCTGCTGGCTCTGAAAAGCTCATTTTCAACGTTCAATTCAGAATGTGATAAAACCAGTTCCAGCCACTAAAAAGCATTTTCTTTTTGTTTTAGACAACATTTCATGCACTGTTAAACATGTTAAAGCAAGATGCAAGTGAAAATCTTTGTCTCTGACTGAGTTTGCATTACTGCTTATTTTGACCTCTGCTGGCTCTGAATAGGTCATTTTCAACGTTCAATTCAGAATGTGATAAAACCAGTTCCAGCCACTAAAAAGCACTTTCTTTTTGTTTTAGACAACATTTCATGCACTGTTAAACATGTTAAAGCAAGTTGCAAGTGAAAATCTTTGTCTCTGACTGAGTGTGCATTACTGCTTATTTTGACCTCTGCTGGCTCTGAAAAGCTCATTTTCAACGTTCAATTCAGAATGTGATAAAACCAGTTCCAGCCACTAAAAAGCATTTTCTTTTTGTTTTAGACAACATTTCATGCACTTTTAAACATGTTAAAGCAAGTTGCAAGTGAAAATCTTTGTCTCTGACTGAGTTTGCATTACTGCTTATTTTGACCTCTGCTGGCTCTGAAAAGCTCATTTTCAACGTCCAAAACAGAATGTTATAAAACCAGATCCAGCTTCTAAAATGCATCATTCTTTTTGTTTTAGACAACATTTCATGCACTGTTAAACATGTTAAAGCAAGTTACAAGTGAAAATCTATGTCTATGACTGAGTTTTCATTACTGCTTATTTTGACCTCTGCTGGCGCTGAAAAGCTCATTTTCAACGTTCAATTCAGAATGTGATAAAACCAGTTCCAGTTACTAAAAAGCATTTTCTTTTTGTTTTAGACAACATTTCATGCACTGTTAAACATGTTAAAGCAAGTTGCAAGTGAAAATCTTTGTCTCTGACTGAGTTTGCATTACTGCTTATTTTGACCTCTGCTGGCTCTGAAAAGCTCATTTTCAACGTTCAATTCAGAATGTGATAAAACCAGTTCCAGCCACTAAAAAGCATTTTCTTTTTGTTTTAGACAACATTTCATGCACTGTTAAACATGTTAAAGCAAGTTGCAAGTGAAAATCTTTGTCTCTGACTGAGTTTGCATTACTGCTTATTTTGACCTCTGCTGGCTCTGAAAAGCTCAATTTCAACGTTCAATTCAGAATGTGATAAAACCAGTTCCAGCCACTAAAAAGCATTTTCTTTTTGTTTTAGACAACATTTCATGCACTGTTAAACATGTTTAAGAAAGTTGCAAGTGAAAATCTATGTCTATGACTGAGTTTGCATTACTGCTTATTTTGACCTCTGCTGGCTCTGAAAAGCTCATTTTCAACGTTCAATTCAGAATGTGATAAAACCAGTTCCAGCCACTAAAAAGCATTTTCTTTTTGTTTTAGACAACATTTCATGCACTGTTAAACATGTTAAAGCAAGTTGCAAGTGAAAATCTTTGTCTCTGACTGAGTTTGCATTACTGCTTATTTTGACCTCTGCTGGCTCTGAAAAGCTCATTTTCAACGTTCAATTCAGAATGTGATAAAACCAGTTCCAGCCACTAAAAAGCATTTTCTTTTTGTTTTAGACAACATTTCATGCACTGTTAAATATGTTTAAGAAAGTTGCAAGTGAAAATCTATGTCTCTGACTGAGTTTGCATTACTGCTTATTTTGACCTCTGCTGGCTCTGAAAAGCTCATTTTCAACGTCCAATACAGAATGTGATAAAACCAGTTCCAGCCACTAAAAAGCATTTTCTTTTTGTTTTAGACAACATTTCATGCACTGTTAAACATGTGAAAGCAAGTTGCAAGTGAAAATCTATGTCTATGACTGAGTTTTCATTACTGCTTATTTTGACCTCTGCTGGCTCTGAAAAGCTCATTTTCAACGTTCAATTCAGAATGTGATAAAACCAGTTCCAGCCACTAAAAAGCATTTTCTTTTTGTTTTAGACAACATTTCATGCACTGTTAAACATGTGAAAGCAAGTTGCAAGTGAAAATCTATGTCTATGACTGAGTTTTCATTACTGCTTATTTTGACCTCTGCTGGCTCTGAAAAGCTCATTTTCAACGTTCAATTCAGAATGTGATAAAACCAGTTCCAGCCACTAAAAAGCATTTTCTTTTTGTTTTAGACAACATTTCATGCACTGTTAAACATGTTAAAGCAAGATGCAAGTGAAAATCTTTGTCTCTGACTGAGTTTGCATTACTGCTTATTTTGACCTCTGCTGGCTCTGAATAGGTCATTTTCAACGTTCAATTCAGAATGTGATAAAACCAGTTCCAGCCACTAAAAAGCACTTTCTTTTTGTTTTAGACAACATTTCATGCACTGTTAAACATGTTAAAGCAAGTTGCAAGTGAAAATCTTTGTCTCTGACTGAGTGTGCATTACTGCTTATTTTGACCTCTGCTGGCTCTGAAAAGCTCATTTTCAACGTTCAATTCAGAATGTGATAAAACCAGTTCCAGCCACTAAAAAGCATTTTCTTTTTGTTTTAGACAACATTTCATGCACTTTTAAACATGTTAAAGCAAGTTGCAAGTGAAAATCTTTGTCTCTGACTGAGTTTGCATTACTGCTTATTTTGACCTCTGCTGGCTCTGAAAAGCTCATTTTCAACGTCCAAAACAGAATGTTATAAAACCAGATCCAGCTTCTAAAATGCATCATTCTTTTTGTTTTAGACAACATTTCATGCACTGTTAAACATGTTAAAGCAAGTTACAAGTGAAAATCTATGTCTATGACTGAGTTTTCATTACTGCTTATTTTGACCTCTGCTGGCGCTGAAAAGCTCATTTTCAACGTTCAATTCAGAATGTGATAAAACCAGTTCCAGTTACTAAAAAGCATTTTCTTTTTGTTTTAGACAACATTTCATGCACTGTTAAACATGTTAAAGCAAGTTGCAAGTGAAAATCTTTGTCTCTGACTGAGTTTGCATTACTGCTTATTTTGACCTCTGCTGGCTCTGAAAAGCTCATTTTCAACGTTCAATTCAGAATGTGATAAAACCAGTTCCAGCCACTAAAAAGCATTTTCTTTTTGTTTTAGACAACATTTCATGCACTGTTAAACATGTTAAAGCAAGTTGCAAGTGAAAATCTTTGTCTCTGACTGAGTTTGCATTACTGCTTATTTTGACCTCTGCTGGCTCTGAAAAGCTCAATTTCAACGTTCAATTCAGAATGTGATAAAACCAGTTCCAGCCACTAAAAAGCATTTTCTTTTTGTTTTAGACAACATTTCATGCACTGTTAAACATGTTTAAGAAAGTTGCAAGTGAAAATCTATGTCTATGACTGAGTTTGCATTACTGCTTATTTTGACCTCTGCTGGCTCTGAAAAGCTCATTTTCAACGTTCAATTCAGAATGTGATAAAACCAGTTCCAGCCACTAAAAAGCATTTTCTTTTTGTTTTAGACAACATTTCATGCACTGTTAAACATGTTAAAGCAAGTTGCAAGTGAAAATCTTTGTCTCTGACTGAGTTTGCATTACTGCTTATTTTGACCTCTGCTGGCTCTGAAAAGCTCATTTTCAACGTTCAATTCAGAATGTGATAAAACCAGTTCCAGCCACTAAAAAGCATTTTCTTTTTGTTTTAGACAACATTTCATGCACTGTTAAATATGTTTAAGAAAGTTGCAAGTGAAAATCTATGTCTCTGACTGAGTTTGCATTACTGCTTATTTTGACCTCTGCTGGCTCTGAAAAGCTCATTTTCAACGTTCAATTCAGAATGTGATAAAACCAGTTCCAGCCACTAAAAAGCATTTTCTTTTTGTTTTAGACAACATTTCATGCACTGTTAAACATGTTAAAGCAAGTTGCAAGTGAAAATCTTTGTCTCTGACTGAGTTTGCATTACTGCTTATTTTGACCTCTGCTGGCTCTGAAAAGCTCATTTTCAACGTTCAATTCAGAATGTGATAAAACCAGTTCCAGCCACTAAAAAGCATTTTCTTTTTGTTTTAGACAACATTTCATGCACTGTTAAACATGTTAAAGCAAGTTGCAAGTAAAAATCTATGTCTCTGACTGAGTTTGCATTACTGCTTATTTTGACCTCTGCTGGCTCTGAAAAGCTCATTTTCAACGTCCAATACAGAAATGTTATAAAACCAGATCCAGCTTCTAAAATGCATCATTCTTTTTGTTTTAGACAACATTTCATGCACTGTTAAACATGTGAAAGCAAGTTGCAAGTGAAAATCTATGTCTATGACTGAGTTTTCATTACTGCTTATTTTGACCTCTGCTGGCTCTGAAAAGCTCATTTTCAACGTTCAATTCAGAATGTGATAAAACCAGTTCCAGCCACTAAAAAGCATTTTCTTTTTGTTTTAGACAACATTTCATGCACTGTTAAACATGTGAAAGCAAGTTGCAAGTGAAAATCTATGTCTATGACTGAGTTTTCATTACTGCTTATTTTGACCTCTGCTGGCTCTGAAAAGCTCATTTTCAACGTTCAATTCAGAATGTGATAAAACCAGTTCCAGCCACTAAAAAGCATTTTCTTTTTGTTTTAGACAACATTTCATGCACTGTTAAACATGTTAAAGCAAGATGCAAGTGAAAATCTTTGTCTCTGACTGAGTTTGCATTACTGCTTATTTTGACCTCTGCTGGCTCTGAATAGGTCATTTTCAACGTTCAATTCAGAATGTGATAAAACCAGTTCCAGCCACTAAAAAGCACTTTCTTTTTGTTTTAGACAACATTTCATGCACTGTTAAACATGTTAAAGCAAGTTGCAAGTGAAAATCTTTGTCTCTGACTGAGTGTGCATTACTGCTTATTTTGACCTCTGCTGGCTCTGAAAAGCTCATTTTCAACGTTCAATTCAGAATGTGATAAAACCAGTTCCAGCCACTAAAAAGCATTTTCTTTTTGTTTTAGACAACATTTCATGCACTTTTAAACATGTTAAAGCAAGTTGCAAGTGAAAATCTTTGTCTCTGACTGAGTTTGCATTACTGCTTATTTTGACCTCTGCTGGCTCTGAAAAGCTCATTTTCAACGTCCAAAACAGAATGTTATAAAACCAGATCCAGCTTCTAAAATGCATCATTCTTTTTGTTTTAGACAACATTTCATGCACTGTTAAACATGTTAAAGCAAGTTACAAGTGAAAATCTATGTCTATGACTGAGTTTTCATTACTGCTTATTTTGACCTCTGCTGGCGCTGAAAAGCTCATTTTCAACGTTCAATTCAGAATGTGATAAAACCAGTTCCAGTTACTAAAAAGCATTTTCTTTTTGTTTTAGACAACATTTCATGCACTGTTAAACATGTTAAAGCAAGTTGCAAGTGAAAATCTTTGTCTCTGACTGAGTTTGCATTACTGCTTATTTTGACCTCTGCTGGCTCTGAAAAGCTCATTTTCAACGTTCAATTCAGAATGTGATAAAACCAGTTCCAGCCACTAAAAAGCATTTTCTTTTTGTTTTAGACAACATTTCATGCACTGTTAAACATGTTAAAGCAAGTTGCAAGTGAAAATCTTTGTCTCTGACTGAGTTTGCATTACTGCTTATTTTGACCTCTGCTGGCTCTGAAAAGCTCAATTTCAACATTCTATTCAGAATGTAATAAAACCAGTTCCAGCCACTAAAAAGCATTTTCTTTTTGTTTTAGACAACATTTCATGCACTGTTAAACATGTTTAAGAAAGTTGCAAGTGAAAATCTATGTCTATGACTGAGTTTGCATTACTGCTTATTTTGACCTCTGCTGGCTCTGAAAAGCTCATTTTCAACGTTCAATTCAGAATGTGATAAAACCAGTTCCAGCCACTAAAAAGCATTTTCTTTTTGTTTTAGACAACATTTCATGCACTGTTAAACATGTTAAAGCAAGTTGCAAGTGAAAATCTTTGTCTCTGACTGAGTTTGCATTACTGCTTATTTTGACCTCTGCTGGCTCTGAAAAGCTCATTTTCAACGTTCAATTCAGAATGTGATAAAACCAGTTCCAGCCACTAAAAAGCATTTTCTTTTTGTTTTAGACAACATTTCATGCACTGTTAAATATGTTTAAGAAAGTTGCAAGTGAAAATCTATGTCTCTGACTGAGTTTGCATTACTGCTTATTTTGACCTCTGCTGGCTCTGAAAAGCTCATTTTCAACGTTCAATTCAGAATGTGATAAAACCAGTTCCAGCCACTAAAAAGCATTTTCTTTTTGTTTTAGACAACATTTCATGCACTGTTAAACATGTTAAAGCAAGTTGCAAGTGAAAATCTTTGTCTCTGACTGAGTTTGCATTACTGCTTATTTTGACCTCTGCTGGCTCTGAAAAGCTCATTTTCAACGTTCAATTCAGAATGTGATAAAACCAGTTCCAGCCACTAAAAAGCATTTTCTTTTTGTTTTAGACAACATTTCATGCACTGTTAAACATGTTAAAGCAAGTTGCAAGTAAAAATCTATGTCTCTGACTGAGTTTGCATTACTGCTTATTTTGACCTCTGCTGGCTCTGAAAAGCTCATTTTCAACGTCCAATACAGAAATGTTATAAAACCAGATCCAGCTTCTAAAATGCATCATTCTTTTTGTTTTAGACAACATTTCATGCACTGTTAAACATGTGAAAGCAAGTTGCAAGTGAAAATCTATGTCTATGACTGAGTTTTCATTACTGCTTATTTTGACCTCTGCTGGCTCTGAAAAGCTCAT
Source organism: Danio rerio (assembly GCF_052040795.2). Taxonomy (NCBI): domain Eukaryota; kingdom Metazoa; phylum Chordata; class Actinopteri; order Cypriniformes; family Danionidae; genus Danio; species Danio rerio. Next base: position 37,722,570 of record NC_141041.1, read on the forward strand.
TTTCAACGTTCAATTCAGAATGTGATAAAACCAGTTCCAGCCACTAAAAAGCATTTTCTTTTTGTTTTAGACAACATTTCATGCACTGTTAAACATGTGAAAGCAAGTTGCAAGTGAAAATCTATGTCTATGACTAAGTTTTCATTACTGCTTATTTTGACCTCTGCTGGCTCTGAAAAGCTCATTTTCAACGTTCAATTCAGAATGTGATAAAACCAGTTCCAGCCACTAAAAAGCATTTTCTTTTTGTTTTAGACAACATTTCATGCACTGTTAAACATGTTAAAGCAAGATGCAAGTGAAAATCTTTGTCTCTGACTGAGTTTGCATTACTGCTTATTTTGACCTCTGCTGGCTCTGAATAGGTCATTTTCAACGTTCAATTCAGAATGTGATAAAACCAGTTCCAGCCACTAAAAAGCACTTTCTTTTTGTTTTAGACAACATTTCATGCACTGTTAAACATGTTAAAGCAAGTTGCAAGTGAAAATCTTTGTCTCTGACTGAGTGTGCATTACTGCTTATTTTGACCTCTGCTGGCTCTGAAAAGCTCATTTTCAACGTTCAATTCAGAATGTGATAAAACCAGTTCCAGCCACTAAAAAGCATTTTCTTTTTGTTTTAAACAACATTTCATGCACTTTTAAACATGTTAAAGCAAGTTGCAAGTGAAAATCTTTGTCTCTGACTGAGTTTGCATTACGGCTTATTTTGACCTCTGCTGGCTCTGAAAAGCTCATTTTCAACGTCCAAAACAGAATGTTATAAAACCAGATCCAGCTTCTAAAATGCATCATTCTTTTTGTTTTAGACAACATTTCATGCACTGTTAAACATGTTAAAGCAAGTTGCAAGTGAAAATCTATGTCTCTGACTGAGTTTGCATTACTGCTTATTTTGACCTCTGCTGGCTCTGAAAAGCTCATTTTCAACGTCCAATACAGAATGTTATAAAACCAGATCCAGCTTCTAAAATGCATCATTCTTTTTGTTTTAGACAACATTTCATGCACTGTTAAACATGGGAAAGCAAGTTGCAAGTGAAAATCTATGTATATGACTGAGTTTGCATTACTGCTTATTTTGACCTCTGCTGGCTCTGAAAAGCTCATTTTCAACGTTCAATTCAGAATGTGATAAAACCAGTTCCAGCCACTAAAAAGCATTTTCTTTTTGTTTTAGACAACATTTCATGCACTGTTAAATATGTTTAAGAAAGTTGCAAGTGAAAATCTATGTCTCTGACTGAGTTTGCATTACTGCTTATTTTGACCTCTGCTGGCTCTGAAAAGCTCATTTTCAACGTTCAATTCAGAATGTGATAAAACCAGTTCCAGCCACTAAAAAGCATTTTCTTTTTGTTTTAGACAACATTTTATGCACTGTTAAACATGTTAAAGCAAGTTGCAAGTGAAAATCTTTGTCTCTGACTGAGTTTGCATTACTGCTTATTTTGACCTCTGCTGGCTCTGAAAAGCTAATTTTCAACGTTCAATTCAGAATGTGATAAAACCAGTTCCAGCCACTAAAAAGCATTTTCTTTTTGTTTTAGACAACATTTCATGCACTGTTAAACATGTTAAAGTAAGTTGCAAGTGAAAATCTATGTCTCTGACTGAGTTTGCATTACTGCTTATTTTGACCTCTGCTGGCTCTGAAAAGCTCATTTTCAACGTCCAATACAGAATGTTATAAAACCAGATCCAGCTTCTAAAATGCATCATTCTTTTTGTTTTAGACAACATTTCATGCACTGTTAAACATGTGAAAGCAAGTTGCAAGTGAAAATCTATGTCTATGACTGAGTTTTCATTACTGCTTATTTTGACCTCTGCTGGCTCTGAAAAGCTCATTTTCAACGTTCAATTCAGAATGTGATAAAACCAGTTCCAGCCACTAAAAAGCATTTTCTTTTTGTTTTAGACAACATTTCATGCACTGTTAAACATGTTAAAGCAAGTTGCAAGTGAAAATCTTTGTCTCTGACTGAGTTTGCATTACTGCTTATTTTGACCTCTGCTGGCTCTGAAAAGCTCATTTTCAACGTTCAATTCAGAATGTGATAAAACCAGTTCCAGCCACTAAAAAGCATTTTCTTTTTGTTTTAGACAACATTTCATGCACTGTTAAACATGTTAAAGCAAGTTGCAAGTGAAAATCTATGTCTCTGACTGAGTTTGCATTACTGCTTATTTTGACCTCTGCTGGCTCTGAAAAGCTCATTTTCAACGTCTAATACAGAATGTTATAAAACCAGATCCAGCTTCTAAAATGGATCATTCTTTTTGTTTTAGACAACATTTCATGCACTGTTAAACATGTGAAAGCAAGTTGCAAGTGAAAATCTATGTCTATGACTGAGTTTGCATTACTGCTTATTTTGACCTCTGCTGGCTCTGAAAAGCTCATTTTCAACGTTCAATTCAGAATGTGATAAAACCAGTTCCAGCCACTAAAAAGCATTTTCTTTTTGTTTTAGACAACATTTCATGCACTGTTAAACATGTTAAAGCAAGTTGCAAGTGAAAATCTTTGTCTCTGACTGAGTTTGCATTACTGCTTATTTTGACCTCTGCTGGCTCTGAAAAGCTCATTTTCAACGTTCAATTCAGAATGTGATAAAACCAGTTCCAGCCACTAACAAGCATTTTCTTTTTGTTTTAGACAACATTTCATGCACTGTTAAACATGTTGAAGCAAGTTGCAAGTAAAAATCTATGTCTCTGACTGAGTTTGCATTACTGCTTATTTTGACCTCTGCTGGCTCTGAAAAGCTCATTTTCAACGTCCTATACAGAAATGTTATAAAACCAGATCCAGCTTCTAAAATGCATCATTCTTTTTGTTTTAGACAACATTTCATGCACTGTTACCCATGTGAAAGCAAGTTGCAAGTGAAAATCTATGTCTATGACTGAGTTTTCATTACTGCTTATTTTGACCTCTGCTGGCTCTGAAAAGCTCATTTTCAACGTTCAATTCAGAATGTGATAAAACCAGTTCCAGCCACTAAAAAGCATTTTCTTTTTGTTTTAGACAACATTTCATGCACTGTTAAACATGTGAAAGCAAGTTGCAAGTGAAAATCTATGTCTATGACTGAGTTTTCATTACTGCTTATTTTGACCTCTGCTGGCTCTGAAAAGCTCATTTTCAACGTTCAATTCAGAATGTGATAAAACCAGTTCCAGCCACTAAAAAGCATTTTCTTTTTGTTTTAGACAACATTTCATGCACTGTTAAACATGTTAAAGCAAGATGCAAGTGAAAATCTTTGTCTCTGACTGAGTTTGCATTACTGCTTATTTTGACCTCTGCTGGCTCTGAATAGGTCATTTTCAACGTTCAATTCAGAATGTGATAAAACCAGTTCCAGCCACTAAAAAGCACTTTCTTTTTGTTTTAGACAACATTTCATGCACTGTTAAACATGTTAAAGCAAGTTGCAAGTGAAAATCTTTGTCTCTGACTGAGTGTGCATTACTGCTTATTTTGACCTCTGCTGGCTCTGAAAAGCTCATTTTCAACGTTCAATTCAGAATGTGATAAAACCAGTTCCAGCCACTAAAAAGCATTTTCTTTTTGTTTTAGACAACATTTCATGCACTTTTAAACATGTTAAAGCAAGTTGCAAGTGAAAATCTTTGTCTCTGACTGAGTTTGCATTACTGCTTATTTTGACCTCTGCTGGCTCTGAAAAGCTCATTTTCAACGTCCAAAACAGAATGTTATAAAACCAGATCCAGCTTCTAAAATGCATCATTCTTTTTGTTTTAGACAACATTTCATGCACTGTTAAACATGTTAAAGCAAGTTACAAGTGAAAATCTATGTCTATGACTGAGTTTTCATTACTGCTTATTTTGACCTCTGCTGGCGCTGAAAAGCTCATTTTCAACGTTCAATTCAGAATGTGATAAAACCAGTTCCAGTTACTAAAAAGCATTTTCTTTTTGTTTTAGACAACATTTCATGCACTGTTAAACATGTTAAAGCAAGTTGCAAGTGAAAATCTTTGTCTCTGACTGAGTTTGCATTACTGCTTATTTTGACCTCTGCTGGCTCTGAAAAGCTCATTTTCAACGTTCAATTCAGAATGTGATAAAACCAGTTCCAGCCACTAAAAAGCATTTTCTTTTTGTTTTAGACAACATTTCATGCACTGTTAAACATGTTAAAGCAAGTTGCAAGTGAAAATCTTTGTCTCTGACTGAGTTTGCATTACTGCTTATTTTGACCTCTGCTGGCTCTGAAAAGCTCAATTTCAACGTTCAATTCAGAATGTGATAAAACCAGTTCCAGCCACTAAAAAGCATTTTCTTTTTGTTTTAGACAACATTTCATGCACTGTTAAACATGTTTAAGAAAGTTGCAAGTGAAAATCTATGTCTATGACTGAGTTTGCATTACTGCTTATTTTGACCTCTGCTGGCTCTGAAAAGCTCATTTTCAACGTTCAATTCAGAATGTGATAAAACCAGTTCCAGCCACTAAAAAGCATTTTCTTTTTGTTTTAGACAACATTTCATGCACTGTTAAACATGTTAAAGCAAGTTGCAAGTGAAAATCTTTGTCTCTGACTGAGTTTGCATTACTGCTTATTTTGACCTCTGCTGGCTCTGAAAAGCTCATTTTCAACGTTCAATTCAGAATGTGATAAAACCAGTTCCAGCCACTAAAAAGCATTTTCTTTTTGTTTTAGACAACATTTCATGCACTGTTAAATATGTTTAAGAAAGTTGCAAGTGAAAATCTATGTCTCTGACTGAGTTTGCATTACTGCTTATTTTGACCTCTGCTGGCTCTGAAAAGCTCATTTTCAACGTCCAATACAGAATGTGATAAAACCAGTTCCAGCCACTAAAAAGCATTTTCTTTTTGTTTTAGACAACATTTCATGCACTGTTAAACATGTGAAAGCAAGTTGCAAGTGAAAATCTATGTCTATGACTGAGTTTTCATTACTGCTTATTTTGACCTCTGCTGGCTCTGAAAAGCTCATTTTCAACGTTCAATTCAGAATGTGATAAAACCAGTTCCAGCCACTAAAAAGCATTTTCTTTTTGTTTTAGACAACATTTCATGCACTGTTAAACATGTGAAAGCAAGTTGCAAGTGAAAATCTATGTCTATGACTGAGTTTTCATTACTGCTTATTTTGACCTCTGCTGGCTCTGAAAAGCTCATTTTCAACGTTCAATTCAGAATGTGATAAAACCAGTTCCAGCCACTAAAAAGCATTTTCTTTTTGTTTTAGACAACATTTCATGCACTGTTAAACATGTTAAAGCAAGATGCAAGTGAAAATCTTTGTCTCTGACTGAGTTTGCATTACTGCTTATTTTGACCTCTGCTGGCTCTGAATAGGTCATTTTCAACGTTCAATTCAGAATGTGATAAAACCAGTTCCAGCCACTAAAAAGCACTTTCTTTTTGTTTTAGACAACATTTCATGCACTGTTAAACATGTTAAAGCAAGTTGCAAGTGAAAATCTTTGTCTCTGACTGAGTGTGCATTACTGCTTATTTTGACCTCTGCTGGCTCTGAAAAGCTCATTTTCAACGTTCAATTCAGAATGTGATAAAACCAGTTCCAGCCACTAAAAAGCATTTTCTTTTTGTTTTAGACAACATTTCATGCACTTTTAAACATGTTAAAGCAAGTTGCAAGTGAAAATCTTTGTCTCTGACTGAGTTTGCATTACTGCTTATTTTGACCTCTGCTGGCTCTGAAAAGCTCATTTTCAACGTCCAAAACAGAATGTTATAAAACCAGATCCAGCTTCTAAAATGCATCATTCTTTTTGTTTTAGACAACATTTCATGCACTGTTAAACATGTTAAAGCAAGTTACAAGTGAAAATCTATGTCTATGACTGAGTTTTCATTACTGCTTATTTTGACCTCTGCTGGCGCTGAAAAGCTCATTTTCAACGTTCAATTCAGAATGTGATAAAACCAGTTCCAGTTACTAAAAAGCATTTTCTTTTTGTTTTAGACAACATTTCATGCACTGTTAAACATGTTAAAGCAAGTTGCAAGTGAAAATCTTTGTCTCTGACTGAGTTTGCATTACTGCTTATTTTGACCTCTGCTGGCTCTGAAAAGCTCATTTTCAACGTTCAATTCAGAATGTGATAAAACCAGTTCCAGCCACTAAAAAGCATTTTCTTTTTGTTTTAGACAACATTTCATGCACTGTTAAACATGTTAAAGCAAGTTGCAAGTGAAAATCTTTGTCTCTGACTGAGTTTGCATTACTGCTTATTTTGACCTCTGCTGGCTCTGAAAAGCTCAATTTCAACGTTCAATTCAGAATGTGATAAAACCAGTTCCAGCCACTAAAAAGCATTTTCTTTTTGTTTTAGACAACATTTCATGCACTGTTAAACATGTTTAAGAAAGTTGCAAGTGAAAATCTATGTCTATGACTGAGTTTGCATTACTGCTTATTTTGACCTCTGCTGGCTCTGAAAAGCTCATTTTCAACGTTCAATTCAGAATGTGATAAAACCAGTTCCAGCCACTAAAAAGCATTTTCTTTTTGTTTTAGACAACATTTCATGCACTGTTAAACATGTTAAAGCAAGTTGCAAGTGAAAATCTTTGTCTCTGACTGAGTTTGCATTACTGCTTATTTTGACCTCTGCTGGCTCTGAAAAGCTCATTTTCAACGTTCAATTCAGAATGTGATAAAACCAGTTCCAGCCACTAAAAAGCATTTTCTTTTTGTTTTAGACAACATTTCATGCACTGTTAAATATGTTTAAGAAAGTTGCAAGTGAAAATCTATGTCTCTGACTGAGTTTGCATTACTGCTTATTTTGACCTCTGCTGGCTCTGAAAAGCTCATTTTCAACGTTCAATTCAGAATGTGATAAAACCAGTTCCAGCCACTAAAAAGCATTTTCTTTTTGTTTTAGACAACATTTCATGCACTGTTAAACATGTTAAAGCAAGTTGCAAGTGAAAATCTTTGTCTCTGACTGAGTTTGCATTACTGCTTATTTTGACCTCTGCTGGCTCTGAAAAGCTCATTTTCAACGTTCAATTCAGAATGTGATAAAACCAGTTCCAGCCACTAAAAAGCATTTTCTTTTTGTTTTAGACAACATTTCATGCACTGTTAAACATGTTAAAGCAAGTTGCAAGTAAAAATCTATGTCTCTGACTGAGTTTGCATTACTGCTTATTTTGACCTCTGCTGGCTCTGAAAAGCTCATTTTCAACGTCCAATACAGAAATGTTATAAAACCAGATCCAGCTTCTAAAATGCATCATTCTTTTTGTTTTAGACAACATTTCATGCACTGTTAAACATGTGAAAGCAAGTTGCAAGTGAAAATCTATGTCTATGACTGAGTTTTCATTACTGCTTATTTTGACCTCTGCTGGCTCTGAAAAGCTCATTTTCAACGTTCAATTCAGAATGTGATAAAACCAGTTCCAGCCACTAAAAAGCATTTTCTTTTTGTTTTAGACAACATTTCATGCACTGTTAAACATGTGAAAGCAAGTTGCAAGTGAAAATCTATGTCTATGACTGAGTTTTCATTACTGCTTATTTTGACCTCTGCTGGCTCTGAAAAGCTCATTTTCAACGTTCAATTCAGAATGTGATAAAACCAGTTCCAGCCACTAAAAAGCATTTTCTTTTTGTTTTAGACAACATTTCATGCACTGTTAAACATGTTAAAGCAAGATGCAAGTGAAAATCTTTGTCTCTGACTGAGTTTGCATTACTGCTTATTTTGACCTCTGCTGGCTCTGAATAGGTCATTTTCAACGTTCAATTCAGAATGTGATAAAACCAGTTCCAGCCACTAAAAAGCACTTTCTTTTTGTTTTAGACAACATTTCATGCACTGTTAAACATGTTAAAGCAAGTTGCAAGTGAAAATCTTTGTCTCTGACTGAGTGTGCATTACTGCTTATTTTGACCTCTGCTGGCTCTGAAAAGCTCATTTTCAACGTTCAATTCAGAATGTGATAAAACCAGTTCCAGCCACTAAAAAGCATTTTCTTTTTGTTTTAGACAACATTTCATGCACTTTTAAACATGTTAAAGCAAGTTGCAAGTGAAAATCTTTGTCTCTGACTGAGTTTGCATTACTGCTTATTTTGACCTCTGCTGGCTCTGAAAAGCTCATTTTCAACGTCCAAAACAGAATGTTATAAAACCAGATCCAGCTTCTAAAATGCATCATTCTTTTTGTTTTAGACAACATTTCATGCACTGTTAAACATGTTAAAGCAAGTTACAAGTGAAAATCTATGTCTATGACTGAGTTTTCATTACTGCTTATTTTGACCTCTGCTGGCGCTGAAAAGCTCATTTTCAACGTTCAATTCAGAATGTGATAAAACCAGTTCCAGTTACTAAAAAGCATTTTCTTTTTGTTTTAGACAACATTTCATGCACTGTTAAACATGTTAAAGCAAGTTGCAAGTGAAAATCTTTGTCTCTGACTGAGTTTGCATTACTGCTTATTTTGACCTCTGCTGGCTCTGAAAAGCTCATTTTCAACGTTCAATTCAGAATGTGATAAAACCAGTTCCAGCCACTAAAAAGCATTTTCTTTTTGTTTTAGACAACATTTCATGCACTGTTAAACATGTTAAAGCAAGTTGCAAGTGAAAATCTTTGTCTCTGACTGAGTTTGCATTACTGCTTATTTTGACCTCTGCTGGCTCTGAAAAGCTCAATTTCAACATTCTATTCAGAATGTAATAAAACCAGTTCCAGCCACTAAAAAGCATTTTCTTTTTGTTTTAGACAACATTTCATGCACTGTTAAACATGTTTAAGAAAGTTGCAAGTGAAAATCTATGTCTATGACTGAGTTTGCATTACTGCTTATTTTGACCTCTGCTGGCTCTGAAAAGCTCATTTTCAACGTTCAATTCAGAATGTGATAAAACCAGTTCCAGCCACTAAAAAGCATTTTCTTTTTGTTTTAGACAACATTTCATGCACTGTTAAACATGTTAAAGCAAGTTGCAAGTGAAAATCTTTGTCTCTGACTGAGTTTGCATTACTGCTTATTTTGACCTCTGCTGGCTCTGAAAAGCTCATTTTCAACGTTCAATTCAGAATGTGATAAAACCAGTTCCAGCCACTAAAAAGCATTTTCTTTTTGTTTTAGACAACATTTCATGCACTGTTAAATATGTTTAAGAAAGTTGCAAGTGAAAATCTATGTCTCTGACTGAGTTTGCATTACTGCTTATTTTGACCTCTGCTGGCTCTGAAAAGCTCATTTTCAACGTTCAATTCAGAATGTGATAAAACCAGTTCCAGCCACTAAAAAGCATTTTCTTTTTGTTTTAGACAACATTTCATGCACTGTTAAACATGTTAAAGCAAGTTGCAAGTGAAAATCTTTGTCTCTGACTGAGTTTGCATTACTGCTTATTTTGACCTCTGCTGGCTCTGAAAAGCTCATTTTCAACGTTCAATTCAGAATGTGATAAAACCAGTTCCAGCCACTAAAAAGCATTTTCTTTTTGTTTTAGACAACATTTCATGCACTGTTAAACATGTTAAAGCAAGTTGCAAGTAAAAATCTATGTCTCTGACTGAGTTTGCATTACTGCTTATTTTGACCTCTGCTGGCTCTGAAAAGCTCATTTTCAACGTCCAATACAGAAATGTTATAAAACCAGATCCAGCTTCTAAAATGCATCATTCTTTTTGTTTTAGACAACATTTCATGCACTGTTAAACATGTGAAAGCAAGTTGCAAGTGAAAATCTATGTCTATGACTGAGTTTTCATTACTGCTTATTTTGACCTCTGCTGGCTCTGAAAAGCTCATTTTCAACGTTCAATTCAGAATGTGATAAAACCAGTTCCAGCCACTAAAAAGCATTTTCTTTTTGTTTTAGACAACATTTCATGCACTGTTAAACATGTGAAAGCAAGTTGCAAGTGAAAATCTATGTCTATGACTGAGTTTTCATTACTGCTTATTTTGACCTCTGCTGGCTCTGAAAAGCTCATTTTCAACGTTCAATTCAGAATGTGATAAAACCAGTTCCAGCCACTAAAAAGCATTTTCTTTTTGTTTTAGACAACATTTCATGCACTGTTAAACATGTTAAAGCAAGATGCAAGTGAAAATCTTTGTCTCTGACTGAGTTTGCATTACTGCTTATTTTGACCTCTGCTGGCTCTGAATAGGTCATTTTCAACGTTCAATTCAGAATGTGATAAAACCAGTTCCAGCCACTAAAAAGCACTTTCTTTTTGTTTTAGACAACATTTCATGCACTGTTAAACATGTTAAAGCAAGTTGCAAGTGAAAATCTTTGTCTCTGACTGAGTGTGCATTACTGCTTATTTTGACCTCTGCTGGCTCTGAAAAGCTCATTTTCAACGTTCAATTCAGAATGTGATAAAACCAGTTCCAGCCACTAAAAAGCATTTTCTTTTTGTTTTAAACAACATTTCATGCACTTTTAAACATGTTAAAGCAAGTTGCAAGTGAAAATCTTTGTCTCTGACTGAGTTTGCATTACTGCTTATTTTGACCTCTGCTGGCTCTGAAAAGCTCATTTTCAACGTCCAAAACAGAATGTTATAAAACCAGATCCAGCTTCTAAAATGCATCATTCTTTTTGTTTTAGACAACATTTCATGCACTGTTAAACATGTTAAAGCAAGTTGCAAGTGAAAATCTATGTCTCTGACTGAGTTTGCATTACTGCTTATTTTGACCTCTGCTGGCTCTGAAAAGCTCATTTTCAACGTCCAATACAGAATGTTATAAAACCAGATCCAGCTTCTAAAATGCATCATTCTTTTTGTTTTAGACAACATTTCATGCACTGTTAAACATGGGAAAGCAAGTTGCAAGTGAAAATCTATGTATATGACTGAGTTTGCATTACTGCTTATTTTGACCTCTGCTGGCTCTGAAAAGCTCATTTTCAACGTTCAATTCAGAATGTGATAAAACCAGTTCCAGCCACTAAAAAGCATTTTCTTTTTGTTTTAGACAACATTTCATGCACTGTTAAATATGTTTAAGAAAGTTGCAAGTGAAAATCTATGTCTCTGACTGAGTTTGCATTACTGCTTATTTTGACCTCTGCTGGCTCTGAAAAGCTCATTTTCAACGTTCAATTCAGAATGTGATAAAACCAGTTCCAGCCACTAAAAAGCATTTTCTTTTTGTTTTAGACAACATTTTATGCACTGTTAAACATGTTAAAGCAAGTTGCAAGTGAAAATCTTTGTCTCTGACTGAGTTTGCATTACTGCTTATTTTGACCTCTGCTGGCTCTGAAAAGCTAATTTTCAACGTTCAATTCAGAATGTGATAAAACCAGTTCCAGCCACTAAAAAGCATTTTCTTTTTGTTTTAGACAACATTTCATGCACTGTTAAACATGTTAAAGTAAGTTGCAAGTGAAAATCTATGTCTCTGACTGAGTTTGCATTACTGCTTATTTTGACCTCTGCTGGCTCTGAAAAGCTCATTTTCAACGTCCAATACAGAATGTTATAAAACCAGATCCAGCTTCTAAAATGCATCATTCTTTTTGTTTTAGACAACATTTCATGCACTGTTAAACATGTGAAAGCAAGTTGCAAGTGAAAATCTATGTCTATGACTGAGTTTTCATTACTGCTTATTTTGACCTCTGCTGGCTCTGAAAAGCTCATTTTCAACGTTCAATTCAGAATGTGATAAAACCAGTTCCAGCCACTAAAAAGCATTTTCTTTTTGTTTTAGACAACATTTCATGCACTGTTAAACATGTTAAAGCAAGTTGCAAGTGAAAATCTTTGTCTCTGACTGAGTTTGCATTACTGCTTATTTTGACCTCTGCTGGCTCTGAAAAGCTCATTTTCAACGTTCAATTCAGAATGTGATAAAACCAGTTCCAGCCACTAAAAAGCATTTTCTTTTTGTTTTAGACAACATTTCATGCACTGTTAAATATGTTTAAGAAAGTTGCAAGTGAAAATCTTTGTCTCTGACTGAGTTTGCATTACTGCTTATTTTGACCTCTGCTGGCTCTGAAAAGCTCATTTTCAACGTTCAATTCAGAATGTGATAAAACCAGTTCCAGCCAGTAAAAAGCATTTTCTTTTTGTTTTAGACAACATTTCATGCACTGTTAAACATGTTAAAGCAAGTTGCAAGTGAAAATCTATGTCTCTGACTGAGTTTGCATTACTGCTTATTTTGACCTCTGCTGGCTCTGAAAAGCTCATTTTCAACGTCCAATACAGAATGTTATAAAACCAGATCCAGCTTCTAAAATGCATCATTCTTTTTGTTTTAGACAACTATTCATGCACTGTTAAACATGTGAAAGCAAGTTGCAAGTGAAAATCTATGTCTATGACTGAGTTTTCATTACTGCTTATTTTGACCTCTGCTGGCTCTGAAAAGCTCATTTTCAACGTTCAATTCAGAATGTGATAAAACCAGTTCCAGCCACTAAAAAGCATTTTCTTTTTGTTTTAGACAACATTTCATGCACTGTTAAACATGTTAAAGCAAGTTGCAAGTGAAAATCTTTGTCTCTGACTGAGTTTGCATTACTGCTTATTTTGACCTCTGCTGGCTCTGAAAAGCTCATTTTCAACGTTCAATTCAGAATGTGATAAAACCAGTTCCAGCCACTAAAAAGCATTTTCTTTTTGTTTTAGACAACATTTCATGCACTGTTAAACATGTTAAAGCAAGTTGCAAGTGAAAATCTTTGTCTCTGACTGAGTTTGCATTACTGCTTATTTTGACCTCTGCTGGCTCTGAAAAGCTCATTTTCAACGTCCAATACAGAAATGTTATAAAACCAGATCCAGCTTCTAAAATGCATCATTCTTTTTGTTTTAGACAACATTTCATGCACTGTTAAACATGTGAAAGCAAGTTGCAAGTGAAAATCTATGTCTATGACTGAGTTTTCATTACTGCTTATTTTGACCTCTGCTGGCTCTGAAAAGCTCATTTTCAACGTTCAATTCAGAATGTGATAAAACCAGTTCCAGCCACTAAAAAGCATTTTCTTTTTGTTTTAGACAACATTTCATGCACTGTTAAACATGTGAAAGCAAGTTGCAAGTGAAAATCTATGTCTATGACTGAGTTTTCATTACTGCTTAATTTGACCTCTGCTGGCTCTGAAAAGCTCATTTTCAACGTTCAATTCAGAATGTGATAAAACCAGTTCCAGCCACTAAAAAGCATTTTCTTTTTGTTTTAGACAACATTTCATGCACTGTTAAACATGTTAAAGCAAGATGCAAGTGAAAATCTTTGTCTCTGACTGAGTTTGCATTACTGCTTATTTTGACCTCTGCTGGCTCTGAATAGGTCATTTTCAACGTTCAATTCAGAATGTGATAAAACCAGTTCCAGCCACTAAAAAGCACTTTCTTTTTGTTTTAGACAACATTTCATGCACTGTTAAACATGTTAAAGCAAGTTGCAAGTGAAAATCTTTGTCTCTGACTGAGTGTGCATTACTGCTTATTTTGACCTCTGCTGGCTCTGAAAAGCTCATTTTCAACGTTCAATTCAGAATGTGATAAAACCAGTTCCAGCCACTAAAAAGCATTTTCTTTTTGTTTTAAACAACATTTCATGCACTTTTAAACATGTTAAAGCAAGTTGCAAGTGAAAATCTTTGTCTCTGACTGAGTTTGCATTACTGCTTATTTTGACCTCTGCTGGCTCTGAAAAGCTCATTTTCAACGTCCAAAACAGAATGTTATAAAACCAGATCCAGCTTCTAAAATGCATCATTCTTTTTGTTTTAGACAACATTTCATGCACTGTTAAACATGTTAAAGCAAGTTGCAAGTGAAAATCTATGTCTCTGACTGAGTTTGCATTACTGCTTATTTTGACCTCTGCTGGCTCTGAAAAGCTCATTTTCAACGTCCAATACAGAATGTTATAAAACCAGATCCAGCTTCTAAAATGCATCATTCTTTTTGTTTTAGACAACATTTCATGCACTGTTAAACATGGGAAAGCAAGTTGCAAGTGAAAATCTATGTATATGACTGAGTTTGCATTACTGCTTATTTTGACCTCTGCTGGCTCTGAAAAGCTCATTTTCAACGTTCAATTCAGAATGTGATAAAACCAGTTCCAGCCACTAAAAAGCATTTTCTTTTTGTTTTAGACAACATTTCATGCACTGTTAAATATGTTTAAGAAAGTTGCAAGTGAAAATCTATGTCTCTGACTGAGTTTGCATTACTGCTTATTTTGACCTCTGCTGGCTCTGAAAAGCTCATTTTCAACGTTCAATTCAGAATGTGATAAAACCAGTTCCAGCCACTAAAAAGCATTTTCTTTTTGTTTTAGACAACATTTTATGCACTGTTAAACATGTTAAAGCAAGTTGCAAGTGAAAATCTTTGTCTCTGACTGAGTTTGCATTACTGCTTATTTTGACCTCTGCTGGCTCTGAAAAGCTAATTTTCAACGTTCAATTCAGAATGTGATAAAACCAGTTCCAGCCACTAAAAAGCATTTTCTTTTTGTTTTAGACAACATTTCATGCACTGTTAAACATGTTAAAGTAAGTTGCAAGTGAAAATCTATGTCTCTGACTGAGTTTGCATTACTGCTTATTTTGACCTCTGCTGGCTCTGAAAAGCTCATTTTCAACGTCCAATACAGAATGTTATAAAACCAGATCCAGCTTCTAAAATGCATCATTCTTTTTGTTTTAGACAACATTTCATGCACTGTTAAACATGTGAAAGCAAGTTGCAAGTGAAAATCTATGTCTATGACTGAGTTTTCATTACTGCTTATTTTGACCTCTGCTGGCTCTGAAAAGCTCATTTTCAACGTTCAATTCAGAATGTGATAAAACCAGTTCCAGCCACTAAAAAGCATTTTCTTTTTGTTTTAGACAACATTTCATGCACTGTTAAACATGTTAAAGCAAGTTGCAAGTGAAAATCTTTGTCTCTGACTGAGTTTGCATTACTGCTTATTTTGACCTCTGCTGGCTCTGAAAAGCTCATTTTCAACGTTCAATTCAGAATGTGATAAAACCAGTTCCAGCCACTAAAAAGCATTTTCTTTTTGTTTTAGACAACATTTCATGCACTGTTAAATATGTTTAAGAAAGTTGCAAGTGAAAATCTTTGTCTCTGACTGAGTTTGCATTACTGCTTATTTTGACCTCTGCTGGCTCTGAAAAGCTCATTTTCAACGTTCAATTCAGAATGTGATAAAACCAGTTCCAGCCAGTAAAAAGCATTTTCTTTTTGTTTTAGACAACATTTCATGCACTGTTAAACATGTTAAAGCAAGTTGCAAGTGAAAATCTATGTCTCTGACTGAGTTTGCATTACTGCTTATTTTGACCTCTGCTGGCTCTGAAAAGCTCATTTTCAACGTCCAATACAGAATGTTATAAAACCAGATCCAGCTTCTAAAATGCATCATTCTTTTTGTTTTAGACAACTATTCATGCACTGTTAAACATGTGAAAGCAAGTTGCAAGTGAAAATCTATGTCTATGACTGAGTTTTCATTACTGCTTATTTTGACCTCTGCTGGCTCTGAAAAGCTCATTTTCAACGTTCAATTCAGAATGTGATAAAACCAGTTCCAGCCACTAAAAAGCATTTTCTTTTTGTTTTAGACAACATTTCATGCACTGTTAAACATGTTAAAGCAAGTTGCAAGTGAAAATCTTTGTCTCTGACTGAGTTTGCATTACTGCTTATTTTGACCTCTGCTGGCTCTGAAAAGCTCATTTTCAACGTTCAATTCAGAATGTGATAAAACCAGTTCCAGCCACTAAAAAGCATTTTCTTTTTGTTTTAGACAACATTTCATGCACTGTTAAATATGTTTAAGAAAGTTGCAAGTGAAAATCTATGTCTCTGACTGAGTTTGCATTACTGCTTATTTTGACCTCTGCTGGCTCTGAAAAGCTCATTTTCAACGTTCAATTCAGAATGTGATAAAACCAGTTCCAGCCACTAAAAAGCATTTTCTTTTTGTTTTAGACAACATTTCATGCACTGTTAAACATGTTAAAGCAAGTTGCAAGTGAAAATCTTTGTCTCTGACTGAGTTTTCATTACTGCTTATTTTGACCTCTGCTGGCTCTGAAAAGCTCATTTTCAACGTTCAATTCAGAATGTGATAAAACCAGTTCCAGCCACTAAAAAGCATTTTCTTTTTGTTTTAGACAACATTTCATGCACTGTTAAATATGTTTAAGAAAGTTGCAAGTGAAAATCTATGTCTCTGACTGAGTTTGCATTACTGCTTATTTTGACCTCTGCTGGCTCTGAAAAGCTCATTTTCAACGTTCAATTCAGAATGTGATAAAACCAGTTCCAGCCACTAAAAAGCATTTTCTTTTTGTTTTAGACAACATTTCATGCACTGTTAAACATGTTAAAGCAAGTTGCAAGTGAAAATCTTTGTCTCTGACTGAGTTTGCATTACTGCTTATTTTGACCTCTGCTGGCTCTGAAAAGCTCATTTTCAACGTCCAATACAGAATGTTATAAAACCAGATCCAGCTTCTAAAATGCATCATTCTTTTTGTTTTAGACAACATTTTGTGCACTGTTAAACATGTTAAACATTTCACTTGCAAGTTGCAAGTGAAAATCTTTGTCTCTGACTGAGTTTGCATTACTGCTTATTTTGACCTCTGCTGGCTCTGAAAAGGTCATTTTCAACGTCCAATACAGAATGTTATAAAACCAGATCCAGCTTCTAAAATGCATCATTCTTTTTGTTTTAGACAACATTTCATGCACTGTTAAACATGTTAAAGCAAGTTGCAAGTGAAAATCTATGTCTATGACTGAGTTTTCATTACTGCTTATTTTGACCTCTGCTGGCTCTGAAAAGCTCATTTTCAACGTTCAATTCAGAATGTGATAAAACCAGTTCCAGCCACTAAAAAGCATTTTCTTTTTGTTTTAGACAACATTTCATGCACTGTTAAACATGTTAAAGCAAGTTGCAAGTGAAAATCTATGTCTCTGACTGAGTTTGCATTACTGCTTATTTTAACCTCTGCTGGCTCTGAAAAGCTCATTTTCAACGTTCAATTCAGAATGTTATAAAACCAGATCCAGCTTCTAAAATGCATCATTCTTTTTGTTTTAGACAACATTTCATGCACTGTTAAACATGTTAAAGCAAGTTGCAAGTGAAAATCTTTGTCTCTGACTGAGTTTGCATTACTGCTTATTTTGACCTCTGCTGGCTCTGAAAAGGTCATTTTCAACGTCCAATACAGAATGTTATAAAACCAGATCCAGCTTCTAAAATGCATCATTCTTTTTGTTTTAGACAACATTTCATGCACTGTTAAACATGTTAAAGCAAGTTGCAAGTGAAAATCTATGTCTATGACTGAGTTTTCATTACTGCTTATTTTGACCTCTGCTGGCTCTGAAAAGCTCATTTTCAACGTTCAATTCAGAATGTGATAAAACCAGTTCCAGCCACTAAAAAGCATTTTCTTTTTGTTTTAGACAACATTTCATGCACTGTTAAACATGTTAAAGCAAGTTGCAAGTGAAAATCTATGTCTCTGACTGAGTTTGCATTACTGCTTATTTTAACCTCTGCTGGCTCTGAAAAGCTCATTTTCAACGTTCAATTCAGAATGTTATAAAACCAGATCCAGCTTCTAAAATGCATCATTCTTTTTGTTTTAGACAACATTTCATGCACTGTTAAACATGTTAAAGCAAGTTGCAAGTAAAAATCTATGTCTATGACTGAGTTTTCATTACTGCTTATTTTGACTTCTGCTGGCTCTGAAAAGCTCATTTTCAACGTTCAATTCAGAATGTGATAAAACCAGTTCCAGCCACTAAAAAGCATTTTCTTTTTGTTTTAGACAACATTTCATGCACTGTTAAACATGTTAAAGCAAGTTGCAAGTGAAAATCTTTGTCTCTGACTGAGTTTGCATTACTGCTTATTTTGACCTCTGCTGGCTCTGAAAAGGTCATTTTCAACGTCCAATACAGAATGTTATAAAACCAGATCCAGCTTCTAAAATGCATCATTCTTTTTGTTTTAGACAACATTTCATGCACTGTTAAACATGTTAAATCAAGTTGCAAGTGAAAATCTATGTCTATGACTGAGTTTTCATTAATGCTTATTTTGACCTCTGCTGGCTCTGAAAAGCTCATTTTCAACGTTCAATTCAGAATGTGATAAAACCAGTTCCAGCCACTAAAAAGCATTTTCTTTTTGTTTTAGACAACATTTCATGCACTGTTAAACATGTGAAAGCAAGTTGCAAGTGAAAATCTATGTCTCTGACTGAGTTTGCATTACTGCTTATTTTGACCTCTGCTGGCTCTGAAAAGCTCATTTTCAACGTTCAATTCAGAATGTGATAAAACCAGTTCCAGCCACTAAAAAGCATTTTCTTTTTGTTTTAGACAACATTTCATGCACTGTTAAACATGTTAAAGCAAGATGCAAGTGAAAATCTTTGTCTCTGACTGAGTTTGCATTACTGCTTATTTTGACCTCTGCTGGCTCTGAATAGGTCATTTTCAACGTTCAATTCAGAATGTGATAAAACCAGTTCCAGCCACTAAAAAGCACTTTCTTTTTGTTTTAGACAACATTTCATGCACTGTTAAACATGTTAAAGCACGTTGCAAGTGAAAATCTTTGTCTCTGACTGAGTGTGCATTACTGCTTATTTTGACCTCTGCTGGCTCTGAAAAGCTCATTTTCAACGTTCAATTCAGAATGTGATAAAACCAGTTCCAGCCACTAAAAAGCATTTTCTTTTTGTTTTAGACAACATTTCATGCACTTTTAAACATGTTAAAGCAAGTTGCAAGTGAAAATCTTTGTCTCTGACTGAGTTTGCATTACTGCTTATTTTGACCTCTGCTGGCTCTGAAAAGCTCATTTTCAACGTCCAAAACAGAATGTTATAAAACCAGATCCAGCTTCTAAAATGCATCATTCTTTTTGTTTTAGACAACATTTCATGCACTGTTAAACATGTTAAAGCAAGTTACAGGTGAAAATCTATGTCTATGACTGAGTTTTCATTACTGCTTATTTTGACCTCTGCTGGCGCTGAAAAGCTCATTTTCAACGTTCAATTCAGAATGTGATAAAACCAGTTCCAGTTACTAAAAAGCATTTTCTTTTTGTTTTAGACAACATTTCATGCACTGTTAAACATGTTAAAGCAAGTTGCAAGTGAAAATCTTTGTCTCTGACTGAGTTTGCATTACTGCTTATTTTGACCTCTGCTGGCTCTGAAAAGCTCATTTTCAACGTTCAATTCAGAATGTGATAAAACCAGTTCCAGCCACTAAAAAGCATTTTCTTTTTGTTTTAGACAACATTTCATGCACTGTTAAACATGTTAAAGCAAGTTGCAAGTGAAAATCTTTGTCTCTGACTGAGTTTGCATTACTGCTTATTTTGACCTCTGCTGGCTCTGAAAAGCTCAATTTCAACGTTCAATTCAGAATGTGATAAAACCAGTTCCAGCCACTAAAAAGCATTTTCTTTTTGTTTTAGACAACATTTCATGCACTGTTAAACATGTTTAAGAAAGTTGCAAGTGAAAATCTATGTCTATGACTGAGTTTGCATTACTGCTTATTTTGACCTCTGCTGGCTCTGAAAAGCTCATTTTCAACGTTCAATTCAGAATGTGATAAAACCAGTTCCAGCCACTAAAAAGCATTTTCTTTTTGTTTTAGACAACATTTCATGCACTGTTAAACATGTTAAAGCAAGTTGCAAGTGAAAATCTTTGTCTCTGACTGAGTTTGCATTACTGCTTATTTTGACCTCTGCTGGCTCTGAAAAGCTCATTTTCAACGTTCAATTCAGAATGTGATAAAACCAGTTCCAGCCACTAAAAAGCATTTTCTTTTTGTTTTAGACAACATTTCATGCACTGTTAAATATGTTTAAGAAAGTTGCAAGTGAAAATCTATGTCTCTGACTGAGTTTGCATTACTGCTTATTTTGACCTCTGCTGGCTCTGAAAAGCTCATTTTCAACGTTCAATTCAGAATGTGATAAAACCAGTTCCAGCCACTAAAAAGCATTTTCTTTTTGTTTTAGACAACATTTCATGCACTGTTAAACATGTTAAAGCAAGTTGCAAGTGAAAATCTTTGTCTCTGACTGAGTTTGCATTACTGCTTATTTTGACCTCTGCTGGCTCTGAAAAGCTCATTTTCAACGTTCAATTCAGAATGTGATAAAACCAGTTCCAGCCACTAAAAAGCATTTTCTTTTTGTTTTAGACAACATTTCATGCACTGTTAAACATGTTAAAGCAAGTTGCAAGTAAAAATCTATGTCTCTGACTGAGTTTGCATTACTGCTTATTTTGACCTCTGCTGGCTCTGAAAAGCTCATTTTCAACGTCCAATACAGAAATGTTATAAAACCAGATCCAGCTTCTAAAATGCATCATTCTTTTTGTTTTAGACAACATTTCATGCACTGTTAAACATGTGAAAGCAAGTTGCAAGTGAAAATCTATGTCTATGACTGAGTTTTCATTACTGCTTATTTTGACCTCTGCTGGCTCTGAAAAGCTCATTTTCAACGTTCAATTCAGAATGTGATAAAACCAGTTCCAGCCACTAAAAAGCATTTTCTTTTTGTTTTAGACAACATTTCATGCACTGTTAAACATGTGAAAGCAAGTTGCAAGTGAAAATCTATGTCTATGACTGAGTTTTCATTACTGCTTATTTTGACCTCTGCTGGCTCTGAAAAGCTCATTTTCAACGTTCAATTCAGAATGTGATAAAACCAGTTCCAGCCACTAAAAAGCATTTTCTTTTTGTTTTAGACAACATTTCATGCACTGTTAAACATGTTAAAGCAAGATGCAAGTGAAAAGCTTTGTCTCTGACTGAGTTTGCATTACTGCTTATTTTGACCTCTGCTGGCTCTGAATAGGTCATTTTCAACGTTCAATTCAGAATGTGATAAAACCAGTTCCAGCCACTAAAAAGCACTTTCTTTTTGTTTTAGACAACATTTCATGCACTGTTAAACATGTTAAAGCAAGTTGCAAGTGAAAATCTTTGTCTCTGACTGAGTGTGCATTACTGCTTATTTTGACCTCTGCTGGCTCTGAAAAGCTCATTTTCAACGTTCAATTCAGAATGTGATAAAACCAGTTCCAGCCACTAAAAAGCATTTTCTTTTTGTTTTAGACAACATTTCATGCACTTTTAAACATGTTAAAGCAAGTTGCAAGTGAAAATCTTTGTCTCTGACTGAGTTTGCATTACTGCTTATTTTGACCTCTGCTGGCTCTGAAAAGCTCATTTTCAACGTCCAAAACAGAATGTTATAAAACCAGATCCAGCTTCTAAAATGCATCATTCTTTTTGTTTTAGACAACATTTCATGCACTGTTAAACATGTTAAAGCAAGTTACAAGTGAAAATCTATGTCTATGACTGAGTTTTCATTACTGCTTATTTTGACCTCTGCTGGCGCTGAAAAGCTCATTTTCAACGTTCAATTCAGAATGTGATAAAACCAGTTCCAGTTACTAAAAAGCATTTTCTTTTTGTTTTAGACAACATTTCATGCACTGTTAAACATGTTAAAGCAAGTTGCAAGTGAAAATCTTTGTCTCTGACTGAGTTTGCATTACTGCTTATTTTGACCTCTGCTGGCTCTGAAAAGCTCATTTTCAACGTTCAATTCAGAATGTGATAAAACCAGTTCCAGCCACTAAAAAGCATTTTCTTTTTGTTTTAGACAACATTTCATGCACTGTTAAACATGTTAAAGCAAGTTGCAAGTGAAAATCTTTGTCTCTGACTGAGTTTGCATTACTGCTTATTTTGACCTCTGCTGGCTCTGAAAAGCTCAATTTCAACATTCTATTCAGAATGTAATAAAACCAGTTCCAGCCACTAAAAAGCATTTTCTTTTTGTTTTAGACAACATTTCATGCACTGTTAAACATGTTTAAGAAAGTTGCAAGTGAAAATCTATGTCTATGACTGAGTTTGCATTACTGCTTATTTTGACCTCTGCTGGCTCTGAAAAGCTCATTTTCAACGTTCAATTCAGAATGTGATAAAACCAGTTCCAGCCACTAAAAAGCATTTTCTTTTTGTTTTAGACAACATTTCATGCACTGTTAAACATGTTAAAGCAAGTTGCAAGTGAAAATCTTTGTCTCTGACTGAGTTTGCATTACTGCTTATTTTGACCTCTGCTGGCTCTGAAAAGCTCATTTTCAACGTTCAATTCAGAATGTGATAAAACCAGTTCCAGCCACTAAAAAGCATTTTCTTTTTGTTTTAGACAACATTTCATGCACTGTTAAATATGTTTAAGAAAGTTGCAAGTGAAAATCTATGTCTCTGACTGAGTTTGCATTACTGCTTATTTTGACCTCTGCTGGCTCTGAAAAGCTCATTTTCAACGTTCAATTCAGAATGTGATAAAACCAGTTCCAGCCACTAAAAAGCATTTTCTTTTTGTTTTAGACAACATTTCATGCACTGTTAAACATGTTAAAGCAAGTTGCAAGTGAAAATCTTTGTCTCTGACTGAGTTTGCATTACTGCTTATTTTGACCTCTGCTGGCTCTGAAAAGCTCATTTTCAACGTTCAATTCAGAATGTGATAAAACCAGTTCCAGCCACTAAAAAGCATTTTCTTTTTGTTTTAGACAACATTTCATGCACTGTTAAACATGTTAAAGCAAGTTGCAAGTAAAAATCTATGTCTCTGACTGAGTTTGCATTACTGCTTATTTTGACCTCTGCTGGCTCTGAAAAGCTCATTTTCAACGTCCAATACAGAAATGTTATAAAACCAGATCCAGCTTCTAAAATGCATCATTCTTTTTGTTTTAGACAACATTTCATGCACTGTTAAACATGTGAAAGCAAGTTGCAAGTGAAAATCTATGTCTATGACTGAGTTTTCATTACTGCTTATTTTGACCTCTGCTGGCTCTGAAAAGCTCATTTTCAACGTTCAATTCAGAATGTGATAAAACCAGTTCCAGCCACTAAAAAGCATTTTCTTTTTGTTTTAGACAACATTTCATGCACTGTTAAACATGTGAAAGCAAGTTGCAAGTGAAAATCTATGTCTATGACTGAGTTTTCATTACTGCTTATTTTGACCTCTGCTGGCTCTGAAAAGCTCATTTTCAACGTTCAATTCAGAATGTGATAAAACCAGTTCCAGCCACTAAAAAGCATTTTCTTTTTGTTTTAGACAACATTTCATGCACTGTTAAACATGTTAAAGCAAGATGCAAGTGAAAATCTTTGTCTCTGACTGAGTTTGCATTACTGCTTATTTTGACCTCTGCTGGCTCTGAATAGGTCATTTTCAACGTTCAATTCAGAATGTGATAAAACCAGTTCCAGCCACTAAAAAGCACTTTCTTTTTGTTTTAGACAACATTTCATGCACTGTTAAACATGTTAAAGCAAGTTGCAAGTGAAAATCTTTGTCTCTGACTGAGTGTGCATTACTGCTTATTTTGACCTCTGCTGGCTCTGAAAAGCTCATTTTCAACGTTCAATTCAGAATGTGATAAAACCAGTTCCAGCCACTAAAAAGCATTTTCTTTTTGTTTTAAACAACATTTCATGCACTTTTAAACATGTTAAAGCAAGTTGCAAGTGAAAATCTTTGTCTCTGACTGAGTTTGCATTACTGCTTATTTTGACCTCTGCTGGCTCTGAAAAGCTCATTTTCAACGTCCAAAACAGAATGTTATAAAACCAGATCCAGCTTCTAAAATGCATCATTCTTTTTGTTTTAGACAACATTTCATGCACTGTTAAACATGTTAAAGCAAGTTGCAAGTGAAAATCTATGTCTCTGACTGAGTTTGCATTACTGCTTATTTTGACCTCTGCTGGCTCTGAAAAGCTCATTTTCAACGTCCAATACAGAATGTTATAAAACCAGATCCAGCTTCTAAAATGCATCATTCTTTTTGTTTTAGACAACATTTCATGCACTGTTAAACATGGGAAAGCAAGTTGCAAGTGAAAATCTATGTATATGACTGAGTTTGCATTACTGCTTATTTTGACCTCTGCTGGCTCTGAAAAGCTCATTTTCAACGTTCAATTCAGAATGTGATAAAACCAGTTCCAGCCACTAAAAAGCATTTTCTTTTTGTTTTAGACAACATTTCATGCACTGTTAAATATGTTTAAGAAAGTTGCAAGTGAAAATCTATGTCTCTGACTGAGTTTGCATTACTGCTTATTTTGACCTCTGCTGGCTCTGAAAAGCTCATTTTCAACGTTCAATTCAGAATGTGATAAAACCAGTTCCAGCCACTAAAAAGCATTTTCTTTTTGTTTTAGACAACATTTTATGCACTGTTAAACATGTTAAAGCAAGTTGCAAGTGAAAATCTTTGTCTCTGACTGAGTTTGCATTACTGCTTATTTTGACCTCTGCTGGCTCTGAAAAGCTAATTTTCAACGTTCAATTCAGAATGTGATAAAACCAGTTCCAGCCACTAAAAAGCATTTTCTTTTTGTTTTAGACAACATTTCATGCACTGTTAAACATGTTAAAGTAAGTTGCAAGTGAAAATCTATGTCTCTGACTGAGTTTGCATTACTGCTTATTTTGACCTCTGCTGGCTCTGAAAAGCTCATTTTCAACGTCCAATACAGAATGTTATAAAACCAGATCCAGCTTCTAAAATGCATCATTCTTTTTGTTTTAGACAACATTTCATGCACTGTTAAACATGTGAAAGCAAGTTGCAAGTGAAAATCTATGTCTATGACTGAGTTTTCATTACTGCTTATTTTGACCTCTGCTGGCTCTGAAAAGCTCATTTTCAACGTTCAATTCAGAATGTGATAAAACCAGTTCCAGCCACTAAAAAGCATTTTCTTTTTGTTTTAGACAACATTTCATGCACTGTTAAACATGTTAAAGCAAGTTGCAAGTGAAAATCTTTGTCTCTGACTGAGTTTGCATTACTGCTTATTTTGACCTCTGCTGGCTCTGAAAAGCTCATTTTCAACGTTCAATTCAGAATGTGATAAAACCAGTTCCAGCCACTAAAAAGCATTTTCTTTTTGTTTTAGACAACATTTCATGCACTGTTAAATATGTTTAAGAAAGTTGCAAGTGAAAATCTTTGTCTCTGACTGAGTTTGCATTACTGCTTATTTTGACCTCTGCTGGCTCTGAAAAGCTCATTTTCAACGTTCAATTCAGAATGTGATAAAACCAGTTCCAGCCAGTAAAAAGCATTTTCTTTTTGTTTTAGACAACATTTCATGCACTGTTAAACATGTTAAAGCAAGTTGCAAGTGAAAATCTATGTCTCTGACTGAGTTTGCATTACTGCTTATTTTGACCTCTGCTGGCTCTGAAAAGCTCATTTTCAACGTCCAATACAGAATGTTATAAAACCAGATCCAGCTTCTAAAATGCATCATTCTTTTTGTTTTAGACAACTATTCATGCACTGTTAAACATGTGAAAGCAAGTTGCAAGTGAAAATCTATGTCTATGACTGAGTTTTCATTACTGCTTATTTTGACCTCTGCTGGCTCTGAAAAGCTCATTTTCAACGTTCAATTCAGAATGTGATAAAACCAGTTCCAGCCACTAAAAAGCATTTTCTTTTTGTTTTAGACAACATTTCATGCACTGTTAAACATGTTAAAGCAAGTTGCAAGTGAAAATCTTTGTCTCTGACTGAGTTTGCATTACTGCTTATTTTGACCTCTGCTGGCTCTGAAAAGCTCATTTTCAACGTTCAATTCAGAATGTGATAAAACCAGTTCCAGCCACTAAAAAGCATTTTCTTTTTGTTTTAGACAACATTTCATGCACTGTTAAATATGTTTAAGAAAGTTGCAAGTGAAAATCTATGTCTCTGACTGAGTTTGCATTACTGCTTATTTTGACCTCTGCTGGCTCTGAAAAGCTCATTTTCAACGTTCAATTCAGAATGTGATAAAACCAGTTCCAGCCACTAAAAAGCATTTTCTTTTTGTTTTAGACAACATTTCATGCACTGTTAAACATGTTAAAGCAAGTTGCAAGTGAAAATCTTTGTCTCTGACTGAGTTTTCATTACTGCTTATTTTGACCTCTGCTGGCTCTGAAAAGCTCATTTTCAACGTTCAATTCAGAATGTGATAAAACCAGTTCCAGCCACTAAAAAGCATTTTCTTTTTGTTTTAGACAACATTTCATGCACTGTTAAATATGTTTAAGAAAGTTGCAAGTGAAAATCTATGTCTCTGACTGAGTTTGCATTACTGCTTATTTTGACCTCTGCTGGCTCTGAAAAGCTCATTTTCAACGTTCAATTCAGAATGTGATAAAACCAGTTCCAGCCACTAAAAAGCATTTTCTTTTTGTTTTAGACAACATTTCATGCACTGTTAAACATGTTAAAGCAAGTTGCAAGTGAAAATCTTTGTCTCTGACTGAGTTTGCATTACTGCTTATTTTGACCTCTGCTGGCTCTGAAAAGCTCATTTTCAACGTCCAATACAGAATGTTATAAAACCAGATCCAGCTTCTAAAATGCATCATTCTTTTTG
This sequence comes from Danio rerio, assembly GCF_052040795.2. Taxonomy (NCBI): domain Eukaryota; kingdom Metazoa; phylum Chordata; class Actinopteri; order Cypriniformes; family Danionidae; genus Danio; species Danio rerio. The sequence continues at coordinate 37,749,139 of NC_141041.1, forward strand.
TTTTAGACAACATTTTGTGCACTGTTAAACATGTTAAACATTTCACTTGCAAGTTGCAAGTGAAAATCTTTGTCTCTGACTGAGTTTGCATTACTGCTTATTTTGACCTCTGCTGGCTCTGAAAAGGTCATTTTCAACGTCCAATACAGAATGTTATAAAACCAGATCCAGCTTCTAAAATGCATCATTCTTTTTGTTTTAGACAACATTTCATGCACTGTTAAACATGTTAAAGCAAGTTGCAAGTGAAAATCTATGTCTATGACTGAGTTTTCATTACTGCTTATTTTGACCTCTGCTGGCTCTGAAAAGCTCATTTTCAACGTTCAATTCAGAATGTGATAAAACCAGTTCCAGCCACTAAAAAGCATTTTCTTTTTGTTTTAGACAACATTTCATGCACTGTTAAACATGTTAAAGCAAGTTGCAAGTGAAAATCTATGTCTCTGACTGAGTTTGCATTACTGCTTATTTTAACCTCTGCTGGCTCTGAAAAGCTCATTTTCAACGTTCAATTCAGAATGTTATAAAACCAGATCCAGCTTCTAAAATGCATCATTCTTTTTGTTTTAGACAACATTTCATGCACTGTTAAACATGTTAAAGCAAGTTGCAAGTGAAAATCTTTGTCTCTGACTGAGTTTGCATTACTGCTTATTTTGACCTCTGCTGGCTCTGAAAAGGTCATTTTCAACGTCCAATACAGAATGTTATAAAACCAGATCCAGCTTCTAAAATGCATCATTCTTTTTGTTTTAGACAACATTTCATGCACTGTTAAACATGTTAAAGCAAGTTGCAAGTGAAAATCTATGTCTATGACTGAGTTTTCATTACTGCTTATTTTGACCTCTGCTGGCTCTGAAAAGCTCATTTTCAACGTTCAATTCAGAATGTGATAAAACCAGTTCCAGCCACTAAAAAGCATTTTCTTTTTGTTTTAGACAACATTTCATGCACTGTTAAACATGTTAAAGCAAGTTGCAAGTGAAAATCTATGTCTCTGACTGAGTTTGCATTACTGCTTATTTTAACCTCTGCTGGCTCTGAAAAGCTCATTTTCAACGTTCAATTCAGAATGTTATAAAACCAGATCCAGCTTCTAAAATGCATCATTCTTTTTGTTTTAGACAACATTTCATGCACTGTTAAACATGTTAAAGCAAGTTGCAAGTAAAAATCTATGTCTATGACTGAGTTTTCATTACTGCTTATTTTGACTTCTGCTGGCTCTGAAAAGCTCATTTTCAACGTTCAATTCAGAATGTGATAAAACCAGTTCCAGCCACTAAAAAGCATTTTCTTTTTGTTTTAGACAACATTTCATGCACTGTTAAACATGTTAAAGCAAGTTGCAAGTGAAAATCTTTGTCTCTGACTGAGTTTGCATTACTGCTTATTTTGACCTCTGCTGGCTCTGAAAAGGTCATTTTCAACGTCCAATACAGAATGTTATAAAACCAGATCCAGCTTCTAAAATGCATCATTCTTTTTGTTTTAGACAACATTTCATGCACTGTTAAACATGTTAAATCAAGTTGCAAGTGAAAATCTATGTCTATGACTGAGTTTTCATTAATGCTTATTTTGACCTCTGCTGGCTCTGAAAAGCTCATTTTCAACGTTCAATTCAGAATGTGATAAAACCAGTTCCAGCCACTAAAAAGCATTTTCTTTTTGTTTTAGACAACATTTCATGCACTGTTAAACATGTGAAAGCAAGTTGCAAGTGAAAATCTATGTCTCTGACTGAGTTTGCATTACTGCTTATTTTGACCTCTGCTGGCTCTGAAAAGCTCATTTTCAACGTTCAATTCAGAATGTGATAAAACCAGTTCCAGCCACTAAAAAGCATTTTCTTTTTGTTTTAGACAACATTTCATGCACTGTTAAACATGTTAAAGCAAGTTGCAAGTGAAAATCTTTGTCTCTGACTGAGTTTGCATTACTGCTTATTTTGACCTCTGCTGGCTCTGAAAACCTCATTTTCAAAGTTCAATTCAGAATGTGATAAAACCAGTTCCAGCCACTAAAAAGCATTTTCTTTTTGTTTTAGACAACATTTCATGCACTGTTAAACATGTTAAAGCAAGTTGCAAGTGAAAATCTTTGTCTCTGACTGAGTTTGCATTACTGCTTATTTTGACCTCTGCTGGCTCTGAAAAGCTAATTTTCAACGTTCAATTCAGAATGTGATAAAACCAGTTCCAGCCACTAAAAAGCATTTTCTTTTTGTTTTAGACAACATTTCATGCACTGTTAAACATGTTAAAGTAAGTTGCAAGTGAAAATCTATGTCTCTGACTGAGTTTGCATTACTGCTTATTTTGACCTCTGCTGGCTCTGAAAAGCTCATTTTCAACGTCCAATACAGAATGTTATAAAACCAGATCCAGCTTCTAAAATGCATCATTCTTTTTGTTTTAGACAACATTTCATGCACTGTTAAACATGTGAAAGCAAGATGCAAGTGAAAATCTATGTCTATGACTGAGTTTTCATTACTGCTTATTTTGACCTCTGCTGGCTCTGAAAAGCTCATTTTCAACGTTCAATTCAGAATGTGATAAAACCAGTTCCAGCCACTAAAAAGCATTTTCTTTTTGTTTTAGACAACATTTCATGCACTGTTAAACATGTTAAAGCAAGTTGCAAGTGAAAATCTTTGTCTCTGACTGAGTTTGCATTACTGCTTATTTTGACCTCTGCTGGCTCTGAAAAGCTCATTTTCAACGTTCAATTCAGAATGTGATAAAACCAGTTCCAGCCACTAAAAAGCATTTTCTTTTTGTTTTAGACAACATTTCATGCACTGTTAAATATGTTTAAGAAAGTTGCAAGTGAAAATCTTTGTCTCTGACTGAGTTTGCATTACTGCTTATTTTGACCTCTGCTGGCTCTGAAAAGCTCATTTTCAACGTTCAATTCAGAATGTGATAAAACCAGTTCCAGCCACTAAAAAGCATTTTCTTTTTGTTTTAGACAACATTTCATGCACTGTTAAACATGTTAAAGCAAGTTGCAAGTGAAAATCTATGTCTATGACTGAGTTTTCATTACTGCTTATTTTGACCTCTGCTGGCTCTGAAAAGCTCATTTTCAACGTTCAATTCAGAATGTGATAAAACCAGTTCCAGCCACTAAAAAGCATTTTCTTTTTGTTTTAGACAACATTTCATGCACTGTTAAACATGTTAAAGCAAGTTGCAAGTGAAAATCTTTGTCTCTGACTGAGTTTGCATTACTGCTTATTTTGACCTCTGCTGGCTCTGAAAAGCTCATTTTCAACGTTCAATTCAGAATGTGATAAAACCAGTTCCAGCCACTAAAAAGCATTTTCTTTTTGTTTTAGACAACATTTCATGCACTGTTAAATATGTTTAAGAAAGTTGCAAGTGAAAATCTATGTCTCTGACTGAGTTTGCATTACTGCTTATTTTGACCTCTGCTGGCTCTGAAAAGCTCATTTTCAACGTTCAATTCAGAATGTGATAAAACCAGTTCCAGCCACTAAAAAGCATTTTCTTTTTGTTTTAGACAACATTTCATGCACTGTTAAACATGTTAAAGCAAGTTGCAAGTGAAAATCTTTGTCTCTGACTGAGTTTGCATTACTGCTTATTTTGACCTCTGCTGGCTCTGAAAAGCTCATTTTCAACGTTCAATTCAGAATGTGATAAAACCAGTTCCAGCCACTAAAAAGCATTTTCTTTTTGTTTTAGACAACATTTCATGCACTGTTAAACATGTTAAAGCAAGTTGCAAGTAAAAATCTATGTCTCTGACTGAGTTTGCATTACTGCTTATTTTGACCTCTGCTGGCTCTGAAAAGCTCATTTTCAACGTCCAATACAGAAATGTTATAAAACCAGATCCAGCTTCTAAAATGCATCATTCTTTTTGTTTTAGACAACATTTCATGCACTGTTAAACATGTGAAAGCAAGTTGCAAGTGAAAATCTATGTCTATGACTGAGTTTTCATTACTGCTTATTTTGACCTCTGCTGGCTCTGAAAAGCTCATTTTCAACGTTCAATTCAGAATGTGATAAAACCAGTTCCAGCCACTAAAAAGCATTTTCTTTTTGTTTTAGACAACATTTCATGCACTGTTAAACATGTTAAAGCAAGATGCAAGTGAAAATCTTTGTCTCTGACTGAGTTTGCATTACTGCTTATTTTGACCTCTGCTGGCTCTGAATAGGTCATTTTCAACGTTCAATTCAGAATGTGATAAAACCAGTTCCAGCCACTAAAAAGCACTTTCTTTTTGTTTTAGACAACATTTCATGCACTGTTAAACATGTTAAAGCAAGTTGCAAGTGAAAATCTTTGTCTCTGACTGAGTGTGCATTACTGCTTATTTTGACCTCTGCTGGCTCTGAAAAGCTCATTTTCAACGTTCAATTCAGAATGTGATAAAACCAGTTCCAGCCACTAAAAAGCATTTTCTTTTTGTTTTAAACAACATTTCATGCACTTTTAAACATGTTAAAGCAAGTTGCAAGTGAAAATCTTTGTCTCTGACTGAGTTTGCATTACTGCTTATTTTGACCTCTGCTGGCTCTGAAAAGCTCATTTTCAACGTCCAAAACAGAATGTTATAAAACCAGATCCAGCTTCTAAAATGCATCATTCTTTTTGTTTTAGACAACATTTCATGCACTGTTAAACATGTTAAAGCAAGTTGCAAGTGAAAATCTATGTCTCTGACTGAGTTTGCATTACTGCTTATTTTGACCTCTGCTGGCTCTGAAAAGCTCATTTTCAACGTCCAATACAGAATGTTATAAAACCAGATCCAGCTTCTAAAATGCATCATTCTTTTTGTTTTAGACAACATTTCATGCACTGTTAAACATGGGAAAGCAAGTTGCAAGTGAAAATCTATGTATATGACTGAGTTTGCATTACTGCTTATTTTGACCTCTGCTGGCTCTGAAAAGCTCATTTTCAACGTTCAATTCAGAATGTGATAAAACCAGTTCCAGCCACTAAAAAGCATTTTCTTTTTGTTTTAGACAACATTTCATGCACTGTTAAATATGTTTAAGAAAGTTGCAAGTGAAAATCTATGTCTCTGACTGAGTTTGCATTACTGCTTATTTTGACCTCTGCTGGCTCTGAAAAGCTCATTTTCAACGTTCAATTCAGAATGTGATAAAACCAGTTCCAGCCACTAAAAAGCATTTTCTTTTTGTTTTAGACAACATTTTATGCACTGTTAAACATGTTAAAGCAAGTTGCAAGTGAAAATCTTTGTCTCTGACTGAGTTTGCATTACTGCTTATTTTGACCTCTGCTGGCTCTGAAAAGCTAATTTTCAACGTTCAATTCAGAATGTGATAAAACCAGTTCCAGCCACTAAAAAGCATTTTCTTTTTGTTTTAGACAACATTTCATGCACTGTTAAACATGTTAAAGTAAGTTGCAAGTGAAAATCTATGTCTCTGACTGAGTTTGCATTACTGCTTATTTTGACCTCTGCTGGCTCTGAAAAGCTCATTTTCAACGTCCAATACAGAATGTTATAAAACCAGATCCAGCTTCTAAAATGCATCATTCTTTTTGTTTTAGACAACATTTCATGCACTGTTAAACATGTGAAAGCAAGTTGCAAGTGAAAATCTATGTCTATGACTGAGTTTTCATTACTGCTTATTTTGACCTCTGCTGGCTCTGAAAAGCTCATTTTCAACGTTCAATTCAGAATGTGATAAAACCAGTTCCAGCCACTAAAAAGCATTTTCTTTTTGTTTTAGACAACATTTCATGCACTGTTAAACATGTTAAAGCAAGTTGCAAGTGAAAATCTTTGTCTCTGACTGAGTTTGCATTACTGCTTATTTTGACCTCTGCTGGCTCTGAAAAGCTCATTTTCAACGTTCAATTCAGAATGTGATAAAACCAGTTCCAGCCACTAAAAAGCATTTTCTTTTTGTTTTAGACAACATTTCATGCACTGTTAAATATGTTTAAGAAAGTTGCAAGTGAAAATCTTTGTCTCTGACTGAGTTTGCATTACTGCTTATTTTGACCTCTGCTGGCTCTGAAAAGCTCATTTTCAACGTTCAATTCAGAATGTGATAAAACCAGTTCCAGCCAGTAAAAAGCATTTTCTTTTTGTTTTAGACAACATTTCATGCACTGTTAAACATGTTAAAGCAAGTTGCAAGTGAAAATCTATGTCTCTGACTGAGTTTGCATTACTGCTTATTTTGACCTCTGCTGGCTCTGAAAAGCTCATTTTCAACGTCCAATACAGAATGTTATAAAACCAGATCCAGCTTCTAAAATGCATCATTCTTTTTGTTTTAGACAACTATTCATGCACTGTTAAACATGTGAAAGCAAGTTGCAAGTGAAAATCTATGTCTATGACTGAGTTTTCATTACTGCTTATTTTGACCTCTGCTGGCTCTGAAAAGCTCATTTTCAACGTTCAATTCAGAATGTGATAAAACCAGTTCCAGCCACTAAAAAGCATTTTCTTTTTGTTTTAGACAACATTTCATGCACTGTTAAACATGTTAAAGCAAGTTGCAAGTGAAAATCTTTGTCTCTGACTGAGTTTGCATTACTGCTTATTTTGACCTCTGCTGGCTCTGAAAAGCTCATTTTCAACGTTCAATTCAGAATGTGATAAAACCAGTTCCAGCCACTAAAAAGCATTTTCTTTTTGTTTTAGACAACATTTCATGCACTGTTAAATATGTTTAAGAAAGTTGCAAGTGAAAATCTATGTCTCTGACTGAGTTTGCATTACTGCTTATTTTGACCTCTGCTGGCTCTGAAAAGCTCATTTTCAACGTTCAATTCAGAATGTGATAAAACCAGTTCCAGCCACTAAAAAGCATTTTCTTTTTGTTTTAGACAACATTTCATGCACTGTTAAACATGTTAAAGCAAGTTGCAAGTGAAAATCTTTGTCTCTGACTGAGTTTTCATTACTGCTTATTTTGACCTCTGCTGGCTCTGAAAAGCTCATTTTCAACGTTCAATTCAGAATGTGATAAAACCAGTTCCAGCCACTAAAAAGCATTTTCTTTTTGTTTTAGACAACATTTCATGCACTGTTAAATATGTTTAAGAAAGTTGCAAGTGAAAATCTATGTCTCTGACTGAGTTTGCATTACTGCTTATTTTGACCTCTGCTGGCTCTGAAAAGCTCATTTTCAACGTTCAATTCAGAATGTGATAAAACCAGTTCCAGCCACTAAAAAGCATTTTCTTTTTGTTTTAGACAACATTTCATGCACTGTTAAACATGTTAAAGCAAGTTGCAAGTGAAAATCTTTGTCTCTGACTGAGTTTGCATTACTGCTTATTTTGACCTCTGCTGGCTCTGAAAAGCTCATTTTCAACGTCCAATACAGAATGTTATAAAACCAGATCCAGCTTCTAAAATGCATCATTCTTTTTGTTTTAGACAACATTTTGTGCACTGTTAAACATGTTAAACATTTCACTTGCAAGTTGCAAGTGAAAATCTTTGTCTCTGACTGAGTTTGCATTACTGCTTATTTTGACCTCTGCTGGCTCTGAAAAGGTCATTTTCAACGTCCAATACAGAATGTTATAAAACCAGATCCAGCTTCTAAAATGCATCATTCTTTTTGTTTTAGACAACATTTCATGCACTGTTAAACATGTTAAAGCAAGTTGCAAGTGAAAATCTTTGTCTCTGACTGAGTTTGCATTACTGCTTATTTTGACCTCTGCTGGCTCTGAAAAGGTCATTTTCAACGTCCAATACAGAATGTTATAAAACCAGATCCAGCTTCTAAAATGCATCATTCTTTTTGTTTTAGACAACATTTCATGCACTGTTAAACATGTTAAATCAAGTTGCAAGTGAAAATCTATGTCTATGACTGAGTTTTCATTAATGCTTATTTTGACCTCTGCTGGCTCTGAAAAGCTCATTTTCAACGTTCAATTCAGAATGTGATAAAACCAGTTCCAGCCACTAAAAAGCATTTTCTTTTTGTTTTAGACAACATTTCATGCACTGTTAAACATGTGAAAGCAAGTTGCAAGTGAAAATCTATGTCTCTGACTGAGTTTGCATTACTGCTTATTTTGACCTCTGCTGGCTCTGAAAAGCTCATTTTCAACGTTCAATTCAGAATGTGATAAAACCAGTTCCAGCCACTAAAAAGCATTTTCTTTTTGTTTTAGACAACATTTCATGCACTGTTAAACATGTTAAAGCAAGTTGCAAGTGAAAATCTTTGTCTCTGACTGAGTTTGCATTACTGCTTATTTTGACCTCTGCTGGCTCTGAAAAGCTCATTTTCAAAGTTCAATTCAGAATGTGATAAAACCAGTTCCAGCCACTAAAAAGCATTTTCTTTTTGTTTTAGACAACATTTCATGCACTGTTAAACATGTTAAAGCAAGTTGCAAGTGAAAATCTTTGTCTCTGACTGAGTTTGCATTACTGCTTATTTTGACCTCTGCTGGCTCTGAAAAGCTAATTTTCAACGTTCAATTCAGAATGTGATAAAACCAGTTCCAGCCACTAAAAAGCATTTTCTTTTTGTTTTAGACAACATTTCATGCACTGTTAAACATGTTAAAGTAAGTTGCAAGTGAAAATCTATGTCTCTGACTGAGTTTGCATTACTGCTTATTTTGACCTCTGCTGGCTCTGAAAAGCTCATTTTCAACGTCCAATACAGAATGTTATAAAACCAGATCCAGCTTCTAAAATGCATCATTCTTTTTGTTTTAGACAACATTTCATGCACTGTTAAACATGTGAAAGCAAGATGCAAGTGAAAATCTATGTCTATGACTGAGTTTTCATTACTGCTTATTTTGACCTCTGCTGGCTCTGAAAAGCTCATTTTCAACGTTCAATTCAGAATGTGATAAAACCAGTTCCAGCCACTAAAAAGCATTTTCTTTTTGTTTTAGACAACATTTCATGCACTGTTAAACATGTTAAAGCAAGTTGCAAGTGAAAATCTTTGTCTCTGACTGAGTTTGCATTACTGCTTATTTTGACCTCTGCTGGCTCTGAAAAGCTCATTTTCAACGTTCAATTCAGAATGTGATAAAACCAGTTCCAGCCACTAAAAAGCATTTTCTTTTTGTTTTAGACAACATTTCATGCACTGTTAAATATGTTTAAGAAAGTTGCAAGTGAAAATCTTTGTCTCTGACTGAGTTTGCATTACTGCTTATTTTGACCTCTGCTGGCTCTGAAAAGCTCATTTTCAACGTTCAATTCAGAATGTGATAAAACCAGTTCCAGCCAGTAAAAAGCATTTTCTTTTTGTTTTAGACAACATTTCATGCACTGTTAAACATGTTAAAGCAAGTTGCAAGTGAAAATCTATGTCTCTGACTGAGTTTGCATTACTGCTTATTTTGACCTCTGCTGGCTCTGAAAAGGTCATTTTCAACGTCCAATACAGAATGTTATAAAACCAGATCCAGCTTCTAAAATGCATCATTCTTTTTGTTTTAGACAACTATTCATGCACTGTTAAACATGTGAAAGCAAGTTGCAAGTGAAAATCTATGTCTATGACTGAGTTTTCATTACTGCTTATTTTGACCTCTGCTGGCTCTGAATAGCTCATTTTCAACGTTCAATTCAGAATGTGATAAAACCAGTTCCAGCCACTAAAAAGCATTTTCTTTTTGTTTTAGACAACATTTCATGCACTGTTAAACATGTTAAAGCAAGTTGCAAGTGAAAATCTTTGTCTCTGACTGAGTTTGCATTACTGCTTATTTTGACCTCTGCTGGCTCTGAAAAGCTCATTTTCAACGTTCAATTCAGAATGTGATAAAACCAGTTCCAGCCACTAAAAAGCATTTTCTTTTTGTTTTAGACAACATTTCATGCACTGTTAAATATGTTTAAGAAAGTTGCAAGTGAAAATCTATGTCTCTGACTGAGTTTGCATTACTGCTTATTTTGACCTCTGCTGGCTCTGAAAAGCTCATTTTCAACGTTCAATTCAGAATGTGATAAAACCAGTTCCAGCCACTAAAAAGCATTTTCTTTTTGTTTTAGACAACATTTCATGCACTGTTAAACATGTTAAAGCAAGTTGCAAGTGAAAATCTTTGTCTCTGACTGAGTTTTCATTACTGCTTATTTTGACCTCTGCTGGCTCTGAAAAGCTCATTTTCAACGTTCAATTCAGAATGTGATAAAACCAGTTCCAGCCACTAAAAAGCATTTTCTTTTTGTTTTAGACAACATTTCATGCACTGTTAAATATGTTTAAGAAAGTTGCAAGTGAAAATCTATGTCTCTGACTGAGTTTGCATTACTGCTTATTTTGACCTCTGCTGGCTCTGAAAAGCTCATTTTCAACGTTCAATTCAGAATGTGATAAAACCAGTTCCAGCCACTAAAAAGCATTTTCTTTTTGTTTTAGACAACATTTCATGCACTGTTAAACATGTTAAAGCAAGTTGCAAGTGAAAATCTTTGTCTCTGACTGAGTTTGCATTACTGCTTATTTTGACCTCTGCTGGCTCTGAAAAGCTCATTTTCAACGTCCAATACAGAATGTTATAAAACCAGATCCAGCTTCTAAAATGCATCATTCTTTTTGTTTTAGACAACATTTTGTGCACTGTTAAACATGTTAAACATTTCACTTGCAAGTTGCAAGTGAAAATCTTTGTCTCTGACTGAGTTTGCATTACTGCTTATTTTGACCTCTGCTGGCTCTGAAAAGGTCATTTTCAACGTCCAATACAGAATGTTATAAAACCAGATCCAGCTTCTAAAATGCATCATTCTTTTTGTTTTAGACAACATTTCATGCACTGTTAAACATGTTAAAGCAAGTTGCAAGTGAAAATCTATGTCTATGACTGAGTTTTCATTACTGCTTATTTTGACCTCTGCTGGCTCTGAAAAGCTCATTTTCAACGTTCAATTCAGAATGTGATAAAACCAGTTCCAGCCACTAAAAAGCATTTTCTTTTTGTTTTAGACAACATTTCATGCACTGTTAAACATGTTAAAGCAAGTTGCAAGTGAAAATCTATGTCTCTGACTGAGTTTGCATTACTGCTTATTTTAACCTCTGCTGGCTCTGAAAAGCTCATTTTCAACGTTCAATTCAGAATGTTATAAAACCAGATCCAGCTTCTAAAATGCATCATTCTTTTTGTTTTAGACAACATTTCATGCACTGTTAAACATGTTAAAGCAAGTTGCAAGTGAAAATCTTTGTCTCTGACTGAGTTTGCATTACTGCTTATTTTGACCTCTGCTGGCTCTGAAAAGGTCATTTTCAACGTCCAATACAGAATGTTATAAAACCAGATCCAGCTTCTAAAATGCATCATTCTTTTTGTTTTAGACAACATTTCATGCACTGTTAAACATGTTAAAGCAAGTTGCAAGTGAAAATCTATGTCTATGACTGAGTTTTCATTACTGCTTATTTTGACCTCTGCTGGCTCTGAAAAGCTCATTTTCAACGTTCAATTCAGAATGTGATAAAACCAGTTCCAGCCACTAAAAAGCATTTTCTTTTTGTTTTAGACAACATTTCATGCACTGTTAAACATGTTAAAGCAAGTTGCAAGTGAAAATCTATGTCTCTGACTGAGTTTGCATTACTGCTTATTTTAACCTCTGCTGGCTCTGAAAAGCTCATTTTCAACGTTCAATTCAGAATGTTATAAAACCAGATCCAGCTTCTAAAATGCATCATTCTTTTTGTTTTAGACAACATTTCATGCACTGTTAAACATGTTAAAGCAAGTTGCAAGTGAAAATCTATGTCTATGACTGAGTTTTCATTACTGCTTATTTTGACTTCTGCTGGCTCTGAAAAGCTCATTTTCAACGTTCAATTCAGAATGTGATAAAACCAGTTCCAGCCACTAAAAAGCATTTTCTTTTTGTTTTAGACAACATTTCATGCACTGTTAAACATGTTAAAGCAAGTTGCAAGTGAAAATCTTTGTCTCTGACTGAGTTTGCATTACTGCTTATTTTGACCTCTGCTGGCTCTGAAAAGGTCATTTTCAACGTCCAATACAGAATGTTATAAAACCAGATCCAGCTTCTAAAATGCATCATTCTTTTTGTTTTAGACAACATTTCATGCACTGTTAAACATGTTAAATCAAGTTGCAAGTGAAAATCTATGTCTATGACTGAGTTTTCATTAATGCTTATTTTGACCTCTGCTGGCTCTGAAAAGCTCATTTTCAACGTTCAATTCAGAATGTGATAAAACCAGTTCCAGCCACTAAAAAGCATTTTCTTTTTGTTTTAGACAACATTTCATGCACTGTTAAACATGTGAAAGCAAGTTGCAAGTGAAAATCTATGTCTCTGACTGAGTTTGCATTACTGCTTATTTTGACCTCTGCTGGCTCTGAAAAGCTCATTTTCAACGTTCAATTCAGAATGTGATAAAACCAGTTCCAGCCACTAAAAAGCATTTTCTTTTTGTTTTAGACAACATTTCATGCACTGTTAAACATGTTAAAGCAAGTTGCAAGTGAAAATCTTTGTCTCTGACTGAGTTTGCATTACTGCTTATTTTGACCTCTGCTGGCTCTGAAAAGCTCATTTTCAAAGTTCAATTCAGAATGTGATAAAACCAGTTCCAGCCACTAAAAAGCATTTTCTTTTTGTTTTAGACAACATTTCATGCACTGTTAAACATGTTAAAGCAAGTTGCAAGTGAAAATCTTTGTCTCTGACTGAGTTTGCATTACTGCTTATTTTGACCTCTGCTGGCTCTGAAAAGCTCATTTTCAACGTCCAATACAGAATGTTATAAAACCAGATCCAGCTTCTAAAATGCATCATTCTTTTTGTTTTAGACAACATTTCATGCACTGTTAAACATGTGAAAGCAAGTTGCAAGTAAAAATCTATGTCTATGACTGAGTTTTCATTACTGCTTATTTTGACCTCTGCTGGCTCTGAAAAGCTCATTTTCAACGTTCAATTCAGAATGTGATAAAACCAGTTCCAGCCACTAAAAAGCATTTTCTTTTTGTTTTAGACAACATTTCATGCACTTTTAAATATGTTTAAGAAAGTTGCAAGTGAAAATCTATGTCTCTGACTGAGTTTGCATTACTGCTTATTTTGACCTCTGCTGGCTCTGAAAAGCTCATTTTCAACGTTCAATTCAGAATGTGATAAAACCAGTTCCAGCCACTAAAAAGCATTTTCTTTTTGTTTTAGACAACATTTCATGCACTGTTAAACATGTTAAAGCAAGTTGCAAGTGAAAATCTTTGTCTCTGACTGAGTTTGCATTACTGCTTATTTTGACCTCTGCTGGCTCTGAAAAGGTCATTTTCAACGTCCAATACAGAATGTTATAAAACCAGATCCAGCTTCTAAAATGCATCATTCTTTTTGTTTTAGACAACATTTCATGCACTGTTAAACATGTTAAATCAAGTTGCAAGTGAAAATCTATGTCTATGACTGAGTTTTCATTAATGCTTATTTTGACCTCTGCTGGCTCTGAAAAGCTCATTTTCAACGTTCAATTCAGAATGTGATAAAACCAGTTCCAGCCACTAAAAAGCATTTTCTTTTTGTTTTAGACAACATTTCATGCACTTTTAAATATGTTTAAGAAAGTTGCAAGTGAAAATCTATGTCTCTGACTGAGTTTGCATTACTGCTTATTTTGACCTCTGCTGGCTCTGAAAAGCTCATTTTCAACGTTCAATTCAGAATGTGATAAAACCAGTTCCAGCCACTAAAAAGCATTTTCTTTTTGTTTTAGACAACATTTCATGCACTGTTAAACATGTTAAAGCAAGTTGCAAGTGAAAATCTATGTCTCTGACTGAGTTTGCATTACTGCTTATTTTGACCTCTGCTGGCTCTGAAAAGCTCATTTTCAACGTCCAATACAGAATGTTATAAAACCAGATCCAGCTTCTAAAATGCATCATTCTTTTTGTTTTAGACAACATTTCATGCACTGTTAAACATGTTAAAGCAAGTTGCAAGTGAAAATCTTTGTCTCTGACTGAGTTTGCATTACTGCTTATTTTGACCTCTGCTGGCTCTGAAAAGCTCATTTTCAACGTTCAATTCAGAATGTGATAAAACCAGTTCCAGCCACTAAAAAGCATTTTCTTTTTGTTTTAGACAACATTTCATGCACTGTTAAATATGTTTAAGAAAGTTGCAAGTGAAAATCTATGTCTCTGACTGAGTTTGCATTACTGCTTATTTTGACCTCTGCTGGCTCTGAAAAGCTCATTTTCAACGTTCAATTCAGAATGTGATAAAACCAGTTCCAGCCACTAAAAAGCATTTTCTTTTTGTTTTAGACAACATTTCATGCACTGTTAAACATGTTAAAGCAAGTTGCAAGTGAAAATCTATGTCTCTGACTGAGTTTGCATTACTGCTTATTTTGACCTCTGCTGGCTCTGAAAAGCTCATTTTCAACGTCCAATACAGAATGTTATAAAACCAGATCCAGCTTCTAAAATGCATCATTCTTTTTATTTTAGACAACATTTCATGCACTGTTAAACATGTGAAAGCAAGTTGCAAGTGAAAATCTATATCTATGACTGAGTTTTCATTACTGCTTATTTTGACCTCTGCTGGCTCTGAAAAGCTCATTTTCAACGTTCAATTCAGAATGTGATAAAACCAGTTCCAGCCACTAAAAAGCATTTTCTTTTTGTTTTAGACAACATTTCATGCACTGTTAAATATGTTTAAGAAAGTTGCAAGTGAAAATCTATGTCTCTGACTGAGTTTGCATTACTGCTTATTTTGACCTCTGCTGGCTCTGAGAAGCTCATTTTCAACGTTCAATTCAGAATGTGATAAAACCAGTTCCAGCCACTAAAAAGCATTTTCTTTTTGTTTTAGACAACATTTCATGCACTGTTAAATATGTTTAAGAAAGTTGCAAGTGAAAATCTATGTCTCTGACTGAGTTTGCATTACTGCTTATTTTGACCTCTGCTGGCTCTGAAAAGCTCATTTTCAACGTTCAATTCAGAATGTGATAAAACCAGTTCCAGCCACTAAAAAGCATTTTCTTTTTGTTTTAGACAACATTTCATGCACTGTTAAACATGTTAAAGCAAGTTGCAAGTGAAAATCTTTGTCTCTGACTGAGTTTGCATTACTGCTTATTTTGACCTCTGCTGGCTCTGAAAAGCTAATTTTCAACGTTCAATTCAGAATGTGATAAAAACCAGTTCCAGCCACTAAAAAGCATTTTCTTTTTGTTTTAGACAACATTTCATGCACTGTTAAACATGTTAAAGCAAGTTGCAAGTGAAAATCTATGTCTCTGACTGAGTTTGCATTACTGCTTATTTTGACCTCTGCTGGCTCTGAAAAGCTCATTTTCAACGTCCAATACAGAATGTTATAAAACCAGATCCAGCTTCTAAAATGCATCATTCTTTTTGTTTTAGACAACATTTCATGCACTGTTAAACATGGGAAAGCAAGTTGCAAGTGAAAATCTATGTATATGACTGAGTTTGCATTACTGCTTATTTTGACCTCTGCTGGCTCTGAAAAGCTCATTTTCAACGTTCAATTCAGAATGTGATAAAACCAGTTCCAGCCACTAAAAAGCATTTTCTTTTTGTTTTAGACAACATTTCATGCACTGTTAAATATGTTTAAGAAAGTTGCAAGTGAAAATCTATGTCTCTGACTGAGTTTGCATTACTGCTTATTTTGACCTCTGCTGGCTCTGAAAAGCTCATTTTCAACGTTCAATTCAGAATGTGATAAAACCAGTTCCAGCCACTAAAAAGCATTTTCTTTTTGTTTTAGACAACATTTCATGCACTGTTAAACATGTTAAAGCAAGTTGCAAGTGAAAATCTATGTCTCTGACTGAGTTTGCATTACTGCTTATTTTGACCTCTGCTGGCTCTGAAAAGCTCATTTTCAACGTCCAATACAGAATGTTATAAAACCAGATCCAGCTTCTAAAATGCATCATTCTTTTTGTTTTAGACAACATTTCATGCACTGTTAAACATGTGAAAGCAAGTTGCAAGTGAAAATCTATGTCTATGACTGAGTTTGCATTACTGCTTATTTTGACCTCTGCTGGCTCTGAAAAGCTCATTTTCAACGTTCAATTCAGAATGTGATAAAACCAGTTCCAGCCACTAAAAAGCATTTTCTTTTTGTTTTAGACAACATTTCATGCACTGTTAAATATGTTTAAGAAAGTTGCAAGTGAAAATCTATGTCTCTGACTGAGTTTGCATTACTGCTTATTTTGACCTCTGCTGGCTCTGAAAAGCTCATTTTCAACGTTGAATTCAGAATGTGATAAAAAAAAGTTCCAGCCACTAAAAAGCATTTTCTTTTTGTTTTAGACAACATTTCATGCACTGTTAAATATGTTTAAGAAACTTGCAAGTGAAAATCTATGTCTCTGACTGAGTTTGCATTACTGCTTATTTTGACCTCTGCTGGCTCTGAAAAGCTCATTTTCAACGTTCAATTCAGAATGTGATAAAACCAGTTCCAGCCACTAAAAAGCATTTTCTTTTTGTTTTAGACAACATTTCATGCACTGTTAAACATGTTAAAGCAAGTTGCAAGTGAAAATCTTTGTCTCTGACTGAGTTTGCATTACTGCTTATTTTGACCTCTGCTGGCTCTGAAAAGCTCATTTTCAACGTTCAATTCAGAATGTGATAAAACCAGTTCCAGCCACTAAAAAGCATTTTCTTTTTGTTTTAGACAACATTTCATGCACTGTTAAATATGTTTAAGAAAGTTGCAAGTGAAAATCTATGTCTCTGACTGAGTTTGCATTACTGCTTATTTTGACCTCTGCTGGCTCTGAAAAGCTCATTTTCAACGTTCAATTCAGAATGTGATAAAACCAGTTCCAGCCACTAAAAAGCATTTTCTTTTTGTTTTAGACAACATTTCATGCACTGTTAAACATGTTAAAGCAAGTTGCAAGTGAAAATCTATGTCTCTGACTGAGTTTGCATTACTGCTTATTTTGACCTCTGCTGGCTCTGAAAAGCTCATTTTCAACGTCCAATACAGAATGTTATAAAACCAGATCCAGCTTCTAAAATGCATCATTCTTTTTATTTTAGACAACATTTCATGCACTGTTAAACATGTGAAAGCAAGTTGCAAGTGAAAATCTATATCTATGACTGAGTTTTCATTACTGCTTATTTTGACCTCTGCTGGCTCTGAAAAGCTCATTTTCAACGTTCAATTCAGAATGTGATAAAACCAGTTCCAGCCACTAAAAAGCATTTTCTTTTTGTTTTAGACAACATTTCATGCACTGTTAAATATGTTTAAGAAAGTTGCAAGTGAAAATCTATGTCTCTGACTGAGTTTGCATTACTGCTTATTTTGACCTCTGCTGGCTCTGAAAAGCTCATTTTCAACGTTCAATTCAGAATGTGATAAAACCAGTTCCAGCCACTAAAAAGCATTTTCTTTTTGTTTTAGACAACATTTCATGCACTGTTAAATATGTTTAAGAAAGTTGCAAGTGAAAATCTATGTCTCTGACTGAGTTTGCATTACTGCTTATTTTGACCTCTGCTGGCTCTGAAAAGCTAATTTTCAACGTTCAATTCAGAATGTGATAAAAACCAGTTCCAGCCACTAAAAAGCATTTTCTTTTTGTTTTAGACAACATTTCATGCACTGTTAAACATGTTAAAGCAAGTTGCAAGTGAAAATCTATGTCTCTGACTGAGTTTGCATTACTGCTTATTTTGACCTCTGCTGGCTCTGAAAAGCTCATTTTCAACGTCCAATACAGAATGTTATAAAACCAGATCCAGCTTCTAAAATGCATCATTCTTTTTGTTTTAGACAACATTTCATGCACTGTTAAACATGGGAAAGCAAGTTGCAAGTGAAAATCTATGTATATGACTGAGTTTGCATTACTGCTTATTTTGACCTCTGCTGGCTCTGAAAAGCTCATTTTCAACGTTCAATTCAGAATGTGATAAAACCAGTTCCAGCCACTAAAAAGCATTTTCTTTTTGTTTTAGACAACATTTCATGCACTGTTAAATATGTTTAAGAAAGTTGCAAGTGAAAATCTATGTCTCTGACTGAGTTTGCATTACTGCTTATTTTGACCTCTGCTGGCTCTGAAAAGCTCATTTTCAACGTTCAATTCAGAATGTGATAAAACCAGTTCCAGCCACTAAAAAGCATTTTCTTTTTGTTTTAGACAACATTTCATGCACTGTTAAACATGTTAAAGCAAGGTGCAAGTGAAAATCTTTGTCTCTGACTGAGTTTGCATTACTGCTTATTTTGACCTCTGCTGGCTCTGAAAAGCTAATTTTCAACGTTCAATTCAGAATGTGATAAAACCAGTTCCAGCCACTAAAAAGCATTTTCTTTTTGTTTTAGACAACATTTCATGCACTGTTAAACATGTTAAAGTAAGTTGCAAGTGAAAATCTATGTCTCTGACTGAGTTTGCATTACTGCTTATTTTGACCTCTGCTGGCTCTGAAAAGCTCATTTTCAACGTCCAATACAGAATGTTATAAAACCAGATCCAGCTTCTAAAATGCATCATTCTTTTTGTTTTAGACAACATTTCATGCACTGTTAAACATGTGAAAGCAAGTTGCAAGTGAAAATCTATGTCTATGACTGAGTTTTCATTACTGCTTTTTTTTGACCTCTGCTGGCTCTGAAAAGCTCATTTTCAACGTTCAATTCAGAATGTGATAAAACCAGTTCCAGCCACTAAAAAGCATTTTCTTTTTGTTTTAGACAACATTTCATGCACTGTTAAACATGTTAAAGCAAGTTGCAAGTGAAAATCTTTGTCTCTGACTGAGTTTGCATTACTGCTTATTTTGACCTCTGCTGGCTCTGAAAAGCTCATTTTCAACGTTCAATTCAGAATGTGATAAAACCAGTTCCAGCCACTAAAAAGCATTTTCTTTTTGTTTTAGACAACATTTCATGCACTGTTAAATATGTTTAAGAAAGTTGCAAGTGAAAATCTTTGTCTCTGACTGAGTTTGCATTACTGCTTATTTTGACCTCTGCTGGCTCTGAAAAGCTCATTTTCAACGTTCAATTCAGAATGTGATAAAACCAGTTCCAGCCAGTAAAAAGCATTTTCTTTTTGTTTTAGACAACATTTCATGCACTGTTAAACATGTTAAAGCAAGTTGCAAGTGAAAATCTATGTCTCTGACTGAGTTTGCATTACTGCTTATTTTGACCTCTGCTGGCTCTGAAAAGCTCATTTTCAACGTCCAATACAGAATGTTATAAAACCAGATCCAGCTTCTAAAATGCATCATTCTTTTTGTTTTAGACAACTATTCATGCACTGTTAAACATGTGAAAGCAAGTTGCAAGTGAAA
The DNA here is from genome assembly GCF_052040795.2 of Danio rerio. Lineage (NCBI taxonomy): Eukaryota > Metazoa > Chordata > Actinopteri > Cypriniformes > Danionidae > Danio > Danio rerio. The sequence continues at coordinate 37,768,501 of NC_141041.1, forward strand.
ATCTATGTCTATGACTGAGTTTTCATTACTGCTTATTTTGACCTCTGCTGGCTCTGAAAAGCTCATTTTCAACGTTCAATTCAGAATGTGATAAAACCAGTTCCAGCCACTAAAAAGCATTTTCTTTTTGTTTTAGACAACATTTCATGCACTGTTAAACATGTTAAAGCAAGTTGCAAGTGAAAATCTTTGTCTCTGACTGAGTTTGCATTACTGCTTATTTTGACCTCTGCTGGCTCTGAAAAGCTCATTTTCAACGTTCAATTCAGAATGTGATAAAACCAGTTCCAGCCACTAAAAAGCATTTTCTTTTTGTTTTAGACAACATTTCATGCACTGTTAAATATGTTTAAGAAAGTTGCAAGTGAAAATCTATGTCTCTGACTGAGTTTGCATTACTGCTTATTTTGACCTCTGCTGGCTCTGAAAAGCTCATTTTCAACGTTCAATTCAGAATGTGATAAAACCAGTTCCAGCCACTAAAAAGCATTTTCTTTTTGTTTTAGACAACATTTCATGCACTGTTAAACATGTTAAAGCAAGTTGCAAGTGAAAATCTTTGTCTCTGACTGAGTTTTCATTACTGCTTATTTTGACCTCTGCTGGCTCTGAAAAGCTCATTTTCAACGTTCAATTCAGAATGTGATAAAACCAGTTCCAGCCACTAAAAAGCATTTTCTTTTTGTTTTAGACAACATTTCATGCACTGTTAAATATGTTTAAGAAAGTTGCAAGTGAAAATCTATGTCTCTGACTGAGTTTGCATTACTGCTTATTTTGACCTCTGCTGGCTCTGAAAAGCTCATTTTCAACGTCCAATACAGAATGTTATAAAACCAGATCCAGCTTCTAAAATGCATCATTCTTTTTGTTTTAGACAACATTTCATGCACTGTTAAACATGTGAAAGCAAGTTGCAAGTGAAAATCTATGTCTATGACTGAGTTTGCATTACTGCTTATTTTGACCTCTGCTGGCTCTGAAAAGCTCATTTTCAACGTTCAATTCAGAATGTGATAAAACCAGTTCCAGCCACTAAAAAGCATTTTCTTTTTGTTTTAGACAACATTTCATGCACTGTTAAATATGTTTAAGAAAGTTGCAAGTGAAAATCTATGTCTCTGACTGAGTTTGCATTACTGCTTATTTTGACCTCTGCTGGCTCTGAAAAGCTCATTTTCAACGTTGAATTCAGAATGTGATAAAAAAAGTTCCAGCCACTAAAAAGCATTTTCTTTTTGTTTTAGACAACATTTCATGCACTGTTAAATATGTTTAAGAAACTTGCAAGTGAAAATCTATGTCTCTGACTGAGTTTGCATTACTGCTTATTTTGACCTCTGCTGGCTCTGAAAAGCTCATTTTCAACGTTCAATTCAGAATGTGATAAAACCAGTTCCAGCCACTAAAAAGCATTTTCTTTTTGTTTTAGACAACATTTCATGCACTGTTAAACATGTTAAAGCAAGTTGCAAGTGAAAATCTTTGTCTCTGACTGAGTTTGCATTACTGCTTATTTTGACCTCTGCTGGCTCTGAAAAGCTCATTTTCAACGTTCAATTCAGAATGTGATAAAACCAGTTCCAGCCACTAAAAAGCATTTTCTTTTTGTTTTAGACAACATTTCATGCACTGTTAAATATGTTTAAGAAAGTTGCAAGTGAAAATCTATGTCTCTGACTGAGTTTGCATTACTGCTTATTTTGACCTCTGCTGGCTCTGAAAAGCTCATTTTCAACGTTCAATTCAGAATGTGATAAAACCAGTTCCAGCCACTAAAAAGCATTTTCTTTTTGTTTTAGACAACATTTCATGCACTGTTAAACATGTTAAAGCAAGTTGCAAGTGAAAATCTATGTCTCTGACTGAGTTTGCATTACTGCTTATTTTGACCTCTGCTGGCTCTGAAAAGCTCATTTTCAACGTCCAATACAGAATGTTATAAAACCAGATCCAGCTTCTAAAATGCATCATTCTTTTTATTTTAGACAACATTTCATGCACTGTTAAACATGTGAAAGCAAGTTGCAAGTGAAAATCTATATCTATGACTGAGTTTTCATTACTGCTTATTTTGACCTCTGCTGGCTCTGAAAAGCTCATTTTCAACGTTCAATTCAGAATGTGATAAAACCAGTTCCAGCCACTAAAAAGCATTTTCTTTTTGTTTTAGACAACATTTCATGCACTGTTAAATATGTTTAAGAAAGTTGCAAGTGAAAATCTATGTCTCTGACTGAGTTTGCATTACTGCTTATTTTGACCTCTGCTGGCTCTGAAAAGCTCATTTTCAACGTTCAATTCAGAATGTGATAAAACCAGTTCCAGCCACTAAAAAGCATTTTCTTTTTGTTTTAGACAACATTTCATGCACTGTTAAATATGTTTAAGAAAGTTGCAAGTGAAAATCTATGTCTCTGACTGAGTTTGCATTACTGCTTATTTTGACCTCTGCTGGCTCTGAAAAGCTAATTTTCAACGTTCAATTCAGAATGTGATAAAAACCAGTTCCAGCCACTAAAAAGCATTTTCTTTTTGTTTTAGACAACATTTCATGCACTGTTAAACATGTTAAAGCAAGTTGCAAGTGAAAATCTATGTCTCTGACTGAGTTTGCATTACTGCTTATTTTGACCTCTGCTGGCTCTGAAAAGCTCATTTTCAACGTCCAATACAGAATGTTATAAAACCAGATCCAGCTTCTAAAATGCATCATTCTTTTTGTTTTAGACAACATTTCATGCACTGTTAAACATGGGAAAGCAAGTTGCAAGTGAAAATCTATGTATATGACTGAGTTTGCATTACTGCTTATTTTGACCTCTGCTGGCTCTGAAAAGCTCATTTTCAACGTTCAATTCAGAATGTGATAAAACCAGTTCCAGCCACTAAAAAGCATTTTCTTTTTGTTTTAGACAACATTTCATGCACTGTTAAACATGTTAAAGCAAGTTGCAAGTGAAAATCTTTGTCTCTGACTGAGTTTGCATTACTGCTTATTTTGACCTCTGCTGGCTCTGAAAAGCTCATTTTCAACGTTCAATTCAGAATGTGATAAAACCAGTTCCAGCCACTAAAAAGCATTTTCTTTTTGTTTTAGACAACATTTCATGCACTGTTAAATATGTTTAAGAAAGTTGCAAGTGAAAATCTATGTCTCTGACTGAGTTTGCATTACTGCTTATTTTGACCTCTGCTGGCTCTGAAAAGCTCATTTTCAACGTTCAATTCAGAATGTGATAAAACCAGTTCCAGCCACTAAAAAGCATTTTCTTTTTGTTTTAGACAACATTTCATGCACTGTTAAACATGTTAAAGCAAGTTGCAAGTGAAAATCTTTGTCTCTGACTGAGTTTTCATTACTGCTTATTTTGACCTCTGCTGGCTCTGAAAAGCTCATTTTCAACGTTCAATTCAGAATGTGATAAAACCAGTTCCAGCCACTAAAAAGCATTTTCTTTTTGTTTTAGACAACATTTCATGCACTGTTAAATATGTTTAAGAAAGTTGCAAGTGAAAATCTATGTCTCTGACTGAGTTTGCATTACTGCTTATTTTGACCTCTGCTGGCTCTGAAAAGCTCATTTTCAACGTTCAATTCAGAATGTGATAAAACCAGTTCCAGCCACTAAAATGCATCATTCTTTTTGTTTTAGACAACATTTTGTGCACTGTTAAACATGTTAAACATTTCACTTGCAAGTTGCAAGTGAAAATCTTTGTCTCTGACTGAGTTTGTATTACTGCTTATTTTGACCTCTGCTGGCTCTGAAAAGGTCATTTTCAACGTCCAATACAGAATGTTATAAAACCAGATCCAGCTTCTAAAATGCATCATTCTTTTTGTTTTAGACAACATTTCATGCACTGTTAAACATGTTAAAGCAAGTTGCAAGTGAAAATCTATGTCTATGACTGAGTTTTCATTACTGCTTATTTTGACCTCTGCTGGCTCTGAAAAGCTCATTTTCAACGTTCAATTCAGAATGTGATAAAACCAGTTCCAGCCACTAAAAAGCATTTTCTTTTTGTTTTAGACAACATTTCATGCACTGTTAAACATGTTAAAGCAAGTTGCAAGTGAAAATCTATGTCTCTGACTGAGTTTGCATTACTGCTTATTTTAACCTCTGCTGGCTCTGAAAAGCTCATTTTCAACGTTCAATTCAGAATGTTATAAAACCAGATCCAGCTTCTAAAATGCATCATTCTTTTTGTTTTAGACAACATTTCATGCACTGTTAAACATGTTAAAGCAAGTTGCAAGTGAAAATCTTTGTCTCTGACTGAGTTTGCATTACTGCTTATTTTGACCTCTGCTGGCTCTGAAAAGGTCATTTTCAACGTCCAATACAGAATGTTATAAAACCAGATCCAGCTTCTAAAATGCATCATTCTTTTTGTTTTAGACAACATTTCATGCACTGTTAAACATGTTAAAGCAAGTTGCAAGTGAAAATCTATGTCTATGACTGAGTTTTCATTACTGCTTATTTTGACCTCTGCTGGCTCTAAAAAGCTCATTTTCAACGTTCAATTCAGAATGTGATAAAACCAGTTCCAGCCACTAAAAAGCATTTTCTTTTTGTTTTAGACAACATTTCATGCACTGTTAAACATGTTAAAGCAAGTTGCAAGTGAAAATCTATGTCTCTGACTGAGTTTGCATTACTGCTTATTTTAACCTCTGCTGGCTCTGAAAAGCTCATTTTCAACGTTCAATTCAGAATGTTATAAAACCAGATCCAGCTTCTAAAATGCATCATTCTTTTTGTTTTAGACAACATTTCATGCACTGTTAAACATGTTAAAGCAAGTTGCAAGTGAAAATCTATGTCTATGACTGAGTTTTCATTACTGCTTATTTTGACTTCTGCTGGCTCTGAAAAGCTCATTTTCAACGTTCAATTCAGAATGTGATAAAACCAGTTCCAGCCACTAAAAAGCATTTTCTTTTTGTTTTAGACAACATTTCATGCACTGTTAAACATGTTAAAGCAAGTTGCAAGTGAAAATCTTTGTCTCTGACTGAGTTTGCATTACTGCTTATTTTGACCTCTGCTGGCTCTGAAAAGGTCATTTTCAACGTCCAATACAGAATGTTATAAAACCAGATCCAGCTTCTAAAATGCATCATTCTTTTTGTTTTAGACAACATTTCATGCACTGTTAAACATGTTAAATCAAGTTGCAAGTGAAAATCTATGTCTATGACTGAGTTTTCATTAATGCTTATTTTGACCTCTGCTGGCTCTGAAAAGCTCATTTTCAACGTTCAATTCAGAATGTGATAAAACCAGTTCCAGCCACTAAAAAGCATTTTCTTTTTGTTTTAGACAACATTTCATGCACTGTTAAACATGTGAAAGCAAGTTGCAAGTGAAAATCTATGTCTCTGACTGAGTTTGCATTACTGCTTATTTTGACCTCTGCTGGCTCTGAAAAGCTCATTTTCAACGTTCAATTCAGAATGTGATAAAACCAGTTCCAGCCACTAAAAAGCATTTTCTTTTTGTTTTAGACAACATTTCATGCACTGTTAAACATGTTAAAGCAAGTTGCAAGTGAAAATCTTTGTCTCTGACTGAGTTTGCATTACTGCTTATTTTGACCTCTGCTGGCTCTGAAAAGCTCATTTTCAAAGTTCAATTCAGAATGTGATAAAACCAGTTCCAGCCACTAAAAAGCATTTTCTTTTTGTTTTAGACAACATTTCATGCACTGTTAAACATGTTAAAGCAAGTTGCAAGTGAAAATCTTTGTCTCTGACTGAGTTTGCATTACTGCTTATTTTGACCTCTGCTGGCTCTGAAAAGCTCATTTTCAACGTCCAATACAGAATGTTATAAAACCAGATCCAGCTTCTAAAATGCATCATTCTTTTTGTTTTAGACAACATTTCATGCACTGTTAAACATGTGAAAGCAAGTTGCAAGTGAAAATCTATGTCTATGACTGAGTTTTCATTACTGCTTATTTTGACCTCTGCTGGCTCTGAAAAGCTCATTTTCAACGTTCAATTCAGAATGTGATAAAACCAGTTCCAGCCACTAAAAAGCATTTTCTTTTTGTTTTAGACAACATTTCATGCACTTTTAAATATGTTTAAGAAAGTTGCAAGTGAAAATCTATGTCTCTGACTGAGTTTGCATTACTGCTTATTTTGACCTCTGCTGGCTCTGAAAAGCTCATTTTCAACGTTCAATTCAGAATGTGATAAAACCAGTTCCAGCCACTAAAAAGCATTTTCTTTTTGTTTTAGACAACATTTCATGCACTGTTAAACATGTTAAAGCAAGTTGCAAGTGAAAATCTATGTCTCTGACTGAGTTTGCATTACTGCTTATTTTGACCTCTGCTGGCTCTGAAAAGCTCATTTTCAACGTCCAATACAGAATGTTATAAAACCAGATCCAGCTTCTAAAATGCATCATTCTTTTTATTTTAGACAACATTTCATGCACTGTTAAACATGTGAAAGCAAGTTGCAAGTGAAAATCTATATCTATGACTGAGTTTTCATTACTGCTTATTTTGACCTCTGCTGGCTCTGAAAAGCTCATTTTCAACGTTCAATTCAGAATGTGATAAAACCAGTTCCAGCCACTAAAAAGCATTTTCTTTTTGTTTTAGACAACATTTCATGCACTGTTAAATATGTTTAAGAAAGTTGCAAGTGAAAATCTATGTCTCTGACTGAGTTTGCATTACTGCTTATTTTGACCTCTGCTGGCTCTGAAAAGCTCATTTTCAACGTTCAATTCAGAATGTGATAAAACCAGTTCCAGCCACTAAAAAGCATTTTCTTTTTGTTTTAGACAACATTTCATGCACTGTTAAATATGTTTAAGAAAGTTGCAAGTGAAAATCTATGTCTCTGACTGAGTTTGCATTACTGCTTATTTTGACCTCTGCTGGCTCTGAAAAGCTCATTTTCAACGTTCAATTCAGAATGTGATAAAACCAGTTCCAGCCACTAAAAAGCATTTTCTTTTTGTTTTAGACAACATTTCATGCACTGTTAAACATGTTAAAGCAAGTTGCAAGTGAAAATCTTTGTCTCTGACTGAGTTTGCATTACTGCTTATTTTGACCTCTGCTGGCTCTGAAAAGCTAATTTTCAACGTTCAATTCAGAATGTGATAAAAACCAGTTCCAGCCACTAAAAAGCATTTTCTTTTTGTTTTAGACAACATTTCATGCACTGTTAAACATGTTAAAGCAAGTTGCAAGTGAAAATCTATGTCTCTGACTGAGTTTGCATTACTGCTTATTTTGACCTCTGCTGGCTCTGAAAAGCTCATTTTCAACGTCCAATACAGAATGTTATAAAACCAGATCCAGCTTCTAAAATGCATCATTCTTTTTGTTTTAGACAACATTTCATGCACTGTTAAACATGGGAAAGCAAGTTGCAAGTGAAAATCTATGTATATGACTGAGTTTGCATTACTGCTTATTTTGACCTCTGCTGGCTCTGAAAAGCTCATTTTCAACGTTCAATTCAGAATGTGATAAAACCAGTTCCAGCCACTAAAAAGCATTTTCTTTTTGTTTTAGACAACATTTCATGCACTGTTAAATATGTTTAAGAAAGTTGCAAGTGAAAATCTATGTCTCTGACTGAGTTTGCATTACTGCTTATTTTGACCTCTGCTGGCTCTGAAAAGCTCATTTTCAACGTTCAATTCAGAATGTGATAAAACCAGTTCCAGCCACTAAAAAGCATTTTCTTTTTGTTTTAGACAACATTTCATGCACTGTTAAACATGTTAAAGCAAGTTGCAAGTGAAAATCTATGTCTCTGACTGAGTTTGCATTACTGCTTATTTTGACCTCTGCTGGCTCTGAAAAGCTCATTTTCAACGTCCAATACAGAATGTTATAAAACCAGATCCAGCTTCTAAAATGCATCATTCTTTTTGTTTTAGACAACATTTCATGCACTGTTAAACATGTGAAAGCAAGTTGCAAGTGAAAATCTATGTCTATGACTGAGTTTGCATTACTGCTTATTTTGACCTCTGCTGGCTCTGAAAAGCTCATTTTCAACGTTCAATTCAGAATGTGATAAAACCAGTTCCAGCCACTAAAAAGCATTTTCTTTTTGTTTTAGACAACATTTCATGCACTGTTAAATATGTTTAAGAAAGTTGCAAGTGAAAATCTATGTCTCTGACTGAGTTTGCATTACTGCTTATTTTGACCTCTGCTGGCTCTGAAAAGCTCATTTTCAACGTTGAATTCAGAATGTGATAAAAAAAGTTCCAGCCACTAAAAAGCATTTTCTTTTTGTTTTAGACAACATTTCATGCACTGTTAAATATGTTTAAGAAACTTGCAAGTGAAAATCTATGTCTCTGACTGAGTTTGCATTACTGCTTATTTTGACCTCTGCTGGCTCTGAAAAGCTCATTTTCAACGTTCAATTCAGAATGTGATAAAACCAGTTCCAGCCACTAAAAAGCATTTTCTTTTTGTTTTAGACAACATTTCATGCACTGTTAAATATGTTTAAGAAAGTTGCAAGTGAAAATCTATGTCTCTGACTGAGTTTGCATTACTGCTTATTTTGACCTCTGCTGGCTCTGAAAAGCTCATTTTCAACGTTCAATTCAGAATGTGATAAAACCAGTTCCAGCCACTAAAAAGCATTTTCTTTTTGTTTTAGACAACATTTCATGCACTGTTAAACATGTTAAAGCAAGTTGCAAGTGAAAATCTATGTCTCTGACTGAGTTTGCATTACTGCTTATTTTGACCTCTGCTGGCTCTGAAAAGCTCATTTTCAACGTCCAATACAGAATGTTATAAAACCAGATCCAGCTTCTAAAATGCATCATTCTTTTTATTTTAGACAACATTTCATGCACTGTTAAACATGTGAAAGCAAGTTGCAAGTGAAAATCTATATCTATGACTGAGTTTTCATTACTGCTTATTTTGACCTCTGCTGGCTCTGAAAAGCTCATTTTCAACGTTCAATTCAGAATGTGATAAAACCAGTTCCAGCCACTAAAAAGCATTTTCTTTTTGTTTTAGACAACATTTCATGCACTGTTAAATATGTTTAAGAAAGTTGCAAGTGAAAATCTATGTCTCTGACTGAGTTTGCATTACTGCTTATTTTGACCTCTGCTGGCTCTGAAAAGCTCATTTTCAACGTTCAATTCAGAATGTGATAAAACCAGTTCCAGCCACTAAAAAGCATTTTCTTTTTGTTTTAGACAACATTTCATGCACTGTTAAATATGTTTAAGAAAGTTGCAAGTGAAAATCTATGTCTCTGACTGAGTTTGCATTACTGCTTATTTTGACCTCTGCTGGCTCTGAAAAGCTCATTTTCAACGTTCAATTCAGAATGTGATAAAACCAGTTCCAGCCACTAAAAAGCATTTTCTTTTTGTTTTAGACAACATTTCATGCACTGTTAAACATGTTAAAGCAAGTTGCAAGTGAAAATCTTTGTCTCTGACTGAGTTTGCATTACTGCTTATTTTGACCTCTGCTGGCTCTGAAAAGCTAATTTTCAACGTTCAATTCAGAATGTGATAAAACCAGTTCCAGCCACTAAAAAGCATTTTCTTTTTGTTTTAGACAACATTTCATGCACTGTTAAACATGTTAAAGTAAGTTGCAAGTGAAAATCTTTGTCTCTGACTGAGTTTGCATTACTGCTTATTTTGACCTCTGCTGGCTCTGAAAAGCTCATTTTCAACGTCCAATACAGAATGTTATGAAACCAGATCCAGCTTCTAAAATGCATCATTCTTTTTGTTTTAGACAACATTTCATGCACTGTTAAACATGTTAAAGCAAGTTGCAAGTGAAAATCTATGTCTATGACTGAGTTTTCATTACTGCTTATTTTGACCTCTGCTGGCTCTGAAAAGCTCATTTTCAACGTTCAATTCAGAATGTGATAAAACCAGTTCCAGCCACTAAAAAGCATTTTCTTTTTGTTTTAGACAACATTTCATGCACTGTTAAACATGTTAAAGCAAGTTGCAAGTGAAAATCTTTGTCTCTGACTGAGTTTGCATTACTGCTTATTTTGACCTCTGCTGGCTCTGAAAAGCTCATTTTCAACGTTCAATTCAGAATGTGATAAAAACCAGTTCCAGCCACTAAAAAGCATTTTCTTTTTGTTTTAGACAACATTTCATGCACTGTTAAACATGTTAAAGCAAGTTGCAAGTGAAAATCTATGTCTCTGACTGAGTTTGCATTACTGCTTATTTTGACCTCTGCTGGCTCTGAAAAGCTCATTTTCAACGTCCAATACAGAATGTTATAAAACCAGATCCAGCTTCTAAAATGCATCATTCTTTTTGTTTTAGACAACATTTCATGCACTGTTAAACATGGGAAAGCAAGTTGCAAGTGAAAATCTATGTATATGACTGAGTTTGCATTACTGCTTATTTTGACCTCTGCTGGCTCTGAAAAGCTCATTTTCAACGTTCAATTCAGAATGTGATAAAACCAGTTCCAGCCACTAAAAAGCATTTTCTTTTTGTTTTAGACAACATTTCATGCACTGTTAAATATGTTTAAGAAAGTTGCAAGTGAAAATCTATGTCTCTGACTGAGTTTGCATTACTGCTTATTTTGACCTCTGCTGGCTCTGAAAAGCTCATTTTCAACGTTCAATTCAGAATGTGATAAAACCAGTTCCAGCCACTAAAAAGCATTTTCTTTTTGTTTTAGACAACATTTCATGCACTGTTAAACATGTTAAAGCAAGTTGCAAGTGAAAATCTATGTCTCTGACTGAGTTTGCATTACTGCTTATTTTGACCTCTGCTGGCTCTGAAAAGCTCATTTTCAACGTCCAATACAGAATGTTATAAAACCAGATCCAGCTTCTAAAATGCATCATTCTTTTTGTTTTAGACAACATTTCATGCACTGTTAAACATGTGAAAGCAAGTTGCAAGTGAAAATCTATGTCTATGACTGAGTTTGCATTACTGCTTATTTTGACCTCTGCTGGCTCTGAAAAGCTCATTTTCAACGTTCAATTCAGAATGTGATAAAACCAGTTCCAGCCACTAAAAAGCATTTTCTTTTTGTTTTAGACAACATTTCATGCACTGTTAAATATGTTTAAGAAAGTTGCAAGTGAAAATCTATGTCTCTGACTGAGTTTGCATTACTGCTTATTTTGACCTCTGCTGGCTCTGAAAAGCTCATTTTCAACGTTCAATTCAGAATGTGATAAAACCAGTTCCAGCCACTAAAAAGCATTTTCTTTTTGTTTTAGACAACATTTCATGCACTGTTAAACATGTTAAAGCAAGTTGCAAGTGAAAATCTTTGTCTCTGACTGAGTTTGCATTACTGCTTATTTTGACCTCTGCTGGCTCTGAAAAGCTCATTTTCAACGTTCAATTCAGAATGTGATAAAACCAGTTCCAGCCACTAAAAAGCATTTTCTTTTTGTTTTAGACAACATTTCATGCACTGTTAAACATGTTAAAGCAAGTTGCAAGTGAAAATCTATGTCTCTGACTGAGTTTGCATTACTGCTTATTTTGACCTCTGCTGGCTCTGAAAAGCTCATTTTCAACGTCCAATACAGAATGTTATAAAACCAGATCCAGCTTCTAAAATGCATCATTCTTTTTGTTTTAGACAACATTTCATGCACTGTTAAACATGTGAAAGCAAGTTGCAAGTGAAAATCTATGTCTATGACTGAGTTTGCATTACTGCTTATTTTGACCTCTGCTGGCTCTGAAAAGCTCATTTTCAACGTTCAATTCAGAATGTGATAAAACCAGTTCCAGCCACTAAAAAGCATTTTCTTTTTGTTTTAGACAACATTTCATGCACTGTTAAATATGTTTAAGAAAGTTGCAAGTGAAAATCTATGTCTCTGACTGAGTTTGCATTACTGCTTATTTTGACCTCTGCTGGCTCTGAAAAGCTCATTTTCAACGTTGAATTCAGAATGTGATAAAAAAAGTTCCAGCCACTAAAAAGCATTTTCTTTTTGTTTTAGACAACATTTCATGCACTGTTAAATATGTTTAAGAAACTTGCAAGTGAAAATCTATGTCTCTGACTGAGTTTGCATTACTGCTTATTTTGACCTCTGCTGGCTCTGAAAAGCTCATTTTCAACGTTCAATTCAGAATGTGATAAAACCAGTTCCAGCCACTAAAAAGCATTTTCTTTTTGTTTTAGACAACATTTCATGCACTGTTAAACATGTTAAAGCAAGTTACAAGTGAAAATCTTTGTCTCTGACTGAGTTTGCATTACTGCTTATTTTGACCTCTGCTGGCTCTGAAAAGCTCATTTTCAACGTTCAATTCAGAATGTGATAAAACCAGTTCCAGCCACTAAAAAGCATTTTCTTTTTGTTTTAGACAACATTTCATGCACTGTTAAATATGTTTAAGAAAGTTGCAAGTGAAAATCTATGTCTCTGACTGAGTTTGCATTACTGCTTATTTTGACCTCTGCTGGCTCTGAAAAGCTCATTTTCAACGTTCAATTCAGAATGTGATAAAACCAGTTCCAGCCACTAAAAAGCATTTTCTTTTTGTTTTAGACAACATTTCATGCACTGTTAAACATGTTAAAGCAAGTTGCAAGTGAAAATCTATGTCTCTGACTGAGTTTGCATTACTGCTTATTTTGACCTCTGCTGGCTCTGAAAAGCTCATTTTCAACGTCCAATACAGAATGTTATAAAACCAGATCCAGCTTCTAAAATGCATCATTCTTTTTATTTTAGACAACATTTCATGCACTGTTAAACATGTGAAAGCAAGTTGCAAGTGAAAATCTATGTCTATGACTGAGTTTTCATTACTGCTTATTTTGACCTCTGCTGGCTCTGAAAAGCTCATTTTCAACGTTCAATTCAGAATGTGATAAAACCAGTTCCAGCCACTAAAAAGCATTTTCTTTTTGTTTTAGACAACATTTCATGCACTGTTAAATATGTTTAAGAAAGTTGCAAGTGAAAATCTATGTCTCTGACTGAGTTTGCATTACTGCTTATTTTGACCTCTGCTGGCTCTGAAAAGCTCATTTTCAACGTTCAATTCAGAATGTGATAAAACCAGTTCCAGCCACTAAAAAGCATTTTCTTTTTGTTTTAGACAACATTTCATGCACTGTTAAACATGTTAAAGCAAGTTGCAAGTGAAAATCTTTGTCTCTGACTGAGTTTGCATTACTGCTTATTTTGACCTCTGCTGGCTCTGAAAAGCTCATTTTCAACGTTCAATTCAGAATGTGATAAAACCAGTTCCAGCCACTAAAAAGCATTTTCTTTTTGTTTTAGACAACATTTCATGCACTGTTAAACATGTTAAAGCAAGTTGCAAGTGAAAATCTATGTCTCTGACTGAGTTTGCATTACTGCTTATTTTGACCTCTGCTGGCTCTGAAAAGCTCATTTTCAACGTCCAATACAGAAATGTTATAAAACCAGATCCAGCTTCTAAAATGCATCATTCTTTTTGTTTTAGACAACATTTCATGCACTGTTAAACATGTGAAAGCAAGTTGCAAATGAAAATCTATGTCTATGACTGAGTTTTCATTACTGCTTATTTTGACCTCTGCTGGCTCTGAAAAGCTCATTTTCAACGTTCAATTCAGAATGTGATAAAACCAGTTCCAGCCACTAAAAAGCATTTTCTTTTTGTTTTAGACAACATTTCATGCACTGTTAAACATGTTTAAGAAAGTTGCAAGTGAAAATCTATGTCTATGACTGAGTTTGCATTACTGCTTATTTTGACCTCTGCTGGCTCTGAAAAGCTCATTTTCAACGTTCAATTCAGAATGTGATAAAACCAGTTCCAGCCACTAAAAAGCATTTTCTTTTTGTTTTAGACAACATTTCATGCACTGTTAAACATGTTAAAGCAAGTTGCAAGTGAAAATCTTTGTCTCTGACTGAGTTTGCATTACTGCTTATTTTGACCTCTGCTGGCTCTGAAAAGCTCATTTTCAACGTCCAATACAGAATGTTATGAAACCAGATCCAGCTTCTAAAATGCATCATTCTTTTTGTTTTAGACAACATTTCATGCACTGTTAAACATGTTAAAGCAAGTTGCAAGTGAAAATCTATGTCTATGACTGAGTTTTCATTACTGCTTATTTTGACCTCTGCTGGCTCTGAAAAGCTCATTTTCAACGTTCAATTCAGAATGTGATAAAACCAGTTCCAGCCACTAAAAAGCATTTTCTTTTTGTTTTAGACAACATTTCATGCACTGTTAAACATGTTAAAGCAAGTTGCAAGTGAAAATCTTTGTCTCTGACTGAGTTTGCATTACTGCTTATTTTGACCTCTGCTGGCTCTGAAAAGCTCATTTTCAACGTTCAATTCAGAATGTGATAAAAACCAGTTCCAGCCACTAAAAAGCATTTTCTTTTTGTTTTAGACAACATTTCATGCACTGTTAAACATGTTAAAGCAAGTTGCAAGTGAAAATCTATGTCTCTGACTGAGTTTGCATTACTGCTTATTTTGACCTCTGCTGGCTCTGAAAAGCTCATTTTCAACGTCCAATACAGAATGTTATAAAACCAGATCCAGCTTCTAAAATGCATCATTCTTTTTGTTTTAGACAACATTTCATGCACTGTTAAACATGTGAAAGCAAGTTGCAAGTGAAAATCTATGTATATGACTGAGTTTGCATTACTGCTTATTTTGACCTCTGCTGGCTCTGAAAAGCTCATTTTCAACGTTCAATTCAGAATGTGATAAAACCAGTTCCAGCCACTAAAAAGCATTTTCTTTTTGTTTTAGACAACATTTCATGCACTGTTAAATATGTTTAAGAAAGTTGCAAGTGAAAATCTATGTCTCTGACTGAGTTTGCATTACTGCTTATTTTGACCTCTGCTGGCTCTGAAAAGCTCATTTTCAACGTTCAATTCAGAATGTGATAAAACCAGTTCCAGCCACTAAAAAGCATTTTCTTTTTGTTTTAGACAACATTTCATGCACTGTTAAACATGTTAAAGCAAGTTGCAAGTGAAAATCTTTGTCTCTGACTGAGTTTGCATTACTGCTTATTTTGACCTCTGCTGGCTCTGAAAAGCTCATTTTCAACGTTCAATTCAGAATGTGATAAAACCAGTTCCAGCCACTAAAAAGCATTTTCTTTTTGTTTTAGACAACATTTCATGCACTGTTAAACATGTTAAAGCAAGTTGCAAGTGAAAATCTATGTCTCTGACTGAGTTTGCATTACTGCTTATTTTGACCTCTGCTGGCTCTGAAAAGCTCATTTTCAACGTCTAATACAGAATGTTATAAAACCAGATCCAGCTTCTAAAATGGATCATTCTTTTTGTTTTAGACAACATTTCATGCACTGTTAAACATGTGAAAGCAAGTTGCAAGTGAAAATCTATGTCTATGACTGAGTTTGCATTACTGCTTATTTTGACCTCTGCTGGCTCTGAAAAGCTCATTTTCAACGTTCAATTCAGAATGTGATAAAACCAGTTCCAGCCACTAAAAAGCATTTTCTTTTTGTTTTAGACAACATTTCATGCACTGTTAAACATGTTAAAGCAAGTTGCAAGTGAAAATCTTTGTCTCTGACTGAGTTTGCATTACTGCTTATTTTGACCTCTGCTGGCTCTGAAAAGCTCATTTTCAACGTTCAATTCAGAATGTGATAAAACCAGTTCCAGCCACTAAAAAGCATTTTCTTTTTGTTTTAGACAACATTTCATGCACTGTTAAACATGTTAAAGCAAGTTGCAAGTGAAAATCTATGTCTATGACTGAGTTTGCATTACTGCTTATTGTGACCTCTGCTGGCTCTGAAAAGCTCATTTTTAACGTTCAATTCAGAATGTGATAAAACCAGTTCCAGCCACTAAAAAGCATTTTCTTTTTGTTTTAGACAACATTTCATGCACTGTTAAATATGTTTAAGAAAGTTGCAAGTGAAAATCTATGTCTCTGACTGAGTTTGCATTACTGCTTATTTTGACCTCTGCTGGCTCTGAAAAGCTCATTTTCAACGTTCAATTCAGAATGTGATAAAACCAGTTCCAGCCACTAAAAAGCATTTTCTTTTTGTTTTAGACAACATTTCATGCACTGTTAAACATGTTAAAGCAAGTTGCAAGTGAAAATCTATGTCTATGACTGAGTTTTCATTACTGCTTATTTTGACCTCTGCTGGCTCTGAAAAGCTCATTTTCAACGTTCAATTCAGAATGTGATAAAACCAGTTCCAGCCACTAAAAAGCATTTTCTTTTTGTTTTAGACAACATTTCATGCACTGTTTAACATGTTAAAGCAAGTTGCAAGTGAAAATCTTTGTCTCTGACTGAGTTTGCATTACTGCTTATTTTGACCTCTGCTGGCTCTGAAAAGCTCATTTTCAACGTTCAATTCAGAATGTGATAAAACCAGTTCCAGCCATTAAAAAGCATTTTCTTTTTGTTTTAGACAACATTTCATGCACTGTTAAACATGTTAAAGCAAGTTGCAAGTGAAAATCTTTTTCTCTGACTGAGTTTGCATTACTGCTTATTTTGACCTCTGCTGGCTCTGAAAAGCTCATTTTCAACGTCCAATACAGAATGTTATAAAACCAGATCCAGCTTCTAAAATGCATCATTCTTTTTGTTTTAGACAACATTTCATGCACTGTTAAACATGTTAAAGCAAGTTGCAAGTGAAAATCTTTTTCTCTGACTGAGTTTGCATTACTGCTTATTTTGACCTCTGCTGGCTCTGAATAGGTCATTTTCAACGTCCAATACAGAATGTTATAAAACCAGATCCAGCTTCTAAAATGCATCATTCTTTTTGTTTTAGACAACATTTCATGCACTGTTTAACATGTTAAAGCAAGTTGCAAGTGAAAATCTTTGTCTCTGACTGAGTTTGCATTACTGCTTATTTTGACCTCTGCTGGCTCTGAAAAGCTCATTTTCAACGTTCAATTCAGAATGTGATAAAACCAGTTCCAGCCACTAAAAAGCATTTTCTTTTTGTTTTAGACAACATTTCATGCACTGTTAAACATGTTAAAGCAAGATGCAAGTGAAAATCTTTGTCTCTGACTGAGTTTGCATTACTGCTTATTTTGACCTCTGCTGGCTCTGAATAGGTCATTTTCAACGTTCAATTCAGAATGTGATAAAACCAGTTCCAGCCACTAAAAAGCACTTTCTTTTTGTTTTAGACAACATTTCATGCACTGTTAAACATGTTAAAGCAAGTTGCAAGTGAAAATCTTTGTCTCTGACTGAGTTTGCATTACTGCTTATTTTGACCTCTGCTGGCTCTGAAAAGCTCATTTTCAACGTTCAATTCAGAATGTGATAAAACCAGTTCCAGCCACTAAAAAGCATTTTCTTTTTGTTTTAGACAACATTTCATGCACTTTTAAACATGTTAAAGCAAGTTGCAAGTGAAAATCTTTGTCTCTGACTGAGTTTGCATTACTGCTTATTTTGACCTCTGCTGGCTCTGAAAAGCTCATTTTCAACGTCCAAAACAGAATGTTATAAAACCAGATCCAGCTTCTAAAATGCATCATTCTTTTTATTTTAGACAACATTTCATGCACTGTTAAACATGTTAAAGCAAGTTGCAAGTAAAAATCTATGTCTCTGACTGAGTTTGCATTACTGCTTATTTTGACCTCTGCTGGCTCTGAAAAGCTCATTTTCAACGTTCAATTCAGAATGTGATAAAACCAGTTCCAGCCACTAAAAAGCATTTTCTTTTTGTTTTAGACAACATTTCATGCACTGTTAAACATGTTAAAGCAAGTTGCAAGTGAAAATCTTTGTCTCTGACTGAGTTTGCATTACTGCTTATTTTGACCTCTGCTGGCTCTGAAAAGCTCATTTTCAACGTTCAATTCAGAATGTTATAAAACCAGATCCAGCTTCTAAAATGCATCATTCTTTTTGTTTTAGACAACATTTCATGCACTGTTAAACATGTGAAAGCAAGTTGCAAGTGAAAATCTATGTCTATGACTGAGTTTTCATTACTGCTTATTTTGACCTCTGCTGGCTCTGAATAGCTCATTTTCAACGTTCAATTCAGAATGTGATAAAACCAGTTCCAGCCACTAAAAAGCACTTTCTTTTTGTTTTAGACAACATTTCATGCACTGTTAAACATGTTAAAGCAAGTTGCAAGTGAAAATCTTTGTCTCTGACTGAGTTTGCATTACTGCTTATTTTGACCTCTGCTGGCTCTGAAAAGCTCATTTTCAACGTTCAATTCAGAATGTGATAAAACCAGTTCCAGCCACTAAAAAGCATTTTCTTTTTGTTTTAGACAACATTTCATGCACTTTTAAACATGTTAAAGCAAGTTGCAAATGAAAATCTTTGTCTCTGACTGAGTTTGCATTACTGCTTATTTTGACCTCTGCTGGCTCTGAAAAGCTCATTTTCAACGTCCAAAACAGAATGTTATAAAACCAGATCCAGCTTCTAAAATGCATCATTCTTTTTGTTTTAGACAACATTTCATGCACTGTTAAACATGTTAAAGCAAGTTGCAAGTGAAAATCTTTGTCTCTGACTGAGTTTGCATTACTGCTTATTTTGACCTCTGCTGGCTCTGAAAAGCTCATTTTCAACGTTCAATTCAGAATGTGATAAAACCAATTCCAGCCATTAAAAAGCATTTTCTTTTTGTTTTAGACAACATTTCATGCACTGTTAAACATGTTAAAGCAAGTTGCAAGTGAAAATCTTTTTCTCTGACTGAGTTTGCATTACTGCTTATTTTGACCTCTGCTGGCTCTGAAAAGCTCATTTTCAACGTCTAATACAGAATGTTATAAAACCAGATCCAGCTTCTAAAATGCATCATTCTTTTTGTTTTAGACAACATTTCATGCACTGTTAAACATGTGAAAGCAAGTTACAAGTGAAAATCTATGTCTCTGACTGAGTTTGCATTACTGCTTATTTTGACCTCTGCTGGCTCTGAAAAGCTCATTTTCAACGTTCAATTCAGAATGTGATAAAACCAGTTCCAGCCACTAAAAAGCATTTTCTTTTTGTTTTAGACAACATTTCATGCACTGTTAAACATGTTAAAGCAAGATGCAAGTGAAAATCTTTGTCTCTGACTGAGTTTGCATTACTGCTTATTTTGACC
Organism: Danio rerio; assembly: GCF_052040795.2. Lineage (NCBI taxonomy): Eukaryota > Metazoa > Chordata > Actinopteri > Cypriniformes > Danionidae > Danio > Danio rerio. The sequence goes on from NC_141041.1 coordinate 37,787,643, forward strand.
TCTGCTGGCTCTGAATAGGTCATTTTCAACGTTCAATTCAGAATGTGATAAAACCAGTTCCAGCCACTAAAAAGCACTTTCTTTTTGTTTTAGACAACATTTCATGCACTGTTAAACATGTTAAAGCAAGTTGCAAGTAAAAATCTTTGTCTCTGACTGAGTTTGCATTACTGCTTATTTTGACCTCTGCTGGCTCTGAAAAGCTCATTTTCAACGTTCAATTCAGAATGTGATAAAACCAGTTCCAGCCACTAAAAAGCATTTTCTTTTTGTTTTAGACAACATTTCATGCACTTTTAAACATGTTAAAGCAAGTTGCAAGTGAAAATCTTTGTCTCTGACTGAGTTTGCATTACTGCTTATTTTGACCTCTGCTGGCTCTGAAAAGCTCATTTTCAACGTCCAAAACAGAATGTTATAAAACCAGATCCAGCTTCTAAAATGCATCATTCTTTTTGTTTTAGACAACATTTCATGCACTGTTAAACATGTTAAAGCAAGTTGCAAGTGAAAATCTATGTCTCTGACTGAGTTTGCATTACTGCTTATTTTGACCTCTGCTGGCTCTGAAAAGCTCATTTTCAACGTTCAATTCAGAATGTGATAAAACCAGTTCCAGCCACTAAAAAGCATTTTCTTTTTGTTTTAGACAACATTTCATGCACTTTTAAACATGTTAAAGCAAGTTGCAAGTGAAAATCTTTGTCTCTGACTGAGTTTGCATTACTGCTTATTTTGACCTCTGCTGGCTCTGAAAAGCTCATTTTCAACGTCCAAAACAGAATGTTATAAAACCAGATCCAGCTTCTAAAATGCATCATTCTTTTTATTTTAGACAACATTTCATGCACTGTTAAACATGTTAAAGCAAGTTGCAAGTAAAAATCTATGTCTCTGACTGAGTTTGCATTACTGCTTATTTTGACCTCTGCTGGCTCTGAAAAGCTCATTTTCAACGTTCAATTCAGAATGTGATAAAACCAGTTCCAGCCACTAAAAAGCATTTTCTTTTTGTTTTAGACAACATTTCATGCACTGTTAAACATGTTAAAGCAAGTTGCAAGTGAAAATCTTTGTCTCTGACTGAGTTTGCATTACTGCTTATTTTGACCTCTGCTGGCTCTGAAAAGCTCATTTTCAACGTTCAATTCAGAATGTTATAAAACCAGATCCAGCTTCTAAAATGCATCATTCTTTTTGTTTTAGACAACATTTCATGCACTGTTAAACATGTGAAAGCAAGTTGCAAGTGAAAATCTATGTCTATGACTGAGTTTTCATTACTGCTTATTTTGACCTCTGCTGGCTCTGAATAGCTCATTTTCAACGTTCAATTCAGAATGTGATAAAACCAGTTCCAGCCACTAAAAAGCACTTTCTTTTTGTTTTAGACAACATTTCATGCACTGTTAAACATGTTAAAGCAAGTTGCAAGTGAAAATCTTTGTCTCTGACTGAGTTTGCATTACTGCTTATTTTGACCTCTGCTGGCTCTGAAAAGCTCATTTTCAACGTTCAATTCAGAATGTGATAAAACCAGTTCCAGCCACTAAAAAGCATTTTCTTTTTGTTTTAGACAACATTTCATGCACTTTTAAACATGTTAAAGCAAGTTGCAAATGAAAATCTTTGTCTCTGACTGAGTTTGCATTACTGCTTATTTTGACCTCTGCTGGCTCTGAAAAGCTCATTTTCAACGTCCAAAACAGAATGTTATAAAACCAGATCCAGCTTCTAAAATGCATCATTCTTTTTGTTTTAGACAACATTTCATGCACTGTTAAACATGTTAAAGCAAGTTGCAAGTGAAAATCTTTGTCTCTGACTGAGTTTGCATTACTGCTTATTTTGACCTCTGCTGGCTCTGAAAAGCTCATTTTCAACGTTCAATTCAGAATGTGATAAAACCAATTCCAGCCATTAAAAAGCATTTTCTTTTTGTTTTAGACAACATTTCATGCACTGTTAAACATGTTAAAGCAAGTTGCAAGTGAAAATCTTTTTCTCTGACTGAGTTTGCATTACTGCTTATTTTGACCTCTGCTGGCTCTGAAAAGCTCATTTTCAACGTCTAATACAGAATGTTATAAAACCAGATCCAGCTTCTAAAATGCATCATTCTTTTTGTTTTAGACAACATTTCATGCACTGTTAAACATGTGAAAGCAAGTTACAAGTGAAAATCTATGTCTCTGACTGAGTTTGCATTACTGCTTATTTTGACCTCTGCTGGCTCTGAAAAGCTCATTTTCAACGTTCAATTCAGAATGTGATAAAACCAGTTCCAGCCACTAAAAAGCATTTTCTTTTTGTTTTAGACAACATTTCATGCACTGTTAAACATGTTAAAGCAAGATGCAAGTGAAAATCTTTGTCTCTGACTGAGTTTGCATTACTGCTTATTTTGACCTCTGCTGGCTCTGAATAGGTCATTTTCAACGTTCAATTCAGAATGTGATAAAACCAGTTCCAGCCACTAAAAAGCACTTTCTTTTTGTTTTAGACAACATTTCATGCACTGTTAAACATGTTAAAGCAAGTTGCAAGTAAAAATCTTTGTCTCTGACTGAGTTTGCATTACTGCTTATTTTGACCTCTGCTGGCTCTGAAAAGCTCATTTTCAACGTTCAATTCAGAATGTGATAAAACCAGTTCCAGCCACTAAAAAGCATTTTCTTTTTGTTTTAGACAACATTTCATGCACTTTTAAACATGTTAAAGCAAGTTGCAAGTGAAAATCTTTGTCTCTGACTGAGTTTGCATTACTGCTTATTTTGACCTCTGCTGGCTCTGAAAAGCTCATTTTCAACGTCCAAAACAGAATGTTATAAAACCAGATCCAGCTTCTAAAATGCATCATTCTTTTTGTTTTAGACAACATTTCATGCACTGTTAAACATGTTAAAGCAAGTTGCAAGTGAAAATCTATGTCTCTGACTGAGTTTGCATTACTGCTTATTTTGACCTCTGCTGGCTCTGAAAAGCTCATTTTCAACGTTCAATTCAGAATGTGATAAAACCAGTTCCAGCCACTAAAAAGCATTTTCTTTTTGTTTTAGACAACATTTCATGCACTGTTAAACATGTTAAAGCAAGATGCAAGTGAAAATCTTTGTCTCTGACTGAGTTTGCATTACTGCTTATTTTGACCTCTGCTGGCTCTGAAAAGCTCATTTTCAACGTTCAATTCAGAATGTTATAAAACCAGATCCAGCTTCTAAAATGCATCATTCTTTTTGTTTTAGACAACATTTCATGCACTGTTAAACATGTGAAAGCAAGTTGCAAGTGAAAATCTATGTCTATGACTGAGTTTTCATTACTGCTTATTTTGACCTCTGCTGGCTCTGAAAAGCTCATTTTCAACGTTCAATTCAGAATGTGATAAAACCAGTTCCAGCCACTAAAAAGCACTTTCTTTTTGTTTTAGACAACATTTCATGCACTGTTAAACATGTTAAAGCAAGTTGCAAGTGAAAATCTTTGTCTCTGACTGAGTTTGCATTACTGCTTATTTTGACCTCTGCTGGCTCTGAAAAGCTCATTTTCAACGTTCAATTCAGAATGTGATAAAACCAGTTCCAGCCACTAAAAAGCATTTTCTTTTTGTTTTAGACAACATTTCATGCACTTTTAAACATGTTAAAGCAAGTTGCAAATGAAAATCTTTGTCTCTGACTGAGTTTGCATTACTGCTTATTTTGACCTCTGCTGGCTCTGAAAAGCTCATTTTCAACGTTCAATTCAGAATGTGATAAAACCAGTTCCAGCCACTAAAAAGCATTTTCTTTTTGTTTTAGACAACATTTCATGCACTGTTAAACATGTTAAAGCAAGTTGCAAGTGAAAATCTATGTCTATGACTGAGTTTTCATTACTGCTTATTTTGACCTCTGCTGGCTCTGAAAAGCTCATTTTCAACGTTCAATTCAGAATGTTATAAAACCAGATCCAGCTTCTAAAATGCATCATTCTTTTTGTTTTAGACAACATTTCATGCACTGTTAAACATGTGAAAGCAAGTTGCAAGTGAAAATCTATGTCTATGACTGAGTTTTCATTACTGCTTATTTTGACCTCTGCTGGCTCTGAATAGCTCATTTTCAACGTTCAATTCAGAATGTGATAAAACCAGTTCCAGCCACTAAAAAGCACTTTCTTTTTGTTTTAGACAACATTTCATGCACTGTTAAACATGTTAAAGCAAGTTGCAAGTGAAAATCTTTGTCTCTGACTGAGTTTGCATTACTGCTTATTTTGACCTCTGCTGGCTCTGAAAAGCTCATTTTCAACGTTCAATTCAGAATGTGATAAAACCAGTTCCAGCCACTAAAAAGCATTTTCTTTTTGTTTTAGACAACATTTCATGCACTTTTAAACATGTTAAAGCAAGTTGCAAATGAAAATCTTTGTCTCTGACTGAGTTTGCATTACTGCTTATTTTGACCTCTGCTGGCTCTGAAAAGCTCATTTTCAACGTTCAATTCAGAATGTGATAAAACCAGTTCCAGCCACTAAAAAGCATTTTCTTTTTGTTTTAGACAACATTTCATGCACTGTTAAACATGTTAAAGCAAGTTGCAAGTGAAAATCTATGTCTATGACTTAGTTTTCATTACTGCTTATTTTGACCTCTGCTGGCTCTGAAAAGCTCATTTTCAACGTCCAAAACAGAATGTTATAAAACCAGATCCAGCTTCTAAAATGCATCATTCTTTTTGTTTTAGACAACATTTCATGCACTGTTAAACATGTTAAAGCAAGTTGCAAGTGAAAATCTATGTCTCTGACTGAGTTTGCATTACTGCTTATTTTGACCTCTGCTGGCTCTGAAAAGCTCATTTTCAACGTTCAATTCAGAATGTGATAAAACCAGTTCCAGCCACTAAAAAGCATTTTCTTTTTGTTTTAGACAACATTTCATGCACTGTTAAACATGTTAAAGCAAGATGCAAGTGAAAATCTTTGTCTCTGACTGAGTTTGCATTACTGCTTATTTTGACCTCTGCTGGCTCTGAAAAGCTCATTTTCAACGTTCAATTCAGAATGTTATAAAACCAGATCCAGCTTCTAAAATGCATCATTCTTTTTGTTTTAGACAACATTTCATGCACTGTTAAACATGTGAAAGCAAGTTGCAAGTGAAAATCTATGTCTATGACTGAGTTTTCATTACTGCTTATTTTGACCTCTGCTGGCTCTGAATAGCTCATTTTCAACGTTCAATTCAGAATGTGATAAAACCAGTTCCAGCCACTAAAAAGCACTTTCTTTTTGTTTTAGACAACATTTCATGCACTGTTAAACATGTTAAAGCAAGTTGCAAGTGAAAATCTTTGTCTCTGACTGAGTTTGCATTACTGCTTATTTTGACCTCTGCTGGCTCTGAAAAGCTCATTTTCAACGTTCAATTCAGAATGTGATAAAACCAGTTCCAGCCATTAAAAAGCATTTTCTTTTTGTTTTAGACAACATTTCATGCACTGTTAAACATGTTAAAGCAAGTTGCAAGTGAAAATCTTTGTCTCTGACTGAGTTTGCATTACTGCTTATTTTGACCTCTGCTGGCTCTGAAAAGCTCATTTTCAACGTCCAATACAGAATGTTATAAAACCAGATCCAGCTTCTAAAATGCATCATTCTTTTTGTTTTAGACAACATTTCATGCACTGTTAAACATGTTAAAGCAAGTTGCAAGTGAAAATCTTTTTCTCTGACTGAGTTTGCATTACTGCTTATTTTGACCTCTGCTGGCTCTGAAAAGCTCATTTTCAACGTCCAATACAGAATGTTATAAAACCAGATCCAGCTTCTAAAATGCATCATTCTTTTTGTTTTAGACAACATTTCATGCACTGTTAAACATGTTAAAGCAAGTTGCAAGTGAAAATCTTTGTCTCTGACTGAGTTTGCATTACTGCTTATTTTGACCTCTGCTGGCTCTGAAAAGCTCATTTTCAACGTTCAATTCAGAATGTGATAAAACCAGTTCCAGCCACTAAAAAGCATTTTCTTTTTGTTTTAGACAACATTTCATGCACTGTTAAACATGTTAAAGCAAGATGCAAGTGAAAATCTTTGTCTCTGACTGAGTTTGCATTACTGCTTATTTTGACCTCTGCTGGCTCTGAATAGGTCATTTTCAACGTTCAATTCAGAATGTGATAAAACCAGTTCCAGCCACTAAAAAGCACTTTCTTTTTGTTTTAGACAACATTTCATGCACTGTTAAACATGTTAAAGCAAGTTGCAAGTAAAAATCTTTGTCTCTGACTGAGTTTGCATTACTGCTTATTTTGACCTCTGCTGGCTCTGAAAAGCTCATTTTCAACGTTCAATTCAGAATGTGATAAAACCAGTTCCAGCCACTAAAAAGCATTTTCTTTTTGTTTTAGACAACATTTCATGCACTTTTAAACATGTTAAAGCAAGTTGCAAGTGAAAATCTTTGTCTCTGACTGAGTTTGCATTACTGCTTATTTTGACCTCTGCTGGCTCTGAAAAGCTCATTTTCAACGTCCAAAACAGAATGTTATAAAACCAGATCCAGCTTCTAAAATGCATCATTCTTTTTGTTTTAGACAACATTTCATGCACTGTTAAACATGTTAAAGCAAGTTGCAAGTGAAAATCTATGTCTCTGACTGAGTTTGCATTACTGCTTATTTTGACCTCTGCTGGCTCTGAAAAGCTCATTTTCAACGTTCAATTCAGAATGTGATAAAACCAGTTCCAGCCACTAAAAAGCATTTTCTTTTTGTTTTAGACAACATTTCATGCACTGTTAAACATGTTAAAGCAAGATGCAAGTGAAAATCTTTGTCTCTGACTGAGTTTGCATTACTGCTTATTTTGACCTCTGCTGGCTCTGAAAAGCTCATTTTCAACGTTCAATTCAGAATGTTATAAAACCAGATCCAGCTTCTAAAATGCATCATTCTTTTTGTTTTAGACAACATTTCATGCACTGTTAAACATGTGAAAGCAAGTTGCAAGTGAAAATCTATGTCTATGACTGAGTTTTCATTACTGCTTATTTTGACCTCTGCTGGCTCTGAAAAGCTCATTTTCAACGTTCAATTCAGAATGTGATAAAACCAGTTCCAGCCACTAAAAAGCATTTTCTTTTTGTTTTAGACAACATTTCATGCACTGTTAAACATGTTAAAGCAAGTTGCAAGTGAAAATCTTTGTCTCTGACTGAGTTTGCATTACTGCTTATTTTGACCTCTGCTGGCTCTGAAAAGCTCATTTTCAACGTTCAATTCAGAATGTGATAAAACCAGTTCCAGCCACTAAAAAGCATTTTCTTTTTGTTTTAGACAACATTTCATGCACTGTTAAATATGTTTAAGAAAGTTGCAAGTGAAAATCTATGTCTCTGACTGAGTTTGCATTACTGCTTATTTTGACCTCTGCTGGCTCTGAAAAGCTCATTTTCAACGTTCAATTCAGAATGTGATAAAAACAGTTCCAGCCACTAAAAAGCATTTTCTTTTTGTTTTAGACAACATTTCATGCACTGTTAAACATGTTAAAGCAAGTTGCAAGTGAAAATCTTTGTCTCTGACTGAGTTTGCATTACTGCATATTTTGACCTCTGCTGGCTCTGAAAAGCTCATTTTCAACGTTCAATTCAGAATGTGATAAAACCAGTTCCAGCCACTAAAAAGCATTTTCTTTTTGTTTTAGACAACATTTCATGCACTGTTAAACATGCTAAAGCAAGTTGCAAGTGAAAATCTATGTCTATGACTGAGTTTGCATTACTGCTTATTGTGACCTCTGCTGGCTCTGAAAAGCTCATTTTTAACGTTCAATTCAGAATGTGATAAAACCAGTTCCAGCCACTAAAAAGCATTTTCTTTTTGTTTTAGACAACATTTCATGCACTGTTAAATATGTTTAAGAAAGTTGCAAGTGAAAATCTATGTCTCTGACTGAGTTTGCATTACTGCTTATTTTGACCTCTGCTGGCTCTGAAAAGCTCATTTTCAACGTTCAATTCAGAATGTGATAAAACCAGTTCCAGCCACTAAAAAGCATTTTTTTTTTTGTTTTAGACAACATTTCATGCACTGTTAAACATGTTAAAGCAAGTTGCAAGTGAAAATCTATGTCTATGACTGAGTTTTCATTACTGCTTATTTTGACCTCTGCTGGCTCTGAAAAGCTCATTTTCAACGTTCAATTCAGAATGTGATAAAACCAGTTCCAGCCACTAAAAAGCATTTTCTTTTTGTTTTAGACAACATTTCATGCACTGTTAAACATGTTAAAGCAAGTTGCAAGTGAAAATCTTTGTCTCTGACTGAGTTTGCATTACTGCTTATTTTGACCTCTGCTGGCTCTGAAAAGCTCATTTTCAACGTCCAATACAGAATGTTATAAAACCAGATCCAGCTTTTAAAATGCATCATTCTTTTTGTTTTAGACAACATTTCATGCACTGTTAAACATGTTAAAGCAAGTTGCAAGTGAAAATCTTTGTCTCTGACTGAGTTTGCATTACTGCTTATTTTGACCTCTGCTGGCTCTGAAAAGCTCATTTTCAACGTTCAATTCAGAATGTGATAAAACCAGTTCCAGCCATTAAAAAGCATTTTCTTTTTGTTTTAGACAACATTTCATGCACTGTTAAACATGTTAAAGCAAGTTGCAAGTGAAAATCTTTGTCTCTGACTGAGTTTGCATTACTGCTTATTTTGACCTCTGCTGGCTCTGAAAAGCTCATTTTCAACGTCCAATACAGAATGTTATAAAACCAGATCCAGCTTCTAAAATGCATCATTCTTTTTGTTTTAGACAACATTTCATGCACTGTTAAACATGTTAAAGCAAGTTGCAAGTGAAAATCTTTTTCTCTGACTGAGTTTGCATTACTGCTTATTTTGACCTCTGCTGGCTCTGAAAAGCTCATTTTCAACGTCCAATACAGAATGTTATAAAACCAGATCCAGCTTCTAAAATGCATCATTCTTTTTGTTTTAGACAACATTTCATGCACTGTTAAACATGTTAAAGCAAGTTGCAAGTGAAAATCTTTGTCTCTGACTGAGTTTGCATTACTGCTTATTTTGACCTCTGCTGGCTCTGAAAAGCTCATTTTCAACGTTCAATTCAGAACGTGATAAAACCAGTTCCAGCCACTAAAAAGCATTTTCTTTTTGTTTTAGACAACATTTCATGCACTGTTAAACATGTTAAAGCAAGTTACAAGTGAAAATCTTTGTCTCTGACTGAGTTTGCATTACTGCTTATTTTGACCTCTGCTGGCTCTGAATAGGTCATTTTCAACGTTCAATTCAGAATGTGATAAAACCAGTTCCAGCCACTAAAAAGCACTTTCTTTTTGTTTTAGACAACATTTCATGCACTGTTAAACATGTTAAAGCAAGTTGCAAGTAAAAATCTTTGTCTCTGACTGAGTTTGCATTACTGCTTATTTTGACCTCTGCTGGCTCTGAAAAGCTCATTTTCAACGTTCAATTCAGAATGTGATAAAACCAGTTCCAGCCACTAAAAAGCATTTTCTTTTTGTTTTAGACAACATTTCATGCACTTTTAAACATGTTAAAGCAAGTTGCAAGTGAAAATCTTTGTCTCTGACTGAGTTTGCATTACTGCTTATTTTGACCTCTGCTGGCTCTGAAAATCTCATTTTCAACGTCCAAAACAGAATGTTATAAAACCAGATCCAGCTTCTAAAATGCATCATTCTTTTTGTTTTAGACAACATTTCATGCACTGTTAAACATGTTAAAGCAAGTTGCAAGTGAAAATCTATGTCTATGACTGAGTTTTCATTACTGCTTATTTTGACCTCTGCTGGCTCTGAAAAGCTCATTTTCAACGTTCAATTCAGAATGTGATAAAACCAGTTCCAGCCACTAAAAAGCATTTTCTTTTTGTTTTAGACAACATTTCATGCACTGTTAAACATGTTAAAGCAAGTTGCAAGTGAAAATCTTTGTCTCTGACTGAGTTTGCATTACTGCTTATTTTGACCTCTGCTGGCTCTGAAAAGCTCATTTTCAACGTTCAATTCAGAATGTGATAAAACCAGTTCCAGCCACTAAAAAGCATTTTCTTTTTGTTTTAGACAACATTTCATGCACTGTTAAATATGTTTAAGAAAGTTGCAAGTGAAAGTCTATGTCTCTGACTGAGTTTGCATTACTGCTTATTTTGACCTCTGCTGGCTCTGAAAAGCTCATTTTCAACGTTCAATTCAGAATGTGATAAAAACAGTTCCAGCCACTAAAAAGCATTTTCTTTTTGTTTTAGACAACATTTCATGCACTGTTAAACATGTTAAAGCAAGTTGCAAGTGAAAATCTTTGTCTCTGACTGAGTTTGCATTACTGCTTATTTTGACCTCTGCTGGCTCTGAAAAGCTCATTTTCAACGTTCAATTCAGAATGTGATAAAACCAGTTCCAGCCACTAAAAAGCATTTTCTTTTTGTTTTAGACAACATTTCATGCACTGTTAAACATGTTAAAGCAAGTTGCAAGTGAAAATCTATGTCTATGACTGAGTTTGCATTACTGCTTATTGTGACCTCTGCTGGCTCTGAAAAGCTCATTTTTAACGTTCAATTCAGAATGTGATAAAACCAGTTCCAGCCACTAAAAAGCATTTTCTTTTTGTTTTAGACAACATTTCATGCACTGTTAAATATGTTTAAGAAAGTTGCAAGTGAAAATCTATGTCTCTGACTGAGTTTGCATTACTGCTTATTTTGACCTCTGCTGGCTCTGAAAAGCTCTTTTCAACGTTCAATTCAGAATGTGATAAAACCAGTTCCAGCCACTAAAAAGCATTTTCTTTTTGTTTTAGACAACATTTCATGCACTGTTTAACATGTTAAAGCAAGTTGCAAGTGAAAATCTTTGTCTCTGACTGAGTTTGCATTACTGCTTATTTTGACCTCTGCTGGCTCTGAAAAGCTCATTTTCAACGTTCAATTCAGAATGTGATAAAACCAGTTCCAGCCATTAAAAAGCATTTTCTTTTTGTTTTAGACAACATTTCATGCACTGTTAAACATGTTAAAGCAAGTTGCAAGTGAAAATCTTTTTCTCTGACTGAGTTTGCATTACTGCTTATTTTGACCTCTGCTGGCTCTGAAAAGCTCATTTTCAACGTCCAATACAGAATGTTATAAAACCAGATCCAGCTTCTAAAATGCATCATTCTTTTTGTTTTAGACAACATTTCATGCACTGTTAAACATGTTAAAGCAAGTTGCAAGTGAAAATCTTTTTCTCTGACTGAGTTTGCATTACTGCTTATTTTGACCTCTGCTGGCTCTGAAAAGCTCATTTTCAACGTCCAATACAGAATGTTATAAAACCAGATCCAGCTTCTAAAATGCATCATTCTTTTTGTTTTAGACAACATTTCATGCACTGTTAAACATGTTAAAGCAAGTTGCAAGTGAAAATCTTTGTCTCTGACTGAGTTTGCATTACTGCTTATTTTGACCTCTGCTGGCTCTGAAAAGCTCATTTTCAACGTTCAATTCAGAATGTGATAAAACCAGTTCCAGCCACTAAAAAGCATTTTCTTTTTGTTTTAGACAACATTTCATGCACTGTTAAACATGTTAAAGCAAGATGCAAGTGAAAATCTTTGTCTCTGACTGAGTTTGCATTACTGCTTATTTTGAGCTCTGCTGGCTCTGAATAGGTCATTTTCAACGTTCAATTCAGAATGTGATAAAACCAGTTCCAGCCACTAAAAAGCACTTTCTTTTTGTTTTAGACAACATTTCATGCACTGTTAAACATGTTAAAGCAAGTTGCAAGTGAAAATCTTTGTCTCTGACTGAGTGTGCATTACTGCTTATTTTGACCTCTGCTGGCTCTGAAAAGCTCATTTTCAACGTTCAATTCAGAATGTGATAAAACCAGTTCCAGCCACTAAAAAGCATTTTCTTTTTGTTTTAGACAACATTTCATGCACTTTTAAACATGTTAAAGCAAGTTGCAAGTGAAAATCTTTGTCTCTGACTGAGTTTGCATTACTGCTTATTTTGACCTCTGCTGGCTCTGAAAAGCTCATTTTCAACGTCCAAAACAGAATGTTATAAAACCAGATCCAGCTTCTAAAATGCATCATTCTTTTTGTTTTAGACAACATTTCATGCACTGTTAAACATGTTAAAGCAAGTTGCAAGTAAAAATCTATGTCTCTGACTGAGTTTGCATTACTGCTTATTTTGACCTCTGCTGGCTCTGAAAAGCTCATTTTCAACGTTCAATTCAGAATGTGATAAAACCAGTTCCAGCCACTAAAAAGCATTTTCTTTTTGTTTTAGACAACATTTCATGCACTGTTAAACATGTTAAAGCAAGTTGCAAGTGAAAATCTTTGTCTCTGACTGAGTTTGCATTACTGCTTATTTTGACCTCTGCTGGCTCTGAAAAGCTCATTTTCAACGTTCAATTCAGAATGTTATAAAACCAGATCCAGCTTCTAAAATGCATCATTCTTTTTGTTTTAGACAACATTTCATGCACTGTTAAACATGTGAAAGCAAGTTGCAAGTGAAAATCTATGTCTATGACTGAGTTTTCATTACTGCTTATTTTGACCTCTGCTGGCTCTGAATAGGTCATTTTCAACGTTCAATTCAGAATGTGATAAAACCAGTTCCAGCCACTAAAAAGCACTTTCTTTTTGTTTTAGACAACATTTCATGCACTGTTAAACATGTTAAAGCAAGTTGCAAGTGAAAATCTTTGTCTCTGACTGAGTTTGCATTACTGCTTATTTTGACCTCTGCTGGCTCTGAAAAGCTCATTTTCAACGTTCAATTCAGAATGTGATAAAACCAGTTCCAGCCACTAAAAAGCATTTTCTTTTTGTTTTAGACAACATTTCATGCACTTTTAAACATGTTAAAGCAAGTTGCAAATGAAAATCTTTGTCTCTGACTGAGTTTGCATTACTGCTTATTTTGACCTCTGCTGGCTCTGAAAAGCTCATTTTCAACGTCCAAAACAGAATGTTATAAAACCAGATCCAGCTTCTAAAATGCATCATTCTTTTTGTTTTAGACAACATTTCATGCACTGTTAAACATGTTAAAGCAAGTTGCAAGTGAAAATCTTTGTCTCTGACTGAGTTTGCATTACTGCTTATTTTGACCTCTGCTGGCTCTGAAAAGCTCATTTTCAACGTTCAATTCAGAATGTGATAAAACCAGTTCCAGCCACTAAAAAGCATTTTCTTTTTGTTTTAGACAACATTTCATGCACTGTTAAACATGTTAAAGCAAGTTGCAAGTGAAAATCTTTTTCTCTGACTGAGTTTGCATTACTGCTTATTTTGACCTCTGCTGGCTCTGAAAAGCTCATTTTCAACGTCTAATACAGAATGTTATAAAACCAGATCCAGCTTCTAAAATGCATCATTCTTTTTGTTTTAGACAACATTTCATGCACTGTTAAACATGTGAAAGCAAGTTACAAGTGAAAATCTATGTCTCTGACTGAGTTTGCATTACTGCTTATTTTGACCTCTGCTGGCTCTGAAAAGCTCATTTTCAACGTTCAATTCAGAATGTGATAAAACCAGTTCCAGCCACTAAAAAGCATTTTCTTTTTGTTTTAGACAACATTTCATGCACTGTTAAACATGTTAAAGCAAGTTGCAAATGAAAATCTTTGTCTCTGACTGAGTTTGCATTACTGCTTATTTTGACCTCTGCTGGCTCTGAAAAGCTCATTTTCAACGTTCAATTCAGAATGTGATAAAACCAGTTCCAGCCACTAAAAAGCATTTTCTTTTTGTTTTAGACAACATTTCATGCACTTTTAAACATGTTAAAGCAAGTTGCAAATGAAAATCTTTGTCTCTGACTGAGTTTGCATTACTGCTTATTTTGACCTCTGCTGGCTCTGAAAAGCTCATTTTCAACGTTCAATTCAGAATGTGATAAAACCAGTTCCAGCCACTAAAAAGCATTTTCTTTTTGTTTTAGACAACATTTCATGCACTGTTAAACATGTTAAAGCAAGTTGCAAGTGAAAATCTATGTCTATGACTTAGTTTTCATTACTGCTTATTTTGACCTCTGCTGGCTCTGAAAAGCTCATTTTCAACGTCCAAAACAGAATGTTATAAAACCAGATCCAGCTTCTAAAATGCATCATTCTTTTTGTTTTAGACAACATTTCATGCACTGTTAAACATGTTAAAGCAAGTTGCAAGTGAAAATCTATGTCTCTGACTGAGTTTGCATTACTGCTTATTTTGACCTCTGCTGGCTCTGAAAAGCTCATTTTCAACGTTCAATTCAGAATGTGATAAAACCAGTTCCAGCCACTAAAAAGCATTTTCTTTTTGTTTTAGACAACATTTCATGCACTGTTAAACATGTTAAAGCAAGATGCAAGTGAAAATCTTTGTCTCTGACTGAGTTTGCATTACTGCTTATTTTGACCTCTGCTGGCTCTGAAAAGCTCATTTTCAACGTTCAATTCAGAATGTTATAAAACCAGATCCAGCTTCTAAAATGCATCATTCTTTTTGTTTTAGACAACATTTCATGCACTGTTAAACATGTGAAAGCAAGTTGCAAGTGAAAATCTATGTCTATGACTGAGTTTTCATTACTGCTTATTTTGACCTCTGCTGGCTCTGAAAAGCTCATTTTCAACGTTCAATTCAGAATGTGATAAAACCAGTTCCAGCCACTAAAAAGCACTTTCTTTTTGTTTTAGACAACATTTCATGCACTGTTAAACATGTTAAAGCAAGTTGCAAGTGAAAATCTTTGTCTCTGACTGAGTTTGCATTACTGCTTATTTTGACCTCTGCTGGCTCTGAAAAGCTCATTTTCAACGTTCAATTCAGAATGTGATAAAACCAGTTCCAGCCACTAAAAAGCATTTTCTTTTTGTTTTAGACAACATTTCATGCACTTTTAAACATGTTAAAGCAAGTTGCAAATGAAAATCTTTGTCTCTGACTGAGTTTGCATTACTGCTTATTTTGACCTCTGCTGGCTCTGAAAAGCTCATTTTCAACGTCCAAAACAGAATGTTATAAAACCAGATCCAGCTTCTAAAATGCATCATTCTTTTTGTTTTAGACAACATTTCATGCACTGTTAAACATGTTAAAGCAAGTTGCAAGTGAAAATCTTTGTCTCTGACTGAGTTTGCATTACTGCTTATTTTGACCTCTGCTGGCTCTGAAAAGCTCATTTTCAACGTCCAATACAGAATGTTATAAAACCAGATCCAGCTTTTAAAATGCATCATTCTTTTTGTTTTAGACAACATTTCATGCACTGTTAAACATGTGAAAGCAAGTTGCAAGTGAAAATCTATGTCTATGACTGAGTTTTCATTACTGCTTATTTTGACCTCTGCTGGCTCTGAAAAGCTCATTTTCAACGTTCAATTCAGAATGTGATAAAACCAGTTCCAGCCACTAAAAAGCATTTTCTTTTTGTTTTAGACAACATTTCATGCACTGTTAAATATGTTTAAGAAAGTTGCAAGTGAAAATCTATGTCTCTGACTGAGTTTGCATTACTGCTTATTTTGACCTCTGCTGGCTCTGAAAAGCTCATTTTCAACATTCAATTCAGAATGTGATAAAACCAGTTCCAGCCACTAAAAAGCATTTTCTTTTTGTTTTAGACAACATTTCATGCACTGTTAAACATGTTAAAGCAAGTTGCAAGTGAAAATCTATGTCTATGACTGAGTTTTCATTACTGCTTATTTTGACCTCTGCTGGCTCTGAAAAGCTCATTTTCAACGTTCAATTCAGAATGTGATAAAACCAGTTCCAGCCACTAAAAAGCATTTTCTTTTTGTTTTAGACAACATTTCATGCACTGTTAAACATGTTAAAGCAAGTTGCAAGTGAAAATCTTTGTCTCTGACTGAGTTTGCATTACTGCTTATTTTGACCTCTGCTGGCTCTGAAAAGCTCATTTTCAACGTTCAATTCAGAATGTGATAAAACCAGTTCCAGCCACTAAAAAGCATTTTCTTTTTGTTTTAGACAACATTTCATGCACTTTTAAACATGTTAAAGCAAGTTGCAAATGAAAATCTTTGTCTCTGACTGAGTTTGCATTACTGCTTATTTTGACCTCTGCTGGCTCTGAAAAGCTCATTTTCAACGTCCAAAACAGAATGTTATAAAACCAGATCCAGCTTCTAAAATGCATCATTCTTTTTGTTTTAGACAACATTTCATGCACTGTTAAACATGTTAAAGCAAGTTGCAAGTGAAAATCTTTGTCTCTGACTGAGTTTGCATTACTGCTTATTTTGACCTCTGCTGGCTCTGAAAAGCTCATTTTCAACGTTCAATTCAGAATGTGATAAAACCAGTTCCAGCCACTAAAAAGCATTTTCTTTTTGTTTTAGACAACATTTCATGCACTTTTAAACATGTTAAAGCAAGTTGCAAATGAAAATCTTTGTCTCTGACTGAGTTTGCATGACTGCTTATTTTGACCTCTGCTGGCTCTGAAAAGCTCATTTTCAACGTTCAATTCAGAATGTGATAAAACCAGTTCCAGCCACTAAAAAGCATTTTCTTTTTGTTTTAGACAACATTTCATGCACTGTTAAACATGTTAAAGCAAGTTGCAAGTGAAAATCTATGTCTATGACTTAGTTTTCATTACTGCTTATTTTGACCTCTGCTGGCTCTGAAAAGCTCATTTTCAACGTCCAAAACAGAATGTTATAAAACCAGATCCAGCTTCTAAAATGCATCATTCTTTTTGTTTTAGACAACATTTCATGCACTGTTAAACATGTTAAAGCAAGTTGCAAGTGAAAATCTATGTCTCTGACTGAGTTTGCATTACTGCTTATTTTGACCTCTGCTGGCTCTGAAAAGCTCATTTTCAACGTTCAATTCAGAATGTGATAAAACCAGTTCCAGCCACTAAAAAGCATTTTCTTTTTGTTTTAGACAACATTTCATGCACTGTTAAACATGTTAAAGCAAGATGCAAGTGAAAATCTTTGTCTCTGACTGAGTTTGCATTACTGCTTATTTTGACCTCTGCTGGCTCTGAAAAGCTCATTTTCAACGTTCAATTCAGAATGTTATAAAACCAGATCCAGCTTCTAAAATGCATCATTCTTTTTGTTTTAGACAACATTTCATGCACTGTTAAACATGTGAAAGCAAGTTGCAAGTGAAAATCTATGTCTATGACTGAGTTTTCATTACTGCTTATTTTGACCTCTGCTGGCTCTGAATAGCTCATTTTCAACGTTCAATTCAGAATGTGATAAAACCAGTTCCAGCCACTAAAAAGCACTTTCTTTTTGTTTTAGACAACATTTCATGCACTGTTAAACATGTTAAAGCAAGTTGCAAGTGAAAATCTTTGTCTCTGACTGAGTTTGCATTACTGCTTATTTTGACCTCTGCTGGCTCTGAAAAGCTCATTTTCAACGTTCAATTCAGAATGTGATAAAACCAGTTCCAGCCATTAAAAAGCATTTTCTTTTTGTTTTAGACAACATTTCATGCACTGTTAAACATGTTAAAGCAAGTTGCAAGTGAAAATCTTTGTCTCTGACTGAGTTTGCATTACTGCTTATTTTGACCTCTGCTGGCTCTGAAAAGCTCATTTTCAACGTCCAATACAGAATGTTATAAAACCAGATCCAGCTTCTAAAATGCATCATTCTTTTTGTTTTAGACAACATTTCATGCACTGTTAAACATGTTAAAGCAAGTTGCAAGTGAAAATCTTTTTCTCTGACTGAGTTTGCATTACTGCTTATTTTGACCTCTGCTGGCTCTGAAAAGCTCATTTTCAACGTCCAATACAGAATGTTATAAAACCAGATCCAGCTTCTAAAATGCATCATTCTTTTTGTTTTAGACAACATTTCATGCACTGTTAAACATGTTAAAGCAAGTTGCAAGTGAAAATCTTTGTCTCTGACTGAGTTTGCATTACTGCTTATTTTGACCTCTGCTGGCTCTGAAAAGCTCATTTTCAACGTTCAATTCAGAATGTGATAAAACCAGTTCCAGCCACTAAAAAGCATTTTCTTTTTGTTTTAGACAACATTTCATGCACTGTTAAACATGTTAAAGCAAGATGCAAGTGAAAATCTTTGTCTCTGACTGAGTTTGCATTACTGCTTATTTTGACCTCTGCTGGCTCTGAATAGGTCATTTTCAACGTTCAATTCAGAATGTGATAAAACCAGTTCCAGCCACTAAAAAGCACTTTCTTTTTGTTTTAGACAACATTTCATGCACTGTTAAACATGTTAAAGCAAGTTGCAAGTAAAAATCTTTGTCTCTGACTGAGTTTGCATTACTGCTTATTTTGACCTCTGCTGGCTCTGAAAAGCTCATTTTCAACGTTCAATTCAGAATGTGATAAAACCAGTTCCAGCCACTAAAAAGCATTTTCTTTTTGTTTTAGACAACATTTCATGCACTTTTAAACATGTTAAAGCAAGTTGCAAGTGAAAATCTTTGTCTCTGACTGAGTTTGCATTACTGCTTATTTTGACCTCTGCTGGCTCTGAAAAGCTCATTTTCAACGTCCAAAACAGAATGTTATAAAACCAGATCCAGCTTCTAAAATGCATCATTCTTTTTGTTTTAGACAACATTTCATGCACTGTTAAACATGTTAAAGCAAGTTGCAAGTGAAAATCTATGTCTCTGACTGAGTTTGCATTACTGCTTATTTTGACCTCTGCTGGCTCTGAAAAGCTCATTTTCAACGTTCAATTCAGAATGTGATAAAACCAGTTCCAGCCACTAAAAAGCATTTTCTTTTTGTTTTAGACAACATTTCATGCACTGTTAAACATGTTAAAGCAAGATGCAAGTGAAAATCTTTGTCTCTGACTGAGTTTGCATTACTGCTTATTTTGACCTCTGCTGGCTCTGAAAAGCTCATTTTCAACGTTCAATTCAGAATGTTATAAAACCAGATCCAGCTTCTAAAATGCATCATTCTTTTTGTTTTAGACAACATTTCATGCACTGTTAAACATGTGAAAGCAAGTTGCAAGTGAAAATCTATGTCTATGACTGAGTTTTCATTACTGCTTATTTTGACCTCTGCTGGCTCTGAAAAGCTCATTTTCAACGTTCAATTCAGAATGTGATAAAACCAGTTCCAGCCACTAAAAAGCATTTTCTTTTTGTTTTAGACAACATTTCATGCACTGTTAAACATGTTAAAGCAAGTTGCAAGTGAAAATCTTTGTCTCTGACTGAGTTTGCATTACTGCTTATTTTGACCTCTGCTGGCTCTGAAAAGCTCATTTTCAACGTTCAATTCAGAATGTGATAAAACCAGTTCCAGCCACTAAAAAGCATTTTCTTTTTGTTTTAGACAACATTTCATGCACTGTTAAATATGTTTAAGAAAGTTGCAAGTGAAAATCTATGTCTCTGACTGAGTTTGCATTACTGCTTATTTTGACCTCTGCTGGCTCTGAAAAGCTCATTTTCAACGTTCAATTCAGAATGTGATAAAAACAGTTCCAGCCACTAAAAAGCATTTTCTTTTTGTTTTAGACAACATTTCATGCACTGTTAAACATGTTAAAGCAAGTTGCAAGTGAAAATCTTTGTCTCTGACTGAGTTTGCATTACTGCATATTTTGACCTCTGCTGGCTCTGAAAAGCTCATTTTCAACGTTCAATTCAGAATGTGATAAAACCAGTTCCAGCCACTAAAAAGCATTTTCTTTTTGTTTTAGACAACATTTCATGCACTGTTAAACATGCTAAAGCAAGTTGCAAGTGAAAATCTATGTCTATGACTGAGTTTGCATTACTGCTTATTGTGACCTCTGCTGGCTCTGAAAAGCTCATTTTTAACGTTCAATTCAGAATGTGATAAAACCAGTTCCAGCCACTAAAAAGCATTTTCTTTTTGTTTTAGACAACATTTCATGCACTGTTAAATATGTTTAAGAAAGTTGCAAGTGAAAATCTATGTCTCTGACTGAGTTTGCATTACTGCTTATTTTGACCTCTGCTGGCTCTGAAAAGCTCATTTTCAACGTTCAATTCAGAATGTGATAAAACCAGTTCCAGCCACTAAAAAGCATTTTTTTTTTTTGTTTTAGACAACATTTCATGCACTGTTAAACATGTTAAAGCAAGTTGCAAGTGAAAATCTATGTCTATGACTGAGTTTTCATTACTGCTTATTTTGACCTCTGCTGGCTCTGAAAAGCTCATTTTCAACGTTCAATTCAGAATGTGATAAAACCAGTTCCAGCCACTAAAAAGCATTTTCTTTTTGTTTTAGACAACATTTCATGCACTGTTAAACATGTTAAAGCAAGTTGCAAGTGAAAATCTTTGTCTCTGACTGAGTTTGCATTACTGCTTATTTTGACCTCTGCTGGCTCTGAAAAGCTCATTTTCAACGTCCAATACAGAATGTTATAAAACCAGATCCAGCTTTTAAAATGCATCATTCTTTTTGTTTTAGACAACATTTCATGCACTGTTAAACATGTTAAAGCAAGTTGCAAGTGAAAATCTTTGTCTCTGACTGAGTTTGCATTACTGCTTATTTTGACCTCTGCTGGCTCTGAAAAGCTCATTTTCAACGTTCAATTCAGAATGTGATAAAACCAGTTCCAGCCATTAAAAAGCATTTTCTTTTTGTTTTAGACAACATTTCATGCACTGTTAAACATGTTAAAGCAAGTTGCAAGTGAAAATCTTTGTCTCTGACTGAGTTTGCATTACTGCTTATTTTGACCTCTGCTGGCTCTGAAAAGCTCATTTTCAACGTCCAATACAGAATGTTATAAAACCAGATCCAGCTTCTAAAATGCATCATTCTTTTTGTTTTAGACAACATTTCATGCACTGTTAAACATGTTAAAGCAAGTTGCAAGTGAAAATCTTTTTCTCTGACTGAGTTTGCATTACTGCTTATTTTGACCTCTGCTGGCTCTGAAAAGCTCATTTTCAACGTCCAATACAGAATGTTATAAAACCAGATCCAGCTTCTAAAATGCATCATTCTTTTTGTTTTAGACAACATTTCATGCACTGTTAAACATGTTAAAGCAAGTTGCAAGTGAAAATCTTTGTCTCTGACTGAGTTTGCATTACTGCTTATTTTGACCTCTGCTGGCTCTGAAAAGCTCATTTTCAACGTTCAATTCAGAACGTGATAAAACCAGTTCCAGCCACTAAAAAGCATTTTCTTTTTGTTTTAGACAACATTTCATGCACTGTTAAACATGTTAAAGCAAGTTACAAGTGAAAATCTTTGTCTCTGACTGAGTTTGCATTACTGCTTATTTTGACCTCTGCTGGCTCTGAATAGGTCATTTTCAACGTTCAATTCAGAATGTGATAAAACCAGTTCCAGCCACTAAAAAGCACTTTCTTTTTGTTTTAGACAACATTTCATGCACTGTTAAACATGTTAAAGCAAGTTGCAAGTAAAAATCTTTGTCTCTGACTGAGTTTGCATTACTGCTTATTTTGACCTCTGCTGGCTCTGAAAAGCTCATTTTCAACGTTCAATTCAGAATGTGATAAAACCAGTTCCAGCCACTAAAAAGCATTTTCTTTTTGTTTTAGACAACATTTCATGCACTTTTAAACATGTTAAAGCAAGTTGCAAGTGAAAATCTTTGTCTCTGACTGAGTTTGCATTACTGCTTATTTTGACCTCTGCTGGCTCTGAAAATCTCATTTTCAACGTCCAAAACAGAATGTTATAAAACCAGATCCAGCTTCTAAAATGCATCATTCTTTTTGTTTTAGACAACATTTCATGCACTGTTAAACATGTTAAAGCAAGTTGCAAGTGAAAATCTATGTCTATGACTGAGTTTTCATTACTGCTTATTTTGACCTCTGCTGGCTCTGAAAAGCTCATTTTCAACGTTCAATTCAGAATGTGATAAAACCAGTTCCAGCCACTAAAAAGCATTTTCTTTTTGTTTTAGACAACATTTCATGCACTGTTAAACATGTTAAAGCAAGTTGCAAGTGAAAATCTTTGTCTCTGACTGAGTTTGCATTACTGCTTATTTTGACCTCTGCTGGCTCTGAAAAGCTCATTTTCAACGTTCAATTCAGAATGTGATAAAACCAGTTCCAGCCACTAAAAAGCATTTTCTTTTTGTTTTAGACAACATTTCATGCACTGTTAAATATGTTTAAGAAAGTTGCAAGTGAAAGTCTATGTCTCTGACTGAGTTTGCATTACTGCTTATTTTGACCTCTGCTGGCTCTGAAAAGCTCATTTTCAACGTTCAATTCAGAATGTGATAAAAACAGTTCCAGCCACTAAAAAGCATTTTCTTTTTGTTTTAGACAACATTTCATGCACTGTTAAACATGTTAAAGCAAGTTGCAAGTGAAAATCTTTGTCTCTGACTGAGTTTGCATTACTGCTTATTTTGACCTCTGCTGGCTCTGAAAAGCTCATTTTCAACGTTCAATTCAGAATGTGATAAAACCAGTTCCAGCCACTAAAAAGCATTTTCTTTTTGTTTTAGACAACATTTCATGCACTGTTAAACATGTTAAAGCAAGTTGCAAGTGAAAATCTATGTCTATGACTGAGTTTGCATTACTGCTTATTGTGACCTCTGCTGGCTCTGAAAAGCTCATTTTTAACGTTCAATTCAGAATGTGATAAAACCAGTTCCAGCCACTAAAAAGCATTTTCTTTTTGTTTTAGACAACATTTCATGCACTGTTAAATATGTTTAAGAAAGTTGCAAGTGAAAATCTATGTCTCTGACTGAGTTTGCATTACTGCTTATTTTGACCTCTGCTGGCTCTGAAAAGCTCTTTTCAACGTTCAATTCAGAATGTGATAAAACCAGTTCCAGCCACTAAAAAGCATTTTCTTTTTGTTTTAGACAACATTTCATGCACTGTTTAACATGTTAAAGCAAGTTGCAAGTGAAAATCTTTGTCTCTGACTGAGTTTGCATTACTGCTTATTTTGACCTCTGCTGGCTCTGAAAAGCTCATTTTCAACGTTCAATTCAGAATGTGATAAAACCAGTTCCAGCCATTAAAAAGCATTTTCTTTTTGTTTTAGACAACATTTCATGCACTGTTAAACATGTTAAAGCAAGTTGCAAGTGAAAATCTTTTTCTCTGACTGAGTTTGCATTACTGCTTATTTTGACCTCTGCTGGCTCTGAAAAGCTCATTTTCAACGTCCAATACAGAATGTTATAAAACCAGATCCAGCTTCTAAAATGCATCATTCTTTTTGTTTTAGACAACATTTCATGCACTGTTAAACATGTTAAAGCAAGTTGCAAGTGAAAATCTTTTTCTCTGACTGAGTTTGCATTACTGCTTATTTTGACCTCTGCTGGCTCTGAAAAGCTCATTTTCAACGTCCAATACAGAATGTTATAAAACCAGATCCAGCTTCTAAAATGCATCATTCTTTTTGTTTTAGACAACATTTCATGCACTGTTAAACATGTTAAAGCAAGTTGCAAGTGAAAATCTTTGTCTCTGACTGAGTTTGCATTACTGCTTATTTTGACCTCTGCTGGCTCTGAAAAGCTCATTTTCAACGTTCAATTCAGAATGTGATAAAACCAGTTCCAGCCACTAAAAAGCATTTTCTTTTTGTTTTAGACAACATTTCATGCACTGTTAAACATGTTAAAGCAAGATGCAAGTGAAAATCTTTGTCTCTGACTGAGTTTGCATTACTGCTTATTTTGAGCTCTGCTGGCTCTGAATAGGTCATTTTCAACGTTCAATTCAGAATGTGATAAAACCAGTTCCAGCCACTAAAAAGCACTTTCTTTTTGTTTTAGACAACATTTCATGCACTGTTAAACATGTTAAAGCAAGTTGCAAGTGAAAATCTTTGTCTCTGACTGAGTGTGCATTACTGCTTATTTTGACCTCTGCTGGCTCTGAAAAGCTCATTTTCAACGTTCAATTCAGAATGTGATAAAACCAGTTCCAGCCACTAAAAAGCATTTTCTTTTTGTTTTAGACAACATTTCATGCACTTTTAAACATGTTAAAGCAAGTTGCAAGTGAAAATCTTTGTCTCTGACTGAGTTTGCATTACTGCTTATTTTGACCTCTGCTGGCTCTGAAAAGCTCATTTTCAACGTCCAAAACAGAATGTTATAAAACCAGATCCAGCTTCTAAAATGCATCATTCTTTTTGTTTTAGACAACATTTCATGCACTGTTAAACATGTTAAAGCAAGTTGCAAGTAAAAATCTATGTCTCTGACTGAGTTTGCATTACTGCTTATTTTGACCTCTGCTGGCTCTGAAAAGCTCATTTTCAACGTTCAATTCAGAATGTGATAAAACCAGTTCCAGCCACTAAAAAGCATTTTCTTTTTGTTTTAGACAACATTTCATGCACTGTTAAACATGTTAAAGCAAGTTGCAAGTGAAAATCTTTGTCTCTGACTGAGTTTGCATTACTGCTTATTTTGACCTCTGCTGGCTCTGAAAAGCTCATTTTCAACGTTCAATTCAGAATGTTATAAAACCAGATCCAGCTTCTAAAATGCATCATTCTTTTTGTTTTAGACAACATTTCATGCACTGTTAAACATGTGAAAGCAAGTTGCAAGTGAAAATCTATGTCTATGACTGAGTTTTCATTACTGCTTATTTTGACCTCTGCTGGCTCTGAATAGGTCATTTTCAACGTTCAATTCAGAATGTGATAAAACCAGTTCCAGCCACTAAAAAGCACTTTCTTTTTGTTTTAGACAACATTTCATGCACTGTTAAACATGTTAAAGCAAGTTGCAAGTGAAAATCTTTGTCTCTGACTGAGTTTGCATTACTGCTTATTTTGACCTCTGCTGGCTCTGAAAAGCTCATTTTCAACGTTCAATTCAGAATGTGATAAAACCAGTTCCAGCCACTAAAAAGCATTTTCTTTTTGTTTTAGACAACATTTCATGCACTTTTAAACATGTTAAAGCAAGTTGCAAATGAAAATCTTTGTCTCTGACTGAGTTTGCATTACTGCTTATTTTGACCTCTGCTGGCTCTGAAAAGCTCATTTTCAACGTCCAAAACAGAATGTTATAAAACCAGATCCAGCTTCTAAAATGCATCATTCTTTTTGTTTTAGACAACATTTCATGCACTGTTAAACATGTTAAAGCAAGTTGCAAGTGAAAATCTTTGTCTCTGACTGAGTTTGCATTACTGCTTATTTTGACCTCTGCTGGCTCTGAAAAGCTCATTTTCAACGTTCAATTCAGAATGTGATAAAACCAGTTCCAGCCACTAAAAAGCATTTTCTTTTTGTTTTAGACAACATTTCATGCACTGTTAAACATGTTAAAGCAAGTTGCAAGTGAAAATCTTTTTCTCTGACTGAGTTTGCATTACTGCTTATTTTGACCTCTGCTGGCTCTGAAAAGCTCATTTTCAACGTCTAATACAGAATGTTATAAAACCAGATCCAGCTTCTAAAATGCATCATTCTTTTTGTTTTAGACAACATTTCATGCACTGTTAAACATGTGAAAGCAAGTTACAAGTGAAAATCTATGTCTCTGACTGAGTTTGCATTACTGCTTATTTTGACCTCTGCTGGCTCTGAAAAGCTCATTTTCAACGTTCAATTCAGAATGTGATAAAACCAGTTCCAGCCACTAAAAAGCATTTTCTTTTTGTTTTAGACAACATTTCATGCACTGTTAAACATGTTAAAGCAAGTTGCAAATGAAAATCTTTGTCTCTGACTGAGTTTGCATTACTGCTTATTTTGACCTCTGCTGGCTCTGAAAAGCTCATTTTCAACGTTCAATTCAGAATGTGATAAAACCAGTTCCAGCCACTAAAAAGCATTTTCTTTTTGTTTTAGACAACATTTCATGCACTTTTAAACATGTTAAAGCAAGTTGCAAATGAAAATCTTTGTCTCTGACTGAGTTTGCATTACTGCTTATTTTGACCTCTGCTGGCTCTGAAAAGCTCATTTTCAACGTTCAATTCAGAATGTGATAAAACCAGTTCCAGCCACTAAAAAGCATTTTCTTTTTGTTTTAGACAACATTTCATGCACTGTTAAACATGTTAAAGCAAGTTGCAAGTGAAAATCTATGTCTATGACTTAGTTTTCATTACTGCTTATTTTGACCTCTGCTGGCTCTGAAAAGCTCATTTTCAACGTCCAAAACAGAATGTTATAAAACCAGATCCAGCTTCTAAAATGCATCATTCTTTTTGTTTTAGACAACATTTCATGCACTGTTAAACATGTTAAAGCAAGTTGCAAGTGAAAATCTATGTCTCTGACTGAGTTTGCATTACTGCTTATTTTGACCTCTGCTGGCTCTGAAAAGCTCATTTTCAACGTTCAATTCAGAATGTGATAAAACCAGTTCCAGCCACTAAAAAGCATTTTCTTTTTGTTTTAGACAACATTTCATGCACTGTTAAACATGTTAAAGCAAGATGCAAGTGAAAATCTTTGTCTCTGACTGAGTTTGCATTACTGCTTATTTTGACCTCTGCTGGCTCTGAAAAGCTCATTTTCAACGTTCAATTCAGAATGTTATAAAACCAGATCCAGCTTCTAAAATGCATCATTCTTTTTGTTTTAGACAACATTTCATGCACTGTTAAACATGTGAAAGCAAGTTGCAAGTGAAAATCTATGTCTATGACTGAGTTTTCATTACTGCTTATTTTGACCTCTGCTGGCTCTGAAAAGCTCATTTTCAACGTTCAATTCAGAATGTGATAAAACCAGTTCCAGCCACTAAAAAGCACTTTCTTTTTGTTTTAGACAACATTTCATGCACTGTTAAACATGTTAAAGCAAGTTGCAAGTGAAAATCTTTGTCTCTGACTGAGTTTGCATTACTGCTTATTTTGACCTCTGCTGGCTCTGAAAAGCTCATTTTCAACGTTCAATTCAGAATGTGATAAAACCAGTTCCAGCCACTAAAAAGCATTTTCTTTTTGTTTTAGACAACATTTCATGCACTTTTAAACATGTTAAAGCAAGTTGCAAATGAAAATCTTTGTCTCTGACTGAGTTTGCATTACTGCTTATTTTGACCTCTGCTGGCTCTGAAAAGCTCATTTTCAACGTCCAAAACAGAATGTTATAAAACCAGATCCAGCTTCTAAAATGCATCATTCTTTTTGTTTTAGACAACATTTCATGCACTGTTAAACATGTTAAAGCAAGTTGCAAGTGAAAATCTTTGTCTCTGACTGAGTTTGCATTACTGCTTATTTTGACCTCTGCTGGCTCTGAAAAGCTCATTTTCAACGTCCAATACAGAATGTTATAAAACCAGATCCAGCTTTTAAAATGCATCATTCTTTTTGTTTTAGACAACATTTCATGCACTGTTAAACATGTGAAAGCAAGTTGCAAGTGAAAATCTATGTCTATGACTGAGTTTTCATTACTGCTTATTTTGACCTCTGCTGGCTCTGAAAAGCTCATTTTCAACGTTCAATTCAGAATGTGATAAAACCAGTTCCAGCCACTAAAAAGCATTTTCTTTTTGTTTTAGACAACATTTCATGCACTGTTAAATATGTTTAAGAAAGTTGCAAGTGAAAATCTATGTCTCTGACTGAGTTTGCATTACTGCTTATTTTGACCTCTGCTGGCTCTGAAAAGCTCATTTTCAACATTCAATTCAGAATGTGATAAAACCAGTTCCAGCCACTAAAAAGCATTTTCTTTTTGTTTTAGACAACATTTCATGCACTGTTAAACATGTTAAAGCAAGTTGCAAGTGAAAATCTATGTCTATGACTGAGTTTTCATTACTGCTTATTTTGACCTCTGCTGGCTCTGAAAAGCTCATTTTCAACGTTCAATTCAGAATGTGATAAAACCAGTTCCAGCCACTAAAAAGCATTTTCTTTTTGTTTTAGACAACATTTCATGCACTGTTAAACATGTTAAAGCAAGTTGCAAGTGAAAATCTTTGTCTCTGACTGAGTTTGCATTACTGCTTATTTTGACCTCTGCTGGCTCTGAAAAGCTCATTTTCAACGTTCAATTCAGAATGTGATAAAACCAGTTCCAGCCATTAAAAAGCATTTTCTTTTTGTTTTAGACAACATTTCATGCACTGTTAAACATGTTAAAGCAAGTTGCAAGTGAAAATCTTTGTCTCTGACTGAGTTTGCATTACTGCTTATTTTGACCTCTGCTGGCTCTGAAAAGCTCATTTTCAACGTCCAATTCAGAATGTTATAAAACCAGATCCAGCTTCTAAAATGCATCATTCTTTTTGTTTTAGACAACATTTCATGCACTGTTAAACATGTTAAAGCAAGTTGCAAGTGAAAATCTTTTTCTCTGACTGAGTTTGCATTACTGCTTATTTTGACCTCTGCTGGCTCTGAAAAGCTCATTTTCGACGTCCAATACAGAATGTTATAAAACCAGATCCAGCTTCTAAAATGCATCATTCTTTTTGTTTTAGACAACATTTCATGCACTGTTAAACATGTTAAAGCAAGTTGCAAGTGAAAATCTTTGTCTCTGACTGAGTTTGCATTACTGCTTATTTTGACCTCTGCTGGCTCTGAAAAGCTCATTTTCAACGTTCAATTCAGAATGTGATAAAACCAGTTCCAGCCACTAAAAAGCATTTTCTTTTTGTTTTAGACAACATTTCATGCACTGTTAAACATGTTAAAGCAAGATGCAAGTGAAAATCTTTGTCTCTGACTGAGTTTGCATTACTGCTTATTTTGACCTCTGCTGGCTCTGAATAGGTCATTTTCAACGTTCAATTCAGAATGTTATAAAACCAGTTCCAGCCACTAAAAAGCACTTTCTTTTTGTTTTAGACAACATTTCATGCACTGTTAAACATGTTAAATCAAGTTGCAAGTAAAAATCTTTGTCTCTGACTGAGTTTGCATTACTGCTTATTTTGACCTCTGCTGGCTCTGAAAAGCTCATTTTCAACGTTCAATTCAGAATGTGATAAAACCAGTTCCAGCCACTAAAAAGCATTTTCTTTTTGTTTTAGACAACATTTCATGCACTTTTAAACATGTTAAAGCAAGTTGCAAGTGAAAATCTTTGTCTCTGACTGAGTTTGCATTACTGCTTATTTTGACCTCTGCTGGCTCTGAAAAGCTCATTTTCAACGTCCAAAACAGAATGTTATAAAACCAGATCCAGCTTCTAAAATGCATCATTCTTTTTGTTTTAGACAACATTTCATGCACTTTTAAACATGTTAAAGCAAGTTGCAAGTGAAAATCTTTGTCTCTGACTGAGTTTGCATTACTGCTTATTTTGACCTCTGCTGGCTCTGAAAAGCTCATTTTCAACGTCCAGAACAGAATGTTATAAAACCAGATCCAGCTTCTAAAATGCATCATTCTTTTTGTTTTAGACAACATTTCATGCACTGTTAAACATGTTAAAGCAAGTTGCAAGTGAAAATCTATGTCTCTGACTGAGTTTGCATTACTGCTTATTTTGACCTCTGCTGGCTCTGAAAAGCTCATTTTCAACGTTCAATTCAGAATGTGATAAAACCAGTTCCAGCCACTAAAAAGCATTTTCTTTTTGTTTTAGACAACATTTCATGCACTGTTAAACATGTTAAAGCAAGATGCAAGTGAAAATCTTTGTCTCTGACTGAGTTTGCATTACTGCTTATTTTGACCTCTGCTGGCTCTGAAAAGCTCATTTTCAACGTTCAATTCAGAATGTTATAAAACCAGATCCAGCTTCTAAAATGCATCATTCTTTTTGTTTTAGACAACATTTCATGCACTGTTAAACATGTTAAAGCAAGTTGCAAGTGAAAATCTTTTTCTCTGACTGAGTTTGCATTACTGCTTATTTTGACCTCTGCTGGCTCTGAAAAGCTCATTTTCAACGTCTAATACAGAATGTTATAAAACCAGATCCAGCTTCTAAAATGCATCATTCTTTTTGTTTTAGACAACATTTCATGCACTGTTAAACATGTGAAAGCAAGTTGCAAGTGAAAATCTATGTCTATGACTGAGTTTGCATTACTGCTTATTTTGACCTCTGCTGGCTCTGAAAAGCTCATTTTCAACGTTCAATTCAGATTGTGATAAAACCAGTTCCAGCCACTAAAAAGCATTTTCTTTTTGTTTTAGACAACATTTCATGCACTGTTAAACATGTTAAAGCAAGTTGCAAGTGAAAATCTTTGTCTCTGACTGAGTTTGCATTACTGCTTATTTTGACCTCTGCTGGCTCTGAAAAGCTCATTTTCAACGTTCAATTCAGAATGTGATAAAACCAGTTCCAGCCACTAAAAAGCATTTTCTTTTTGTTTTAGACAACATTTCATGCACTGTTAAACATGTTAAAGCAAGTTGCAAGTGAAAATCTTTGTCTCTGACTGAGTTTGCATTACTGCTTATTTTGACCTCTGCTGGCTCTGAAAAGCTCATTTTCAACGTTCAATTCAGAATGTGATAAAACCAGTTCCAGCCATTAAAAAGCATTTTCTTTTTGTTTTAGACAACATTTCATGCACTGTTAAACATGTTAAAGCAAGTTGCAGGTGAAAATCTTTTTCTCTGACTGAGTTTGCATTACTGCTTATTTTGACCTCTGCTGGCTCTGAAAAGCTCATTTTCAACGTCCAATACAGAATGTTATAAAACCAGATCCAGCTTCTAAAATGCATCATTCTTTTTGTTTTAGACAACATTTCATGCACTGTTAAACATGTTAAAGCAAGTTGCAAGTGAAAATCTTTTTCTCTGACTGAGTTTGCATTACTGCTTATTTTGACCTCTGCTGGCTCTGAAAAGCTCATTTTCAACGTCCAATACAGAATGTTATAAAACCAGATCCAGCTTTTAAAATGCATCATTCTTTTTGTTTTAGACAACATTTCATGCACTGTTAAACATGTGAAAGCAAGTTGCAAGTGAAAATCTATGTCTATGACTGAGTTTTCATTACTGCTTATTTTGACCTCTGCTGGCTCTGAAAAGCTCATTTTCAACGTTCAATTCAGAATGTGATAAAACCAGTTCCAGCCACTAAAAAGCATTTTCTTTTTGTTTTAGACAACATTTCATGCACTGTTAAACATGTTAAAGCAAGTTGCAAGTGAAAATCTATGTCTATGACTGAGTTTTCATTACTGCTTATTTTGACCTCTGCTGGCTCTGAAAAGCTCATTTTCAACGTTCAATTCAGAATGTGATAAAACCAGTTCCAGCCACTAAAAAGCATTTTCTTTTTGTTTTAGACAACATTTCATGCACTGTTAAACATGTTAAAGCAAGTTGCAAGTGAAAATCTTTGTCTCTGACTGAGTTTGCATTACTGCTTATTTTGACCTCTGCTGGCTCTGAAAAGCTCATTTTCAACGTTCAATTCAGAATGTGATAAAACCAGTTCCAGCCATTAAAAAGCATTTTCTTTTTGTTTTAGACAACATTTCATGCACTGTTAAACATGTTAAAGCAAGTTGCAAGTGAAAATCTTTTTCTCTGACTGAGTTTGCATTACTGCTTATTTTGACCTCTGCTGGCTCTGAAAAGCTCATTTTCAACGTCCAATACAGAATGTTATAAAACCAGATCCAGCTTCTAAAATGCATCATTCTTTTTGTTTTAGACAACATTTCATGCACTGTTAAACATGTTAAAGCAAGTTGCAAGTGAAAATCTTTTTCTCTGACTGAGTTTGCATTACTGCTTATTTTGACCTCTGCTGGCTCTGAAAAGCTCATTTTCAACGTCCAATACAGAATGTTATAAAACCAGATCCAGCTTTTAAAATGCATCATTCTTTTTGTTTTAGACAACATTTCATGCACTGTTAAACATGTTAAAGCAAGTTGCAAGTGAAAATCTTTGTCTCTGACTGAGTTTGCATTACTGCTTATTTTGACCTCTGCTGGCTCTGAAAAGCTCATTTTCAACGTTCAATTCAGAATGTTATAAAACCAGATCCAGCTTCTAAAATGCATCATTCTTTTTGTTTTAGACAACATTTCATGCACTGTTAAACATGTGAAAGCAAGTTGCAAGAGAAAATCTATGTCTATGACTGAGTTTTCATTACTGCTTATTTTGACCTCTGCTGGCTCTGAAAAGCTCATTTTCAACGTTCAATTCAGAATGTGATAAAACCAGTTCCAGCCACTAAAAAGCATTTTCTTTTTGTTTTAGACAACATTTCATGCACTGTTAAACATGTTAAAGCAAGTTGCAAGTGAAAATCTTTGTCTCTGACTGAGTTTGCATTACTGCTTATTTTGACCTCTGCTGGCTCTGAAAAGCTCATTTTCAACGTTCAATTCAGAATGTGATAAAAACAGTTCCAGCCACTAAAAAGCATTTTCTTTTTGTTTTAGACAACATTTCATGCACTGTTAAACATGTTAAAGCAAGTTGCAAGTGAAAATCTTTGTCTCTGACTGAGTTTGCATTACTGCTTATTTTGACCTCTGCTGGCTCTGAAAAGCTCATTTTCAACGTTCAATTCAGAATGTGATAAAACCAGTTCCAGCCACTAAAAAGCATTTTCTTTTTGTTTTAGACAACATTTCATGCACTGTTAAACATGTTAAAGCAAGATGCAAGTGAAAATCTTTGTCTCTGACTGAGTTTGCATTACTGCTTATTTTGACCTCTGCTGGCTCTGAATAGGTCATTTTCAACGTTCAATTCAGAATGTGATAAAACCAGTTCCAGCCACTAAAAAGCACTTTCTTTTTGTTTTAGACAACATTTCATGCACTGTTAAACATGTTAAAGCAAGTTGCAAGTAAAAATCTTTGTCTCTGACTGAGTTTGCATTACTGCTTATTTTGACCTCTGCTGGCTCTGAAAAGCTCATTTTCAACGTTCAATTCAGAATGTGATAAAACCAGTTCCAGCCACTAAAAAGCATTTTCTTTTTGTTTTAGACAACATTTCATGCACTTTTAAACATGTTAAAGCAAGTTGCAAGTGAAAATCTTTGTCTCTGACTGAGTTTGCATTACTGCTTATTTTGACCTCTGCTGGCTCTGAAAAGCTCATTTTCAACGTCCAAAACAGAATGTTATAAAACCAGATCCAGCTTCTAAAATGCATCATTCTTTTTGTTTTAGACAACATTTCATGCACTGTTAAACATGTTAAAGCAAGTTGCAAGTGAAAATCTTTGTCTCTGACTGAGTTTGCATTACTGCTTATTTTGACCTCTGCTGGCTCTGAAAAGCTCATTTTCAACGTTCAATTCAGAATGTGATAAAACCAGTTCCAGCCATTAAAAAGCATTTTCTTTTTGTTTTAGAGAACATTTTATGCACTGTTAAACATGTTAAAGCAAGTTGCAAGTGAAAATCTTTTTCTCTGACTGAGTTTGCATTACTGCTTATTTTGACCTCTGCTGGCTCTGAAAAGCTCATTTTCAACGTCCAATACAGAATGTTATAAAACCAGATCCAGCTTCTAAAATGCATCATTCTTTTTGTTTTAGACAACATTTCATGCACT
The DNA here is from genome assembly GCF_052040795.2 of Danio rerio. NCBI lineage: Eukaryota > Metazoa > Chordata > Actinopteri > Cypriniformes > Danionidae > Danio > Danio rerio. The sequence continues at coordinate 37,821,116 of NC_141041.1, forward strand.
GTTAAACATGTTAAAGCAAGTTGCAAGTGAAAATCTTTGTCTCTGACTGAGTTTGCATTACTGCTTATTTTGACCTCTGCTGGCTCTGAAAAGCTCATTTTCAACGTTCAATTCAGAATGTGATAAAACCAGTTCCAGCCATTAAAGAGCATTTTCTTTTTGTTTTAGACAACATTTCATGCACTGTTAAACATGTTAAAGCAAGTTGCAAGTGAAAATCTTTTTCTCTGACTGAGTTTGCATTACTGCTTATTTTGACCTCTGCTGGCTCTGAAAAGCTCATTTTCAACGTCTAATACAGAATGTTATAAAACCAGATCCAGCTTCTAAAATGCATCATTCTTTTTGTTTTAGACAACATTTCATGCACTGTTAAACATGTGAAAGCAAGTTACAAGTGAAAATCTATGTCTATGACTGAGTTTGCATTACTGCTTATTTTGACCTCTGCTGGCTCTGAAAAGCTCATTTTCAACGTTCAATTCAGATTGTGATAAAACCAGTTCCAGCCACTAAAAAGCATTTTCTGTTTGTTTTAGACAACATTTCATGCACTGTTAAACATGTTAAAGCAAGTTGCAAGTGAAAATCTTTGTCTCTGACTGAGTTTGCATTACTGCTTATTTTGACCTCTGCTGGCTCTGAAAAGCTCATTTTCAACGTTCAATTCAGAATGTGATAAAAACAGTTCCAGCCACTAAAAAGCATTTTCTTTTTGTTTTAGACAACATTTCATGCACTGTTAAACATGTTAAAGCAAGTTGCAAGTGAAAATCTTTGTCTCTGACTGAGTTTGCATTACTGCTTATTTTGACCTCTGCTGGCTCTGAAAAGCTCATTTTCAACGTTCAATTCAGATTGTGATAAAACCAGTTCCAGCCACTAAAAAGCATTTTCTGTTTGTTTTAGACAACATTTCATGCACTGTTAAACATGTTAAAGCAAGTTGCAAGTGAAAATCTTTGTCTCTGACTGAGTTTGCATTACTGCTTATTTTGACCTCTGCTGGCTCTGAAAAGCTCATTTTCAACGTCCAAAACAGAATGTTATAAAACCAGATCCAGCTTCTAAAATGCATCATTCTTTTTGTTTTAGACAACATTTCATGCACTGTTAAACATGTTAAAGCAAGTTGCAAGTGAAAATCTTTGTCTCTGACTGAGTTTGCATTACTGCTTATTTTGACCTCTGCTGGCTCTGAAAAGCTCATTTTCAACGTTCAATTCAGAATGTGATAAAACCAGTTCCAGCCATTAAAAAGCATTTTCTTTTTGTTTTAGACAACATTTTATGCACTGTTAAACATGTTAAAGCAAGTTGCAAGTGAAAATCTTTTTCTCTGACTGAGTTTGCATTACTGCTTATTTTGACCTCTGCTGGCTCTGAAAAGCTCATTTTCAACGTCCAATACAGAATGTTATAAAACCAGATCCAGCTTCTAAAATGCATCATTCTTTTTGTTTTAGACAACATTTCATGCACTGTTAAACATGTTAAAGCAAGTTGCAAGTGAAAATCTTTGTCTCTGACTGAGTTTGCATTACTGCTTATTTTGACCTCTGCTGGCTCTGAAAAGCTCATTTTCAACGTTCAATTCAGAATGTGATAAAACCAGTTCCAGCCATTAAAGAGCATTTTCTTTTTGTTTTAGACAACATTTCATGCACTGTTAAACATGTTAAAGCAAGTTGCAAGTGAAAATCTTTTTCTCTGACTGAGTTTGCATTACTGCTTATTTTGACCTCTGCTGGCTCTGAAAAGCTCATTTTCAACGTCTAATACAGAATGTTATAAAACCAGATCCAGCTTCTAAAATGCATCATTCTTTTTGTTTTAGACAACATTTCATGCACTGTTAAACATGTGAAAGCAAGTTACAAGTGAAAATCTATGTCTATGACTGAGTTTGCATTACTGCTTATTTTGACCTCTGCTGGCTCTGAAAAGCTCATTTTCAACGTTCAATTCAGATTGTGATAAAACCAGTTCCAGCCACTAAAAAGCATTTTCTGTTTGTTTTAGAAAACATTTCATGCACTGTTAAACATGTTAAAGCAAGTTGCAAGTGAAAATCTTTGTCTCTGACTGAGTTTGCATTACTGCTTATTTTGACCTCTGCTGGCTCTGAAAAGCTCATTTTCAACGTTCAATTCAGAATGTGATAAAACCAGTTCCAGCCACTAAAAAGCATTTTCTTTTTGTTTTAGACAACATTTCATGCACTGTTAAACATGTTAAAGCAAGTTGCAAGTGAAAATCTTTGTCTCTGACTGAGTTTGCATTACTGCTTATTTTGACCTCTGCTGGCTCTGAAAAGCTCATTTTCAACGTTCAATTCAGAATGTGATAAAACCAGTTCCAGCCATTAAAAAGCATTTTCTTTTTGTTTTAGACAACATTTCATGCACTGTTAAACATGTTAAAGCAAGTTGCAGGTGAAAATCTTTTTCTCTGACTGAGTTTGCATTACTGCTTATTTTGACCTCTGCTGGCTCTGAAAAGCTCATTTTCAACGTCCAATACAGAATGTTATAAAACCAGATCCAGCTTCTAAAATGCATCATTCTTTTTGTTTTAGACAACATTTCATGCACTGTTAAACATGTTAAAGCAAGTTGCAAGTGAAAATCTATGTCTCTGACTGAGTTTGCATTACTGCTTATTTTGACCTCTGCTGGCTCTGAAAAGCTCATTTTCAACGTTCAATTCAGAATGTGATAAAACCAGTTCCAGCCACTAAAAAGCATTTTCTTTTTGTTTTAGACAACATTTCATGCACTGTTAAACATGTTAAAGCAAGTTACAAGTGAAAATCTTTGTCTCTGACTGAGTTTGCATTACTGCTTATTTTGACCTCTGCTGGCTCTGAAAAGCTCATTTTCAACGTTCAATTCAGAATGTGATAAAACCAGTTCCAGCCACTAAAAAGCATTTTCTTTTTGTTTTAGACAACATTTCATGCACTGTTAAACATGTTAAAGCAAGATGCAAGTGAAAATCTATGTCTCTGACTGAGTTTGCATTACTGCTTATTTTGACCTCTGCTGGCTCTGAAAAGCTCATTTTCAACGTCCAAAACAGAATGTTTATAAAACCAGATCCAGCTTCTAAAATGCATCATTCTTTTTGTTTTAGACAACATTTCATGCACTGTTAAACATGTTAAAGCAAGTTGCAAGTGAAAATCTTTGTCTCTGACTGAGTTTGCATTACTGCTTATTTTGACCTCTGCTGGCTCTGAAAAGCTCATTTTCAACGTTCAATTCAGAATGTGATAAAACCAGTTCCAGCCACTAAAAAGCATTTTCTTTTTGTTTTAGACAACATTTTATGCACTGTTAAACATGTTAAAGCAAGTTGCAAGTGAAAATCTTTTTCTCTGACTGAGTTTGCATTACTGCTTATTTTGACCTCTGCTGGCTCTGAAAAGCTCATTTTCAACGTCCAATACAGAATGTTATAAAACCAGATCCAGCTTCTAAAATGCATCATTCTTTTTGTTTTAGACAACATTTCATGCACTGTTAAACATGTTAAAGCAAGTTGCAAGTGAAAATCTTTTTCTCTGACTGAGTTTGCATTACTGCTTATTTTGACCTCTGCTGGCTCTGAAAAGCTCATTTTCAACGTCCAATACAGAATGTTATAAAACCAGATCCAGCTTCTAAAATGCATCATTCTTTTTGTTTTAGACAACATTTCATGCACTGTTAAACATGTTAAAGCAAGTTGCAAGTGAAAATCTTTGTCTCTGACTGAGTTTGCATTACTGCTTATTTTGACCTCTGCTGGCTCTGAAAAGCTCATTTTCAACGTTCAATTCAGAATGTGATAAAACCAGTTCCAGCCACTAAAAAGCATTTTCTTTTTGTTTTAGACAACATTTCATGCACTGTTAAACATGTTAAAGCAAGATGCAAGTGAAAATCTTTGTCTCTGACTGAGTTTGCATTACTGCTTATTTTGACCTCTGCTGGCTCTGAATAGGTCATTTTCAACGTTCAATTCAGAATGTGATAAAACCAGTTCCAGCCACTAAAAAGCACTTTCTTTTTGTTTTAGACAACATTTCATGCACTGTTAAACATGTTAAAGCAAGTTGCAAGTAAAAATCTTTGTCTCTGACTGAGTTTGCATTACTGCTTATTTTGACCTCTGCTGGCTCTGAAAAGCTCATTTTCAACGTTCAATTCAGAATGTGATAAAACCAGTTCCAGCCACTAAAAAGCATTTTCTTTTTGTTTTAGACAACATTTCATGCACTTTTAAACATGTTAAAGCAAGTTGCAAGTGAAAATCTTTGTCTCTGACTGAGTTTGCATTACTGCTTATTTTGACCTCTGCTGGCTCTGAAAAGCTCATTTTCAACGTCCAAAACAGAATGTTATAAAACCAGATCCAGCTTCTAAAATGCATCATTCTTTTTGTTTTAGACAACATTTCATGCACTGTTAAACATGTTAAAGCAAGTTGCAAGTGAAAATCTTTGTCTCTGACTGAGTTTGCATTACTGCTTATTTTGACCTCTGCTGGCTCTGAAAAGCTCATTTTCAACGTTCAATTCAGAATGTGATAAAACCAGTTCCAGCCATTAAAAAGCATTTTCTTTTTGTTTTAGACAACATTTTATGCACTGTTAAACATGTTAAAGCAAGTTGCAAGTGAAAATCTTTTTCTCTGACTGAGTTTGCATTACTGCTTATTTTGACCTCTGCTGGCTCTGAAAAGCTCATTTTCAACGTCCAATACAGAATGTTATAAAACCAGATCCAGCTTCTAAAATGCATCATTCTTTTTGTTTTAGACAACATTTCATGCACTGTTAAACATGTTAAAGCAAGTTGCAAGTGAAAATCTTTGTCTCTGACTGAGTTTGCATTACTGCTTATTTTGACCTCTGCTGGCTCTGAAAAGCTCATTTTCAACGTTCAATTCAGAATGTGATAAAACCAGTTCCAGCCATTAAAGAGCATTTTCTTTTTGTTTTAGACAACATTTCATGCACTGTTAAACATGTTAAAGCAAGTTGCAAGTGAAAATCTTTTTCTCTGACTGAGTTTGCATTACTGCTTATTTTGACCTCTGCTGGCTCTGAAAAGCTCATTTTCAACGTCTAATACAGAATGTTATAAAACCAGATCCAGCTTCTAAAATGCATCATTCTTTTTGTTTTAGACAACATTTCATGCACTGTTAAACATGTGAAAGCAAGTTACAAGTGAAAATCTATGTCTATGACTGAGTTTGCATTACTGCTTATTTTGACCTCTGCTGGCTCTGAAAAGCTCATTTTCAACGTTCAATTCAGATTGTGATAAAACCAGTTCCAGCCACTAAAAAGCATTTTCTGTTTGTTTTAGACAACATTTCATGCACTGTTAAACATGTTAAAGCAAGTTGCAAGTGAAAATCTTTGTCTCTGACTGAGTTTGCATTACTGCTTATTTTGACCTCTGCTGGCTCTGAAAAGCTCATTTTCAACGTTCAATTCAGAATGTGATAAAACCAGTTCCAGCCACTAAAAAGCATTTTCTTTTTGTTTTAGACAACATTTCATGCACTGTTAAACATGTTAAAGCAAGTTGCAAGTGAAAATCTTTGTCTCTGACTGAGTTTGCATTACTGCTTATTTTGACCTCTGCTGGCTCTGAAAAGCTCATTTTCAACGTTCAATTCAGAATGTGATAAAACCAGTTCCAGCCATTAAAAAGCATTTTCTTTTTGTTTTAGACAACATTTCATGCACTGTTAAACATGTTAAAGCAAGTTGCAGGTGAAAATCTTTTTCTCTGACTGAGTTTGCATTACTGCTTATTTTGACCTCTGCTGGCTCTGAAAAGCTCATTTTCAACGTCCAATACAGAATGTTATAAAACCAGATCCAGCTTCTAAAATGCATCATTCTTTTTGTTTTAGACAACATTTCATGCACTGTTAAACATGTTAAAGCAAGTTGCAAGTGAAAATCTATGTCTCTGACTGAGTTTGCATTACTGCTTATTTTGACCTCTGCTGGCTCTGAAAAGCTCATTTTCAACGTTCAATTCAGAATGTGATAAAACCAGTTCCAGCCACTAAAAAGCATTTTCTTTTTGTTTTAGACAACATTTCATGCACTGTTAAACATGTTAAAGCAAGTTACAAGTGAAAATCTTTGTCTCTGACTGAGTTTGCATTACTGCTTATTTTGACCTCTGCTGGCTCTGAAAAGCTCATTTTCAACGTTCAATTCAGAATGTGATAAAACCAGTTCCAGCCACTAAAAAGCATTTTCTTTTTGTTTTAGACAACATTTCATGCACTGTTAAACATGTTAAAGCAAGATGCAAGTGAAAATCTATGTCTCTGACTGAGTTTGCATTACTGCTTATTTTGACCTCTGCTGGCTCTGAAAAGCTCATTTTCAACGTCCAAAACAGAATGTTTATAAAACCAGATCCAGCTTCTAAAATGCATCATTCTTTTTGTTTTAGACAACATTTCATGCACTGTTAAACATGTTAAAGCAAGTTGCAAGTGAAAATCTTTGTCTCTGACTGAGTTTGCATTACTGCTTATTTTGACCTCTGCTGGCTCTGAAAAGCTCATTTTCAACGTTCAATTCAGAATGTGATAAAACCAGTTCCAGCCACTAAAAAGCATTTTCTTTTTGTTTTAGACAACATTTTATGCACTGTTAAACATGTTAAAGCAAGTTGCAAGTGAAAATCTTTTTCTCTGACTGAGTTTGCATTACTGCTTATTTTGACCTCTGCTGGCTCTGAAAAGCTCATTTTCAACGTCCAATACAGAATGTTATAAAACCAGATCCAGCTTCTAAAATGCATCATTCTTTTTGTTTTAGACAACATTTCATGCACTGTTAAACATGTTAAAGCAAGTTGCAAGTGAAAATCTTTTTCTCTGACTGAGTTTGCATTACTGCTTATTTTGACCTCTGCTGGCTCTGAAAAGCTCATTTTCAACGTCCAATACAGAATGTTATAAAACCAGATCCAGCTTCTAAAATGCATCATTCTTTTTGTTTTAGACAACATTTCATGCACTGTTAAACATGTTAAAGCAAGTTGCAAGTGAAAATCTTTGTCTCTGACTGAGTTTGCATTACTGCTTATTTTGACCTCTGCTGGCTCTGAAAAGCTCATTTTCAACGTTCAATTCAGAATGTGATAAAACCAGTTCCAGCCACTAAAAAGCATTTTCTTTTTGTTTTAGACAACATTTCATGCACTGTTAAACATGTTAAAGCAAGATGCAAGTGAAAATCTTTGTCTCTGACTGAGTTTGCATTACTGCTTATTTTGACCTCTGCTGGCTCTGAATAGGTCATTTTCAACGTTCAATTCAGAATGTGATAAAACCAGTTCCAGCCACTAAAAAGCACTTTCTTTTTGTTTTAGACAACATTTCATGCACTGTTAAACATGTTAAAGCAAGTTGCAAGTGAAAATCTTTGTCTCTGACTGAGTTTGCATTACTGCTTATTTTGACCTCTGCTGGCTCTGAAAAGCTCATTTTTCAACGTTCAATTCAGAATGTGATAAAACCAGTTCCAGCCACTAAAAAGCATTTTCTTTTTGTTTTAGACAACATTTCATGCACTTTTAAACATGTTAAAGCAAGTTGCAAGTGAAAATCTTTGTCTCTGACTGAGTTTGCATTACTGCTTATTTTGACCTCTGCTGGCTCTGAAAAGCTCATTTTCAACGTTCAATTCAGAATGTGATAAAACCAGTTCCAGCCACTAAAAAGCATTTTCTTTTTGTTTTAGACAACATTTCATGCACTGTTAAACATGTTAAAGCAAGTTGCAAGTGAAAATCTTTGTCTCTGACTGAGTTTGCATTACTGCTTATTTTGACCTCTGCTGGCTCTGAAAAGCTCATTTTCAACGTTCAATTCAGAATGTGATAAAACCAGTTCCAGCCATTAAAAAGCATTTTCTTTTTGTTTTAGACAACATTTCATGCACTGTTAAAGATGTTAAAGCAAGTTGCAGGTGAAAATCTTTTTCTCTGACTGAGTTTGCATTACTGCTTATTTTGACCTCTGCTGGCTCTGAAAAGCTCATTTTCAACGTCCAATACAGAATGTTATAAAACCAGATCCAGCTTCTAAAATGCATCATTCTTTTTGTTTTAGACAACATTTCATGCACTGTTAAACATGTTAAAGCAAGTTGCAAGTGAAAATCTTTTTCTCTGACTGAGTTTGCATTACTGCTTATTTTGACCTCTGCTGGCTCTGAAAAGCTCATTTTCAACGTCCAATACAGAATGTTATAAAACCAGATCCAGCTTTTAAAATGCATCATTCTTTTTGTTTTAGACAACATTTCATGCACTGTTAAACATGTGAAAGCAAGTTGCAAGTGAAAATCTATGTCTATGACTGAGTTTTCATTACTGCTTATTTTGACCTCTGCTGGCTCTGAAAAGCTCATTTTCAACGTTCAATTCAGAATGTGATAAAACCAGTTCCAGCCACTAAAAAGCATTTTCTTTTTGTTTTAGACAACATTTCATGCACTGTTAAACATGTTAAAGCAAGTTGCAAGTGAAAATCTTTGTCTCTGACTGAGTTTGCATTACTGCTTATTTTGACCTCTGCTGGCTCTGAAAAGCTCATTTTCAACGTTCAATTCAGAATGTGATAAAACCAGTTCCAGCCACTAAAAAGCATTTTCTTTTTGTTTTAGACAACATTTCATGCACTGTTAAATATGTTTAAGAAAGTTGCAAGTGAAAATCTATGTCTCTGACTGAGTTTGCATTACTGCTTATTTTGACCTCTGCTGGCTCTGAAAAGCTCATTTTCAACGTTCAATTCAGAATGTGATAAAACCAGTTCCAGCCACTAAAAAGCATTTTCTTTTTGTTTTAGACAACATTTCATGCACTGTTAAACATGTTAAAGCAAGTTGCAAGTGAAAATCTTTGTCTCTGACTGAGATTGCATTACTGCTTATTTTGACCTCTGCTGGCTCTGAAAAGCTCATTTTCAACGTTCAATTCAGAATGTGATAAAACCAGTTCCAGCCACTAAAAAGCATTTTCTTTTTGTTTTAGACAACATTTCATGCACTGTTAAACATGTTAAAGCAAGTTGCAAGTGAAAATCTATGTCTATGACTGAGTTTGCATTACTGCTTATTGTGACCTCTGCTGGCTCTGAAAAGCTCATTTTTAACGTTCAATTCAGAATGTGATAAAACCAGTTCCAGCCACTAAAAAGCATTTTCTTTTTGTTTTAGACAACATTTCATGCACTGTTAAATATGTTTAAGAAAGTTGCAAGTGAAAACCTATGTCTCTGACTGAGTTTGCATTACTGCTTATTTTGACCTCTGCTGGCTCTGAAAAGCTCATTTTCAACGTCCAATACAGAATGTTATAAAACCAGATCCAGCTTCTAAAATGCATCATTCTTTTTGTTTTAGACAACATTTCATGCACTGTTAAACATGTTAAAGCAAGTTGCAAGTGAAAATCTTTTTCTCTGACTGAGTTTGCATTACTGCTTATTTTGACCTCTGCTGGCTCTGAAAAGCTCATTTTCAACGTCCAATACAGAATGTTATAAAACCAGATCCAGCTTCTAAAATGCATCATTCTTTTTGTTTTAGACAACATTTCATGCACTGTTAAACATGTTAAAGCAAGTTGCAAGTGAAAATCTTTGTCTCTGACTGAGTTTGCATTACTGCTTATTTTGACCTCTGCTGGCTCTGAAAAGCTCATTTTCAACGTTCAATTCAGAATGTGATAAAACCAGTTCCAGCCACTAAAAAGCATTTTCTTTTTGTTTTAGACAACATTTCATGCACTGTTAAACATGTTAAAGCAAGTTGCAAGTGAAAATCTTTGTCTCTGACTGAGTTTGCATTACTGCTTATTTTGACCTCTGCTGGCTCTGAAAAGCTCATTTTCAACGTTCAATTCAGAATGTGATAAAAACAGTTCCAGCCACTAAAAAGCATTTTCTTTTTGTTTTAGACAACATTTCATGCACTGTTAAACATGTTAAAGCAAGTTGCAGGTGAAAATCTTTTTCTCTGACTGAGTTTGCATTACTGCTTATTTTGACCTCTGCTGGCTCTGAAAAGCTCATTTTCAACGTCCAATACAGAATGTTATAAAACCAGATCCAGCTTCTAAAATGCATCATTCTTTTTGTTTTAGACAACATTTCATGCACTGTTAAACATGTTAAAGCAAGTTGCAAGTGAAAATCTTTTTCTCTGACTGAGTTTGCATTACTGCTTATTTTGACCTCTGCTGGCTCTGAAAAGCTCATTTTCAACGTCCAATACAGAATGTTATAAAACCAGATCTAGCTTTTAAAATGCATCATTCTTTTTGTTTTAGACAACATTTCATGCACTGTTAAACATGTTAAAGCAAGTTGCAAGTGAAAATCTTTGTCTCTGACTGAGTTTGCATTACTGCTTATTTTGACCTCTGCTGGCTCTGAAAAGCTCATTTTCAACGTTCAATTCAGAATGTGATAAAACCAGTTCCAGCCACTAAAAAGCATTTTCTTTTTGTTTTAGACAACATTTCATGCACTGTTAAACATGTTAAAGCAAGATGCAAGTGAAAATCTTTGTCTCTGACTGAGTTTGCATTACTGCTTATTTTGACCTCTGCTGGCTCTGAATAGCTCATTTTCAACGTTCAATTCAGAATGTGATAAAACCAGTTCCAGCCACTAAAAAGCACTTTCTTTTTGTTTTAGACAACATTTCATGCACTGTTAAACATGTTAAAGCAAGTTGCAAGTGAAAATCTTTTTCTCTGACTGAGTTTGCATTACTGCTTATTTTGACCTCTGCTGGCTCTGAAAAGCTCATTTTCAACGTTCAATTCAGAATGTGATAAAACCAGTTCCAGCCACTAAAAAGCATTTTCTTTTTGTTTTAGACAACATTTCATGCACTGTTAAACATGTTAAAGCAAGATGCAAGTGAAAATCTTTGTCTCTGACTGAGTTTGCATTACTGCTTATTTTGACCTCTGCTGGCTCTGAATAGGTCATTTTCAACGTTCAATTCAGAATGTGATAAAACCAGTTCCAGCCACTAAAAAGCACTTTCTTTTTGTTTTAGACAACATTTCATGCACTGTTAAACATGTTAAAGCAAGTTGCAAGTAAAAATCTTTGTCTCTGACTGAGTTTGCATTACTGCTTATTTTGACCTCTGCTGGCTCTGAAAAGCTCATTTTCAACGTTCAATTCAGAATGTGATAAAACCAGTTCCAGCCACTAAAAAGCATTTTCTTTTTGTTTTAGACAACATTTCATGCACTTTTAAACATGTTAAAGCAAGTTGCAAGTGAAAATCTTTGTCTCTGACTGAGTTTGCATTACTGCTTATTTTGACCTCTGCTGGCTCTGAAAAGCTCATTTTCAACGTCCAAAACAGAATGTTATAAAACCAGATCCAGCTTCTAAAATGCATCATTCTTTTTGTTTTAGACAACATTTCATGCACTGTTAAACATGTTAAAGCAAGTTGCAAGTGAAAATCTATGTCTCTGACTGAGTTTTCATTACTGCTTATTTTGACCTCTGCTGGCTCTGAAAAGCTCATTTTCAACGTTCAATTCAGAATGTGATAAAACCAGTTCCAGCCACTAAAAAGCATTTTCTTTTTGTTTTAGACAACATTTCATGCACTGTTAAACATGTTAAAGCAAGATGCAAGTGAAAATCTTTGTCTCTGACTGAGTTTGCATTACTGCTTATTTTGACCTCTGCTGGCTCTGAAAAGCTCATTTTCAACGTTCAATTCAGAATGTTATAAAACCAGATCCAGCTTCTAAAATGCATCATTCTTTTTGTTTTAGACAACATTTCATGCACTGTTAAACATGTGAAAGCAAGTTGCAAGTGAAAATCTATGTCTATGACTGAGTTTTCATTACTGCTTATTTTGACCTCTGCTGGCTCTGAATAGCTCATTTTCAACGTTCAATTCAGAATGTTATAAAACCAGATCCAGCTTCTAAAATGCATCATTCTTTTTGTTTTAGACAACATTTCATGCACTGTTAAACATGTGAAAGCAAGTTGCAAGTGAAAATCTATGTCTATGACTGAGTTTGCATTACTGCTTATTTTGACCTCTGCTGGCTCTGAAAAGCTCATTTTCAACGTTCAACTCAGAATGTGATAAAACCAGTTCCAGCCACTAAAAAGCATTTTCTTTTTGTTTTAGACAACATTTCATGCACTGTTAAACATGTTAAAGCAAGTTGCAAGTGAAAATCTTTGTCTCTGACTGAGTTTGCATTACTGCTTATTTTGACCTCTGCTGGCTCTGAAAAGCTCATTTTCAACGTTCAATTCAGAATGTGATAAAACCAGTTCCAGCCACTAAAAAGCATTTTCTTTTTGTTTTAGACAACATTTCATGCACTGTTAAACATGTTAAAGCAAGATGCAAGTGAAAATCTTTGTCTCTGACTGAGTTTGCATTACTGCTTATTTTGACCTCTGCTGGCTCTGAATAGGTCATTTTCAACGTTCAATTCAGAATGTGATAAAACCAGTTCCAGCCACTAAAAAGCACTTTCTTTTTGTTTTAGACAACATTTCATGCACTGTTAAACATGTTAAAGCAAGTTGCAAGTGAAAATCTTTGTCTCTGACTGAGTTTGCATTACTGCTTATTTTGACCTCTGCTGGCTCTGAAAAGCTCATTTTTCAACGTTCAATTCAGAATGTGATAAAACCAGTTCCAGCCACTAAAAAGCATTTTCTTTTTGTTTTAGACAACATTTCATGCACTTTTAAACATGTTAAAGCAAGTTGCAAGTGAAAATCTTTGTCTCTGACTGAGTTTGCATTACTGCTTATTTTGACCTCTGCTGGCTCTGAAAAGCTCATTTTCAACGTTCAATTCAGAATGTGATAAAACCAGTTCCAGCCACTAAAAAGCATTTTCTTTTTGTTTTAGACAACATTTCATGCACTGTTAAACATGTTAAAGCAAGTTGCAAGTGAAAATCTTTGTCTCTGACTGAGTTTGCATTACTGCTTATTTTGACCTCTGCTGGCTCTGAAAAGCTCATTTTCAACGTTCAATTCAGAATGTGATAAAACCAGTTCCAGCCATTAAAAAGCATTTTCTTTTTGTTTTAGACAACATTTCATGCACTGTTAAAGATGTTAAAGCAAGTTGCAGGTGAAAATCTTTTTCTCTGACTGAGTTTGCATTACTGCTTATTTTGACCTCTGCTGGCTCTGAAAAGCTCATTTTCAACGTCCAATACAGAATGTTATAAAACCAGATCCAGCTTCTAAAATGCATCATTCTTTTTGTTTTAGACAACATTTCATGCACTGTTAAACATGTTAAAGCAAGTTGCAAGTGAAAATCTTTTTCTCTGACTGAGTTTGCATTACTGCTTATTTTGACCTCTGCTGGCTCTGAAAAGCTCATTTTCAACGTCCAATACAGAATGTTATAAAACCAGATCCAGCTTTTAAAATGCATCATTCTTTTTGTTTTAGACAACATTTCATGCACTGTTAAACATGTGAAAGCAAGTTGCAAGTGAAAATCTATGTCTATGACTGAGTTTTCATTACTGCTTATTTTGACCTCTGCTGGCTCTGAAAAGCTCATTTTCAACGTTCAATTCAGAATGTGATAAAACCAGTTCCAGCCACTAAAAAGCATTTTCTTTTTGTTTTAGACAACATTTCATGCACTGTTAAACATGTTAAAGCAAGTTGCAAGTGAAAATCTTTGTCTCTGACTGAGTTTGCATTACTGCTTATTTTGACCTCTGCTGGCTCTGAAAAGCTCATTTTCAACGTTCAATTCAGAATGTGATAAAACCAGTTCCAGCCACTAAAAAGCATTTTCTTTTTGTTTTAGACAACATTTCATGCACTGTTAAATATGTTTAAGAAAGTTGCAAGTGAAAATCTATGTCTCTGACTGAGTTTGCATTACTGCTTATTTTGACCTCTGCTGGCTCTGAAAAGCTCATTTTCAACGTTCAATTCAGAATGTGATAAAACCAGTTCCAGCCACTAAAAAGCATTTTCTTTTTGTTTTAGACAACATTTCATGCACTGTTAAACATGTTAAAGCAAGTTGCAAGTGAAAATCTTTGTCTCTGACTGAGATTGCATTACTGCTTATTTTGACCTCTGCTGGCTCTGAAAAGCTCATTTTCAACGTTCAATTCAGAATGTGATAAAACCAGTTCCAGCCACTAAAAAGCATTTTCTTTTTGTTTTAGACAACATTTCATGCACTGTTAAACATGTTAAAGCAAGTTGCAAGTGAAAATCTATGTCTATGACTGAGTTTGCATTACTGCTTATTGTGACCTCTGCTGGCTCTGAAAAGCTCATTTTTAACGTTCAATTCAGAATGTGATAAAACCAGTTCCAGCCACTAAAAAGCATTTTCTTTTTGTTTTAGACAACATTTCATGCACTGTTAAATATGTTTAAGAAAGTTGCAAGTGAAAACCTATGTCTCTGACTGAGTTTGCATTACTGCTTATTTTGACCTCTGCTGGCTCTGAAAAGCTCATTTTCAACGTCCAATACAGAATGTTATAAAACCAGATCCAGCTTCTAAAATGCATCATTCTTTTTGTTTTAGACAACATTTCATGCACTGTTAAACATGTTAAAGCAAGTTGCAAGTGAAAATCTTTTTCTCTGACTGAGTTTGCATTACTGCTTATTTTGACCTCTGCTGGCTCTGAAAAGCTCATTTTCAACGTCCAATACAGAATGTTATAAAACCAGATCCAGCTTCTAAAATGCATCATTCTTTTTGTTTTAGACAACATTTCATGCACTGTTAAACATGTTAAAGCAAGTTGCAAGTGAAAATCTTTGTCTCTGACTGAGTTTGCATTACTGCTTATTTTGACCTCTGCTGGCTCTGAAAAGCTCATTTTCAACGTTCAATTCAGAATGTGATAAAACCAGTTCCAGCCACTAAAAAGCATTTTCTTTTTGTTTTAGACAACATTTCATGCACTGTTAAACATGTTAAAGCAAGTTGCAAGTGAAAATCTTTGTCTCTGACTGAGTTTGCATTACTGCTTATTTTGACCTCTGCTGGCTCTGAAAAGCTCATTTTCAACGTTCAATTCAGAATGTGATAAAAACAGTTCCAGCCACTAAAAAGCATTTTCTTTTTGTTTTAGACAACATTTCATGCACTGTTAAACATGTTAAAGCAAGTTGCAGGTGAAAATCTTTTTCTCTGACTGAGTTTGCATTACTGCTTATTTTGACCTCTGCTGGCTCTGAAAAGCTCATTTTCAACGTCCAATACAGAATGTTATAAAACCAGATCCAGCTTCTAAAATGCATCATTCTTTTTGTTTTAGACAACATTTCATGCACTGTTAAACATGTTAAAGCAAGTTGCAAGTGAAAATCTTTTTCTCTGACTGAGTTTGCATTACTGCTTATTTTGACCTCTGCTGGCTCTGAAAAGCTCATTTTCAACGTCCAATACAGAATGTTATAAAACCAGATCTAGCTTTTAAAATGCATCATTCTTTTTGTTTTAGACAACATTTCATGCACTGTTAAACATGTTAAAGCAAGTTGCAAGTGAAAATCTTTGTCTCTGACTGAGTTTGCATTACTGCTTATTTTGACCTCTGCTGGCTCTGAAAAGCTCATTTTCAACGTTCAATTCAGAATGTGATAAAACCAGTTCCAGCCACTAAAAAGCATTTTCTTTTTGTTTTAGACAACATTTCATGCACTGTTAAACATGTGAAAGCAAGTTGCAAGTGAAAATCTATGTCTATGACTGAGTTTGCATTACTGCTTATTTTGACCTCTGCTGGCTCTGAAAAGCTCATTTTCAACGTTCAACTCAGAATGTGATAAAACCAGTTCCAGCCACTAAAAAGCATTTTCTTTTTGTTTTAGACAACATTTCATGCACTGTTAAACATGTTAAAGCAAGTTGCAAGTGAAAATCTTTGTCTCTGACTGAGTTTGCATTACTGCTTATTTTGACCTCTGCTGGCTCTGAAAAGCTCATTTTCAACGTTCAATTCAGAATGTGATAAAACCAGTTCCAGCCATTAAAAAGCATTTTCTTTTTGTTTTAGACAACATTTCATGCACTGTTAAACATGTTAAAGCAAGTTGCAGGTGAAAATCTTTTTCTCTGACTGAGTTTGCATTACTGCTTATTTTGACCTCTGCTGGCTCTGAAAAGCTCATTTTCAACGTCCAATACAGAATGTTATAAAACCAGATCCAGCTTCTAAAATGCATCATTCTTTTTGTTTTAGACAACATTTCATGCACTGTTAAACATGTTAAAGCAAGTTGCAAGTGAAAATCTTTTTCTCTGACTGAGTTTGCATTACTGCTTATTTTGACCTCTGCTGGCTCTGAAAAGCTCATTTTCAACGTCCAATACAGAATGTTATAAAACCAGATCCAGCTTTTAAAATGCATCATTCTTTTTGTTTTAGACAACATTTCATGCACTGTTAAACATGTGAAAGCAAGTTGCAAGTGAAAATCTATGTCTATGACTGAGTTTTCATTACTGCTTATTTTGACCTCTGCTGGCTCTGAAAAGCTCATTTTCAACGTTCAATTCAGAATGTGATAAAACCAGTTCCAGCCACTAAAAAGCATTTTCTTTTTGTTTTAGACAACATTTCATGCACTGTTAAACATGTTAAAGCAAGTTGCAAGTGAAAATCTTTGTCTCTGACTGAGTTTGCATTACTGCTTATTTTGACCTCTGCTGGCTCTGAAAAGCTCATTTTCAACGTTCAATTCAGAATGTGATAAAACCAGTTCCAGCCACTAAAAAGCATTTTCTTTTTGTTTTAGACAACATTTCATGCACTGTTAAACATGTTAAAGCAAGTTGCAAGTGAAAATCTTTGTCTCTGACTGAGTTTGCATTACTGCTTATTTTGACCTCTGCTGGCTCTGAAAAGCTCATTTTCAACGTTCAATTCAGAATGTGATAAAACCAGTTCCAGCCACTAAAAAGCATTTTCTTTTTGTTTTAGACAACATTTCATGCACTGTTAAACATGTTAAAGCAAGTTGCAAGTGAAAATCTATGTCTATGACTGAGTTTGCATTACTGCTTATTGTGACCTCTGCTGGCTCTGAAAAGCTCATTTTCAACGTCCAATACAGAATGTTATAAAACCAGATCCAGCTTCTAAAATGCATCATTCTTTTTGTTTTAGACAACATTTCATGCACTGTTAAATATGTTTAAGAAAGTTGCAAGTGAAAATCTATGTCTCTGACTGAGTTTGCATTACTGCTTATTTTGACCTCTGCTGGCTCTGAAAAGCTCATTTTCAACGTTCAATTCAGAATGTGATAAAACCAGTTCCAGCCACTAAAAAGCATTTTCTTTTTGTTTTAGACAACATTTCATGCACTTTTAAACATGTTAAAGCAAGTTGCAAGTGAAAATCTTTGTCTCTGACTGAGTTTGCATTACTGCTTATTTTGACCTCTGCTGGCTCTGAAAAGCTCATTTTCAACGTCCAAAACAGAATGTTATAAAACCAGATCCAGCTTCTAAAATGCATCATTCTTTTTGTTTTAGACAACATTTCATGCACTGTTAAACATGTTAAAGCAAGTTGCAAGTGAAAATCTATGTCTCTGACTGAGTTTGCATTACTGCTTATTTTGACCTCTGCTGGCTCTGAAAAGCTCATTTTCAACGTTCAATTCAGAATGTGACAAAACCAGTTCCAGCCACTAAAAAGCATTTTCTTTTTGTTTTAGACAACATTTCATGCACTGTTAAACATGTTAAAGCAAGATGCAAGTGAAAATCTTTGTCTCTGACTGAGTTTGCATTACTGCTTATTTTGACCTCTGCTGGCTCTGAAAAGCTCATTTTCAACGTTCAATTCAGAATGTTATAAAACCAGATCCAGCTTCTAAAATGCATCATTCTTTTTGTTTTAGACAACATTTCATGCACTGTTAAACATGTGAAAGCAAGTTGCAAGTGAAAATCTATGTCTATGACTGAGTTTGCATTACTGCTTATTTTGACCTCTGCTGGCTCTGAAAAGCTCATTTTCAACGTTCAATTCAGAATGTGATAAAACCAGTTCCAGCCATTAAAAAGCATTTTCTTTTTGTTTTAGACAACATTTCATGCACTGTTAAACATGTTAAAGCAAGTTGCAAGTGAAAATCTTTTTCTCTGACTGAGTTTGCATTACTGCTTATTTTGACCTCTGCTGGCTCTGAAAAGCTCATTTTCAACGTCTAATACAGAATGTTATAAAACCAGATCCAGCTTCTAAAATGCATCATTCTTTTTGTTTTAGACAACATTTCATGCACTGTTAAACATGTGAAAGCAAGTTGCAAGTGAAAATCTATGTCTATGACTGAGTTTGCATTACTGCTTATTTTGACCTCTGCTGGCTCTGAAAAGCTCATTTTCAACGTTCAATTCAGATTGTGATAAAACCAGTTCCAGCCACTAAAAAGCATTTTCTTTTTGTTTTAGACAACATTTCATGCACTGTTAAACATGTTAAAGCAAGTTGCAAGTGAAAATCTTTGTCTCTGACTGAGTTTGCATTACTACTTATTTTGACCTCTGCTGGCTCTGAAAAGCTCATTTTCAACGTTCAATTCAGAATGTGATAAAACCAGTTCCAGCCACTAAAAAGCATTTTCTTTTTGTTTTAGACAACATTTCATGCACTGTTAAACATGTTAAAGCAAGTTGCAAGTGAAAATCTTTGTCTCTGACTGAGTTTGCATTACTGCTTATTTTGACCTCTGCTGGCTCTGAAAAGCTCATTTTCAACGTTCAATTCAGAATGTGATAAAACCAGTTCCAGCCATTAAAAAGCATTTTCTTTTTGTTTTAGACAACATTTCATGCACTGTTAAACATGTTAAAGCAAGTTGCAGGTGAAAATCTTTTTCTCTGACTGAGTTTGCATTACTGCTTATTTTGACCTCTGCTGGCTCTGAAAAGCTCATTTTCAACGTCCAATACAGAATGTTATAAAACCAGATCCAGCTTCTAAAATGCATCATTCTTTTTGTTTTAGACAACATTTCATGCACTGTTAAACATGTTAAAGCAAGTTGCAAGTGAAAATCTTTTTCTCTGACTGAGTTTGCATTACTGCTTATTTTGACCTCTGCTGGCTCTGAAAAGCTCATTTTCAACGTCCAATACAGAATGTTATAAAACCAGATCCAGCTTTTAAAATGCATCATTCTTTTTGTTTTAGACAACATTTCATGCACTGTTAAACATGTTAAAGCAAGTTGCAAGTGAAAATCTTTGTCTCTGACTGAGTTTGCATTACTGCTTATTTTGACCTCTGCTGGCTCTGAAAAGCTCATTTTCAACGTTCAATTCAGAATGTGATAAAACCAGTTCCAGCCACTAAAAAGCATTTTCTTTTTGTTTTAGACAACATTTCATGCACTGTTAAACATGTTAAAGCAAGATGCAAGTGAAAATCTATGTCTCTGACTGAGTTTGCATTACTGCTTATTTTGACCTCTGCTGGCTCTGAAAAGCTCATTTTCAACGTTCAATTCAGAATGTGATAAAACCAGTTCCAGCCACTAAAAAGCATTTTCTTTTTGTTTTAGACAACATTTCATGCACTGTTAAACATGTTAAAGCAAGATGCAAGTGAAAATCTATGTCTCTGACTGAGTTTGCATTACTGCTTATTTTGACCTCTGCTGGCTCTGAAAAGCTCATTTTCAACGTTCAATTCAGAATGTGATAAAACCAGTTCCAGCCACTAAAAAGCACTTTCTTTTTGTTTTAGACAACATTTCATGCACTGTTAAACATGTTAAAGCAAGTTGCAAGTGAAAATCTTTGTCTCTGACTGAGTTTGCATTACTGCTTATTTTGACCTCTGCTGGCTCTGAAAAGCTCATTTTCAACGTTCAATTCAGAATGTGATAAAACCAGTTCCAGCCACTAAAAAGCATTTTCTTTTTGTTTTAGACAACATTTCATGCACTTTTAAACATGTTAAAGCAAGTTGCAAATGAAAATCTTTGTCTCTGACTGAGTTTGCATTACTGCTTATTTTGACCTCTGCTGGCTCTGAAAAGCTCATTTTCAACGTCCAAAACAGAATGTTATAAAACCAGATCCAGCTTCTAAAATGCATCATTCTTTTTGTTTTAGACAACATTTCATGCACTGTTAAACATGTTAAAGCAAGTTGCAAGTGAAAATCTTTGTCTCTGACTGAGTTTGCATTACTGCTTATTTTGACCTCTGCTGGCTCTGAAAAGCTCATTTTCAACGTTCAATTCAGAATGTGATAAAACCAGTTCCAGCCATTAAAAAGCATTTTCTTTTTGTTTTAGACAACATTTTATGCACTGTTAAACATGTTAAAGCAAGTTGCAAGTGAAAATCTTTTTCTCTGACTGAGTTTGCATTACTGCTTATTTTGACCTCTGCTGGCTCTGAAAAGCTCATTTTCAACGTCCAATACAGAATGTTATAAAACCAGATCCAGCTTCTAAAATGCATCATTCTTTTTGTTTTAGACAACATTTCATGCACTGTTAAACATGTTAAAGCAAGTTGCAAGTGAAAATCTTTTTCTCTGACTGAGTTTGCATTACTGCTTATTTTGACCTCTGCTGGCTCTGAAAAGCTCATTTTCAACGTCCAATACAGAATGTTATAAAACCAGATCCAGCTTCTAAAATGCATCATTCTTTTTGTTTTAGACAACATTTCATGCACTGTTAAACATGTTAAAGCAAGTTGCAAGTGAAAATCTTTGTCTCTGACTGAGTTTGCATTACTGCTTATTTTGACCTCTGCTGGCTCTGAAAAGCTCATTTTCAACGTTCAATTCAGAATGTGATAAAACCAGTTCCAGCCACTAAAAAGCATTTTCTTTTTGTTTTAGACAACATTTCATGCACTGTTAAACATGTTAAAGCAAGATGCAAGTGAAAATCTTTGTCTCTGACTGAGTTTGCATTACTGCTTATTTTGACCTCTGCTGGCTCTGAATAGGTCATTTTCAACGTTCAATTCAGAATGTGATAAAACCAGTTCCAGCCACTAAAAAGCACTTTCTTTTTGTTTTAGACAACATTTCATGCACTGTTAAACATGTTAAAGCAAGTTGCAAGTGAAAATCTTTGTCTCTGACTGAGTTTGCATTACTGCTTATTTTGACCTCTGCTGGCTCTGAAAAGCTCATTTTCAACGTTCAATTCAGAATGTGATAAAACCAGTTCCAGCCACTAAAAAGCATTTTCTTTTTGTTTTAGACAACATTTCATGCACTGTTAAACATGTTAAAGCAAGTTGCAAGTGAAAATCTATGTCTCTGACTGAGTTTGCATTACTGCTTATTTTGACCTCTGCTGGCTCTGAAAAGCTCATTTTCAACGTCTAATACAAAATGTTATAAAACCAGATCCAGCTTCTAAAATGCATCATTCTTTTTGTTTTAGACAACATTTCATGCACTGTTAAACATGTGAAAGCAAGTTGCAAGTGAAAATCTATGTCTATGACTGAGTTTTCATTACTGCTTATTTTGACCTCTGCTGGCTCTGAAAAGCTCATTTTCAACGTTCAATTCAGAATGTGATAAAACCAGTTCCAGCCACTAAAAAGCATTTTCTTTTTGTTTTAGACAACATTTCATGCACTGTTAAACATGTTAATGCAAGTTGCAAGTGAAAATCTTTGTCTCTGACTGAGTTTGCATTACTGCATATTTTGACCTCTGCTGGCTCTGAAAAGCTCATTTTCAACGTTCAATTCAGAATGTGATAAAACCAGTTCCAGCCACTAAAAAGCATTTTCTTTTTGTTTTAGACAACATTTCATGCACTGTTAAATATGTTTAAGAAAGTTGCAAGTGAAAATCTATGTCTCTGACTGAGTTTGCATTACTGCTTATTTTGACCTCTGCTGGCTCTGAAAAGCTCATTTTCAACGTTCAATTCAGAATGTGATAAAACCAGTTCCAGCCACTAAAAAGCATTTTCTTTTTGTTTTAGACAACATTTCATGCACTGTTAAACATGTTAAAGCAAGTTGCAAGTGAAAATCTATGTCTCTGACTGAGTTTGCATTACTGCTTATTTTGACCTCTGCTGGCTCTGAAAAGCTCATTTTCAACGTCCAATACAGAATGTTATAAAACCAGATCCAGCTTCTAAAATGCATCATTCTTTTTGATTTAGACAACATTTCATGCACTGTTAAACATGTGAAAGCAAGTTGCAAGTGAAAATCTATGTCTATGACTGAGTTTTCATTACTGCTTATTTTGACCTCTGCTGGCTCTGAAAAGCTCATTTTCAACGTTCAATTCAGAATGTGATAAAACCAGTTCCAGCCACTAAAAAGCATTTTCTTTTTGTTTTAGACAACATTTCATGCACTGTTAAACATGTTAAAGCAAGTTGCAAGTGAAAATCTTTGTCTCTGACTGAGTTTGCATTACTGCTTATTTTGACCTCTGCTGGCTCTGAAAAGCTCATTTTCAACGTTCAATTCAGAATGTGATAAAACCAGTTCCAGCCACTAAAAAGCATTTTCTTTTTGTTTTAGACAACATTTCATGCACTGTTAAATATGTTTAAGAAAGTTGCAAGTGAAAATCTATGTCTCTGACTGAGTTTGCATTACTGCTTATTTTGACCTCTGCTGGCTCTGAAAAGCTCATTTTCAACGTTCAATTCAGAATGTGATAAAACCAGTTCCAGCCACTAAAAAGCATTTTCTTTTTGTTTTAGACAACATTTCATGCACTGTTAAACATGTTAAAGCAAGTTGCAAGTGAAAATCTTTGTCTCTGACTGAGTTTGCATTACTGCTTATTTTGACCTCTGCTGGCTCTGAAAAGCTCATTTTCAACGTCCAAAACAGAATGTTATAAAACCAGATCCAGCTTCTAAAATGCATCATTCTTTTTGTTTTAGACAACATTTCATGCACTGTTAAACATGTTAAAGCAAGTTGCAAGTGAAAATCTATGTCTATGACTGAGTTTGCATTACTGCTTATTTTGACCTCTGCTGGCTCTGAAAAGCTCATTTTCAACGTTCAATTCAGAATGTGATAAAACCAGTTCCAGTTACTAAAAAGCATTTTCTTTTTGTTTTAGACAACATTTCATGCACTGTTAAACATGTTAAAGCAAGTTGCAAGTGAAAATCTTTGTCTCTGACTGAGTTTGCATTACTGCTTATTTTGACCTCTGCTGGCTCTGAAAAGCTCATTTTCAACGTTCAATTCAGAATGTGATAAAACCAGTTCCAGCCACTAAAAAGCATTTTCTTTTTGTTTTAGACAACATTTCATGCACTGTTAAACATGTTAAAGCAAGTTGCAAGTGAAAATCTTTGTCTCTGACTGAGTTTGCATTACTGCTTATTTTGACCTCTGCTGGCTCTGAAAAGCTCATTTTCAACGTTCAATTCAGAATGTGATAAAACCAGTTCCAGCCACTAAAAAGCATTTTCTTTTTGTTTTAGACAACATTTCATGCACTTTTAAACATGTTAAAGCAAGTTGCAAGTGAAAATCTTTGTCTCTGACTGAGTTTGCATTACTGCTTATTTTGACCTCTGCTGGCTCTGAAAAGCTCATTTTCAACGTCCAAAACAGAATGTTATAAAACCAGATCCAGCTTCTAAAATGCATCATTCTTTTTGTTTTAGACAACATTTCATGCACTGTTAAACATGTTAAAGCAAGTTGCAAGTGAAAATCTATGTCTCTGACTGAGTTTTCATTACTGCTTATTTTGACCTCTGCTGGCGCTGAAAAGCTCATTTTCAACGTTCAATTCAGAATGTGATAAAACCAGTTCCAGTTACTAAAAAGCATTTTCTTTTTGTTTTAGACAACATTTCATGCACTGTTAAACATGTTAAAGCAAGTTGCAAGTGAAAATCTTTGTCTCTGACTGAGTTTTCATTACTGCTTATTTTGACCTCTGCTGGCTCTGAAAAGCTCATTTTCAACGTTCAATTCAGAATGTGATAAAACCAGTTCCAGCCACTAAAAAGCATTTTCTTTTTGTTTTAGACAACATTTCATGCACTGTTAAACATGTTAAAGCAAGTTGCAAGTGAAAATCTTTTTCTCTGACTGAGTTTGCATTACTGCTTATTTTGACCTCTGCTGGCTCTGAAAAGCTCATTTTCAACGTCCAATACAGAATGTTATAAAACCAGATCCAGCTTTTAAAATGCATCATTCTTTTTGTTTTAGACAACATTTCATGCACTGTTAAACATGTGAAAGCAAGTTGCAAGTGAAAATCTATGTCTATGACTGAGTTTTCATTACTGCTTATTTTGACCTCTGCTGGCTCTGAAAAGCTCATTTTCAACGTTCAATTCAGAATGTGATAAAACCAGTTCCAGCCACTAAAAAGCATTTTCTTTTTGTTTTAGACAACATTTCATGCACTGTTAAACATGTTAAAGCAAGTTGCAAGTGAAAATCTTTGTCTCTGACTGAGTTTGCATTACTGCTTATTTTGACCTCTGCTGGCTCTGAAAAGCTCATTTTCAACGTTCAATTTAGAATGTGATAAAACCAGTTCCAGCCACTAAAAAGCATTTTCTTTTTGTTTTAGACAACATTTCATGCACTGTTAAACATGTTAAAGCAAGTTGCAAGTGAAAATCTTTGTCTCTGACTGAGTTTGCATTACTGCTTATTTTGACCTCTGCTGGCTCTGAAAAGCTCATTTTCAACGTTCAATTCAGAATGTGATAAAACCAGTTCCAGCCACTAAAAAGCATTTTCTTTTTGTTTTAGACAACATTTCATGCACTGTTAAACATGTTAAAGCAAGTTGCAAGTGAAAATCTATGTCTATGACTGAGTTTGCATTACTGCTTATTGTGACCTCTGCTGGCTCTGAAAAGCTCATTTTCAACGTCCAATACAGAATGTTATAAAACCAGATCCAGCTTCTAAAATGCATCATTCTTTTTGTTTTAGACAACATTTCATGCACTGTTAAATATGTTTAAGAAAGTTGCAAGTGAAAATCTATGTCTCTGACTGAGTTTGCATTACTGCTTATTTTGACCTCTGCTGGCTCTGAAAAGCTCATTTTCAACGTTCAATTCAGAATGTGATAAAACCAGTTCCAGCCACTAAAAAGCATTTTCTTTTTGTTTTAGACAACATTTCATGCACTTTTAAACATGTTAAAGCAAGTTGCAAGTGAAAATCTTTGTCTCTGACTGAGTTTGCATTACTGCTTATTTTGACCTCTGCTGGCTCTGAAAAGCTCATTTTCAACGTCCAAAACAGAATGTTATAAAACCAGATCCAGCTTCTAAAATGCATCATTCTTTTTGTTTTAGACAACATTTCATGCACTGTTAAACATGTTAAAGCAAGTTGCAAGTGAAAATCTATGTCTCTGACTGAGTTTGCATTACTGCTTATTTTGACCTCTGCTGGCTCTGAAAAGCTCATTTTCAACGTTCAATTCAGAATGTGACAAAACCAGTTCCAGCCACTAAAAAGCATTTTCTTTTTGTTTTAGACAACATTTCATGCACTGTTAAACATGTTAAAGCAAGATGCAAGTGAAAATCTTTGTCTCTGACTGAGTTTGCATTACTGCTTATTTTGACCTCTGCTGGCTCTGAAAAGCTCATTTTCAACGTTCAATTCAGAATGTTATAAAACCAGATCCAGCTTCTAAAATGCATCATTCTTTTTGTTTTAGACAACATTTCATGCACTGTTAAACATGTGAAAGCAAGTTGCAAGTGAAAATCTATGTCTATGACTGAGTTTGCATTACTGCTTATTTTGACCTCTGCTGGCTCTGAAAAGCTCATTTTCAACGTTCAATTCAGAATGTGATAAAACCAGTTCCAGCCATTAAAAAGCATTTTCTTTTTGTTTTAGACAACATTTCATGCACTGTTAAACATGTTAAAGCAAGTTGCAAGTGAAAATCTTTTTCTCTGACTGAGTTTGCATTACTGCTTATTTTGACCTCTGCTGGCTCTGAAAAGCTCATTTTCAACGTCTAATACAGAATGTTATAAAACCAGATCCAGCTTCTAAAATGCATCATTCTTTTTGTTTTAGACAACATTTCATGCACTGTTAAACATGTGAAAGCAAGTTGCAAGTGAAAATCTATGTCTATGACTGAGTTTGCATTACTGCTTATTTTGACCTCTGCTGGCTCTGAAAAGCTCATTTTCAACGTTCAATTCAGATTGTGATAAAACCAGTTCCAGCCACTAAAAAGCATTTTCTTTTTGTTTTAGACAACATTTCATGCACTGTTAAACATGTTAAAGCAAGTTGCAAGTGAAAATCTTTGTCTCTGACTGAGTTTGCATTACTACTTATTTTGACCTCTGCTGGCTCTGAAAAGCTCATTTTCAACGTTCAATTCAGAATGTGATAAAACCAGTTCCAGCCACTAAAAAGCATTTTCTTTTTGTTTTAGACAACATTTCATGCACTGTTAAACATGTTAAAGCAAGTTGCAAGTGAAAATCTTTGTCTCTGACTGAGTTTGCATTACTGCTTATTTTGACCTCTGCTGGCTCTGAAAAGCTCATTTTCAACGTTCAATTCAGAATGTGATAAAACCAGTTCCAGCCATTAAAAAGCATTTTCTTTTTGTTTTAGACAACATTTCATGCACTGTTAAACATGTTAAAGCAAGTTGCAGGTGAAAATCTTTTTCTCTGACTGAGTTTGCATTACTGCTTATTTTGACCTCTGCTGGCTCTGAAAAGCTCATTTTCAACGTCCAATACAGAATGTTATAAAACCAGATCCAGCTTCTAAAATGCATCATTCTTTTTGTTTTAGACAACATTTCATGCACTGTTAAACATGTTAAAGCAAGTTGCAAGTGAAAATCTTTTTCTCTGACTGAGTTTGCATTACTGCTTATTTTGACCTCTGCTGGCTCTGAAAAGCTCATTTTCAACGTCCAATACAGAATGTTATAAAACCAGATCCAGCTTTTAAAATGCATCATTCTTTTTGTTTTAGACAACATTTCATGCACTGTTAAACATGTTAAAGCAAGTTGCAAGTGAAAATCTTTGTCTCTGACTGAGTTTGCATTACTGCTTATTTTGACCTCTGCTGGCTCTGAAAAGCTCATTTTCAACGTTCAATTCAGAATGTGATAAAACCAGTTCCAGCCACTAAAAAGCATTTTCTTTTTGTTTTAGACAACATTTCATGCACTGTTAAACATGTTAAAGCAAGATGCAAGTGAAAATCTATGTCTCTGACTGAGTTTGCATTACTGCTTATTTTGACCTCTGCTGGCTCTGAAAAGCTCATTTTCAACGTTCAATTCAGAATGTGATAAAACCAGTTCCAGCCACTAAAAAGCACTTTCTTTTTGTTTTAGACAACATTTCATGCACTGTTAAACATGTTAAAGCAAGTTGCAAGTGAAAATCTTTGTCTCTGACTGAGTTTGCATTACTGCTTATTTTGACCTCTGCTGGCTCTGAAAAGCTCATTTTCAACGTTCAATTCAGAATGTGATAAAACCAGTTCCAGCCACTAAAAAGCATTTTCTTTTTGTTTTAGACAACATTTCATGCACTGTTAAACATGTTAAAGCAAGATGCAAGTGAAAATCTATGTCTCTGACTGAGTTTGCATTACTGCTTATTTTGACCTCTGCTGGCTCTGAAAAGCTCATTTTCAACGTTCAATTCAGAATGTGATAAAACCAGTTCCAGCCACTAAAAAGCACTTTCTTTTTGTTTTAGACAACATTTCATGCACTGTTAAACATGTTAAAGCAAGTTGCAAGTGAAAATCTTTGTCTCTGACTGAGTTTGCATTACTGCTTATTTTGACCTCTGCTGGCTCTGAAAAGCTCATTTTCAACGTTCAATTCAGAATGTGATAAAACCAGTTCCAGCCACTAAAAAGCATTTTCTTTTTGTTTTAGACAACATTTCATGCACTTTTAAACATGTTAAAGCAAGTTGCAAATGAAAATCTTTGTCTCTGACTGAGTTTGCATTACTGCTTATTTTGACCTCTGCTGGCTCTGAAAAGCTCATTTTCAACGTCCAAAACAGAATGTTATAAAACCAGATCCAGCTTCTAAAATGCATCATTCTTTTTGTTTTAGACAACATTTCATGCACTGTTAAACATGTTAAAGCAAGTTGCAAGTGAAAATCTTTGTCTCTGACTGAGTTTGCATTACTGCTTATTTTGACCTCTGCTGGCTCTGAAAAGCTCATTTTCAACGTTCAATTCAGAATGTGATAAAACCAGTTCCAGCCATTAAAAAGCATTTTCTTTTTGTTTTAGACAACATTTTATGCACTGTTAAACATGTTAAAGCAAGTTGCAAGTGAAAATCTTTTTCTCTGACTGAGTTTGCATTACTGCTTATTTTGACCTCTGCTGGCTCTGAAAAGCTCATTTTCAACGTCCAATACAGAATGTTATAAAACCAGATCCAGCTTCTAAAATGCATCATTCTTTTTGTTTTAGACAACATTTCATGCACTGTTAAACATGTTAAAGCAAGTTGCAAGTGAAAATCTTTTTCTCTGACTGAGTTTGCATTACTGCTTATTTTGACCTCTGCTGGCTCTGAAAAGCTCATTTTCAACGTCCAATACAGAATGTTATAAAACCAGATCCAGCTTCTAAAATGCATCATTCTTTTTGTTTTAGACAACATTTCATGCACTGTTAAACATGTTAAAGCAAGTTGCAAGTGAAAATCTTTGTCTCTGACTGAGTTTGCATTACTGCTTATTTTGACCTCTGCTGGCTCTGAAAAGCTCATTTTCAACGTTCAATTCAGAATGTGATAAAACCAGTTCCAGCCACTAAAAAGCATTTTCTTTTTGTTTTAGACAACATTTCATGCACTGTTAAACATGTTAAAGCAAGATGCAAGTGAAAATCTTTGTCTCTGACTGAGTTTGCATTACTGCTTATTTTGACCTCTGCTGGCTCTGAATAGGTCATTTTCAACGTTCAATTCAGAATGTGATAAAACCAGTTCCAGCCACTAAAAAGCACTTTCTTTTTGTTTTAGACAACATTTCATGCACTGTTAAACATGTTAAAGCAAGTTGCAAGTGAAAATCTTTGTCTCTGACTGAGTTTGCATTACTGCTTATTTTGACCTCTGCTGGCTCTGAAAAGCTCATTTTCAACGTTCAATTCAGAATGTGATAAAACCAGTTCCAGCCACTAAAAAGCATTTTCTTTTTGTTTTAGACAACATTTCATGCACTGTTAAACATGTTAAAGCAAGTTGCAAGTGAAAATCTATGTCTCTGACTGAGTTTGCATTACTGCTTATTTTGACCTCTGCTGGCTCTGAAAAGCTCATTTTCAACGTCTAATACAAAATGTTATAAAACCAGATCCAGCTTCTAAAATGCATCATTCTTTTTGTTTTAGACAACATTTCATGCACTGTTAAACATGTGAAAGCAAGTTGCAAGTGAAAATCTATGTCTATGACTGAGTTTGCATTACTTCTTATTTTGACCTCTGCTGGCTCTGAAAAGCTCATTTTCAACGTTCAATTCAGAATGTGATAAAACCAGTTCCAGCCACTAAAAAGCATTTTCTTTTTGTTTTAGACAACATTTCATGCACTGTTAAACATGTTAATGCAAGTTGCAAGTGAAAATCTTTGTCTCTGACTGAGTTTGCATTACTGCATATTTTGACCTCTGCTGGCTCTGAAAAGCTCATTTTCAACGTTCAATTCAGAATGTGATAAAACCAGTTCCAGCCACTAAAAAGCATTTTCTTTTTGTTTTAGACAACATTTCATGCACTGTTAAATATGTTTAAGAAAGTTGCAAGTGAAAATCTATGTCTCTGACTGAGTTTGCATTACTGCTTATTTTGACCTCTGCTGGCTCTGAAAAGCTCATTTTCAACGTTCAATTCAGAATGTGATAAAACCAGTTCCAGCCACTAAAAAGCATTTTCTTTTTGTTTTAGACAACATTTCATGCACTGTTAAACATGTTAAAGCAAGTTGCAAGTGAAAATCTATGTCTCTGACTGAGTTTGCATTACTGCTTATTTTGACCTCTGCTGGCTCTGAAAAGCTCATTTTCAACGTCCAATACAGAATGTTATAAAACCAGATCCAGCTTCTAAAATGCATCATTCTTTTTGATTTAGACAACATTTCATGCACTGTTAAACATGTGAAAGCAAGTTGCAAGTGAAAATCTATGTCTATGACTGAGTTTTCATTACTGCTTATTTTGACCTCTGCTGGCTCTGAAAAGCTCATTTTCAACGTTCAATTCAGAATGTGATAAAACCAGTTCCAGCCACTAAAAAGCATTTTCTTTTTGTTTTAGACAACATTTCATGCACTGTTAAACATGTTAAAGCAAGTTGCAAGTGAAAATCTTTGTCTCTGACTGAGTTTGCATTACTGCTTATTTTGACCTCTGCTGGCTCTGAAAAGCTCATTTTCAACGTTCAATTCAGAATGTGATAAAACCAGTTCCAGCCACTAAAAAGCATTTTCTTTTTGTTTTAGACAACATTTCATGCACTGTTAAATATGTTTAAGAAAGTTGCAAGTGAAAATCTATGTCTCTGACTGAGTTTGCATTACTGCTTATTTTGACCTCTGCTGGCTCTGAAAAGCTCATTTTCAACGTTCAATTCAGAATGTGATAAAACCAGTTCCAGCCACTAAAAAGCATTTTCTTTTTGTTTTAGACAACATTTCATGCACTGTTAAACATGTTAAAGCAAGTTGCAAGTGAAAATCTTTGTCTCTGACTGAGTTTGCATTACTGCTTATTTTGACCTCTGCTGGCTCTGAAAAGCTCATTTTCAACGTCCAAAACAGAATGTTATAAAACCAGATCCAGCTTCTAAAATGCATCATTCTTTTTGTTTTAGACAACATTTCATGCACTGTTAAACATGTTAAAGCAAGTTGCAAGTGAAAATCTATGTCTATGACTGAGTTTGCATTACTGCTTATTTTGACCTCTGCTGGCTCTGAAAAGCTCATTTTCAACGTTCAATTCAGAATGTGATAAAACCAGTTCCAGTTACTAAAAAGCATTTTCTTTTTGTTTTAGACAACATTTCATGCACTGTTAAACATGTTAAAGCAAGTTGCAAGTGAAAATCTTTGTCTCTGACTGAGTTTGCATTACTGCTTATTTTGACCTCTGCTGGCTCTGAAAAGCTCATTTTCAACGTTCAATTCAGAATGTGATAAAACCAGTTCCAGCCACTAAAAAGCATTTTCTTTTTGTTTTAGACAACATTTCATGCACTGTTAAACATGTTAAAGCAAGTTGCAAGTGAAAATCTTTGTCTCTGACTGAGTTTGCATTACTGCTTATTTTGACCTCTGCTGGCTCTGAAAAGCTCATTTTCAACGTTCAATTCAGAATGTGATAAAACCAGTTCCAGCCACTAAAAAGCATTTTCTTTTTGTTTTAGACAACATTTCATGCACTTTTAAACATGTTAAAGCAAGTTGCAAGTGAAAATCTTTGTCTCTGACTGAGTTTGCATTACTGCTTATTTTGACCTCTGCTGGCTCTGAAAAGCTCATTTTCAACGTCCAAAACAGAATGTTATAAAACCAGATCCAGCTTCTAAAATGCATCATTCTTTTTGTTTTAGACAACATTTCATGCACTGTTAAACATGTCAAAGCAAGTTGCAAGTGAAAATCTATGTCTCTGACTGAGTTTTCATTACTGCTTATTTTGACCTCTGCTGGCGCTGAAAAGCTCATTTTCAACGTTCAATTCAGAATGTGATAAAACCAGTTCCAGTTACTAAAAAGCATTTTCTTTTTGTTTTAGACAACATTTCATGCACTGTTAAACATGTTAAAGCAAGTTGCAAGTGAAAATCTTTGTCTCTGACTGAGTTTTCATTACTGCTTATTTTGACCTCTGCTGGCTCTGAAAAGCTCATTTTCAACGTTCAATTCAGAATGTGATAAAACCAGTTCCAGCCACTAAAAAGCATTTTCTTTTTGTTTTAGACAACATTTCATGCACTGGTAAACATGTTAAAGCAAGTTGCAAGTGAAAATCTATGTCTCTGACTGAGTTTGCATTACTGCTTATTTTGACCTCTGCTGGCTCTGAAAAGCTCATTTTCAACGTCTAATACAGAATGTTATAAAACCAGATCCAGCTTCTAAAATGCATCATTCTTTTTGTTTAAGACAACATTTCATGCACTGTTAAACATGTGAAAGCAAGTTGCAAGTGAAAATCTATGTCTATGACTGAGTTTGCATTACTGCTTATTTTGACCTCTGCTGGCTCTGAAAAGCTCATTTTCAACGTCTAATACAGAATGTTATAAAACCAGATCCAGCTTCTAAAATGCATCATTCTTTTTGTTTTAGACAACATTTCATGCACTGTTAAACATGTGAAAGCAAGTTGCAAGTGAAAATCTATGTCTATGACTGAGTTTGCATTACTGCTTATTTTGACCTCTGCTGGCTCTGAAAAGCTCATTTTCAACGTTCAATTCAGAATGTGATAAAACCAGTTCCAGTTACTAAAAAGCATTTTCTTTTTGTTTTAGACAACATTTCATGCACTGTTAAACATGTTAAAGCAAGTTGCAAGTGAAAATCTTTGTCTCTGACTGAGTTTGCATTACTGCTTATTTTGACCTCTGCTGGCTCTGAAAAGCTCATTTTCAACGTCCAATACAGAATGTTATAAAACCAGATCCAGCTTCTAAAATGCATCATTCTTTTTGTTTTAGACAACATTTCATGCACTGTTAAACATGTTAAAGCAAGTTGCAAGTGAAAATCTTTGTCTCTGACTGAGTTTGCATTACTGCTTATTTTGACCTCTGCTGGCTCTGAAAAGCTCATTTTCAACGTTCAATTCAGAATGTGATAAAACCAGTTCCAGCCACTAAAAAGCATTTTCTTTTTGTTTTAGACAACATTTCATGCACTGTTAAACATGTTAAAGCAAGATGCAAGTGAAAATCTTTGTCTCTGACTGAGTTTGCATTACTGCTTATTTTGACCTCTGCTGGCTCTGAATAGGTCATTTTCAACGTTCAATTCAGAATGTGATAAAACCAGTTCCAGCCACTAAAAAGCACTTTCTTTTTGTTTTAGACAACATTTCATGCACTGTTAAACATGTTAAAGCAAGTTGCAAGTGAAAATCTTTGTCTCTGACTGAGTTTGCATTACTGCTTATTTTGACCTCTGCTGGCTCTGAAAAGCTCATTTTCAACGTTCAATTCAGAATGTGATAAAACCAGTTCCAGCCACTAAAAAGCATTTTCTTTTTGTTTTAGACAACATTTCATGCACTGTTAAACATGTTAAAGCAAGTTGCAAGTGAAAATCTATGTCTCTGACTGAGTTTGCATTACTGCTTATTTTGACCTCTGCTGGCTCTGAAAAGCTCATTTTCAACGTCTAATACAGAATGTTATAAAACCAGATCCAGCTTCTAAAATGCATCATTCTTTTTGTTTTAGACAACATTTCATGCACTGTTAAACATGTTAAAGCAAGTTGCAAGTGAAAATCTATGTCTATGACTGAGTTTGCATTACTGCATATTTTGACCTCTGCTGGCTCTGAAAAGCTCATTTTCAACGTTCAATTCAGAATGTGATAAAACCAGTTCCAGCCACTAAAAAGCATTTTCTTTTTGTTTTAGACAAAATTTCATGCACTGTTAAATATGTTTAAGAAAGTTGCAAGTGAAAATCTATGTCTCTGACTGAGTTTGCATTACTGCTTATTTTGACCTCTGCTGGCTCTGAAAAGCTCATTTTCAACGTTCAATTCAGAATGTGATAAAACCAGTTCCAGCCACTAAAAAGCATTTTCTTTTTGTTTTAGACAACATTTCATGCACTGTTAAACATGTTAAAGCAAGTTGCAAGTGAAAATCTATGTCTCTGACTGAGTTTGCATTACTGCTTATTTTGACCTCTGCTGGCTCTGAAAAGCTCATTTTCAACGTCCAATACAGAATGTTATAAAACCAGATCCAGCTTCTAAAATGCATCATTCTTTTTGATTTAGACAACATTTCATGCACTGTTAAACATGTGAAAGCAAGTTGCAAGTGAAAATCTATGTCTATGACTGAGTTTTCATTACTGCTTATTTTGACCTCTGCTGGCTCTGAAAAGCTCATTTTCAACGTTCAATTCAGAATGTGATAAAACGAGTTCCAGCCACTAAAAAGCATTTTCTTTTTGTTTTAGACAACATTTCATGCACTGTTAAACATGTTAAAGCAAGTTGCAAGTGAAAATCTTTGTCTCTGACTGAGTTTGCATTACTGCTTATTTTGACCTCTGCTGGCTCTGAAAAGCTCATTTTCAACGTTCAATTCAGAATGTGATAAAACCAGTTCCAGCCACTAAAAAGCATTTTCTTTTTGTTTTAGACAACATTTCATGCACTGTTAAATATGTTTAAGAAAGTTGCAAGTGAAAATCTATGTCTCTGACTGAGTTTGCATTACTGCTTATTTTGACCTCTGCTGGCTCTGAAAAGCTCATTTTCAACGTTCAATTCAGAATGTGATAAAACCAGTTCCAGCCACTAAAAAGCATTTTCTTTTTGTTTTAGACAACATTTCATGCACTGTTAAACATGTTAAAGCAAGTTGCAAGTGAAAATCTTTGTCTCTGACTGAGTTTGCATTACTGCTTATTTTGACCTCTGCTGGCTCTGAAAAGCTCATTTTCAACGTCCAAAACAGAATGTTATAAAACCAGATCCAGCTTCTAAAATGCATCATTCTTTTTGTTTTAGACAACATTTCATGCACTGTTAAACATGTTAAAGCAAGTTGCAAGTGAAAATCTATGTCTATGACTGAGTTTGCATTACTGCTTATTTTGACCTCTGCTGGCTCTGAAAAGCTCATTTTCAACGTTCAATTCAGAATGTGATAAAACCAGTTCCAGTTACTAAAAAGCATTTTCTTTTTGTTTTAGACAACATTTCATGCACTGTTAAACATGTTAAAGCAAGTTGCAAGTGAAAATCTTTGTCTCTGACTGAGTTTGCATTACTGCTTATTTTGACCTCTGCTGGCTCTGAAAAGCTCATTTTCAACGTTCAATTCAGAATGTGATAAAACCAGTTCCAGCCACTAAAAAGCATTTTCTTTTTGTTTTAGACAACATTTCATGCACTGTTAAACATGTTAAAGCAAGTTGCAAGTGAAAATCTTTGTCTCTGACTGAGTTTGCATTACTGCTTATTTTGACCTCTGCTGGCTCTGAAAAGCTCATTTTCAACGTTCAATTCAGAATGTGATAAAACCAGATCCAGCTTCTAAAATGCATCATTCTTTTTGTTTTAGACAACATTTCATGCACTGTTAAACATGTTAAAGCAAGTTGCAAGTGAAAATCTATGTCTCTGACTGAGTTTTCATTACTGCTTATTTTGACCTCTGCTGGCGCTGAAAAGCTCATTTTCAACGTTCAATTCAGAATGTGATAAAACCAGTTCCAGCCACTAAAAAGCATTTTCTTTTTGTTTTAGACAACATTTCATGCACTGTTAAACATGTTAAAGCAAGTTGCAAGTGAAAATCTTTGTCTCTGACTGAGTTTTCATTACTGCTTATTTTGACCTCTGCTGGCTCTGAAAAGCTCATTTTCAACGTTCAATTCAGAATGTGATAAAACCAGTTCCAGCCACTAAAAAGCATTTTCTTTTTGTTTTAGACAACATTTCATGCACTGTTAAACATGTTAAAGCAAGTTGCAAGTGAAAATCTATGTCTCTGACTGAGTTTGCATTACTGCTTATTTTGACCTCTGCTGGCTCTGAAAAGCTCATTTTCAACGTCTAATACAGAATGTTATAAAACCAGATCCAGCTTCTAAAATGCATCATTCTTTTTGTTTTAGACAACATTTCATGCACTGTTAAACATGTGAAAGCAAGTTGCAAGTGAAAATCTATGTCTATGACTGAGTTTGCATTACTGCTTATTTTGACCTCTGCTGGCTCTGAAAAGCTCATTTTCAACGTTCAATTCAGAATGTGATAAAACCAGTTCCAGCCACTAAAAAGCATTTTCTTTTTGTTTTAGACAACATTTCATGCACTGTTAAACATGTTAAAGCAAGTTGCAAGTGAAAATCTATGTCTCTGACTGAGTTTGCATTACTGCTTATTTTGACCTCTGCTGGCTCTGAAAAGCTCATTTTCAACGTCCAATACAGAATGTTATAAAACCAGATCCAGCTTCTAAAATGCATCATTCTTTTTGATTTAGACAACATTTCATGCACTGTTAAACATGTGAAAGCAAGTTGCAAGTGAAAATCTATGTCTATGACTGAGTTTTCATTACTGCTTATTTTGACCTCTGCTGGCTCTGAAAAGCTCATTTTCAACGTTCAATTCAGAATGTGATAAAACCAGTTCCAGCCACTAAAAAGCATTTTCTTTTTGTTTTAGACAACATTTCATGCACTGTTAAACATGTTAAAGCAAGTTGCAAGTGAAAATCTTTGTCTCTGACTGAGTTTGCATTACTGCTTATTTTGACCTCTGCTGGCTCTGAAAAGCTCATTTTCAACGTTCAATTCAGAATGTGATAAAACCAGTTCCAGCCACTAAAAAGCATTTTCTTTTTGTTTTAGACAACATTTCATGCACTGTTAAATATGTTTAAGAAAGTTGCAAGTGAAAATCTATGTCTCTGACTGAGTTTGCATTACTGCTTATTTTGACCTCTGCTGGCTCTGAAAAGCTCATTTTCAACGTTCAATTCAGAATGTGATAAAACCAGTTCCAGCCACTAAAAAGCATTTTCTTTTTGTTTTAGACAACATTTCATGCACTGTTAAACATGTTAAAGCAAGTTGCAAGTGAAAATCTTTGTCTCTGACTGAGTTTGCATTACTGCTTATTTTGACCTCTGCTGGCTCTGAAAAGCTCATTTTCAACGTCCAAAACAGAATGTTATAAAACCAGATCCAGCTTCTAAAATGCATCATTCTTTTTGTTTTAGACAACATTTCATGCACTGTTAAACATGTTAAAGCAAGTTGCAAGTGAAAATCTATGTCTCTGACTGAGTTTTCATTACTGCTTATTTTGACCTCTGCTGGCGCTGAAAAGCTCATTTTCAACGTTCAATTCAGAATGTGATAAAACCAGTTCCAGCCACTAAAAAGCATTTTCTTTTTGTTTTAGACAACATTTCATGCACTGTTAAACATGTTAAAGCAAGTTGCAAGTGAAAATCTTTGTCTCTGACTGAGTTTTCATTACTGCTTATTTTGACCTCTGCTGGCTCTGAAAAGCTCATTTTCAACGTTCAATTCAGAATGTGATAAAACCAGTTCCAGCCACTAAAAAGCATTTTCTTTTTGTTTTAGACAACATTTCATGCACTGTTAAACATGTTAAAGCAAGTTGCAAGTGAAAATCTATGTCTCTGACTGAGTTTGCATTACTGCTTATTTTGACCTCTGCTGGCTCTGAAAAGCTCATTTTCAACGTCTAATACAGAATGTTATAAAACCAGATCCAGCTTCTAAAATGCATCATTCTTTTTGTTTTAGACAACATTTCATGCACTGTTAAACATGTGAAAGCAAGTTGCAAGTGAAAATCTATGTCTATGACTGAGTTTGCATTACTGCTTATTTTGACCTCTGCTGGCTCTGAAAAGCTCATTTTCAACGTTCAATTCAGAATGTGATAAAACCAGTTCCAGCCATTAAAAAGCATTTTCTTTTTGTTTTAGACAACATTTCATGCACTGTTAAACATGTTAAAGCAAGTTGCAAGTGAAAATCTATGTCTCTGACTGAGTTTGCATTACTGCTTATTTTGACCTCTGCTGGCTCTGACAAGCTCATTTTCAACGTCCAATACAGAATGTTATAAAACCAGATCCAGCTTCTAAAATGCATCATTCTTTTTGATTTAGACAACATTTCATGCACTGTTAAACATGTGAAAGCAAGTTGCAAGTGAAAATCTATGTCTATGACTGAGTTTTCATTACTGCTTATTTTGACCTCTGCTGGCTCTGAAAAGCTCATTTTCAACGTTCAATTCAGAATGTGATAAAACCAGTTCCAGCCACTAAAAAGTTTTTTCTTTTTGTTTTAGACAACATTTCATGCACTGTTAAACATGTTAAAGCAAGTTGCAAGTGAAAATCTTTGTCTCTGACTGAGTTTGCATTACTGCTTATTTTGACCTCTGCTGGCTCTGAAAAGCTCATTTTCAACGTTCAATTCAGAATGTGATAAAACCAGTTCCAGCCACTAAAAAGCATTTTCTTTTTGTTTTAGACAACATTTCATGCACTGTTAAATATGTTTAAGAAAGTTGCAAGTGAAAATCTATGTCTCTGACTGAGTTTGCATTACTGCTTATTTTGACCTCTGCTGGCTCTGAAAAGCTCATTTTCAACGTTCAATTCAGAATGTGATAAAACCAGTTCCAGCCACTAAAAAGCATTTTCTTTTTGTTTTAGACAACATTTCATGCACTGTTAAACATGTTAAAGCAAGTTGCAAGTGAAAATCTTTGTCTCTGACTGAGTTTGCATTACTGCTTATTTTGACCTCTGCTGGCTCTGAAAAGCTCATTTTCAACGTCCAAAACAGAATGTTATAAAACCAGATCCAGCTTCTAAAATGCATCATTCTTTTTGTTTTAGACAACATTTCATGCACTGTTAAACATGTTAAAGCAAGTTGCAAGTGAAAATCTATGTCTATGACTGAGTTTGCATTACTGCTTATTTTGACCTCTGCTGGCTCTGAAAAGCTCATTTTCAACGTTCAATTCAGAATGTGATAAAACCAGTTCCAGTTACTAAAAAGCATTTTCTTTTTGTTTTAGACAACATTTCATGCACTGTTAAACATGTTAAAGCAAGTTGCAAGTGAAAATCTTTGTCTCTGACTGAGTTTGCATTACTGCTTATTTTGACCTCTGCTGGCTCTGAAAAGCTCATTTTCAACGTTCAATTCAGAATGTGATAAAACCAGTTCCAGCCACTAAAAAGCATTTTCTTTTTGTTTTAGACAACATTTCATGCACTGTTAAACATGTTAAAGCAAGTTGCAAGTGAAAATCTTTGTCTCTGACTGAGTTTGCATTACTGCTTATTTTGACCTCTGCTGGCTCTGAAAAGCTCATTTTCAACGTTCAATTCAGAATGTGATAAAACCAGATCCAGCTTCTAAAATGCATCATTCTTTTTGTTTTAGACAACATTTCATGCACTGTTAAACATGTTAAAGCAAGTTGCAAGTGAAAATCTATGTCTCTGACTGAGTTTTCATTACTGCTTATTTTGACCTCTGCTGGCGCTGAAAAGCTCATTTTCAACGTTCAATTCAGAATGTGATAAAACCAGTTCCAGCCACTAAAAAGCATTTTCTTTTTGTTTTAGACAACATTTCATGCACTGTTAAACATGTTAAAGCAAGTTGCAAGTGAAAATCTTTGTCTCTGACTGAGTTTTCATTACTGCTTATTTTGACCTCTGCTGGCTCTGAAAAGCTCATTTTCAACGTTCAATTCAGAATGTGATAAAACCAGTTCCAGCCACTAAAAAGCATTTTCTTTTTGTTTTAGACAACATTTCATGCACTGTTAAACATGTTAAAGCAAGTTGCAAGTGAAAATCTATGTCTCTGACTGAGTTTGCATTACTGCTTATTTTGACCTCTGCTGGCTCTGAAAAGCTCATTTTCAACGTCTAATACAGAATGTTATAAAACCAGACCCAGCTTCTAAAATGCATCATTCTTTTTGTTTTAGACAACATTTCATGCACTGTTAAACATGTGAAAGCAAGTTGCAAGTGAAAATCTATGTCTATGACTGAGTTTGCATTACTGCTTATTTTGACCTCTGCTGGCTCTGAAAAGCTCATTTTCAACGTTCAATTCAGAATGTGATAAAACCAGTTCCAGCCACTAAAAAGCATTTTCTTTTTGTTTTAGACAACATTTCATGCACTGTTAAACATGTTAAAGCAAGTTGCAAGTGAAAATCTTTGTCTCTGACTGAGTTTGCATTACTGCATATTTTGACCTCTGCTGGCTCTGAAAAGCTCATTTTCAACGTTCAATTCAGAATGTGATAAAACCAGTTCCAGCCACTAAAAAGCATTTTCTTTTTGTTTTAGACAACATTTCATGCACTGTTAAATATGTTTAAGAAAGTTGCAAGTGAAAATCTATGTCTCTGACTGAGTTTGCATTACTGCTTATTTTGACCTCTGCTGGCTCTGAAAAGCTCATTTTCAACGTTCAATTCAGAATGTGATAAAACCAGTTCCAGCCACTAAAAAGCATTTTCTTTTTGTTTTAGACAACATTTCATGCACTGTTAAACATGTTAAAGCAAGTTGCAAGTGAAAATCTATGTCTCTGACTGAGTTTGCATTACTGCTTATTTTGACCTCTGCTGGCTCTGAAAAGCTCATTTTCAACGTCCAATACAGAATGTTATAAAACCAGATCCAGCTTCTAAAATGCATCATTCTTTTTTATTTAGACAACATTTCATGCACTGTTAAACATGTGAAAGCAAGTTGCAAGTGAAAATCTATGTCTATGACTGAGTTTTCATTACTGCTTATTTTGACCTCTGCTGGCTCTGAAAAGCTCATTTTCAACGTTCAATTCAGAATGTGATAAAACCAGTTCCAGCCACTAAAAAGCATTTTCTTTTTGTTTTAGACAACATTTCATGCACTGTTAAACATGTTAAAGCAAGTTGCAAGTGAAAATCTTTGTCTCTGACTGAGTTTGCATTACTGCTTATTTTGACCTCTGCTGGCTCTGAAAAGCTCATTTTCAACGTTCAATTCAGAATGTGATAAAACCAGTTCCAGCCACTAAAAAGCATTTTCTTTTTGTTTTAGACAACATTTCATGCACTGTTAAATATGTTTAAGAAAGTTGCAAGTGAAAATCTATGTCTCTGACTGAGTTTGCATTACTGCTTATTTTGACCTCTGCTGGCTCTGAAAAGCTCATTTTCAACGTTCAATTCAGAATGTGATAAAACCAGTTCCAGCCACTAAAAAGCATTTTCTTTTTGTTTTAGACAACATTTCATGCACTGTTAAACATGTTAAAGCAAGTTGCAAGTGAAAATCTTTGTCTCTGACTGAGTTTGCATTACTGCTTATTTTGACCTCTGCTGGCTCTGAAAAGCTCATTTTCAACGTCCAAAACAGAATGTTATAAAACCAGATCCAGCTTCTAAAATGCATCATTCTTTTTGTTTTAGACAACATTTCATGCACTGTTAAACATGTTAAAGCAAGTTGCAAGTGAAAATCTATGTCTATGACTGAGTTTGCATTACTGCTTATTTTGACCTCTGCTGGCTCTGAAAAGCTCATTTTCAACGTTCAATTCAGAATGTGATAAAACCAGTTCCAGTTACTAAAAAGCATTTTCTTTTTGTTTTAGACAACATTTCATGCACTGTTAAACATGTTAAAGCAAGTTGCAAGTAAAAATCTTTGTCTCTGACTGAGTTTGCATTACTGCTTATTTTGACCTCTGCTGGCTCTGAAAAGCTCATTTTCAACGTTCAATTCAGAATGTGATAAAACCAGTTCCAGCCACTAAAAAGCATTTTCTTTTTGTTTTAGACAACATTTCATGCACTGTTAAACATGTTAAAGCAAGTTGCAAGTGAAAATCTATGTCTCTGACTGAGTTTGCATTACTGCTTATTTTGACCTCTGCTGGCTCTGAAAAGCTCATTTTCAACGTCCAATACAGAATGTTATAAAACCAGATCCAGCTTCTAAAATGCATCATTCTTTTTGTTTTAGACAACATTTCATGCACTGTTAAACATGTGAAAGCAAGTTGCAAGTGAAAATCTATGTCTATGACTGAGTTTTCATTACTGCTTATTTTGACCTCTGCTGGCTCTGAAAAGCTCATTTTCAACGTTCAATTCAGAATGTGATAAAACCAGTTCCAGCCACTAAAAAGCATTTTCTTTTTGTTTTAGACAACATTTCATGCACTGTTAAACATGTTAAAGCAAGTTGCAATTGAAAATCTTTGTCTCTGACTGAGTTTGCATTACTGCTTATTTTGACCTCTGCTGGCTCTGAAAAGCTCATTTTCAACGTTCAATTCAGAATGTGATAAAACCAGTTCCAGCCACTAAAAAGCATTTTCTTTTTGTTTTAGACAACATTTCATGCACTGTTAAATATGTTTAAGAAAGTTGCAAGTGAAAATCTATGTCTCTGACTGAGTTTGCATTACTGCTTATTTTGACCTCTGCTGGCTCTGAAAAGCTCATTTTCAACGTTCAATTCAGAATGTGATAAAACCAGTTCCAGCCACTAAAAAGCATTTTCTTTTTGTTTTAGACAACATTTCATGCACTGTTAAACATGTTAAAGCAAGTTGCAATTGAAAATCTTTGTCTCTGACTGAGTTTGCATTACTGCTTATTTTGACCTCTGCTGGCTCTGAAAAGCTCATTTTCAACGTTCAATTCAGAATGTGATAAAACCAGTTCCAGCCACTAAAAAGCATTTTCTTTTTGTTTTAGACAACATTTCATGCACTGTTAAATATGTTTAAGAAAGTTGCAAGTGAAAATCTATGTCTCTGACTGAGTTTGCATTACTGCTTATTTTGACCTCTGCTGGCTCTGAAAAGCTCATTTTCAACGTTCAATTCAGAATGTGATAAAACCAGTTCCAGCCACTAAAAAGCATTTTCTTTTTGTTTTAGACAACATTTCATGCACTGTTAAACATGTTAAAGCAAGTTGCAAGTGAAAATCTATGTCTATGACTGAGTTTTCATTACTGCTTATTTTGACCTCTGCTGGCGCTGAAAAGCTCATTTTCAACGTTCAATTCAGAATGTGATAAAACCAGTTCCAGTTACTAAAAAGCATTTTCTTTTTGTTTTAGACAACATTTCATGCACTGTTAAACATGTTAAAGCAAGTTGCAAGTGAAAATCTTTGTCTCTGACTGAGTTTGCATTACTGCTTATTTTGACCTCTGCTGGCTCTGAATAGGTCATTTTCAACGTTCAATTCAGAATGTGATAAAACCAGTTCCAGCCACTAAAAAGCACTTTCTTTTTGTTTTAGACAACATTTCATGCACTGTTAAACATGTTAAAGCAAGTTGCAAGTGAAAATCTTTGTCTCTGACTGAGTTTGCATTACTGCTTATTTTGACCTCTGCTGGCTCTGAAAAGCTCATTTTCAACGTTCAATTCAGAATGTGATAAAACCAGTTCCAGCCACTAAAAAGCATTTTCTTTTTGTTTTAGACAACATTTCATGCACTGTTAAACATGTTAAAGCAAGTTGCAAGTGAAAATCTATGTTTCTGACTGAGTTTGCATTACTGCTTATTTTGACCTCTGCTGGCTCTGAAAAGCTCATTTTCAACGTCTAATACAGAATGTTATAAAACCAGATCCAGCTTCTAAAATGCATCATTCTTTTTGTTTTAGACAACATTTCATGCACTGTTAAACATGTGAAAGCAAGTTGCAAGTGAAAATCTATGTCTATGACTGAGTTTGCATTACTGCTTATTTTGACCTCTGCTGGCTCTGAAAAGCTCATTTTCAACGTTCAATTCAGAATGTGATAAAACCAGTTCCAGTTACTAAAAAGCATTTTCTTTTTGTTTTAGACAACATTTCATGCACTGTTAAACATGTTAAAGCAAGTTGCAAGTGAAAATCTTTGTCTCTGACTGAGTTTGCATTACTGCTTATTTTGACCTCTGCTGGCTCTGAAAAGCTCATTTTCAACGTTCAATTCAGAATGTGATAAAACCAGTTCCAGCCACTAAAAAGCATTTTCTTTTTGTTTTAGACAACATTTCATGCACTGTTAAACATGTTAAAGCAAGTTGCAAGTGAAAATCTATGTCTCTGACTGAGTTTGCATTACTGCTTATTTTGACCTCTGCTGGCTCTGAAAAGCTCATTTTCAACGTCCAATACAGAATGTTATAAAACCAGATCCAGCTTCTAAAATGCATCATTCTTTTTGTTTTAGACAACATTTCATGCACTGTTAAACATGTGAAAGCAAGTTGCAAGTGAAAATCTATGTCTATGACTGAGTTTTCATTACTGCTTATTTTGACCTCTGCTGGCTCTGAAAAGCTCATTTTCAACGTTCAATTCAGAATGTGATAAAACCAGTTCCAGCCACTAAAAAGCATTTTCTTTTTGTTTTAGACAACATTTCATGCACTGTTAAATATGTTTAAGAAAGTTGCAAGTGAAAATCTATGTCTCTGACTGAGTTTGCATTACTGCTTATTTTGACCTCTGCTGGCTCTGAAAAGCTCATTTTCAACGTTCAATTCAGAATGTGATAAAACCAGTTCCAGCCACTAAAAAGCATTTTCTTTTTGTTTTAGACAACATTTCATGCACTGTTAAACATGTTAAAGCAAGTTGCAAGTGAAAATCTATGTCTATGACTGAGTTTTCATTACTGCTTATTTTGACCTCTGCTGGCGCTGAAAAGCTCATTTTCAACGTTCAATTCAGAATGTGATAAAACCAGTTCCAGTTACTAAAAAGCATTTTCTTTTTGTTTTAGACAACATTTCATGCACTGTTAAACATGTTAAAGCAAGTTGCAAGTGAAAATCTTTGTCTCTGACTGAGTTTGCATTACTGCTTATTTTGACCTCTGCTGGCTCTGAATAGGTCATTTTCAACGTTCAATTCAGAATGTGATAAAACCAGTTCCAGCCACTAAAAAGCACTTTCTTTTTGTTTTAGACAACATTTCATGCACTGTTAAACATGTTAAAGCAAGTTGCAAGTGAAAATCTTTGTCTCTGACTGAGTTTGCATTACTGCTTATTTTGACCTCTGCTGGCTCTGAAAAGCTCATTTTCAACGT
This sequence comes from Danio rerio, assembly GCF_052040795.2. NCBI lineage: Eukaryota > Metazoa > Chordata > Actinopteri > Cypriniformes > Danionidae > Danio > Danio rerio. Next base: position 37,866,076 of record NC_141041.1, read on the forward strand.
TCAATTCAGAATGTGATAAAACCAGTTCCAGCCACTAAAAAGCATTTTCTTTTTGTTTTAGACAACATTTCATGCACTGTTAAACATGTTAAAGCAAGTTGCAAGTGAAAATCTATGTCTCTGACTGAGTTTGCATTACTGCTTATTTTGACCTCTGCTGGCTCTGAAAAGCTCATTTTCAACGTTCAATTCAGAATGTGATAAAACCAGTTCCAGCCACTAAAAAGCATTTTCTTTTTGTTTTAGACAACATTTCATGCACTGTTAAATATGTTTAAGAAAGTTGCAAGTGAAAATCTATGTCTCTGACTGAGTTTGCATTACTGCTTATTTTGACCTCTGCTGGCTCTGAAAAGCTCATTTTCAACGTTCAATTCAGAATGTGATAAAACCAGTTCCAGCCACTAAAAAGCATTTTCTTTTTGTTTTAGACAACATTTCATGCACTGTTAAACATGTTAAAGCAAGTTGCAAGTGAAAATCTATGTCTATGACTGAGTTTTCATTACTGCTTATTTTGACCTCTGCTGGCGCTGAAAAGCTCATTTTCAACGTTCAATTCAGAATGTGATAAAACCAGTTCCAGTTACTAAAAAGCATTTTCTTTTTGTTTTAGACAACATTTCATGCACTGTTAAACATGTTAAAGCAAGTTGCAAGTGAAAATCTTTGTCTCTGACTGAGTTTGCATTACTGCTTATTTTGACCTCTGCTGGCTCTGAATAGGTCATTTTCAACGTTCAATTCAGAATGTGATAAAACCAGTTCCAGCCACTAAAAAGCACTTTCTTTTTGTTTTAGACAACATTTCATGCACTGTTAAACATGTTAAAGCAAGTTGCAAGTGAAAATCTTTGTCTCTGACTGAGTTTGCATTACTGCTTATTTTGACCTCTGCTGGCTCTGAAAAGCTCATTTTCAACGTTCAATTCAGAATGTGATAAAACCAGTTCCAGCCACTAAAAAGCATTTTCTTTTTGTTTTAGACAACATTTCATGCACTGTTAAACATGTTAAAGCAAGTTGCAAGTGAAAATCTATGTCTCTGACTGAGTTTGCATTACTGCTTATTTTGACCTCTGCTGGCTCTGAAAAGCTCATTTTCAACGTCTAATACAGAATGTTATAAAACCAGATCCAGCTTCTAAAATGCATCATTCTTTTTGTTTTAGACAACATTTCATGCACTGTTAAACATGTGAAAGCAAGTTGCAAGTGAAAATCTATGTCTATGACTGAGTTTGCATTACTGCTTATTTTGACCTCTGCTGGCTCTGAAAAGCTCATTTTCAACGTTCAATTCAGAATGTGATAAAACCAGTTCCAGCCACTAAAAAGCATTTTCTTTTTGTTTTAGACAACATTTCATGCACTGTTAAACATGTTAAAGCAAGTTGCAAGTGAAAATCTTTGTCTCTGACTGAGTTTGCATTACTGCTTATTTTGACCTCTGCTGGCTCTGAAAAGCTCATTTTCAACGTTCAATTCAGAATGTGATAAAACCAGTTCCAGCCACTAAAAAGCATTTTCTTTTTGTTTTAGACAACATTTCATGCACTGTTAAATATGTTTAAGAAAGTTGCAAGTGAAAATCTATGTCTCTGACTGAGTTTGCATTACTGCTTATTTTGACCTCTGCTGGCTCTGAAAAGCTCATTTTCAACGTTCAATTCAGAATGTGATAAAACCAGTTCCAGCCACTAAAAAGCATTTTCTTTTTGTTTTAGACAACATTTCATGCACTGTTAAACATGTTAAAGCAAGTTGCAAGTGAAAATCTATGTTTCTGACTGAGTTTGCATTACTGCTTATTTTGACCTCTGCTGGCTCTGAAAAGCTCATTTTCAACGTCTAATACAGAATGTTATAAAACCAGATCCAGCTTCTAAAATGCATCATTCTTTTTGTTTTAGACAACATTTCATGCACTGTTAAACATGTGAAAGCAAGTTGCAAGTGAAAATCTATGTCTATGACTGAGTTTGCATTACTGCTTATTTTGACCTCTGCTGGCTCTGAAAAGCTCATTTTCAACGTTCAATTCAGAATGTGATAAAACCAGTTCCAGTTACTAAAAAGCATTTTCTTTTTGTTTTAGACAACATTTCATGCACTGTTAAACATGTTAAAGCAAGTTGCAAGTGAAAATCTTTGTCTCTGACTGAGTTTGCATTACTGCTTATTTTGACCTCTGCTGGCTCTGAAAAGCTCATTTTCAACGTTCAATTCAGAATGTGATAAAACCAGTTCCAGCCACTAAAAAGCATTTTCTTTTTGTTTTAGACAACATTTCATGCACTGTTAAATATGTTTAAGAAAGTTGCAAGTGAAAATCTATGTCTCTGACTGAGTTTGCATTACTGCTTATTTTGACCTCTGCTGGCTCTGAAAAGCTCATTTTCAACGTTCAATTCAGAATGTGATAAAACCAGTTCCAGCCACTAAAAAGCATTTTCTTTTTGTTTTAGACAACATTTCATGCACTGTTAAACATGTTAAAGCAAGTTGCAAGTGAAAATCTATGTCTATGACTGAGTTTTCATTACTGCTTATTTTGACCTCTGCTGGCGCTGAAAAGCTCATTTTCAACGTTCAATTCAGAATGTGATAAAACCAGTTCCAGTTACTAAAAAGCATTTTCTTTTTGTTTTAGACAACATTTCATGCACTGTTAAACATGTTAAAGCAAGTTGCAAGTGAAAATCTTTGTCTCTGACTGAGTTTGCATTACTGCTTATTTTGACCTCTGCTGGCTCTGAATAGGTCATTTTCAACGTTCAATTCAGAATGTGATAAAACCAGTTCCAGCCACTAAAAAGCACTTTCTTTTTGTTTTAGACAACATTTCATGCACTGTTAAACATGTTAAAGCAAGTTGCAAGTGAAAATCTTTGTCTCTGACTGAGTTTGCATTACTGCTTATTTTGACCTCTGCTGGCTCTGAAAAGCTCATTTTCAACGTTCAATTCAGAATGTGATAAAACCAGTTCCAGCCACTAAAAAGCATTTTCTTTTTGTTTTAGACAACATTTCATGCACTGTTAAACATGTTAAAGCAAGTTGCAAGTGAAAATCTATGTTTCTGACTGAGTTTGCATTACTGCTTATTTTGACCTCTGCTGGCTCTGAAAAGCTCATTTTCAACGTCTAATACAGAATGTTATAAAACCAGATCCAGCTTCTAAAATGCATCATTCTTTTTGTTTTAGACAACATTTCATGCACTGTTAAACATGTGAAAGCAAGTTGCAAGTGAAAATCTATGTCTATGACTGAGTTTGCATTACTGCTTATTTTGACCTCTGCTGGCTCTGAAAAGCTCATTTTCAACGTTCAATTCAGAATGTGATAAAACCAGTTCCAGTTACTAAAAAGCATTTTCTTTTTGTTTTAGACAACATTTCATGCACTGTTAAACATGTTAAAGCAAGTTGCAAGTGAAAATCTTTGTCTCTGACTGAGTTTGCATTACTGCTTATTTTGACCTCTGCTGGCTCTGAAAAGCTCATTTTCAACGTTCAATTCAGAATGTGATAAAACCAGTTCCAGCCACTAAAAAGCATTTTCTTTTTGTTTTAGACAACATTTCATGCACTGTTAAACATGTTAAAGCAAGTTGCAAGTGAAAATCTATGTCTCTGACTGAGTTTGCATTACTGCTTATTTTGACCTCTGCTGGCTCTGAAAAGCTCATTTTCAACGTCCAATACAGAATGTTATAAAACCAGATCCAGCTTCTAAAATGCATCATTCTTTTTGTTTTAGACAACATTTCATGCACTGTTAAACATGTGAAAGCAAGTTGCAAGTGAAAATCTATGTCTATGACTGAGTTTTCATTACTGCTTATTTTGACCTCTGCTGGCTCTGAAAAGCTCATTTTCAACGTTCAATTCAGAATGTGATAAAACCAGTTCCAGCCACTAAAAAGCATTTTCTTTTTGTTTTAGACAACATTTCATGCACTGTTAAATATGTTTAAGAAAGTTGCAAGTGAAAATCTATGTCTCTGACTGAGTTTGCATTACTGCTTATTTTGACCTCTGCTGGCTCTGAAAAGCTCATTTTCAACGTTCAATTCAGAATGTGATAAAACCAGTTCCAGCCACTAAAAAGCATTTTCTTTTTGTTTTAGACAACATTTCATGCACTGTTAAACATGTTAAAGCAAGTTGCAAGTGAAAATCTATGTCTATGACTGAGTTTTCATTACTGCTTATTTTGACCTCTGCTGGCGCTGAAAAGCTCATTTTCAACGTTCAATTCAGAATGTGATAAAACCAGTTCCAGTTACTAAAAAGCATTTTCTTTTTGTTTTAGACAACATTTCATGCACTGTTAAACATGTTAAAGCAAGTTGCAAGTGAAAATCTTTGTCTCTGACTGAGTTTGCATTACTGCTTATTTTGACCTCTGCTGGCTCTGAATAGGTCATTTTCAACGTTCAATTCAGAATGTGATAAAACCAGTTCCAGCCACTAAAAAGCACTTTCTTTTTGTTTTAGACAACATTTCATGCACTGTTAAACATGTTAAAGCAAGTTGCAAGTGAAAATCTTTGTCTCTGACTGAGTTTGCATTACTGCTTATTTTGACCTCTGCTGGCTCTGAAAAGCTCATTTTCAACGTTCAATTCAGAATGTGATAAAACCAGTTCCAGCCACTAAAAAGCATTTTCTTTTTGTTTTAGACAACATTTCATGCACTGTTAAACATGTTAAAGCAAGTTGCAAGTGAAAATCTATGTCTCTGACTGAGTTTGCATTACTGCTTATTTTGACCTCTGCTGGCTCTGAAAAGCTCATTTTCAACGTTCAATTCAGAATGTGATAAAACCAGTTCCAGCCACTAAAAAGCATTTTCTTTTTGTTTTAGACAACATTTCATGCACTGTTAAATATGTTTAAGAAAGTTGCAAGTGAAAATCTATGTCTCTGACTGAGTTTGCATTACTGCTTATTTTGACCTCTGCTGGCTCTGAAAAGCTCATTTTCAACGTTCAATTCAGAATGTGATAAAACCAGTTCCAGCCACTAAAAAGCATTTTCTTTTTGTTTTAGACAACATTTCATGCACTGTTAAACATGTTAAAGCAAGTTGCAAGTGAAAATCTATGTCTATGACTGAGTTTTCATTACTGCTTATTTTGACCTCTGCTGGCGCTGAAAAGCTCATTTTCAACGTTCAATTCAGAATGTGATAAAACCAGTTCCAGTTACTAAAAAGCATTTTCTTTTTGTTTTAGACAACATTTCATGCACTGTTAAACATGTTAAAGCAAGTTGCAAGTGAAAATCTTTGTCTCTGACTGAGTTTGCATTACTGCTTATTTTGACCTCTGCTGGCTCTGAATAGGTCATTTTCAACGTTCAATTCAGAATGTGATAAAACCAGTTCCAGCCACTAAAAAGCACTTTCTTTTTGTTTTAGACAACATTTCATGCACTGTTAAACATGTTAAAGCAAGTTGCAAGTGAAAATCTTTGTCTCTGACTGAGTTTGCATTACTGCTTATTTTGACCTCTGCTGGCTCTGAAAAGCTCATTTTCAACGTTCAATTCAGAATGTGATAAAACCAGTTCCAGCCACTAAAAAGCATTTTCTTTTTGTTTTAGACAACATTTCATGCACTGTTAAACATGTTAAAGCAAGTTGCAAGTGAAAATCTATGTCTCTGACTGAGTTTGCATTACTGCTTATTTTGACCTCTGCTGGCTCTGAAAAGCTCATTTTCAACGTCTAATACAGAATGTTATAAAACCAGATCCAGCTTCTAAAATGCATCATTCTTTTTGTTTTAGACAACATTTCATGCACTGTTAAACATGTGAAAGCAAGTTGCAAGTGAAAATCTATGTCTATGACTGAGTTTGCATTACTGCTTATTTTGACCTCTGCTGGCTCTGAAAAGCTCATTTTCAACGTTCAATTCAGAATGTGATAAAACCAGTTCCAGCCACTAAAAAGCATTTTCTTTTTGTTTTAGACAACATTTCATGCACTGTTAAACATGTTAAAGCAAGTTGCAAGTGAAAATCTTTGTCTCTGACTGAGTTTGCATTACTGCTTATTTTGACCTCTGCTGGCTCTGAAAAGCTCATTTTCAACGTTCAATTCAGAATGTGATAAAACCAGTTCCAGCCACTAAAAAGCATTTTCTTTTTGTTTTAGACAACATTTCATGCACTGTTAAATATGTTTAAGAAAGTTGCAAGTGAAAATCTATGTCTCTGACTGAGTTTGCATTACTGCTTATTTTGACCTCTGCTGGCTCTGAAAAGCTCATTTTCAACGTTCAATTCAGAATGTGATAAAACCAGTTCCAGCCACTAAAAAGCATTTTCTTTTTGTTTTAGACAACATTTCATGCACTGTTAAACATGTTAAAGCAAGTTGCAAGTGAAAATCTATGTTTCTGACTGAGTTTGCATTACTGCTTATTTTGACCTCTGCTGGCTCTGAAAAGCTCATTTTCAACGTCTAATACAGAATGTTATAAAACCAGATCCAGCTTCTAAAATGCATCATTCTTTTTGTTTTAGACAACATTTCATGCACTGTTAAACATGTGAAAGCAAGTTGCAAGTGAAAATCTATGTCTATGACTGAGTTTGCATTACTGCTTATTTTGACCTCTGCTGGCTCTGAAAAGCTCATTTTCAACGTTCAATTCAGAATGTGATAAAACCAGTTCCAGTTACTAAAAAGCATTTTCTTTTTGTTTTAGACAACATTTCATGCACTGTTAAACATGTTAAAGCAAGTTGCAAGTGAAAATCTTTGTCTCTGACTGAGTTTGCATTACTGCTTATTTTGACCTCTGCTGGCTCTGAAAAGCTCATTTTCAACGTTCAATTCAGAATGTGATAAAACCAGTTCCAGCCACTAAAAAGCATTTTCTTTTTGTTTTAGACAACATTTCATGCACTGTTAAACATGTTAAAGCAAGTTGCAAGTGAAAATCTATGTCTCTGACTGAGTTTGCATTACTGCTTATTTTGACCTCTGCTGGCTCTGAAAAGCTCATTTTCAACGTCCAATACAGAATGTTATAAAACCAGATCCAGCTTCTAAAATGCATCATTCTTTTTGTTTTAGACAACATTTCATGCACTGTTAAACATGTGAAAGCAAGTTGCAAGTGAAAATCTATGTCTATGACTGAGTTTTCATTACTGCTTATTTTGACCTCTGCTGGCTCTGAAAAGCTCATTTTCAACGTTCAATTCAGAATGTGATAAAACCAGTTCCAGCCACTAAAAAGCATTTTCTTTTTGTTTTAGACAACATTTCATGCACTGTTAAATATGTTTAAGAAAGTTGCAAGTGAAAATCTATGTCTCTGACTGAGTTTGCATTACTGCTTATTTTGACCTCTGCTGGCTCTGAAAAGCTCATTTTCAACGTTCAATTCAGAATGTGATAAAACCAGTTCCAGCCACTAAAAAGCATTTTCTTTTTGTTTTAGACAACATTTCATGCACTGTTAAACATGTTAAAGCAAGTTGCAAGTGAAAATCTATGTCTATGACTGAGTTTTCATTACTGCTTATTTTGACCTCTGCTGGCGCTGAAAAGCTCATTTTCAACGTTCAATTCAGAATGTGATAAAACCAGTTCCAGTTACTAAAAAGCATTTTCTTTTTGTTTTAGACAACATTTCATGCACTGTTAAACATGTTAAAGCAAGTTGCAAGTGAAAATCTTTGTCTCTGACTGAGTTTGCATTACTGCTTATTTTGACCTCTGCTGGCTCTGAATAGGTCATTTTCAACGTTCAATTCAGAATGTGATAAAACCAGTTCCAGCCACTAAAAAGCACTTTCTTTTTGTTTTAGACAACATTTCATGCACTGTTAAACATGTTAAAGCAAGTTGCAAGTGAAAATCTTTGTCTCTGACTGAGTTTGCATTACTGCTTATTTTGACCTCTGCTGGCTCTGAAAAGCTCATTTTCAACGTTCAATTCAGAATGTGATAAAACCAGTTCCAGCCACTAAAAAGCATTTTCTTTTTGTTTTAGACAACATTTCATGCACTGTTAAACATGTTAAAGCAAGTTGCAAGTGAAAATCTATGTCTCTGACTGAGTTTGCATTACTGCTTATTTTGACCTCTGCTGGCTCTGAAAAGCTCATTTTCAACGTTCAATTCAGAATGTGATAAAACCAGTTCCAGCCACTAAAAAGCATTTTCTTTTTGTTTTAGACAACATTTCATGCACTGTTAAATATGTTTAAGAAAGTTGCAAGTGAAAATCTATGTCTCTGACTGAGTTTGCATTACTGCTTATTTTGACCTCTGCTGGCTCTGAAAAGCTCATTTTCAACGTTCAATTCAGAATGTGATAAAACCAGTTCCAGCCACTAAAAAGCATTTTCTTTTTGTTTTAGACAACATTTCATGCACTGTTAAACATGTTAAAGCAAGTTGCAAGTGAAAATCTATGTCTATGACTGAGTTTTCATTACTGCTTATTTTGACCTCTGCTGGCGCTGAAAAGCTCATTTTCAACGTTCAATTCAGAATGTGATAAAACCAGTTCCAGTTACTAAAAAGCATTTTCTTTTTGTTTTAGACAACATTTCATGCACTGTTAAACATGTTAAAGCAAGTTGCAAGTGAAAATCTTTGTCTCTGACTGAGTTTGCATTACTGCTTATTTTGACCTCTGCTGGCTCTGAATAGGTCATTTTCAACGTTCAATTCAGAATGTGATAAAACCAGTTCCAGCCACTAAAAAGCACTTTCTTTTTGTTTTAGACAACATTTCATGCACTGTTAAACATGTTAAAGCAAGTTGCAAGTGAAAATCTTTGTCTCTGACTGAGTTTGCATTACTGCTTATTTTGACCTCTGCTGGCTCTGAAAAGCTCATTTTCAACGTTCAATTCAGAATGTGATAAAACCAGTTCCAGCCACTAAAAAGCATTTTCTTTTTGTTTTAGACAACATTTCATGCACTGTTAAACATGTTAAAGCAAGTTGCAAGTGAAAATCTATGTCTCTGACTGAGTTTGCATTACTGCTTATTTTGACCTCTGCTGGCTCTGAAAAGCTCATTTTCAACGTCTAATACAGAATGTTATAAAACCAGATCCAGCTTCTAAAATGCATCATTCTTTTTGTTTTAGACAACATTTCATGCACTGTTAAACATGTGAAAGCAAGTTGCAAGTGAAAATCTATGTCTATGACTGAGTTTGCATTACTGCTTATTTTGACCTCTGCTGGCTCTGAAAAGCTCATTTTCAACGTTCAATTCAGAATGTGATAAAACCAGTTCCAGCCACTAAAAAGCATTTTCTTTTTGTTTTAGACAACATTTCATGCACTGTTAAACATGTTAAAGCAAGTTGCAAGTGAAAATCTTTGTCTCTGACTGAGTTTGCATTACTGCTTATTTTGACCTCTGCTGGCTCTGAAAAGCTCATTTTCAACGTTCAATTCAGAATGTGATAAAACCAGTTCCAGCCACTAAAAAGCATTTTCTTTTTGTTTTAGACAACATTTCATGCACTGTTAAATATGTTTAAGAAAGTTGCAAGTGAAAATCTATGTCTCTGACTGAGTTTGCATTACTGCTTATTTTGACCTCTGCTGGCTCTGAAAAGCTCATTTTCAACGTTCAATTCAGAATGTGATAAAACCAGTTCCAGCCACTAAAAAGCATTTTCTTTTTGTTTTAGACAACATTTCATGCACTGTTAAACATGTTAAAGCAAGTTGCAAGTGAAAATCTTTGTCTCTGACTGAGTTTGCATTACTGCTTATTTTGACCTCTGCTGGCTCTGAAAAGCTCATTTTCAACGTTCAATTCAGAATGTGATAAAAACCAGTTCCAGCCACTAAAAAGCATTTTCTTTTTGTTTTAGACAACATTTCATGCACTGTTAAACATGTTAAAGCAAGTTGCAAGTGAAAATCTATGTCTCTGACTGAGTTTGCATTACTGCTTATTTTGACCTCTGCTGGCTCTGAAAAGCTCATTTTCAACGTCCAATACAGAATGTTATAAAACCAGATCCAGCTTCTAAAATGCATCATTCTTTTTGTTTTAGACAACATTTCATGCACTGTTAAACATGTGAAAGCAAGTTGCAAGTGAAAATCTATGTCTATGACTGAGTTTTTATTACTGCTTATTTTGACCTCTGCTGGCTCTGAAAAGCTCATTTTCAACGTTCAATTCAGAATGTGATAAAACCAGTTCCAGCCACTAAAAAGCATTTTCTTTTTGTTTTAGACAACATTTCATGCACTGTTAAACATGTTAAAGCAAGTTGCAAGTGAAAATCTTTGTCTCTGACTGAGTTTGCATTACTGCTTATTTTGACCTCTGCTGGCTCTGAAAAGCTCATTTTCAACGTTCAATTCAGAATGTGATAAAACCAGTTCCAGCCACTAAAAAGCATTTTCTTTTTGTTTTAGACAACATTTCATGCACTGTTAAATATGTTTAAGAAAGTTGCAAGTGAAAATCTATGTCTCTGACTGAGTTTGCATTACTGCTTATTTTGACCTCTGCTGGCTCTGAAAAGCTCATTTTCAACGTTCAATTCAGAATGTGATAAAACCAGTTCCAGCCACTAAAAAGCATTTTCTTTTTGTTTTAGACAACATTTCATGCACTGTTAAACATGTTAAAGCAAGTTGCAAGTGAAAATCTTTGTCTCTGACTGAGTTTGCATTACTGCTTATTTTGACCTCTGCTGGCTCTGAAAAGCTCATTTTCAACGTTCAATTCAGAATGTGATAAAACCAGTTCCAGCCACTAAAAAGCATTTTCTTTTTGTTTTAGACAACATTTCATGCACTGTTAAACATGTTAAAGCAAGTTGCAAGTGAAAATCTATGTCTATGACTGAGTTTGCATTACTGCTTATTGTGACCTCTGCTGGCTCTGAAAAAAGCTCATTTTTAACGTTCAATTCAGAATGTGATAAAACAAGTTCCAGCCACTAAAAAGCATTTTCTTTTTGTTTTAGACAACATTTCATGCACTGTTAAATATGTTTAAGAAAGTTGCAAGTGAAAATCTATGTCTCTGACTGAGTTTGCATTACTGCTTATTTTGACCTCTGCTGGCTCTGAAAAGCTCATTTTCAACGTCCAAAACAGAATGTTAAAAAACCAGATCCAGCTTCTAAAATGCATCATTCTTTTTGTTTTAGACAACATTTCATGCACTGTTAAACATGTTAAAGCAAGTTGCAAGTGAAAATCTTTGTCTCTGACTGAGTTTGCATTACTGCTTATTTTGACCTCTGCTGGCTCTGAAAAGCTCATTTTCAACGTCCAATACAGAATGTTATAAAACCAGATCCAGCTTCTAAAATGCATCATTCTTTTTGATTTAGACAACATTTCATGCACTGTTAAACATGTGAAAGCAAGTTGCAAGTGAAAATCTATGTCTATGACTGAGTTTTCATTACTGCTTATTTTGACCTCTGCTGGCTCTGAAAAGCTCATTTTCAACGTTCAATTCAGAATGTGATAAAACCAGTTCCAGCCACTAAAAAGCATTTTCTTTTTGTTTTAGACAACATTTCATGCACTGTTAAACATGTTAAAGCAAGTTGCAAGTGAAAATCTTTGTCTCTGACTGAGTTTGCATTACTGCTTATTTTGACCTCTGCTGGCTCTGAAAAGCTCATTTTCAACGTTCAATTCAGAATGTGATAAAACCAGTTCCAGCCACTAAAAAGCATTTTTTTTGTTTTAGACAACATTTCATGCACTGTTAAATATGTTTAAGAAAGTTGCAAGTGAAAATCTATGTCTCTGACTGAGTTTGCATTACTGCTTATTTTGACCTCTGCTGGCTCTGAAAAGCTCATTTTCAACGTTCAATTCAGAATGTGATAAAACCAGTTCCAGCCACTAAAAAGCATTTTCTTTTTGTTTTAGACAACATTTCATGCACTGTTAAACATGTTAAAGCAAGTTGCAAGTGAAAATCTTTGTCTCTGACTGAGTTTGCATTACTGCTTATTTTGACCTCTGCTGGCTCTGAAAAGCTCATTTTCAACGTCCAAAACAGAATGTTATAAAACCAGATCCAGCTTCTAAAATGCATCATTCTTTTTGTTTTAGACAACATTTCATGCACTGTTAAACATGTTAAAGCAAGTTGCAAGTGAAAATCTATGTCTATGACTGAGTTTGCATTACTGCTTATTTTGACCTCTGCTGGCTCTGAAAAGCTCATTTTCAACGTTCAATTCAGAATGTGATAAAACCAGTTCCAGTTACTAAAAAGCATTTTCTTTTTGTTTTAGACAACATTTCATGCACTGTTAAACATGTTAAAGCAAGTTGCAAGTGAAAATCTTTGTCTCTGACTGAGTTTGCATTACTGCTTATTTTGACCTCTGCTGGCTCTGAAAAGCTCATTTTCAACGTTCAATTCAGAATGTGATAAAACCAGTTCCAGCCACTAAAAAGCATTTTCTTTTTGTTTTAGACAACATTTCATGCACTGTTAAACATGTTAAAGCAAGTTGCAAGTGAAAATCTTTGTCTCTGACTGAGTTTGCATTACTGCTTATTTTGACCTCTGCTGGCTCTGAAAAGCTCATTTTCAATGTTCAATTCAGAATGTGATAAAACCAGATCCAGCTTCTAAAATGCATCATTCTTTTTGTTTTAGACAACATTTCATGCACTGTTAAACATGTTAAAGCAAGTTGCAAGTGAAAATCTATGTCTCTGACTGAGTTTTCATTACTGCTTATTTTGACCTCTGCTGGCGCTGAAAAGCTCATTTTCAACGTTCAATTCAGAATGTGATAAAACCAGTTCCAGCCACTAAAAAGCATTTTCTTTTTGTTTTAGACAACATTTCATGCACTGTTAAACATGTTAAAGCAAGTTGCAAGTGAAAATCTTTGTCTCTGACTGAGTTTTCATTACTGCTTATTTTGACCTCTGCTGGCTCTGAAAAGCTCATTTTCAACGTTCAATTCAGAATGTGATAAAACCAGTTCCAGCCACTAAAAAGCATTTTCTTTTTGTTTTAGACAACATTTCATGCACTGTTAAACATGTTAAAGCAAGTTGCAAGTGAAAATCTATGTCTCTGACTGAGTTTGCATTACTGCTTATTTTGACCTCTGCTGGCTCTGAAAAGCTCATTTTCAACGTCTAATACAGAATGTTATAAAACCAGACCCAGCTTCTAAAATGCATCATTCTTTTTGTTTTAGACAACATTTCATGCACTGTTAAACATGTGAAAGCAAGTTGCAAGTGAAAATCTATGTCTATGACTGAGTTTGCATTACTGCTTATTTTGACCTCTGCTGGCTCTGAAAAGCTCATTTTCAACGTTCAATTCAGAATGTGATAAAACCAGTTCCAGCCACTAAAAAGCATTTTCTTTTTGTTTTAGACAACATTTCATGCACTGTTAAACATGTTAAAGCAAGTTGCAAGTGAAAATCTTTGTCTCTGACTGAGTTTGCATTACTGCATATTTTGACCTCTGCTGGCTCTGAAAAGCTCATTTTCAACGTTCAATTCAGAATGTGATAAAACCAGTTCCAGCCACTAAAAAGCATTTTCTTTTTGTTTTAGACAACATTTCATGCACTGTTAAATATGTTTAAGAAAGTTGCAAGTGAAAATCTATGTCTCTGACTGAGTTTGCATTACTGCTTATTTTGACCTCTGCTGGCTCTGAAAAGCTCATTTTCAACGTTCAATTCAGAATGTGATAAAACCAGTTCCAGCCACTAAAAAGCATTTTCTTTTTGTTTTAGACAACATTTCATGCACTGTTAAACATGTTAAAGCAAGTTGCAAGTGAAAATCTATGTCTCTGACTGAGTTTGCATTACTGCTTATTTTGACCTCTGCTGGCTCTGAAAAGCTCATTTTCAACGTCCAATACAGAATGTTATAAAACCAGATCCAGCTTCTAAAATGCATCATTCTTTTTGATTTAGACAACATTTCATGCACTGTTAAACATGTGAAAGCAAGTTGCAAGTGAAAATCTATGTCTATGACTGAGTTTTCATTACTGCTTATTTTGACCTCTGCTGGCTCTGAAAAGCTCATTTTCAACGTTCAATTCAGAATGTGATAAAACCAGTTCCAGCCACTAAAAAGCATTTTCTTTTTGTTTTAGACAACATTTCATGCACTGTTAAACATGTTAAAGCAAGTTGCAAGTGAAAATCTTTGTCTCTGACTGAGTTTGCATTATTGCTTATTTTGACCTCTGCTGGCTCTGAAAAGCTCATTTTCAACGTTCAATTCAGAATGTGATAAAACCAGTTCCAGCCACTAAAAAGCATTTTCTTTTTGTTTTAGACAACATTTCATGCACTGTTAAACATGTTAAAGCAAGTTGCAAGTGAAAATCTTTGTCTCTGACTGAGTTTGCATTACTGCTTATTTTGACCTCTGCTGGCTCTGAAAAGCTCATTTTCAACGTTCAATTCAGAATGTGATAAAACCAGTTCCAGCCACTAAAAAGCATTTTCTTTTTGTTTTAGACAACATTTCATGCACTGTTAAATATGTTTAAGAAAGTTGCAAGTGAAAATCTATGTCTCTGACTGAGTTTGCATTACTGCTTATTTTGACCTCTGCTGGCTCTGAAAAGCTCATTTTCAACGTTCAATTCAGAATGTGATAAAACCAGTTCCAGCCACTAAAAAGCATTTTCTTTTTGTTTTAGACAACATTTCATGCACTGTTAAACATGTTAAAGCAAGTTGCAAGTGAAAATCTTTGTCTCTGACTGAGTTTGCATTACTGCTTATTTTGACCTCTGCTGGCTCTGAAAAGCTCATTTTCAACGTCCAAAACAGAATGTTATAAAACCAGATCCAGCTTCTAAAATGCATCATTCTTTTTGTTTTAGACAACATTTCATGCACTGTTAAACATGTTAAAGCAAGTTGCAAGTGAAAATCTATGTCTATGACTGAGTTTGCATTACTGCTTATTTTGACCTCTGCTGGCTCTGAAAAGCTCATTTTCAACGTTCAATTCAGAATGTGATAAAACCAGTTCCAGTTACTAAAAAGCATTTTCTTTTTGTTTTAGACAACATTTCATGCACTGTTAAACATGTTAAAGCAAGTTGCAAGTAAAAATCTTTGTCTCTGACTGAGTTTGCATTACTGCTTATTTTGACCTCTGCTGGCTCTGAAAAGCTCATTTTCAACGTTCAATTCAGAATGTGATAAAACCAGTTCCAGCCACTAAAAAGCATTTTCTTTTTGTTTTAGACAACATTTCATGCACTGTTAAACATGTTAAAGCAAGTTGCAAGTGAAAATCTATGTCTCTGACTGAGTTTGCATTACTGCTTATTTTGACCTCTGCTGGCTCTGAAAAGCTCATTTTCAACGTCCAATACAGAATGTTATAAAACCAGATCCAGCTTCTAAAATGCATCATTCTTTTTGTTTTAGACAACATTTCATGCACTGTTAAACATGTGAAAGCAAGTTGCAAGTGAAAATCTATGTCTATGACTGAGTTTTCATTACTGCTTATTTTGACCTCTGCTGGCTCTGAAAAGCTCATTTTCAACGTTCAATTCAGAATGTGATAAAACCAGTTCCAGCCACTAAAAAGCATTTTCTTTTTGTTTTAGACAACATTTCATGCACTGTTAAACATGTTAAAGCAAGTTGCAATTGAAAATCTTTGTCTCTGACTGAGTTTGCATTACTGCTTATTTTGACCTCTGCTGGCTCTGAAAAGCTCATTTTCAACGTTCAATTCAGAATGTGATAAAACCAGTTCCAGCCACTAAAAAGCATTTTCTTTTTGTTTTAGACAACATTTCATGCACTGTTAAATATGTTTAAGAAAGTTGCAAGTGAAAATCTATGTCTCTGACTGAGTTTGCATTACTGCTTATTTTGACCTCTGCTGGCTCTGAAAAGCTCATTTTCAACGTTCAATTCAGAATGTGATAAAACCAGTTCCAGCCACTAAAAAGCATTTTCTTTTTGTTTTAGACAACATTTCATGCACTGTTAAACATGTTAAAGCAAGTTGCAATTGAAAATCTTTGTCTCTGACTGAGTTTGCATTACTGCTTATTTTGACCTCTGCTGGCTCTGAAAAGCTCATTTTCAACGTTCAATTCAGAATGTGATAAAACCAGTTCCAGCCACTAAAAAGCATTTTCTTTTTGTTTTAGACAACATTTCATGCACTGTTAAATATGTTTAAGAAAGTTGCAAGTGAAAATCTATGTCTCTGACTGAGTTTGCATTACTGCTTATTTTGACCTCTGCTGGCTCTGAAAAGCTCATTTTCAACGTTCAATTCAGAATGTGATAAAACCAGTTCCAGCCACTAAAAAGCATTTTCTTTTTGTTTTAGACAACATTTCATGCACTGTTAAACATGTTAAAGCAAGTTGCAAGTGAAAATCTATGTCTATGACTGAGTTTTCATTACTGCTTATTTTGACCTCTGCTGGCGCTGAAAAGCTCATTTTCAACGTTCAATTCAGAATGTGATAAAACCAGTTCCAGTTACTAAAAAGCATTTTCTTTTTGTTTTAGACAACATTTCATGCACTGTTAAACATGTTAAAGCAAGTTGCAAGTGAAAATCTTTGTCTCTGACTGAGTTTGCATTACTGCTTATTTTGACCTCTGCTGGCTCTGAATAGGTCATTTTCAACGTTCAATTCAGAATGTGATAAAACCAGTTCCAGCCACTAAAAAGCACTTTCTTTTTGTTTTAGACAACATTTCATGCACTGTTAAACATGTTAAAGCAAGTTGCAAGTGAAAATCTTTGTCTCTGACTGAGTTTGCATTACTGCTTATTTTGACCTCTGCTGGCTCTGAAAAGCTCATTTTCAACGTTCAATTCAGAATGTGATAAAACCAGTTCCAGCCACTAAAAAGCATTTTCTTTTTGTTTTAGACAACATTTCATGCACTGTTAAACATGTTAAAGCAAGTTGCAAGTGAAAATCTATGTCTCTGACTGAGTTTGCATTACTGCTTATTTTGACCTCTGCTGGCTCTGAAAAGCTCATTTTCAACGTCCAATACAGAATGTTATAAAACCAGATCCAGCTTCTAAAATGCATCATTCTTTTTGTTTTAGACAACATTTCATGCACTGTTAAACATGTGAAAGCAAGTTGCAAGTGAAAATCTATGTCTATGACTGAGTTTTCATTACTGCTTATTTTGACCTCCTCTGGCTCTGAAAAGCTCATTTTCAACGTTCAATTCAGAATGTGATAAAACCAGTTCCAGCCACTAAAAAGCATTTTCTTTTTGTTTTAGACAACATTTCATGCACTGTTAAATATGTTTAAGAAAGTTGCAAGTGAAAATCTATGTCTCTGACTGAGTTTGCATTACTGCTTATTTTGACCTCTGCTGGCTCTGAAAAGCTCATTTTCAACGTTCAATTCAGAATGTGATAAAACCAGTTCCAGCCACTAAAAAGCATTTTCTTTTTGTTTTAGACAACATTTCATGCACTGTTAAACATGTTAAAGCAAGTTGCAAGTGAAAATCTATGTCTATGACTGAGTTTTCATTACTGCTTATTTTGACCTCTGCTGGCGCTGAAAAGCTCATTTTCAACGTTCAATTCAGAATGTGATAAAACCAGTTCCAGTTACTAAAAAGCATATTCTTTTTGTTTTAGACAACATTTCATGCACTGTTAAACATGTTAAAGCAAGTTGCAAGTGAAAATCTTTGTCTCTGACTGAGTTTGCATTACTGCTTATTTTGACCTCTGCTGGCTCTGAATAGGTCATTTTCAACGTTCAATTCAGAATGTGATAAAACCAGTTCCAGCCACTAAAAAGCTCTTTCTTTTTGTTTTAGACAACATTTCATGCACTGTTAAACATGTTAAAGCAAGTTGCAAGTGAAAATCTTTGTCTCTGACTGAGTTTGCATTACTGCTTATTTTGACCTCTGCTGGCTCTGAAAAGCTCATTTTCAACGTTCAATTCAGAATGTGATAAAACCAGTTCCAGCCACTAAAAAGCATTTTCTTTTTGTTTTAGACAACATTTCATGCACTGTTAAACATGTTAAAGCAAGTTGCAAGTGAAAATCTATGTCTCTGACTGAGTTTGCATTACTGCTTATTTTGACCTCTGCTGGCTCTGAAAAGCTCATTTTCAACGTTCAATTCAGAATGTGATAAAACCAGTTCCAGCCACTAAAAAGCATTTTCTTTTTGTTTTAGACAACATTTCATGCACTGTTAAATATGTTTAAGAAAGTTGCAAGTGAAAATCTATGTCTCTGACTGAGTTTGCATTACTGCTTATTTTGACCTCTGCTGGCTCTGAAAAGCTCATTTTCAACGTTCAATTCAGAATGTGATAAAACCAGTTCCAGCCACTAAAAAGCATTTTCTTTTTGTTTTAGACAACATTTCATGCACTGTTAAACATGTTAAAGCAAGTTGCAAGTGAAAATCTATGTCTATGACTGAGTTTTCATTACTGCTTATTTTGACCTCTGCTGGCGCTGAAAAGCTCATTTTCAACGTTCAATTCAGAATGTGATAAAACCAGTTCCAGTTACTAAAAAGCATTTTCTTTTTGTTTTAGACAACATTTCATGCACTGTTAAACATGTTAAAGCAAGTTGCAAGTGAAAATCTTTGTCTCTGACTGAGTTTGCATTACTGCTTATTTTGACCTCTGCTGGCTCTGAATAGGTCATTTTCAACGTTCAATTCAGAATGTGATAAAACCAGTTCCAGCCACTAAAAAGCACTTTCTTTTTGTTTTAGACAACATTTCATGCACTGTTAAACATGTTAAAGCAAGTTGCAAGTGAAAATCTTTGTCTCTGACTGAGTTTGCATTACTGCTTATTTTGACCTCTGCTGGCTCTGAAAAGCTCATTTTCAACGTTCAATTCAGAATGTGATAAAACCAGTTCCAGCCACTAAAAAGCATTTTCTTTTTGTTTTAGACAACATTTCATGCACTTTTAAACATGTTAAAGCAAGTTGCAAGTGAAAATCTATGTCTCTGACTGAGTTTGCATTACTGCTTATTTTGACCTCTGCTGGCTCTGAAAAGCTCATTTTCAACGTCTAATACAGAATGTTATAAAACCAGATCCAGCTTCTAAAATGCATCATTCTTTTTGTTTTAGACAACATTTCATGCACTGTTAAACATGTGAAAGCAAGTTGCAAGTGAAAATCTATGTCTATGACTGAGTTTGCATTACTGCTTATTTTGACCTCTGCTGGCTCTGAAAAGCTCAATTTCAACGTTCAATTCAGAATGTGATAAAACCAGTTCCAGCCACTAAAAAGCATTTTCTTTTTGTTTTAGACAACATTTCATGCACTGTTAAACATGTTAAAGCAAGTTGCAAGTGAAAATCTTTGTCTCTGACTGAGTTTGCATTACTGCTTATTTTGACCTCTGCTGGCTCTGAAAAGCTCATTTTCAACGTTCAATTCAGAATGTGATAAAACCAGTTCCAGCCACTAAAAAGCATTTTCTTTTTGTTTTAGACAACATTTCATGCACTGTTAAATATGTTTAAGAAAGTTGCAAGTGAAAATCTATGTCTCTGACTGAGTTTGCATTACTGCTTATTTTGACCTCTGCTGGCTCTGAAAAGCTCATTTTCAACGTTCAATTCAGAATGTGATAAAACCAGTTCCAGCCACTAAAAAGCATTTTCTTTTTGTTTTAGACAACATTTCATGCACTGTTAAACATGTTAAAGCAAGTTGCAAGTGAAAATCTTTGTCTCTGACTGAGTTTGCATTACTGCTTATTTTGACCTCTGCTGGCTCTGAAAAGCTCATTTTCAACGTTCAATTCAGAATGTGATAAAACCAGTTCCAGCCACTAAAAAGCATTTTCTTTTTGTTTTAGACAACATTTCATGCACTGTTAAACATGTTAAAGCAAGTTGCAAGTGAAAATCTATGTCTCTGACTGAGTTTGCATTACTGCTTATTTTGACCTCTGCTGGCTCTGAAAAGCTCATTTTCAACGTCCAATACAGAATGTTATAAAACCAGATCCAGCTTCTAAAATGCATCATTCTTTTTGTTTTAGACAACATTTCATGCACTGTTAAACATGTGAAAGCAAGTTGCAAGTGAAAATCTATGTCTATGACTGAGTTTTTATTACTGCTTATTTTGACCTCTGCTGGCTCTGAAAAGCTCATTTTCAACGTTCAATTCAGAATGTGATAAAACCAGTTCCAGCCACTAAAAAGCATTTTCTTTTTGTTTTAGACAACATTTCATGCACTGTTAAACATGTTAAAGCAAGTTGCAAGTGAAAATCTTTGTCTCTGACTGAGTTTGCATTACTGCTTATTTTGACCTCTGCTGGCTCTGAAAAGCTCATTTTCAACGTTCAATTCAGAATGTGATAAAACCAGTTCCAGCCACTAAAAAGCATTTTCTTTTTGTTTTAGACAACATTTCATGCACTGTTAAATATGTTTAAGAAAGTTGCAAGTGAAAATCTATGTCTCTGACTGAGTTTGCATTACTGCTTATTTTGACCTCTGCTGGCTCTGAAAAGCTCATTTTCAACGTTCAATTCAGAATGTGATAAAACCAGTTCCAGCCACTAAAAAGCATTTTCTTTTTGTTTTAGACAACATTTCATGCACTGTTAAACATGTTAAAGCAAGTTGCAAGTGAAAATCTTTGTCTCTGACTGAGTTTGCATTACTGCTTATTTTGACCTCTGCTGGCTCTGAAAAGCTCATTTTCAACGTTCAATTCAGAATGTGATAAAACCAGTTCCAGCCACTAAAAAGCATTTTCTTTTTGTTTTAGACAACATTTCATGCACTGTTAAACATGTTAAAGCAAGTTGCAAGTGAAAATCTATGTCTATGACTGAGTTTGCATTACTGCTTATTGTGACCTCTGCTGGCTCTGAAAAAAGCTCATTTTTAACGTTCAATTCAGAATGTGATAAAACAAGTTCCAGCCACTAAAAAGCATTTTCTTTTTGTTTTAGACAACATTTCATGCACTGTTAAATATGTTTAAGAAAGTTGCAAGTGAAAATCTATGTCTCTGACTGAGTTTGCATTACTGCTTATTTTGACCTCTGCTGGCTCTGAAAAGCTCATTTTCAACGTCCAAAACAGAATGTTATAAAACCAGATCCAGCTTCTAAAATGCATCATTCTTTTTGTTTTAGACAACATTTCATGCACTGTTAAACATGTTAAAGCAAGTTGCAAGTGAAAATCTTTGTCTCTGACTGAGTTTGCATTACTGCTTATTTTGACCTCTGCTGGCTCTGAAAAGCTCATTTTCAACGTTCAATTCAGAATGTGATAAAACCAGTTCCAGCCATTAAAAAGCATTTTCTTTTTGTTTTAGACAACATTTCATGCACTGTTAAACATGTTAAAGCAAGATGCAAGTGAAAATCTTTGTCTCTGACTGAGTTTGCATTACTGCTTATTTTGACCTCTGCTGGCTCTGAATAGGTCATTTTCAACGTTCAATTCAGAATGTGATAAAACCAGTTCCAGCCACTAAAAAGCACTTTCTTTTTGTTTTAGACAACATTTCATGCACTGTTAAACATGTTAAAGCAAGTTGCAAGTGAAAATCTTTGTCTCTGACTGAGTTTGCATTACTGCTTATTTTGACCTCTGCTGGCTCTGAAAAGCTCATTTTCAACGTTCAATTCAGAATGTGATAAAACCAGTTCCAGCCACTAAAAAGCATTTTCTTTTTGTTTTAGACAACATTTCATGCACTGTTAAACATGTTAAAGCAAGTTGCAAGTGAAAATCTTTGTCTCTGACTGAGTTTGCATTACTGCTTATTTTGACCTCTGCTGGCTCTGAATAGGTCATTTTCAACGTTCAATTCAGAATGTGATAAAACCAGTTCCAGCCACTAAAAAGCACTTTCTTTTTGTTTTAGACAACATTTCATGCACTGTTAAACATGTTAAAGCAAGTTGCAAGTGAAAATCTTTGTCTCTGACTGAGTTTGCATTACTGCTTATTTTGACCTCTGCTGGCGCTGAAAAGCTCATTTTCAACGTTCAATTCAGAATGTGATAAAACCAGTTCCAGTTACTAAAAAGCATTTTCTTTTTGTTTTAGACAACATTTCATGCACTGTTAAACATGTTAAAGCAAGTTGCAAGTGAAAATCTTTGTCTCTGACTGAGTTTGCATTACTGCTTATTTTGACCTCTGCTGGCTCTGAAAAGCTCATTTTCAACGTTCAATTCAGAATGTGATAAAACCAGTTCCAGCCACTAAAAAGCATTTTCTTTTTGTTTTAGACAACATTTCATGCACTGTTAAACATGTTAAAGCAAGTTGCAAGTGAAAATCTATGTCTCTGACTGAGTTTGCATTACTGCTTATTTTGACCTCTGCTGGCTCTGAAAAGCTCATTCTCAACGTCTAATACAGAATGTTATAAAACCAGATCCAGCTTCTAAAATGCATCATTCTTTTTGTTTTAGACAACATTTCATGCACTGTTAAACATGTGAAAGCAAGTTGCAAGTGAAAATCTATGTCTATGACTGAGTTTGCATTACTGCTTATTTTGACCTCTGCTGGCTCTGAAAAGCTCATTTTCAACGTTCAATTCAGAATGTGATAAAACCAGTTCCAGCCACTAAAAAGCATCATTCTTTTTGTTTTAGACAACATTTCATGCACTGTTAAACATGTTAAAGCAAGTTGCAAGTGAAAATCTATGTCTCTGACTGAGTTTGCATTACTGCTTATTTTGACCTCTGCTGGCTCTGAAAAGCTCATTTTCAACGTTCAATTCAGAATGTGATAAAACCAGTTCCAGTTACTAAAAAGCACTTTCTTTTTGTTTTAGACAACATTTCATGCACTGTTAAACATGTTAAAGCAAGTTGCAAGTGAAAATCTTTGTCTCTGACTGAGTTTGCATTACTGCTTATTTTGACCTCTGCTGGCTCTGAAAAGCTCATTTTCAACGTTCAATTCAGAATGTGATAAAACCAGTTCCAGCCACTAAAAAGCATTTTCTTTTTGTTTTAGACAACATTTCATGCACTGTTAAACATGTTAAAGCAAGTTGCAAGTGAAAATCTTTGTCTCTGACTGAGTTTGCATTACTGCTTATTTTGACCTCTGCTGGCTCTGAAAAGCTCATTTTCAACGTTCAATTCAGAATGTGATAAAACCAGTTCCAGCCACTAAAAAGCATTTTCTTTTTGTTTTAGACAACATTTCATGCACTGTTAAACATGTTAAAGCAAGTTGCAAGTGAAAATCTTTGTCTCTGACTGAGTTTGCATTACTGCTTATTTTGACCTCTGCTGGCTCTGAAAAGCTCATTTTCAACGTTCAATTCAGAATGTGATAAAACCAGTTCCAGCCACTAAAAAGCATTTTCTTTTTGTTTTAGACAACATTTCATGCACTGTTAAATATGTTTAAGAAAGTTGCAAGTGAAAATCTATGTCTCTGACTGAGTTTGCATTACTGCTTATTTTGACCTCTGCTGGCTCTGAAAAGCTCATTTTCAACGTTCAATTCAGAATGTGATAAAACCAGTTCCAGCCACTAAAAAGCATTTTCTTTTTGTTTTAGACAACATTTCATGCACTGTTAAACATGTTAAAGCAAGTTGCAAGTGAAAATCTTTGTCTCTGACTGAGTTTGCATTACTGCTTATTTTGACCTCTGCTGGCTCTGAAAAGCTCATTTTCAACGTTCAATTCAGAATGTGATAAAACCAGTTCCAGCCACTAAAAAGCATTTTCTTTTTGTTTTAGACAACATTTCATGCACTGTTAAACATGTTAAAGCAAGTTGCAAGTGAAAATCTTTTTCTCTGACTGAGTTTGCATTACTGCTTATTTTGACCTCTGCTGGCTCTGAAAAGCTCATTTTCAACGTCCAATACAGAATGTTATAAAACCAGATCCAGCTTCTAAAATGCATCATTCTTTTTGTTTTAGACAACATTTCATGCACTGTTAAACATGTTAAAGCAAGTTGCAAGTGAAAATCTTTGTCTCTGACTGAGTTTGCATTACTGCTTATTTTGACCTCTGCTGGCTCTGAAAAGCTCATTTTCAACGTTCAATTCAGAATTTGATAAAACCAGTTCCAGCCACTAAAAAGCATTTTCTTTTTGTTTTAGACAACATTTCATGCACTGTTAAACATGTTAAAGCAAGATGCAAGTGAAAATCTTTGTCTCTGACTGAGTTTGCATTACTGCTTATTTTGACCTCTGCTGGCTCTGAAAAGCTCATTTTCAACGTTCAATTCAGAATGTGATAAAACCAGTTCCAGCCATTAAAAAGCATTTTCTTTTTGTTTTAGACAACATTTCATGCACTGTTAAACATGTTAAAGCAAGATGCAAGTGAAAATCTTTGTCTCTGACTGAGTTTGCATTACTGCTTATTTTGACCTCTGCTGGCTCTGAATAGGTCATTTTCAACGTTCAATTCAGAATGTGATAAAACCAGTTCCAGCCACTAAAAAGCACTTTCTTTTTGTTTTAGACAACATTTCATGCACTGTTAAACATGTTAAAGCAAGTTGCAAGTGAAAATCTTTGTCTCTGACTGAGTTTGCATTACTGCTTATTTTGACCTCTGCTGGCTCTGAAAAGCTCATTTTCAACGTTCAATTCAGAATGTGATAAAACCAGTTCCAGCCACTAAAAAGCATTTTCTTTTTGTTTTAGACAACATTTCATGCACTGTTAAACATGTTAAAGCAAGTTGCAAGTGAAAATCTTTGTCTCTGACTGAGTTTGCATTACTGCTTATTTTGACCTCTGCTGGCTCTGAATAGGTCATTTTCAACGTTCAATTCAGAATGTGATAAAACCAGTTCCAGCCACTAAAAAGCACTTTCTTTTTGTTTTAGACAACATTTCATGCACTGTTAAACATGTTAAAGCAAGTTGCAAGTGAAAATCTTTGTCTCTGACTGAGTTTGCATTACTGCTTATTTTGACCTCTGCTGGCGCTGAAAAGCTCATTTTCAACGTTCAATTCAGAATGTGATAAAACCAGTTCCAGTTACTAAAAAGCATTTTCTTTTTGTTTTAGACAACATTTCATGCACTGTTAAACATGTTAAAGCAAGTTGCAAGTGAAAATCTTTGTCTCTGACTGAGTTTGCATTACTGCTTATTTTGACCTCTGCTGGCTCTGAAAAGCTCATTTTCAACGTTCAATTCAGAATGTGATAAAACCAGTTCCAGCCACTAAAAAGCATTTTCTTTTTGTTTTAGACAACATTTCATGCACTGTTAAACATGTTAAAGCAAGTTGCAAGTGAAAATCTATGTCTCTGACTGAGTTTGCATTACTGCTTATTTTGACCTCTGCTGGCTCTGAAAAGCTCATTCTCAACGTCTAATACAGAATGTTATAAAACCAGATCCAGCTTCTAAAATGCATCATTCTTTTTGTTTTAGACAACATTTCATGCACTGTTAAACATGTGAAAGCAAGTTGCAAGTGAAAATCTATGTCTATGACTGAGTTTGCATTACTGCTTATTTTGACCTCTGCTGGCTCTGAAAAGCTCATTTTCAACGTTCAATTCAGAATGTGATAAAACCAGTTCCAGCCACTAAAAAGCATCATTCTTTTTGTTTTAGACAACATTTCATGCACTGTTAAACATGTTAAAGCAAGTTGCAAGTGAAAATCTATGTCTCTGACTGAGTTTGCATTACTGCTTATTTTGACCTCTGCTGGCTCTGAAAAGCTCATTTTCAACGTTCAATTCAGAATGTGATAAAACCAGTTCCAGTTACTAAAAAGCATTTTCTTTTTGTTTTAGACAACATTTCATGCACTGTTAAACATGTTAAAGCAAGTTGCAAGTGAAAATCTTTGTCTCTGACTGAGTTTGCATTACTGCTTATTTTGACCTCTGCTGGCTCTGAAAAGCTCATTTTCAACGTTCAATTCAGAATGTGATAAAACCAGTTCCAGCCACTAAAAAGCATTTTCTTTTTGTTTTAGACAACATTTCATGCACTGTTAAACATGTTAAAGCAAGTTGCAAGTGAAAATCTTTGTCTCTGACTGAGTTTGCATTACTGCTTATTTTGACCTCTGCTGGCTCTGAAAAGCTCATTTTCAACGTTCAATTCAGAATGTGATAAAACCAGTTCCAGCCACTAAAAAGCATTTTCTTTTTGTTTTAGACAACATTTCATGCACTGTTAAACATGTTAAAGCAAGTTGCAAGTGAAAATCTTTGTCTCTGACTGAGTTTGCATTACTGCTTATTTTGACCTCTGCTGGCTCTGAAAAGCTCATTTTCAACGTTCAATTCAGAATGTGATAAAACCAGTTCCAGCCACTAAAAAGCATTTTCTTTTTGTTTTAGACAACATTTCATGCACTGTTAAATATGTTTAAGAAAGTTGCAAGTGAAAATCTATGTCTCTGACTGAGTTTGCATTACTGCTTATTTTGACCTCTGCTGGCTCTGAAAAGCTCATTTTCAACGTTCAATTCAGAATGTGATAAAACCAGTTCCAGCCACTAAAAAGCATTTTCTTTTTGTTTTAGACAACATTTCATGCACTGTTAAACATGTTAAAGCAAGTTGCAAGTGAAAATCTTTGTCTCTGACTGAGTTTGCATTACTGCTTATTTTGACCTCTGCTGGCTCTGAAAAGCTCATTTTCAACGTTCAATTCAGAATGTGATAAAACCAGTTCCAGCCACTAAAAAGCATTTTCTTTTTGTTTTAGACAACATTTCATGCACTGTTAAACATGTTAAAGCAAGTTGCAAGTGAAAATCTTTTTCTCTGACTGAGTTTGCATTACTGCTTATTTTGACCTCTGCTGGCTCTGAAAAGCTCATTTTCAACGTCCAATACAGAATGTTATAAAACCAGATCCAGCTTCTAAAATGCATCATTCTTTTTGTTTTAGACAACATTTCATGCACTGTTAAACATGTTAAAGCAAGTTGCAAGTGAAAATCTTTGTCTCTGACTGAGTTTGCATTACTGCTTATTTTGACCTCTGCTGGCTCTGAAAAGCTCATTTTCAACGTTCAATTCAGAATTTGATAAAACCAGTTCCAGCCACTAAAAAGCATTTTCTTTTTGTTTTAGACAACATTTCATGCACTGTTAAACATGTTAAAGCAAGATGCAAGTGAAAATCTTTGTCTCTGACTGAGTTTGCATTACTGCTTATTTTGACCTCTGCTGGCTCTGAAAAGGTCATTTTCAACGTTCAATTCAGAATGTGATAAAACCAGTTCCAGCCACTAAAAAGCATTTTCTTTTTGTTTTAGACAACATTTCATGCACTGTTAAACATGTTAAAGCAAGTTGCAAGTGAAAATCTTTGTCTCTGACTGAGTTTGCATTACTGCTTATTTTGACCTCTGCTGGCTCTGAAAAGCTCATTTTCAACGTCCAATACAGAATGTTATAAAACCAGATCCAGCTTCTAAAATGCATCATTCTTTTTGTTTTAGACAACATTTCATGCACTGTTAAACATGTTAAAGCAAGTTGCAAGTGAAAATCTTTTTCTCTGACTGAGTTTGCATTACTGCTTATTTTGACCTCTGCTGGCTCTGAAAAGCTCATTTTCAACGTCCAATACAGAATGTTATAAAACCAGATCCAGCTTCTAAAATGCATCATTCTTTTTGTTTTAGACAACATTTCATGCACTGTTAAACATGTTAAAGCAAGTTGCAAGTGAAAATCTTTGTCTCTGACTGAGTTTGCATTACTGCTTATTTTGACCTCTGCTGGCTCTGAAAAGCTCATTTTCAACGTTCAATTCAGAATTTGATAAAACCAGTTCCAGCCACTAAAAAGCATTTTCTTTTTGTTTTAGACAACATTTCATGCACTGTTAAACATGTTAAAGCAAGATGCAAGTGAAAATCTTTGTCTCTGACTGAGTTTGCATTACTGCTTATTTTGACCTCTGCTGGCTCTGAAAAGGTCATTTTCAACGTTCAATTCAGAATGTGATAAAACCAGTTCCAGCCACTAAAAAGCACTTTCTTTTTGTTTTAGACAACATTTCATGCACTGTTAAACATGTTAAAGCAAGTTGCAAGTGAAAATCTTTGTCTCTGACTGAGTTTGCATTACTGCTTATTTTGACCTCTGCTGGCTCTGAAAAGCTCATTTTCAACGTCCAAAACAGAATGTTATAAAACCAGATCCAGCTTCTAAAATGCATCATTCTTTTTGTTTTAGACAACATTTCATGCACTGTTAAACATGTTAAAGCAAGTTGCAAGTGAAAATCTATGTCTATGACTGAGTTTTCATTACTGCTTATTTTGACCTCTGCTGGCTCTGAAAAGCTCATTTTCAACGTTCAATTCAGAATGTGATAAAACCAGTTCCAGCCACTAAAAAGCATTTTCTTTTTGTTTTAGACAACATTTCATGCACTGTTAAACATGTTAAAGCAAGTTGCAAGTGAAAATCTTTGTCTCAGACTGAGTTTGCATTACTGCTTATTTTGACCTCTGCTGGCTCTGAAAAGCTCATTTTCAACGTTCAATTCAGAATGTGATAAAACCAGTTCCAGCCATTAAAAAGCATTTTCTTTTTGTTTTAGACAACATTTCATGCACTGTTAAACATGTTAAAGCAAGTTGCAAGTGAAAATCTTTTTCTCTGACTGAGTTTGCATTACTGCTTATTTTGACCTCTGCTGGCTCTGAAAAGCTCATTTTCAACGTCCAATACAGAATGTTATAAAACCAGATCCAGCTTCTAAAATGCATTATTCTTTTTGTTTTAGACAACATTTCATGCACTGTTAAACATGTTAAAGCAAGTTGCAAGTGAAAATCTTTTTCTCTGACTGAGTTTGCATTACTGCTTATTTTGACCTCTGCTGGCTCTGAAAAGCTCATTTTCAACGTCCAATACAGAATGTTATAAAACCAGATCCAGCTTCTAAAATGCATCATTCTTTTTGTTTTAGACAACATTTCATGCACTGTTAAACATGTTAAAGCAAGTTGCAAGTGAAAATCTTTGTCTCTGACTGAGTTTGCATTACTGCTTATTTTGACCTCTGCTGGCTCTGAAAAGCTCATTTTCAACGTTCAATTCAGAATGTGATAAAACCAGTTCCAGCCACTAAAAAGCATTTTCTTTTTGTTTTAGACAACATTTCATGCACTGTTAAACATGTTAAAGCAAGATGCAAGTGAAAATCTTTGTCTCTGACTGAGTTTGCATTACTGCTTATTTTGACCTCTGCTGGCTCTGAATAGGTCATTTTCAACGTTCAATTCAGAATGTGATAAAACCAGTTCCAGCCACTAAAAAGCACTTTCTTTTTGTTTTAGACAACATTTCATGCACTGTTAAACATGTTAAAGCAAGTTGCAAGTGAAAATCTTTGTCTCTGAGTGAGTTTGCATTACTGCTTATTTTGACCTCTGCTGGCTCTGAAAAGCTCATTTTCAACGTTCAATTCAGAATGTGATAAAACCAGTTCCAGCCACTAAAAAGCATTTTCTTTTTGTTTTAGACAACATTTCATGCACTTTTAAACATGTTAAAGCAAGTTGCAAGTGAAAATCTTTGTCTCTGACTGAGTTTGCATTACTGCTTATTTTGACCTCTGCTGGCTCTGAAAAGCTCATTTTCAACGTCCAAAACAGAATGTTATAAAACCAGATCCAGCTTCTAAAATGCATCATTCTTTTTGTTTTAGACAACATTTCATGCACTGTTAAACATGTTAAAGCAAGTTGCAAGTGAAAATCTATGTCTATGACTGAGTTTTCATTACTGCTTATTTTGACCTCTGCTGGCGCTGAAAAGCTCATTTTCAACGTTCAATTCAGAATGTGATAAAACCAGTTCCAGTTACTAAAAAGCATTTTCTTTTTGTTTTAGACAACATTTCATGCACTGTTAAACATGTTAAAGCAAGTTGCAAGTGAAAATCTATGTCTCTGACTGAGTTTGCATTACTGCTTATTTTGACCTCTGCTGGCTCTGAAAAGCTCATTTTCAACGTCCAATACAGAATGTTATAAAACCAGATCCAGCTTCTAAAATGCATCATTCTTTTTGTTTTAGACAACATTTCATGCACTGTTAAACATGTGAAAGCAAGTTGCAAGTGAAAATCTATGTCTATGACTGAGTTTTCATTACTGCTTATTTTGACCTCTGCTGGCTCTGAAAAGCTCATTTTCAACGTTCAATTCAGAATGTGATAAAACCAGTTCCAGCCACTAAAAAGCACTTTCTTTTTGTTTTAGACAACATTTCATGCACTGTTAAACATGTTAAAGCAAGTTGCAAGTGAAAATCTTTGTCTCTGACTGAGTTTGCATTACTGCTTATTTTGACCTCTGCTGGCTCTGAAAAGCTCATTTTCAACGTTCAATTCAGAATGTGATAAAACCAGTTCCAGCCACTAAAAAGCATTTTCTTTTTGTTTTAGACAACATTTCATGCACTTTTAAACATGTTAAAGCAAGTTGCAAGTGAAAATCTTTGTCTCTGACTGAGTTTGCATTACTGCTTATTTTGACCTCTGCTGGCTCTGAAAAGCTCATTTTCAACGTCCAAAACAGAATGTTATAAAACCAGATCCAGCTTCTAAAATGCATCATTCTTTTTGTTTTAGACAACATTTCATGCACTGTTAAACATGTTAAAGCAAGTTGCAAGTGAAAATCTATGTCTATGACTGAGTTTTCATTACTGCTTATTTTGACCTCTGCTGGCGCTGAAAAGCTCATTTTCAACGTTCAATTCAGAATGTGATAAAACCAGTTCCAGTTACTAAAAAGCATTTTCTTTTTGTTTTAGACAACATTTCATGCACTGTTAAACATGTTAAAGCAAGTTGCAAGTGAAAATCTATGTCTCTGACTGAGTTTGCATTACTGCTTATTTTGACCTCTGCTGGCTCTGAAAAGCTCATTTTCAACGTCCAATACAGAATGTTATAAAACCAGATCCAGCTTCTAAAATGCATCATTCTTTTTGTTTTAGACAACATTTCATGCACTGTTAAACATGTGAAAGCAAGTTGCAAGTGAAAATCTATGTCTATGACTGAGTTTTCATTACTGCTTATTTTGACCTCTGCTGGCTCTGAAAAGCTCATTTTCAACGTTCAATTCAGAATGTGATAAAACCAGTTCCAGCCACTAAAAAGCATTTTCTTTTTGTTTTAGACAACATTTCATGCACTGTTAAACATGTTAAAGCAAGTTGCAAGTGAAAATCTTTGTCTCTGACTGAGTTTGCATTACTGCTTATTTTGACCTCTGCTGGCTCTGAAAAGCTCATTTTCAACGTTCAATTCAGAATGTTATAAAACCAGTTCCAGCCACTAAAAAGCATTTTCTTTTTGTTTTAGACAACATTTCATGCACTGTTAAATATGTTTAAGAAAGTTGCAAGTGAAAATCTTTGTCTCTGACTGAGTTTGCATTACTGCTTATTTTGACCTCTGCTGGCTCTGAAAAGCTCATTTTCAACGTTCAATTCAGAATGTGATAAAACCAGTTCCAGCCAGTAAAAAGCATTTTCTTTTTGTTTTAGACAACATTTCATGCACTGTTAAACATGTTAAAGCAAGTTGCACGTGAAAATCTATGTCTCTGACTGAGGTTGCATTACTGCTTATTTTGACCTCTGCTGGCTCTGAAAAGCTCATTTTCAACGTCCATTACAGAATGTTATAAAACCAGATCCAGCTTCTAAAATGCATCATTCTTTTTGTTTTAGACAACTATTCATGCACTGTTAAACATGTGAAAGCAAGTTGCAAGTGAAAATCTATGTCTATGACTGAGTTTTCATTACTGCTTATTTTGACCTCTGCTGGCTCTGAAAAGCTCATTTTCAACGTTCAATTCAGAATGTGATAAAACCAGTTCCAGCCACTAAAAAGCATTTTCTTTTTGTTTTAGACAACATTTCATGCACTGTTAAACATGTTAAAGCAAGTTGCAAGTGAAAATCTTTGTCTCTGACTGAGTTTGCATTACTGCTTATTTTGACCTCTGCTGGCTCTGAAAAGCTCATTTTCAACGTTCAATTCAGAATGTGATAAAACCAGTTCCAGCCACTAAAAAGCATTTTCTTTTTGTTTTAGACAACATTTCATGCACTGTTAAATATGTTTAAGAAAGTTGCAAGTGAAAATCTATGTCTCTGACTGAGTTTGCATTACTGCTTATTTTGACCTCTGCTGGCTCTGAAAAGCTCATTTTCAACGTTCAATTCAGAATGTGATAAAACCAGTTCCAGCCACTAAAAAGCATTTTCTTTTTGTTTTAGACAACATTTCATGCACTGTTAAACATGTTAAAGCAAGTTGCAAGTGAAAATCTTTGTCTCTGACTGAGTTTGCATTACTGCTTATTTTGACTTCTGCTGGCTCTGAAAAGCTCATTTTCAACGTTCAATTCAGAATGTGATAAAACCAGTTCCAGCCACTAAAAAGCATTTTCTTTTTGTTTTAGACAACATTTCATGCACTGTTAAATATGTTTAAGAAAGTTGCAAGTGTAAATCTATGTCTCTGACTGAGTTTGCATTACTGCTTATTTTGACCTCTGCTGGCTCTGAAAAGCTCATTTTCAACGTTCAATTCAGAATGTGATAAAACCAGTTCCAGCCACTAAAAAGCATTTTCTTTTTGTTTTAGACAACATTTCATGCACTGTTAAACATGTTAAAGCAAGTTGCAAGTGAAAATCTTTGTCTCTGACTGAGTTTGCATTACTGCTTATTTTGACGTCTGCTGGCTCTGAAAAGCTCATTTTCAACGTTCAATTCAGAATGTGATAAAACCAGTTCCAGCCACTAAAAAGCATTTTCTTTTTGTTTTAGACAACATTTCATGCACTGTTAAACATGTTAAAGCAAGTTGCAAGTGAAAATCTTTGTCTCTGACTGAGTTTGCATTACTGCTTATTTTGACCTCTGCTGGCTCTGAAAAGCTCATTTTCAACGTCCAATACAGAATGTTATAAAACCAGATCCAACTTCTAAAATGCATCATTCTTTTTGTTTTAGACAACATTTCATGCACTTTTAAACATGTTAAAGCAAGTTGCAAGTGAAAATCTATGTCTATGACTGAGTTTTCATTACTGCTTATTTTGACCTCTGCTGGCTCTGAAAAGCTCATTTTCAACGTTCAATTCAGAATGTGATAAAACCAGTTCCAGCCACTAAAAAGCATTTTCTTTTTGTTTTAGACAACATTTCATGCACTGTTAAACATGTTAAACATTTCACTTGCAAGTTGCAAGTGAAAATCTATGTCTCCGACTGAGTTTGCATTACTGCTTATTTTGACCTCTGCTGGCTCTGAAAAGCTCATTTTCAACGTCCAATACAGAATGTTATAAAACCAGATCCAGCTTCTAAAATGCATCATTCTTTTTGTTTTAGACAACATTTCATGCACTGTTAAACATGTTAAAGCAAGTTGCAAGTGAAAATCTATGTCTATGACTGAGTTTTCATTACTGCTTATTTTGACCTCTGCTGGCTCTGAAAAGCTCATTTTCAACGTTCAATTCAGAATGTGATAAAACCAGTTCCAGCCACTAAAAAGCATTTTCTTTTTGTTTTAGACAACATTTCATGCACTGTTAAACATGTTAAAGCAAGTTGCAAGTGAAAATCTATGTCTCTGACTGAGTTTGCATTACTGCTTATTTTAACCTCTGCTGGCTCTGAAAAGCTCATTTTCAACGTTCAATTCAGAATGTTATAAAACCAGATCCAGCTTCTAAAATGCATCATTCTTTTTGTTTTAGACAACATTTCATGCACTGTTAAACATGTTAAAGCAAGTTGCAAGTGAAAATCTTTGTCTCTGACTGAGTTTGCATTACTGCTTATTTTGACCTCTGCTGGCTCTGAAAAGCTCATTTTCAACGTCCAATACAGAATGTTATAAAACCAGTTCCAGCTTCTAAAATGCATCATTCTTTTTGTTTTAGACAACATTTCATGCACTGTTAAACATGTTAAAGCAAGTTGCAAGTGAAAATCTTTGTCTCTGACTGAGTTTGCATTACTGCTTATTTTGACCTCTGCTGGCTCTGAAAAGCTCATTTTCAACGTCCAATACAGAATGTTATAAAACCAGATCCAGCTTCTAAAATGCATCATTCTTTTTGTTTTAGACAACATTTCATGCACTGTTAAACATGTTAAAGCAAGTTGCAAGTGAAAATCTATGTCTATGACTGAGTTTTCATTACTGCTTATTTTGACCTCTGCTGGCTCTGAAAAGCTCATTTTCAACGTTCAATTCAGAATGTGATAAAACCAGTTCCAGCCACTAAAAAGCATTTTCTTTTTGTTTTAGACAACATTTCATGCACTGTTAAATATGTTTAAGAAAGTTGCAAGTGAAAATCTATGTCTCTGACTGAGTTTGCATTACTGCTTATTTTGACCTCTGCTGGCTCTGAAAAGCTCATTTTCAACGTTCAATTCAGAATGTGATAAAACCAGTTCCAGCCACTAAAAAGCATTTTCTTTTTGTTTTAGACAACATTTCATGCACTGTTAAACATGTTAAAGCAAGTTGCAAGTGAAAATCTATGTCTCTGACTGAGTTTGCATTACTGCTTATTTTGACCTCTGCTGGCTCTGAAAAGCTCATTTTCAACGTCCAATACAGAATGTTATAAAACCAGATCCAGCTTCTAAAATGCATCATTCTTTTTATTTTAGACAACATTTCATGCACTGTTAAACATGTGAAAGCAAGTTGCAAGTGAAAATCTATATCTATGACTGAGTTTTCATTACTGCTTATTTTGACCTCTGCTGGCTCTGAAAAGCTCATTTTCAACGTTCAATTCAGAATGTGATAAAACCAGTTCCAGCCACTAAAAAGCATTTTCTTTTTGTTTTAGACAACATTTCATGCACTGTTAAATATGTTTAAGAAAGTTGCAAGTGAAAATCTATGTCTCTGACTGAGTTTGCATTACTGCTTATTTTGACCTCTGCTGGCTCTGAAAAGCTCATTTTCAACGTTCAATTCAGAATGTGATAAAACCAGTTCCAGCCACTAAAAAGCATTTTCTTTTTGTTTTAGACAACATTTCATGCACTGTTAAATATGTTTAAGAAAGTTGCAAGTGAAAATCTATGTCTCTGACTGAGTTTGCATTACTGCTTATTTTGACCTCTGCTGGCTCTGAAAAGCTCATTTTCAACGTTCAATTCAGAATGTGATAAAACCAGTTCCAGCCACTAAAAAGCATTTTCTTTTTGTTTTAGACAACATTTCATGCACTGTTAAACATGTTAAAGCAAGTTGCAAGTGAAAATCTTTGTCTCTGACTGAGTTTGCATTACTGCTTATTTTGACCTCTGCTGGCTCTGAAAAGCTCATTTTCAACGTTCAATTCAGAATGTGATAAAACCAGTTCCAGCCACTAAAAAGCATTTTCTTTTTGTTTTAGACAACATTTCATGCACTGTTAAACATGTTAAAGCAAGTTGCAAGTGAAAATCTATGTCTCTGACTGAGTTTGCATTACTGCTTATTTTGACCTCTGCTGGCTCTGAAAAGCTCATTTTCAATGTCCAATACAGAATGTTATAAAACCAGATCCAGCTTCTAAAATGCATCATTCTTTTTGTTTTAGACAACATTTCATGCACTGTTAAACATGTTAAAGCAAGTTACAAGTGAAAATCTTTGTCTCTGACTGAGTTTGCATTACTGCTTATTTTGACCTCTGCTGGCTCTGAAAAGCTCATTTTCAACGTTCAATTCAGAATGTGATAAAACCAGTTCCAGCCACTAAAAAGCATTTTCTTTTTGTTTTAGACAACATTTCATGCACTGTTAAACATGTTAAAGCAAGTTGCAAGTGAAAATCTTTGTCTCTGACTGAGTTTGCATTACTGCTTATTTTGACCTCTGCTGGCTCTGAAAAGCTCATTTTCAACGTTCAATTCAGAATGTGATAAAACCAGTTCCAGCCACTAAAAAGCATTTTCTTTTTGTTTTAGACAACATTTCATGCACTGTTAAACATGTTTAAGAAAGTTGCAAGTGAAAATCTATGTCTATGACTGAGTTTGCATTACTGCTTATTTTGACCTCTGCTGGCTCTGAAAAGCTCATTTTCAACGTTCAATTCAGAATGTGATAAAACCAGTTCCAGCCACTAAAAAGCATTTTCTTTTTGTTTTAGACAACATTTCATGCACTGTTAAACATGTTAAAGCAAGTTGCAAAAGTGAAAATCTTTGTCTCTGACTGAGTTTGCATTACTGCTTATTTTGACCTCTGCTGGCTCTGAAAAGCTCATTTTCAACGTCCAATACAGAATGTTATGAAACCAGATCCAGCTTCTAAAATGCATCATTCTTTTTGTTTTAGACAACATTTCATGCACTGTTAAACATGTTAAAGCAAGTTGCAAGTGAAAATCTATGTCTATGACTGAGTTTTCATTACTGCTTATTTTGACCTCTGCTGGCTCTGAAAAGCTCATTTTCAACGTTCAATTCAGAATGTGATAAAACCAGTTCCAGCCACTAAAAAGCATTTTCTTTTTGTTTTAGACAACATTTCATGCACTGTTAAACATGTTAAAGCAAGTTGCAAGTGAAAATCTTTGTCTCTGACTGAGTTTGCATTACTGCTTATTTTGACCTCTGCTGGCTCTGAAAAGCTCATTTTCAACGTTCAATTCAGAATGTGATAAAAACCAGTTCCAGCCACTAAAAAGCATTTTCTTTTTGTTTTAGACAACATTTCATGCACTGTTAAACATGTTAAAGCAAGTTGCAAGTGAAAATCTATGTCTCTGACTGAGTTTGCATTACTGCTTATTTTGACCTCTGCTGGCTCTGAAAAGCTCATTTTTAACGTCCAATACAGAATGTTATAAAACCAGATCCAGCTTCTAAAATGCATCATTCTTTTTGTTTTAGACAACATTTCATGCACTGTTAAACATGTGAAAGCAAGTTGCAAGTGAAAATCTATGTATATGACTGAGTTTGCATTACTGCTTATTTTGACCTCTGCTGGCTCTGAAAAGCTCATTTTCAACGTTCAATTCAGAATGTGATAAAACCAGTTCCAGCCACTAAAAAGCATTTTCTTTTTGTTTTAGACAACATTTCATGCACTGTTAAATATGTTTAAGAAAGTTGCAAGTGAAAATCTATGTCTCTTACTGAGTTTGCATTACTGCTTATTTTGACCTCTGCTGGCTCTGAAAAGCTCATTTTCAACGTTCAATTCAGAATGTGATAAAACCAGTTCCAGCCACTAAAAAGCATTTTCTTTTTGTTTTAGACAACATTTCATGCACTGTTAAATATGTTTAAGAAAGTTGCAAGTGAAAATCTATGTCTCTGACTGAGTTTGCATTACTGCTTATTTTGACCTCTGCTGGCTCTGAAAAGCTCATTTTCAACGTTCAATTCAGAATGTGATAAAACCAGTTCCAGCCACTAAAAAGCATTTTCTTTTTGTTTTAGACAACATTTCATGCACTGTTAAACATGTTAAAGCAAGTTGCAAGTGAAAATCTTTGTCTCTGACTGAGTTTGCATTACTGCTTATTTTGACCTCTGCTGGCTCTGAAAAGCTCATTTTCAACGTTCAATTCAGAATGTGATAAAACCAGTTCCAGCCACTAAAAAGCATTTTCTTTTTGTTTTAGACAACATTTCATGCACTGTTAAACATGTTAAAGCAAGTTGCAAGTGAAAATCTATGTCTCTGACTGAGTTTGCATTACTGCTTATTTTGACCTCTGCTGGCTCTGAAAAGCTCATTTTCAACGTCTAATACAGAATGTTATAAAACCAGATCCAGCTTCTAAAATGCATCATTCTTTTTGTTTTAGACAACATTTCATGCACTGTTAAACATGTGAAAGCAAGTTGCAAGTGAAAATCTATGTCTATGACTGAGTTTGCATTACTGCTTATTTTGACCTCTGCTGGCTCTGAAAAGCTCATTTTCAACGTTCAATTCAGAATGTGATAAAACCAGTTCCAGCCACTAAAAAGCATTTTCTTTTTGTTTTAGACAACATTTCATGCACTGTTAAACATGTTAAAGCAAGTTGCAAGTGAAAATCTTTGTCTCTGACTGAGTTTGCATTACTGCTTATTTTGACCTCTGCTGGCTCTGAAAAGCTCATTTTCGACGTTCAATTCAGAATGTGATAAAACCAGTTCCAGCCACTAAAAAGCATTTTCTTTTTGTTTTAGACAACATTTCATGCACTGTTAAATATGTTTAAGAAAGTTGCAAGTGAAAATCTATGTCTCTGACTGAGTTTGCATTACTGCTTATTTTGACCTCTGCTGGCTCTGAAAAGCTCATTTTCAACGTTCAATTCAGAATGTGATAAAACCAGTTCCAGCCACTAAAAAGCATTTTCTTTTTGTTTTAGACAACATTTCATGCACTGTTAAACATGTTAAAGCAAGTTGCAAGTGAAAATCTTTGTCTCTGACTGAGTTTGCATTACTGCTTATTTTGACCTCTTCTGGCTCTGAAAAGCTCATTTTCAACGTTCAATTCAGAATGTGATAAAACCAGTTCCAGCCACTAAAAAGCATTTTCTTTTTGTTTTAGACAACATTTCATGCACTGTTAAACATGTTAAAGCAAGTTGCAAGTAAAAATCTATGTCTCTGACTGAGTTTGCATTACTGCTTATTTTGACCTCTGCTGGCTCTGAAAAGCTCATTTTCAACGTCCAATACAGAAATGTTATAAAACCAGATCCAGCTTCTAAAATGCATCATTCTTTTTGTTTTAGACAACATTTCATGCACTGTTAAACATGTGAAAGCAAGTTGCAAGTGAAAATCTATGTCTATGACTGAGTTTTCATTACTGCTTATTTTGACCTCTGCTGGCTCTGAAAAGCTCATTTTCAACGTTCAATTCAGAATGTGATAAAACCAGTTCCAGCCACTAAAAAGCATTTTCTTTTTGTTTTAGACAACATTTCATGCACTGTTAAACATGTGAAAGCAAGTTGCAAGTGAAAATCTATGTCTATGACTGAGTTTTCATTACTGCTTGTTTTGACCTCTGCTGGCTCTGAAAAGCTCATTTTCAACGTTCAATTCAGAATGTGATAAAACCAGTTCCAGCCACTAAAAAGCATTTTCTTTTTGTTTTAGACAACATTTCATGCACTGTTAAACATGTTAAAGCAAGATGCAAGTGAAAATCTTTGTCTCTGACTGAGTTTGCATTACTGCTTATTTTGACCTCTGCTGGCTCTGAATAGGTCATTTTCAACGTTCAATTCAGAATGTGATAAAACCAGTTCCAACCACTAAAAAGCACTTTCTTTTTGTTTTAGACAACATTTCATGCACTGTTAAACATGTTAAAGCAAGTTGCAAGTGAAAATCTTTGTCTCTGACTGAGTGTGCATTACTGCTTATTTTGACCTCTGCTGGCTCTGAAAAGCTCATTTTCAACGTTCAATTCAGAATGTGATAAAACCAGTTCCAGCCACTAAAAAGCATTTTCTTTTTGTTTTAGACAACATTTCATGCACTTTTAAACATGTTAAAGCAAGTTGCAAGTGAAAATCTTTGTCTCTGACTGAGTTTGCATTACTGCTTATTTTGACCTCTGCTGGCTCTGAAAAGCTCATTTTCAACGTCCAAAACAGAATGTTATAAAACCAGATCCAGCTTCTAAAATTCATCATTCTTTTTGTTTTAGACAACATTTCATGCACTGTTAAACATGTTAAAGCAAGTTACAAGTGAAAATCTATGTCTATGACTGAGTTTTCATTACTGCTTATTTTGACCTCTGCTGGCGCTGAAAAGCTCATTTTCAACGTTCAATTCAGAATGTGATAAAACCAGTTCCAGTTACTAAAAAGCATTTTCTTTTTGTTTTAGACAACATTTCATGCACTGTTAAACATGTTAAAGCAAGTTGCAAGTGAAAATCTTTGTCTCTGACTGAGTTTGCATTACTGCTTATTTTGACCTCTGCTGGCTCTGAAAAGCTCATTTTCAACGTTCAATTCAGAATGTGATAAAACCAGTTCCAGCCACTAAAAAGCATTTTCTTTTTGTTTTAGACAACATTTCATGCACTGTTAAACATGTTAAAGCAAGTTGCAAGTGAAAATCTATGTCTCTGACTGAGTTTGCATTACTGCTTATTTTGACCTCTGCTGGCTCTGAAAAGCTCATTTTCAACGTCTAATACAGAATGTTATAAAACCAGATCCAGCTTCTAAAATGCATCATTCTTTTTGTTTTAGACAACATTTCATGCACTGTTAAACATGTGAAAGCAAGTTGCAAGTGAAAATCTATGTCTATGACTGAGTTTGCATTACTGCTTATTTTGACCTCTGCTGGCTCTGAAAAGCTCATTTTCAACGTTCAATTCAGAATGTGATAAAACCAGTTCCAGCCACTAAAAAGCATTTTCTTTTTGTTTTAGACAACATTTCATGCACTGTTAAACATGTTAAAGCAAGTTGCAAGTGAAAATCTTTGTCTCTGACTGAGTTTGCATTACTGCTTATTTTGACCTCTGCTGGCTCTGAAAAGCTCATTTTCAACGTTCAATTCAGAATGTGATAAAACCAGTTCCAGCCACTAAAAAGCATTTTCTTTTTGTTTTAGACAACATTTCATGCACTGTTAAATATGTTAAAGCAAGTTGCAAGTGAAAATCTTTGTCTCTGACTGAGTTTGCATTACTGCTTATTTTGACCTCTGCTGGCTCTGAAAAGCTCATTTTCAACGTTCAATTCAGAATGTGATAAAACCAGTTCCAGCCACTAAAAAGCATTTTCTTTTTGTTTTAGACAACATTTCATGCACTGTTAAACATGTTAAAGCAAGTTGCAAGTGAAAATCTATGTCTCTGACTGAGTTTGCATTACTGCTTATTTTGACCTCTGCTGGCTCTGAAAAGCTCATTTTCAAAGTCCAATACAGAAATGTTATAAAACCAGATCCAGCTTCTAAAATGCATCATTCTTTTTGTTTTAGACAACATTTCATGCACTGTTAAACATGTGAAAGCAAGTTGCAAATGAAAATCTATGTCTATGACTGAGTTTTCATTACTGCTTATTTTGACCTCTGCTGGCTCTGAAAAGCTCATTTTCAACGTTCAATTCAGAATGTGATAAAACCAGTTCCAGCCACTAAAAAGCATTTTCTTTTTGTTTTAGACAACATTTCATGCACTGTTAAACATGTTTAAGAAAGTTGCAAGTGAAAATCTATGTCTATGACTGAGTTTGCATTACTGCTTATTTTGACCTCTGCTGGCTCTGAAAAGCTCATTTTCAACGTTCAATTCAGAATGTGATAAAACCAGTTCCAGCCACTAAAAAGCATTTTCTTTTTGTTTTAGACAACATTTCATGCACTGTTAAACATGTTAAAGCAAGTTGCAAGTGAAAATCTTTGTCTCTGACTGAGTTTGAATTACTGCTTATTTTGACCTCTGCTGGCTCTGAAAAGCTCATTTTCAACGTCCAATACAGAATGTTATAAAACCAGATCCAGCTTCTAAAATGCATCATTCTTTTTATTTTAGACAACATTTCATGCACTGTTAAACATGTGAAAGCAAGTTGCAAGTGAAAATCTATATCTATGACTGAGTTTTCATTACTGCTTATTTTGACCTCTGCTGGCTCTGAAAAGCTCATTTTCAACGTTCAATTCAGAATGTGATAAAACCAGTTCCAGCCACTAAAAAGCATTTTCTTTTTGTTTTAGACAACATTTCATGCACTGTTAAATATGTTTAAGAAAGTTGCAAGTGAAAATCTATGTCTCTGACTGAGTTTGCATTACTGCTTATTTTGACCTCTGCTGGCTCTGAAAAGCTCATTTTCAACGTTCAATTCAGAATGTGATAAAACCAGTTCCAGCCACTAAAAAGCATTTTCTTTTTGTTTTAGACAACATTTCATGCACTGTTAAATATGTTTAAGAAAGTTGCAAGTGAAAATCTATGTCTCTGACTGAGTTTGCATTACTGCTTATTTTGACCTCTGCTGGCTCTGAAAAGCTCATTTTCAACGTTCAATTCAGAATGTGATAAAACCAGTTCCAGCCACTAAAAAGCATTTTCTTTTTGTTTTAGACAACATTTCATGCACTGTTAAACATGTTAAAGCAAGTTGCAAGTGAAAATCTTTGTCTCTGACTGAGTTTGCATTACTGCTTATTTTGACCTCTGCTGGCTCTGAAAAGCTCATTTTCAACGTTCAATTCAGAATGTGATAAAACCAGTTCCAGCCACTAAAAAGCATTTTCTTTTTGTTTTAGACAACATTTCATGCACTGTTAAACATGTTAAAGCAAGTTGCAAGTGAAAATCTATGTCTCTGACTGAGTTTGCATTACTGCTTATTTTGACCTCTGCTGGCTCTGAAAAGCTCATTTTCAATGTCCAATACAGAATGTTATAAAACCAGATCCAGCTTCTAAAATGCATCATTCTTTTTGTTTTAGACAACATTTCATGCACTGTTAAACATGTTAAAGCAAGTTACAAGTGAAAATCTTTGTCTCTGACTGAGTTTGCATTACTGCTTATTTTGACCTCTGCTGGCTCTGAAAAGCTCATTTTCAACGTTCAATTCAGAATGTGATAAAACCAGTTCCAGCCACTAAAAAGCATTTTCTTTTTGTTTTAGACAACATTTCATGCACTGTTAAACATGTTAAAGCAAGTTGCAAGTGAAAATCTTTGTCTCTGACTGAGTTTGCATTACTGCTTATTTTGACCTCTGCTGGCTCTGAAAAGCTCATTTTCAACGTTCAATTCAGAATGTGATAAAACCAGTTCCAGCCACTAAAAAGCATTTTCTTTTTGTTTTAGACAACATTTCATGCACTGTTAAACATGTTTAAGAAAGTTGCAAGTGAAAATCTATGTCTATGACTGAGTTTGCATTACTGCTTATTTTGACCTCTGCTGGCTCTGAAAAGCTCATTTTCAACGTTCAATTCAGAATGTGATAAAACCAGTTCCAGCCACTAAAAAGCATTTTCTTTTTGTTTTAGACAACATTTCATGCACTGTTAAACATGTTAAAGCAAGTTGCAAAAGTGAAAATCTTTGTCTCTGACTGAGTTTGCATTACTGCTTATTTTGACCTCTGCTGGCTCTGAAAAGCTCATTTTCAACGTCCAATACAGAATGTTATGAAACCAGATCCAGCTTCTAAAATGCATCATTCTTTTTGTTTTAGACAACATTTCATGCACTGTTAAACATGTTAAAGCAAGTTGCAAGTGAAAATCTATGTCTATGACTGAGTTTTCATTACTGCTTATTTTGACCTCTGCTGGCTCTGAAAAGCTCATTTTCAACGTTCAATTCAGAATGTGATAAAACCAGTTCCAGCCACTAAAAAGCATTTTCTTTTTGTTTTAGACAACATTTCATGCACTGTTAAACATGTTAAAGCAAGTTGCAAGTGAAAATCTTTGTCTCTGACTGAGTTTGCATTACTG
The DNA here is from genome assembly GCF_052040795.2 of Danio rerio. Classification (NCBI taxonomy): domain Eukaryota; kingdom Metazoa; phylum Chordata; class Actinopteri; order Cypriniformes; family Danionidae; genus Danio; species Danio rerio. The sequence continues at coordinate 37,909,581 of NC_141041.1, forward strand.
CTTATTTTGACCTCTGCTGGCTCTGAAAAGCTCATTTTCAACGTTCAATTCAGAATGTGATAAAAACCAGTTCCAGCCACTAAAAAGTATTTTCTTTTTGTTTTAGACAACATTTCATGCACTGTTAAACATGTTAAAGCAAGTTGCAAGTGAAAATCTATGTCTCTGACTGAGTTTGCATTACTGCTTATTTTGACCTCTGCTGGCTCTGAAAAGCTCATTTTTAACGTCCAATACAGAATGTTATAAAACCAGATCCAGCTTCTAAAATGCATCATTCTTTTTGTTTTAGACAACATTTCATGCACTGTTAAACATGTGAAAGCAAGTTGCAAGTGAAAATCTATGTATATGACTGAGTTTGCATTACTGCTTATTTTGACCTCTGCTGGCTCTGAAAAGCTCATTTTCAACGTTCAATTCAGAATGTGATAAAACCAGTTCCAGCCACTAAAAAGCATTTTCTTTTTGTTTTAGACAACATTTCATGCACTGTTAAATATGTTTAAGAAAGTTGCAAGTGAAAATCTATGTCTCTGACTGAGTTTGCATTACTGCTTATTTTGACCTCTGCTGGCTCTGAAAAGCTCATTTTCAACGTTCAATTCAGAATGTGATAAAACCAGTTCCAGCCACTAAAAAGCATTTTCTTTTTGTTTTAGACAACATTTCATGCACTGTTAAATATGTTTAAGAAAGTTGCAAGTGAAAATCTATGTCTCTGACTGAGTTTGCATTACTGCTTATTTTGACCTCTGCTGGCTCTGAAAAGCTCATTTTCAACGTTCAATTCAGAATGTGATAAAACCAGTTCCAGCCACTAAAAAGCATTTTCTTTTTGTTTTAGACAACATTTCATGCACTGTTAAACATGTTAAAGCAAGTTGCAAGTGAAAATCTTTGTCTCTGACTGAGTTTGCATTACTGCTTATTTTGACCTCTGCTGGCTCTGAAAAGCTCATTTTCAACGTTCAATTCAGAATGTGATAAAACCAGTTCCAGCCACTAAAAAGCATTTTCTTTTTGTTTTAGACAACATTTCATGCACTGTTAAACATGTTAAAGCAAGTTGCAAGTGAAAATCTATGTCTCTGACTGAGTTTGCATTACTGCTTATTTTGACCTCTGCTGGCTCTGAAAAGCTCATTTTCAACGTCTAATACAGAATGTTATAAAACCAGATCCAGCTTCTAAAATGCATCATTCTTTTTGTTTTAGACAACATTTCATGCACTGTTAAACATGTGAAAGCAAGTTGCAAGTGAAAATCTATGTCTATGACTGAGTTTGCATTACTGCTTATTTTGACCTCTGCTGGCTCTGAAAAGCTCATTTTCAACGTTCAATTCAGAATGTGATAAAACCAGTTCCAGCCACTAAAAAGCATTTTCTTTTTGTTTTAGACAACATTTCATGCACTGTTAAACATGTTAAAGCAAGTTGCAAGTGAAAATCTTTGTCTCTGACTGAGTTTGCATTACTGCTTATTTTGACCTCTGCTGGCTCTGAAAAGCTCATTTTCGACGTTCAATTCAGAATGTGATAAAACCAGTTCCAGCCACTAAAAAGCATTTTCTTTTTGTTTTAGACAACATTTCATGCACTGTTAAATATGTTTAAGAAAGTTGCAAGTGAAAATCTATGTCTCTGACTGAGTTTGCATTACTGCTTATTTTGACCTCTGCTGGCTCTGAAAAGCTCATTTTCAACGTTCAATTCAGAATGTGATAAAACCAGTTCCAGCCACTAAAAAGCATTTTCTTTTTGTTTTAGACAACATTTCATGCACTGTTAAACATGTTAAAGCAAGTTGCAAGTGAAAATCTTTGTCTCTGACTGAGTTTGCATTACTGCTTATTTTGACCTCTGCTGGCTCTGAAAAGCTCATTTTCAACGTTCAATTCAGAATGTGATAAAACCAGTTCCAGCCACTAAAAAGCATTTTCTTTTTGTTTTAGACAACATTTCATGCACTGTTAAACATGTTAAAGCAAGTTGCAAGTAAAAATCTATGTCTCTGACTGAGTTTGCATTACTGCTTATTTTGACCTCTGCTGGCTCTGAAAAGCTCATTTTCAACGTCCAATACAGAAATGTTATAAAACCAGATCCAGCTTCTAAAATGCATCATTCTTTTTGTTTTAGACAACATTTCATGCACTGTTAAACATGTGAAAGCAAGTTGCAAGTGAAAATCTATGTCTATGACTGAGTTTTCATTACTGCTTATTTTGACCTCTGCTGGCTCTGAAAAGCTCATTTTCAACGTTCAATTCAGAATGTGATAAAACCAGTTCCAGCCACTAAAAAGCATTTTCTTTTTGTTTTAGACAACATTTCATGCACTGTTAAACATGTGAAAGCAAGTTGCAAGTGAAAATCTATGTCTATGACTGAGTTTTCATTACTGCTTGTTTTGACCTCTGCTGGCTCTGAAAAGCTCATTTTCAACGTTCAATTCAGAATGTGATAAAACCAGTTCCAGCCACTAAAAAGCATTTTCTTTTTGTTTTAGACAACATTTCATGCACTGTTAAACATGTTAAAGCAAGATGCAAGTGAAAATCTTTGTCTCTGACTGAGTTTGCATTACTGCTTATTTTGACCTCTGCTGGCTCTGAATAGGTCATTTTCAACGTTCAATTCAGAATGTGATAAAACCAGTTCCAACCACTAAAAAGCACTTTCTTTTTGTTTTAGACAACATTTCATGCACTGTTAAACATGTTAAAGCAAGTTGCAAGTGAAAATCTTTGTCTCTGACTGAGTGTGCATTACTGCTTATTTTGACCTCTGCTGGCTCTGAAAAGCTCATTTTCAACGTTCAATTCAGAATGTGATAAAACCAGTTCCAGCCACTAAAAAGCATTTTCTTTTTGTTTTAGACAACATTTCATGCACTTTTAAACATGTTAAAGCAAGTTGCAAGTGAAAATCTTTGTCTCTGACTGAGTTTGCATTACTGCTTATTTTGACCTCTGCTGGCTCTGAAAAGCTCATTTTCAACGTCCAAAACAGAATGTTATAAAACCAGATCCAGCTTCTAAAATGCATCATTCTTTTTGTTTTAGACAACATTTCATGCACTGTTAAACATGTTAAAGCAAGTTACAAGTGAAAATCTATGTCTATGACTGAGTTTTCATTACTGCTTATTTTGACCTCTGCTGGCGCTGAAAAGCTCATTTTCAACGTTCAATTCAGAATGTGATAAAACCAGTTCCAGTTACTAAAAAGCATTTTCTTTTTGTTTTAGACAACATTTCATGCACTGTTAAACATGTTAAAGCAAGTTGCAAGTGAAAATCTTTGTCTCTGACTGAGTTTGCATTACTGCTTATTTTGACCTCTGCTGGCTCTGAAAAGCTCATTTTCAACGTTCAATTCAGAATGTGATAAAACCAGTTCCAGCCACTAAAAAGCATTTTCTTTTTGTTTTAGACAACATTTCATGCACTGTTAAACATGTTAAAGCAAGTTGCAAGTGAAAATCTATGTCTCTGACTGAGTTTGCATTACTGCTTATTTTGACCTCTGCTGGCTCTGAAAAGCTCATTTTTAACGTTCAATTCAGAATGTTATAAAACCAGATCCAGCTTCTAAAATGCATCATTCTTTTTGTTTTAGACAACATTTCATGCACTGTTAAACATGTGAAAGCAAGTTGCAAGTGAAAATCTATGTCTATGACTGAGTTTGCATTACTGCTTATTTTGACCTCTGCTGGCTCTGAAAAGCTCATTTTCAACGTTCAATTCAGAATGTGATAAAACCAGTTCCAGCCACTAAAAAGCATTTTCTTTTTGTTTTAGACAACATTTCATGCACTGTTAAACATGTTAAAGCAAGTTGCAAGTGAAAATCTTTGTCTCTGACTGAGTTTGCATTACTGCTTATTTTGACCTCTGCTGGCTCTGAAAAGCTCATTTTCAACGTTCAATTCAGAATGTGATAAAACCAGTTCCAGCCACTAAAAAGCATTTTCTTTTTGTTTTAGACAACATTTCATGCACTGTTAAATATGTTAAAGCAAGTTGCAAGTGAAAATCTTTGTCTCTGACTGAGTTTGCATTACTGCTTATTTTGACCTCTGCTGGCTCTGAAAAGCTCATTTTCAACGTTCAATTCAGAATGTGATAAAACCAGTTCCAGCCACTAAAAAGCATTTTCTTTTTGTTTTAGACAACATTTCATGCACTGTTAAACATGTTAAAGCAAGTTGCAAGTGAAAATCTATGTCTCTGACTGAGTTTGCATTACTGCTTATTTTGACCTCTGCTGGCTCTGAAAAGCTCAATTTTAAAGTCCAATACAGAAATGTTATAAAACCAGATCCAGCTTCTAAAATGCATCATTCTTTTTGTTTTAGACAACATTTCATGCACTGTTAAACATGTGAAAGCAAGTTGCAAATGAAAATCTATGTCTATGACTGAGTTTTCATTACTGCTTATTTTGACCTCTGCTGGCTCTGAAAAGCTCATTTTCAACGTTCAATTCAGAATGTGATAAAACCAGTTCCAGCCACTAAAAAGCATTTTCTTTTTGTTTTAGACAACATTTCATGCACTGTTAAACATGTTTAAGAAAGTTGCAAGTGAAAATCTATGTCTATGACTGAGTTTGCATTACTGCTTATTTTGACCTCTGCTGGCTCTGAAAAGCTCATTTTCAACGTTCAATTCAGAATGTGATAAAACCAGTTCCAGCCACTAAAAAGCATTTTCTTTTTGTTTTAGACAACATTTCATGCACTGTTAAACATGTTAAAGCAAGTTGCAAGTGAAAATCTTTGTCTCTGACTGAGTTTGCATTACTGCTTATTTTGACCTCTGCTGGCTCTGAAAAGCTCATTTTCAACGTCCAATACAGAATGTTATGAAACCAGATCCAGCTTCTAAAATGCATCATTCTTTTTGTTTTAGACAACATTTCATGCACTGTTAAACATGTTAAAGCAAGTTGCAAGTGAAAATCTATGTCTATGACTGAGTTTTCATTACTGCTTATTTTGACCTCTGCTGGCTCTGAAAAGCTCATTTTCAACGTTCAATTCAGAATGTGATAAAACCAGTTCCAGCCACTAAAAAGCATTTTCTTTTTGTTTTAGACAACATTTCATGCACTGTTAAACATGTTTAAGAAAGTTGCAAGTGAAAATCTATGTCTATGACTGAGTTTGCATTACTGCTTATTTTGACCTCTGCTGGCTCTGTAAAGCTCATTTTCAACGTTCAATTCAGAATGTGATAAAACCAGTTCCAGCCACTAAAAAGCATTTTCTTTTTGTTTTAGACAACATTTCATGCACTGTTAAACATGTTAAAGCAAGTTGCAAGTGAAAATCTTTGTCTCTGACTGAGTTTGCATTACTGCTTATTTTGACCTCTGCTGGCTCTGAAAAGCTCATTTTCAACGTTCAATTCAGAATGTGATAAAACCAGTTCCAGCCACTAAAAAGCATTTTCTTTTTGTTTTAGACAACAGTTCATGCACTGTTAAACATGTTTAAGAAAGTTGCAAGTGAAAATCTATGTCTATGACTGAGTTTGCATTACTGCTTATTTTGACCTCTGCTGGCTCTGAAAAGCTCATTTTCAACGTTCAATTCAGAATGTGATAAAACCAGTTCCAGCCACTAAAAAGCATTTTCTTTTTGTTTTAGACAACATTTCATGCACTGTTAAACATTTGAAAGCAAGTTGCAAATGAAAATCTATGTCTATGACTGAGTTTTCATTACTGCTTATTTTGACCTCTGCTGGCTCTGAAAAGCTCATTTTCAACGTTCAATTCAGAATGTGATAAAACCAGTTCCAGCCACTAAAAAGCATTTTCTTTTTGTTTTAGACAACATTTCATGCACTGTTAAACATGTTTAAGAAAGTTGCAAGTGAAAATCTATGTCTATGACTGAGTTTGCATTACTGCTTATTTTGACCTCTGCTGGCTCTGAAAAGCTCATTTTCAACGTTCAATTCAGAATGTGATAAAACCAGTTCCAGCCACTAAAAAGCATTTTCTTTTTGTTTTAGACAACATTTCATGCACTGTTAAACATGTTAAAGCAAGTTGCAAGTGAAAATCTTTGTCTCTGACTGAGTTTGCATTACTGCTTATTTTGACCTCTGCTGGCTCTGAAAAGCTCATTTTCAACGTCCAATACAGAATGTTATGAAACCAGATCCAGCTTCTAAAATGCATCATTCTTTTTGTTTTAGACAACATTTCATGCACTGTTAAACATGTTAAAGCAAGTTGCAAGTGAAAATCTATGTCTATGACTGAGTTTTCATTACTGCTTATTTTGACCTCTGCTGTCTCTGAAAAGCTCATTTTCAACGTTCAATTCAGAATGTGATAAAACCAGTTCCAGCCACTAAAAAGCATTTTCTTTTTGTTTTAGACAACATTTCATGCACTGTTAAACATGTTAAAGCAAGTTGCAAGTGAAAATCTTTGTCTCTGACTGAGTTTGCATTACTGCTTATTTTGACCTCTGCTGGCTCTGAAAAGCTCATTTTCAACGTTCAATTCAGAATGTGATAAAACCAGTTCCAGCCACTAAAAAGCATTTTCTTTTTGTTTTAGACAACATTTCATGCACTGTTAAACATGTTTAAGAAAGTTGCAAGTGAAAATCTATGTCTATGACTGAGTTTGCATTACTGCTTATTTTGACCTCTGCTGGCTCTGAAAAGCTCATTTTCAACGTTCAATTCAGAATGTGATAAAACCAGTTCCAGCCACTAAAAAGCATTTTCTTTTTGTTTTAGACAACATTTCATGCACTGTTAAACATGTTAAAGCAAGTTGCAAGTGAAAATCTTTGTCTCTGACTGAGTTTGCATTACTGCTTATTTTGACCTCTGCTGGCTCTGAAAAGCTCATTTTCAACGTCCAATACAGAATGTTATGAAACCAGATCCAGCTTCTAAAATGCATCATTCTTTTTGTTTTAGACAACATTTCATGCACTGTTAAACATGTTAAAGCAAGTTGCAAGTGAAAATCTATGTCTATGACTGAGTTTTCATTACTGCTTATTTTGACCTCTGCTGGCTCTGAAAAGCTCATTTTCAACGTTCAATTCAGAATGTGATAAAACCAGTTCCAGCCACTAAAAAGCATTTTCTTTTTGTTTTAGACAACATTTCATGCACTGTTAAACATGTTAAAGCAAGTTGCAAGTGAAAATCTTTGTCTCTGACTGAGTTTGCATTACTGCTTATTTTGACCTCTGCTGGCTCTGAAAAGCTCATTTTCAACGTTCAATTCAGAATGTGATAAAAACCAGTTCCAGCCACTAAAAAGCATTTTCTTTTTGTTTTAGACAACATTTCATGCACTGTTAAACATGTTAAAGCAAGTTGCAAGTGAAAATCTATGTCTCTGACTGAGTTTGCATTACTGCTTATTTTGACCTCTGCTGGCTCTGAAAAGCTCATTTTCAACGTCCAATACAGAATGTTATAAAACCAGATCCAGCTTCTAAAATGCATCATTCTTTTTGTTTTAGACAACATTTCATGCACTGTTAAACATGTGAAAGCAAGTTGCAAGTGAAAATCTATGTCTCTGACTGAGTTTGCATTACTGCTTATCTTGACCTCTGCTGGCTCTGAAAAGCTCATTTTCAACGTCTAATACAGAATGTTATAAAACCAGATCCAGCTTCTAAAATGGATCATTCTTTTTGTTTTAGACAACATTTCATGCACTGTTAAACATGTGAAAGCAAGTTGCAAGTGAAAATCTATGTCTATGACTGAGTTTGCATTACTGCTTATTTTGACCTCTGCTGGCTCTGAAAAGCTCATTTTCAACGTTCAATTCAGAATGTGATAAAACCAGTTCCAGCCACTAAAAAGCATTTTCTTTTTGTTTTAGACAACATTTCATGCACTGTTAAACATGTTAAAGCAAGTTGCAAGTGAAAATCTTTGTCTCTGACTGAGTTTGCATTACTGCTTATTTTGACCTCTGCTGGCTCTGAAAAGCTCATTTTCAACGTTCAATTCAGAATGTGATAAAACCAGTTCCAGCCACTAAAAAGCATTTTCTTTTTGTTTTAGACAACATTTCATGCACTGTTAAACATGTTAAAGCAAGTTGCAAGTAAAAATCTATGTCTCTGACTGAGTTTGCATTACTGCTTATTTTGACCTCTGCTGGCTCTGAAAAGCTCATTTTCAACGTCCTATACAGAAATGTTATAAAACCAGATCCAGCTTCTAAAATGCATCATTCTTTTTGTTTTAGACAACATTTCATGCACTGTTAAACATGTGAAAGCAAGTTGCAAGTGAAAATCTATGTCTATGACTGAGTTTTCATTACTGCTTATTTTGACCTCTGCTGGCTCTGAAAAGCTCATTTTCAACGTTCAATTCAGAATGTGATAAAACCAGTTCCAGCCACTAAAAAGCATTTTCTTTTTGTTTTAGACAACATTTCATGCACTGTTAAACATGTGAAAGCAAGTTGCAAGTGAAAATCTATGTCTATGACTGAGTTTTCATTACTGCTTATTTTGACCTCTGCTGGCTCTGAAAAGCTCATTTTCAACGTTCAATTCAGAATGTGATAAAACCAGTTCCAGCCACTAAAAAGCATTTTCTTTTTGTTTTAGACAACATTTCATGCACTGTTAAACATGTTAAAGCAAGATGCAAGTGAAAATCTTTGTCTCTGACTGAGTTTGCATTACTGCTTATTTTGACCTCTGCTGGCTCTGAATAGGTCATTTTCAACGTTCAATTCAGAATGTGATAAAACCAGTTCCAGCCACTAAAAAGCACTTTCTTTTTGTTTTAGACAACATTTCATGCACTGTTAAACATGTTAAAGCAAGTTGCAAGTGAAAATCTTTGTCTCTGACTGAGTGTGCATTACTGCTTATTTTGACCTCTGCTGGCTCTGAAAAGCTCATTTTCAACGTTCAATTCAGAATGTGATAAAACCAGTTCCAGCCACTAAAAAGCATTTTCTTTTTGTTTTAGACAACATTTCATGCACTTTTAAACATGTTAAAGCAAGTTGCAAGTGAAAATCTTTGTCTCTGACTGAGTTTGCATTACTGCTTATTTTGACCTCTGCTGGCTCTGAAAAGCTCATTTTCAACGTTCAATTCAGAATGTGATAAAACCAGTTCCAGCCACTAAAAAGCATTTTCTTTTTGTTTTAGACAACATTTCATGCACTGTTAAACATGTTAAAGCAAGTTGCAAGTGAAAATCTTTGTCTCTGACTGAGTTTGCATTACTGCTTATTTTGACCTCTGCTGGCTCTGAAAAGCTCATTTTCAACGTTCAATTCAGAATGTGATAAAACCAGTTCCAGCCACTAAAAAGCATTTTCTTTTTGTTTTAGACAACATTTCATGCACTGTTAAACATGTTAAAGCAAGTTGCAAGTAAAAATCTATGTCTCTGACTGAGTTTGCATTACTGCTTATTTTGACCTCTGCTGGCTCTGAAAAGCTCATTTTCAACGTCCAATACAGAAATGTTATAAAACCAGATCCAGCTTCTAAAATGCATCATTCTTTTTGTTTTAGACAACATTTCATGCACTGTTAAACATGTGAAAGCAAGTTGCAAGTGAAAATCTATGTCTATGACTGAGTTTTCATTACTGCTTATTTTGACCTCTGCTGGCTCTGAAAAGCTCATTTTCAACGTTCAATTCAGAATGTGATAAAACCAGTTCCAGCCACTAAAAAGCATTTTCTTTTTGTTTTAGACAACATTTCATGCACTGTTAAACATGTGAAAGCAAGTTGCAAGTGAAAATCTATGTCTATGACTGAGTTTTCATTACTGCTTGTTTTGACCTCTGCTGGCTCTGAAAAGCTCATTTTCAACGTTCAATTCAGAATGTGATAAAACCAGTTCCAGCCACTAAAAAGCATTTTCTTTTTGTTTTAGACAACATTTCATGCACTGTTAAACATGTTAAAGCAAGATGCAAGTGAAAATCTTTGTCTCTGACTGAGTTTGCATTACTGCTTATTTTGACCTCTGCTGGCTCTGAATAGGTCATTTTCAACGTTCAATTCAGAATGTGATAAAACCAGTTCCAACCACTAAAAAGCACTTTCTTTTTGTTTTAGACAACATTTCATGCACTGTTAAACATGTTAAAGCAAGTTGCAAGTGAAAATCTTTGTCTCTGACTGAGTGTGCATTACTGCTTATTTTGACCTCTGCTGGCTCTGAAAAGCTCATTTTCAACGTTCAATTCAGAATGTGATAAAACCAGTTCCAGCCACTAAAAAGCATTTTCTTTTTGTTTTAGACAACATTTCATGCACTTTTAAACATGTTAAAGCAAGTTGCAAGTGAAAATCTTTGTCTCTGACTGAGTTTGCATTACTGCTTATTTTGACCTCTGCTGGCTCTGAAAAGCTCATTTTCAACGTCCAAAACAGAATGTTATAAAACCAGATCCAGCTTCTAAAATGCATCATTCTTTTTGTTTCAGACAACATTTCATGCACTGTTAAACATGTTAAAGCAAGTTACAAGTGAAAATCTATGTCTATGACTGAGTTTTCATTACTGCTTATTTTGACCTCTGCTGGCGCTGAAAAGCTCATTTTCAACGTTCAATTCAGAATGTGATAAAACCAGTTCCAGTTACTAAAAAGCATTTTCTTTTTGTTTTAGACAACATTTCATGCACTGTTAAACATGTTAAAGCAAGTTGCAAGTGAAAATCTATGTCTCTGACTGAGTTTGCATTACTGCTTATTTTGACCTCTGCTGGCTCTGAAAAGCTCATTTTCAACGTCTAATACAGAATGTTATAAAACCAGATCCAGCTTCTAAAATGCATCATTCTTTTTGTTTTAGACAACATTTCATGCACTGTTAAACATGTGAAAGCAAGTTGCAAGTGAAAATCTATGTCTATGACTGAGTTTGCATTACTGCTTATTTTGACCTCTGCTGGCTCTGAAAAGCTCATTTTCAACGTTCAATTCAGAATGTGATAAAACCAGTTCCAGCCACTAAAAAGCATTTTCTTTTTGTTTTAGACAACATTTCATGCACTGTTAAACATGTTAAAGCAAGTTGCAAGTGAAAATCTTTGTCTCTGACTGAGTTTGCATTACTGCTTATTTTGACCTCTGCTGGCTCTGAAAAGCTCATTTTCAACGTTCAATTCAGAATGTGATAAAACCAGTTCCAGCCACTAAAAAGCATTTTCTTTTTGTTTTAGACAACATTTCATGCACTGTTAAATATGTTTAAGAAAGTTGCAAGTGAAAATCTATGTCTCTGACTGAGTTTGCATTACTGCTTATTTTGACCTCTGCTGGCTCTGAAAAGCTCATTTTCAACGTTCAATTCAGAATGTGATAAAACCAGTTCCAGCCACTAAAAAGCATTTTCTTTTTGTTTTAGACAACATTTCATGCACTGTTAAACATGTTAAAGCAAGTTGCAAGTGAAAATCTTTGTCTCTGACTGAGTTTGCATTACTGCTTATTTTGACCTCTGCTGGCTCTGAAAAGCTCATTTTCAACGTTCAATTCAGAATGTGATAAAACCAGTTCCAGCCACTAAAAAGCATTTTCTTTTTGTTTTAGACAACATTTCATGCACTGTTAAACATGTTAAAGCAAGTTGCAAGTGAAAATCTATGTCTCTGACTGAGTTTGCATTACTGCTTATTTTGACCTCTGCTGGCTCTGAAAAGCTCATTTTCAACGTCCAATACAGAAATGTTATAAAACCAGATCCAGCTTCTAAAATGCATCATTCTTTTTGTTTTAGACAACATTTCATGCACTGTTAAACATGTGAAAGCAAGTTGCAAATGAAAATCTATGTCTATGACTGAGTTTTCATTACTGCTTATTTTGACCTCTGCTGGCTCTGAAAAGCTCATTTTCAACGTTCAATTCAGAATGTGATAAAACCAGTTCCAGCCACTAAAAAGCATTTTCTTTTTGTTTTAGACAACATTTCATGCACTGTTAAACATGTTAAAGCAAGTTGCAAGTGAAAATCTTTGTCTCTGACTGAGTTTGCATTACTGCTTATTTTGACCTCTGCTGGCTCTGAAAAGCTCATTTTCAACGTCCAATACAGAATGTTATGAAACCAGATCCAGCTTCTAAAATGCATCATTCTTTTTGTTTTAGACAACATTTCATGCACTGTTAAACATGTTAAAGCAAGTTGCAAGTGAAAATCTATGTCTATGACTGAGTTTTCATTACTGCTTATTTTGACCTCTGCTGGCTCTGAAAAGCTCATTTTCAACGTTCAATTCAGAATGTGATAAAACCAGTTCCAGCCACTAAAAAGCATTTTCTTTTTGTTTTAGACAACATTTCATGCACTGTTAAACATGTTTAAGAAAGTTGCAAGTGAAAATCTATGTCTATGACTGAGTTTGCATTACTGCTTATTTTGACCTCTGCTGGCTCTGAAAAGCTCATTTTCAACGTTCAATTCAGAATGTGATAAAACCAGTTCCAGCCACTAAAAAGCATTTTCTTTTTGTTTTAGACAACATTTCATGCACTGTTAAACATGTTAAAGCAAGTTGCAAGTAAAAATCTATGTCTCTGACTGAGTTTGCATTACTGCTTATTTTGACCTCTGCTGGCTCTGAAAAGCTCATTTTCAACGTCCAATACAGAAATGTTATAAAACCAGATCCAGCTTCTAAAATGCATAATTCTTTTTGTTTTAGACAACATTTCATGCACTGTTAAACATGTGAAAGCAAGTTGCAAGTGAAAATCTATGTCTATGACTGAGTTTTCATTACTGCTTATTTTGACCTCTGCTGGCTCTGAAAAGCTCATTTTCAACGTTCAATTCAGAATGTGATAAAACCAGTTCCAGCCACTAAAAAGCATTTTCTTTTTGTTTTAGACAACATTTCATGCACTGTTAAACATGTGAAAGCAAGTTGCAAGTGAAAATCTATGTCTATGACTGAGTTTTCATTACTGCTTGTTTTGACCTCTGCTGGCTCTGAAAAGCTCATTTTCAACGTTCAATTCAGAATGTGATAAAACCAGTTCCAGCCACTAAAAAGCATTTTCTTTTTGTTTTAGACAACATTTCATGCACTGTTAAACATGTTAAAGCAAGATGCAAGTGAAAATCTTTGTCTCTGACTGAGTTTGCATTACTGCTTATTTTGACCTCTGCTGGCTCTGAATAGGTCATTTTCAACGTTCAATTCAGAATGTGATAAAACCAGTTCCAACCACTAAAAAGCACTTTCTTTTTGTTTTAGACAACATTTCATGCACTGTTAAACATGTTAAAGCAAGTTGCAAGTGAAAATCTTTGTCTCTGACTGAGTGTGCATTACTGCTTATTTTGACCTCTGCTGGCTCTGAAAAGCTCATTTTCAACGTCCAAAACAGAATGTTATAAAACCAGATCCAGCTTCTAAAATGCATCATTCTTTTTGTTTCAGACAACATTTCATGCACTGTTAAACATGTTAAAGCAAGTTACAAGTGAAAATCTATGTCTATGACTGAGTTTTCATTACTGCTTATTTTGACCTCTGCTGGCGCTGAAAAGCTCATTTTCAACGTTCAATTCAGAATGTGATAAAACCAGTTCCAGTTACTAAAAAGCATTTTCTTTTTGTTTTAGACAACATTTCATGCACTGTTAAACATGTTAAAGCAAGTTGCAAGTGAAAATCTATGTCTCTGACTGAGTTTGCATTACTGCTTATTTTGACCTCTGCTGGCTCTGAAAAGCTCATTTTCAACGTCTAATACAGAATGTTATAAAACCAGATCCAGCTTCTAAAATGCATCATTCTTTTTGTTTTAGACAACATTTCATGCACTGTTAAACATGTGAAAGCAAGTTGCAAGTGAAAATCTATGTCTATGACTGAGTTTGCATTACTGCTTATTTTGACCTCTGCTGGCTCTGAAAAGCTCATTTTCAACGTTCAATTCAGAATGTGATAAAACCAGTTCCAGCCACTAAAAAGCATTTTCTTTTTGTTTTAGACAACATTTCATGCACTGTTAAACATGTTAAAGCAAGTTGCAAGTGAAAATCTTTGTCTCTGACTGAGTTTGCATTACTGCTTATTTTGACCTCTGCTGGCTCTGAAAAGCTCATTTTCAACGTTCAATTCAGAATGTGATAAAACCAGTTCCAGCCACTAAAAAGCATTTTCTTTTTGTTTTAGACAACATTTCATGCACTGTTAAATATGTTTAAGAAAGTTGCAAGTGAAAATCTATGTCTCTGACTGAGTTTGCATTACTGCTTATTTTGACCTCTGCTGGCTCTGAAAAGCTCATTTTCAACGTTCAATTCAGAATGTGATAAAACCAGTTCCAGCCACTAAAAAGCATTTTCTTTTTGTTTTAGACAACATTTCATGCACTGTTAAACATGTTAAAGCAAGTTGCAAGTGAAAATCTTTGTCTCTGACTGAGTTTGCATTACTGCTTATTTTGACCTCTGCTGGCTCTGAAAAGCTCATTTTCAACGTTCAATTCAGAATGTGATAAAACCAGTTCCAGCCACTAAAAAGCATTTTCTTTTTGTTTTAGACAACATTTCATGCACTGTTAAACATGTTAAAGCAAGTTGCAAGTGAAAATCTATGTCTCTGACTGAGTTTGCATTACTGCTTATTTTGACCTCTGCTGGCTCTGAAAAGCTCATTTTCAACGTCCAATACAGAAATGTTATAAAACCAGATCCAGCTTCTAAAATGCATCATTCTTTTTGTTTTAGACAACATTTCATGCACTGTTAAACATGTGAAAGCAAGTTGCAAATGAAAATCTATGTCTATGACTGAGTTTTCATTACTGCTTATTTTGACCTCTGCTGGCTCTGAAAAGCTCATTTTCAACGTTCAATTCAGAATGTGATAAAACCAGTTCCAGCCACTAAAAAGCATTTTCTTTTTGTTTTAGACAACATTTCATGCACTGTTAAACATGTTTAAGAAAGTTGCAAGTGAAAATCTATGTCTATGACTGAGTTTGCATTACTGCTTATTTTGACCTCTGCTGGCTCTGAAAAGCTCATTTTCAACGTTCAATTCAGAATGTGATAAAACCAGTTCCAGCCACTAAAAAGCATTTTCTTTTTGTTTTAGACAACATTTCATGCACTGTTAAACATGTTAAAGCAAGTTGCAAGTGAAAATCTTTGTCTCTGACTGAGTTTGCATTACTGCTTATTTTGACCTCTGCTGGCTCTGAAAAGCTCATTTTCAACGTCCAATACAGAATGTTATGAAACCAGATCCAGCTTCTAAAATGCATCATTCTTTTTGTTTTAGACAACATTTCATGCACTGTTAAACATGTTAAAGCAAGTTGCAAGTGAAAATCTATGTCTATGACTGAGTTTTCATTACTGCTTATTTTGACCTCTGCTGGCTCTGAAAAGCTCATTTTCAACGTTCAATTCAGAATGTGATAAAACCAGTTCCAGCCACTAAAAAGCATTTTCTTTTTGTTTTAGACAACATTTCATGCACTGTTAAACATGTTTAAGAAAGTTGCAAGTGAAAATCTATGTCTATGACTGAGTTTGCATTACTGCTTATTTTGACCTCTGCTGGCTCTGAAAAGCTCATTTTCAACGTTCAATTCAGAATGTGATAAAACCAGTTCCAGCCACTAAAAAGCATTTTCTTTTTGTTTCAGACAACATTTCATGCACTGTTAAACATGTGAAAGCAAGTTGCAAGTGAAAATCTATGTCTATGACTGAGTTTGCATTACTGCTTATTTTGACCTCTGCTGGCTCTGAAAAGCTCATTTTCATCGTTCAATTCAGAATGTGATAAAACCAGTTCCAGCCACTAAAAAGCATTTTCTTTTTGTTTTAGACAACATTTCATGCACTGTTAAACATGTTAAAGCAAGTTGCAAGTGAAAATCTTTGTCTCTGACTGAGTTTGCATTACTGCTTATTTTGACCTCTGCTGGCTCTGAAAAGCTCATTTTCAACGTTCAATTCAGAATGTGATAAAACCAGTTCCAGCCACTAAAAAGCATTTTCTTTTTGTTTTAGACAACATTTCATGCACTGTTAAATATGTTTAAGAAAGTTGCAAGTGAAAATCTATGTCTCTGACTGAGTTTGCATTACTGCTTATTTTGACCTCTGCTGGCTCTGAAAAGCTCATTTTCAACGTTCAATTCAGAATGTGATAAAACCAGTTCCAGCCACTAAAAAGCATTTTCTTTTTGTTTTAGACAACATTTCATGCACTGTTAAACATGTTAAAGCAAGTTGCAAGTGAAAATCTTTGTCTCTGACTGAGTTTGCATTACTGCTTATTTTGACCTCTGCTGGCTCTGAAAAGCTCATTTTCAACGTTCAATTCAGAATGTGATAAAACCAGTTCCAGCCACTAAAAAGCATTTTCTTTTTGTTTTAGACAACATTTCATGCACTGTTAAACATGTTAAAGCAAGTTGCAAGTGAAAATCTATGTCTCTGACTGAGTTTGCATTACTGCTTATTTTGACCTCTGCTGGCTCTGAAAAGCTCATTTTCAACGTCCAATACAGAAATGTTATAAAACCAGATCCAGCTTCTAAAATGCATCATTCTTTTTGTTTTAGACAACATTTCATGCACTGTTAAACATGTGAAAGCAAGTTGCAAATGAAAATCTATGTCTATGACTGAGTTTTCATTACTGCTTATTTTGACCTCTGCTGGCTCTGAAAAGCTCATTTTCAACGTTCAATTCAGAATGTGATAAAACCAGTTCCAGCCACTAAAAAGCATTTTCTTTTTGTTTTAGACAACATTTCATGCACTGTTAAACATGTTTAAGAAAGTTGCAAGTGAAAATCTATGTCTATGACTGAGTTTGCATTACTGCTTATTTTGACCTCTGCTGGCTCTGAAAAGCTCATTTTCAACGTTCAATTCAGAATGTGATAAAACCAGTTCCAGCCACTAAAAAGCATTTTCTTTTTGTTTTAGACAACATTTCATGCACTGTTAAACATGTTAAAGCAAGTTGCAAGTGAAAATCTTTGTCTCTGACTGAGTTTGCATTACTGCTTATTTTGACCTCTGCTGGCTCTGAAAAGCTCATTTTCAACGTCCAATACAGAATGTTATGAAACCAGATCCAGCTTCTAAAATGCATCATTCTTTTTGTTTTAGACAACATTTCATGCACTGTTAAACATGTTAAAGCAAGTTGCAAGTGAAAATCTATGTCTATGACTGAGTTTTCATTACTGCTTATTTTGACCTCTGCTGGCTCTGAAAAGCTCATTTTCAACGTTCAATTCAGAATGTGATAAAACCAGTTCCAGCCACTAAAAAGCATTTTCTTTTTGTTTTAGACAACATTTCATGCACTGTTAAACATGTTAAAGCAAGTTGCAAGTGAAAATCTTTGTCTCTGACTGAGTTTGCATTACTGCTTATTTTGACCTCTGCTGGCTCTGAAAAGCTCATTTTCAACGTTCAATTCAGAATGTGATAAAAACCAGTTCCAGCCACTAAAAAGCATTTTCTTTTTGTTTTAGACAACATTTCATGCACTGTTAAACATGTTAAAGCAAGTTGCAAGTGAAAATCTATGTCTCTGACTGAGTTTGCATTACTGCTTATTTTGACCTCTGCTGGCTCTGAAAAGCTCATTTTCAACGTCCAATACAGAATGTTATAAAACCAGATCCAGCTTCTAAAATGCATCATTCTTTTTGTTTTAGACAACATTTCATGCACTGTTAAACATGTGAAAGCAAGTTGCAAGTGAAAATCTATGTATATGACTGAGTTTGCATTACTGCTTATTTTGACCTCTGCTGGCTCTGAAAAGCTCATTTTCAACGTTCAATTCAGAATGTGATAAAACCAGTTCCAGCCACTAAAAAGCATTTTCTTTTTGTTTTAGACAACATTTCATGCACTGTTAAATATGTTTAAGAAAGTTGCAAGTGAAAATCTATGTCTCTGACTGAGTTTGCATTACTGCTTATTTTGACCTCTGCTGGCTCTGAAAAGCTCATTTTCAACGTTCAATTCAGAATGTGATAAAACCAGTTCCAGCCACTAAAAAGCATTTTCTTTTTGTTTTAGACAACATTTCATGCACTGTTAAACATGTTAAAGCAAGTTGCAAGTGAAAATCTTTGTCTCTGACTGAGTTTGCATTACTGCTTATTTTGACCTCTGCTGGCTCTGAAAAGCTCATTTTCAACGTTCAATTCAGAATGTGATAAAACCAGTTCCAGCCACTAAAAAGCATTTTCTTTTTGTTTTAGACAACATTTCATGCACTGTTAAACATGTTAAAGCAAGTTGCAAGTGAAAATCTATGTCTCTGACTGAGTTTGCATTACTGCTTATTTTGACCTCTGCTGGCTCTGAAAAGCTCATTTTCAACGTCTAATACAGAATGTTATAAAACCAGATCCAGCTTCTAAAATGGATCATTCTTTTTGTTTTAGACAACATTTCATGCACTGTTAAACATGTGAAAGCAAGTTGCAAGTGAAAATCTATGTCTATGACTGAGTTTGCATTACTGCTTATTTTGACCTCTGCTGGCTCTGAAAAGCTCATTTTCAACGTTCAATTCAGAATGTGATAAAACCAGTTCCAGCCACTAAAAAGCATTTTCTTTTTGTTTTAGACAACATTTCATGCACTGTTAAACATGTTAAAGCAAGTTGCAAGTGAAAATCTATGTCTATGACTGAGTTTGCATTACTGCTTATTTTGACCTCTGCTGGCTCTGAAAAGCTCATTTTCAACGTTCAATTCAGAATGTGATAAAACCAGTTCCAGCCACTAAAAAGCATTTTCTTTTTGTTTTAGACAACATTTCATGCACTGTTAAACATGTTTAAGAAAGTTGCAAGTGAAAATCTATGTCTATGACTGAGTTTGCATTACTGCTTATTTTGACCTCTGCTGGCTCTGAAAAGCTCATTTTCAACGTTCAATTCAGAATGTGATAAAACCAGTTCCAGCCACTAAAAAGCATTTTCTTTTTGTTTTAGACAACATTTCATGCACTGTTAAACATGTGAAAGCAAGTTGCAAGTGAAAATCTATGTCTATGACTGAGTTTGCATTACTGCTTATTTTGACCTCTGCTGGCTCTGAAAAGCTCATTTTCATCGTTCAATTCAGAATGTGATAAAACCAGTTCCAGCCACTAAAAAGCATTTTCTTTTTGTTTTAGACAACATTTCATGCACTGTTAAACATGTTAAAGCAAGTTGCAAGTGAAAATCTTTGTCTCTGACTGAGTTTGCATTACTGCTTATTTTGACCTCTGCTGGCTCTGAAAAGCTCATTTTCAACGTTCAATTCAGAATGTGATAAAACCAGTTCCAGCCACTAAAAAGCATTTTCTTTTTGTTTTAGACAACATTTCATGCACTGTTAAATATGTTTAAGAAAGTTGCAAGTGAAAATCTATGTCTCTGACTGAGTTTGCATTACTGCTTATTTTGACCTCTGCTGGCTCTGAAAAGCTCATTTTCAACGTTCAATTCAGAATGTGATAAAACCAGTTCCAGCCACTAAAAAGCATTTTCTTTTTGTTTTAGACAACATTTCATGCACTGTTAAACATGTTAAAGCAAGTTGCAAGTGAAAATCTTTGTCTCTGACTGAGTTTGCATTACTGCTTATTTTGACCTCTGCTGGCTCTGAAAAGCTCATTTTCAACGTTCAATTCAGAATGTGATAAAACCAGTTCCAGCCACTAAAAAGCATTTTCTTTTTGTTTTAGACAACATTTCATGCACTGTTAAACATGTTAAAGCAAGTTGCAAGTGAAAATCTATGTCTCTGACTGAGTTTGCATTACTGCTTATTTTGACCTCTGCTGGCTCTGAAAAGCTCATTTTCAACGTCCAATACAGAAATGTTATAAAACCAGATCCAGCTTCTAAAATGCATCATTCTTTTTGTTTTAGACAACATTTCATGCACTGTTAAACATGTGAAAGCAAGTTGCAAATGAAAATCTATGTCTATGACTGAGTTTTCATTACTGCTTATTTTGACCTCTGCTGGCTCTGAAAAGCTCATTTTCAACGTTCAATTCAGAATGTGATAAAACCAGTTCCAGCCACTAAAAAGCATTTTCTTTTTGTTTTAGACAACATTTCATGCACTGTTAAACATGTTTAAGAAAGTTGCAAGTGAAAATCTATGTCTATGACTGAGTTTGCATTACTGCTTATTTTGACCTCTGCTGGCTCTGAAAAGCTCATTTTCAACGTTCAATTCAGAATGTGATAAAACCAGTTCCAGCCACTAAAAAGCATTTTCTTTTTGTTTTAGACAACATTTCATGCACTGTTAAACATGTTAAAGCAAGTTGCAAGTGAAAATCTTTGTCTCTGACTGAGTTTGCATTACTGCTTATTTTGACCTCTGCTGGCTCTGAAAAGCTCATTTTCAACGTCCAATACAGAATGTTATGAAACCAGATCCAGCTTCTAAAATGCATCATTCTTTTTGTTTTAGACAACATTTCATGCACTGTTAAACATGTTAAAGCAAGTTGCAAGTGAAAATCTATGTCTATGACTGAGTTTTCATTACTGCTTATTTTGACCTCTGCTGGCTCTGAAAAGCTCATTTTCAACGTTCAATTCAGAATGTGATAAAACCAGTTCCAGCCACTAAAAAGCATTTTCTTTTTGTTTTAGACAACATTTCATGCACTGTTAAACATGTTAAAGCAAGTTGCAAGTGAAAATCTTTGTCTCTGACTGAGTTTGCATTACTGCTTATTTTGACCTCTGCTGGCTCTGAAAAGCTCATTTTCAACGTTCAATTCAGAATGTGATAAAAACCAGTTCCAGCCACTAAAAAGCATTTTCTTTTTGTTTTAGACAACATTTCATGCACTGTTAAACATGTTAAAGCAAGTTGCAAGTGAAAATCTATGTCTCTGACTGAGTTTGCATTACTGCTTATTTTGACCTCTGCTGGCTCTGAAAAGCTCATTTTCAACGTCCAATACAGAATGTTATAAAACCAGATCCAGCTTCTAAAATGCATCATTCTTTTTGTTTTAGACAACATTTCATGCACTGTTAAACATGTGAAAGCAAGTTGCAAGTGAAAATCTATGTATATGACTGAGTTTGCATTACTGCTTATTTTGACCTCTGCTGGCTCTGAAAAGCTCATTTTCAACGTTCAATTCAGAATGTGATAAAACCAGTTCCAGCCACTAAAAAGCATTTTCTTTTTGTTTTAGACAACATTTCATGCACTGTTAAATATGTTTAAGAAAGTTGCAAGTGAAAATCTATGTCTCTGACTGAGTTTGCATTACTGCTTATTTTGACCTCTGCTGGCTCTGAAAAGCTCATTTTCAACGTTCAATTCAGAATGTGATAAAACCAGTTCCAGCCACTAAAAAGCATTTTCTTTTTGTTTTAGACAACATTTCATGCACTGTTAAACATGTTAAAGCAAGTTGCAAGTGAAAATCTTTGTCTCTGACTGAGTTTGCATTACTGCTTATTTTGACCTCTGCTGGCTCTGAAAAGCTCATTTTCAACGTTCAATTCAGAATGTGATAAAACCAGTTCCAGCCACTAAAAAGCATTTTCTTTTTGTTTTAGACAACATTTCATGCACTGTTAAATATGTTTAAGAAAGTTGCAAGTGAAAATCTATGTCTCTGACTGAGTTTGCATTACTGCTTATTTTGACCTCTGCTGGCTCTGAAAAGCTCATTTTCAACGTTCAATTCAGAATGTGATAAAACCAGTTCCAGCCACTAAAAAGCATTTTCTTTTTGTTTTAGACAACATTTCATGCACTGTTAAACATGTTAAAGCAAGTTGCAAGTGAAAATCTTTGTCTCTGACTGAGTTTGCATTACTGCTTATTTTGACCTCTGCTGGCTCTGAAAAGCTCATTTTCAACGTTCAATTCAGAATGTGATAAAACCAGTTCCAGCCACTAAAAAGCATTTTCTTTTTGTTTTAGACAACATTTCATGCACTGTTAAACATGTTAAAGCAAGTTGCAAGTGAAAATCTATGTCTCTGACTGAGTTTGCATTACTGCTTATTTTGACCTCTGCTGGCTCTGAAAAGCTCATTTTCAACGTCTAATACAGAATGTTATAAAACCAGATCCAGCTTCTAAAATGGATCATTCTTTTTGTTTTAGACAACATTTCATGCACTGTTAAACATGTGAAAGCAAGTTGCAAGTGAAAATCTATGTCTATGACTGAGTTTGCATTACTGCTTATTTTGACCTCTGCTGGCTCTGAAAAGCTCATTTTCAACGTTCAATTCAGAATGTGATAAAACCAGTTCCAGCCACTAAAAAGCATTTTCTTTTTGTTTTAGACAACATTTCATGCACTGTTAAACATGTTAAAGCAAGTTGCAAGTGAAAATCTTTGTCTCTGACTGAGTTTGCATTACTGCTTATTTTGACCTCTGCTGGCTCTGAAAAGCTCATTTTCAACGTTCAATTCAGAATGTGATAAAACCAGTTCCAGCCACTAACAAGCATTTTCTTTTTGTTTTAGACAACATTTCATGCACTGTTAAACATGTTGAAGCAAGTTGCAAGTAAAAATCTATGTCTCTGACTGAGTTTGCATTACTGCTTATTTTGACCTCTGCTGGCTCTGAAAAGCTCATTTTCAACGTCCTATACAGAAATGTTATAAAACCAGATCCAGCTTCTAAAATGCATCATTCTTTTTGTTTTAGACAACATTTCATGCACTGTTACCCATGTGAAAGCAAGTTGCAAGTGAAAATCTATGTCTATGACTGAGTTTTCATTACTGCTTATTTTGACCTCTGCTGGCTCTGAAAAGCTCATTTTCAACGTTCAATTCAGAATGTGATAAAACCAGTTCCAGCCACTAAAAAGCATTTTCTTTTTGTTTTAGACAACATTTCATGCACTGTTAAACATGTGAAAGCAAGTTGCAAGTGAAAATCTATGTCTATGACTGAGTTTTCATTACTGCTTATTTTGACCTCTGCTGGCTCTGAAAAGCTCATTTTCAACGTTCAATTCAGAATGTGATAAAACCAGTTCCAGCCACTAAAAAGCATTTTCTTTTTGTTTTAGACAACATTTCATGCACTGTTAAACATGTTAAAGCAAGATGCAAGTGAAAATCTTTGTCTCTGACTGAGTTTGCATTACTGCTTATTTTGACCTCTGCTGGCTCTGAATAGGTCATTTTCAACGTTCAATTCAGAATGTGATAAAACCAGTTCCAGCCACTAAAAAGCACTTTCTTTTTGTTTTAGACAACATTTCATGCACTGTTAAACATGTTAAAGCAAGTTGCAAGTGAAAATCTTTGTCTCTGACTGAGTGTGCATTACTGCTTATTTTGACCTCTGCTGGCTCTGAAAAGCTCATTTTCAACGTTCAATTCAGAATGTGATAAAACCAGTTCCAGCCACTAAAAAGCATTTTCTTTTTGTTTTAGACAACATTTCATGCACTTTTAAACATGTTAAAGCAAGTTGCAAGTGAAAATCTTTGTCTCTGACTGAGTTTGCATTACTGCTTATTTTGACCTCTGCTGGCTCTGAAAAGCTCATTTTCAACGTCCAAAACAGAATGTTATAAAACCAGATCCAGCTTCTAAAATGCATCATTCTTTTTGTTTTAGACAACATTTCATGCACTGTTAAACATGTTAAAGCAAGTTACAAGTGAAAATCTATGTCTATGACTGAGTTTTCATTACTGCTTATTTTGACCTCTGCTGGCGCTGAAAAGCTCATTTTCAACGTTCAATTCAGAATGTGATAAAACCAGTTCCAGTTACTAAAAAGCATTTTCTTTTTGTTTTAGACAACATTTCATGCACTGTTAAACATGTTAAAGCAAGTTGCAAGTGAAAATCTTTGTCTCTGACTGAGTTTGCATTACTGCTTATTTTGACCTCTGCTGGCTCTGAAAAGCTCATTTTCAACGTTCAATTCAGAATGTGATAAAACCAGTTCCAGCCACTAAAAAGCATTTTCTTTTTGTTTTAGACAACATTTCATGCACTGTTAAACATGTTAAAGCAAGTTGCAAGTGAAAATCTTTGTCTCTGACTGAGTTTGCATTACTGCTTATTTTGACCTCTGCTGGCTCTGAAAAGCTCAATTTCAACGTTCAATTCAGAATGTGATAAAACCAGTTCCAGCCACTAAAAAGCATTTTCTTTTTGTTTTAGACAACATTTCATGCACTGTTAAACATGTTTAAGAAAGTTGCAAGTGAAAATCTATGTCTATGACTGAGTTTGCATTACTGCTTATTTTGACCTCTGCTGGCTCTGAAAAGCTCATTTTCAACGTTCAATTCAGAATGTGATAAAACCAGTTCCAGCCACTAAAAAGCATTTTCTTTTTGTTTTAGACAACATTTCATGCACTGTTAAACATGTTAAAGCAAGTTGCAAGTGAAAATCTTTGTCTCTGACTGAGTTTGCATTACTGCTTATTTTGACCTCTGCTGGCTCTGAAAAGCTCATTTTCAACGTTCAATTCAGAATGTGATAAAACCAGTTCCAGCCACTAAAAAGCATTTTCTTTTTGTTTTAGACAACATTTCATGCACTGTTAAATATGTTTAAGAAAGTTGCAAGTGAAAATCTATGTCTCTGACTGAGTTTGCATTACTGCTTATTTTGACCTCTGCTGGCTCTGAAAAGCTCATTTTCAACGTTCAATTCAGAATGTGATAAAACCAGTTCCAGCCACTAAAAAGCATTTTCTTTTTGTTTTAGACAACATTTCATGCACTGTTAAACATGTTAAAGCAAGTTGCAAGTGAAAATCTTTGTCTCTGACTGAGTTTGCATTACTGCTTATTTTGACCTCTGCTGGCTCTGAAAAGCTCATTTTCAACGTTCAATTCAGAATGTGATAAAACCAGTTCCAGCCACTAAAAAGCATTTTCTTTTTGTTTTAGACAACATTTCATGCACTGTTAAACATGTTAAAGCAAGTTGCAAGTAAAAATCTATGTCTCTGACTGAGTTTGCATTACTGCTTATTTTGACCTCTGCTGGCTCTGAAAAGCTCATTTTCAACGTCCAATACAGAAATGTTATAAAACCAGATCCAGCTTCTAAAATGCATCATTCTTTTTGTTTTAGACAACATTTCATGCACTGTTAAACATGTGAAAGCAAGTTGCAAGTGAAAATCTATGTCTATGACTGAGTTTTCATTACTGCTTATTTTGACCTCTGCTGGCTCTGAAAAGCTAATTTTCAACGTTCAATTCAGAATGTGATAAAACCAGTTCCAGCCACTAAAAAGCATTTTCTTTTTGTTTTAGACAACATTTCATGCACTGTTAAACATGTGAAAGCAAGTTGCAAGTGAAAATCTATGTCTATGACTGAGTTTTCATTACTGCTTATTTTGACCTCTGCTGGCTCTGAAAAGCTCATTTTCAACGTTCAATTCAGAATGTGATAAAACCAGTTCCAGCCACTAAAAAGCATTTTCTTTTTGTTTTAGACAACATTTCATGCACTGTTAAACATGTTAAAGCAAGATGCAAGTGAAAATCTTTGTCTCTGACTGAGTTTGCATTACTGCTTATTTTGACCTCTGCTGGCTCTGAATAGGTCATTTTCAACGTTCAATTCAGAATGTGATAAAACCAGTTCCAGCCACTAAAAAGCACTTTCTTTTTGTTTTAGACAACATTTCATGCACTGTTAAACATGTTAAAGCAAGTTGCAAGTGAAAATCTTTGTCTCTGACTGAGTGTGCATTACTGCTTATTTTGACCTCTGCTGGCTCTGAAAAGCTCATTTTCAACGTTCAATTCAGAATGTGATAAAACCAGTTCCAGCCACTAAAAAGCATTTTCTTTTTGTTTTAGACAACATTTCATGCACTTTTAAACATGTTAAAGCAAGTTGCAAGTGAAAATCTTTGTCTCTGACTGAGTTTGCATTACTGCTTATTTTGACCTCTGCTGGCTCTGAAAAGCTCATTTTCAACGTCCAAAACAGAATGTTATAAAACCAGATCCAGCTTCTAAAATGCATCATTCTTTTTGTTTTAGACAACATTTCATGCACTGTTAAACATGTTAAAGCAAGTTACAAGTGAAAATCTATGTCTATGACTGAGTTTTCATTACTGCTTATTTTGACCTCTGCTGGCGCTGAAAAGCTCATTTTCAACGTTCAATTCAGAATGTGATAAAACCAGTTCCAGTTACTAAAAAGCATTTTCTTTTTGTTTTAGACAACATTTCATGCACTGTTAAACATGTTAAAGCAAGTTGCAAGTGAAAATCTTTGTCTCTGACTGAGTTTGCATTACTGCTTATTTTGACCTCTGCTGGCTCTGAAAAGCTCATTTTCAACGTTCAATTCAGAATGTGATAAAACCAGTTCCAGCCACTAAAAAGCATTTTCTTTTTGTTTTAGACAACATTTCATGCACTGTTAAACATGTTAAAGCAAGTTGCAAGTGAAAATCTTTGTCTCTGACTGAGTTTGCATTACTGCTTATTTTGACCTCTGCTGGCTCTGAAAAGCTCATTTTCAACGTTCAATTCAGAATGTGATAAAACCAGTTCCAGCCACTAAAAAGCATTTTCTTTTTGTTTTAGACAACATTTCATGCACTGTTAAACATGTTAAAGCAAGTTGCAAGTGAAAATCTTTGTCTCTGACTGAGTTTGCATTACTGCTTATTTTGACCTCTGCTGGCTCTGAAAAGCTCATTTTCAACGTTCAATTCAGAATGTGATAAAACCAGTTCCAGCCACTAAAAAGCATTTTCTTTTTGTTTTAGACAACATTTCATGCACTGTTAAACATGTTAAAGCAAGTTGCAAGTAAAAATCTATGTCTCTGACTGAGTTTGCATTACTGCTTATTTTGACCTCTGCTGGCTCTGAAAAGCTCATTTTCAACGTCCAATACAGAAATGTTATAAAACCAGATCCAGCTTCTAAAATGCATCATTCTTTTTGTTTTAGACAACATTTCATGCACTGTTAAACATGTGAAAGCAAGTTGCAAGTGAAAATCTATGTCTATGACTGAGTTTTCATTACTGCTTATTTTGACCTCTGCTGGCTCTGAAAAGCTCATTTTCAACGTTCAATTCAGAATGTGATAAAACCAGTTCCAGCCACTAAAAAGCATTTTCTTTTTGTTTTAGACAACATTTCATGCACTGTTAAACATGTGAAAGCAAGTTGCAAGTGAAAATCTATGTCTATGACTGAGTTTTCATTACTGCTTATTTTGACCTCTGCTGGCTCTGAAAAGCTCATTTTCAACGTTCAATTCAGAATGTGATAAAACCAGTTCCAGCCACTAAAAAGCATTTTCTTTTTGTTTTAGACAACATTTCATGCACTGTTAAACATGTTAAAGCAAGATGCAAGTGAAAATCTTTGTCTCTGACTGAGTTTGCATTACTGCTTATTTTGACCTCTGCTGGCTCTGAATAGGTCATTTTCAACGTTCAATTCAGAATGTGATAAAACCAGTTCCAGCCACTAAAAAGCACTTTCTTTTTGTTTTAGACAACATTTCATGCACTGTTAAACATGTTAAAGCAAGTTGCAAGTGAAAATCTTTGTCTCTGACTGAGTGTGCATTACTGCTTATTTTGACCTCTGCTGGCTCTGAAAAGCTCATTTTCAACGTTCAATTCAGAATGTGATAAAACCAGTTCCAGCCACTAAAAAGCATTTTCTTTTTGTTTTAAACAACATTTCATGCACTTTTAAACATGTTAAAGCAAGTTGCAAGTGAAAATCTTTGTCTCTGACTGAGTTTGCATTACTGCTTATTTTGACCTCTGCTGGCTCTGAAAAGCTCATTTTCAACGTCCAAAACAGAATGTTATAAAACCAGATCCAGCTTCTAAAATGCATCATTCTTTTTGTTTTAGACAACATTTCATGCACTGTTAAACATGTTAAAGCAAGTTGCAAGTGAAAATCTATGTCTCTGACTGAGTTTGCATTACTGCTTATTTTGACCTCTGCTGGCTCTGAAAAGCTCATTTTCAACGTCCAATACAGAATGTTATAAAACCAGATCCAGCTTCTAAAATGCATCATTCTTTTTGTTTTAGACAACATTTCATGCACTGTTAAACATGGGAAAGCAAGTTGCAAGTGAAAATCTATGTATATGACTGAGTTTGCATTACTGCTTATTTTGACCTCTGCTGGCTCTGAAAAGCTCATTTTCAACGTTCAATTCAGAATGTGATAAAACCAGTTCCAGCCACTAAAAAGCATTTTCTTTTTGTTTTAGACAACATTTCATGCACTGTTAAATATGTTTAAGAAAGTTGCAAGTGAAAATCTATGTCTCTGACTGAGTTTGCATTACTGCTTATTTTGACCTCTGCTGGCTCTGAAAAGCTCATTTTCAACGTTCAATTCAGAATGTGATAAAACCAGTTCCAGCCACTAAAAAGCATTTTCTTTTTGTTTTAGACAACATTTTATGCACTGTTAAACATGTTAAAGCAAGTTGCAAGTGAAAATCTTTGTCTCTGACTGAGTTTGCATTACTGCTTATTTTGACCTCTGCTGGCTCTGAAAAGCTAATTTTCAACGTTCAATTCAGAATGTGATAAAACCAGTTCCAGCCACTAAAAAGCATTTTCTTTTTGTTTTAGACAACATTTCATGCACTGTTAAACATGTTAAAGTAAGTTGCAAGTGAAAATCTATGTCTCTGACTGAGTTTGCATTACTGCTTATTTTGACCTCTGCTGGCTCTGAAAAGCTCATTTTCAACGTCCAATACAGAATGTTATAAAACCAGATCCAGCTTCTAAAATGCATCATTCTTTTTGTTTTAGACAACATTTCATGCACTGTTAAACATGTGAAAGCAAGTTGCAAGTGAAAATCTATGTCTATGACTGAGTTTTCATTACTGCTTATTTTGACCTCTGCTGGCTCTGAAAAGCTCATTTTCAACGTTCAATTCAGAATGTGATAAAACCAGTTCCAGCCACTAAAAAGCATTTTCTTTTTGTTTTAGACAACATTTCATGCACTGTTAAACATGTTAAAGCAAGTTGCAAGTGAAAATCTTTGTCTCTGACTGAGTTTGCATTACTGCTTATTTTGACCTCTGCTGGCTCTGAAAAGCTCATTTTCAACGTTCAATTCAGAATGTGATAAAACCAGTTCCAGCCACTAAAAAGCATTTTCTTTTTGTTTTAGACAACATTTCATGCACTGTTAAATATGTTTAAGAAAGTTGCAAGTGAAAATCTTTGTCTCTGACTGAGTTTGCATTACTGCTTATTTTGACCTCTGCTCGCTCTGAAAAGCTCATTTTCAACGTTCAATTCAGAATGTGATAAAACCAGTTCCAGCCAGTAAAAAGCATTTTCTTTTTGTTTTAGACAACATTTCATGCACTGTTAAACATGTTAAAGCAAGTTGCAAGTGAAAATCTATGTCTCTGACTGAGTTTGCATTACTGCTTATTTTGACCTCTGCTGGCTCTGAAAAGCTCATTTTCAACGTCCAATACAGAATGTTATAAAACCAGATCCAGCTTCTAAAATGCATCATTCTTTTTGTTTTAGACAACTATTCATGCACTGTTAAACATGTGAAAGCAAGTTGCAAGTGAAAATCTATGTCTATGACTGAGTTTTCATTACTGCTTATTTTGACCTCTGCTGGCTCTGAAAAGCTCATTTTCAACGTTCAATTCAGAATGTGATAAAACCAGTTCCAGCCACTAAAAAGCATTTTCTTTTTGTTTTAGACAACATTTCATGCACTGTTAAACATGTTAAAGCAAGTTGCAAGTGAAAATCTTTGTCTCTGACTGAGTTTGCATTACTGCTTATTTTGACCTCTGCTGGCTCTGAAAAGCTCATTTTCAACGTTCAATTCAGAATGTGATAAAACCAGTTCCAGCCACTAAAAAGCATTTTCTTTTTGTTTTAGACAACATTTCATGCACTGTTAAATATGTTTAAGAAAGTTGCAAGTGAAAATCTATGTCTCTGACTGAGTTTGCATTACTGCTTATTTTGACCTCTGCTGGCTCTGAAAAGCTCATTTTCAACGTTCAATTCAGAATGTGATAAAACCAGTTCCAGCCACTAAAAAGCATTTTCTTTTTGTTTTAGACAACATTTCATGCACTGTTAAACATGTTAAAGCAAGTTGCAAGTGAAAATCTTTGTCTCTGACTGAGTTTTCATTACTGCTTATTTTGACCTCTGCTGGCTCTGAAAAGCTCATTTTCAACGTTCAATTCAGAATGTGATAAAACCAGTTCCAGCCACTAAAAAGCATTTTCTTTTTGTTTTAGACAACATTTCATGCACTGTTAAATATGTTTAAGAAAGTTGCAAGTGAAAATCTATGTCTCTGACTGAGTTTGCATTACTGCTTATTTTGACCTCTGCTGGCTCTGAAAAGCTCATTTTCAACGTTCAATTCAGAATGTGATAAAACCAGTTCCAGCCACTAAAAAGCATTTTCTTTTTGTTTTAGACAACATTTCATGCACTGTTAAACATGTTAAAGCAAGTTGCAAGTGAAAATCTTTGTCTCTGACTGAGTTTGCATTACTGCTTATTTTGACCTCTGCTGGCTCTGAAAAGCTCATTTTCAACGTCCAATACAGAATGTTATGAAACCAGATCCAGCTTCTAAAATGCATCATTCTTTTTGTTTTAGACAACATTTTGTGCACTGTTAAACATGTTAAACATTTCACTTGCAAGTTGCAAGTGAAAATCTTTGTCTCTGACTGAGTTTGCATTACTGCTTATTTTGACCTCTGCTGGCTCTGAAAAGGTCATTTTCAACGTCCAATACAGAATGTTATAAAACCAGATCCAGCTTCTAAAATGCATCATTCTTTTTGTTTTAGACAACATTTCATGCACTGTTAAACATGTTAAAGCAAGTTGCAAGTGAAAATCTATGTCTATGACTGAGTTTTCATTACTGCTTATTTTGACCTCTGCTGGCTCTGAAAAGCTCATTTTCAACGTTCAATTCAGAATGTGATAAAACCAGTTCCAGCCACTAAAAAGCATTTTCTTTTTGTTTTAGACAACATTTCATGCACTGTTAAACATGTTAAAGCAAGTTGCAAGTGAAAATCTATGTCTCTGACTGAGTTTGCATTACTGCTTATTTTAACCTCTGCTGGCTCTGAAAAGCTCATTTTCAACGTTCAATTCAGAATGTTATAAAACCAGATCCAGCTTCTAAAATGCATCATTCTTTTTGTTTCAGACAACATTTCATGCACTGTTAAACATGTTAAAGCAAGTTGCAAGTGAAAATCTTTGTCTCTGACTGAGTTTGCATTACTGCTTATTTTGACCTCTGCTGGCTCTGAAAAGGTCATTTTCAACGTCCAATACAGAATGTTATAAAACCAGATCCAGCTTCTAAAATGCATCATTCTTTTTGTTTTAGACAACATTTCATGCACTGTTAAACATGTTAAAGCAAGTTGCAAGTGAAAATCTATGTCTATGACTGAGTTTTCATTACTGCTTATTTTGACCTCTGCTGGCTCTGAAAAGCTCATTTTCAACGTTCAATTCAGAATGTGATAAAACCAGTTCCAGCCACTAAAAAGCATTTTCTTTTTGTTTTAGACAACATTTCATGCACTGTTAAACATGTTAAAGCAAGTTGCAAGTGAAAATCTATGTCTCTGACTGAGTTTGCATTACTGCTTATTTTAACCTCTGCTGGCTCTGAAAAGCTCATTTTCAACGTTCAATTCAGAATGTTATAAAACCAGATCCAGCTTCTAAAATGCATCATTCTTTTTGTTTTAGACAACATTTCATGCACTGTTAAACATGTTAAAGCAAGTTGCAAGTAAAAATCTATGTCTATGACTGAGTTTTCATTACTGCTTATTTTGACTTCTGCTGGCTCTGAAAAGCTCATTTTCAACGTTCAATTCAGAATGTGATAAAACCAGTTCCAGCCACTAAAAAGCATTTTCTTTTTGTTTTAGACAACATTTCATGCACTGTTAAACATGTTAAAGCAAGTTGCAAGTGAAAATCTTTGTCTCTGACTGAGTTTGCATTACTGCTTATTTTGACCTCTGCTGGCTCTGAAAAGGTCATTTTCAACGTCCAATACAGAATGTTATAAAACCAGATCCAGCTTCTAAAATGCATCATTCTTTTTGTTTTAGACAACATTTCATGCACTGTTAAACATGTTAAATCAAGTTGCAAGTGAAAATCTATGTCTATGACTGAGTTTTCATTAATGCTTATTTTGACCTCTGCTGGCTCTGAAAAGCTCATTTTCAACGTTCAATTCAGAATGTGATAAAACCAGTTCCAGCCACTAAAAAGCATTTTCTTTTTGTTTTAGACAACATTTCATGCACTGTTAAACATGTGAAAGCAAGTTGCAAGTGAAAATCTATGTCTCTGACTGAGTTTGCATTACTGCTTATTTTGACCTCTGCTGGCTCTGAAAAGCTCATTTTCAACGTTCAATTCAGAATGTGATAAAACCAGTTCCAGCCACTAAAAAGCATTTTCTTTTTGTTTTAGACAACATTTCATGCACTGTTAAACATGTTAAAGCAAGATGCAAGTGAAAATCTTTGTCTCTGACTGAGTTTGCATTACTGCTTATTTTGACCTCTGCTGGCTCTGAATAGGTCATTTTCAACGTTCAATTCAGAATGTGATAAAACCAGTTCCAGCCACTAAAAAGCACTTTCTTTTTGTTTTAGACAACATTTCATGCACTGTTAAACATGTTAAAGCAAGTTGCAAGTGAAAATCTTTGTCTCTGACTGAGTGTGCATTACTGCTTATTTTGACCTCTGCTGGCTCTGAAAAGCTCATTTTCAACGTTCAATTCAGAATGTGATAAAACCAGTTCCAGCCACTAAAAAGCATTTTCTTTTTGTTTTAGACAACATTTCATGCACTTTTAAACATGTTAAAGCAAGTTGCAAGTGAAAATCTTTGTCTCTGACTGAGTTTGCATTACTGCTTATTTTGACCTCTGCTGGCTCTGAAAAGCTCATTTTCAACGTCCAAAACAGAATGTTATAAAACCAGATCCAGCTTCTAAAATGCATCATTCTTTTTGTTTTAGACAACATTTCATGCACTGTTAAACATGTTAAAGCAAGTTACAAGTGAAAATCTATGTCTATGACTGAGTTTTCATTACTGCTTATTTTGACCTCTGCTGGCGCTGAAAAGCTCATTTTCAACGTTCAATTCAGAATGTGATAAAACCAGTTCCAGTTACTAAAAAGCATTTTCTTTTTGTTTTAGACAACATTTCATGCACTGTTAAACATGTTAAAGCAAGTTGCAAGTGAAAATCTTTGTCTCTGACTGAGTTTGCATTACTGCTTATTTTGACCTCTGCTGGCTCTGAAAAGCTCATTTTCAACGTTCAATTCAGAATGTGATAAAACCAGTTCCAGCCACTAAAAAGCATTTTCTTTTTGTTTTAGACAACATTTCATGCACTGTTAAACATGTTAAAGCAAGTTGCAAGTGAAAATCTTTGTCTCTGACTGAGTTTGCATTACTGCTTATTTTGACCTCTGCTGGCTCTGAAAAGCTCAATTTCAACGTTCAATTCAGAATGTGATAAAACCAGTTCCAGCCACTAAAAAGCATTTTCTTTTTGTTTTAGACAACATTTCATGCACTGTTAAACATGTTTAAGAAAGTTGCAAGTGAAAATCTATGTCTATGACTGAGTTTGCATTACTGCTTATTTTGACCTCTGCTGGCTCTGAAAAGCTCATTTTCAACGTTCAATTCAGAATGTGATAAAACCAGTTCCAGCCACTAAAAAGCATTTTCTTTTTGTTTTAGACAACATTTCATGCACTGTTAAACATGTTAAAGCAAGTTGCAAGTGAAAATCTTTGTCTCTGACTGAGTTTGCATTACTGCTTATTTTGACCTCTGCTGGCTCTGAAAAGCTCATTTTCAACGTTCAATTCAGAATGTGATAAAACCAGTTCCAGCCACTAAAAAGCATTTTCTTTTTGTTTTAGACAACATTTCATGCACTGTTAAATATGTTTAAGAAAGTTGCAAGTGAAAATCTATGTCTCTGACTGAGTTTGCATTACTGCTTATTTTGACCTCTGCTGGCTCTGAAAAGCTCATTTTCAACGTTCAATTCAGAATGTGATAAAACCAGTTCCAGCCACTAAAAAGCATTTTCTTTTTGTTTTAGACAACATTTCATGCACTGTTAAACATGTTAAAGCAAGTTGCAAGTGAAAATCTTTGTCTCTGACTGAGTTTGCATTACTGCTTATTTTGACCTCTGCTGGCTCTGAAAAGCTCATTTTCAACGTTCAATTCAGAATGTGATAAAACCAGTTCCAGCCACTAAAAAGCATTTTCTTTTTGTTTTAGACAACATTTCATGCACTGTTAAACATGTTAAAGCAAGTTGCAAGTAAAAATCTATGTCTCTGACTGAGTTTGCATTACTGCTTATTTTGACCTCTGCTGGCTCTGAAAAGCTCATTTTCAACGTCCAATACAGAAATGTTATAAAACCAGATCCAGCTTCTAAAATGCATCATTCTTTTTGTTTTAGACAACATTTCATGCACTGTTAAACATGTGAAAGCAAGTTGCAAGTGAAAATCTATGTCTATGACTGAGTTTTCATTACTGCTTATTTTGACCTCTGCTGGCTCTGAAAAGCTCATTTTCAACGTTCAATTCAGAATGTGATAAAACCAGTTCCAGCCACTAAAAAGCATTTTCTTTTTGTTTTAGACAACATTTCATGCACTGTTAAACATGTGAAAGCAAGTTGCAAGTGAAAATCTATGTCTATGACTGAGTTTTCATTACTGCTTATTTTGACCTCTGCTGGCTCTGAAAAGCTCATTTTCAACGTTCAATTCAGAATGTGATAAAACCAGTTCCAGCCACTAAAAAGCATTTTCTTTTTGTTTTAGACAACATTTCATGCACTGTTAAACATGTTAAAGCAAGATACAAGTGAAAATCTTTGTCTCTGACTGAGTTTGCATTACTGCTTATTTTGACCTCTGCTGGCTCTGAATAGGTCATTTTCAACGTTCAATTCAGAATGTGATAAAACCAGTTCCAGCCACTAAAAAGCACTTTCTTTTTGTTTTAGACAACATTTCATGCACTGTTAAACATGTTAAAGCAAGTTGCAAGTGAAAATCTTTGTCTCTGACTGAGTGTGCATTACTGCTTATTTTGACCTCTGCTGGCTCTGAAAAGCTCATTTTCAACGTTCAATTCAGAATGTGATAAAACCAGTTCCAGCCACTAAAAAGCATTTTCTTTTTGTTTTAGACAACATTTCATGCACTTTTAAACATGTTAAAGCAAGTTGCAAGTGAAAATCTTTGTCTCTGACTGAGTTTGCATTACTGCTTATTTTGACCTCTGCTGGCTCTGAAAAGCTCATTTTCAACGTCCAAAACAGAATGTTATAAAACCAGATCCAGCTTCTAAAATGCATCATTCTTTTTGTTTTAGACAACATTTCATGCACTGTTAAACATGTTAAAGCAAGTTACAAGTGAAAATCTATGTCTATGACTGAGTTTTCATTACTGCTTATTTTGACCTCTGCTGGCGCTGAAAAGCTCATTTTCAACGTTCAATTCAGAATGTGATAAAACCAGTTCCAGTTACTAAAAAGCATTTTCTTTTTGTTTTAGACAACATTTCATGCACTGTTAAACATGTTAAAGCAAGTTGCAAGTGAAAATCTTTGTCTCTGACTGAGTTTGCATTACTGCTTATTTTGACCTCTGCTGGCTCTGAAAAGCTCACTTTCAACGTTCAATTCAGAATGTGATAAAACCAGTTCCAGCCACTAAAAAGCATTTTCTTTTTGTTTTAGACAACATTTCATGCACTGTTAAACATGTTTAAGAAAGTTGCAAGTGAAAATCTATGTCTATGACTGAGTTTGCATTACTGCTTATTTTGACCTCTGCTGGCTCTGAAAAGCTCATTTTCAACGTTCAATTCAGAATGTGATAAAACCAGTTCCAGCCACTAAAAAGCATTTTCTTTTTGTTTTAGACAACATTTCATGCACTGTTAAACATGTTAAAGCAAGTTGCAAGTGAAAATCTTTGTCTCTGACTGAGTTTGCATTACTGCTTATTTTGACCTCTGCTGGCTCTGAAAAGCTCATTTTCAACGTTCAATTCAGAATGTGATAAAACCAGTTCCAGCCACTAAAAAGCATTTTCTTTTTGTTTTAGACAACATTTCATGCACTGTTAAATATGTTTAAGAAAGTTGCAAGTGAAAATCTATGTCTCTGACTGAGTTTGCATTACTGCTTATTTTGACCTCTGCTGGCTCTGAAAAGCTCATTTTCAACGTTCAATTCAGAATGTGATAAAACCAGTTCCAGCCACTAAAAAGCATTTTCTTTTTGTTTTAGACAACATTTCATGCACTGTTAAACATGTTAAAGCAAGTTGCAAGTGAAAATCTTTGTCTCTGACTGAGTTTGCATTACTGCTTATTTTGACCTCTGCTGGCTCTGAAAAGCTCATTTTCAACGTTCAATTCAGAATGTGATAAAACCAGTTCCAGCCACTAAAAAGCATTTTCTTTTTGTTTTAGACAACATTTCATGCACTGTTAAACATGTTAAAGCAAGTTGCAAGTAAAAATCTATGTCTCTGACTGAGTTTGCATTACTGCTTATTTTGACCTCTGCTGGCTCTGAAAAGCTCATTTTCAACGTCCAATACAGAAATGTTATAAAACCAGATCCAGCTTCTAAAATGCATCATTCTTTTTGTTTTAGACAACATTTCATGCACTGTTAAACATGTGAAAGCAAGTTGCAAGTGAAAATCTATGTCTATGACTGAGTTTTCATTACTGCTTATTTTGACCTCTGCTGGCTCTGAAAAGCTCATTTTCAACGTTCAATTCAGAATGTGATAAAACCAGTTCCAGCCACTAAAAAGCATTTTCTTTTTGTTTTAGACAACATTTCATGCACTGTTAAACATGTGAAAGCAAGTTGCAAGTGAAAATCTATGTCTATGACTGAGTTTTCATTACTGCTTATTTTGACCTCTGCTGGCTCTGAAAAGCTCATTTTCAACGTTCAATTCAGAATGTGATAAAACCAGTTCCAGCCACTAAAAAGCATTTTCTTTTTGTTTTAGACAACATTTCATGCACTGTTAAACATGTTAAAGCAAGATACAAGTGAAAATCTTTGTCTCTGACTGAGTTTGCATTACTGCTTATTTTGACCTCTGCTGGCTCTGAATAGGTCATTTTCAACGTTCAATTCAGAATGTGATAAAACCAGTTCCAGCCACTAAAAAGCACTTTCTTTTTGTTTTAGACAACATTTCATGCACTGTTAAACATGTTAAAGCAAGTTGCAAGTGAAAATCTTTGTCTCTGACTGAGTGTGCATTACTGCTTATTTTGACCTCTGCTGGCTCTGAAAAGCTCATTTTCAACGTTCAATTCAGAATGTGATAAAACCAGTTCCAGCCACTAAAAAGCATTTTCTTTTTGTTTTAGACAACATTTCATGCACTTTTAAACATGTTAAAGCAAGTTGCAAGTGAAAATCTTTGTCTCTGACTGAGTTTGCATTACTGCTTATTTTGACCTCTGCTGGCTCTGAAAAGCTCATTTTCAACGTCCAAAACAGAATGTTATAAAACCAGATCCAGCTTCTAAAATGCATCATTCTTTTTGTTTTAGACAACATTTCATGCACTGTTAAACATGTTAAAGCAAGTTACAAGTGAAAATCTATGTCTATGACTGAGTTTTCATTACTGCTTATTTTGACCTCTGCTGGCGCTGAAAAGCTCATTTTCAACGTTCAATTCAGAATGTGATAAAACCAGTTCCAGTTACTAAAAAGCATTTTCTTTTTGTTTTAGACAACATTTCATGCACTGTTAAACATGTTAAAGCAAGTTGCAAGTGAAAATCTTTGTCTCTGACTGAGTTTGCATTACTGCTTATTTTGACCTCTGCTGGCTCTGAAAAGCTCATTTTCAACGTTCAATTCAGAATGTGATAAAACCAGTTCCAGCCACTAAAAAGCATTTTCTTTTTGTTTTAGACAACATTTCATGCACTGTTAAACATGTTAAAGCAAGTTGCAAGTGAAAATCTTTGTCTCTGACTGAGTTTGCATTACTGCTTATTTTGACCTCTGCTGGCTCTGAAAAGCTCAATTTCAACATTCTATTCAGAATGTAATAAAACCAGTTCCAGCCACTAAAAAGCATTTTCTTTTTGTTTTAGACAACATTTCATGCACTGTTAAACATGTTTAAGAAAGTTGCAAGTGAAAATCTATGTCTATGACTGAGTTTGCATTACTGCTTATTTTGACCTCTGCTGGCTCTGAAAAGCTCATTTTCAACGTTCAATTCAGAATGTGATAAAACCAGTTCCAGCCACTAAAAAGCATTTTCTTTTTGTTTTAGACAACATTTCATGCACTGTTAAACATGTTAAAGCAAGTTGCAAGTGAAAATCTTTGTCTCTGACTGAGTTTGCATTACTGCTTATTTTGACCTCTGCTGGCTCTGAAAAGCTCATTTTCAACGTTCAATTCAGAATGTGATAAAACCAGTTCCAGCCACTAAAAAGCATTTTCTTTTTGTTTTAGACAACATTTCATGCACTGTTAAATATGTTTAAGAAAGTTGCAAGTGAAAATCTATGTCTCTGACTGAGTTTGCATTACTGCTTATTTTGACCTCTGCTGGCTCTGAAAAGCTCATTTTCAACGTTCAATTCAGAATGTGATAAAACCAGTTCCAGCCACTAAAAAGCATTTTCTTTTTGTTTTAGACAACATTTCATGCACTGTTAAACATGTTAAAGCAAGTTGCAAGTGAAAATCTTTGTCTCTGAC
Source organism: Danio rerio (assembly GCF_052040795.2). Taxonomy (NCBI): domain Eukaryota; kingdom Metazoa; phylum Chordata; class Actinopteri; order Cypriniformes; family Danionidae; genus Danio; species Danio rerio. Next base: position 37,948,493 of record NC_141041.1, read on the forward strand.
TGAGTTTGCATTACTGCTTATTTTGACCTCTGCTGGCTCTGAAAAGCTCATTTTCAACGTTCAATTCAGAATGTGATAAAACCAGTTCCAGCCACTAAAAAGCATTTTCTTTTTGTTTTAGACAACATTTCATGCACTGTTAAACATGTTAAAGCAAGTTGCAAGTAAAAATCTATGTCTCTGACTGAGTTTGCATTACTGCTTATTTTGACCTCTGCTGGCTCTGAAAAGCTCATTTTCAACGTCCAATACAGAAATGTTATAAAACCAGATCCAGCTTCTAAAATGCATCATTCTTTTTGTTTTAGACAACATTTCATGCACTGTTAAACATGTGAAAGCAAGTTGCAAGTGAAAATCTATGTCTATGACTGAGTTTTCATTACTGCTTATTTTGACCTCTGCTGGCTCTGAAAAGCTCATTTTCAACGTTCAATTCAGAATGTGATAAAACCAGTTCCAGCCACTAAAAAGCATTTTCTTTTTGTTTTAGACAACATTTCATGCACTGTTAAACATGTGAAAGCAAGTTGCAAGTGAAAATCTATGTCTATGACTGAGTTTTCATTACTGCTTATTTTGACCTCTGCTGGCTCTGAAAAGCTCATTTTCAACGTTCAATTCAGAATGTGATAAAACCAGTTCCAGCCACTAAAAAGCATTTTCTTTTTGTTTTAGACAACATTTCATGCACTGTTAAACATGTTAAAGCAAGATGCAAGTGAAAATCTTTGTCTCTGACTGAGTTTGCATTACTGCTTATTTTGACCTCTGCTGGCTCTGAATAGGTCATTTTCAACGTTCAATTCAGAATGTGATAAAACCAGTTCCAGCCACTAAAAAGCACTTTCTTTTTGTTTTAGACAACATTTCATGCACTGTTAAACATGTTAAAGCAAGTTGCAAGTGAAAATCTTTGTCTCTGACTGAGTGTGCATTACTGCTTATTTTGACCTCTGCTGGCTCTGAAAAGCTCATTTTCAACGTTCAATTCAGAATGTGATAAAACCAGTTCCAGCCACTAAAAAGCATTTTCTTTTTGTTTTAAACAACATTTCATGCACTTTTAAACATGTTAAAGCAAGTTGCAAGTGAAAATCTTTGTCTCTGACTGAGTTTGCATTACTGCTTATTTTGACCTCTGCTGGCTCTGAAAAGCTCATTTTCAACGTCCAAAACAGAATGTTATAAAACCAGATCCAGCTTCTAAAATGCATCATTCTTTTTGTTTTAGACAACATTTCATGCACTGTTAAACATGTTAAAGCAAGTTGCAAGTGAAAATCTATGTCTCTGACTGAGTTTGCATTACTGCTTATTTTGACCTCTGCTGGCTCTGAAAAGCTCATTTTCAACGTCCAATACAGAATGTTATAAAACCAGATCCAGCTTCTAAAATGCATCATTCTTTTTGTTTTAGACAACATTTCATGCACTGTTAAACATGGGAAAGCAAGTTGCAAGTGAAAATCTATGTATATGACTGAGTTTGCATTACTGCTTATTTTGACCTCTGCTGGCTCTGAAAAGCTCATTTTCAACGTTCAATTCAGAATGTGATAAAACCAGTTCCAGCCACTAAAAAGCATTTTCTTTTTGTTTTAGACAACATTTCATGCACTGTTAAATATGTTTAAGAAAGTTGCAAGTGAAAATCTATGTCTCTGACTGAGTTTGCATTACTGCTTATTTTGACCTCTGCTGGCTCTGAAAAGCTCATTTTCAACGTTCAATTCAGAATGTGATAAAACCAGTTCCAGCCACTAAAAAGCATTTTCTTTTTGTTTTAGACAACATTTTATGCACTGTTAAACATGTTAAAGCAAGTTGCAAGTGAAAATCTTTGTCTCTGACTGAGTTTGCATTACTGCTTATTTTGACCTCTGCTGGCTCTGAAAAGCTAATTTTCAACGTTCAATTCAGAATGTGATAAAACCAGTTCCAGCCACTAAAAAGCATTTTCTTTTTGTTTTAGACAACATTTCATGCACTGTTAAACATGTTAAAGTAAGTTGCAAGTGAAAATCTATGTCTCTGACTGAGTTTGCATTACTGCTTATTTTGACCTCTGCTGGCTCTGAAAAGCTCATTTTCAACGTCCAATACAGAATGTTATAAAACCAGATCCAGCTTCTAAAATGCATCATTCTTTTTGTTTTAGACAACATTTCATGCACTGTTAAACATGTGAAAGCAAGTTGCAAGTGAAAATCTATGTCTATGACTGAGTTTTCATTACTGCTTATTTTGACCTCTGCTGGCTCTGAAAAGCTCATTTTCAACGTTCAATTCAGAATGTGATAAAACCAGTTCCAGCCACTAAAAAGCATTTTCTTTTTGTTTTAGACAACATTTCATGCACTGTTAAACATGTTAAAGCAAGTTGCAAGTGAAAATCTTTGTCTCTGACTGAGTTTGCATTACTGCTTATTTTGACCTCTGCTGGCTCTGAAAAGCTCATTTTCAACGTTCAATTCAGAATGTGATAAAACCAGTTCCAGCCACTAAAAAGCATTTTCTTTTTGTTTTAGACAACATTTCATGCACTGTTAAATATGTTTAAGAAAGTTGCAAGTGAAAATCTTTGTCTCTGACTGAGTTTGCATTACTGCTTATTTTGACCTCTGCTGGCTCTGAAAAGCTCATTTTCAACGTTCAATTCAGAATGTGATAAAACCAGTTCCAGCCAGTAAAAAGCATTTTCTTTTTGTTTTAGACAACATTTCATGCACTGTTAAACATGTTAAAGCAAGTTGCAAGTGAAAATCTATGTCTCTGACTGAGTTTGCATTACTGCTTATTTTGACCTCTGCTGGCTCTGAAAAGCTCATTTTCAACGTCCAATACAGAATGTTATAAAACCAGATCCAGCTTCTAAAATGCATCATTCTTTTTGTTTTAGACAACTATTCATGCACTGTTAAACATGTGAAAGCAAGTTGCAAGTGAAAATCTATGTCTATGACTGAGTTTTCATTACTGCTTATTTTGACCTCTGCTGGCTCTGAAAAGCTCATTTTCAACGTTCAATTCAGAATGTGATAAAACCAGTTCCAGCCACTAAAAAGCATTTTCTTTTTGTTTTAGACAACATTTCATGCACTGTTAAACATGTTAAAGCAAGTTGCAAGTGAAAATCTTTGTCTCTGACTGAGTTTGCATTACTGCTTATTTTGACCTCTGCTGGCTCTGAAAAGCTCATTTTCAACGTTCAATTCAGAATGTGATAAAACCAGTTCCAGCCACTAAAAAGCATTTTCTTTTTGTTTTAGACAACATTTCATGCACTGTTAAATATGTTTAAGAAAGTTGCAAGTGAAAATCTATGTCTCTGACTGAGTTTGCATTACTGCTTATTTTGACCTCTGCTGGCTCTGAAAAGCTCATTTTCAACGTTCAATTCAGAATGTGATAAAACCAGTTCCAGCCACTAAAAAGCATTTTCTTTTTGTTTTAGACAACATTTCATGCACTGTTAAACATGTTAAAGCAAGTTGCAAGTGAAAATCTTTGTCTCTGACTGAGTTTTCATTACTGCTTATTTTGACCTCTGCTGGCTCTGAAAAGCTCATTTTCAACGTTCAATTCAGAATGTGATAAAACCAGTTCCAGCCACTAAAAAGCATTTTCTTTTTGTTTTAGACAACATTTCATGCACTGTTAAATATGTTTAAGAAAGTTGCAAGTGAAAATCTATGTCTCTGACTGAGTTTGCATTACTGCTTATTTTGACCTCTGCTGGCTCTGAAAAGCTCATTTTCAACGTTCAATTCAGAATGTGATAAAACCAGTTCCAGCCACTAAAAAGCATTTTCTTTTTGTTTTAGACAACATTTCATGCACTGTTAAACATGTTAAAGCAAGTTGCAAGTGAAAATCTTTGTCTCTGACTGAGTTTGCATTACTGCTTATTTTGACCTCTGCTGGCTCTGAAAAGCTCATTTTCAACGTCCAATACAGAATGTTATAAAACCAGATCCAGCTTCTAAAATGCATCATTCTTTTTGTTTTAGACAACATTTTGTGCACTGTTAAACATGTTAAACATTTCACTTGCAAGTTGCAAGTGAAAATCTTTGTCTCTGACTGAGTTTGCATTACTGCTTATTTTGACCTCTGCTGGCTCTGAAAAGGTCATTTTCAACGTCCAATACAGAATGTTATAAAACCAGATCCAGCTTCTAAAATGCATCATTCTTTTTGTTTTAGACAACATTTCATGCACTGTTAAACATGTTAAAGCAAGTTGCAAGTGAAAATCTATGTCTATGACTGAGTTTTCATTACTGCTTATTTTGACCTCTGCTGGCTCTGAAAAGCTCATTTTCAACGTTCAATTCAGAATGTGATAAAACCAGTTCCAGCCACTAAAAAGCATTTTCTTTTTGTTTTAGACAACATTTCATGCACTGTTAAACATGTTAAAGCAAGTTGCAAGTGAAAATCTATGTCTCTGACTGAGTTTGCATTACTGCTTATTTTAACCTCTGCTGGCTCTGAAAAGCTCATTTTCAACGTTCAATTCAGAATGTTATAAAACCAGATCCAGCTTCTAAAATGCATCATTCTTTTTGTTTTAGACAACATTTCATGCACTGTTAAACATGTTAAAGCAAGTTGCAAGTGAAAATCTTTGTCTCTGACTGAGTTTGCATTACTGCTTATTTTGACCTCTGCTGGCTCTGAAAAGGTCATTTTCAACGTCCAATACAGAATGTTATAAAACCAGATCCAGCTTCTAAAATGCATCATTCTTTTTGTTTTAGACAACATTTCATGCACTGTTAAACATGTTAAAGCAAGTTGCAAGTGAAAATCTATGTCTATGACTGAGTTTTCATTACTGCTTATTTTGACCTCTGCTGGCTCTGAAAAGCTCATTTTCAACGTTCAATTCAGAATGTGATAAAACCAGTTCCAGCCACTAAAAAGCATTTTCTTTTTGTTTTAGACAACATTTCATGCACTGTTAAACATGTTAAAGCAAGTTGCAAGTGAAAATCTATGTCTCTGACTGAGTTTGCATTACTGCTTATTTTAACCTCTGCTGGCTCTGAAAAGCTCATTTTCAACGTTCAATTCAGAATGTTATAAAACCAGATCCAGCTTCTAAAATGCATCATTCTTTTTGTTTTAGACAACATTTCATGCACTGTTAAACATGTTAAAGCAAGTTGCAAGTAAAAATCTATGTCTATGACTGAGTTTTCATTACTGCTTATTTTGACTTCTGCTGGCTCTGAAAAGCTCATTTTCAACGTTCAATTCAGAATGTGATAAAACCAGTTCCAGCCACTAAAAAGCATTTTCTTTTTGTTTTAGACAACATTTCATGCACTGTTAAACATGTTAAAGCAAGTTGCAAGTGAAAATCTTTGTCTCTGACTGAGTTTGCATTACTGCTTATTTTGACCTCTGCTGGCTCTGAAAAGGTCATTTTCAACGTCCAATACAGAATGTTATAAAACCAGATCCAGCTTCTAAAATGCATCATTCTTTTTGTTTTAGACAACATTTCATGCACTGTTAAACATGTTAAATCAAGTTGCAAGTGAAAATCTATGTCTATGACTGAGTTTTCATTAATGCTTATTTTGACCTCTGCTGGCTCTGAAAAGCTCATTTTCAACGTTCAATTCAGAATGTGATAAAACCAGTTCCAGCCACTAAAAAGCATTTTCTTTTTGTTTTAGACAACATTTCATGCACTGTTAAACATGTGAAAGCAAGTTGCAAGTGAAAATCTATGTCTCTGACTGAGTTTGCATTACTGCTTATTTTGACCTCTGCTGGCTCTGAAAAGCTCATTTTCAACGTTCAATTCAGAATGTGATAAAACCAGTTCCAGCCACTAAAAAGCATTTTCTTTTTGTTTTAGACAACATTTCATGCACTGTTAAACATGTTAAAGCAAGTTGCAAGTGAAAATCTTTGTCTCTGACTGAGTTTGCATTACTGCTTATTTTGACCTCTGCTGGCTCTGAAAAGCTCATTTTCAAAGTTCAATTCAGAATGTGATAAAACCAGTTCCAGCCACTAAAAAGCATTTTCTTTTTGTTTTAGACAACATTTCATGCACTGTTAAACATGTTAAAGCAAGTTGCAAGTGAAAATCTTTGTCTCTGACTGAGTTTGCATTACTGCTTATTTTGACCTCTGCTGGCTCTGAAAAGCTAATTTTCAACGTTCAATTCAGAATGTGATAAAACCAGTTCCAGCCACTAAAAAGCATTTTCTTTTTGTTTTAGACAACATTTCATGCACTGTTAAACATGTTAAAGTAAGTTGCAAGTGAAAATCTATGTCTCTGACTGAGTTTGCATTACTGCTTATTTTGACCTCTGCTGGCTCTGAAAAGCTCATTTTCAACGTCCAATACAGAATGTTATAAAACCAGATCCAGCTTCTAAAATGCATCATTCTTTTTGTTTTAGACAACATTTCATGCACTGTTAAACATGTGAAAGCAAGATGCAAGTGAAAATCTATGTCTATGACTGAGTTTTCATTACTGCTTATTTTGACCTCTGCTGGCTCTGAAAAGCTCATTTTCAACGTTCAATTCAGAATGTGATAAAACCAGTTCCAGCCACTAAAAAGCATTTTCTTTTTGTTTTAGACAACATTTCATGCACTGTTAAACATGTTAAAGCAAGTTGCAAGTGAAAATCTTTGTCTCTGACTGAGTTTGCATTACTGCTTATTTTGACCTCTGCTGGCTCTGAAAAGCTCATTTTCAACGTTCAATTCAGAATGTGATAAAACCAGTTCCAGCCACTAAAAAGCATTTTCTTTTTGTTTTAGACAACATTTCATGCACTGTTAAATATGTTTAAGAAAGTTGCAAGTGAAAATCTTTGTCTCTGACTGAGTTTGCATTACTGCTTATTTTGACCTCTGCTGGCTCTGAAAAGCTCATTTTCAACGTTCAATTCAGAATGTGATAAAACCAGTTCCAGCCACTAAAAAGCATTTTCTTTTTGTTTTAGACAACATTTCATGCACTGTTAAACATGTTAAAGCAAGTTGCAAGTGAAAATCTATGTCTATGACTGAGTTTGCATTACTGCTTATTTTGACCTCTGCTGGCTCTGAAAAGCTCATTTTCAACGTTCAATTCAGAATGTGATAAAACCAGTTCCAGCCACTAAAAAGCATTTTCTTTTTGTTTTAGACAACATTTCATGCACTGTTAAACATGTTAAAGCAAGTTGCAAGTGAAAATCTTTGTCTCTGACTGAGTTTGCATTACTGCTTATTTTGACCTCTGCTGGCTCTGAAAAGCTCATTTTCAACGTTCAATTCAGAATGTGATAAAACCAGTTCCAGCCACTAAAAAGCATTTTCTTTTTGTTTTAGACAACATTTCATGCACTGTTAAATATGTTTAAGAAAGTTGCAAGTGAAAATCTATGTCTCTGACTGAGTTTGCATTACTGCTTATTTTGACCTCTGCTGGCTCTGAAAAGCTCATTTTCAACGTTCAATTCAGAATGTGATAAAACCAGTTCCAGCCACTAAAAAGCATTTTCTTTTTGTTTTAGACAACATTTCATGCACTGTTAAACATGTTAAAGCAAGTTGCAAGTGAAAATCTTTGTCTCTGACTGAGTTTGCATTACTGCTTATTTTGACCTCTGCTGGCTCTGAAAAGCTCATTTTCAACGTTCAATTCAGAATGTGATAAAACCAGTTCCAGCCACTAAAAAGCATTTTCTTTTTGTTTTAGACAACATTTCATGCACTGTTAAACATGTTAAAGCAAGTTGCAAGTAAAAATCTATGTCTCTGACTGAGTTTGCATTACTGCTTATTTTGACCTCTGCTGGCTCTGAAAAGCTCATTTTCAACGTCCAATACAGAAATGTTACAAAACCAGATCCAGCTTCTAAAATGCATCATTCTTTTTGTTTTAGACAACATTTCATGCACTGTTAAACATGTGAAAGCAAGTTGCAAGTGAAAATCTATGTCTATGACTGAGTTTTCATTACTGCTTATTTTGACCTCTGCTGGCTCTGAAAAGCTCATTTTCAACGTTCAATTCAGAATGTGATAAAACCAGTTCCAGCCACTAAAAAGCATTTTCTTTTTGTTTTAGACAACATTTCATGCACTGTTAAACATGTGAAAGCAAGTTGCAAGTGAAAATCTATGTCTATGACTGAGTTTTCATTACTGCTTATTTTGACCTCTGCTGGCTCTGAAAAGCTCATTTTCAACGTTCAATTCAGAATGTGATAAAACCAGTTCCAGCCACTAAAAAGCATTTTCTTTTTGTTTTAGACAACATTTCATGCACTGTTAAACATGTTAAAGCAAGATGCAAGTGAAAATCTTTGTCTCTGACTGAGTTTGCATTACTGCTTATTTTGACCTCTGCTGGCTCTGAATAGGTCATTTTCAACGTTCAATTCAGAATGTGATAAAACCAGTTCCAGCCACTAAAAAGCACTTTCTTTTTGTTTTAGACAACATTTCATGCACTGTTAAACATGTTAAAGCAAGTTGCAAGTGAAAATCTTTGTCTCTGACTGAGTGTGCATTACTGCTTATTTTGACCTCTGCTGGCTCTGAAAAGCTCATTTTCAACGTTCAATTCAGAATGTGATAAAACCAGTTCCAGCCACTAAAAAGCATTTTCTTTTTGTTTTAAACAACATTTCATGCACTTTTAAACATGTTAAAGCAAGTTGCAAGTGAAAATCTTTGTCTCTGACTGAGTTTGCATTACTGCTTATTTTGACCTCTGCTGGCTCTGAAAAGCTCATTTTCAACGTCCAAAACAGAATGTTATAAAACCAGATCCAGCTTCTAAAATGCATCATTCTTTTTGTTTTAGACAACATTTCATGCACTGTTAAACATGTTAAAGCAAGTTGCAAGTGAAAATCTATGTCTCTGACTGAGTTTGCATTACTGCTTATTTTGACCTCTGCTGGCTCTGAAAAGCTCATTTTCAACGTCCAATACAGAATGTTATAAAACCAGATCCAGCTTCTAAAATGCATCATTCTTTTTGTTTTAGACAACATTTCATGCACTGTTAAACATGGGAAAGCAAGTTGCAAGTGAAAATCTATGTATATGACTGAGTTTGCATTACTGCTTATTTTGACCTCTGCTGGCTCTGAAAAGCTCATTTTCAACGTTCAATTCAGAATGTGATAAAACCAGTTCCAGCCACTAAAAAGCATTTTCTTTTTGTTTTAGACAACATTTCATGCACTGTTAAATATGTTTAAGAAAGTTGCAAGTGAAAATCTATGTCTCTGACTGAGTTTGCATTACTGCTTATTTTGACCTCTGCTGGCTCTGAAAAGCTCATTTTCAACGTTCAATTCAGAATGTGATAAAACCAGTTCCAGCCACTAAAAAGCATTTTCTTTTTGTTTTAGACAACATTTTATGCACTGTTAAACATGTTAAAGCAAGTTGCAAGTGAAAATCTTTGTCTCTGACTGAGTTTGCATTACTGCTTATTTTGACCTCTGCTGGCTCTGAAAAGCTCATTTTCAACGTTCAATTCAGAATGTGATAAAACCAGTTCCAGCCACTAAAAAGCATTTTCTTTTTGTTTTAGACAACATTTCATGCACTGTTAAACATGTTAAAGTAAGTTGCAAGTGAAAATCTATGTCTCTGACTGAGTTTGCATTACTGCTTATTTTGACCTCTGCTGGCTCTGAAAAGCTCATTTTCAACGTCCAATACAGAATGTTATAAAACCAGATCCAGCTTCTAAAATGCATCATTCTTTTTGTTTTAGACAACATTTCATGCACTGTTAAACATGTGAAAGCAAGTTGCAAGTGAAAATCTATGTCTATGACTGAGTTTTCATTACTGCTTATTTTGACCTCTGCTGGCTCTGAAAAGCTCATTTTCAACGTTCAATTCAGAATGTGATAAAACCAGTTCCAGCCACTAAAAAGCATTTTCTTTTTGTTTTAGACAACATTTCATGCACTGTTAAACATGTTAAAGCAAGTTGCAAGTGAAAATCTTTGTCTCTGACTGAGTTTGCATTACTGCTTATTTTGACCTCTGCTGGCTCTGAAAAGCTCATTTTCAACGTTCAATTCAGAATGTGATAAAACCAGTTCCAGCCACTAAAAAGCATTTTCTTTTTGTTTTAGACAACATTTCATGCACTGTTAAATATGTTTAAGAAAGTTGCAAGTGAAAATCTTTGTCTCTGACTGAGTTTGCATTACTGCTTATTTTGACCTCTGCTGGCTCTGAAAAGCTCATTTTCAACGTTCAATTCAGAATGTGATAAAACCAGTTCCAGCCAGTAAAAAGCATTTTCTTTTTGTTTTAGACAACATTTCATGCACTGTTAAACATGTTAAAGCAAGTTGCAAGTGAAAATCTATGTCTCTGACTGAGTTTGCATTACTGCTTATTTTGACCTCTGCTGGCTCTGAAAAGCTCATTTTCAACGTCCAATACAGAATGTTATAAAACCAGATCCAGCTTCTAAAATGCATCATTCTTTTTGTTTTAGACAACTATTCATGCACTGTTAAACATGTGAAAGCAAGTTGCAAGTGAAAATCTATGTCTATGACTGAGTTTTCATTACTGCTTATTTTGACCTCTGCTGGCTCTGAAAAGCTCATTTTCAACGTTCAATTCAGAATGTGATAAAACCAGTTCCAGCCACTAAAAAGCATTTTCTTTTTGTTTTAGACAACATTTCATGCACTGTTAAACATGTTAAAGCAAGTTGCAAGTGAAAATCTTTGTCTCTGACTGAGTTTGCATTACTGCTTATTTTGACCTCTGCTGGCTCTGAAAAGCTCATTTTCAACGTTCAATTCAGAATGTGATAAAACCAGTTCCAGCCACTAAAAAGCATTTTCTTTTTGTTTTAGACAACATTTCATGCACTGTTAAATATGTTTAAGAAAGTTGCAAGTGAAAATCTATGTCTCTGACTGAGTTTGCATTACTGCTTATTTTGACCTCTGCTGGCTCTGAAAAGCTCATTTTCAACGTTCAATTCAGAATGTGATAAAACCAGTTCCAGCCACTAAAAAGCATTTTCTTTTTGTTTTAGACAACATTTCATGCACTGTTAAACATGTTAAAGCAAGTTGCAAGTGAAAATCTTTGTCTCTGACTGAGTTTTCATTACTGCTTATTTTGACCTCTGCTGGCTCTGAAAAGCTCATTTTCAACGTTCAATTCAGAATGTGATAAAACCAGTTCCAGCCACTAAAAAGCATTTTCTTTTTGTTTTAGACAACATTTCATGCACTGTTAAATATGTTTAAGAAAGTTGCAAGTGAAAATCTATGTCTCTGACTGAGTTTGCATTACTGCTTATTTTGACCTCTGCTGGCTCTGAAAAGCTCATTTTCAACGTTCAATTCAGAATGTGATAAAACCAGTTCCAGCCACTAAAAAGCATTTTCTTTTTGTTTTAGACAACATTTCATGCACTGTTAAACATGTTAAAGCAAGTTGCAAGTGAAAATCTTTGTCTCTGACTGAGTTTGCATTACTGCTTATTTTGACCTCTGCTGGCTCTGAAAAGCTCATTTTCAACGTCCAATACAGAATGTTATAAAACCAGATCCAGCTTCTAAAATGCATCATTCTTTTTGTTTTAGACAACATTTTGTGCACTGTTAAACATGTTAAACATTTCACTTGCAAGTTGCAAGTGAAAATCTTTGTCTCTGACTGAGTTTGCATTACTGCTTATTTTGACCTCTGCTGGCTCTGAAAAGGTCATTTTCAACGTCCAATACAGAATGTTATAAAACCAGATCCAGCTTCTAAAATGCATCATTCTTTTTGTTTTAGACAACATTTCATGCACTGTTAAACATGTTAAAGCAAGTTGCAAGTGAAAATCTATGTCTATGACTGAGTTTTCATTACTGCTTATTTTGACCTCTGCTGGCTCTGAAAAGCTCATTTTCAACGTTCAATTCAGAATGTGATAAAACCAGTTCCAGCCACTAAAAAGCATTTTCTTTTTGTTTTAGACAACATTTCATGCACTGTTAAACATGTTAAAGCAAGTTGCAAGTGAAAATCTATGTCTCTGACTGAGTTTGCATTACTGCTTATTTTAACCTCTGCTGGCTCTGAAAAGCTCATTTTCAACGTTCAATTCAGAATGTTATAAAACCAGATCCAGCTTCTAAAATGCATCATTCTTTTTGTTTTAGACAACATTTCATGCACTGTTAAACATGTTAAAGCAAGTTGCAAGTGAAAATCTTTGTCTCTGACTGAGTTTGCATTACTGCTTATTTTGACCTCTGCTGGCTCTGAAAAGGTCATTTTCAACGTCCAATACAGAATGTTATAAAACCAGATCCAGCTTCTAAAATGCATCATTCTTTTTGTTTTAGACAACATTTCATGCACTGTTAAACATGTTAAAGCAAGTTGCAAGTGAAAATCTATATCTATGACTGAGTTTTCATTACTGCTTATTTTGACCTCTGCTGGCTCTGAAAAGCTCATTTTCAACGTTCAATTCAGAATGTGATAAAACCAGTTCCAGCCACTAAAAAGCATTTTCTTTTTGTTTTAGACAACATTTCATGCACTGTTAAACATGTTAAAGCAAGTTGCAAGTGAAAATCTATGTCTCTGACTGAGTTTGCATTACTGCTTATTTTAACCTCTGCTGGCTCTGAAAAGCTCATTTTCAACGTTCAATTCAGAATGTTATAAAACCAGATCCAGCTTCTAAAATGCATCATTCTTTTTGTTTTAGACAACATTTCATGCACTGTTAAACATGTTAAAGCAAGTTGCAAGTAAAAATCTATGTCTATGACTGAGTTTTCATTACTGCTTATTTTGACTTCTGCTGGCTCTGAAAAGCTCATTTTCAACGTTCAATTCAGAATGTGATAAAACCAGTTCCAGCCACTAAAAAGCATTTTCTTTTTGTTTTAGACAACATTTCATGCACTGTTAAACATGTTAAAGCAAGTTGCAAGTGAAAATCTTTGTCTCTGACTGAGTTTGCATTACTGCTTATTTTGACCTCTGCTGGCTCTGAAAAGGTCATTTTCAACGTCCAATACAGAATGTTATAAAACCAGATCCAGCTTCTAAAATGCATCATTCTTTTTGTTTTAGACAACATTTCATGCACTGTTAAACATGTTAAATCAAGTTGCAAGTGAAAATCTATGTCTATGACTGAGTTTTCATTAATGCTTATTTTGACCTCTGCTGGCTCTGAAAAGCTCATTTTCAACGTTCAATTCAGAATGTGATAAAACCAGTTCCAGCCACTAAAAAGCATTTTCTTTTTGTTTTAGACAACATTTCATGCACTGTTAAACATGTGAAAGCAAGTTGCAAGTGAAAATCTATGTCTCTGACTGAGTTTGCATTACTGCTTATTTTGACCTCTGCTGGCTCTGAAAAGCTCATTTTCAACGTTCAATTCAGAATGTGATAAAACCAGTTCCAGCCACTAAAAAGCATTTTCTTTTTGTTTTAGACAACATTTCATGCACTGTTAAACATGTTAAAGCAAGTTGCAAGTGAAAATCTTTGTCTCTGACTGAGTTTGCATTACTGCTTATTTTGACCTCTGCTGGCTCTGAAAAGCTCATTTTCAAAGTTCAATTCAGAATGTGATAAAACCAGTTCCAGCCACTAAAAAGCATTTTCTTTTTGTTTTAGACAACATTTCATGCACTGTTAAACATGTTAAAGCAAGTTGCAAGTGAAAATCTTTGTCTCTGACTGAGTTTGCATTACTGCTTATTTTGACCTCTGCTGGCTCTGAAAAGCTAATTTTCAACGTTCAATTCAGAATGTGATAAAACCAGTTCCAGCCACTAAAAAGCATTTTCTTTTTGTTTTAGACAACATTTCATGCACTGTTAAACATGTTAAAGTAAGTTGCAAGTGAAAATCTATGTCTCTGACTGAGTTTGCATTACTGCTTATTTTGACCTCTGCTGGCTCTGAAAAGCTCATTTTCAACGTCCAATACAGAATGTTATAAAACCAGATCCAGCTTCTAAAATGCATCATTCTTTTTGTTTTAGACAACATTTCATGCACTGTTAAACATGTGAAAGCAAGATGCAAGTGAAAATCTATGTCTATGACTGAGTTTTCATTACTGCTTATTTTGACCTCTGCTGGCTCTGAAAAGCTCATTTTCAACGTTCAATTCAGAATGTGATAAAACCAGTTCCAGCCACTAAAAAGCATTTTCTTTTTGTTTTAGACAACATTTCATGCACTGTTAAACATGTTAAAGCAAGTTGCAAGTGAAAATCTTTGTCTCTGACTGAGTTTGCATTACTGCTTATTTTGACCTCTGCTGGCTCTGAAAAGCTCATTTTCAACGTTCAATTCAGAATGTGATAAAACCAGTTCCAGCCACTAAAAAGCATTTTCTTTTTGTTTTAGACAACATTTCATGCACTGTTAAATATGTTTAAGAAAGTTGCAAGTGAAAATCTTTGTCTCTGACTGAGTTTGCATTACTGCTTATTTTGACCTCTGCTGGCTCTGAAAAGCTCATTTTCAACGTTCAATTCAGAATGTGATAAAACCAGTTCCAGCCAGTAAAAAGCATTTTCTTTTTGTTTTAGACAACATTTCATGCACTGTTAAACATGTTAAAGCAAGTTGCAAGTGAAAATCTATGTCTCTGACTGAGTTTGCATTACTGCTTATTTTGACCTCTGCTGGCTCTGAAAAGGTCATTTTCAACGTCCAATACAGAATGTTATAAAACCAGATCCAGCTTCTAAAATGCATCATTCTTTTTGTTTTAGACAACTATTCATGCACTGTTAAACATGTGAAAGCAAGTTGCAAGTGAAAATCTATGTCTATGACTGAGTTTTCATTACTGCTTATTTTGACCTCTGCTGGCTCTGAATAGCTCATTTTCAACGTTCAATTCAGAATGTGATAAAACCAGTTCCAGCCACTAAAAAGCATTTTCTTTTTGTTTTAGACAACATTTCATGCACTGTTAAACATGTTAAAGCAAGTTGCAAGTGAAAATCTTTGTCTCTGACTGAGTTTGCATTACTGCTTATTTTGACCTCTGCTGGCTCTGAAAAGCTCATTTTCAACGTTCAATTCAGAATGTGATAAAACCAGTTCCAGCCACTAAAAAGCATTTTCTTTTTGTTTTAGACAACATTTCATGCACTGTTAAATATGTTTAAGAAAGTTGCAAGTGAAAATCTATGTCTCTGACTGAGTTTGCATTACTGCTTATTTTGACCTCTGCTGGCTCTGAAAAGCTCATTTTCAACGTTCAATTCAGAATGTGATAAAACCAGTTCCAGCCACTAAAAAGCATTGTCTTTTTGTTTTAGACAACATTTCATGCACTGTTAAACATGTTAAAGCAAGTTGCAAGTGAAAATCTTTGTCTCTGACTGAGTTTTCATTACTGCTTATTTTGACCTCTGCTGGCTCTGAAAAGCTCATTTTCAACGTTCAATTCAGAATGTGATAAAACCAGTTCCAGCCACTAAAAAGCATTTTCTTTTTGTTTTAGACAACATTTCATGCACTGTTAAATATGTTTAAGAAAGTTGCAAGTGAAAATCTATGTCTCTGACTGAGTTTGCATTACTGCTTATTTTGACCTCTGCTGGCTCTGAAAAGCTCATTTTCAACGTTCAATTCAGAATGTGATAAAACCAGTTCCAGCCACTAAAAAGCATTTTCTTTTTGTTTTAGACAACATTTCATGCACTGTTAAACATGTTAAAGCAAGTTGCAAGTGAAAATCTTTGTCTCTGACTGAGTTTGCATTACTGCTTATTTTGACCTCTGCTGGCTCTGAAAAGCTCATTTTCAACGTCCAATACAGAATGTTATAAAACCAGATCCAGCTTCTAAAATGCATCATTCTTTTTGTTTTAGACAACATTTTGTGCACTGTTAAACATGTTAAACATTTCACTTGCAAGTTGCAAGTGAAAATCTTTGTCTCTGACTGAGTTTGCATTACTGCTTATTTTGACCTCTGCTGGCTCTGAAAAGGTCATTTTCAACGTCCAATACAGAATGTTATAAAACCAGATCCAGCTTCTAAAATGCATCATTCTTTTTGTTTTAGACAACATTTCATGCACTGTTAAACATGTTAAAGCAAGTTGCAAGTGAAAATCTTTGTCTCTGACTGAGTTTGCATTACTGCTTATTTTGACCTCTGCTGGCTCTGAAAAGGTCATTTTCAACGTCCAATACAGAATGTTATAAAACCAGATCCAGCTTCTAAAATGCATCATTCTTTTTGTTTTAGACAACATTTCATGCACTGTTAAACATGTTAAAGCAAGTTGCAAGTGAAAATCTATGTCTATGACTGAGTTTTCATTACTGCTTATTTTGACCTCTGCTGGCTCTGAAAAGCTCATTTTCAACGTTCAATTCAGAATGTGATAAAACCAGTTCCAGCCACTAAAAAGCATTTTCTTTTTGTTTTAGACAACATTTCATGCACTGTTAAACATGTTAAAGCAAGTTGCAAGTGAAAATCTATGTCTCTGACTGAGTTTGCATTACTGCTTATTTTAACCTCTGCTGGCTCTGAAAAGCTCATTTTCAACGTTCAATTCAGAATGTTATAAAACCAGATCCAGCTTCTAAAATGCATCATTCTTTTTGTTTTAGACAACATTTCATGCACTGTTAAACATGTTAAAGCAAGTTGCAAGTGAAAATCTATGTCTATGACTGAGTTTTCATTACTGCTTATTTTGACTTCTGCTGGCTCTGAAAAGCTCATTTTCAACGTTCAATTCAGAATGTGATAAAACCAGTTCCAGCCACTAAAAAGCATTTTCTTTTTGTTTTAGACAACATTTCATGCACTGTTAAACATGTTAAAGCAAGTTGCAAGTGAAAATCTTTGTCTCTGACTGAGTTTGCATTACTGCTTATTTTGACCTCTGCTGGCTCTGAAAAGGTCATTTTCAACGTCCAATACAGAATGTTATAAAACCAGATCCAGCTTCTAAAATGCATCATTCTTTTTGTTTTAGACAACATTTCATGCACTGTTAAACATGTTAAATCAAGTTGCAAGTGAAAATCTATGTCTATGACTGAGTTTTCATTAATGCTTATTTTGACCTCTGCTGGCTCTGAAAAGCTCATTTTCAACGTTCAATTCAGAATGTGATAAAACCAGTTCCAGCCACTAAAAAGCATTTTCTTTTTGTTTTAGACAACATTTCATGCACTGTTAAACATGTGAAAGCAAGTTGCAAGTGAAAATCTATGTCTCTGACTGAGTTTGCATTACTGCTTATTTTGACCTCTGCTGGCTCTGAAAAGCTCATTTTCAACGTTCAATTCAGAATGTGATAAAACCAGTTCCAGCCACTAAAAAGCATTTTCTTTTTGTTTTAGACAACATTTCATGCACTGTTAAACATGTTAAAGCAAGTTGCAAGTGAAAATCTTTGTCTCTGACTGAGTTTGCATTACTGCTTATTTTGACCTCTGCTGGCTCTGAAAAGCTCATTTTCAAAGTTCAATTCAGAATGTGATAAAACCAGTTCCAGCCACTAAAAAGCATTTTCTTTTTGTTTTAGACAACATTTCATGCACTGTTAAACATGTTAAAGCAAGTTGCAAGTGAAAATCTTTGTCTCTGACTGAGTTTGCATTACTGCTTATTTTGACCTCTGCTGGCTCTGAAAAGCTCATTTTCAACGTCCAATACAGAATGTTATAAAACCAGATCCAGCTTCTAAAATGCATCATTCTTTTTGTTTTAGACAACATTTCATGCACTGTTAAACATGTGAAAGCAAGTTGCAAGTGAAAATCTATGTCTATGACTGAGTTTTCATTACTGCTTATTTTGACCTCTGCTGGCTCTGAAAAGCTCATTTTCAACGTTCAATTCAGAATGTGATAAAACCAGTTCCAGCCACTAAAAAGCATTTTCTTTTTGTTTTAGACAACATTTCATGCACTTTTAAATATGTTTAAGAAAGTTGCAAGTGAAAATCTATGTCTCTGACTGAGTTTGCATTACTGCTTATTTTGACCTCTGCTGGCTCTGAAAAGCTCATTTTCAACGTTCAATTCAGAATGTGATAAAACCAGTTCCAGCCACTAAAAAGCATTTTCTTTTTGTTTTAGACAACATTTCATGCACTGTTAAACATGTTAAAGCAAGTTGCAAGTGAAAATCTTTGTCTCTGACTGAGTTTGCATTACTGCTTATTTTGACCTCTGCTGGCTCTGAAAAGGTCATTTTCAACGTCCAATACAGAATGTTATAAAACCAGATCCAGCTTCTAAAATGCATCATTCTTTTTGTTTTAGACAACATTTCATGCACTGTTAAACATGTTAAATCAAGTTGCAAGTGAAAATCTATGTCTATGACTGAGTTTTCATTAATGCTTATTTTGACCTCTGCTGGCTCTGAAAAGCTCATTTTCAACGTTCAATTCAGAATGTGATAAAACCAGTTCCAGCCACTAAAAAGCATTTTCTTTTTGTTTTAGACAACATTTCATGCACTTTTAAATATGTTTAAGAAAGTTGCAAGTGAAAATCTATGTCTCTGACTGAGTTTGCATTACTGCTTATTTTGACCTCTGCTGGCTCTGAAAAGCTCATTTTCAACGTTCAATTCAGAATGTGATAAAACCAGTTCCAGCCACTAAAAAGCATTTTCTTTTTGTTTTAGACAACATTTCATGCACTGTTAAACATGTTAAAGCAAGTTGCAAGTGAAAATCTATGTCTCTGACTGAGTTTGCATTACTGCTTATTTTGACCTCTGCTGGCTCTGAAAAGCTCATTTTCAACGTCCAATACAGAATGTTATAAAACCAGATCCAGCTTCTAAAATGCATCATTCTTTTTGTTTTAGACAACATTTCATGCACTGTTAAACATGTTAAAGCAAGTTGCAAGTGAAAATCTTTGTCTCTGACTGAGTTTGCATTACTGCTTATTTTGACCTCTGCTGGCTCTGAAAAGCTCATTTTCAACGTTCAATTCAGAATGTGATAAAACCAGTTCCAGCCACTAAAAAGCATTTTCTTTTTGTTTTAGACAACATTTCATGCACTGTTAAATATGTTTAAGAAAGTTGCAAGTGAAAATCTATGTCTCTGACTGAGTTTGCATTACTGCTTATTTTGACCTCTGCTGGCTCTGAAAAGCTCATTTTCAACGTTCAATTCAGAATGTGATAAAACCAGTTCCAGCCACTAAAAAGCATTTTCTTTTTGTTTTAGACAACATTTCATGCACTGTTAAACATGTTAAAGCAAGTTGCAAGTGAAAATCTATGTCTCTGACTGAGTTTGCATTACTGCTTATTTTGACCTCTGCTGGCTCTGAAAAGCTCATTTTCAACGTCCAATACAGAATGTTATAAAACCAGATCCAGCTTCTAAAATGCATCATTCTTTTTATTTTAGACAACATTTCATGCACTGTTAAACATGTGAAAGCAAGTTGCAAGTGAAAATCTATATCTATGACTGAGTTTTCATTACTGCTTATTTTGACCTCTGCTGGCTCTGAAAAGCTCATTTTCAACGTTCAATTCAGAATGTGATAAAACCAGTTCCAGCCACTAAAAAGCATTTTCTTTTTGTTTTAGACAACATTTCATGCACTGTTAAATATGTTTAAGAAAGTTGCAAGTGAAAATCTATGTCTCTGACTGAGTTTGCATTACTGCTTATTTTGACCTCTGCTGGCTCTGAGAAGCTCATTTTCAACGTTCAATTCAGAATGTGATAAAACCAGTTCCAGCCACTAAAAAGCATTTTCTTTTTGTTTTAGACAACATTTCATGCACTGTTAAATATGTTTAAGAAAGTTGCAAGTGAAAATCTATGTCTCTGACTGAGTTTGCATTACTGCTTATTTTGACCTCTGCTGGCTCTGAAAAGCTCATTTTCAACGTTCAATTCAGAATGTGATAAAACCAGTTCCAGCCACTAAAAAGCATTTTCTTTTTGTTTTAGACAACATTTCATGCACTGTTAAACATGTTAAAGCAAGTTGCAAGTGAAAATCTTTGTCTCTGACTGAGTTTGCATTACTGCTTATTTTGACCTCTGCTGGCTCTGAAAAGCTAATTTTCAACGTTCAATTCAGAATGTGATAAAAACCAGTTCCAGCCACTAAAAAGCATTTTCTTTTTGTTTTAGACAACATTTCATGCACTGTTAAACATGTTAAAGCAAGTTGCAAGTGAAAATCTATGTCTCTGACTGAGTTTGCATTACTGCTTATTTTGACCTCTGCTGGCTCTGAAAAGCTCATTTTCAACGTCCAATACAGAATGTTATAAAACCAGATCCAGCTTCTAAAATGCATCATTCTTTTTGTTTTAGACAACATTTCATGCACTGTTAAACATGGGAAAGCAAGTTGCAAGTGAAAATCTATGTATATGACTGAGTTTGCATTACTGCTTATTTTGACCTCTGCTGGCTCTGAAAAGCTCATTTTCAACGTTCAATTCAGAATGTGATAAAACCAGTTCCAGCCACTAAAAAGCATTTTCTTTTTGTTTTAGACAACATTTCATGCACTGTTAAATATGTTTAAGAAAGTTGCAAGTGAAAATCTATGTCTCTGACTGAGTTTGCATTACTGCTTATTTTGACCTCTGCTGGCTCTGAAAAGCTCATTTTCAACGTTCAATTCAGAATGTGATAAAACCAGTTCCAGCCACTAAAAAGCATTTTCTTTTTGTTTTAGACAACATTTCATGCACTGTTAAACATGTTAAAGCAAGTTGCAAGTGAAAATCTATGTCTCTGACTGAGTTTGCATTACTGCTTATTTTGACCTCTGCTGGCTCTGAAAAGCTCATTTTCAACGTCCAATACAGAATGTTATAAAACCAGATCCAGCTTCTAAAATGCATCATTCTTTTTGTTTTAGACAACATTTCATGCACTGTTAAACATGTGAAAGCAAGTTGCAAGTGAAAATCTATGTCTATGACTGAGTTTGCATTACTGCTTATTTTGACCTCTGCTGGCTCTGAAAAGCTCATTTTCAACGTTCAATTCAGAATGTGATAAAACCAGTTCCAGCCACTAAAAAGCATTTTCTTTTTGTTTTAGACAACATTTCATGCACTGTTAAATATGTTTAAGAAAGTTGCAAGTGAAAATCTATGTCTCTGACTGAGTTTGCATTACTGCTTATTTTGACCTCTGCTGGCTCTGAAAAGCTCATTTTCAACGTTGAATTCAGAATGTGATAAAAAAAGTTCCAGCCACTAAAAAGCATTTTCTTTTTGTTTTAGACAACATTTCATGCACTGTTAAATATGTTTAAGAAACTTGCAAGTGAAAATCTATGTCTCTGACTGAGTTTGCATTACTGCTTATTTTGACCTCTGCTGGCTCTGAAAAGCTCATTTTCAACGTTCAATTCAGAATGTGATAAAACCAGTTCCAGCCACTAAAAAGCATTTTCTTTTTGTTTTAGACAACATTTCATGCACTGTTAAACATGTTAAAGCAAGTTGCAAGTGAAAATCTTTGTCTCTGACTGAGTTTGCATTACTGCTTATTTTGACCTCTGCTGGCTCTGAAAAGCTCATTTTCAACGTTCAATTCAGAATGTGATAAAACCAGTTCCAGCCACTAAAAAGCATTTTCTTTTTGTTTTAGACAACATTTCATGCACTGTTAAATATGTTTAAGAAAGTTGCAAGTGAAAATCTATGTCTCTGACTGAGTTTGCATTACTGCTTATTTTGACCTCTGCTGGCTCTGAAAAGCTCATTTTCAACGTTCAATTCAGAATGTGATAAAACCAGTTCCAGCCACTAAAAAGCATTTTCTTTTTGTTTTAGACAACATTTCATGCACTGTTAAACATGTTAAAGCAAGTTGCAAGTGAAAATCTATGTCTCTGACTGAGTTTGCATTACTGCTTATTTTGACCTCTGCTGGCTCTGAAAAGCTCATTTTCAACGTCCAATACAGAATGTTATAAAACCAGATCCAGCTTCTAAAATGCATCATTCTTTTTATTTTAGACAACATTTCATGCACTGTTAAACATGTGAAAGCAAGTTGCAAGTGAAAATCTATATCTATGACTGAGTTTTCATTACTGCTTATTTTGACCTCTGCTGGCTCTGAAAAGCTCATTTTCAACGTTCAATTCAGAATGTGATAAAACCAGTTCCAGCCACTAAAAAGCATTTTCTTTTTGTTTTAGACAACATTTCATGCACTGTTAAATATGTTTAAGAAAGTTGCAAGTGAAAATCTATGTCTCTGACTGAGTTTGCATTACTGCTTATTTTGACCTCTGCTGGCTCTGAAAAGCTCATTTTCAACGTTCAATTCAGAATGTGATAAAACCAGTTCCAGCCACTAAAAAGCATTTTCTTTTTGTTTTAGACAACATTTCATGCACTGTTAAATATGTTTAAGAAAGTTGCAAGTGAAAATCTATGTCTCTGACTGAGTTTGCATTACTGCTTATTTTGACCTCTGCTGGCTCTGAAAAGCTAATTTTCAACGTTCAATTCAGAATGTGATAAAAACCAGTTCCAGCCACTAAAAAGCATTTTCTTTTTGTTTTAGACAACATTTCATGCACTGTTAAACATGTTAAAGCAAGTTGCAAGTGAAAATCTATGTCTCTGACTGAGTTTGCATTACTGCTTATTTTGACCTCTGCTGGCTCTGAAAAGCTCATTTTCAACGTCCAATACAGAATGTTATAAAACCAGATCCAGCTTCTAAAATGCATCATTCTTTTTGTTTTAGACAACATTTCATGCACTGTTAAACATGGGAAAGCAAGTTGCAAGTGAAAATCTATGTATATGACTGAGTTTGCATTACTGCTTATTTTGACCTCTGCTGGCTCTGAAAAGCTCATTTTCAACGTTCAATTCAGAATGTGATAAAACCAGTTCCAGCCACTAAAAAGCATTTTCTTTTTGTTTTAGACAACATTTCATGCACTGTTAAATATGTTTAAGAAAGTTGCAAGTGAAAATCTATGTCTCTGACTGAGTTTGCATTACTGCTTATTTTGACCTCTGCTGGCTCTGAAAAGCTCATTTTCAACGTTCAATTCAGAATGTGATAAAACCAGTTCCAGCCACTAAAAAGCATTTTCTTTTTGTTTTAGACAACATTTCATGCACTGTTAAACATGTTAAAGCAAGTTGCAAGTGAAAATCTTTGTCTCTGACTGAGTTTGCATTACTGCTTATTTTGACCTCTGCTGGCTCTGAAAAGCTAATTTTCAACGTTCAATTCAGAATGTGATAAAACCAGTTCCAGCCACTAAAAAGCATTTTCTTTTTGTTTTAGACAACATTTCATGCACTGTTAAACATGTTAAAGTAAGTTGCAAGTGAAAATCTATGTCTCTGACTGAGTTTGCATTACTGCTTATTTTGACCTCTGCTGGCTCTGAAAAGCTCATTTTCAACGTCCAATACAGAATGTTATAAAACCAGATCCAGCTTCTAAAATGCATCATTCTTTTTGTTTTAGACAACATTTCATGCACTGTTAAACATGTGAAAGCAAGTTGCAAGTGAAAATCTATGTCTATGACTGAGTTTTCATTACTGCTTTTTTTTGACCTCTGCTGGCTCTGAAAAGCTCATTTTCAACGTTCAATTCAGAATGTGATAAAACCAGTTCCAGCCACTAAAAAGCATTTTCTTTTTGTTTTAGACAACATTTCATGCACTGTTAAACATGTTAAAGCAAGTTGCAAGTGAAAATCTTTGTCTCTGACTGAGTTTGCATTACTGCTTATTTTGACCTCTGCTGGCTCTGAAAAGCTCATTTTCAACGTTCAATTCAGAATGTGATAAAACCAGTTCCAGCCACTAAAAAGCATTTTCTTTTTGTTTTAGACAACATTTCATGCACTGTTAAATATGTTTAAGAAAGTTGCAAGTGAAAATCTTTGTCTCTGACTGAGTTTGCATTACTGCTTATTTTGACCTCTGCTGGCTCTGAAAAGCTCATTTTCAACGTTCAATTCAGAATGTGATAAAACCAGTTCCAGCCAGTAAAAAGCATTTTCTTTTTGTTTTAGACAACATTTCATGCACTGTTAAACATGTTAAAGCAAGTTGCAAGTGAAAATCTATGTCTCTGACTGAGTTTGCATTACTGCTTATTTTGACCTCTGCTGGCTCTGAAAAGCTCATTTTCAACGTCCAATACAGAATGTTATAAAACCAGATCCAGCTTCTAAAATGCATCATTCTTTTTGTTTTAGACAACTATTCATGCACTGTTAAACATGTGAAAGCAAGTTGCAAGTGAAAATCTATGTCTATGACTGAGTTTTCATTACTGCTTATTTTGACCTCTGCTGGCTCTGAAAAGCTCATTTTCAACGTTCAATTCAGAATGTGATAAAACCAGTTCCAGCCACTAAAAAGCATTTTCTTTTTGTTTTAGACAACATTTCATGCACTGTTAAACATGTTAAAGCAAGTTGCAAGTGAAAATCTTTGTCTCTGACTGAGTTTGCATTACTGCTTATTTTGACCTCTGCTGGCTCTGAAAAGCTCATTTTCAACGTTCAATTCAGAATGTGATAAAACCAGTTCCAGCCACTAAAAAGCATTTTCTTTTTGTTTTAGACAACATTTCATGCACTGTTAAATATGTTTAAGAAAGTTGCAAGTGAAAATCTATGTCTCTGACTGAGTTTGCATTACTGCTTATTTTGACCTCTGCTGGCTCTGAAAAGCTCATTTTCAACGTTCAATTCAGAATGTGATAAAACCAGTTCCAGCCACTAAAAAGCATTTTCTTTTTGTTTTAGACAACATTTCATGCACTGTTAAACATGTTAAAGCAAGTTGCAAGTGAAAATCTTTGTCTCTGACTGAGTTTTCATTACTGCTTATTTTGACCTCTGCTGGCTCTGAAAAGCTCATTTTCAACGTTCAATTCAGAATGTGATAAAACCAGTTCCAGCCACTAAAAAGCATTTTCTTTTTGTTTTAGACAACATTTCATGCACTGTTAAATATGTTTAAGAAAGTTGCAAGTGAAAATCTATGTCTCTGACTGAGTTTGCATTACTGCTTATTTTGACCTCTGCTGGCTCTGAAAAGCTCATTTTCAACGTCCAATACAGAATGTTATAAAACCAGATCCAGCTTCTAAAATGCATCATTCTTTTTGTTTTAGACAACATTTCATGCACTGTTAAACATGTGAAAGCAAGTTGCAAGTGAAAATCTATGTCTATGACTGAGTTTGCATTACTGCTTATTTTGACCTCTGCTGGCTCTGAAAAGCTCATTTTCAACGTTCAATTCAGAATGTGATAAAACCAGTTCCAGCCACTAAAAAGCATTTTCTTTTTGTTTTAGACAACATTTCATGCACTGTTAAATATGTTTAAGAAAGTTGCAAGTGAAAATCTATGTCTCTGACTGAGTTTGCATTACTGCTTATTTTGACCTCTGCTGGCTCTGAAAAGCTCATTTTCAACGTTGAATTCAGAATGTGATAAAAAAAGTTCCAGCCACTAAAAAGCATTTTCTTTTTGTTTTAGACAACATTTCATGCACTGTTAAATATGTTTAAGAAACTTGCAAGTGAAAATCTATGTCTCTGACTGAGTTTGCATTACTGCTTATTTTGACCTCTGCTGGCTCTGAAAAGCTCATTTTCAACGTTCAATTCAGAATGTGATAAAACCAGTTCCAGCCACTAAAAAGCATTTTCTTTTTGTTTTAGACAACATTTCATGCACTGTTAAACATGTTAAAGCAAGTTGCAAGTGAAAATCTTTGTCTCTGACTGAGTTTGCATTACTGCTTATTTTGACCTCTGCTGGCTCTGAAAAGCTCATTTTCAACGTTCAATTCAGAATGTGATAAAACCAGTTCCAGCCACTAAAAAGCATTTTCTTTTTGTTTTAGACAACATTTCATGCACTGTTAAATATGTTTAAGAAAGTTGCAAGTGAAAATCTATGTCTCTGACTGAGTTTGCATTACTGCTTATTTTGACCTCTGCTGGCTCTGAAAAGCTCATTTTCAACGTTCAATTCAGAATGTGATAAAACCAGTTCCAGCCACTAAAAAGCATTTTCTTTTTGTTTTAGACAACATTTCATGCACTGTTAAACATGTTAAAGCAAGTTGCAAGTGAAAATCTATGTCTCTGACTGAGTTTGCATTACTGCTTATTTTGACCTCTGCTGGCTCTGAAAAGCTCATTTTCAACGTCCAATACAGAATGTTATAAAACCAGATCCAGCTTCTAAAATGCATCATTCTTTTTATTTTAGACAACATTTCATGCACTGTTAAACATGTGAAAGCAAGTTGCAAGTGAAAATCTATATCTATGACTGAGTTTTCATTACTGCTTATTTTGACCTCTGCTGGCTCTGAAAAGCTCATTTTCAACGTTCAATTCAGAATGTGATAAAACCAGTTCCAGCCACTAAAAAGCATTTTCTTTTTGTTTTAGACAACATTTCATGCACTGTTAAATATGTTTAAGAAAGTTGCAAGTGAAAATCTATGTCTCTGACTGAGTTTGCATTACTGCTTATTTTGACCTCTGCTGGCTCTGAAAAGCTCATTTTCAACGTTCAATTCAGAATGTGATAAAACCAGTTCCAGCCACTAAAAAGCATTTTCTTTTTGTTTTAGACAACATTTCATGCACTGTTAAATATGTTTAAGAAAGTTGCAAGTGAAAATCTATGTCTCTGACTGAGTTTGCATTACTGCTTATTTTGACCTCTGCTGGCTCTGAAAAGCTAATTTTCAACGTTCAATTCAGAATGTGATAAAAACCAGTTCCAGCCACTAAAAAGCATTTTCTTTTTGTTTTAGACAACATTTCATGCACTGTTAAACATGTTAAAGCAAGTTGCAAGTGAAAATCTATGTCTCTGACTGAGTTTGCATTACTGCTTATTTTGACCTCTGCTGGCTCTGAAAAGCTCATTTTCAACGTCCAATACAGAATGTTATAAAACCAGATCCAGCTTCTAAAATGCATCATTCTTTTTGTTTTAGACAACATTTCATGCACTGTTAAACATGGGAAAGCAAGTTGCAAGTGAAAATCTATGTATATGACTGAGTTTGCATTACTGCTTATTTTGACCTCTGCTGGCTCTGAAAAGCTCATTTTCAACGTTCAATTCAGAATGTGATAAAACCAGTTCCAGCCACTAAAAAGCATTTTCTTTTTGTTTTAGACAACATTTCATGCACTGTTAAATATGTTTAAGAAAGTTGCAAGTGAAAATCTATGTCTCTGACTGAGTTTGCATTACTGCTTATTTTGACCTCTGCTGGCTCTGAAAAGCTCATTTTCAACGTTCAATTCAGAATGTGATAAAACCAGTTCCAGCCACTAAAAAGCATTTTCTTTTTGTTTTAGACAACATTTCATGCACTGTTAAACATGTTAAAGCAAGTTGCAAGTGAAAATCTTTGTCTCTGACTGAGTTTGCATTACTGCTTATTTTGACCTCTGCTGGCTCTGAAAAGCTAATTTTCAACGTTCAATTCAGAATGTGATAAAACCAGTTCCAGCCACTAAAAAGCATTTTCTTTTTGTTTTAGACAACATTTCATGCACTGTTAAACATGTTAAAGTAAGTTGCAAGTGAAAATCTATGTCTCTGACTGAGTTTGCATTACTGCTTATTTTGACCTCTGCTGGCTCTGAAAAGCTCATTTTCAACGTCCAATACAGAATGTTATAAAACCAGATCCAGCTTCTAAAATGCATCATTCTTTTTGTTTTAGACAACATTTCATGCACTGTTAAACATGTGAAAGCAAGTTGCAAGTGAAAATCTATGTCTATGACTGAGTTTTCATTACTGCTTTTTTTTGACCTCTGCTGGCTCTGAAAAGCTCATTTTCAACGTTCAATTCAGAATGTGATAAAACCAGTTCCAGCCACTAAAAAGCATTTTCTTTTTGTTTTAGACAACATTTCATGCACTGTTAAACATGTTAAAGCAAGTTGCAAGTGAAAATCTTTGTCTCTGACTGAGTTTGCATTACTGCTTATTTTGACCTCTGCTGGCTCTGAAAAGCTCATTTTCAACGTTCAATTCAGAATGTGATAAAACCAGTTCCAGCCACTAAAAAGCATTTTCTTTTTGTTTTAGACAACATTTCATGCACTGTTAAATATGTTTAAGAAAGTTGCAAGTGAAAATCTTTGTCTCTGACTGAGTTTGCATTACTGCTTATTTTGACCTCTGCTGGCTCTGAAAAGCTCATTTTCAACGTTCAATTCAGAATGTGATAAAACCAGTTCCAGCCAGTAAAAAGCATTTTCTTTTTGTTTTAGACAACATTTCATGCACTGTTAAACATGTTAAAGCAAGTTGCAAGTGAAAATCTATGTCTCTGACTGAGTTTGCATTACTGCTTATTTTGACCTCTGCTGGCTCTGAAAAGCTCATTTTCAACGTCCAATACAGAATGTGATAAAACCAGATCCAGCTTCTAAAATGCATCATTCTTTTTGTTTTAGACAACTATTCATGCACTGTTAAACATGTGAAAGCAAGTTGCAAGTGAAAATCTATGTCTATGACTGAGTTTTCATTACTGCTTATTTTGACCTCTGCTGGCTCTGAAAAGCTCATTTTCAACGTTCAATTCAGAATGTGATAAAACCAGTTCCAGCCACTAAAAAGCATTTTCTTTTTGTTTTAGACAACATTTCATGCACTGTTAAACATGTTAAAGCAAGTTGCAAGTGAAAATCTTTGTCTCTGACTGAGTTTGCATTACTGCTTATTTTGACCTCTGCTGGCTCTGAAAAGCTCATTTTCAACGTTCAATTCAGAATGTGATAAAACCAGTTCCAGCCACTAAAAAGCATTTTCTTTTTGTTTTAGACAACATTTCATGCACTGTTAAATATGTTTAAGAAAGTTGCAAGTGAAAATCTATGTCTCTGACTGAGTTTGCATTACTGCTTATTTTGACCTCTGCTGGCTCTGAAAAGCTCATTTTCAACGTTCAATTCAGAATGTGATAAAACCAGTTCCAGCCACTAAAAAGCATTTTCTTTTTGTTTTAGACAACATTTCATGCACTGTTAAACATGTTAAAGCAAGTTGCAAGTGAAAATCTTTGTCTCTGACTGAGTTTTCATTACTGCTTATTTTGACCTCTGCTGGCTCTGAAAAGCTCATTTTCAACGTTCAATTCAGAATGTGATAAAACCAGTTCCAGCCACTAAAAAGCATTTTCTTTTTGTTTTAGACAACATTTCATGCACTGTTAAATATGTTTAAGAAAGTTGCAAGTGAAAATCTATGTCTCTGACTGAGTTTGCATTACTGCTTATTTTGACCTCTGCTGGCTCTGAAAAGCTCATTTTCAACGTTCAATTCAGAATGTGATAAAACCAGTTCCAGCCACTAAAATGCATCATTCTTTTTGTTTTAGACAACATTTTGTGCACTGTTAAACATGTTAAACATTTCACTTGCAAGTTGCAAGTGAAAATCTTTGTCTCTGACTGAGTTTGTATTACTGCTTATTTTGACCTCTGCTGGCTCTGAAAAGGTCATTTTCAACGTCCAATACAGAATGTTATAAAACCAGATCCAGCTTCTAAAATGCATCATTCTTTTTGTTTTAGACAACATTTCATGCACTGTTAAACATGTTAAAGCAAGTTGCAAGTGAAAATCTATGTCTATGACTGAGTTTTCATTACTGCTTATTTTGACCTCTGCTGGCTCTGAAAAGCTCATTTTCAACGTTCAATTCAGAATGTGATAAAACCAGTTCCAGCCACTAAAAAGCATTTTCTTTTTGTTTTAGACAACATTTCATGCACTGTTAAACATGTTAAAGCAAGTTGCAAGTGAAAATCTATGTCTCTGACTGAGTTTGCATTACTGCTTATTTTAACCTCTGCTGGCTCTGAAAAGCTCATTTTCAACGTTCAATTCAGAATGTTATAAAACCAGATCCAGCTTCTAAAATGCATCATTCTTTTTGTTTTAGACAACATTTCATGCACTGTTAAACATGTTAAAGCAAGTTGCAAGTGAAAATCTTTGTCTCTGACTGAGTTTGCATTACTGCTTATTTTGACCTCTGCTGGCTCTGAAAAGGTCATTTTCAACGTCCAATACAGAATGTTATAAAACCAGATCCAGCTTCTAAAATGCATCATTCTTTTTGTTTTAGACAACATTTCATGCACTGTTAAACATGTTAAAGCAAGTTGCAAGTGAAAATCTATGTCTATGACTGAGTTTTCATTACTGCTTATTTTGACCTCTGCTGGCTCTAAAAAGCTCATTTTCAACGTTCAATTCAGAATGTGATAAAACCAGTTCCAGCCACTAAAAAGCATTTTCTTTTTGTTTTAGACAACATTTCATGCACTGTTAAACATGTTAAAGCAAGTTGCAAGTGAAAATCTATGTCTCTGACTGAGTTTGCATTACTGCTTATTTTAACCTCTGCTGGCTCTGAAAAGCTCATTTTCAACGTTCAATTCAGAATGTTATAAAACCAGATCCAGCTTCTAAAATGCATCATTCTTTTTGTTTTAGACAACATTTCATGCACTGTTAAACATGTTAAAGCAAGTTGCAAGTGAAAATCTATGTCTATGACTGAGTTTTCATTACTGCTTATTTTGACTTCTGCTGGCTCTGAAAAGCTCATTTTCAACGTTCAATTCAGAATGTGATAAAACCAGTTCCAGCCACTAAAAAGCATTTTCTTTTTGTTTTAGACAACATTTCATGCACTGTTAAACATGTTAAAGCAAGTTGCAAGTGAAAATCTTTGTCTCTGACTGAGTTTGCATTACTGCTTATTTTGACCTCTGCTGGCTCTGAAAAGGTCATTTTCAACGTCCAATACAGAATGTTATAAAACCAGATCCAGCTTCTAAAATGCATCATTCTTTTTGTTTTAGACAACATTTCATGCACTGTTAAACATGTTAAATCAAGTTGCAAGTGAAAATCTATGTCTATGACTGAGTTTTCATTAATGCTTATTTTGACCTCTGCTGGCTCTGAAAAGCTCATTTTCAACGTTCAATTCAGAATGTGATAAAACCAGTTCCAGCCACTAAAAAGCATTTTCTTTTTGTTTTAGACAACATTTCATGCACTGTTAAACATGTGAAAGCAAGTTGCAAGTGAAAATCTATGTCTCTGACTGAGTTTGCATTACTGCTTATTTTGACCTCTGCTGGCTCTGAAAAGCTCATTTTCAACGTTCAATTCAGAATGTGATAAAACCAGTTCCAGCCACTAAAAAGCATTTTCTTTTTGTTTTAGACAACATTTCATGCACTGTTAAACATGTTAAAGCAAGTTGCAAGTGAAAATCTTTGTCTCTGACTGAGTTTGCATTACTGCTTATTTTGACCTCTGCTGGCTCTGAAAAGCTCATTTTCAAAGTTCAATTCAGAATGTGATAAAACCAGTTCCAGCCACTAAAAAGCATTTTCTTTTTGTTTTAGACAACATTTCATGCACTGTTAAACATGTTAAAGCAAGTTGCAAGTGAAAATCTTTGTCTCTGACTGAGTTTGCATTACTGCTTATTTTGACCTCTGCTGGCTCTGAAAAGCTCATTTTCAACGTCCAATACAGAATGTTATAAAACCAGATCCAGCTTCTAAAATGCATCATTCTTTTTGTTTTAGACAACATTTCATGCACTGTTAAACATGTGAAAGCAAGTTGCAAGTGAAAATCTATGTCTATGACTGAGTTTTCATTACTGCTTATTTTGACCTCTGCTGGCTCTGAAAAGCTCATTTTCAACGTTCAATTCAGAATGTGATAAAACCAGTTCCAGCCACTAAAAAGCATTTTCTTTTTGTTTTAGACAACATTTCATGCACTTTTAAATATGTTTAAGAAAGTTGCAAGTGAAAATCTATGTCTCTGACTGAGTTTGCATTACTGCTTATTTTGACCTCTGCTGGCTCTGAAAAGCTCATTTTCAACGTTCAATTCAGAATGTGATAAAACCAGTTCCAGCCACTAAAAAGCATTTTCTTTTTGTTTTAGACAACATTTCATGCACTGTTAAACATGTTAAAGCAAGTTGCAAGTGAAAATCTATGTCTCTGACTGAGTTTGCATTACTGCTTATTTTGACCTCTGCTGGCTCTGAAAAGCTCATTTTCAACGTCCAATACAGAATGTTATAAAACCAGATCCAGCTTCTAAAATGCATCATTCTTTTTATTTTAGACAACATTTCATGCACTGTTAAACATGTGAAAGCAAGTTGCAAGTGAAAATCTATATCTATGACTGAGTTTTCATTACTGCTTATTTTGACCTCTGCTGGCTCTGAAAAGCTCATTTTCAACGTTCAATTCAGAATGTGATAAAACCAGTTCCAGCCACTAAAAAGCATTTTCTTTTTGTTTTAGACAACATTTCATGCACTGTTAAATATGTTTAAGAAAGTTGCAAGTGAAAATCTATGTCTCTGACTGAGTTTGCATTACTGCTTATTTTGACCTCTGCTGGCTCTGAAAAGCTCATTTTCAACGTTCAATTCAGAATGTGATAAAACCAGTTCCAGCCACTAAAAAGCATTTTCTTTTTGTTTTAGACAACATTTCATGCACTGTTAAATATGTTTAAGAAAGTTGCAAGTGAAAATCTATGTCTCTGACTGAGTTTGCATTACTGCTTATTTTGACCTCTGCTGGCTCTGAAAAGCTCATTTTCAACGTTCAATTCAGAATGTGATAAAACCAGTTCCAGCCACTAAAAAGCATTTTCTTTTTGTTTTAGACAACATTTCATGCACTGTTAAACATGTTAAAGCAAGTTGCAAGTGAAAATCTTTGTCTCTGACTGAGTTTGCATTACTGCTTATTTTGACCTCTGCTGGCTCTGAAAAGCTAATTTTCAACGTTCAATTCAGAATGTGATAAAAACCAGTTCCAGCCACTAAAAAGCATTTTCTTTTTGTTTTAGACAACATTTCATGCACTGTTAAACATGTTAAAGCAAGTTGCAAGTGAAAATCTATGTCTCTGACTGAGTTTGCATTACTGCTTATTTTGACCTCTGCTGGCTCTGAAAAGCTCATTTTCAACGTCCAATACAGAATGTTATAAAACCAGATCCAGCTTCTAAAATGCATCATTCTTTTTGTTTTAGACAACATTTCATGCACTGTTAAACATGGGAAAGCAAGTTGCAAGTGAAAATCTATGTATATGACTGAGTTTGCATTACTGCTTATTTTGACCTCTGCTGGCTCTGAAAAGCTCATTTTCAACGTTCAATTCAGAATGTGATAAAACCAGTTCCAGCCACTAAAAAGCATTTTCTTTTTGTTTTAGACAACATTTCATGCACTGTTAAATATGTTTAAGAAAGTTGCAAGTGAAAATCTATGTCTCTGACTGAGTTTGCATTACTGCTTATTTTGACCTCTGCTGGCTCTGAAAAGCTCATTTTCAACGTTCAATTCAGAATGTGATAAAACCAGTTCCAGCCACTAAAAAGCATTTTCTTTTTGTTTTAGACAACATTTCATGCACTGTTAAACATGTTAAAGCAAGTTGCAAGTGAAAATCTATGTCTCTGACTGAGTTTGCATTACTGCTTATTTTGACCTCTGCTGGCTCTGAAAAGCTCATTTTCAACGTCCAATACAGAATGTTATAAAACCAGATCCAGCTTCTAAAATGCATCATTCTTTTTGTTTTAGACAACATTTCATGCACTGTTAAACATGTGAAAGCAAGTTGCAAGTGAAAATCTATGTCTATGACTGAGTTTGCATTACTGCTTATTTTGACCTCTGCTGGCTCTGAAAAGCTCATTTTCAACGTTCAATTCAGAATGTGATAAAACCAGTTCCAGCCACTAAAAAGCATTTTCTTTTTGTTTTAGACAACATTTCATGCACTGTTAAATATGTTTAAGAAAGTTGCAAGTGAAAATCTATGTCTCTGACTGAGTTTGCATTACTGCTTATTTTGACCTCTGCTGGCTCTGAAAAGCTCATTTTCAACGTTGAATTCAGAATGTGATAAAAAAAGTTCCAGCCACTAAAAAGCATTTTCTTTTTGTTTTAGACAACATTTCATGCACTGTTAAATATGTTTAAGAAACTTGCAAGTGAAAATCTATGTCTCTGACTGAGTTTGCATTACTGCTTATTTTGACCTCTGCTGGCTCTGAAAAGCTCATTTTCAACGTTCAATTCAGAATGTGATAAAACCAGTTCCAGCCACTAAAAAGCATTTTCTTTTTGTTTTAGACAACATTTCATGCACTGTTAAATATGTTTAAGAAAGTTGCAAGTGAAAATCTATGTCTCTGACTGAGTTTGCATTACTGCTTATTTTGACCTCTGCTGGCTCTGAAAAGCTCATTTTCAACGTTCAATTCAGAATGTGATAAAACCAGTTCCAGCCACTAAAAAGCATTTTCTTTTTGTTTTAGACAACATTTCATGCACTGTTAAACATGTTAAAGCAAGTTGCAAGTGAAAATCTATGTCTCTGACTGAGTTTGCATTACTGCTTATTTTGACCTCTGCTGGCTCTGAAAAGCTCATTTTCAACGTCCAATACAGAATGTTATAAAACCAGATCCAGCTTCTAAAATGCATCATTCTTTTTATTTTAGACAACATTTCATGCACTGTTAAACATGTGAAAGCAAGTTGCAAGTGAAAATCTATATCTATGACTGAGTTTTCATTACTGCTTATTTTGACCTCTGCTGGCTCTGAAAAGCTCATTTTCAACGTTCAATTCAGAATGTGATAAAACCAGTTCCAGCCACTAAAAAGCATTTTCTTTTTGTTTTAGACAACATTTCATGCACTGTTAAATATGTTTAAGAAAGTTGCAAGTGAAAATCTATGTCTCTGACTGAGTTTGCATTACTGCTTATTTTGACCTCTGCTGGCTCTGAAAAGCTCATTTTCAACGTTCAATTCAGAATGTGATAAAACCAGTTCCAGCCACTAAAAAGCATTTTCTTTTTGTTTTAGACAACATTTCATGCACTGTTAAATATGTTTAAGAAAGTTGCAAGTGAAAATCTATGTCTCTGACTGAGTTTGCATTACTGCTTATTTTGACCTCTGCTGGCTCTGAAAAGCTCATTTTCAACGTTCAATTCAGAATGTGATAAAACCAGTTCCAGCCACTAAAAAGCATTTTCTTTTTGTTTTAGACAACATTTCATGCACTGTTAAACATGTTAAAGCAAGTTGCAAGTGAAAATCTTTGTCTCTGACTGAGTTTGCATTACTGCTTATTTTGACCTCTGCTGGCTCTGAAAAGCTAATTTTCAACGTTCAATTCAGAATGTGATAAAACCAGTTCCAGCCACTAAAAAGCATTTTCTTTTTGTTTTAGACAACATTTCATGCACTGTTAAACATGTTAAAGTAAGTTGCAAGTGAAAATCTTTGTCTCTGACTGAGTTTGCATTACTGCTTATTTTGACCTCTGCTGGCTCTGAAAAGCTCATTTTCAACGTCCAATACAGAATGTTATGAAACCAGATCCAGCTTCTAAAATGCATCATTCTTTTTGTTTTAGACAACATTTCATGCACTGTTAAACATGTTAAAGCAAGTTGCAAGTGAAAATCTATGTCTATGACTGAGTTTTCATTACTGCTTATTTTGACCTCTGCTGGCTCTGAAAAGCTCATTTTCAACGTTCAATTCAGAATGTGATAAAACCAGTTCCAGCCACTAAAAAGCATTTTCTTTTTGTTTTAGACAACATTTCATGCACTGTTAAACATGTTAAAGCAAGTTGCAAGTGAAAATCTTTGTCTCTGACTGAGTTTGCATTACTGCTTATTTTGACCTCTGCTGGCTCTGAAAAGCTCATTTTCAACGTTCAATTCAGAATGTGATAAAAACCAGTTCCAGCCACTAAAAAGCATTTTCTTTTTGTTTTAGACAACATTTCATGCACTGTTAAACATGTTAAAGCAAGTTGCAAGTGAAAATCTATGTCTCTGACTGAGTTTGCATTACTGCTTATTTTGACCTCTGCTGGCTCTGAAAAGCTCATTTTCAACGTCCAATACAGAATGTTATAAAACCAGATCCAGCTTCTAAAATGCATCATTCTTTTTGTTTTAGACAACATTTCATGCACTGTTAAACATGGGAAAGCAAGTTGCAAGTGAAAATCTATGTATATGACTGAGTTTGCATTACTGCTTATTTTGACCTCTGCTGGCTCTGAAAAGCTCATTTTCAACGTTCAATTCAGAATGTGATAAAACCAGTTCCAGCCACTAAAAAGCATTTTCTTTTTGTTTTAGACAACATTTCATGCACTGTTAAATATGTTTAAGAAAGTTGCAAGTGAAAATCTATGTCTCTGACTGAGTTTGCATTACTGCTTATTTTGACCTCTGCTGGCTCTGAAAAGCTCATTTTCAACGTTCAATTCAGAATGTGATAAAACCAGTTCCAGCCACTAAAAAGCATTTTCTTTTTGTTTTAGACAACATTTCATGCACTGTTAAACATGTTAAAGCAAGTTGCAAGTGAAAATCTATGTCTCTGACTGAGTTTGCATTACTGCTTATTTTGACCTCTGCTGGCTCTGAAAAGCTCATTTTCAACGTCCAATACAGAATGTTATAAAACCAGATCCAGCTTCTAAAATGCATCATTCTTTTTATTTTAGACAACATTTCATGCACTGTTAAACATGTGAAAGCAAGTTGCAAGTGAAAATCTATATCTATGACTGAGTTTTCATTACTGCTTATTTTGACCTCTGCTGGCTCTGAAAAGCTCATTTTCAACGTTCAATTCAGAATGTGATAAAACCAGTTCCAGCCACTAAAAAGCATTTTCTTTTTGTTTTAGACAACATTTCATGCACTGTTAAATATGTTTAAGAAAGTTGCAAGTGAAAATCTATGTCTCTGACTGAGTTTGCATTACTGCTTATTTTGACCTCTGCTGGCTCTGAAAAGCTCATTTTCAACGTTCAATTCAGAATGTGATAAAACCAGTTCCAGCCACTAAAAAGCATTTTCTTTTTGTTTTAGACAACATTTCATGCACTGTTAAATATGTTTAAGAAAGTTGCAAGTGAAAATCTATGTCTCTGACTGAGTTTGCATTACTGCTTATTTTGACCTCTGCTGGCTCTGAAAAGCTCATTTTCAACGTTCAATTCAGAATGTGATAAAACCAGTTCCAGCCACTAAAAAGCATTTTCTTTTTGTTTTAGACAACATTTCATGCACTGTTAAACATGTTAAAGCAAGTTGCAAGTGAAAATCTTTGTCTCTGACTGAGTTTGCATTACTGCTTATTTTGACCTCTGCTGGCTCTGAAAAGCTAATTTTCAACGTTCAATTCAGAATGTGATAAAACCAGTTCCAGCCACTAAAAAGCATTTTCTTTTTGTTTTAGACAACATTTCATGCACTGTTAAACATGTTAAAGTAAGTTGCAAGTGAAAATCTTTGTCTCTGACTGAGTTTGCATTACTGCTTATTTTGACCTCTGCTGGCTCTGAAAAGCTCATTTTCAACGTCCAATACAGAATGTTATGAAACCAGATCCAGCTTCTAAAATGCATCATTCTTTTTGTTTTAGACAACATTTCATGCACTGTTAAACATGTTAAAGCAAGTTGCAAGTGAAAATCTATGTCTATGACTGAGTTTTCATTACTGCTTATTTTGACCTCTGCTGGCTCTGAAAAGCTCATTTTCAACGTTCAATTCAGAATGTGATAAAACCAGTTCCAGCCACTAAAAAGCATTTTCTTTTTGTTTTAGACAACATTTCATGCACTGTTAAACATGTTAAAGCAAGTTGCAAGTGAAAATCTTTGTCTCTGACTGAGTTTGCATTACTGCTTATTTTGACCTCTGCTGGCTCTGAAAAGCTCATTTTCAACGTTCAATTCAGAATGTGATAAAAACCAGTTCCAGCCACTAAAAAGCATTTTCTTTTTGTTTTAGACAACATTTCATGCACTGTTAAACATGTTAAAGCAAGTTGCAAGTGAAAATCTATGTCTCTGACTGAGTTTGCATTACTGCTTATTTTGACCTCTGCTGGCTCTGAAAAGCTCATTTTCAACGTCCAATACAGAATGTTATAAAACCAGATCCAGCTTCTAAAATGCATCATTCTTTTTGTTTTAGACAACATTTCATGCACTGTTAAACATGGGAAAGCAAGTTGCAAGTGAAAATCTATGTATATGACTGAGTTTGCATTACTGCTTATTTTGACCTCTGCTGGCTCTGAAAAGCTCATTTTCAACGTTCAATTCAGAATGTGATAAAACCAGTTCCAGCCACTAAAAAGCATTTTCTTTTTGTTTTAGACAACATTTCATGCACTGTTAAATATGTTTAAGAAAGTTGCAAGTGAAAATCTATGTCTCTGACTGAGTTTGCATTACTGCTTATTTTGACCTCTGCTGGCTCTGAAAAGCTCATTTTCAACGTTCAATTCAGAATGTGATAAAACCAGTTCCAGCCACTAAAAAGCATTTTCTTTTTGTTTTAGACAACATTTCATGCACTGTTAAACATGTTAAAGCAAGTTGCAAGTGAAAATCTATGTCTCTGACTGAGTTTGCATTACTGCTTATTTTGACCTCTGCTGGCTCTGAAAAGCTCATTTTCAACGTCCAATACAGAATGTTATAAAACCAGATCCAGCTTCTAAAATGCATCATTCTTTTTGTTTTAGACAACATTTCATGCACTGTTAAACATGTGAAAGCAAGTTGCAAGTGAAAATCTATGTCTATGACTGAGTTTGCATTACTGCTTATTTTGACCTCTGCTGGCTCTGAAAAGCTCATTTTCAACGTTCAATTCAGAATGTGATAAAACCAGTTCCAGCCACTAAAAAGCATTTTCTTTTTGTTTTAGACAACATTTCATGCACTGTTAAATATGTTTAAGAAAGTTGCAAGTGAAAATCTATGTCTCTGACTGAGTTTGCATTACTGCTTATTTTGACCTCTGCTGGCTCTGAAAAGCTCATTTTCAACGTTGAATTCAGAATGTGATAAAAAAAGTTCCAGCCACTAAAAAGCATTTTCTTTTTGTTTTAGACAACATTTCATGCACTGTTAAATATGTTTAAGAAACTTGCAAGTGAAAATCTATGTCTCTGACTGAGTTTGCATTACTGCTTATTTTGACCTCTGCTGGCTCTGAAAAGCTCATTTTCAACGTTCAATTCAGAATGTGATAAAACCAGTTCCAGCCACTAAAAAGCATTTTCTTTTTGTTTTAGACAACATTTCATGCACTGTTAAACATGTTAAAGCAAGTTACAAGTGAAAATCTTTGTCTCTGACTGAGTTTGCATTACTGCTTATTTTGACCTCTGCTGGCTCTGAAAAGCTCATTTTCAACGTTCAATTCAGAATGTGATAAAACCAGTTCCAGCCACTAAAAAGCATTTTCTTTTTGTTTTAGACAACATTTCATGCACTGTTAAATATGTTTAAGAAAGTTGCAAGTGAAAATCTATGTCTCTGACTGAGTTTGCATTACTGCTTATTTTGACCTCTGCTGGCTCTGAAAAGCTCATTTTCAACGTTCAATTCAGAATGTGATAAAACCAGTTCCAGCCACTAAAAAGCATTTTCTTTTTGTTTTAGACAACATTTCATGCACTGTTAAACATGTTAAAGCAAGTTGCAAGTGAAAATCTATGTCTCTGACTGAGTTTGCATTACTGCTTATTTTGACCTCTGCTGGCTCTGAAAAGCTCATTTTCAACGTCCAATACAGAATGTTATAAAACCAGATCCAGCTTCTAAAATGCATCATTCTTTTTATTTTAGACAACATTTCATGCACTGTTAAACATGTGAAAGCAAGTTGCAAGTGAAAATCTATGTCTATGACTGAGTTTTCATTACTGCTTATTTTGACCTCTGCTGGCTCTGAAAAGCTCATTTTCAACGTTCAATTCAGAATGTGATAAAAC
Organism: Danio rerio; assembly: GCF_052040795.2. Lineage (NCBI taxonomy): Eukaryota > Metazoa > Chordata > Actinopteri > Cypriniformes > Danionidae > Danio > Danio rerio. The sequence goes on from NC_141041.1 coordinate 37,988,463, forward strand.
CAGTTCCAGCCACTAAAAAGCATTTTCTTTTTGTTTTAGACAACATTTCATGCACTGTTAAATATGTTTAAGAAAGTTGCAAGTGAAAATCTATGTCTCTGACTGAGTTTGCATTACTGCTTATTTTGACCTCTGCTGGCTCTGAAAAGCTCATTTTCAACGTTCAATTCAGAATGTGATAAAACCAGTTCCAGCCACTAAAAAGCATTTTCTTTTTGTTTTAGACAACATTTCATGCACTGTTAAACATGTTAAAGCAAGTTGCAAGTGAAAATCTTTGTCTCTGACTGAGTTTGCATTACTGCTTATTTTGACCTCTGCTGGCTCTGAAAAGCTCATTTTCAACGTTCAATTCAGAATGTGATAAAACCAGTTCCAGCCACTAAAAAGCATTTTCTTTTTGTTTTAGACAACATTTCATGCACTGTTAAACATGTTAAAGCAAGTTGCAAGTGAAAATCTATGTCTCTGACTGAGTTTGCATTACTGCTTATTTTGACCTCTGCTGGCTCTGAAAAGCTCATTTTCAACGTCCAATACAGAAATGTTATAAAACCAGATCCAGCTTCTAAAATGCATCATTCTTTTTGTTTTAGACAACATTTCATGCACTGTTAAACATGTGAAAGCAAGTTGCAAATGAAAATCTATGTCTATGACTGAGTTTTCATTACTGCTTATTTTGACCTCTGCTGGCTCTGAAAAGCTCATTTTCAACGTTCAATTCAGAATGTGATAAAACCAGTTCCAGCCACTAAAAAGCATTTTCTTTTTGTTTTAGACAACATTTCATGCACTGTTAAACATGTTTAAGAAAGTTGCAAGTGAAAATCTATGTCTATGACTGAGTTTGCATTACTGCTTATTTTGACCTCTGCTGGCTCTGAAAAGCTCATTTTCAACGTTCAATTCAGAATGTGATAAAACCAGTTCCAGCCACTAAAAAGCATTTTCTTTTTGTTTTAGACAACATTTCATGCACTGTTAAACATGTTAAAGCAAGTTGCAAGTGAAAATCTTTGTCTCTGACTGAGTTTGCATTACTGCTTATTTTGACCTCTGCTGGCTCTGAAAAGCTCATTTTCAACGTCCAATACAGAATGTTATGAAACCAGATCCAGCTTCTAAAATGCATCATTCTTTTTGTTTTAGACAACATTTCATGCACTGTTAAACATGTTAAAGCAAGTTGCAAGTGAAAATCTATGTCTATGACTGAGTTTTCATTACTGCTTATTTTGACCTCTGCTGGCTCTGAAAAGCTCATTTTCAACGTTCAATTCAGAATGTGATAAAACCAGTTCCAGCCACTAAAAAGCATTTTCTTTTTGTTTTAGACAACATTTCATGCACTGTTAAACATGTTAAAGCAAGTTGCAAGTGAAAATCTTTGTCTCTGACTGAGTTTGCATTACTGCTTATTTTGACCTCTGCTGGCTCTGAAAAGCTCATTTTCAACGTTCAATTCAGAATGTGATAAAAACCAGTTCCAGCCACTAAAAAGCATTTTCTTTTTGTTTTAGACAACATTTCATGCACTGTTAAACATGTTAAAGCAAGTTGCAAGTGAAAATCTATGTCTCTGACTGAGTTTGCATTACTGCTTATTTTGACCTCTGCTGGCTCTGAAAAGCTCATTTTCAACGTCCAATACAGAATGTTATAAAACCAGATCCAGCTTCTAAAATGCATCATTCTTTTTGTTTTAGACAACATTTCATGCACTGTTAAACATGTGAAAGCAAGTTGCAAGTGAAAATCTATGTATATGACTGAGTTTGCATTACTGCTTATTTTGACCTCTGCTGGCTCTGAAAAGCTCATTTTCAACGTTCAATTCAGAATGTGATAAAACCAGTTCCAGCCACTAAAAAGCATTTTCTTTTTGTTTTAGACAACATTTCATGCACTGTTAAATATGTTTAAGAAAGTTGCAAGTGAAAATCTATGTCTCTGACTGAGTTTGCATTACTGCTTATTTTGACCTCTGCTGGCTCTGAAAAGCTCATTTTCAACGTTCAATTCAGAATGTGATAAAACCAGTTCCAGCCACTAAAAAGCATTTTCTTTTTGTTTTAGACAACATTTCATGCACTGTTAAACATGTTAAAGCAAGTTGCAAGTGAAAATCTTTGTCTCTGACTGAGTTTGCATTACTGCTTATTTTGACCTCTGCTGGCTCTGAAAAGCTCATTTTCAACGTTCAATTCAGAATGTGATAAAACCAGTTCCAGCCACTAAAAAGCATTTTCTTTTTGTTTTAGACAACATTTCATGCACTGTTAAACATGTTAAAGCAAGTTGCAAGTGAAAATCTATGTCTCTGACTGAGTTTGCATTACTGCTTATTTTGACCTCTGCTGGCTCTGAAAAGCTCATTTTCAACGTCTAATACAGAATGTTATAAAACCAGATCCAGCTTCTAAAATGGATCATTCTTTTTGTTTTAGACAACATTTCATGCACTGTTAAACATGTGAAAGCAAGTTGCAAGTGAAAATCTATGTCTATGACTGAGTTTGCATTACTGCTTATTTTGACCTCTGCTGGCTCTGAAAAGCTCATTTTCAACGTTCAATTCAGAATGTGATAAAACCAGTTCCAGCCACTAAAAAGCATTTTCTTTTTGTTTTAGACAACATTTCATGCACTGTTAAACATGTTAAAGCAAGTTGCAAGTGAAAATCTTTGTCTCTGACTGAGTTTGCATTACTGCTTATTTTGACCTCTGCTGGCTCTGAAAAGCTCATTTTCAACGTTCAATTCAGAATGTGATAAAACCAGTTCCAGCCACTAAAAAGCATTTTCTTTTTGTTTTAGACAACATTTCATGCACTGTTAAACATGTTAAAGCAAGTTGCAAGTAAAAATCTATGTCTCTGACTGAGTTTGCATTACTGCTTATTTTGACCTCTGCTGGCTCTGAAAAGCTCATTTTCAACGTCCTATACAGAAATGTTATAAAACCAGATCCAGCTTCTAAAATGCATCATTCTTTTTGTTTTAGACAACATTTCATGCACTGTTAAACATGTGAAAGCAAGTTGCAAGTGAAAATCTATGTCTATGACTGAGTTTTCATTACTGCTTATTTTGACCTCTGCTGGCTCTGAAAAGCTCATTTTCAACGTTCAATTCAGAATGTGATAAAACCAGTTCCAGCCACTAAAAAGCATTTTCTTTTTGTTTTAGACAACATTTCATGCACTGTTAAACATGTGAAAGCAAGTTGCAAGTGAAAATCTATGTCTATGACTGAGTTTTCATTACTGCTTATTTTGACCTCTGCTGGCTCTGAAAAGCTCATTTTCAACGTTCAATTCAGAATGTGATAAAACCAGTTCCAGCCACTAAAAAGCATTTTCTTTTTGTTTTAGACAACATTTCATGCACTGTTAAACATGTTAAAGCAAGATGCAAGTGAAAATCTTTGTCTCTGACTGAGTTTGCATTACTGCTTATTTTGACCTCTGCTGGCTCTGAATAGGTCATTTTCAACGTTCAATTCAGAATGTGATAAAACCAGTTCCAGCCACTAAAAAGCACTTTCTTTTTGTTTTAGACAACATTTCATGCACTGTTAAACATGTTAAAGCAAGTTGCAAGTGAAAATCTTTGTCTCTGACTGAGTGTGCATTACTGCTTATTTTGACCTCTGCTGGCTCTGAAAAGCTCATTTTCAACGTTCAATTCAGAATGTGATAAAACCAGTTCCAGCCACTAAAAAGCATTTTCTTTTTGTTTTAGACAACATTTCATGCACTTTTAAACATGTTAAAGCAAGTTGCAAGTGAAAATCTTTGTCTCTGACTGAGTTTGCATTACTGCTTATTTTGACCTCTGCTGGCTCTGAAAAGCTCATTTTCAACGTCCAAAACAGAATGTTATAAAACCAGATCCAGCTTCTAAAATGCATCATTCTTTTTGTTTTAGACAACATTTCATGCACTGTTAAACATGTTAAAGCAAGTTACAAGTGAAAATCTATGTCTATGACTGAGTTTTCATTACTGCTTATTTTGACCTCTGCTGGCGCTGAAAAGCTCATTTTCAACGTTCAATTCAGAATGTGATAAAACCAGTTCCAGTTACTAAAAAGCATTTTCTTTTTGTTTTAGACAACATTTCATGCACTGTTAAACATGTTAAAGCAAGTTGCAAGTGAAAATCTTTGTCTCTGACTGAGTTTGCATTACTGCTTATTTTGACCTCTGCTGGCTCTGAAAAGCTCATTTTCAACGTTCAATTCAGAATGTGATAAAACCAGTTCCAGCCACTAAAAAGCATTTTCTTTTTGTTTTAGACAACATTTCATGCACTGTTAAACATGTTAAAGCAAGTTGCAAGTGAAAATCTTTGTCTCTGACTGAGTTTGCATTACTGCTTATTTTGACCTCTGCTGGCTCTGAAAAGCTCAATTTCAACGTTCAATTCAGAATGTGATAAAACCAGTTCCAGCCACTAAAAAGCATTTTCTTTTTGTTTTAGACAACATTTCATGCACTGTTAAACATGTTTAAGAAAGTTGCAAGTGAAAATCTATGTCTATGACTGAGTTTGCATTACTGCTTATTTTGACCTCTGCTGGCTCTGAAAAGCTCATTTTCAACGTTCAATTCAGAATGTGATAAAACCAGTTCCAGCCACTAAAAAGCATTTTCTTTTTGTTTTAGACAACATTTCATGCACTGTTAAACATGTTAAAGCAAGTTGCAAGTGAAAATCTTTGTCTCTGACTGAGTTTGCATTACTGCTTATTTTGACCTCTGCTGGCTCTGAAAAGCTCATTTTCAACGTTCAATTCAGAATGTGATAAAACCAGTTCCAGCCACTAAAAAGCATTTTCTTTTTGTTTTAGACAACATTTCATGCACTGTTAAATATGTTTAAGAAAGTTGCAAGTGAAAATCTATGTCTCTGACTGAGTTTGCATTACTGCTTATTTTGACCTCTGCTGGCTCTGAAAAGCTCATTTTCAACGTTCAATTCAGAATGTGATAAAACCAGTTCCAGCCACTAAAAAGCATTTTCTTTTTGTTTTAGACAACATTTCATGCACTGTTAAACATGTTAAAGCAAGTTGCAAGTGAAAATCTTTGTCTCTGACTGAGTTTGCATTACTGCTTATTTTGACCTCTGCTGGCTCTGAAAAGCTCATTTTCAACGTTCAATTCAGAATGTGATAAAACCAGTTCCAGCCACTAAAAAGCATTTTCTTTTTGTTTTAGACAACATTTCATGCACTGTTAAACATGTTAAAGCAAGTTGCAAGTAAAAATCTATGTCTCTGACTGAGTTTGCATTACTGCTTATTTTGACCTCTGCTGGCTCTGAAAAGCTCATTTTCAACGTCCAATACAGAAATGTTATAAAACCAGATCCAGCTTCTAAAATGCATCATTCTTTTTGTTTTAGACAACATTTCATGCACTGTTAAACATGTGAAAGCAAGTTGCAAGTGAAAATCTATGTCTATGACTGAGTTTTCATTACTGCTTATTTTGACCTCTGCTGGCTCTGAAAAGCTCATTTTCAACGTTCAATTCAGAATGTGATAAAACCAGTTCCAGCCACTAAAAAGCATTTTCTTTTTGTTTTAGACAACATTTCATGCACTGTTAAACATGTGAAAGCAAGTTGCAAGTGAAAATCTATGTCTATGACTGAGTTTTCATTACTGCTTATTTTGACCTCTGCTGGCTCTGAAAAGCTCATTTTCAACGTTCAATTCAGAATGTGATAAAACCAGTTCCAGCCACTAAAAAGCATTTTCTTTTTGTTTTAGACAACATTTCATGCACTGTTAAACATGTTAAAGCAAGATGCAAGTGAAAATCTTTGTCTCTGACTGAGTTTGCATTACTGCTTATTTTGACCTCTGCTGGCTCTGAATAGGTCATTTTCAACGTTCAATTCAGAATGTGATAAAACCAGTTCCAGCCACTAAAAAGCACTTTCTTTTTGTTTTAGACAACATTTCATGCACTGTTAAACATGTTAAAGCAAGTTGCAAGTGAAAAATCTTTGTCTCTGACTGAGTGTGCATTACTGCTTATTTTGACCTCTGCTGGCTCTGAAAAGCTCATTTTCAACGTTCAATTCAGAATGTGATAAAACCAGTTCCAGCCACTAAAAAGCATTTTCTTTTTGTTTTAGACAACATTTCATGCACTTTTAAACATGTTAAAGCAAGTTGCAAGTGAAAATCTTTGTCTCTGACTGAGTTTGCATTACTGCTTATTTTGACCTCTGCTGGCTCTGAAAAGCTCATTTTCAACGTCCAAAACAGAATGTTATAAAACCAGATCCAGCTTCTAAAATGCATCATTCTTTTTGTTTTAGACAACATTTCATGCACTGTTAAACATGTTAAAGCAAGTTACAAGTGAAAATCTATGTCTATGACTGAGTTTTCATTACTGCTTATTTTGACCTCTGCTGGCGCTGAAAAGCTCATTTTCAACGTTCAATTCAGAATGTGATAAAACCAGTTCCAGTTACTAAAAAGCATTTTCTTTTTGTTTTAGACAACATTTCATGCACTGTTAAACATGTTAAAGCAAGTTGCAAGTGAAAATCTTTGTCTCTGACTGAGTTTGCATTACTGCTTATTTTGACCTCTGCTGGCTCTGAAAAGCTAATTTTCAACGTTCAATTCAGAATGTGATAAAACCAGTTCCAGCCACTAAAAAGCATTTTCTTTTTGTTTTAGACAACATTTCATGCACTGTTAAACATGTTAAAGCAAGTTGCAAGTGAAAATCTTTGTCTCTGACTGAGTTTGCATTACTGCTTATTTTGACCTCTGCTGGCTCTGAAAAGCTCAATTTCAACGTTCTATTCAGAATGTGATAAAACCAGTTCCAGCCACTAAAAAGCATTTTCTTTTTGTTTTAGACAACATTTCATGCACTGTTAAACATGTTTAAGAAAGTTGCAAGTGAAAATCTATGTCTATGACTGAGTTTGCATTACTGCTTATTTTGACCTCTGCTGGCTCTGAAAAGCTCATTTTCAACGTTCAATTCAGAATGTGATAAAACCAGTTCCAGCCACTAAAAAGCATTTTCTTTTTGTTTTAGACAACATTTCATGCACTGTTAAACATGTTAAAGCAAGTTGCAAGTGAAAATCTTTGTCTCTGACTGAGTTTGCATTACTGCTTATTTTGACCTCTGCTGGCTCTGAAAAGCTCATTTTCAACGTTCAATTCAGAATGTGATAAAACCAGTTCCAGCCACTAAAAAGCATTTTCTTTTTGTTTTAGACAACATTTCATGCACTGTTAAATATGTTTAAGAAAGTTGCAAGTGAAAATCTATGTCTCTGACTGAGTTTGCATTACTGCTTATTTTGACCTCTGCTGGCTCTGAAAAGCTCATTTTCAACGTTCAATTCAGAATGTGATAAAACCAGTTCCAGCCACTAAAAAGCATTTTCTTTTTGTTTTAGACAACATTTCATGCACTGTTAAACATGTTAAAGCAAGTTGCAAGTGAAAATCTTTGTCTCTGACTGAGTTTGCATTACTGCTTATTTTGACCTCTGCTGGCTCTGAAAAGCTCATTTTCAACGTTCAATTCAGAATGTGATAAAACCAGTTCCAGCCACTAAAAAGCATTTTCTTTTTGTTTTAGACAACATTTCATGCACTGTTAAACATGTTAAAGCAAGTTGCAAGTAAAAATCTATGTCTCTGACTGAGTTTGCATTACTGCTTATTTTGACCTCTGCTGGCTCTGAAAAGCTCATTTTCAACGTCCAATACAGAAATGTTATAAAACCAGATCCAGCTTCTAAAATGCATCATTCTTTTTGTTTTAGACAACATTTCATGCACTGTTAAACATGTGAAAGCAAGTTGCAAGTGAAAATCTATGTCTATGACTGAGTTTTCATTACTGCTTATTTTGACCTCTGCTGGCTCTGAAAAGCTCATTTTCAACGTTCAATTCAGAATGTGATAAAACCAGTTCCAGCCACTAAAAAGCATTTTCTTTTTGTTTTAGACAACATTTCATGCACTGTTAAACATGTGAAAGCAAGTTGCAAGTGAAAATCTATGTCTATGACTGTGTTTTCATTACTGCTTATTTTGACCTCTGCTGGCTCTGAAAAGCTCATTTTCAACGTTCAATTCAGAATGTGATAAAACCAGTTCCAGCCACTAAAAAGCATTTTCTTTTTGTTTTAGACAACATTTCATGCACTGTTAAACATGTTAAAGCAAGATGCAAGTGAAAATCTTTGTCTCTGACTGAGTTTGCATTACTGCTTATTTTGACCTCTGCTGGCTCTGAATAGGTCATTTTCAACGTTCAATTCAGAATGTGATAAAACCAGTTCCAGCCACTAAAAAGCACTTTCTTTTTGTTTTAGACAACATTTCATGCACTGTTAAACATGTTAAAGCAAGTTGCAAGTGAAAATCTTTGTCTCTGACTGAGTGTGCATTACTGCTTATTTTGACCTCTGCTGGCTCTGAAAAGCTCATTTTCAACGTTCAATTCAGAATGTGATAAAACCAGTTCCAGCCACTAAAAAGCATTTTCTTTTTGTTTTAGACAACATTTCATGCACTTTTAAACATGTTAAAGCAAGTTGCAAGTGAAAATCTTTGTCTCTGACTGAGTTTGCATTACTGCTTATTTTGACCTCTGCTGGCTCTGAAAAGCTCATTTTCAACGTCCAAAACAGAATGTTATAAAACCAGATCCAGCTTCTAAAATGCATCATTCTTTTTGTTTTAGACAACATTTCATGCACTGTTAAACATGTTAAAGCAAGTTACAAGTGAAAATCTATGTCTATGACTGAGTTTTCATTACTGCTTATTTTGACCTCTGCTGGCGCTGAAAAGCTCATTTTCAACGTTCAATTCAGAATGTGATAAAACCAGTTCCAGTTACTAAAAAGCATTTTCTTTTTGTTTTAGACAACATTTCATGCACTGTTAAACATGTTAAAGCAAGTTGCAAGTGAAAATCTTTGTCTCTGACTGAGTTTGCATTACTGCTTATTTTGACCTCTGCTGGCTCTGAAAAGCTAATTTTCAACGTTCAATTCAGAATGTGATAAAACCAGTTCCAGCCACTAAAAAGCATTTTCTTTTTGTTTTAGACAACATTTCATGCACTGTTAAACATGTTAAAGCAAGTTGCAAGTGAAAATCTTTGTCTCTGACTGAGTTTGCATTACTGCTTATTTTGACCTCTGCTGGCTCTGAAAAGCTCAATTTCAACGTTCTATTCAGAATGTGATAAAACCAGTTCCAGCCACTAAAAAGCATTTTCTTTTTGTTTTAGACAACATTTCATGCACTGTTAAACATGTTTAAGAAAGTTGCAAGTGAAAATCTATGTCTATGACTGAGTTTGCATTACTGCTTATTTTGACCTCTGCTGGCTCTGAAAAGCTCATTTTCAACGTTCAATTCAGAATGTGATAAAACCAGTTCCAGCCACTAAAAAGCATTTTCTTTTTGTTTTAGACAACATTTCATGCACTGTTAAACATGTTAAAGCAAGTTGCAAGTGAAAATCTTTGTCTCTGACTGAGTTTGCATTACTGCTTATTTTGACCTCTGCTGGCTCTGAAAAGCTCATTTTCAACGTTCAATTCAGAATGTGATAAAACCAGTTCCAGCCACTAAAAAGCATTTTCTTTTTGTTTTAGACAACATTTCATGCACTGTTAAATATGTTTAAGAAAGTTGCAAGTGAAAATCTATGTCTCTGACTGAGTTTGCATTACTGCTTATTTTGACCTCTGCTGGCTCTGAAAAGCTCATTTTCAACGTTCAATTCAGAATGTGATAAAACCAGTTCCAGCCACTAAAAAGCATTTTCTTTTTGTTTTAGACAACATTTCATGCACTCTTAAACATGTTAAAGCAAGTTGCAAGTGAAAATCTTTGTCTCTGACTGAGTTTGCATTACTGCTTATTTTGACCTCTGCTGGCTCTGAAAAGCTCATTTTCAACGTTCAATTCAGAATGTGATAAAACCAGTTCCAGCCACTAAAAAGCATTTTCTTTTTGTTTTAGACAACATTTCATGCACTGTTAAACATGTTAAAGCAAGTTGCAAGTAAAAATCTATGTCTCTGACTGAGTTTGCATTACTGCTTATTTTGACCTCTGCTGGCTCTGAAAAGCTCATTTTCAACGTCCAATACAGAAATGTTATAAAACCAGATCCAGCTTCTAAAATGCATCATTCTTTTTGTTTTAGACAACATTTCATGCACTGTTAAACATGTGAAAGCAAGTTGCAAGTGAAAATCTATGTCTATGACTGAGTTTTCATTACTGCTTATTTTGACCTCTGCTGGCTCTGAAAAGCTCATTTTCAACGTTCAATTCAGAATGTGATAAAACCAGTTCCAGCCACTAAAAAGCATTTTCTTTTTGTTTTAGACAACATTTCATGCACTGTTAAACATGTGAAAGCAAGTTGCAAGTGAAAATCTATGTCTATGACTGTGTTTTCATTACTGCTTATTTTGACCTCTGCTGGCTCTGAAAAGCTCATTTTCAACGTTCAATTCAGAATGTGATAAAACCAGTTCCAGCCACTAAAAAGCATTTTCTTTTTGTTTTAGACAACATTTCATGCACTGTTAAACATGTTAAAGCAAGATGCAAGTGAAAATCTTTGTCTCTGACTGAGTTTGCATTACTGCTTATTTTGACCTCTGCTGACTCTGAATAGGTCATTTTCAACGTTCAATTCAGAATGTGATAAAACCAGTTCCAGCCACTAAAAAGCACTTTCTTTTTGTTTTAGACAACATTTCATGCACTGTTAAACATGTTAAAGCAAGTTGCAAGTGAAAATCTTTGTCTCTGACTGAGTGTGCATTACTGCTTATTTTGACCTCTGCTGGCTCTGAAAAGCTCATTTTCAACGTTCAATTCAGAATGTGATAAAACCAGTTCCAGCCACTAAAAAGCATTTTCTTTTTGTTTTAGACAACATTTCATGCACTTTTAAACATGTTAAAGCAAGTTGCAAGTGAAAATCTTTGTCTCTGACTGAGTTTGCATTACTGCTTATTTTGACCTCTGCTGGCTCTGAAAAGCTCATTTTCAACGTCCAAAACAGAATGTTATAAAACCAGATCCAGCTTCTAAAATGCATCATTCTTTTTGTTTTAGACAACATTTCATGCACTGTTAAACATGTTAAAGCAAGTTGCAAGTGAAAATCTTTGTCTCTGACTGAGTTTGCATTACTGCTTATTTTGACCTCTGCTGGCTCTGAAAAGCTCATTTTCAACGTTCAATTCAGAATGTGATAAAACCAGTTCCAGCCACTAAAAAGCATTTTCTTTTTGTTTTAGACAACATTTCATGCACTGTTAAACATGTTAAAGCAAGTTGCAAGTGAAAATCTTTGTCTCTGACTGAGTTTGCATTACTGCTTATTTTGACCTCTGCTGGCTTTGAAAAGCTCATTTTCAACGTTCAATTCAGAATGTGATAAAACCAGTTCCAGCCACTAAAAAGCATTTTCTTTTTGTTTTAGACAACATTTCATGCACTGTTAAACATGTTTAAGAAAGTTGCAAGTGAAAATCTATGTCTATGACTGAGTTTGCATTACTGCTTATTTTGACCTCTGCTGGCTCTGAAAAGCTCATTTTCAACGTTCAATTCAGAATGTGATAAAACCAGTTCCAGCCACTAAAAAGCATTTTCTTTTTGTTTTAGACAACATTTCATGCACTGTTAAACATGTTAAAGCAAGTTGCAAGTGAAAATCTTTGTCTCTGACTGAGTTTGCATTACTGCTTATTTTGACCTCTGCTGGCTCTGAAAAGCTCATTTTCAACGTCCAATACAGAATGTTATGAAACCAGATCCAGCTTCTAAAATGCATCATTCTTTTTGTTTTAGACAACATTTCATGCACTGTTAAACATGTTAAAGCAAGTTGCAAGTGAAAATCTATGTCTATGACTGAGTTTTCATTACTGCTTATTTTGACCTCTGCTGGCTCTGAAAAGCTCATTTTCAACGTTCAATTCAGAATGTGATAAAACCAGTTCCAGCCACTAAAAAGCATTTTCTTTTTGTTTTAGACAACATTTCATGCACTGTTAAACATGTTAAAGCAAGTTGCAAGTGAAAATCTTTGTCTCTGACTGAGTTTGCATTACTGCTTATTTTGACCTCTGCTGGCTCTGAAAAGCTCATTTTCAACGTTAAATTCAGAATGTGATAAAAACCAGTTCCAGCCACTAAAAAGCATTTTCTTTTTGTTTTAGACAACATTTCATGCACTGTTAAACATGTTAAAGCAAGTTGCAAGGGAAAATCTATGTCTCTGACTGAGTTTGCATTACTGCTTATTTTGACCTCTGCTGGCTCTGAAAAGCTCATTTTCAACATCCAATACAGAATGTTATAAAACCAGATACAGCTTCTAAAATGCATCATTCTTTTTGTTTTAGACAACATTTCATGCACTGTTAAACATGTGAAAGCAAGTTGCAAGTGAAAATCTATGTATATGACTGAGTTTGCATTACTGCTTATTTTGACCTCTGCTGGCTCTGAAAAGCTCATTTTCAACGTTCAATTCAGAATGTGATAAAACCAGTTCCAGCCACTAAAAAGCATTTTCTTTTTGTTTTAGACAACATTTCATGCACTGTTAAATATGTTTAAGAAAGTTGCAAGTGAAAATCTATGTCTCTGACTGAGTTTGCATTACTGCTTATTTTGACCTCTGCTGGCTCTGAAAAGCTCACTTTCAACGTTCAATTCAGAATGTGATAAAACCAGTTCCAGCCACTAAAAAGCATTTTCTTTTTGTTTTAGACAACATTTCATGCACTGTTAAATATGTTTAAGAAAGTTGCAAGTGAAAATCTATGTCTCTGACTGAGTTTGCATTACTGCTTATTTTGACCTCTGCTGGCTCTGAAAAGCTCATTTTCAACGTTCAATTCAGAATGTGATAAAACCAGTTCCAGCCACTAAAAAGCATTTTCTTTTTGTTTTAGACAACATTTCATGCACTGTTAAACATGTTAAAGCAAGTTCCAAGTGAAAATCTTTGTCTCTGACTGAGTTTGCATTACTGCTTATTTTGACCTCTGCTGGCTCTGAAAAGCTCATTTTCAACGTTCAATTCAGAATGTGATAAAACCAGTTCCAGCCACTAAAAAGCATTTTCTTTTTGTTTTAGACAACATTTCATGCACTGTTAAACATGTTAAAGCAAGTTGCAAGTAAAAATCTATGTCTCTGACTGAGTTTGCATTACTGCTTATTTTGACCTCTGCTGGCTCTGAAAAGCTCATTTTCAACGTCCAATACAGAAATGTTATAAAACCAGATCCAGCTTCTAAAATGCATCATTCTTTTTGTTTTAGACAACATTTCATGCACTGTTAAACATGTGAAAGCAAGTTGCAAGTGAAAATCTATGTCTATGACTGAGTTTTCATTACTGCTTATTTTGACCTCTGCTGGCTCTGAAAAGCTCATTTTCAACGTTCAATTCAGAATGTGATAAAACCAGTTCCAGCCACTAAAAAGCATTTTCTTTTTGTTTTAGACAACATTTCATGCACTGTTAAACATGTGAAAGCAAGTTGCAAGTGAAAATCTATGTCTATGACTGAGTTTTCATTACTGCTTATTTTGACCTCTGCTGGCTCTGAAAAGCTCATTTTTAACGTTCAATTCAGAATGTGATAAAACCAGTTCCAGCCACTAAAAAGCATTTTCTTTTTGTTTTAGACAACATTTCATGCACTGTTAAACATGTTAAAGCAAGTTGCAAGTGAAAATCTTTGTCTCTGACTGAGTTTGAATTACTGCTTATTTTGACCTCTGCTGGCTCTGAAAAGCTCATTTTCAACGTTCAATTCAGAATGTGATAAAACCAGTTCCAGCCACTAAAAGCATTTACTTTTTGTTTTAGACAACATTTCATGCACTGTTAAACATGTTAAAGCAAGTTGCAAGTGAAAATCTTTGTCTCTGACTGAGTTTGAATTACTGCTTATTTTGACCTCTGCTGGCTCTGAAAAGCTCATTTTCAACGTTCAATTCAGAATGTGATAAAACCAGTTCCAGCCACTAAAAGCATTTTCTTTTTGTTTTAGACAACATTTCATGCACTGTTAAACATGTTAAAGCAAGTTGCAAGTGAAAATCTTTGTCTCTGACTGAGTTTGAATTACTGCTTATTTTGACCTCTGCTGGCTCTGAAAAGCTCATTTTCAACGTTCAATTCAGAATGTGATAAAACCAGTTCCAGCCACTAAAAGCATTTTCTTTTTGTTTTAGACAACATTTCATGCACTGTTAAACATGTTAAAGCAAGTTGCAAGTGAAAATCTTTGTCTCTGACTGAGTTTGCTTTACTGCTTATTTTGACCTCTGCTGGCTCTGAAAAGCTCATTTTCAACGTCCAATACAGAATGTTATAAAACCAGATCCAGCTTCTAAAATGCATCATTCTTTTTGTTTTAGACAACATTTCATGCACTGTTAAACATGTTAAAGCAAGTTGCAAGTGAAAATCTTTGTCTCTGACTGAGTTTGCATTACTGCTTATTTTGACCTCTGCTGGCTCTGAAAAGCTCATTTTCAACGTCCAATACAGAATGTTATAAAACCAGATCCAGCTTCTAAAATGCATCATTCTTTTTGTTTTAGACAACATTTCATGCACTGTTAAACATGTTAAAGCAAGTTGCAAGTGAAAATCTTTTTCTCTGACTGAGTTTGCATTACTGCTTATTTTGACCTCTGCTGGCTCTGAAAAGCTCATTTTCAACGTTCAATTCAGAATGTGATAAAACCAGTTCCAGCCACTAAAAAGCATTTTCTTTTTGTTTTAGACAACATTTCATGCACTGTTAAACATGTTAAAGCAAGTTGCAAGTGAAAATCTATGTCTCTGACTGAGTTTGCATTACTGCTTATTTTGACCTCTGCTGGCTCTGAAAAGCTCATTTTCAACGTCCAATACAGAATGTTATAAAACCAGATCCAGCTTCTAAAATGCATCATTCTTTTTGTTTTAGACAACATTTCATGCACTGTTAAACATGTGAAAGCAAGTTGCAAGTGAAAATCTATGTCTATGACTGAGTTTGCATTACTGCTTATTTTGACCTCTGCTGGCTCTGAAAAGCTCACTTTCAACGTTCAATTCAGAATGTGATAAAACCAGTTCCAGCCACTAAAAAGCATTTTCTTTTTGTTTTAGACAACATTTCATGCACTGTTAAATATGTTTAAGAAAGTTGCAAGTGAAAATCTATGTCTCTGACTGAGTTTGCATTACTGCTTATTTTGACCTCTGCTGGCTCTGAAAAGCTCATTTTCAACGTTCAATTCAGAATGTGATAAAACCAGTTCCAGCCACTAAAAAGCATTTTCTTTTTGTTTTAGACAACATTTCATGCACTGTTAAACATGTTAAAGCAAGTTGCAAGTGAAAATCTTTGTCTCTGACTGAGTTTGCATTACTGCTTATTTTGACCTCTGCTGGCTCTGAAAAGCTCATTTTCAACGTTCAATTCAGAATGTGATAAAACCAGTTCCAGCCACTAAAAAGCATTTTCTTTTTGTTTTAGACAACATTTCATGCACTGTTAAACATGTTAAAGCAAGTTGCAAGTGAAAATCTATGTCTCTGACTGAGTTTGCATTACTGCTTATTTTGACCTCTGCTGGCTCTGAAAAGCTCATTTTCAACGTCTAATACAGAATGTTATAAAACCAGATCCAGCTTCTAAAATGCATCATTCTTTTTGTTTTAGACAACATTTCATGCACTGTTAAACATGTGAAAGCAAGTTGCAAGTGAAAATCTATGTCTATGACTGAGTTTGCATTACTGCTTATTTTGACCTCTGCTGGCTCTGAAAAGCTCATTTTCAACGTTCAATTCAGAATGTGATAAAACCAGTTCCAGCCACTAAAAAGCATTTTCTTTTTGTTTTAGACAACATTTCATGCACTGTTAAACATGTTAAAGCAAGTTGCAAGTGAAAATCTTTGTCTCTGACTGAGTTTGCATTACTGCTTATTTTGACCTCTGCTGGCTCTGAAAAGCTCATTTTCAACGTTCAATTCAGAATGTGATAAAACCAGTTCCAGCCACTAAAAAGCATTTTCTTTTTGTTTTAGACAACATTTCATGCACTGTTAAATATGTTTAAGAAAGTTGCAAGTGAAAATCTATGTCTCTGACTGAGTTTGCATTACTGCTTATTTTGACCTCTGCTGGCTCTGAAAAGCTCATTTTCAACGTTCAATTCAGAATGTGATAAAACCAGTTCCAGCCACTAAAAAGCATTTTCTTTTTGTTTTAGATAACATTTCATGCACTGTTAAACATGTTAAAGCAAGTTGCAAGTGAAAATCTTTGTCTCTGACTGAGTTTGCATTACTGCTTATTTTGACCTCTGCTGGCTCTGAAAAGCTCATTTTCAACGTTCAATTCAGAATGTGATAAAACCAGTTCCAGCCACTAAAAAGCATTTTCTTTTTGTTTTAGACAACATTTCATGCACTGTTAAACATGTTAAAGCAAGTTGCAAGTGAAAATCTATGTCTCTGACTGAGTTTGCATTACTGCTTATTTTGACCTCTGCTGGCTCTGAAAAGCTCATTTTCAACGTCCAATACAGAAATGTTATAAAACCAGATCCAGCTTCTAAAATGCATCATTCTTTTTGTTTTAGACAACATTTCATGCACTGTTAAACATGTGAAAGCAAGTTGCAAATGAAAATCTATGTCTATGCCTGAGTTTTCATTACTGCTTATTTTGACCTCTGCTGGCTCTGAAAAGCTCATTTTCAACGTTCAATTCAGAATGTGATAAAACCAGTTCCAGCCACTAAAAAGCATTTTCTTTTTGTTTTAGACAACATTTCATGCACTGTTAAACATGTTAAAGCAAGTTGCAAGTGAAAATCTATGTCTCTGACTGAGTTTGCATTACTGCTTATTTTGACCTCTGCTGGCTCTGAAAAGCTCATTTTCAACGTCCAATACAGAATGTTATAAAACCAGATCCAGCTTCTAAAATGCATCATTCTTTTTGTTTTAGACAACATTTCATGCACTGTTAAACATGTGAAAGCAAGTTGCAAGTGAAAATCTATGTCTATGACTGAGTTTGCATTACTGCTTATTTTGACCTCTGCTGGCTCTGAAAAGCTCACTTTCAACGTTCAATTCAGAATGTGATAAAACCAGTTCCAGCCACTAAAAAGCATTTTCTTTTTGTTTTAGACAACATTTCATGCACTGTTAAATATGTTTAAGAAAGTTGCAAGTGAAAATCTATGTCTCTGACTGAGTTTGCATTACTGCTTATTTTGACCTCTGCTGGCTCTGAAAAGCTCATTTTCAACGTTCAATTCAGAATGTGATAAAACCAGTTCCAGCCACTAAAAAGCATTTTCTTTTTGTTTTAGACAACATTTCATGCACTGTTAAACATGTTAAAGCAAGTTGCAAGTGAAAATCTTTGTCTCTGACTGAGTTTGCATTACTGCTTATTTTGACCTCTGCTGGCTCTGAAAAGCTCATTTTCAACGTTCAATTCAGAATGTGATAAAACCAGTTCCAGCCACTAAAAAGCATTTTCTTTTTGTTTTAGACAACATTTCATGCACTGTTAAACATGTTAAAGCAAGTTGCAAGTGAAAATCTATGTCTCTGACTGAGTTTGCATTACTGCTTATTTTGACCTCTGCTGGCTCTGAAAAGCTCATTTTCAACGTCTAATACAGAATGTTATAAAACCAGATCCAGCTTCTAAAATGCATCATTCTTTTTGTTTTAGACAACATTTCATGCACTGTTAAACATGTGAAAGCAAGTTGCAAGTGAAAATCTATGTCTATGACTGAGTTTGCATTACTGCTTATTTTGACCTCTGCTGGCTCTGAAAAGCTCATTTTCAACGTTCAATTCAGAATGTGATAAAACCAGTTCCAGCCACTAAAAAGCATTTTCTTTTTGTTTTAGACAACATTTCATGCACTGTTAAACATGTTAAAGCAAGTTGCAAGTGAAAATCTTTGTCTCTGACTGAGTTTGCATTACTGCTTATTTTGACCTCTGCTGGCTCTGAAAAGCTCATTTTCAACGTTCAATTCAGAATGTGATAAAACCAGTTCCAGCCACTAAAAAGCATTTTCTTTTTGTTTTAGACAACATTTCATGCACTGTTAAATATGTTTAAGAAAGTTGCAAGTGAAAATCTATGTCTCTGACTGAGTTTGCATTACTGCTTATTTTGACCTCTGCTGGCTCTGAAAAGCTCATTTTCAACGTTCAATTCAGAATGTGATAAAACCAGTTCCAGCCACTAAAAAGCATTTTCTTTTTGTTTTAGATAACATTTCATGCACTGTTAAACATGTTAAAGCAAGTTGCAAGTGAAAATCTTTGTCTCTGACTGAGTTTGCATTACTGCTTATTTTGACCTCTGCTGGCTCTGAAAAGCTCATTTTCAACGTTCAATTCAGAATGTGATAAAACCAGTTCCAGCCACTAAAAAGCATTTTCTTTTTGTTTTAGACAACATTTCATGCACTGTTAAACATGTTAAAGCAAGTTGCAAGTGAAAATCTATGTCTCTGACTGAGTTTGCATTACTGCTTATTTTGACCTCTGCTGGCTCTGAAAAGCTCATTTTCAACGTCCAATACAGAAATGTTATAAAACCAGATCCAGCTTCTAAAATGCATCATTCTTTTTGTTTTAGACAACATTTCATGCACTGTTAAACATGTGAAAGCAAGTTGCAAATGAAAATCTATGTCTATGCCTGAGTTTTCATTACTGCTTATTTTGACCTCTGCTGGCTCTGAAAAGCTCATTTTCAACGTTCAATTCAGAATGTGATAAAACCAGTTCCAGCCACTAAAAAGCATTTTTTTTTGTTTTAGACAACATTTCATGCACTGTTAAACATGTTAAAGCAAGTTGCAAGTGAAAATCTTTGTCTCTGACTGAGTTTGCATTACTGCTTATTTTGACCTCTGCTGGCTCTGAAAAGCTCATTTTCAACGTTCAATTCAGAATGTGATAAAACCAGTTCCAGCCACTAAAAAGCATTTTCTTTTTGTTTTAGACAACATTTCATGCACTGTTAAACATGTTAAAGCAAGTTGCAAGTGAAAATCTTTGTCTCTGACTGAGTTTGCATTACTGCTTATTTTGACCTCTGCTGGCTCTGAAAAGCTCATTTTCAACGTTCAATTCAGAATGTGATAAAACCAGTTCCAGCCACTAAAAAGCATTTTCTTTTTGTTTTAGACAACATTTCATGCACTGTTAAACATGTTTAAGAAAGTTGCAAGTGAAAATCTATGTCTATGACTGAGTTTGCATTACTGCTTATTTTGACCTCTGCTGGCTCTGAAAAGCTCATTTTCAACGTTCAATTCAGAATGTGATAAAACCAGTTCCAGCCACTAAAAAGCATTTTCTTTTTGTTTTAGACAACATTTCATGCACTGTTAAACATGTTAAAGCAAGTTGCAAGTGAAAATCTTTGTCTCTGACTGAGTTTGCATTACTGCTTATTTTGACCTCTGCTGGCTCTGAAAAGCTCATTTTCAACGTTCAATTCAGAATGTGATAAAACCAGTTCCAGCCACTAAAAAGCATTTTCTTTTTGTTTTAGACAACATTTCATGCACTGTTAAATATGTTTAAGAAAGTTGCAAGTGAAAATCTATGTCTCTGACTGAGTTTGCATTACTGCTTATTTTGACCTCTGCTGGCTCTGAAAAGCTCATTTTCAACGTCCAATACAGAATGTTATAAAACCAGATCCAGCCACTAAAATGCATCATTCTTTTTGTTTTAGACAACATTTCATGCACTGTTAAACATGTGAAAGCAAGTTGCAAGTGAAAATCTATGTCTATGACTGAGTTTTCATTACTGCTTATTTTGACCTCTGCTGGCTCTGAAAAGCTCATTTTCAACGTTCAATTCAGAATGTGATAAAACCAGTTCCAGCCACTAAAAAGCATTTTCTTTTTGTTTTAGACAACATTTCATGCACTGTTAAACATGTTAAAGCAAGTTGCAAGTGAAAATCTTTGTCTCTGACTGAGTTTGCATTACTGCTTATTTTGACCTCTGCTGGCTCTGAAAAGCTCATTTTCAACGTTCAATTCAGAATGTGATAAAACCAGTTCCAGCCACTAAAAAGCATTTTCTTTTTGTTTTAGATAACATTTCATGCACTGTTAAACATGTTAAAGCAAGTTGCAAGTGAAAATCTTTGTCTCTGACTGAGTTTGCATTACTGCTTATTTTGACCTCTGCTGGCTCTGAAAAGCTCATTTTCAACGTTCAATTCAGAATGTGATAAAACCAGTTCCAGCCACTAAAAAGCATTTTCTTTTTGTTTTAGACAACATTTCATGCACTGTTAAACATGTTAAAGCAAGTTGCAAGTGAAAATCTTTGTCTCTGACTGAGTTTGAATTACTGCTTATTTTGACCTCTGCTGGCTCTGAAAAGCTCATTTTCAACGTTCAATTCAGAATGTGATAAAACCAGTTCCAGCCACTAAAAGCATTTTCTTTTTGTTTTAGACAACATTTCATGCACTGTTAAACATGTTAAAGCAAGTTGCAAGTGAAAATCTTTGTCTCTGACTGAGTTTGAATTACTGCTTATTTTGACCTCTGCTGGCTCTGAAAAGCTCATTTTCAACGTTCAATTCAGAATGTGATAAAACCAGTTCCAGCCACTAAAAGCATTTTCTTTTTGTTTTAGACAACATTTCATGCACTGTTAAACATGTTAAAGCAAGTTGCAAGTGAAAATCTTTGTCTCTGACTGAGTTTGAATTACTGCTTATTTTGACCTCTGCTGGCTCTGAAAAGCTCATTTTCAACGTTCAATTCAGACAGTGATAAAACCAGTTCCAGCCACTAAAAGCATTTTCTTTTTGTTTTAGACAACATTTCATGCACTGTTAAACATGTTAAAGCAAGTTGCAAGTGAAAATCTTTGTCTCTGACTGAGTTTGCTTTACTGCTTATTTTGACCTCTGCTGGCTCTGAAAAGCTCATTTTCAACGTCCAATACAGAATGTTATAAAACCAGATCCAGCTTCTAAAATGCATCATTCTTTTTGTTTTAGACAACATTTCATGCACTGTTAAACATGTTAAAGCAAGTTGCAAGTGAAAATCTTTGTCTCTGACTGAGTTTGCATTACTGCTTATTTTGACCTCTGCTGGCTCTGAAAAGCTCATTTTCAACGTCCAATACAGAATGTTATAAAACCAGATCCAGCTTCTAAAATGCATCATTCTTTTTGTTTTAGACAACATTTCATGCACTGTTAAACATGTTAAAGCAAGTTGCAAGTGAAAATCTTTTTCTCTGACTGAGTTTGCATTACTGCTTATTTTGACCTCTGCTGGCTCTGAAAAGCTCACTTTCAACGTTCAATTCAGAATGTGATAAAACCAGTTCCAGCCACTAAAAAGCATTTTCTTTTTGTTTTAGACAACATTTCATGCACTGTTAAATATGTTTAAGAAAGTTGCAAGTGAAAATCTATGTCTCTGACTGAGTTTGCATTACTGCTTATTTTGACCTCTGCTGGCTCTGAAAAGCTCATTTTCAACGTTCAATTCAGAATGTGATAAAACCAGTTCCAGCCACTAAAAAGCATTTTCTTTTTGTTTTAGACAACATTTCATGCACTGTTAAACATGTTAAAGCAAGTTGCAAGTGAAAATCTTTGTCTCTGACTGAGTTTGAATTACTGCTTATTTTGACCTCTGCTGGCTCTGAAAAGCTCATTTTCAACGTTCAATTCAGAATGTGATAAAACCAGTTCCAGCCACTAAAAGCATTTTCTTTTTGTTTTAGACAACATTTCATGCACTGTTAAACATGTTAAAGCAAGTTGCAAGTGAAAATCTTTGTCTCTGACTGAGTTTGCTTTACTGCTTATTTTGACCTCTGCTGGCTCTGAAAAGCTCATTTTCAACGTCCATCACAGAATGTTATAAAACCAGATCCAGCTTCTAAAATGCATCATTCTTTTTGTTTTAGACAACATTTCATGCACTGTTAAACATGTTAAAGCAAGTTGCAAGTGAAAATCTTTGTCTCTGACTGAGTTTGCATTACTGCTTATTTTGACCTCTGCTGGCTCTGAAAAGCTCATTTTCAACGTTCAATTCAGAATGTGATAAAACCAGTTCCAGCCACTAAAAAGCATTTTCTTTTTGTTTTAGACAACATTTCATGCACTGTTAAACATGTTAAAGCAAGTTGCAAGTGAAAATCTTTGTCTCTGACTGAGTTTGAATTACTGCTTATTTTGACCTCTGCTGGCTCTGAAAAGCTCATTTTCAACGTTCAATTCAGAATGTGATAAAACCAGTTCCAGCCACTAAAAGCATTTTCTTTTTGTTTTAGACAACATTTCATGCACTGTTAAACATGTTAAAGCAAGTTGCAAGTGAAAATCTTTGTCTCTGACTGAGTTTGAATTACTGCTTATTTTGACCTCTGCTGGCTCTGAAAAGCTCATTTTCAACGTTCAATTCAGAATGTGATAAAACCAGTTCCAGCCACTAAAAGCATTTTCTTTTTGTTTTAGACAACATTTCATGCACTGTTAAACATGTTAAAGCAAGTTGCAAGTGAAAATCTTTGTCTCTGACTGAGTTTGAATTACTGCTTATTTTGACCTCTGCTGGCTCTGAAAAGCTCATTTTCAACGTTCAATTCAGAATGTGATAAAACCAGTTCCAGCCACTAAAAGCATTTTCTTTTTGTTTTAGACAACATTTCATGCACTGTTAAACATGTTAAAGCAAGTTGCAAGTGAAAATCTTTGTCTCTGACTGAGTTTGCTTTACTGCTTATTTTGACCTCTGCTGGCTCTGAAAAGCTCATTTTCAACGTCCAATACAGAATGTTATAAAACCAGATCCAGCTTCTAAAATGCATCATTCTTTTTGTTTTAGACAACATTTCATGCACTGTTAAACATGTTAAAGCAAGTTGCAAGTGAAAATCTTTGTCTCTGACTGAGTTTGCATTACTGCTTATTTTGACCTCTGCTGGCTCTGAAAAGCTCATTTTCAACGTCCAATACAGAATGTTATAAAACCAGATCCAGCTTCTAAAATGCATCATTCTTTTTGTTTTAGACAACATTTCATGCACTGTTAAACATGTTAAAGCAAGTTGCAAGTGAAAATCTTTTTCTCTGACTGAGTTTGCATTACTGCTTATTTTGACCTCTGCTGGCTCTGAAAAGCTCACTTTCAACGTTCAATTCAGAATGTGATAAAACCAGTTCCAGCCACTAAAAAGCATTTTCTTTTTGTTTTAGACAACATTTCATGCACTGTTAAATATGTTTAAGAAAGTTGCAAGTGAAAATCTATGTCTCTGACTGAGTTTGCATTACTGCTTATTTTGACCTCTGCTGGCTCTGAAAAGCTCATTTTTAACGTTCAATTCAGAATGTGATAAAACCAGTTCCAGCCACTAAAAAGCATTTTCTTTTTGTTTTAGACAACATTTCATGCACTGTTAAATATGTTTAAGAAAGTTGCAAGTGAAAATCTATGTCTCTGACTGAGTTTGCATTACTGCTTATTTTGACCTCTGCTGGCTCTGAAAAGCTCATTTTCAACGTTCAATTCAGAATGTGATAAAACCAGTTCCAGCCACTAAAAAGCATTTTCTTTTTGTTTTAGACAACATTTCATGCACTGTTAAACATGTTAAAGCAAGTTGCAAGTGAAAATCTTTGTCTCTGACTGAGTTTGAATTACTGCTTATTTTGACCTCTGCTGGCTCTGAAAAGCTCATTTTCAACGTTCAATTCAGAATGTGATAAAACCAGTTCCAGCCACTAAAAGCATTTTCTTTTTGTTTTAGACAACATTTCATGCACTGTTAAACATGTTAAAGCAAGTTGCAAGTGAAAATCTTTGTCTCTGACTGAGTTTGCTTTACTGCTTATTTTGACCTCTGCTGGCTCTGAAAAGCTCATTTTCAACGTCCAATACAGAATGTTATAAAACCAGATCCAGCTTCTAAAATGCATCATTCTTTTTGTTTTAGACAACATTTCATGCACTGTTAAACATGTTAAAGCAAGTTGCAAGTGAAAATCTTTGTCTCTGACTGAGTTTGCATTACTGCTTATTTTGACCTCTGCTGGCTCTGAAAAGCTCATTTTCAACGTTCAATTCAGAATGTGATAAAACCAGTTCCAGCCACTAAAAAGCATTTTCTTTTTGTTTTAGACAACATTTCATGCACTGTTAAACATGTTAAAGCAAGTTGCAAGTGAAAATCTTTGTCTCTGACTGAGTTTGAATTACTGCTTATTTTGACCTCTGCTGGCTCTGAAAAGCTCATTTTCAACGTTCAATTCAGAATGTGATAAAACCAGTTCCAGCCACTAAAAGCATTTTCTTTTTGTTTTAGACAACATTTCATGCACTGTTAAACATGTTAAAGCAAGTTGCAAGTGAAAATCTTTGTCTCTGACTGAGTTTGAATTACTGCTTATTTTGACCTCTGCTGGCTCTGAAAAGCTCATTTTCAACGTTCAATTCAGAATGTGATAAAACCAGTTCCAGCCACTAAAAGCATTTTCTTTTTGTTTTAGACAACATTTCATGCACTGTTAAACATGTTAAAGCAAGTTGCAAGTGAAAATCTTTGTCTCTGACTGAGTTTGAATTACTGCTTATTTTGACCTCTGCTGGCTCTGAAAAGCTCATTTTCAACGTTCAATTCAGAATGTGATAAAACCAGTTCCAGCCACTAAAAGCATTTTCTGTTTGTTTTAGACAACATTTCATGCACTGTTAAACATGTTAAAGCAAGTTGCAAGTGAAAATCTTTGTCTCTGACTGAGTTTGCTTTACTGCTTATTTTGACCTCTACTGGCTCTGAAAAGCTCATTTTCAACGTCCAATACAGAATGTTATAAAACCAGATCCAGCTTCTAAAATGCATCATTCTTTTTGTTTTAGACAACATTTCATGCACTGTTAAACATGTTAAAGCAAGTTGCAAGTGAAAATCTTTGTCTCTGACTGAGTTTGCATTACTGCTTATTTTGACCTCTGCTGGCTCTGAAAAGCTCATTTTCAACGTCCAATACAGAATGTTATAAAACCAGATCCAGCTTCTAAAATGCATCATTCTTTTTGTTTTAGACAACATTTCATGCACTGTTAAACATGTTAAAGCAAGTTGCAAGTGAAAATCTTTTTCTCTGACTGAGTTTGCATTACTGCTTATTTTGACCTCTGCTGGCTCTGAAAAGCTCACTTTCAACGTTCAATTCAGAATGTGATAAAACCAGTTCCAGCCACTAAAAAGCATTTTCTTTTTGTTTTAGACAACATTTCATGCACTGTTAAATATGTTTAAGAAAGTTGCAAGTGAAAATCTATGTCTCTGACTGAGTTTGCATTACTGCTTATTTTGACCTCTGCTGGCTCTGAAAAGCTCACTTTCAACGTTCAATTCAGAATGTGATAAAACCAGTTCCAGCCACTAAAAAGCATTTTCTTTTTGTTTTAGACAACATTTCATGCACTGTTAAATATGTTTAAGAAAGTTGCAAGTGAAAATCTATGTCTCTGACTGAGTTTGCATTACTGCTTATTTTGACCTCTGCTGGCTCTGAAAAGCTCATTTTCAACGTTCAATTCAGAATGTGATAAAACCAGTTCCAGCCACTAAAAAGCATTTTCTTTTTGTTTTAGACAACATTTCATGCACTGTTAAACATGTTAAAGCAAGTTGCAAGTGAAAATCTTTGTCTCTGACTGAGTTTGCATTACTGCTTATTTTGACCTCTGCTGGCTCTGAAAAGCTCATTTTCAACGTTCAATTCAGAATGTGATAAAACCAGTTCCAGCCACTAAAAAGCATTTTCTTTTTGTTTTAGACAACATTTCATGCACTGTTAAACATGTTAAAGCAAGTTGCAAGTGAAAATCTATGTCTCTGACTGAGTTTGCATTACTGCTTATTTTGACCTCTGCTGGCTCTGAAAAGCTCATTTTCAACGTCTAATACAGAATGTTATAAAACCAGATCCAGCTTCTAAAATGCATCATTCTTTTTGTTTTAGACAACATTTCATGCACTGTTAAACATGTTAAAGCAAGTTGCAAGTGAAAATCTTTGTCTCTGACTGAGTTTGCATTACTGCTTATTTTGACCTCTGCTGGCTCTGAAAAGGTCATTTTCAACGTTCAATTCAGAATGTGATAAAACCAGTTCCAGCCACTAAAAAGCACTTTCTTTTTGTTTTAGACAACATTTCATGCACTGTTAAACATGTTAAAGCAAGTTGCAAGTGAAAATCTTTTTCTCTGACTGAGTTTGCATTACTGCTTATTTTGACCTCTGCTGGCTCTGAAAAGCTCATTTTCAACGTCCAAAACAGAATGTTATAAAACCAGATCCAGCTTCTAAAATGCATCATTCTTTTTGTTTTAGACAACATTTCATGCACTGTTAAACATGTTAAAGCAAGTTGCAAGTGAAAATCTATGTCTATGACTGAGTTTTCATTACTGCTTATTTTGACCTCTGCTGGCTCTGAAAAGCTCATTTTCAACGTTCAATTCAGAATGTGATAAAACCAGTTCCAGCCACTAAAAAGCATTTTCTTTTTGTTTTAGACAACATTTCATGCACTGTTAAACATGTTAAAGCAAGTTGCAAGTGAAAATCTTTGTCTCTGACTGAGTTTGCATTACTGCTTATTTTGACCTCTGCTGGCTCTGAAAAGCTCATTTTCAACGTTCAATTCAGAATGTGATAAAACCAGTTCCAGCCATTAAAAAGCATTTTCTTTTTGTTTTAGACAACATTTCATGCACTGTTAAACATGTTAAAGCAAGTTGCAAGTGAAAATCTTTTTCTCTGACTGAGTTTGCATTACTGCTTATTTTGACCTCTGCTGGCTCTGAAAAGCTCATTTTCAACGTCCAATACAGAATGTTATAAAACCAGATCCAGCTTCTAAAATGCATTATTCTTTTTGTTTTAGACAACATTTCATGCACTGTTAAACATGTTAAAGCAAGTTGCAAGTGAAAATCTTTTTCTCTGACTGAGTTTGCATTACTGCTTATTTTGACCTCTGCTGGCTCTGAAAAGCTCATTTTCAACGTCCAATACAGAATGTTATAAAACCAGATCCAGCTTCTAAAATGCATCATTCTTTTTGTTTTAGACAACATTTCATGCACTGTTAAACATGTTAAAGCAAGTTGCAAGTGAAAATCTTTGTCTCTGACTGAGTTTGCATTACTGCTTATTTTGACCTCTGCTGGCTCTGAAAAGCTCATTTTCAACGTTCAATTCAGAATGTGATAAAACCAGTTCCAGCCACTAAAAAGCATTTTCTTTTTGTTTTAGACAACATTTCATGCACTGTTAAACATGTTAAAGCAAGATGCAAGTGAAAATCTTTGTCTCTGACTGAGTTTGCATTACTGCTTATTTTGACCTCTGCTGGCTCTGAATAGGTCATTTTCAACGTTCAATTCAGAATGTGATAAAACCAGTGACAGCCACTAAAAAGCACTTTCTTTTTGTTTTAGACAACATTTCATGCACTGTTAAACATGTTAAAGCAAGTTGCAAGTGAAAATCTTTGTCTCTGACTGAGTTTGCATTACTGCTTATTTTGACCTCTGCTGGCTCTGAAAAGCTCATTTTCAACGTTCAATTCAGAATGTGATAAAACCAGTTCCAGCCACTAAAAAGCATTTTCTTTTTGTTTTAGACAACATTTCATGCACTTTTAAACATGTTAAAGCAAGTTGCAAGTGAAAATCTTTGTCTCTGACTGAGTTTGCATTACTGCTTATTTTGACCTCTGCTGGCTCTGAAAAGCTCATTTTCAACGTCCAAAACAGAATGTTATAAAACCAGATCCATCTTCTAAAATGCATCATTCTTTTTGTTTTAGACAACATTTCATGCACTGTTAAACATGTTAAAGCAAGTTGCAAGTGAAAATCTATGTCTATGACTGAGTTTTCATTACTGCTTATTTTGACCTCTGCTGGCGCTGAAAAGCTCATTTTCAACGTTCAATTCAGAATGTGATAAAACCAGTTCCAGTTACTAAAAAGCATTTTCTTTTTGTTTTAGACAACATTTCATGCACTGTTAAACATGTTAAAGCAAGTTGCAAGTGAAAATCTTTGTCTCTGACTGAGTTTGCATTACTGCTTATTTTGACCTCTGCTGGCTCTGAAAAGCTCATTTTCAACATTCAATTCAGAATGTGATAAAACCAGTTCCAGCCACTAAAAAGCATTTTCTTTTTGTTTTAGACAACATTTCATGCACTGTTAAACATGTTAAAGCAAGTTGCAAGTGAAAATCTATGTCTCTGACTGAGTTTGCATTACTGCTTATTTTGACCTCTGCTGGCTCTGAAAAGCTCATTTTCAACGTCCAATACAGAATGTTATAAAACCAGATCCAGCTTCTAAAATGCATCATTCTTTTTGTTTTAGACAACATTTCATGCACTGTTAAACATGTGAAAGCAAGTTGCAAGTGAAAATCTATGTCTATGACTGAGTTTTCATTACTGCTTATTTTGACCTCTGCTGGCTCTGAAAAGCTCATTTTCAACGTTCAATTCAGAATGTGATAAAACCAGTTCCAGCCACTAAAAAGCATTTTCTTTTTGTTTTAGACAACATTTCATGCACTGTTAAACATGTTAAAGCAAGTTGCAAGTGAAAATCTTTGTCTCTGACTGAGTTTGCATTACTGCTTATTTTGACCTCTGCTGGCTCTGAAAAGCTCATTTTCAACGTTCAATTCAGAATGTGATAAAACCAGTTCCAGCCACTAAAAAGCATTTTCTTTTTGTTTTAGACAACATTTCATGCACTGTTAAATATGTTTAAGAAAGTTGCAAGTGAAAATCTATGTCTCTGACTGAGTTTGCATTACTGCTTATTTTGACCTCTGCTGGCTCTGAAAAGCTCATTTTCAACGTTCAATTCAGAATGTGATAAAACCAGTTCCAGCCACTAAAAAGCATTTTCTTTTTGTTTTAGACAACATTTCATGCACTGTTAAACATGTTAAAGCAAGTTGCAAGTGAAAATCTTTGTCTCTGACTGAGTTTGCATTACTGCTTATTTTGACCTCTGCTGGCTCTGAAAAGCTAATTTTCAACGTTCAATTCAGAATGTGATAAAACCAGTTCCAGCCACTAAAAAGCATTTTCTTTTTGTTTTAGACAACATTTCATGCACTGTTAAACATGTTAAAGTAAGTTGCAAGTGAAAATCTATGTCTCTGACTGAGTTTGCATTACTGCTTATTTTGACCTCTGCTGGCTCTGAAAAGCTCATTTTCAACGTCCAATAAAGATTGTTATAAAACCAGATCCAGCTTCTAAAATGCATTATTCTTTTTGTTTTAGACAACATTTCATGCACTGTTAAACATGTGAAAGCAAGTTGCAAGTGAAAATCTATGTCAATGACTGAGTTTTCATTACTGCTTATTTTGACCTCTGCTGGCTCTGAAAAGCTCATTTTCAACGTTCAATTCAGAATGTGATAAAACCAGTTCCAGCCACTAAAAAGCATTTTCTTTTTGTTTTAGACAACATTTCATGCACTGTTAAACATGTTAAAGCAAGTTGCAAGTGAAAATCTGTCTCTGACTGAGTTTGCATTACTGCTTATTTTGACCTCTGCTGGCTCTGAAAAGCTCATTTTCAACGTTCAATTCAGAATGTGATAAAACCAGTTCCAGCCACTAAAAAGCATTTTCTTTTTGTTTTAGACAACATTTCATGCACTGTTAAATATGTTTAAGAAAGTTGCAAGTGAAAATCTTTGTCTCTGACTGAGTTTGCATTACTGCTTATTTTGACCTCTGCTGGCTCTGAAAAGCTCATTTTCAACGTTCAATTCAGAATGTGATAAAACCAGTTCCAGCCAGTAAAAAGCATTTTCTTTTTGTTTTAGACAACTATTCATGCACTGTTAAACATGTGAAAGCAAGTTGCAAGTGAAAATCTATGTCTATGACTGAGTTTTCATTACTGCTTATTTTGACCTCTGCTGGCTCTGAAAAGCTCATTTTCAACGTTCAATTCAGAATGTGATAAAACCAGTTCCAGCCACTAAAAAGCATTTTCTTTTTGTTTTAGACAACATTTCATGCACTGTTAAACATGTTAAAGCAAGTTGCAAGTGAAAATCTTTGTCTCTGACTGAGTTTGCATTACTGCTTATTTTGACCTCTGCTGGCTCTGAAAAGCTCATTTTCAACGTTCAATTCAGAATGTGATAAAACCAGTTCCAGCCACTAAAAAGCATTTTCTTTTTGTTTTAGACAACATTTCATGCACTGTTAAATATGTTTAAGAAAGTTGCAAGTGAAAATCTATGTCTCTGACTGAGTTTGCATTACTGCTTATTTTGACCTCTGCTGGCTCTGAAAAGCTCATTTTCAACGTTCAATTCAGAATGTGATAAAACCAGTTCCAGCCACTAAAAAGCATTTTCTTTTTGTTTTAGACAACATTTCATGCACTGTTAAACATGTTAAAGCAAGTTGCAAGTGAAAATCTTTGTCTCTGACTGAGTTTGCATTACTGCTTATTTTGACCTCTGCTGGCTCTGAAAAGCTCATTTTCAACGTTCAATTCAGAATGTGATAAAACCAGTTCCAGCCAGTAAAAAGCATTTTCTTTTTGTTTTAGACAACTATTCATGCACTGTTAAACATGTGAAAGCAAGTTGCAAGTGAAAATCTATGTCTATGACTGAGTTTTCATTACTGCTTATTTTGACCTCTGCTGGCTCTGAAAAGCTCATTTTCAACGTTCAATTCAGAATGTGATAAAACCAGTTCCAGCCACTAAAAAGCATTTTCTTTTTGTTTTAGACAACATTTCATGCACTGTTAAACATGTTAAAGCAAGTTGCAAGTGAAAATCTTTGTCTCTGACTGAGTTTGCATTACTGCTTATTTTGACCTCTGCTGGCTCTGAAAAGCTCATTTTCAACGTTCAATTCAGAATGTGATAAAACCAGTTCCAGCCACTAAAAAGCATTTTCTTTTTGTTTTAGACAACATTTCATGCACTGTTAAATATGTTTAAGAAAGTTGCAAGTGAAAATCTATGTCTCTGACTGAGTTTGCATTACTGCTTATTTTGACCTCTGCTGGCTCTGAAAAGCTCATTTTCAACGTTCAATTCAGAATGTGATAAAACCAGTTCCAGCCACTAAAAAGCATTTTCTTTTTGTTTTAGACAACATTTCATGCACTGTTAAACATGTTAAAGCAAGTTGCAAGTGAAAATCTTTGTCTCTGACTGAGTTTGCATTACTGCTTATTTTGACCTCTGCTGGCTCTGAAAAGCTCATTTTCAACGTTCAATTCAGAATGTGATAAAACCAGTTCCAGCCACTAAAAAGCATTTTCTTTTTGTTTTAGACAACATTTCATGCACTGTTAAATATGTTTAAGAAAGTTGCAAGTGTAAATCTATGTCTCTGACTGAGTTTGCATTACTGCTTATTTTGACCTCTGCTGGCTCTGAAAAGCTCATTTTCAACGTTCAATTCAGAATGTGATAAAACCAGTTCCAGCCACTAAAAAGCATTTTCTTTTTGTTTAAGACAACATTTCATGCACTGTTAAACATGTTAAAGCAAGTTGCAAGTGAAAATCTTTGTCTCTGACTGAGTTTGCATTACTGCTTATTTTGACCTCTGCTGGCTCTGAAAAGCTCATTTTCAACGTTCAATTCAGAATGTGATAAAACCAGTTCCAGCCACTAAAACGCATTTTCTTTTTGTTTTAGACAACATTTCATGCACTGTTAAACATGTTAAAGCAAGTTGCAAGTGAAAATCTTTGTCTCTGACTGAGTTTGCATTACTGCTTATTTTGACCTCTGCTGGCTCTGAAAAGCTCATTTTCAACGTCCAATACAGAATGTTATAAAACCAGATCCAGCTTCTAAAATGCATCATTCTTTTTGTTTTAGACAACATTTTGTGCACTGTTAAACATGTTAAACATTTCTCTTGCAAGTTGCAAGTGAAAATCTTTGTCTCTGACTGAGTTTGCATTACTGCTTATTTTGACCTCTGCTGGCTCTGAAAAGGTCATTTTCAACGTCCAATACAGAATGTTATAAAACCAGATCCAGCTTCTAAAATGCATCATTCTTTTTGTTTTAGACAACATTTCATGCACTGTTAAACATGTTAAAGCAAGTTGCAAGTGAAAATCTATGTCTGACTGAGTTTTCATTACTGCTTATTTTGACCTCTGCTGGCTCTGAAAAGCTCATTTTCAACGTTCAATTCAGAATGTGATAAAACCAGTTCCAGCCACTAAAAAGCATTTTCTTTTTGTTTTAGACAACATTTCATGCACTGTTAAACATGTTAAAGCAAGTTGCAAGTGAAAATCTATGTCTCTGACTGAGTTTGCATTACTGCTTATTTTAACCTCTGCTGGCTCTGAAAAGCTCATTTTCAACGTTCAATTCAGAATGTTATAAAACCAGATCCAGCTTCTAAAATGCATCATTCTTTTTGTTTTAGACAACATTTCATGCACTGTTAAACATGTTAAAGCAAGTTGCAAGTGAAAATCTTTGTCTCTGACTGAGTTTGCATTACTGCTTATTTTGACCTCTGCTGGCTCTGAAAAGGTCATTTTCAACGTCCAATACAGAATGTTATAAAACCAGATCCAGCTTCTAAAATGCATCATTCTTTTTGTTTTAGACAACATTTCATGCACTGTTAAACATGTTAAAGCAAGTTGCAAGTGAAAATCTATGTCTATGACTGAGTTTTCATTACTGCTTATTTTGACCTCTGCTGGCTCTGAAAAGCTCATTTTCAACGTTCAATTCAGAATGTGATAAAACCAGTTCCAGCCACTAAAAGGCATTTTCTTTTTGTTTTAGACAACATTTCATGCACTGTTAAACATGTTAAAGCAAGTTGCAAGTGAAAATCTTTGTCTCTGACTGAGTTTGCATTACTGCTTATTTTGACCTCTGCTGGCTCTGAAAAGCTCATTTTTAACGTTCAATTCAGAATGTGATAAAACCAGTTCCAGCCACTAAAAAGCATTTTCTTTTTGTTTTAGACAACATTTCATGCACTGTTAAATATGTTTAAGAAAGTTGCAAGTGAAAATCTATGTCTCTGACTGAGTTTGCATTACTGCTTATTTTGACCTCTGCTGGCTCTGAAAAGCTCATTTTCAACGTTCAATGCAGAATGTGATAAAACCAGTTCCAGCCACTAAAAAGCATTTTCTTTTTGTTTTAGACAACATTTCATGCACTGTTAAACATGTTAAAGCAAGTTGCAAGTGAAAATCTTTGTCTCTGACTGAGTTTGCATTACTGCTTATTTTGACCTCTGCTGGCTCTGAAAAGCTAATTTTCAACGTTCAATTCAGAATGTGATAAAACCAGTTCCAGCCACTAAAAAGCATTTTCTTTTTGTTTTAGACAACATTTCATGCACTGTTAAACATGTTAAAGTAAGTTGCAAGTGAAAATCTATGTCTCTGACTGAGTTTGCATTACTGCTTATTTTGACCTCTGCTGGCTCTGAAAAGCTCATTTTCAACGTCCAATACAGAATGTTATAAAACCAGATCCAGCTTCTAAAATGCATCATTCTTTTTGTTTTAGACAACATTTTATGCACTGTTAAACATGTGAAAGCAAGTTGCAAGTGAAAATCTATGTCTCTGACTGAGTTTGCATTACTGCTTATTTTGACCTCTGCTGGCTCTGAAAAGCTCATTTTCAACGTCCAATACAGAATGTTATAAAACCAGATCCAGCTTCTAAAATGCATCATTCTTTTTGTTTTAGACAACATTTCATGCACTGTTAAACATGTGAAAGCAAGTTGCAAGTGAAAATCTATGTCTATGACTGAGTTTTCATTACTGCTTATTTTGACCTCTGCTGGCTCTGAAAAGCTCATTTTCAACGTTCAATTCAGAATGTGATAAAACCAGTTCCAGCCACTAAAAAGCATTTTCTTTTTGTTTTAGACAACATTTCATGCACTGTTAAACATGTTAAAGCAAGTTGCAAGTGAAAATCTTTGTCTCTGACTGAGTTTGCATTACTGCTTATTTTGACCTCTGCTGGCTCTGAAAAGCTCATTTTCAACGTTCAATTCAGAATGTGATAAAACCAGTTCCAGCCACTAAAAAGCATTTTCTTTTTGTTTTAGACAACATTTCATGCACTGTTAAATATGTTTAAGAAAGTTGCAAGTGAAAATCTATGTCTCTGACTGAGTTTGCATTACTGCTTATTTTGACCTCTGCTGGCTCTGAAAAGCTCATTTTCAACGTTCAATTCAGAATGTGATAAAACCAGTTCCAGCCACTAAAAAGCATTTTCTTTTTGTTTTAGACAACATTTCATGCACTGTTAAACATGTTAAAGCAAGTTGCAAGTGAAAATCTTTGTCTCTGACTGAGTTTGCATTACTGCTTATTTTGACCTCTGCTGGCTCTGAAAAGCTAATTTTCAACGTTCAATTCAGAATGTGATAAAACCAGTTCCAGCCACTAAAAAGCATTTTCTTTTTGTTTTAGACAACATTTCATGCACTGTTAAACATGTTAAAGTAAGTTGCAAGTGAAAATCTATGTCTCTGACTGAGTTTGCATTACTGCTTATTTTGACCTCTGCTGGCTCTGAAAAGCTCATTTTCAACGTCCAATAAAGATTGTTATAAAACCAGATCCAGCTTCTAAAATGCATTATTCTTTTTGTTTTAGACAACATTTCATGCACTGTTAAACATGTGAAAGCAAGTTGCAAGTGAAAATCTATGTCAATGACTGAGTTTTCATTACTGCTTATTTTGACCTCTGCTGGCTCTGAAAAGCTCATTTTCAACGTTCAATTCAGAATGTGATAAAACCAGTTCCAGCCACTAAAAAGCATTTTCTTTTTGTTTTAGACAACATTTCATGCACTGTTAAACATGTTAAAGCAAGTTGCAAGTGAAAATCTGTCTCTGACTGAGTTTGCATTACTGCTTATTTTGACCTCTGCTGGCTCTGAAAAGCTCATTTTCAACGTTCAATTCAGAATGTGATAAAACCAGTTCCAGCCACTAAAAAGCATTTTCTTTTTGTTTTAGACAACATTTCATGCACTGTTAAATATGTTTAAGAAAGTTGCAAGTGAAAATCTTTGTCTCTGACTGAGTTTGCATTACTGCTTATTTTGACCTCTGCTGGCTCTGAAAAGCTCATTTTCAACGTTCAATTCAGAATGTGATAAAACCAGTTCCAGCCAGTAAAAAGCATTTTCTTTTTGTTTTAGACAACTATTCATGCACTGTTAAACATGTGAAAGCAAGTTGCAAGTGAAAATCTATGTCTATGACTGAGTTTTCATTACTGCTTATTTTGACCTCTGCTGGCTCTGAAAAGCTCATTTTCAACGTTCAATTCAGAATGTGATAAAACCAGTTCCAGCCACTAAAAAGCATTTTCTTTTTGTTTTAGACAACATTTCATGCACTGTTAAACATGTTAAAGCAAGTTGCAAGTGAAAATCTTTGTCTCTGACTGAGTTTGCATTACTGCTTATTTTGACCTCTGCTGGCTCTGAAAAGCTCATTTTCAACGTTCAATTCAGAATGTGATAAAACCAGTTCCAGCCACTAAAAAGCATTTTCTTTTTGTTTTAGACAACATTTCATGCACTGTTAAATATGTTTAAGAAAGTTGCAAGTGAAAATCTATGTCTCTGACTGAGTTTGCATTACTGCTTATTTTGACCTCTGCTGGCTCTGAAAAGCTCATTTTCAACGTTCAATTCAGAATGTGATAAAACCAGTTCCAGCCACTAAAAAGCATTTTCTTTTTGTTTTAGACAACATTTCATGCACTGTTAAACATGTTAAAGCAAGTTGCAAGTGAAAATCTTTGTCTCTGACTGAGTTTGCATTACTGCTTATTTTGACCTCTGCTGGCTCTGAAAAGCTCATTTTCAACGTTCAATTCAGAATGTGATAAAACCAGTTCCAGCCACTAAAAAGCATTTTCTTTTTGTTTTAGACAACATTTCATGCACTGTTAAATATGTTTAAGAAAGTTGCAAGTGTAAATCTATGTCTCTGACTGAGTTTGCATTACTGCTTATTTTGACCTCTGCTGGCTCTGAAAAGCTCATTTTCAACGTTCAATTCAGAATGTGATAAAACCAGTTCCAGCCACTAAAAAGCATTTTCTTTTTGTTTAAGACAACATTTCATGCACTGTTAAACATGTTAAAGCAAGTTGCAAGTGAAAATCTTTGTCTCTGACTGAGTTTGCATTACTGCTTATTTTGACCTCTGCTGGCTCTGAAAAGCTCATTTTCAACGTTCAATTCAGAATGTGATAAAACCAGTTCCAGCCACTAAAACGCATTTTCTTTTTGTTTTAGACAACATTTCATGCACTGTTAAACATGTTAAAGCAAGTTGCAAGTGAAAATCTTTGTCTCTGACTGAGTTTGCATTACTGCTTATTTTGACCTCTGCTGGCTCTGAAAAGCTCATTTTCAACGTCCAATACAGAATGTTATAAAACCAGATCCAGCTTCTAAAATGCATCATTCTTTTTGTTTTAGACAACATTTTGTGCACTGTTAAACATGTTAAACATTTCTCTTGCAAGTTGCAAGTGAAAATCTTTGTCTCTGACTGAGTTTGCATTACTGCTTATTTTGACCTCTGCTGGCTCTGAAAAGGTCATTTTCAACGTCCAATACAGAATGTTATAAAACC
The DNA here is from genome assembly GCF_052040795.2 of Danio rerio. NCBI lineage: Eukaryota > Metazoa > Chordata > Actinopteri > Cypriniformes > Danionidae > Danio > Danio rerio. Next base: position 38,025,336 of record NC_141041.1, read on the forward strand.
AGATCCAGCTTCTAAAATGCATCATTCTTTTTGTTTTAGACAACATTTCATGCACTGTTAAACATGTTAAAGCAAGTTGCAAGTGAAAATCTATGTCTGACTGAGTTTTCATTACTGCTTATTTTGACCTCTGCTGGCTCTGAAAAGCTCATTTTCAACGTTCAATTCAGAATGTGATAAAACCAGTTCCAGCCACTAAAAAGCATTTTCTTTTTGTTTTAGACAACATTTCATGCACTGTTAAACATGTTAAAGCAAGTTGCAAGTGAAAATCTATGTCTCTGACTGAGTTTGCATTACTGCTTATTTTAACCTCTGCTGGCTCTGAAAAGCTCATTTTCAACGTTCAATTCAGAATGTTATAAAACCAGATCCAGCTTCTAAAATGCATCATTCTTTTTGTTTTAGACAACATTTCATGCACTGTTAAACATGTTAAAGCAAGTTGCAAGTGAAAATCTTTGTCTCTGACTGAGTTTGCATTACTGCTTATTTTGACCTCTGCTGGCTCTGAAAAGGTCATTTTCAACGTCCAATACAGAATGTTATAAAACCAGATCCAGCTTCTAAAATGCATCATTCTTTTTGTTTTAGACAACATTTCATGCACTGTTAAACATGTTAAAGCAAGTTGCAAGTGAAAATCTATGTCTATGACTGAGTTTTCATTACTGCTTATTTTGACCTCTGCTGGCTCTGAAAAGCTCATTTTCAACGTTCAATTCAGAATGTGATAAAACCAGTTCCAGCCACTAAAAGGCATTTTCTTTTTGTTTTAGACAACATTTCATGCACTGTTAAACATGTTAAAGCAAGTTGCAAGTGAAAATCTTTGTCTCTGACTGAGTTTGCATTACTGCTTATTTTGACCTCTGCTGGCTCTGAAAAGCTCATTTTTAACGTTCAATTCAGAATGTGATAAAACCAGTTCCAGCCACTAAAAAGCATTTTCTTTTTGTTTTAGACAACATTTCATGCACTGTTAAATATGTTTAAGAAAGTTGCAAGTGAAAATCTATGTCTCTGACTGAGTTTGCATTACTGCTTATTTTGACCTCTGCTGGCTCTGAAAAGCTCATTTTCAACGTTCAATTCAGAATGTGATAAAACCAGTTCCAGCCACTAAAAAGCATTTTCTTTTTGTTTTAGACAACATTTCATGCACTGTTAAACATGTTAAAGCAAGTTGCAAGTGAAAATCTTTGTCTCTGACTGAGTTTGCATTACTGCTTATTTTGACCTCTGCTGGCTCTGAAAAGCTAATTTTCAACGTTCAATTCAGAATGTGATAAAACCAGTTCCAGCCACTAAAAAGCATTTTCTTTTTGTTTTAGACAACATTTCATGCACTGTTAAACATGTTAAAGTAAGTTGCAAGTGAAAATCTATGTCTCTGACTGAGTTTGCATTACTGCTTATTTTGACCTCTGCTGGCTCTGAAAAGCTCATTTTCAACGTCCAATACAGAATGTTATAAAACCAGATCCAGCTTCTAAAATGCATCATTCTTTTTGTTTTAGACAACATTTTATGCACTGTTAAACATGTGAAAGCAAGTTGCAAGTGAAAATCTATGTCTATGACTGAGTTTTCATTACGGCTTATTTTGACCTCTGCTGGCTCTGAAAAGCTCATTTTCAACGTTCAATTCAGAATGTGATAAAACCAGTTCCAGCCACTAAAAAGCATTTTCTTTTTGTTTTAGACAACATTTCATGCACTGTTAAACATGTTAAAGCAAGTTGCAAGTGAAAATCTTTGTCTCTGACTGAGTTTGCATTACTGCTTATTTTGACCTCTGCTGGCTCTGAAAAGCTCATTTTCAACGTTCAATTCAGAATGTGATAAAACCAGTTCCAGCCACTAAAAAGCATTTTCTTTTTGTTTTAGACAACATTTCATGCACTGTTAAACATGTTAAAGCAAGTTGCAAGTGAAAATCTTTGTCTCTGACTGAGTTTGCATTACTGCTTATTTTGACCTCTGCTGGCTCTGAAAAGCTCATTTTCAACGTTCAATTCAGAATGTGATAAAACCAGTTCCAGCCACTAAAAAGCATTTTCTTTTTGTTTTAGACAACATTTCATGCACTGTTAAATATGTTTAAGAAAGTTGCAAGTGTAAATCTATGTCTCTGACTGAGTTTGCATTACTGCTTATTTTGACCTCTGCTGGCTCTGAAAAGCTCATTTTCAACGTTCAATTCAGAATGTGATAAAACCAGTTCCAGCCACTAAAAAGCATTTTCTTTTTGTTTTAGACAACATTTCATGCACTGTTAAATATGTTTAAGAAAGTTGCAAGTGTAAATCTATGTCTCTGACTGAGTTTGCATTACTGCTTATTTTGACCTCTGCTGGCTCTGAAAAGCTCATTTTCAACGTTCAATTCAGAATGTGATAAAACCAGTTCCAGCCACTAAAAAGCATTTTCTTTTTGTTTTAGACAACATTTCATGCACTGTTAAACATGTTAAAGCAAGTTGCAAGTGAAAATCTTTGTCTCTGACTGAGTTTGCATTACTGCTTATTTTGACCTCTGCTGGCTCTGAAAAGCTCATTTTCAACGTTCAATTCAGAATGTGATAAAACCAGTTCCAGCCACTAAAAAGCATTTTCTTTTTGTTTTAGACAACATTTCATGCACTGTTAAACATGTTAAAGCAAGTTGCAAGTGAAAATCTTTGTCTCTGACTGAGTTTGCATTACTGCTTATTTTGACCTCTGCTGGCTCTGAAAAGCTCATTTTCAACGTCCAATACAGAATGTTATAAAACCAGATCCAGCTTCTAAAATGCATCATTCTTTTTGTTTTAGACAACATTTTGTGCACTGTTAAACATGTTAAACATTTCACTTGCAAGTTGCAAGTGAAAATCTTTGTCTCTGACTGAGTTTGCATTACTGCTTATTTTGACCTCTGCTGGCTCTGAAAAGGTCATTTTCAACGTCCAATACAGAATGTTATAAAACCAGATCCAGCTTCTAAAATGCATCATTCTTTTTGTTTTAGACAACATTTCATGCACTGTTAAACATGTTAAAGCAAGTTGCAAGTGAAAATCTATGTCTATGACTGAGTTTTCATTACTGCTTATTTTGACCTCTGCTGGCTCTGAAAAGCTCATTTTCAACGTTCAATTCAGAATGTGATAAAACCAGTTCCAGCCACTAAAAAGCATTTTCTTTTTGTTTTAGACAACATTTCATGCACTGTTAAACATGTTAAAGCAAGTTGCAAGTGAAAATCTATGTCTCTGACTGAGTTTGCATTACTGCTTATTTTAACCTCTGCTGGCTCTGAAAAGCTCATTTTCAACGTTCAATTCAGAATGTTATAAAACCAGATCCAGCTTCTAAAATGCATCATTCTTTTTGTTTTAGACAACATTTCATGCACTGTTAAACATGTTAAAGCAAGTTGCAAGTGAAAATCTTTGTCTCTGACTGAGTTTGCATTACTGCTTATTTTGACCTCTGCTGGCTCTGAAAAGGTAATTTTCAACGTCCAATACAGAATGTTATAAAACCAGATCCAGCTTCTAAAATGCATCATTCTTTTTGTTTTAGACAACATTTCATGCACTGTTAAACATGTTAAAGCAAGTTGCAAGTGAAAATCTTTGTCTCTGACTGAGTTTGCATTACTGCTTATTTTGACCTCTGCTGGCTCTGAAAAGCTCATTTTCAACGTTCAATTCAGAATGTGATAAAACCAGTTCCAGCCACTAAAACGCATTTTCTTTTTGTTTTAGACAACATTTCATGCACTGTTAAACATGTTAAAGCAAGTTGCAAGTGAAAATCTTTGTCTCTGACTGAGTTTGCATTACTGCTTATTTTGACCTCTGCTGGCTCTGAAAAGCTCATTTTCAACGTCCAATACAGAATGTTATAAAACCAGATCCAGCTTCTAAAATGCATCATTCTTTTTGTTTTAGACAACATTTTGTGCACTGTTAAACATGTTAAACATTTCTCTTGCAAGTTGCAAGTGAAAATCTTTGTCTCTGACTGAGTTTGCATTACTGCTTATTTTGACCTCTGCTGGCTCTGAAAAGGTCATTTTCAACGTCCAATACAGAATGTTATAAAACCAGATCCAGCTTCTAAAATGCATCATTCTTTTTGTTTTAGACAACATTTCATGCACTGTTAAACATGTTAAAGCAAGTTGCAAGTGAAAATCTATGTCTGACTGAGTTTTCATTACTGCTTATTTTGACCTCTGCTGGCTCTGAAAAGCTCATTTTCAACGTTCAATTCAGAATGTGATAAAACCAGTTCCAGCCACTAAAAAGCATTTTCTTTTTGTTTTAGACAACATTTCATGCACTGTTAAACATGTTAAAGCAAGTTGCAAGTGAAAATCTATGTCTCTGACTGAGTTTGCATTACTGCTTATTTTAACCTCTGCTGGCTCTGAAAAGCTCATTTTCAACGTTCAATTCAGAATGTTATAAAACCAGATCCAGCTTCTAAAATGCATCATTCTTTTTGTTTTAGACAACATTTCATGCACTGTTAAACATGTTAAAGCAAGTTGCAAGTGAAAATCTTTGTCTCTGACTGAGTTTGCATTACTGCTTATTTTGACCTCTGCTGGCTCTGAAAAGGTCATTTTCAACGTCCAATACAGAATGTTATAAAACCAGATCCAGCTTCTAAAATGCATCATTCTTTTTGTTTTAGACAACATTTCATGCACTGTTAAACATGTTAAAGCAAGTTGCAAGTGAAAATCTATGTCTATGACTGAGTTTTCATTACTGCTTATTTTGACCTCTGCTGGCTCTGAAAAGCTCATTTTCAACGTTCAATTCAGAATGTGATAAAACCAGTTCCAGCCACTAAAAGGCATTTTCTTTTTGTTTTAGACAACATTTCATGCACTGTTAAACATGTTAAAGCAAGTTGCAAGTGAAAATCTTTGTCTCTGACTGAGTTTGCATTACTGCTTATTTTGACCTCTGCTGGCTCTGAAAAGCTCATTTTTAACGTTCAATTCAGAATGTGATAAAACCAGTTCCAGCCACTAAAAAGCATTTTCTTTTTGTTTTAGACAACATTTCATGCACTGTTAAATATGTTTAAGAAAGTTGCAAGTGAAAATCTATGTCTCTGACTGAGTTTGCATTACTGCTTATTTTGACCTCTGCTGGCTCTGAAAAGCTCATTTTCAACGTTCAATTCAGAATGTGATAAAACCAGTTCCAGCCACTAAAAAGCATTTTCTTTTTGTTTTAGACAACATTTCATGCACTGTTAAACATGTTAAAGCAAGTTGCAAGTGAAAATCTTTGTCTCTGACTGAGTTTGCATTACTGCTTATTTTGACCTCTGCTGGCTCTGAAAAGCTAATTTTCAACGTTCAATTCAGAATGTGATAAAACCAGTTCCAGCCACTAAAAAGCATTTTCTTTTTGTTTTAGACAACATTTCATGCACTGTTAAACATGTTAAAGTAAGTTGCAAGTGAAAATCTATGTCTCTGACTGAGTTTGCATTACTGCTTATTTTGACCTCTGCTGGCTCTGAAAAGCTCATTTTCAACGTCCAATACAGAATGTTATAAAACCAGATCCAGCTTCTAAAATGCATCATTCTTTTTGTTTTAGACAACATTTTATGCACTGTTAAACATGTGAAAGCAAGTTGCAAGTGAAAATCTATGTCTATGACTGAGTTTTCATTACGGCTTATTTTGACCTCTGCTGGCTCTGAAAAGCTCATTTTCAACGTTCAATTCAGAATGTGATAAAACCAGTTCCAGCCACTAAAAAGCATTTTCTTTTTGTTTTAGACAACATTTCATGCACTGTTAAACATGTTAAAGCAAGTTGCAAGTGAAAATCTTTGTCTCTGACTGAGTTTGCATTACTGCTTATTTTGACCTCTGCTGGCTCTGAAAAGCTCATTTTCAACGTTCAATTCAGAATGTGATAAAACCAGTTCCAGCCACTAAAAAGCATTTTCTTTTTGTTTTAGACAACATTTCATGCACTGTTAAACATGTTAAAGCAAGTTGCAAGTGAAAATCTTTGTCTCTGACTGAGTTTGCATTACTGCTTATTTTGACCTCTGCTGGCTCTGAAAAGCTCATTTTCAACGTTCAATTCAGAATGTGATAAAACCAGTTCCAGCCACTAAAAAGCATTTTCTTTTTGTTTTAGACAACATTTCATGCACTGTTAAATATGTTTAAGAAAGTTGCAAGTGTAAATCTATGTCTCTGACTGAGTTTGCATTACTGCTTATTTTGACCTCTGCTGGCTCTGAAAAGCTCATTTTCAACGTTCAATTCAGAATGTGATAAAACCAGTTCCAGCCACTAAAAAGCATTTTCTTTTTGTTTTAGACAACATTTCATGCACTGTTAAATATGTTTAAGAAAGTTGCAAGTGTAAATCTATGTCTCTGACTGAGTTTGCATTACTGCTTATTTTGACCTCTGCTGGCTCTGAAAAGCTCATTTTCAACGTTCAATTCAGAATGTGATAAAACCAGTTCCAGCCACTAAAAAGCATTTTCTTTTTGTTTTAGACAACATTTCATGCACTGTTAAACATGTTAAAGCAAGTTGCAAGTGAAAATCTTTGTCTCTGACTGAGTTTGCATTACTGCTTATTTTGACCTCTGCTGGCTCTGAAAAGCTCATTTTCAACGTTCAATTCAGAATGTGATAAAACCAGTTCCAGCCACTAAAAAGCATTTTCTTTTTGTTTTAGACAACATTTCATGCACTGTTAAACATGTTAAAGCAAGTTGCAAGTGAAAATCTTTGTCTCTGACTGAGTTTGCATTACTGCTTATTTTGACCTCTGCTGGCTCTGAAAAGCTCATTTTCAACGTCCAATACAGAATGTTATAAAACCAGATCCAGCTTCTAAAATGCATCATTCTTTTTGTTTTAGACAACATTTTGTGCACTGTTAAACATGTTAAACATTTCACTTGCAAGTTGCAAGTGAAAATCTTTGTCTCTGACTGAGTTTGCATTACTGCTTATTTTGACCTCTGCTGGCTCTGAAAAGGTCATTTTCAACGTCCAATACAGAATGTTATAAAACCAGATCCAGCTTCTAAAATGCATCATTCTTTTTGTTTTAGACAACATTTCATGCACTGTTAAACATGTTAAAGCAAGTTGCAAGTGAAAATCTATGTCTATGACTGAGTTTTCATTACTGCTTATTTTGACCTCTGCTGGCTCTGAAAAGCTCATTTTCAACGTTCAATTCAGAATGTGATAAAACCAGTTCCAGCCACTAAAAAGCATTTTCTTTTTGTTTTAGACAACATTTCATGCACTGTTAAACATGTTAAAGCAAGTTGCAAGTGAAAATCTATGTCTCTGACTGAGTTTGCATTACTGCTTATTTTAACCTCTGCTGGCTCTGAAAAGCTCATTTTCAACGTTCAATTCAGAATGTTATAAAACCAGATCCAGCTTCTAAAATGCATCATTCTTTTTGTTTTAGACAACATTTCATGCACTGTTAAACATGTTAAAGCAAGTTGCAAGTGAAAATCTTTGTCTCTGACTGAGTTTGCATTACTGCTTATTTTGACCTCTGCTGGCTCTGAAAAGGTAATTTTCAACGTCCAATACAGAATGTTATAAAACCAGATCCAGCTTCTAAAATGCATCATTCTTTTTGTTTTAGACAACATTTCATGCACTGTTAAACATGTTAAAGCAAGTTGCAAGTGAAAATCTATGTCTATGACTGAGTTTTCATTACTGCTTATTTTGACCTCTGCTGGCTCTGAAAAGCTCATTTTCAACGTTCAATTCAGAATGTGATAAAACCAGTTCCAGCCACTAAAAAGCATTTTCTTTTTGTTTTAGACAACATTTCATGCACTGTTAAACATGTTAAAGCAAGTTGCAAGTGAAAATCTATGTCTCTGACTGAGTTTGCATTACTGCTTATTTTAACCTCTGCTGGCTCTGAAAAGCTCATTTTCAACGTTCAATTCAGAATGTTATAAAACCAGATCCAGCTTCTAAAATGCATCATTCTTTTTGTTTTAGACAACATTTCATGCACTGTTAAACATGTTAAAGCAAGTTGCAAGTGAAAATCTATGTCTATGACTGAGTTTTCATTACTGCTTATTTTGACCTCTGCTGGCTCTGAAAAGCTCATTTTCAACGTTCAATTCAGAATGTGATAAAACCAGTTCCAGCCACTAAAAAGCATTTTCTTTTTGTTTTAGACGACATTTCATGCACTGTTAAACATGTTAAAGCAAGTTGCAAGTGAAAATCTTTGTCTCTGACTGAGTTTGCATTACTGCTTATTTTGACCTCTGCTGGCTCTGAAAAGGTCATTTTCAACGTCCAATACAGAATGTTATAAAACCAGATCCAGCTTCTAAAATGCATCATTCTTTTTGTTTTAGACAACATTTCATGCACTGTTAAACATGTTAAATCAAGTTGCAAGTGAAAATCTATGTCTATGACTGAGTTTTCATTAATGCTTATTTTGACCTCTGCTGGCGCTGAAAAGCTCATTTTCAACGTTCAATTCAGAATGTGATAAAACCAGTTCCAGCCACTAAAAAGCATTTTCTTTTTGTTTTAGACAACATTTCATGCACTGTTAAACATGTGAAAGCAAGTTGCAAGTGAAAATCTATGTCTCTGACTGAGTTTGCATTACTGCTTATTTTGACCTCTGCTGGCTCTGAAAAGCTCATTTTCAACGTTCAATTCAGAATGTGATAAAACCAGTTCCAGCCACTAAAAAGCATTTTCTTTTTGTTTTAGACAACATTTCATGCACTTTTAAATATGTTTAAGAAAGTTGCAAGTGAAAATCTATGTCACTGACTGAGTTTGCATTACTGCTTATTTTGACCTCTGCTGGCTCTGAAAAGCTCATTTTCAACGTTCAATTCAGAATGTGATAAAACCAGTTCCAGCCACTAAAAAGCATTTTCTTTTTGTTTTAGACAACATTTCATGCACTGTTAAACATGTTAAAGCAAGTTGCAAGTGAAAATCTATGTCTCTGACTGAGTTTGCATTACTGCTTATTTTGACCTCTGCTGGCTCTGAAAAGCTCATTTTCAACGTCCAATACAGAATGTTATAAAACCAGATCCAGCTTCTAAAATACATCATTCTTTTTGTTTTAGACAACATTTCATGCACTGTTAAACATGTTAAAGCAAGTTGCAAGTGAAAATCTTTGTCTCTGACTGAGTTTGCATTACTGCTTATTTTGACCTCTGCTGGCTCTGAAAAGCTCATTTTCAACGTTCAATTCAGAATGTGATAAAACCAGTTCCAGCCACTAAAAAGCATTTTCTTTTTGTTTTAGACAACATTTCATGCACTGTTAAATATGTTTAAGAAAGTTGCAAGTGAAAATCTATGTCTCTGACTGAGTTTGCATTACTGCTTATTTTGACCTCTGCTGGCTCTGAAAAGCTCATTTTCAACGTTCAATTCAGAATGTGATAAAACCAGTTCCAGCCACTAAAAAGCATTTTCTTTTTGTTTTAGACAACATTTCATGCACTGTTAAACATGTTAAAGCAAGTTGCAAGTGAAAATCTATGTCTCTGACTGAGTTTGCATTACTGCTTATTTTGACCTCTGCTGGCTCTGAAAAGCTCATTTTCAACGTCCAATACAGAATGTTATAAAACCAGATCCAGCTTCTAAAATGCATCATTCTTTTTATTTTAGACAACATTTCATGCACTGTTAAACATGTGAAAGCAAGTTGCAAGTGAAAATCTATATCTATGACTGAGTTTTCATTACTGCTTATTTTGACCTCTGCTGGCTCTGAAAAGCTCATTTTCAACGTTCAATTCAGAATGTGATAAAACCAGTTCCAGCCACTAAAAAGCATTTTCTTTTTGTTTTAGACAACATTTCATGCACTGTTAAATATGTTTAAGAAAGTTGCAAGTGAAAATCTATGTCTCTGACTGAGTTTGCATTACTGCTTATTTTGACCTCTGCTGGCTCTGAAAAGCTCATTTTCAACGTTCAATTCAGAATGTGATAAAACCAGTTCCAGCCACTAAAAAGCATTTTCTTTTTGTTTTAGACAACATTTCATGCACTGTTAAATATGTTTAAGAAAGTTGCAAGTGAAAATCTATGTCTCTGACTGAGTTTGCATTACTGCTTATTTTGACCTCTGCTGGCTCTGAAAAGCTCATTTTCAACGTTCAATTCAGAATGTGATAAAACCAGTTCCAGCCACTAAAAAGCATTTTCTTTTTGTTTTAGACAACATTTCATGCACTGTTAAACATGTTAAAGCAAGTTGCAAGTGAAAATCTTTGTCTCTGACTGAGTTTGCATTACTGCTTATTTTGACCTCTGCTGGCTCTGAAAAGCTAATTTTCAACGTTCAATTCAGAATGTGATAAAAACCAGTTCCAGCCACTAAAAAGCATTTTCTTTTTGTTTTAGACAACATTTCATGCACTGTTAAACATGTTAAAGCAAGTTGCAAGTGAAAATCTATGTCTCTGACTGAGTTTGCATTACTGCTTATTTTGACCTCTGCTGGCTCTGAAAAGCTCATTTTCAACGTCCAATACAGAATGTTATAAAACCAGATCCAGCTTCTAAAATGCATCATTCTTTTTGTTTTAGACAACATTTCATGCACTGTTAAACATGGGAAAGCAAGTTGCAAGTGAAAATCTTTGTCTCTGACTGAGTTTGCATTACTGCTTATTTTGACCTCTGCTGGCTCTGAAAAGCTCATTTTCAACGTTCAATTCAGAATGTGATAAAACCAGTTCCAGCCACTAAAAAGCATTTTCTTTTTGTTTTAGACAACATTTCATGCACTGTTAAACATGTGAAAGCAAGTTGCAAGTGAAAATCTATGTCTCTGACTGAGTTTGCATTACTGCTTATTTTGACCTCTGCTGGCTCTGAAAAGCTCATTTTCAACGTTCAATTCAGAATGTGATAAAACCAGTTCCAGCCACTAAAAAGCATTTTCTTTTTGTTTTAGACAACATTTCATGCACTTTTAAATATGTTTAAGAAAGTTGCAAGTGAAAATCTATGTCACTGACTGAGTTTGCATTACTGCTTATTTTGACCTCTGCTGGCTCTGAAAAGCTCATTTTCAACGTTCAATTCAGAATGTGATAAAACCAGTTCCAGCCACTAAAAAGCATTTTCTTTTTGTTTTAGACAACATTTCATGCACTGTTAAACATGTTAAAGCAAGTTGCAAGTGAAAATCTATGTCTCTGACTGAGTTTGCATTACTGCTTATTTTGACCTCTGCTGGCTCTGAAAAGCTCATTTTCAACGTCCAATACAGAATGTTATAAAACCAGATCCAGCTTCTAAAATACATCATTCTTTTTGTTTTAGACAACATTTCATGCACTGTTAAACATGTTAAAGCAAGTTGCAAGTGAAAATCTTTGTCTCTGACTGAGTTTGCATTACTGCTTATTTTGACCTCTGCTGGCTCTGAAAAGCTCATTTTCAACGTTCAATTCAGAATGTGATAAAACCAGTTCCAGCCACTAAAAAGCATTTTCTTTTTGTTTTAGACAACATTTCATGCACTGTTAAATATGTTTAAGAAAGTTGCAAGTGAAAATCTATGTCTCTGACTGAGTTTGCATTACTGCTTATTTTGACCTCTGCTGGCTCTGAAAAGCTCATTTTCAACGTTCAATTCAGAATGTGATAAAACCAGTTCCAGCCACTAAAAAGCATTTTCTTTTTGTTTTAGACAACATTTCATGCACTGTTAAACATGTTAAAGCAAGTTGCAAGTGAAAATCTATGTCTCTGACTGAGTTTGCATTACTGCTTATTTTGACCTCTGCTGGCTCTGAAAAGCTCATTTTCAACGTCCAATACAGAATGTTATAAAACCAGATCCAGCTTCTAAAATGCATCATTCTTTTTATTTTAGACAACATTTCATGCACTGTTAAACATGTGAAAGCAAGTTGCAAGTGAAAATCTATATCTATGACTGAGTTTTCATTACTGCTTATTTTGACCTCTGCTGGCTCTGAAAAGCTCATTTTCAACGTTCAATTCAGAATGTGATAAAACCAGTTCCAGCCACTAAAAAGCATTTTCTTTTTGTTTTAGACAACATTTCATGCACTGTTAAATATGTTTAAGAAAGTTGCAAGTGAAAATCTATGTCTCTGACTGAGTTTGCATTACTGCTTATTTTGACCTCTGCTGGCTCTGAAAAGCTCATTTTCAACGTTCAATTCAGAATGTGATAAAACCAGTTCCAGCCACTAAAAAGCATTTTCTTTTTGTTTTAGACAACATTTCATGCACTGTTAAATATGTTTAAGAAAGTTGCAAGTGAAAATCTATGTCTCTGACTGAGTTTGCATTACTGCTTATTTTGACCTCTGCTGGCTCTGAAAAGCTCATTTTCAACGTTCAATTCAGAATGTGATAAAACCAGTTCCAGCCACTAAAAGGCATTTTCTTTTTGTTTTAGACAACATTTCATGCACTGTTAAACATGTTAAAGCAAGTTGCAAGTGAAAATCTTTGTCTCTGACTGAGTTTGCATTACTGCTTATTTTGACCTCTGCTGGCTCTGAAAAGCTCATTTTTAACGTTCAATTCAGAATGTGATAAAACCAGTTCCAGCCACTAAAAAGCATTTTCTTTTTGTTTTAGACAACATTTCATGCACTGTTAAATATGTTTAAGAAAGTTGCAAGTGAAAATCTATGTCTCTGACTGAGTTTGCATTACTGCTTATTTTGACCTCTGCTGGCTCTGAAAAGCTCATTTTCAACGTTCAATTCAGAATGTGATAAAACCAGTTCCAGCCACTAAAAAGCATTTTCTTTTTGTTTTAGACAACATTTCATGCACTGTTAAACATGTTAAAGCAAGTTGCAAGTGAAAATCTTTGTCTCTGACTGAGTTTGCATTACTGCTTATTTTGACCTCTGCTGGCTCTGAAAAGCTAATTTTCAACGTTCAATTCAGAATGTGATAAAACCAGTTCCAGCCACTAAAAAGCATTTTCTTTTTGTTTTAGACAACATTTCATGCACTGTTAAACATGTTAAAGTAAGTTGCAAGTGAAAATCTATGTCTCTGACTGAGTTTGCATTACTGCTTATTTTGACCTCTGCTGGCTCTGAAAAGCTCATTTTCAACGTCCAATACAGAATGTTATAAAACCAGATCCAGCTTCTAAAATGCATCATTCTTTTTGTTTTAGACAACATTTTATGCACTGTTAAACATGTGAAAGCAAGTTGCAAGTGAAAATCTATGTCTATGACTGAGTTTTCATTACGGCTTATTTTGACCTCTGCTGGCTCTGAAAAGCTCATTTTCAACGTTCAATTCAGAATGTGATAAAACCAGTTCCAGCCACTAAAAAGCATTTTCTTTTTGTTTTAGACAACATTTCATGCACTGTTAAACATGTTAAAGCAAGTTGCAAGTGAAAATCTTTGTCTCTGACTGAGTTTGCATTACTGCTTATTTTGACCTCTGCTGGCTCTGAAAAGCTCATTTTCAACGTTCAATTCAGAATGTGATAAAACCAGTTCCAGCCACTAAAAAGCATTTTCTTTTTGTTTTAGACAACATTTCATGCACTGTTAAACATGTTAAAGCAAGTTGCAAGTGAAAATCTTTGTCTCTGACTGAGTTTGCATTACTGCTTATTTTGACCTCTGCTGGCTCTGAAAAGCTCATTTTCAACGTTCAATTCAGAATGTGATAAAACCAGTTCCAGCCACTAAAAAGCATTTTCTTTTTGTTTTAGACAACATTTCATGCACTGTTAAATATGTTTAAGAAAGTTGCAAGTGTAAATCTATGTCTCTGACTGAGTTTGCATTACTGCTTATTTTGACCTCTGCTGGCTCTGAAAAGCTCATTTTCAACGTTCAATTCAGAATGTGATAAAACCAGTTCCAGCCACTAAAAAGCATTTTCTTTTTGTTTTAGACAACATTTCATGCACTGTTAAATATGTTTAAGAAAGTTGCAAGTGTAAATCTATGTCTCTGACTGAGTTTGCATTACTGCTTATTTTGACCTCTGCTGGCTCTGAAAAGCTCATTTTCAACGTTCAATTCAGAATGTGATAAAACCAGTTCCAGCCACTAAAAAGCATTTTCTTTTTGTTTTAGACAACATTTCATGCACTGTTAAACATGTTAAAGCAAGTTGCAAGTGAAAATCTTTGTCTCTGACTGAGTTTGCATTACTGCTTATTTTGACCTCTGCTGGCTCTGAAAAGCTCATTTTCAACGTTCAATTCAGAATGTGATAAAACCAGTTCCAGCCACTAAAAAGCATTTTCTTTTTGTTTTAGACAACATTTCATGCACTGTTAAACATGTTAAAGCAAGTTGCAAGTGAAAATCTTTGTCTCTGACTGAGTTTGCATTACTGCTTATTTTGACCTCTGCTGGCTCTGAAAAGCTCATTTTCAACGTCCAATACAGAATGTTATAAAACCAGATCCAGCTTCTAAAATGCATCATTCTTTTTGTTTTAGACAACATTTTGTGCACTGTTAAACATGTTAAACATTTCACTTGCAAGTTGCAAGTGAAAATCTTTGTCTCTGACTGAGTTTGCATTACTGCTTATTTTGACCTCTGCTGGCTCTGAAAAGGTCATTTTCAACGTCCAATACAGAATGTTATAAAACCAGATCCAGCTTCTAAAATGCATCATTCTTTTTGTTTTAGACAACATTTCATGCACTGTTAAACATGTTAAAGCAAGTTGCAAGTGAAAATCTATGTCTATGACTGAGTTTTCATTACTGCTTATTTTGACCTCTGCTGGCTCTGAAAAGCTCATTTTCAACGTTCAATTCAGAATGTGATAAAACCAGTTCCAGCCACTAAAAAGCATTTTCTTTTTGTTTTAGACAACATTTCATGCACTGTTAAACATGTTAAAGCAAGTTGCAAGTGAAAATCTATGTCTCTGACTGAGTTTGCATTACTGCTTATTTTAACCTCTGCTGGCTCTGAAAAGCTCATTTTCAACGTTCAATTCAGAATGTTATAAAACCAGATCCAGCTTCTAAAATGCATCATTCTTTTTGTTTTAGACAACATTTCATGCACTGTTAAACATGTTAAAGCAAGTTGCAAGTGAAAATCTTTGTCTCTGACTGAGTTTGCATTACTGCTTATTTTGACCTCTGCTGGCTCTGAAAAGGTAATTTTCAACGTCCAATACAGAATGTTATAAAACCAGATCCAGCTTCTAAAATGCATCATTCTTTTTGTTTTAGACAACATTTCATGCACTGTTAAACATGTTAAAGCAAGTTGCAAGTGAAAATCTATGTCTATGACTGAGTTTTCATTACTGCTTATTTTGACCTCTGCTGGCTCTGAAAAGCTCATTTTCAACGTTCAATTCAGAATGTGATAAAACCAGTTCCAGCCACTAAAAAGCATTTTCTTTTTGTTTTAGACGACATTTCATGCACTGTTAAACATGTTAAAGCAAGTTGCAAGTGAAAATCTTTGTCTCTGACTGAGTTTGCATTACTGCTTATTTTGACCTCTGCTGGCTCTGAAAAGGTCATTTTCAACGTCCAATACAGAATGTTATAAAACCAGATCCAGCTTCTAAAATGCATCATTCTTTTTGTTTTAGACAACATTTCATGCACTGTTAAACATGTTAAATCAAGTTGCAAGTGAAAATCTATGTCTATGACTGAGTTTTCATTAATGCTTATTTTGACCTCTGCTGGCGCTGAAAAGCTCATTTTCAACGTTCAATTCAGAATGTGATAAAACCAGTTCCAGCCACTAAAAAGCATTTTCTTTTTGTTTTAGACAACATTTCATGCACTGTTAAACATGTGAAAGCAAGTTGCAAGTGAAAATCTATGTCTCTGACTGAGTTTGCATTACTGCTTATTTTGACCTCTGCTGGCTCTGAAAAGCTCATTTTCAACGTTCAATTCAGAATGTGATAAAACCAGTTCCAGCCACTAAAAAGCATTTTCTTTTTGTTTTAGACAACATTTCATGCACTTTTAAATATGTTTAAGAAAGTTGCAAGTGAAAATCTATGTCACTGACTGAGTTTGCATTACTGCTTATTTTGACCTCTGCTGGCTCTGAAAAGCTCATTTTCAACGTTCAATTCAGAATGTGATAAAACCAGTTCCAGCCACTAAAAAGCATTTTCTTTTTGTTTTAGACAACATTTCATGCACTGTTAAACATGTTAAAGCAAGTTGCAAGTGAAAATCTATGTCTCTGACTGAGTTTGCATTACTGCTTATTTTGACCTCTGCTGGCTCTGAAAAGCTCATTTTCAACGTCCAATACAGAATGTTATAAAACCAGATCCAGCTTCTAAAATACATCATTCTTTTTGTTTTAGACAACATTTCATGCACTGTTAAACATGTTAAAGCAAGTTGCAAGTGAAAATCTTTGTCTCTGACTGAGTTTGCATTACTGCTTATTTTGACCTCTGCTGGCTCTGAAAAGCTCATTTTCAACGTTCAATTCAGAATGTGATAAAACCAGTTCCAGCCACTAAAAAGCATTTTCTTTTTGTTTTAGACAACATTTCATGCACTGTTAAATATGTTTAAGAAAGTTGCAAGTGAAAATCTATGTCTCTGACTGAGTTTGCATTACTGCTTATTTTGACCTCTGCTGGCTCTGAAAAGCTCATTTTCAACGTTCAATTCAGAATGTGATAAAACCAGTTCCAGCCACTAAAAAGCATTTTCTTTTTGTTTTAGACAACATTTCATGCACTGTTAAACATGTTAAAGCAAGTTGCAAGTGAAAATCTATGTCTCTGACTGAGTTTGCATTACTGCTTATTTTGACCTCTGCTGGCTCTGAAAAGCTCATTTTCAACGTTCAATTCAGAATGTGATAAAACCAGTTCCAGCCACTAAAAAGCATTTTCTTTTTGTTTTAGACAACATTTCATGCACTGTTAAATATGTTTAAGAAAGTTGCAAGTGAAAATCTATGTCTCTGACTGAGTTTGCATTACTGCTTATTTTGACCTCTGCTGGCTCTGAAAAGCTCATTTTCAACGTTCAATTCAGAATGTGATAAAACCAGTTCCAGCCACTAAAAAGCATTTTCTTTTTGTTTTAGACAACATTTCATGCACTGTTAAATATGTTTAAGAAAGTTGCAAGTGAAAATCTATGTCTCTGACTGAGTTTGCATTACTGCTTATTTTGACCTCTGCTGGCTCTGAAAAGCTCATTTTCAACGTTCAATTCAGAATGTGATAAAACCAGTTCCAGCCACTAAAAAGCATTTTCTTTTTGTTTTAGACAACATTTCATGCACTGTTAAACATGTTAAAGCAAGTTGCAAGTGAAAATCTTTGTCTCTGACTGAGTTTGCATTACTGCTTATTTTGACCTCTGCTGGCTCTGAAAAGCTAATTTTCAACGTTCAATTCAGAATGTGATAAAAACCAGTTCCAGCCACTAAAAAGCATTTTCTTTTTGTTTTAGACAACATTTCATGCACTGTTAAACATGTTAAAGCAAGTTGCAAGTGAAAATCTATGTCTCTGACTGAGTTTGCATTACTGCTTATTTTGACCTCTGCTGGCTCTGAAAAGCTCATTTTCAACGTCCAATACAGAATGTTATAAAACCAGATCCAGCTTCTAAAATGCATCATTCTTTTTGTTTTAGACAACATTTCATGCACTGTTAAACATGGGAAAGCAAGTTGCAAGTGAAAATCTTTGTCTCTGACTGAGTTTGCATTACTGCTTATTTTGACCTCTGCTGGCTCTGAAAAGCTCATTTTCAACGTTCAATTCAGAATGTGATAAAACCAGTTCCAGCCACTAAAAAGCATTTTCTTTTTGTTTTAGACAACATTTCATGCACTGTTAAACATGTGAAAGCAAGTTGCAAGTGAAAATCTATGTCTCTGACTGAGTTTGCATTACTGCTTATTTTGACCTCTGCTGGCTCTGAAAAGCTCATTTTCAACGTTCAATTCAGAATGTGATAAAACCAGTTCCAGCCACTAAAAAGCATTTTCTTTTTGTTTTAGACAACATTTCATGCACTTTTAAATATGTTTAAGAAAGTTGCAAGTGAAAATCTATGTCACTGACTGAGTTTGCATTACTGCTTATTTTGACCTCTGCTGGCTCTGAAAAGCTCATTTTCAACGTTCAATTCAGAATGTGATAAAACCAGTTCCAGCCACTAAAAAGCATTTTCTTTTTGTTTTAGACAACATTTCATGCACTGTTAAACATGTTAAAGCAAGTTGCAAGTGAAAATCTATGTCTCTGACTGAGTTTGCATTACTGCTTATTTTGACCTCTGCTGGCTCTGAAAAGCTCATTTTCAACGTCCAATACAGAATGTTATAAAACCAGATCCAGCTTCTAAAATACATCATTCTTTTTGTTTTAGACAACATTTCATGCACTGTTAAACATGTTAAAGCAAGTTGCAAGTGAAAATCTTTGTCTCTGACTGAGTTTGCATTACTGCTTATTTTGACCTCTGCTGGCTCTGAAAAGCTCATTTTCAACGTTCAATTCAGAATGTGATAAAACCAGTTCCAGCCACTAAAAAGCATTTTCTTTTTGTTTTAGACAACATTTCATGCACTGTTAAATATGTTTAAGAAAGTTGCAAGTGAAAATCTATGTCTCTGACTGAGTTTGCATTACTGCTTATTTTGACCTCTGCTGGCTCTGAAAAGCTCATTTTCAACGTTCAATTCAGAATGTGATAAAACCAGTTCCAGCCACTAAAAAGCATTTTCTTTTTGTTTTAGACAACATTTCATGCACTGTTAAACATGTTAAAGCAAGTTGCAAGTGAAAATCTATGTCTCTGACTGAGTTTGCATTACTGCTTATTTTGACCTCTGCTGGCTCTGAAAAGCTCATTTTCAACGTCCAATACAGAATGTTATAAAACCAGATCCAGCTTCTAAAATGCATCATTCTTTTTATTTTAGACAACATTTCATGCACTGTTAAACATGTGAAAGCAAGTTGCAAGTGAAAATCTATATCTATGACTGAGTTTTCATTACTGCTTATTTTGACCTCTGCTGGCTCTGAAAAGCTCATTTTCAACGTTCAATTCAGAATGTGATAAAACCAGTTCCAGCCACTAAAAAGCATTTTCTTTTTGTTTTAGACAACATTTCATGCACTGTTAAATATGTTTAAGAAAGTTGCAAGTGAAAATCTATGTCTCTGACTGAGTTTGCATTACTGCTTATTTTGACCTCTGCTGGCTCTGAAAAGCTCATTTTCAACGTTCAATTCAGAATGTGATAAAACCAGTTCCAGCCACTAAAAAGCATTTTCTTTTTGTTTTAGACAACATTTCATGCACTGTTAAATATGTTTAAGAAAGTTGCAAGTGAAAATCTATGTCTCTGACTGAGTTTGCATTACTGCTTATTTTGACCTCTGCTGGCTCTGAAAAGCTCATTTTCAACGTTCAATTCAGAATGTGATAAAACCAGTTCCAGCCACTAAAAAGCATTTTCTTTTTGTTTTAGACAACATTTCATGCACTGTTAAACATGTTAAAGCAAGTTGCAAGTGAAAATCTTTGTCTCTGACTGAGTTTGCATTACTGCTTATTTTGACCTCTGCTGGCTCTGAAAAGCTAATTTTCAACGTTCAATTCAGAATGTGATAAAAACCAGTTCCAGCCACTAAAAAGCATTTTCTTTTTGTTTTAGACAACATTTCATGCACTGTTAAACATGTTAAAGCAAGTTGCAAGTGAAAATCTATGTCTCTGACTGAGTTTGCATTACTGCTTATTTTGACCTCTGCTGGCTCTGAAAAGCTCATTTTCAACGTCCAATACAGAATGTTATAAAACCAGATCCAGCTTCTAAAATGCATCATTCTTTTTGTTTTAGACAACATTTCATGCACTGTTAAACATGGGAAAGCAAGTTGCAAGTGAAAATCTATGTATATGACTGAGTTTGCATTACTGCTTATTTTGACCTCTGCTGGCTCTGAAAAGCTCATTTTCAACGTTCAATTCAGAATGTGATAAAACCAGTTCCAGCCACTAAAAAGCATTTTCTTTTTGTTTTAGACAACATTTCATGCACTGTTAAACATGTTAAAGCAAGTTGCAAGTGAAAATCTTTGTCTCTGACTGAGTTTGCATTACTGCTTATTTTGACCTCTGCTGGCTCTGAAAAGGTCATTTTCAACGTCCAATACAGAATGTTATAAAACCAGATCCAGCTTCTAAAATGCATCATTCTTTTTGTTTTAGACAACATTTCATGCACTGTTAAACATGTTAAATCAAGTTGCAAGTGAAAATCTATGTCTATGACTGAGTTTTCATTAATGCTTATTTTGACCTCTGCTGGCTCTGAAAAGCTCATTTTCAACGTTCAATTCAGAATGTGATAAAACCAGTTCCAGCCACTAAAAAGCATTTTCTTTTTGTTTTAGACAACATTTCATGCACTGTTAAACATGTGAAAGCAAGTTGCAAGTGAAAATCTATGTCTCTGACTGAGTTTGCATTACTGCTTATTTTGACCTCTGCTGGCTCTGAAAAGCTCATTTTCAACGTCCAATACAGAATGTTATAAAACCAGATCCAGCTTCTAAAATGCATCATTCTTTTTGTTTTAGACAACATTTCATGCACTGTTAAACATGTGAAAGCAAGTTGCAAGTGAAAATCTATGTCTATGACTGAGTTTTCATTACTGCTTATTTTGACCTCTGCTGGCTCTGAAAAGCTCATTTTCAACGTTCAATTCAGAATGTGATAAAACCAGTTCCAGCCACTAAAAAGCATTTTCTTTTTGTTTTAGACAACATTTCATGCACTTTTAAATATGTTTAAGAAAGTTGCAAGTGAAAATCTATGTCTCTGACTGAGTTTGCATTACTGCTTATTTTGACCTCTGCTGGCTCTGAAAAGCTCATTTTCAACGTTCAATTCAGAATGTGATAAAACCAGTTCCAGCCACTAAAAAGCATTTTCTTTTTGTTTTAGACAACATTTCATGCACTGTTAAACATGTTAAAGCAAGTTGCAAGTGAAAATCTATGTCTCTGACTGAGTTTGCATTACTGCTTATTTTGACCTCTGCTGGCTCTGAAAAGCTCATTTTCAACGTCCAATACAGAATGTTATAAAACCAGATCCAGCTTCTAAAATGCATCATTCTTTTTGTTTTAGACAACATTTCATGCACTGTTAAACATATTAAAGCAAGTTGCAAGTGAAAATCTTTGTCTCTGACTGAGTTTGCATTACTGCTTATTTTGACCTCTGCTGGCTCTGAAAAGCTCATTTTCAACGTTCAATTCAGAATGTGATAAAACCAGTTCCAGCCACTAAAAAGCATTTTCTTTTTGTTTTAGACAACATTTCATGCACTGTTAAATATGTTTAAGAAAGTTGCAAGTGAAAATCTATGTCTCTGACTGAGTTTGCATTACTGCTTATTTTGACCTCTGCTGGCTCTGAAAAGCTCATTTTCAACGTTCAATTCAGAATGTGATAAAACCAGTTCCAGCCACTAAAAAGCATTTTCTTTTTGTTTTAGACAACATTTCATGCACTGTTAAACATGTTAAAGCAAGTTGCAAGTGAAAATCTATGTCTCTGACTGAGTTTGCATTACTGCTTATTTTGACCTCTGCTGGCTCTGAAAAGCTCATTTTCAACGTCCAATACAGAATGTTATAAAACCAGATCCAGCTTCTAAAATGCATCATTCTTTTTGTTTTAGACAACATTTCATGCACTGTTAAACATGGGAAAGCAAGTTGCAAGTGAAAATCTATGTATATGACTGAGTTTGCATTACTGCTTATTTTGACCTCTGCTGGCTCTGAAAAGCTCATTTTCAACGTTCAATTCAGAATGTGATAAAACCAGTTCCAGCCACTAAAAAGCATTTTCTTTTTGTTTTAGACAACATTTCATGCACTGTTAAATATGTTTAAGAAAGTTGCAAGTGAAAATCTATGTCTCTGACTGAGTTTGCATTACTGCTTATTTTGACCTCTGCTGGCTCTGAAAAGCTCATTTTCAACGTTCAATTCAGAATGTGATAAAACCAGTTCCAGCCACTAAAAAGCATTTTCTTTTTGTTTTAGACAACATTTCATGCACTGTTAAACATGTTAAAGCAAGTTGCAAGTGAAAATCTTTGTCTCTGACTGAGTTTGCATTACTGCTTATTTTGACCTCTGCTGGCTCTGAAAAGCTAATTTTCAACGTTCAATTCAGAATGTGATAAAACCAGTTCCAGCCACTAAAAAGCATTTTCTTTTTGTTTTAGACAACATTTCATGCACTGTTAAACATGTTAAAGTAAGTTGCAAGTGAAAATCTATGTCTCTGACTGAGTTTGCATTACTGCTTATTTTGACCTCTGCTGGCTCTGAAAAGCTCATTTTCAACGTCCAATACAGAATGTTATAAAACCAGATCCAGCTTCTAAAATGCATCATTCTTTTTGTTTTAGACAACATTTCATGCACTGTTAAACATGTGAAAGCAAGTTGCAAGTGAAAATCTATGTCTATGACTGAGTTTTCATTACTGCTTATTTTGACCTCTGCTGGCTCTGAAAAGCTCATTTTCAACGTTCAATTCAGAATGTGATAAAACCAGTTCCAGCCACTAAAAAGCATTTTCTTTTTGTTTTAGACAACATTTCATGCACTGTTAAACATGTTAAAGCAAGTTGCAAGTGAAAATCTTTGTCTCTGACTGAGTTTGCATTACTGCTTATTTTGACCTCTGCTGGCTCTGAAAAGCTCATTTTCAACGTTCAATTCAGAATGTGATAAAACCAGTTCCAGCCACTAAAAAGCATTTTCTTTTTGTTTTAGACAACATTTCATGCACTGTTAAATATGTTTAAGAAAGTTGCAAGTGAAAATCTTTGTCTCTGACTGAGTTTGCATTACTGCTTATTTTGACCTCTGCTGGCTCTGAAAAGCTCATTTTCAACGTTCAATTCAGAATGTGATAAAACCAGTTCCAGCCAGTAAAAAGCATTTTCTTTTTGTTTTAGACAACATTTCATGCACTGTTAAACATGTTAAAGCAAGTTGCAAGTGAAAATCTATGTCTCTGACTGAGTTTGCATTACTGCTTATTTTGACCTCTGCTGGCTCTGAAAAGCTCATTTTCAACGTCCAATACAGAATGTTATAAAACCAGATCCAGCTTCTAAAATGCATCATTCTTTTTGTTTTAGACAACTATTCATGCACTGTTAAACATGTGAAAGCAAGTTGCAAGTGAAAATCTATGTCTATGACTGAGTTTTCATTACTGCTTATTTTGACCTCTGCTGGCTCTGAAAAGCTCATTTTCA
The DNA here is from genome assembly GCF_052040795.2 of Danio rerio. Classification (NCBI taxonomy): domain Eukaryota; kingdom Metazoa; phylum Chordata; class Actinopteri; order Cypriniformes; family Danionidae; genus Danio; species Danio rerio. The sequence continues at coordinate 38,048,699 of NC_141041.1, forward strand.
ACGTTCAATTCAGAATGTGATAAAACCAGTTCCAGCCACTAAAAAGCATTTTCTTTTTGTTTTAGACAACATTTCATGCACTGTTAAACATGTTAAAGCAAGTTGCAAGTGAAAATCTTTGTCTCTGACTGAGTTTGCATTACTGCTTATTTTGACCTCTGCTGGCTCTGAAAAGCTCATTTTCAACGTTCAATTCAGAATGTGATAAAACCAGTTCCAGCCACTAAAAAGCATTTTCTTTTTGTTTTAGACAACATTTCATGCACTGTTAAATATGTTTAAGAAAGTTGCAAGTGAAAATCTATGTCTCTGACTGAGTTTGCATTACTGCTTATTTTGACCTCTGCTGGCTCTGAAAAGCTCATTTTCAACGTTCAATTCAGAATGTGATAAAACCAGTTCCAGCCACTAAAAAGCATTTTCTTTTTGTTTTAGACAACATTTCATGCACTGTTAAACATGTTAAAGCAAGTTGCAAGTGAAAATCTTTGTCTCTGACTGAGTTTTCATTACTGCTTATTTTGACCTCTGCTGGCTCTGAAAAGCTCATTTTCAACGTTCAATTCAGAATGTGATAAAACCAGTTCCAGCCACTAAAAAGCATTTTCTTTTTGTTTTAGACAACATTTCATGCACTGTTAAATATGTTTAAGAAAGTTGCAAGTGAAAATCTATGTCTCTGACTGAGTTTGCATTACTGCTTATTTTGACCTCTGCTGGCTCTGAAAAGCTCATTTTCAACGTTCAATTCAGAATGTGATAAAACCAGTTCCAGCCACTAAAAAGCATTTTCTTTTTGTTTTAGACAACATTTCATGCACTGTTAAACATGTTAAAGCAAGTTGCAAGTGAAAATCTTTGTCTCTGACTGAGTTTGCATTACTGCTTATTTTGACCTCTGCTGGCTCTGAAAAGCTCATTTTCAACGTCCAATACAGAATGTTATAAAACCAGATCCAGCTTCTAAAATGCATCATTCTTTTTGTTTTAGACAACATTTTGTGCACTGTTAAACATGTTAAACATTTCACTTGCAAGTTGCAAGTGAAAATCTTTGTCTCTGACTGAGTTTGCATTACTGCTTATTTTGACCTCTGCTGGCTCTGAAAAGGTCATTTTCAACGTCCAATACAGAATGTTATAAAACCAGATCCAGCTTCTAAAATGCATCATTCTTTTTGTTTTAGACAACATTTCATGCACTGTTAAACATGTTAAAGCAAGTTGCAAGTGAAAATCTATGTCTATGACTGAGTTTTCATTACTGCTTATTTTGACCTCTGCTGGCTCTGAAAAGCTCATTTTCAACGTTCAATTCAGAATGTGATAAAACCAGTTCCAGCCACTAAAAAGCATTTTCTTTTTGTTTTAGACAACATTTCATGCACTGTTAAACATGTTAAAGCAAGTTGCAAGTGAAAATCTATGTCTCTGACTGAGTTTGCATTACTGCTTATTTTAACCTCTGCTGGCTCTGAAAAGCTCATTTTCAACGTTCAATTCAGAATGTTATAAAACCAGATCCAGCTTCTAAAATGCATCATTCTTTTTGTTTTAGACAACATTTCATGCACTGTTAAACATGTTAAAGCAAGTTGCAAGTGAAAATCTTTGTCTCTGACTGAGTTTGCATTACTGCTTATTTTGACCTCTGCTGGCTCTGAAAAGGTCATTTTCAACGTCCAATACAGAATGTTATAAAACCAGATCCAGCTTCTAAAATGCATCATTCTTTTTGTTTTAGACAACATTTCATGCACTGTTAAACATGTTAAAGCAAGTTGCAAGTGAAAATCTATGTCTATGACTGAGTTTTCATTACTGCTTATTTTGACCTCTGCTGGCTCTGAAAAGCTCATTTTCAACGTTCAATTCAGAATGTGATAAAACCAGTTCCAGCCACTAAAAAGCATTTTCTTTTTGTTTTAGACAACATTTCATGCACTGTTAAACATGTTAAAGCAAGTTGCAAGTGAAAATCTATGTCTCTGACTGAGTTTGCATTACTGCTTATTTTAACCTCTGCTGGCTCTGAAAAGCTAATTTTCAACGTTCAATTCAGAATGTGATAAAACCAGTTCCAGCCACTAAAAAGCATTTTCTTTTTGTTTTAGACAACATTTCATGCACTGTTAAACATGTTAAAGTAAGTTGCAAGTGAAAATCTATGTCTCTGACTGAGTTTGCATTACTGCTTATTTTGACCTCTGCTGGCTCTGAAAAGCTCATTTTCAACGTCCAATACAGAATGTTATAAAACCAGATCCAGCTTCTAAAATGCATCATTCTTTTTGTTTTAGACAACATTTCATGCACTGTTAAACATGTGAAAGCAAGTTGCAAGTGAAAATCTATGTCTATGACTGAGTTTTCATTACTGCTTATTTTGACCTCTGCTGGCTCTGAAAAGCTCATTTTCAACGTTCAATTCAGAATGTGATAAAACCAGTTCCAGCCACTAAAAAGCATTTTCTTTTTGTTTTAGACAACATTTCATGCACTGTTAAACATGTTAAAGCAAGTTGCAAGTGAAAATCTTTGTCTCTGACTGAGTTTGCATTACTGCTTATTTTGACCTCTGCTGGCTCTGAAAAGCTCATTTTTAGCGTTCAATTCAGAATGTGATAAAACCAGTTCCAGCCAGTAAAAAGCATTTTCTTTTTGTTTTAGACAACATTTCATGCACTGTTAAACATGTTAAAGCAAGTTGCAAGTGAAAATCTATGTCTCTGACTGAGTTTGCATTACTGCTTATTTTGACCTCTGCTGGCTCTGAAAAGCTCATTTTCAACGTCCAATACAGAATGTTATAAAACCAGATCCAGCTTCTAAAATGCATCATTCTTTTTGTTTTAGACAACTATTCATGCACTGTTAAACATGTGAAAGCAAGTTGCAAGTGAAAATCTATGTCTATGACTGAGTTTTCATTACTGCTTATTTTGACCTCTGCTGGCTCTGAAAAGCTCATTTTCAACGTTCAATTCAGAATGTGATAAAACCAGTTCCAGCCACTAAAAAGCATTTTCTTTTTGTTTTAGACAACATTTCATGCACTGTTAAACATGTTAAAGCAAGTTGCAAGTGAAAATCTTTGTCTCTGACTGAGTTTGCATTACTGCTTATTTTGACCTCTGCTGGCTCTGAAAAGCTCATTTTCAACGTTCAATTCAGAATGTGATAAAACCAGTTCCAGCCACTAAAAAGCATTTTCTTTTTGTTTTAGACAACATTTCATTCACTGTTAAATATGTTTAAGAAAGTTGCAAGTGAAAATCTATGTCTCTGACTGAGTTTGCATTACTGCTTATTTTGACCTCTGCTGGCTCTGAAAAGCTCATTTTCAACGTTCAATTCAGAATGTGATAAAACCAGTTCCAGCCACTAAAAAGCATTTTCTTTTTGTTTTAGACAACATTTCATGCACTGTTAAACATGTTAAAGCAAGTTGCAAGTGAAAATCTTTGTCTCTGACTGAGTTTTCATTACTGCTTATTTTGACCTCTGCTGGCTCTGAAAAGCTCATTTTCAACGTTCAATTCAGAATGTGATAAAACCAGTTCCAGCCACTAAAAAGCATTTTCTTTTTGTTTTAGACAACATTTCATGCACTGTTAAATATGTTTAAGAAAGTTGCAAGTGAAAATCTATGTCTCTGACTGAGTTTGCATTACTGCTTATTTTGACCTCTGCTGGCTCTGAAAAGCTCATTTTCAACGTTCAATTCAGAATGTGATAAAACCAGTTCCAGCCACTAAAAAGCATTTTCTTTTTGTTTTAGACAACATTTCATGCACTGTTAAACATGTTAAAGCAAGTTGCAAGTGAAAATCTTTGTCTCTGACTGAGTTTGCATTACTGCTTATTTTGACCTCTGCTGGCTCTGAAAAGCTCATTTTCAACGTCCAATACAGAATGTTATAAAACCAGATCCAGCTTCTAAAAAACATCATTCTTTTTGTTTTAGACAACATTTTGTGCACTGTTAAACATGTTAAACATTTCACTTGCAAGTTGCAAGTGAAAATCTTTGTCTCTGACTGAGTTTGCATTACTGCTTATTTTGACCTCTGCTGGCTCTGAAAAGGTCATTTTCAACGTCCAATACAGAATGTTATAAAACCAGATCCAGCTTCTAAAATGCATCATTCTTTTTGTTTTAGACAACATTTCATGCACTGTTAAACATGTTAAAGCAAGTTGCAAGTGAAAATCTATGTCTATGACTGAGTTTTCATTACTGCTTATTTTGACCTCTGCTGGCTCTGAAAAGCTCATTTTCAACGTTCAATTCAGAATGTGATAAAACCAGTTCCAGCCACTAAAAAGCATTTTCTTTTTGTTTTAGACAACATTTCATGCACTGTTAAACATGTTAAAGCAAGTTGCAAGTGAAAATCTATGTCTCTGACTGAGTTTGCATTACTGCTTATTTTGACCTCTGCTGGCTCTGAAAAGCTCATTTTCAACGTTCAATTCAGAATGTGATAAAACCAGTTCCAGCCACTAAAAAGCATTTTCTTTTTGTTTTAGACAACATTTCATGCACTGTTAAACATGTTAAAGCAAGTTGCAAGTGAAAATCTATGTCTCTGACTGAGTTTGCATTACTGCTTATTTTGACCTCTGCTGGCTCTGAAAAGCTCATTTTCAACGTCCAATACAGAATGTTATAAAACCAGATCCAGCTTCTAAAATGCATCATTCTTTTTATTTTAGACAACATTTCATGCACTGTTAAACATGTGAAAGCAAGTTGCAAGTGAAAATCTATATCTATGACTGAGTTTTCATTACTGCTTATTTTGACCTCTGCTGGCTCTGAAAAGCTCATTTTCAACGTTCAATTCAGAATGTGATAAAACCAGTTCCAGCCACTAAAAAGCATTTTCTTTTTGTTTTAGACAACATTTCATGCACTGTTAAATATGTTTAAGAAAGTTGCAAGTGAAAATCTATGTCTCTGACTGAGTTTGCATTACTGCTTATTTTGACCTCTGCTGGCTCTGAAAAGCTCATTTTCAACGTTCAATTCAGAATGTGATAAAACCAGTTCCAGCCACTAAAAAGCATTTTCTTTTTGTTTTAGACAACATTTCATGCACTGTTAAATATGTTTAAGAAAGTTGCAAGTGAAAATCTATGTCTCTGACTGAGTTTGCATTACTGCTTATTTTGACCTCTGCTGGCTCTGAAAAGCTCATTTTCAACGTTCAATTCAGAATGTGATAAAACCAGTTCCAGCCACTAAAAAGCATTTTCTTTTTGTTTTAGACAACATTTCATGCACTGTTAAACATGTTAAAGCAAGTTGCAAGTGAAAATCTTTGTCTCTGACTGAGTTTGCATTACTGCTTATTTTGACCTCTGCTGGCTCTGAAAAGCTAATTTTCAACGTTCAATTCAGAATGTGATAAAAACCAGTTCCAGCCACTAAAAAGCATTTTCTTTTTGTTTTAGACAACATTTCATGCACTGTTAAACATGTTAAAGCAAGTTGCAAGTGAAAATCTATGTCTCTGACTGAGTTTGCATTACTGCTTATTTTGACCTCTGCTGGCTCTGAAAAGCTCATTTTCAACGTCCAATACAGAATGTTATAAAACCAGATCCAGCTTCTAAAATGCATCATTCTTTTTGTTTTAGACAACATTTCATGCACTGTTAAACATGGGAAAGCAAGTTGCAAGTGAAAATCTATGTATATGACTGAGTTTGCATTACTGCTTATTTTGACCTCTGCTGGCTCTGAAAAGCTCATTTTCAACGTTCAATTCAGAATGTGATAAAACCAGTTCCAGCCACTAAAAAGCATTTTCTTTTTGTTTTAGACAACATTTCATGCACTGTTAAACATGTTAAAGCAAGTTGCAAGTGAAAATCTTTGTCTCTGACTGAGTTTGCATTACTGCTTATTTTGACCTCTGCTGGCTCTGAAAAGGTCATTTTCAACGTCCAATACAGAATGTTATAAAACCAGATCCAGCTTCTAAAATGCATCATTCTTTTTGTTTTAGACAACATTTCATGCACTGTTAAACATGTTAAATCAAGTTGCAAGTGAAAATCTATGTCTATGACTGAGTTTTCATTAATGCTTATTTTGACCTCTGCTGGCTCTGAAAAGCTCATTTTCAACGTTCAATTCAGAATGTGATAAAACCAGTTCCAGCCACTAAAAAGCATTTTCTTTTTGTTTTAGACAACATTTCATGCACTGTTAAACATGTGAAAGCAAGTTGCAAGTGAAAATCTATGTCTCTGACTGAGTTTGCATTACTGCTTATTTTGACCTCTGCTGGCTCTGAAAAGCTCATTTTCAACGTCCAATACAGAATGTTATAAAACCAGATCCAGCTTCTAAAATGCATCATTCTTTTTGTTTTAGACAACATTTCATGCACTGTTAAACATGTGAAAGCAAGTTGCAAGTGAAAATCTATGTCTATGACTGAGTTTTCATTACTGCTTATTTTGACCTCTGCTGGCTCTGAAAAGCTCATTTTCAACGTTCAATTCAGAATGTGATAAAACCAGTTCCAGCCACTAAAAAGCATTTTCTTTTTGTTTTAGACAACATTTCATGCACTTTTAAATATGTTTAAGAAAGTTGCAAGTGAAAATCTATGTCTCTGACTGAGTTTGCATTACTGCTTATTTTGACCTCTGCTGGCTCTGAAAAGCTCATTTTCAACGTTCAATTCAGAATGTGATAAAACCAGTTCCAGCCACTAAAAAGCATTTTCTTTTTGTTTTAGACAACATTTCATGCACTGTTAAACATGTTAAAGCAAGTTGCAAGTGAAAATCTATGTCTCTGACTGAGTTTGCATTACTGCTTATTTTGACCTCTGCTGGCTCTGAAAAGCTCATTTTCAACGTCCAATACAGAATGTTATAAAACCAGATCCAGCTTCTAAAATGCATCATTCTTTTTGTTTTAGACAACATTTCATGCACTGTTAAACATATTAAAGCAAGTTGCAAGTGAAAATCTTTGTCTCTGACTGAGTTTGCATTACTGCTTATTTTGACCTCTGCTGGCTCTGAAAAGCTCATTTTCAACGTTCAATTCAGAATGTGATAAAACCAGTTCCAGCCACTAAAAAGCATTTTCTTTTTGTTTTAGACAACATTTCATGCACTGTTAAATATGTTTAAGAAAGTTGCAAGTGAAAATCTATGTCTCTGACTGAGTTTGCATTACTGCTTATTTTGACCTCTGCTGGCTCTGAAAAGCTCATTTTCAACGTTCAATTCAGAATGTGATAAAACCAGTTCCAGCCACTAAAAAGCATTTTCTTTTTGTTTTAGACAACATTTCATGCACTGTTAAACATGTTAAAGCAAGTTGCAAGTGAAAATCTATGTCTCTGACTGAGTTTGCATTACTGCTTATTTTGACCTCTGCTGGCTCTGAAAAGCTCATTTTCAACGTCCAATACAGAATGTTATAAAACCAGATCCAGCTTCTAAAATGCATCATTCTTTTTGTTTTAGACAACATTTCATGCACTGTTAAACATGGGAAAGCAAGTTGCAAGTGAAAATCTATGTATATGACTGAGTTTGCATTACTGCTTATTTTGACCTCTGCTGGCTCTGAAAAGCTCATTTTCAACGTTCAATTCAGAATGTGATAAAACCAGTTCCAGCCACTAAAAAGCATTTTCTTTTTGTTTTAGACAACATTTCATGCACTGTTAAATATGTTTAAGAAAGTTGCAAGTGAAAATCTATGTCTCTGACTGAGTTTGCATTACTGCTTATTTTGACCTCTGCTGGCTCTGAAAAGCTCATTTTCAACGTTCAATTCAGAATGTGATAAAACCAGTTCCAGCCACTAAAAAGCATTTTCTTTTTGTTTTAGACAACATTTCATGCACTGTTAAACATGTTAAAGCAAGTTGCAAGTGAAAATCTTTGTCTCTGACTGAGTTTGCATTACTGCTTATTTTGACCTCTGCTGGCTCTGAAAAGCTAATTTTCAACGTTCAATTCAGAATGTGATAAAACCAGTTCCAGCCACTAAAAAGCATTTTCTTTTTGTTTTAGACAACATTTCATGCACTGTTAAACATGTTAAAGTAAGTTGCAAGTGAAAATCTATGTCTCTGACTGAGTTTGCATTACTGCTTATTTTGACCTCTGCTGGCTCTGAAAAGCTCATTTTCAACGTCCAATACAGAATGTTATAAAACCAGATCCAGCTTCTAAAATGCATCATTCTTTTTGTTTTAGACAACATTTCATGCACTGTTAAACATGTGAAAGCAAGTTGCAAGTGAAAATCTATGTCTATGACTGAGTTTTCATTACTGCTTATTTTGACCTCTGCTGGCTCTGAAAAGCTCATTTTCAACGTTCAATTCAGAATGTGATAAAACCAGTTCCAGCCACTAAAAAGCATTTTCTTTTTGTTTTAGACAACATTTCATGCACTGTTAAACATGTTAAAGCAAGTTGCAAGTGAAAATCTTTGTCTCTGACTGAGTTTGCATTACTGCTTATTTTGACCTCTGCTGGCTCTGAAAAGCTCATTTTCAACGTTCAATTCAGAATGTGATAAAACCAGTTCCAGCCACTAAAAAGCATTTTCTTTTTGTTTTAGACAACATTTCATGCACTGTTAAATATGTTTAAGAAAGTTGCAAGTGAAAATCTTTGTCTCTGACTGAGTTTGCATTACTGCTTATTTTGACCTCTGCTGGCTCTGAAAAGCTCATTTTCAACGTTCAATTCAGAATGTGATAAAACCAGTTCCAGCCAGTAAAAAGCATTTTCTTTTTGTTTTAGACAACATTTCATGCACTGTTAAACATGTTAAAGCAAGTTGCAAGTGAAAATCTATGTCTCTGACTGAGTTTGCATTACTGCTTATTTTGACCTCTGCTGGCTCTGAAAAGCTCATTTTCAACGTCCAATACAGAATGTTATAAAACCAGATCCAGCTTCTAAAATGCATCATTCTTTTTGTTTTAGACAACTATTCATGCACTGTTAAACATGTGAAAGCAAGTTGCAAGTGAAAATCTATGTCTATGACTGAGTTTTCATTACTGCTTATTTTGACCTCTGCTGGCTCTGAAAAGCTCATTTTCAACGTTCAATTCAGAATGTGATAAAACCAGTTCCAGCCACTAAAAAGCATTTTCTTTTTGTTTTAGACAACATTTCATGCACTGTTAAACATGTTAAAGCAAGTTGCAAGTGAAAATCTTTGTCTCTGACTGAGTTTGCATTACTGCTTATTTTGACCTCTGCTGGCTCTGAAAAGCTCATTTTCAACGTTCAATTCAGAATGTGATAAAACCAGTTCCAGCCACTAAAAAGCATTTTCTTTTTGTTTTAGACAACATTTCATGCACTGTTAAATATGTTTAAGAAAGTTGCAAGTGAAAATCTATGTCTCTGACTGAGTTTGCATTACTGCTTATTTTGACCTCTGCTGGCTCTGAAAAGCTCATTTTCAACGTTCAATTCAGAATGTGATAAAACCAGTTCCAGCCACTAAAAAGCATTTTCTTTTTGTTTTAGACAACATTTCATGCACTGTTAAACATGTTAAAGCAAGTTGCAAGTGAAAATCTTTGTCTCTGACTGAGTTTTCATTACTGCTTATTTTGACCTCTGCTGGCTCTGAAAAGCTCATTTTCAACGTTCAATTCAGAATGTGATAAAACCAGTTCCAGCCACTAAAAAGCATTTTCTTTTTGTTTTAGACAACATTTCATGCACTGTTAAATATGTTTAAGAAAGTTGCAAGTGAAAATCTATGTCTCTGACTGAGTTTGCATTACTGCTTATTTTGACCTCTGCTGGCTCTGAAAAGCTCATTTTCAACGTTCAATTCAGAATGTGATAAAACCAGTTCCAGCCACTAAAAAGCATTTTCTTTTTGTTTTAGACAACATTTCATGCACTGTTAAACATGTTAAAGCAAGTTGCAAGTGAAAATCTTTGTCTCTGACTGAGTTTGCATTACTGCTTATTTTGACCTCTGCTGGCTCTGAAAAGCTCATTTTCAACGTCCAATACAGAATGTTATAAAACCAGATCCAGCTTCTAAAATGCATCATTCTTTTTGTTTTAGACAACATTTTGTGCACTGTTAAACATGTTAAACATTTCACTTGCAAGTTGCAAGTGAAAATCTTTGTCTCTGACTGAGTTTGCATTACTGCTTATTTTGACCTCTGCTGGCTCTGAAAAGGTCATTTTCAACGTCCAATACAGAATGTTATAAAACCAGATCCAGCTTCTAAAATGCATCATTCTTTTTGTTTTAGACAACATTTCATGCACTGTTAAACATGTTAAAGCAAGTTGCAAGTGAAAATCTATGTCTATGACTGAGTTTTCATTACTGCTTATTTTGACCTCTGCTGGCTCTGAAAAGCTCATTTTCAACGTTCAATTCAGAATGTGATAAAACCAGTTCCAGCCACTAAAAAGCATTTTCTTTTTGTTTTAGACAACATTTCATGCACTGTTAAACATGTTAAAGCAAGTTGCAAGTGAAAATCTATGTCTCTGACTGAGTTTGCATTACTGCTTATTTTAACCTCTGCTGGCTCTGAAAAGCTCATTTTCAACGTTCAATTCAGAATGTTATAAAACCAGATCCAGCTTCTAAAATGCATCATTCTTTTTGTTTTAGACAACATTTCATGCACTGTTAAACATGTTAAAGCAAGTTGCAAGTGAAAATCTTTGTCTCTGACTGAGTTTGCATTACTGCTTATTTTGACCTCTGCTGGCTCTGAAAAGGTCATTTTCAACGTCCAATACAGAATGTTATAAAACCAGATCCAGCTTCTAAAATGCATCATTCTTTTTGTTTTAGACAACATTTCATGCACTGTTAAACATGTTAAAGCAAGTTGCAAGTGAAAATCTATGTCTATGACTGAGTTTTCATTACTGCTTATTTTGACCTCTGCTGGCTCTGAAAAGCTCATTTTCAACGTTCAATTCAGAATGTGATAAAACCAGTTCCAGCCACTAAAAAGCATTTTCTTTTTGTTTTAGACAACATTTCATGCACTGTTAAACATGTTAAAGCAAGTTGCAAGTGAAAATCTATGTCTCTGACTGAGTTTGCATTACTGCTTATTTTAACCTCTGCTGGCTCTGAAAAGCTAATTTTCAACGTTCAATTCAGAATGTGATAAAACCAGTTCCAGCCACTAAAAAGCATTTTCTTTTTGTTTTAGACAACATTTCATGCACTGTTAAACATGTTAAAGTAAGTTGCAAGTGAAAATCTATGTCTCTGACTGAGTTTGCATTACTGCTTATTTTGACCTCTGCTGGCTCTGAAAAGCTCATTTTCAACGTCCAATACAGAATGTTATAAAACCAGATCCAGCTTCTAAAATGCATCATTCTTTTTGTTTTAGACAACATTTCATGCACTGTTAAACATGTGAAAGCAAGTTGCAAGTGAAAATCTATGTCTATGACTGAGTTTTCATTACTGCTTATTTTGACCTCTGCTGGCTCTGAAAAGCTCATTTTCAACGTTCAATTCAGAATGTGATAAAACCAGTTCCAGCCACTAAAAAGCATTTTCTTTTTGTTTTAGACAACATTTCATGCACTGTTAAACATGTTAAAGCAAGTTGCAAGTGAAAATCTTTGTCTCTGACTGAGTTTGCATTACTGCTTATTTTGACCTCTGCTGGCTCTGAAAAGCTCATTTTTAGCGTTCAATTCAGAATGTGATAAAACCAGTTCCAGCCAGTAAAAAGCATTTTCTTTTTGTTTTAGACAACATTTCATGCACTGTTAAACATGTTAAAGCAAGTTGCAAGTGAAAATCTATGTCTCTGACTGAGTTTGCATTACTGCTTATTTTGACCTCTGCTGGCTCTGAAAAGCTCATTTTCAACGTCCAATACAGAATGTTATAAAACCAGATCCAGCTTCTAAAATGCATCATTCTTTTTGTTTTAGACAACTATTCATGCACTGTTAAACATGTGAAAGCAAGTTGCAAGTGAAAATCTATGTCTATGACTGAGTTTTCATTACTGCTTATTTTGACCTCTGCTGGCTCTGAAAAGCTCATTTTCAACGTTCAATTCAGAATGTGATAAAACCAGTTCCAGCCACTAAAAAGCATTTTCTTTTTGTTTTAGACAACATTTCATGCACTGTTAAACATGTTAAAGCAAGTTGCAAGTGAAAATCTTTGTCTCTGACTGAGTTTGCATTACTGCTTATTTTGACCTCTGCTGGCTCTGAAAAGCTCATTTTCAACGTTCAATTCAGAATGTGATAAAACCAGTTCCAGCCACTAAAAAGCATTTTCTTTTTGTTTTAGACAACATTTCATTCACTGTTAAATATGTTTAAGAAAGTTGCAAGTGAAAATCTATGTCTCTGACTGAGTTTGCATTACTGCTTATTTTGACCTCTGCTGGCTCTGAAAAGCTCATTTTCAACGTTCAATTCAGAATGTGATAAAACCAGTTCCAGCCACTAAAAAGCATTTTCTTTTTGTTTTAGACAACATTTCATGCACTGTTAAACATGTTAAAGCAAGTTGCAAGTGAAAATCTTTGTCTCTGACTGAGTTTTCATTACTGCTTATTTTGACCTCTGCTGGCTCTGAAAAGCTCATTTTCAACGTTCAATTCAGAATGTGATAAAACCAGTTCCAGCCACTAAAAAGCATTTTCTTTTTGTTTTAGACAACATTTCATGCACTGTTAAATATGTTTAAGAAAGTTGCAAGTGAAAATCTATGTCTCTGACTGAGTTTGCATTACTGCTTATTTTGACCTCTGCTGGCTCTGAAAAGCTCATTTTCAACGTTCAATTCAGAATGTGATAAAACCAGTTCCAGCCACTAAAAAGCATTTTCTTTTTGTTTTAGACAACATTTCATGCACTGTTAAACATGTTAAAGCAAGTTGCAAGTGAAAATCTTTGTCTCTGACTGAGTTTGCATTACTGCTTATTTTGACCTCTGCTGGCTCTGAAAAGCTCATTTTCAACGTCCAATACAGAATGTTATAAAACCAGATCCAGCTTCTAAAAAACATCATTCTTTTTGTTTTAGACAACATTTTGTGCACTGTTAAACATGTTAAACATTTCACTTGCAAGTTGCAAGTGAAAATCTTTGTCTCTGACTGAGTTTGCATTACTGCTTATTTTGACCTCTGCTGGCTCTGAAAAGGTCATTTTCAACGTCCAATACAGAATGTTATAAAACCAGATCCAGCTTCTAAAATGCATCATTCTTTTTGTTTTAGACAACATTTCATGCACTGTTAAACATGTTAAAGCAAGTTGCAAGTGAAAATCTATGTCTATGACTGAGTTTTCATTACTGCTTATTTTGACCTCTGCTGGCTCTGAAAAGCTCATTTTCAACGTTCAATTCAGAATGTGATAAAACCAGTTCCAGCCACTAAAAAGCATTTTCTTTTTGTTTTAGACAACATTTCATGCACTGTTAAACATGTTAAAGCAAGTTGCAAGTGAAAATCTATGTCTCTGACTGAGTTTGCATTACTGCTTATTTTAACCTCTGCTGGCTCTGAAAAGCTCATTTTCAACGTTCAATTCAGAATGTTATAAAACCAGATCCAGCTTCTAAAATGCATCATTCTTTTTGTTTTAGACAACATTTCATGCACTGTTAAACATGTTAAAGCAAGTTGCAAGTGAAAATCTTTGTCTCTGACTGAGTTTGCATTACTGCTTATTTTGACCTCTGCTGGCTCTGAAAAGGTCATTTTCAACGTCCAATACAGAATGTTATAAAACCAGATCCAGCTTCTAAAATGCATCATTCTTTTTGTTTTAGACAACATTTCATGCACTGTTAAACATGTTAAAGCAAGTTGCAAGTGAAAATCTATGTCTATGACTGAGTTTTCATTACTGCTTATTTTGACCTCTGCTGGCTCTGAAAAGCTCATTTTCAACGTTCAATTCAGAATGTGATAAAACCAGTTCCAGCCACTAAAAAGCATTTTCTTTTTGTTTTAGACAACATTTCATGCACTGTTAAACATGTTAAAGCAAGTTGCAAGTGAAAATCTATGTCTCTGACTGAGTTTGCATTACTGCTTATTTTAACCTCTGCTGGCTCTGAAAAGCTCATTTTCAACGTTCAATTCAGAATGTTATAAAACCAGATCCAGCTTCTAAAATGCATCATTCTTTTTGTTTTAGACAACATTTCATGCACTGTTAAACATGTTAAAGCAAGTTGCAAGTAAAAATCTATGTCTATGACTGAGTTTTCATTACTGCTTATTTTGACTTCTGCTGGCTCTGAAAAGCTCATTTTCAACGTTCAATTCAGAATGTGATAAAACCAGTTCCAGCCACTAAAAAGCATTTTCTTTTTGTTTTAGACAACATTTCATGCACTGTTAAACATGTTAAAGCAAGTTGCAAGTGAAAATCTTTGTCTCTGACTGAGTTTGCATTACTGCTTATTTTGACCTCTGCTGGCTCTGAAAAGCTAATTTTCAACGTTCAATTCAGAATGTGATAAAACCAGTTCCAGCCACTAAAAAGCATTTTCTTTTTGTTTTAGACAACATTTCATGCACTGTTAAACATGTTAAAGTAAGTTGCAAGTGAAAATCTATGTCTCTGACTGAGTTTGCATTACTGCTTATTTTGACCTCTGCTGGCTCTGAAAAGCTCATTTTCAACGTCCAATACAGAATGTTATAAAACCAGATCCAGCTTCTAAAATGCATCATTCTTTTTGTTTTAGACAACATTTCATGCACTGTTAAACATGTGAAAGCAAGTTGCAAGTGAAAATCTATGTCTATGACTGAGTTTTCATTACTGCTTATTTTGACCTCTGCTGGCTCTGAAAAGCTCATTTTCAACGTTCAATTCAGAATGTGATAAAACCAGTTCCAGCCACTAAAAAGCATTTTCTTTTTGTTTTAGACAACATTTCATGCACTGTTAAACATGTTAAAGCAAGTTGCAAGTGAAAATCTTTGTCTCTGACTGAGTTTGCATTACTGCTTATTTTGACCTCTGCTGGCTCTGAAAAGCTCATTTTCAACGTTCAATTCAGAATGTGATAAAACCAGTTCCAGCCACTAAAAAGCATTTTCTTTTTGTTTTAGACAACATTTCATGCACTGTTAAATATGTTTAAGAAAGTTGCAAGTGAAAATCTTTGTCTCTGACTGAGTTTGCATTACTGCTTATTTTGACCTCTGCTGGCTCTGAAAAGCTCATTTTCAACGTTCAATTCAGAATGTGATAAAACCAGTTCCAGCCAGTAAAAAGCATTTTCTTTTTGTTTTAGACAACATTTCATGCACTGTTAAACATGTTAAAGCAAGTTGCAAGTGAAAATCTATGTCTCTGACTGAGTTTGCATTACTGCTTATTTTGACCTCTGCTGGCTCTGAAAAGCTCATTTTCAACGTCCAATACAGAATGTTATAAAACCAGATCCAGCTTCTAAAATGCATCATTCTTTTTGTTTTAGACAACTATTCATGCACTGTTAAACATGTGAAAGCAAGTTGCAAGTGAAAATCTATGTCTATGACTGAGTTTTCATTACTGCTTATTTTGACCTCTGCTGGCTCTGAAAAGCTCATTTTCAACGTTCAATTCAGAATGTGATAAAACCAGTTCCAGCCACTAAAAAGCATTTTCTTTTTGTTTTAGACAACATTTCATGCACTGTTAAACATGTTAAAGCAAGTTGCAAGTGAAAATCTTTGTCTCTGACTGAGTTTGCATTACTGCTTATTTTGACCTCTGCTGGCTCTGAAAAGCTCATTTTCAACGTTCAATTCAGAATGTGATAAAACCAGTTCCAGCCACTAAAAAGCATTTTCTTTTTGTTTTAGACAACATTTCATGCACTGTTAAATATGTTTAAGAAAGTTGCAAGTGAAAATCTATGTCTCTGACTGAGTTTGCATTACTGCTTATTTTGACCTCTGCTGGCTCTGAAAAGCTCATTTTCAACGTTCAATTCAGAATGTGATAAAACCAGTTCCAGCCACTAAAAAGCATTTTCTTTTTGTTTTAGACAACATTTCATGCACTGTTAAACATGTTAAAGCAAGTTGCAAGTGAAAATCTTTGTCTCTGACTGAGTTTTCATTACTGCTTATTTTGACCTCTGCTGGCTCTGAAAAGCTCATTTTCAACGTTCAATTCAGAATGTGATAAAACCAGTTCCAGCCACTAAAAAGCATTTTCTTTTTGTTTTAGACAACATTTCATGCACTGTTAAATATGTTTAAGAAAGTTGCAAGTGAAAATCTATGTCTCTGACTGAGTTTGCATTACTGCTTATTTTGACCTCTGCTGGCTCTGAAAAGCTCATTTTCAACGTTCAATTCAGAATGTGATAAAACCAGTTCCAGCCACTAAAAAGCATTTTCTTTTTGTTTTAGACAACATTTCATGCACTGTTAAACATGTTAAAGCAAGTTGCAAGTGAAAATCTTTGTCTCTGACTGAGTTTGCATTACTGCTTATTTTGACCTCTGCTGGCTCTGAAAAGCTCATTTTCAACGTCCAATACAGAATGTTATAAAACCAGATCCAGCTTCTAAAATGCATCATTCTTTTTGTTTTAGACAACATTTTGTGCACTGTTAAACATGTTAAACATTTCACTTGCAAGTTGCAAGTGAAAATCTTTGTCTCTGACTGAGTTTGCATTACTGCTTATTTTGACCTCTGCTGGCTCTGAAAAGGTCATTTTCAACGTCCAATACAGAATGTTATAAAACCAGATCCAGCTTCTAAAATGCATCATTCTTTTTGTTTTAGACAACATTTCATGCACTGTTAAACATGTTAAAGCAAGTTGCAAGTGAAAATCTATGTCTATGACTGAGTTTTCATTACTGCTTATTTTGACCTCTGCTGGCTCTGAAAAGCTCATTTTCAACGTTCAATTCAGAATGTGATAAAACCAGTTCCAGCCACTAAAAAGCATTTTCTTTTTGTTTTAGACAACATTTCATGCACTGTTAAACATGTTAAAGCAAGTTGCAAGTGAAAATCTATGTCTCTGACTGAGTTTGCATTACTGCTTATTTTAACCTCTGCTGGCTCTGAAAAGCTCATTTTCAACGTTCAATTCAGAATGTTATAAAACCAGATCCAGCTTCTAAAATGCATCATTCTTTTTGTTTTAGACAACATTTCATGCACTGTTAAACATGTTAAAGCAAGTTGCAAGTGAAAATCTTTGTCTCTGACTGAGTTTGCATTACTGCTTATTTTGACCTCTGCTGGCTCTGAAAAGGTCATTTTCAACGTCCAATACAGAATGTTATAAAACCAGATCCAGCTTCTAAAATGCATCATTCTTTTTGTTTTAGACAACATTTCATGCACTGTTAAACATGTTAAAGCAAGTTGCAAGTGAAAATCTATGTCTATGACTGAGTTTTCATTACTGCTTATTTTGACCTCTGCTGGCTCTGAAAAGCTCATTTTCAACGTTCAATTCAGAATGTGATAAAACCAGTTCCAGCCACTAAAAAGCATTTTCTTTTTGTTTTAGACAACATTTCATGCACTGTTAAACATGTTAAAGCAAGTTGCAAGTGAAAATCTATGTCTCTGACTGAGTTTGCATTACTGCTTATTTTAACCTCTGCTGGCTCTGAAAAGCTCATTTTCAACGTTCAATTCAGAATGTTATAAAACCAGATCCAGCTTCTAAAATGCATCATTCTTTTTGTTTTAGACAACATTTCATGCACTGTTAAACATGTTAAAGCAAGTTGCAAGTGAAAATCTATGTCTATGACTGAGTTTTCATTACTGCTTATTTTGACTTCTGCTGGCTCTGAAAAGCTCATTTTCAACGTTCAATTCAGAATGTGATAAAACCAGTTCCAGCCACTAAAAAGCATTTTCTTTTTGTTTTAGACAACATTTCATGCACTGTTAAACATGTTAAAGCAAGTTGCAAGTGAAAATCTTTGTCTCTGACTGAGTTTGCATTACTGCTTATTTTGACCTCTGCTGGCTCTGAAAAGGTCATTTTCAACGTCCAATACAGAATGTTATAAAACCAGATCCAGCTTCTAAAATGCATCATTCTTTTTGTTTTAGACAACATTTCATGCACTGTTAAACATGTTAAATCAAGTTGCAAGTGAAAATCTATGTCTATGACTGAGTTTTCATTAATGCTTATTTTGACCTCTGCTGGCTCTGAAAAGCTCATTTTCAACGTTCAATTCAGAATGTGATAAAACCAGTTCCAGCCACTAAAAAGCATTTTCTTTTTGTTTTAGACAACATTTCATGCACTGTTAAACATGTGAAAGCAAGTTGCAAGTGAAAATCTATGTCTCTGACTGAGTTTGCATTACTGCTTATTTTGACCTCTGCTGGCTCTGAAAAGCTCATTTTCAACGTTCAATTCAGAATGTGATAAAACCAGTTCCAGCCACTAAAAAGCATTTTCTTTTTGTTTTAGACAACATTTCATGCACTGTTAAACATGTTAAAGCAAGTTGCAAGTGAAAATCTTTGTCTCTGACTGAGTTTGCATTACTGCTTATTTTGACCTCTGCTGGCTCTGAAAAGCTCATTTTCAAAGTTCAATTCAGAATGTGATAAAACCAGTTCCAGCCACTAAAAAGCATTTTCTTTTTGTTTTAGACAACATTTCATGCACTGTTAAACATGTTAAAGCAAGTTGCAAGTGAAAATCTTTGTCTCTGACTGAGTTTGCATTACTGCTTATTTTGACCTCTGCTGGCTCTGAAAAGCTCATTTTCAACGTCCAATACAGAATGTTATAAAACCAGATCCAGCTTCTAAAATGCATCATTCTTTTTGTTTTAGACAACATTTCATGCACTGTTAAACATGTGAAAGCAAGTTGCAAGTGAAAATCTATGTCTATGACTGAGTTTTCATTACTGCTTATTTTGACCTCTGCTGGCTCTGAAAAGCTCATTTTCAACGTTCAATTCAGAATGTGATAAAACCAGTTCCAGCCACTAAAAAGCATTTTCTTTTTGTTTTAGACAACATTTCATGCACTTTTAAATATGTTTAAGAAAGTTGCAAGTGAAAATCTATGTCTCTGACTGAGTTTGCATTACTGCTTATTTTGACCTCTGCTGGCTCTGAAAAGCTCATTTTCAACGTTCAATTCAGAATGTGATAAAACCAGTTCCAGCCACTAAAAAGCATTTTCTTTTTGTTTTAGACAACATTTCATGCACTGTTAAACATGTTAAAGCAAGTTGCAAGTGAAAATCTTTGTCTCTGACTGAGTTTGCATTACTGCTTATTTTGACCTCTGCTGGCTCTGAAAAGGTCATTTTCAACGTCCAATACAGAATGTTATAAAACCAGATCCAGCTTCTAAAATGCATCATTCTTTTTGTTTTAGACAACATTTCATGCACTGTTAAACATGTTAAATCAAGTTGCAAGTGAAAATCTATGTCTATGACTGAGTTTTCATTAATGCTTATTTTGACCTCTGCTGGCTCTGAAAAGCTCATTTTCAACGTTCAATTCAGAATGTGATAAAACCAGTTCCAGCCACTAAAAAGCATTTTCTTTTTGTTTTAGACAACATTTCATGCACTTTTAAATATGTTTAAGAAAGTTGCAAGTGAAAATCTATGTCTCTGACTGAGTTTGCATTACTGCTTATTTTGACCTCTGCTGGCTCTGAAAAGCTCATTTTCAACGTTCAATTCAGAATGTGATAAAACCAGTTCCAGCCACTAAAAAGCATTTTCTTTTTGTTTTAGACAACATTTCATGCACTGTTAAACATGTTAAAGCAAGTTGCAAGTGAAAATCTATGTCTCTGACTGAGTTTGCATTACTGCTTATTTTGACCTCTGCTGGCTCTGAAAAGCTCATTTTCAACGTCCAATACAGAATGTTATAAAACCAGATCCAGCTTCTAAAATGCATCATTCTTTTTGTTTTAGACAACATTTCATGCACTGTTAAACATGTTAAAGCAAGTTGCAAGTGAAAATCTTTGTCTCTGACTGAGTTTGCATTACTGCTTATTTTGACCTCTGCTGGCTCTGAAAAGCTCATTTTCAACGTTCAATTCAGAATGTGATAAAACCAGTTCCAGCCACTAAAAAGCATTTTCTTTTTGTTTTAGACAACATTTCATGCACTGTTAAATATGTTTAAGAAAGTTGCAAGTGAAAATCTATGTCTCTGACTGAGTTTGCATTACTGCTTATTTTGACCTCTGCTGGCTCTGAAAAGCTCATTTTCAACGTTCAATTCAGAATGTGATAAAACCAGTTCCAGCCACTAAAAAGCATTTTCTTTTTGTTTTAGACAACATTTCATGCACTGTTAAACATGTTAAAGCAAGTTGCAAGTGAAAATCTATGTCTCTGACTGAGTTTGCATTACTGCTTATTTTGACCTCTGCTGGCTCTGAAAAGCTCATTTTCAACGTCCAATACAGAATGTTATAAAACCAGATCCAGCTTCTAAAATGCATCATTCTTTTTATTTTAGACAACATTTCATGCACTGTTAAACATGTGAAAGCAAGTTGCAAGTGAAAATCTATATCTATGACTGAGTTTTCATTACTGCTTATTTTGACCTCTGCTGGCTCTGAAAAGCTCATTTTCAACGTTCAATTCAGAATGTGATAAAACCAGTTCCAGCCACTAAAAAGCATTTTCTTTTTGTTTTAGACAACATTTCATGCACTGTTAAATATGTTTAAGAAAGTTGCAAGTGAAAATCTGTCTCTGACTGAGTTTGCATTACTGCTTATTTTGACCTCTGCTGGCTCTGAGAAGCTCATTTTCAACGTTCAATTCAGAATGTGATAAAACCAGTTCCAGCCACTAAAAAGCATTTTCTTTTTGTTTTAGACAACATTTCATGCACTGTTAAATATGTTTAAGAAAGTTGCAAGTGAAAATCTATGTCTCTGACTGAGTTTGCATTACTGCTTATTTTGACCTCTGCTGGCTCTGAAAAGCTCATTTTCAACGTTCAATTCAGAATGTGATAAAACCAGTTCCAGCCACTAAAAAGCATTTTCTTTTTGTTTTAGACAACATTTCATGCACTGTTAAACATGTTAAAGCAAGTTGCAAGTGAAAATCTTTGTCTCTGACTGAGTTTGCATTACTGCTTATTTTGACCTCTGCTGGCTCTGAAAAGCTAATTTTCAACGTTCAATTCAGAATGTGATAAAAACCAGTTCCAGCCACTAAAAAGCATTTTCTTTTTGTTTTAGACAACATTTCATGCACTGTTAAACATGTTAAAGCAAGTTGCAAGTGAAAATCTATGTCTCTGACTGAGTTTGCATTACTGCTTATTTTGACCTCTGCTGGCTCTGAAAAGCTCATTTTCAACGTCCAATACAGAATGTTATAAAACCAGATCCAGCTTCTAAAATGCATCATTCTTTTTGTTTTAGACAACATTTCATGCACTGTTAAACATGGGAAAGCAAGTTGCAAGTGAAAATCTATGTATATGACTGAGTTTGCATTACTGCTTATTTTGACCTCTGCTGGCTCTGAAAAGCTCATTTTCAACGTTCAATTCAGAATGTGATAAAACCAGTTCCAGCCACTAAAAAGCATTTTCTTTTTGTTTTAGACAACATTTCATGCACTGTTAAATATGTTTAAGAAAGTTGCAAGTGAAAATCTATGTCTCTGACTGAGTTTGCATTACTGCTTATTTTGACCTCTGCTGGCTCTGAAAAGCTCATTTTCAACGTTCAATTCAGAATGTGATAAAACCAGTTCCAGCCACTAAAAAGCATTTTCTTTTTGTTTTAGACAACATTTCATGCACTGTTAAACATGTTAAAGCAAGTTGCAAGTGAAAATCTATGTCTCTGACTGAGTTTGCATTACTGCTTATTTTGACCTCTGCTGGCTCTGAAAAGCTCATTTTCAACGTCCAATACAGAATGTTATAAAACCAGATCCAGCTTCTAAAATGCATCATTCTTTTTGTTTTAGACAACATTTCATGCACTGTTAAACATGTGAAAGCAAGTTGCAAGTGAAAATCTATGTCTATGACTGAGTTTGCATTACTGCTTATTTTGACCTCTGCTGGCTCTGAAAAGCTCATTTTCAACGTTTAATTCAGAATGTGATAAAACCAGTTCCAGCCACTAAAAAGCATTTTCTTTTTGTTTTAGACAACATTTAATGCACTGTTAAATATGTTTAAGAAAGTTGCAAGTGAAAATCTATGTCTCTGACTGAGTTTGCATTACTGCTTATTTTGACCTCTGCTGGCTCTGAAAAGCTCATTTTCAACGTTGAATTCAGAATGTGATAAAAAAAGTTCCAGCCACTAAAAAGCATTTTCTTTTTGTTTTAGACAACATTTCATGCACTGTTAAATATGTTTAAGAAACTTGCAAGTGAAAATCTATGTCTCTGACTGAGTTTGCATTACTGCTTATTTTGACCTCTGCTGGCTCTTAAAAGCTCATTTTCAACGTTCAATTCAGAATGTGATAAAACCAGTTCCAGCCACTAAAAAGCATTTTCTTTTTGTTTTAGACAACATTTCATGCACTGTTAAACATGTTAAAGCAAGTTGCAAGTGAAAATCTTTGTCTCTGACTGAGTTTGCATTACTGCTTATTTTGACCTCTGCTGGCTCTGAAAAGCTCATTTTCAACGTTCAATTCAGAATGTGATAAAACCAGTTCCAGCCACTAAAAAGCATTTTCTTTTTGTTTTAGACAACATTTCATGCACTGTTAAATATGTTTAAGAAAGTTGCAAGTGAAAATCTATGTCTCTGACTGAGTTTGCATTACTGCTTATTTTGACCTCTGCTGGCTCTGAAAAGCTCATTTTCAACGTTCAATTCAGAATGTGATAAAACCAGTTCCAGCCACTAAAAAGCATTTTCTTTTTGTTTTAGACAACATTTCATGCACTGTTAAACATGTTAAAGCAAGTTGCAAGTGAAAATCTATGTCTCTGACTGAGTTTGCATTACTGCTTATTTTGACCTCTGCTGGCTCTGAAAAGCTCATTTTCAACGTCCAATACAGAATGTTATAAAACCAGATCCAGCTTCTAAAATGCATCATTCTTTTTATTTTAGACAACATTTCATGCACTGTTAAACATGTGAAAGCAAGTTGCAAGTGAAAATCTATATCTATGACTGAGTTTTCATTACTGCTTATTTTGACCTCTGCTGGCTCTGAAAAGCTCATTTTCAACGTTCAATTCAGAATGTGATAAAACCAGTTCCAGCCACTAAAAAGCATTTTCTTTTTGTTTTAGACAACATTTCATGCACTGTTAAATATGTTTAAGAAAGTTGCAAGTGAAAATCTATGTCTCTGACTGAGTTTGCATTACTGCTTATTTTGACCTCTGCTGGCTCTGAAAAGCTCATTTTCAACGTTCAATTCAGAATGTGATAAAACCAGTTCCAGCCACTAAAAAGCATTTTCTTTTTGTTTTAGACAACATTTCATGCACTGTTAAATATGTTTAAGAAAGTTGCAAGTGAAAATCTATGTCTCTGACTGAGTTTGCATTACTGCTTATTTTGACCTCTGCTGGCTCTGAAAAGCTAATTTTCAACGTTCAATTCAGAATGTGATAAAAACCAGTTCCAGCCACTAAAAAGCATTTTCTTTTTGTTTTAGACAACATTTCATGCACTGTTAAACATGTTAAAGCAAGTTGCAAGTGAAAATCTATGTCTCTGACTGAGTTTGCATTACTGCTTATTTTGACCTCTGCTGGCTCTGAAAAGCTCATTTTCAACGTCCAATACAGAATGTTATAAAACCAGATCCAGCTTCTAAAATGCATCATTCTTTTTGTTTTAGACAACATTTCATGCACTGTTAAACATGGGAAAGCAAGTTGCAAGTGAAAATCTATGTATATGACTGAGTTTGCATTACTGCTTATTTTGACCTCTGCTGGCTCTGAAAAGCTCATTTTCAACGTTCAATTCAGAATGTGATAAAACCAGTTCCAGCCACTAAAAAGCATTTTCTTTTTGTTTTAGACAACATTTCATGCACTGTTAAATATGTTTAAGAAAGTTGCAAGTTAAAATCTATGTCTCTGACTGAGTTTGCATTACTGCTTATTTTGACCTCTGCTGGCTCTGAAAAGCTCATTTTCAACGTTCAATTCAGAATGTGATAAAACCAGTTCCAGCCACTAAAAAGCATTTTCTTTTTGTTTTAGACAACATTTCATGCACTGTTAAACATGTTAAAGCAAGTTGCAAGTGAAAATCTTTGTCTCTGACTGAGTTTGCATTACTGCTTATTTTGACCTCTGCTGGCTCTGAAAAGCTAATTTTCAACGTTCAATTCAGAATGTGATAAAACCAGTTCCAGCCACTAAAAAGCATTTTCTTTTTGTTTTAGACAACATTTCATGCACTGTTAAACATGTTAAAGTAAGTTGCAAGTGAAAATCTATGTCTCTGACTGAGTTTGCATTACTGCTTATTTTGACCTCTGCTGGCTCTGAAAAGCTCATTTTCAACGTCCAATACAGAATGTTATAAAACCAGATCCAGCTTCTAAAATGCATCATTCTTTTTGTTTTAGACAACATTTCATGCACTGTTAAACATGTGAAAGCAAGTTGCAAGTGAAAACCTATGTCTATGACTGAGTTTTCATTACTGCTTATTTTGACCTCTGCTGGCTCTGAAAAGCTCATTTTCAACGTTCAATTCAGAATGTGATAAAACCAGTTCCAGCCACTAAAAAGCATTTTCTTTTTGTTTTAGACAACATTTCATGCACTGTTAAACATGTTAAAGCAAGTTGCAAGTGAAAATCTTTGTCTCTGACTGAGTTTGCATTACTGCTTATTTTGACCTCTGCTGGCTCTGAAAAGCTCATTTTCAACGTTCAATTCAGAATGTGATAAAACCAGTTCCAGCCACTAAAAAGCATTTTCTTTTTGTTTTAGACAACATTTCATGCACTGTTAAATATGTTTAAGAAAGTTGCAAGTGAAAATCTTTGTCTCTGACTGAGTTTGCATTACTGCTTATTTTGACCTCTGCTGGCTCTGAAAAGCTCATTTTCAACGTTCAATTCAGAATGTGATAAAACCAGTTCCAGCCAGTAAAAAGCATTTTCTTTTTGTTTTAGACAACATTTCATGCACTGTTAAACATGTTAAAGCAAGTTGCAAGTGAAAATCTATGTCTCTGACTGAGTTTGCATTACTGCTTATTTTGACCTCTGCTGGCTCTGAAAAGCTCATTTTCAACGTCCAATACAGAATGTTATAAAACCAGATCCAGCTTCTAAAATGCATCATTCTTTTTGTTTTAGACAACTATTCATGCACTGTTAAACATGTGAAAGCAAGTTGCAAGTGAAAATCTATGTCTATGACTGAGTTTTCATTACTGCTTATTTTGACCTCTGCTGGCTCTGAAAAGCTCATTTTCAACGTTCAATTCAGAATGTGATAAAACCAGTTCCAGCCACTAAAAAGCATTTTCTTTTTGTTTTAGACAACATTTCATGCACTGTTAAACATGTTAAAGCAAGTTGCAAGTGAAAATCTTTGTCTCTGACTGAGTTTGCATTACTGCTTATTTTGACCTCTGCTGGCTCTGAAAAGCTCATTTTCAACGTTCAATTCAGAATGTGATAAAACCAGTTCCAGCCACTAAAAAGCATTTTCTTTTTGTTTTAGACAACATTTCATGCACTGTTAAATATGTTTAAGAAAGTTGCAAGTGAAAATCTATGTCTCTGACTGAGTTTGCATTACTGCTTATTTTGACCTCTGCTGGCTCTGAAAAGCTCATTTTCAACGTTCAATTCAGAATGTGATAAAACCAGTTCCAGCCACTAAAAAGCATTTTCTTTTTGTTTTAGACAACATTTCATGCACTGTTAAACATGTTAAAGCAAGTTGCAAGTGAAAATCTTTGTCTCTGACTGAGTTTTCATTACTGCTTATTTTGACCTCTGCTGGCTCTGAAAAGCTCATTTTCAACGTTCAATTCAGAATGTGATAAAACCAGTTCCAGCCACTAAAAAGCATTTTCTTTTTGTTTTAGACAACATTTCATGCACTGTTAAATATGTTTAAGAAAGTTGCAAGTGAAAATCTATGTCTCTGACTGAGTTTGCATTACTGCTTATTTTGACCTCTGCTGGCTCTGAAAAGCTCATTTTCAACGTTCAATTCAGAATGTGATAAAACCAGTTCCAGCCACTAAAATGCATCATTCTTTTTGTTTTAGACAACATTTTGTGCACTGTTAAACATGTTAAACATTTCACTTGCAAGTTGCAAGTGAAAATCTTTGTCTCTGACTGAGTTTGCATTACTGCTTATTTTGACCTCTGCTGGCTCTGAAAAGGTCATTTTCAACGTCCAATACAGAATGTTATAAAACCAGATCCAGCTTCTAAAATGCATCATTCTTTTTGTTTTAGACAACATTTCATGCACTGTTAAACATGTTAAAGCAAGTTGCAAGTGAAAATCTATGTCTATGACTGAGTTTTCATTACTGCTTATTTTGACCTCTGCTGGCTCTGAAAAGCTCATTTTCAACGTTCAATTCAGAATGTGATAAAACCAGTTCCAGCCACTAAAAAGCATTTTCTTTTTGTTTTAGACAACATTTCATGCACTGTTAAACATGTTAAAGCAAGTTGCAAGTGAAAATCTATGTCTCTGACTGAGTTTGCATTACTGCTTATTTTAACCTCTGCTGGCTCTGAAAAGCTCATTTTCAACGTTCAATTCAGAATGTTATAAAACCAGATCCAGCTTCTAAAATGCATCATTCTTTTTGTTTTAGACAACATTTCATGCACTGTTAAACATGTTAAAGCAAGTTGCAAGTGAAAATCTTTGTCTCTGACTGAGTTTGCATTACTGCTTATTTTGACCTCTGCTGGCTCTGAAAAGGTCATTTTCAACGTCCAATACAGAATGTTATAAAACCAGATCCAGCTTCTAAAATGCATCATTCTTTTTGTTTTAGACAACATTTCATGCACTGTTAAACATGTTAAAGCAAGTTGCAAGTGAAAATCTATGTCTATGACTGAGTTTTCATTACTGCTTATTTTGACCTCTGCTGGCTCTAAAAAGCTCATTTTCAACGTTCAATTCAGAATGTGATAAAACCAGTTCCAGCCACTAAAAAGCATTTTCTTTTTGTTTTAGACAACATTTCATGCACTGTTAAACATGTTAAAGCAAGTTGCAAGTGAA
Organism: Danio rerio; assembly: GCF_052040795.2. Lineage (NCBI taxonomy): Eukaryota > Metazoa > Chordata > Actinopteri > Cypriniformes > Danionidae > Danio > Danio rerio. The sequence continues at coordinate 38,075,932 of NC_141041.1, forward strand.
AATCTATGTCTCTGACTGAGTTTGCATTACTGCTTATTTTAACCTCTGCTGGCTCTGAAAAGCTCATTTTCAACGTTCAATTCAGAATGTTATAAAACCAGATCCAACTTCTAAAATGCATCATTCTTTTTGTTTTAGACAACATTTCATGCACTGTTAAACATGTTAAAGCAAGTTGCAAGTGAAAATCTATGTCTATGACTGAGTTTTCATTACTGCTTATTTTGACTTCTGCTGGCTCTGAAAAGCTCATTTTCAACGTTCAATTCAGAATGTGATAAAACCAGTTCCAGCCACTAAAAAGCATTTTCTTTTTGTTTTAGACAACATTTCATGCACTGTTAAACATGTTAAAGCAAGTTGCAAGTGAAAATCTTTGTCTCTGACTGAGTTTGCATTACTGCTTATTTTGACCTCTGCTGGCTCTGAAAAGGTCATTTTCAACGTCCAATACAGAATGTTATAAAACCAGATCCAGCTTCTAAAATGCATCATTCTTTTTGTTTTAGACAACATTTCATGCACTGTTAAACATGTTAAATCAAGTTGCAAGTGAAAATCTATGTCTATGACTGAGTTTTCATTAATGCTTATTTTGACCTCTGCTGGCTCTGAAAAGCTCATTTTCAACGTTCAATTCAGAATGTGATAAAACCAGTTCCAGCCACTAAAAAGCATTTTCTTTTTGTTTTAGACAACATTTCATGCACTGTTAAACATGTGAAAGCAAGTTGCAAGTGAAAATCTATGTCTCTGACTGAGTTTGCATTACTGCTTATTTTGACCTCTGCTGGCTCTGAAAAGCTCATTTTCAACGTTCAATTCAGAATGTGATAAAACCAGTTCCAGCCACTAAAAAGCATTTTCTTTTTGTTTTAGACAACATTTCATGCACTGTTAAACATGTTAAAGCAAGTTGCAAGTGAAAATCTTTGTCTCTGACTGAGTTTGCATTACTGCTTATTTTGACCTCTGCTGGCTCTGAAAAGCTCATTTTCAAAGTTCAATTCAGAATGTGATAAAACCAGTTCCAGCCACTAAAAAGCATTTTCTTTTTGTTTTAGACAACATTTCATGCACTGTTAAACATGTTAAAGCAAGTTGCAAGTGAAAATCTTTGTCTCTGACTGAGTTTGCATTACTGCTTATTTTGACCTCTGCTGGCTCTGAAAAGCTCATTTTCAACGTCCAATACAGAATGTTATAAAACCAGATCCAGCTTCTAAAATGCATCATTCTTTTTGTTTTAGACAACATTTCATGCACTGTTAAACATGTGAAAGCAAGTTGCAAGTGAAAATCTATGTCTATGACTGAGTTTTCATTACTGCTTATTTTGACCTCTGCTGGCTCTGAAAAGCTCATTTTCAACGTTCAATTCAGAATGTGATAAAACCAGTTCCAGCCACTAAAAAGCATTTTCTTTTTGTTTTAGACAACATTTCATGCACTTTTAAATATGTTTAAGAAAGTTGCAAGTGAAAATCTATGTCTCTGACTGAGTTTGCATTACTGCTTATTTTGACCTCTGCTGGCTCTGAAAAGCTCATTTTCAACGTTCAATTCAGAATGTGATAAAACCAGTTCCAGCCACTAAAAAGCATTTTCTTTTTGTTTTAGACAACATTTCATGCACTGTTAAACATGTTAAAGCAAGTTGCAAGTGAAAATCTATGTCTCTGACTGAGTTTGCATTACTGCTTATTTTGACCTCTGCTGGCTCTGAAAAGCTCATTTTCAACGTCCAATACAGAATGTTATAAAACCAGATCCAGCTTCTAAAATGCATCATTCTTTTTGTTTTAGACAACATTTCATGCACTGTTAAACATGTTAAAGCAAGTTGCAAGTGAAAATCTTTGTCTCTGACTGAGTTTGCATTACTGCTTATTTTGACCTCTGCTGGCTCTGAAAAGCTCATTTTCAACGTTCAATTCAGAATGTGATAAAACCAGTTCCAGCCACTAAAAAGCATTTTCTTTTTGTTTTAGACAACATTTCATGCACTGTTAAATATGTTTAAGAAAGTTGCAAGTGAAAATCTATGTCTCTGACTGAGTTTGCATTACTGCTTATTTTGACCTCTGCTGGCTCTGAAAAGCTCATTTTCAACGTTCAATTCAGAATGTTATAAAACCAGATCCAGCTTCTAAAATGCATCATTCTTTTTGTTTTAGACAACATTTCATGCACTGTTAAATATGTTTAAGAAAGTTGCAAGTGAAAATCTATGTCTCTGACTGAGTTTGCATTACTGCTTATTTTGACCTCTGCTGGCTCTGAAAAGCTCATTTTCAACGTTCAATTCAGAATGTGATAAAACCAGTTCCAGCCACTAAAAAGCATTTTCTTTTTGTTTTAGACAACATTTCATGCACTGTTAAACATGTTAAAGCAAGTTGCAAGTGAAAATCTATGTCTCTGACTGAGTTTGCATTACTGCTTATTTTGACCTCTGCTGGCTCTGAAAAGCTCATTTTCAACGTCCAATACAGAATGTTATAAAACCAGATCCAGCTTCTAAAATGCATTATTCTTTTTGTTTTAGACAACATTTCATGCACTGTTAAACATGTTAAAGCAAGTTGCAAGTGATAATCTTTGTCTCTGACTGAGTTTGCATTACTGCTTATTTTGACCTCTGCTGGCTCTGAAAAGCTCATTTTCAACGTTCAATTCAGAATGTGATAAAACCAGTTCCAGCCACTAAAAAGCATTTTCTTTTTGTTTTAGACAACATTTCATGCACTGTTAAATATGTTTAAGAAAGTTGCAAGTGAAAATCTATGTCTCTGACTGAGTTTGCATTACTGCTTATTTTGACCTCTGCTGGCTCTGAAAAGCTCATTTTCAACGTTCAATTCAGAATGTGATAAAACCAGTTCCAGCCACTAAAAAGCATTTTCTTTTTGTTTTAGACAACATTTCATGCACTGTTAAACATGTTAAAGCAAGTTGCAAGTGAAAATCTATGTCTCTGACTGAGTTTGCATTACTGCTTATTTTGACCTCTGCTGGCTCTGAAAAGCTCATTTTCAACGTCCAATACAGAATGTTATAAAACCAGATCCAGCTTCTAAAATGCATCATTCTTTTTATTTTAGACAACATTTCATGCACTGTTAAACATGTGAAAGCAAGTTGCAAGTGAAAATCTATATCTATGACTGAGTTTTCATTACTGCTTATTTTGACCTCTGCTGGCTCTGAAAAGCTCATTTTCAACGTTCAATTCAGAATGTGATAAAACCAGTTCCAGCCACTAAAAAGCATTTTCTTTTTGTTTTAGACAACATTTCATGCACTGTTAAATATGTTTAAGAAAGTTGCAAGTGAAAATCTATGTCTCTGACTGAGTTTGCATTACTGCTTATTTTGACCTCTGCTGGCTCTGAAAAGCTCATTTTCAACGTTCAATTCAGAATGTGATAAAACCAGTTCCAGCCACTAAAAAGCATTTTCTTTTTGTTTTAGACAACATTTCATGCACTGTTAAATATGTTTAAGAAAGTTGCAAGTGAAAATCTATGTCTCTGACTGAGTTTGCATTACTGCTTATTTTGACCTCTGCTGGCTCTGAAAAGCTCATTTTCAACGTTCAATTCAGAATGTGATAAAACCAGTTCCAGCCACTAAAAAGCATTTTCTTTTTGTTTTAGACAACATTTCATGCACTGTTAAACATGTTAAAGCAAGTTGCAAGTGAAAATCTTTGTCTCTGACTGAGTTTGCATTACTGCTTATTTTGACCTCTGCTGGCTCTGAAAAGCTAATTTTCAACGTTCAATTCAGAATGTGATAAAAACCAGTTCCAGCCACTAAAAAGCATTTTCTTTTTGTTTTAGACAACATTTCATGCACTGTTAAACATGTTAAAGCAAGTTGCAAGTGAAAATCTATGTCTCTGACTGAGTTTGCATTACTGCTTATTTTGACCTCTGCTGGCTCTGAAAAGCTCATTTTCAACGTCCAATACAGAATGTTATAAAACCAGATCCAGCTTCTAAAATGCATCATTCTTTTTGTTTTAGACAACATTTCATGCACTGTTAAACATGGGAAAGCAAGTTGCAAGTGAAAATCTATGTATATGACTGAGTTTGCATTACTGCTTATTTTGACCTCTGCTGGCTCTGAAAAGCTCATTTTCAACGTTCAATTCAGAATGTGATAAAACCAGTTCCAGCCACTAAAAAGCATTTTCTTTTTGTTTTAGACAACATTTCATGCACTGTTAAATATGTTTAAGAAAGTTGCAAGTGAAAATCTATGTCTCTGACTGAGTTTGCATTACTGCTTATTTTGACCTCTGCTGGCTCTGAAAAGCTCATTTTCAACGTTCAATTCAGAATGTGATAAAACCAGTTCCAGCCACTAAAAAGCATTTTCTTTTTGTTTTAGACAACATTTCATGCACTGTTAAACATGTTAAAGCAAGTTGCAAGTGAAAATCTATGTCTCTGACTGAGTTTGCATTACTGCTTATTTTGACCTCTGCTGGCTCTGAAAAGCTCATTTTCAACGTCCAATACAGAATGTTATAAAACCAGATCCAGCTTCTAAAATGCATCATTCTTTTTGTTTTAGACAACATTTCATGCACTGTTAAACATGTGAAAGCAAGTTGCAAGTGAAAATCTATGTCTATGACTGAGTTTGCATTACTGCTTATTTTGACCTCTGCTGGCTCTGAAAAGCTCATTTTCAACGTTCAATTCAGAATGTGATAAAACCAGTTCCAGCCACTAAAAAGCATTTTCTTTTTGTTTTAGACAACATTTCATGCACTGTTAAATATGTTTAAGAAAGTTGCAAGTGAAAATCTATGTCTCTGACTGAGTTTGCATTACTGCTTATTTTGACCTCTGCTGGCTCTGAAAAGCTCATTTTCAACGTTGAATTCAGAATGTGATAAAAAAAGTTCCAGCCACTAAAAAGCATTTTCTTTTTGTTTTAGACAACATTTCATGCACTGTTAAATATGTTTAAGAAACTTGCAAGTGAAAATCTATGTCTCTGACTGAGTTTGCATTACTGCTTATTTTGACCTCTGCTGGCTCTGAAAAGCTCATTTTCAACGTTCAATTCAGAATGTGATAAAACCAGTTCCAGCCACTAAAAAGCATTTTCTTTTTGTTTTAGACAACATTTCATGCACTGTTAAATATGTTTAAGAAAGTTGCAAGTGAAAATCTATGTCTCTGACTGAGTTTGCATTACTGCTTATTTTGACCTCTGCTGGCTCTGAAAAGCTCATTTTCAACGTTCAATTCAGAATGTGATAAAACCAGTTCCAGCCACTAAAAAGCATTTTCTTTTTGTTTTAGACAACATTTCATGCACTGTTAAACATGTTAAAGCAAGTTGCAAGTGAAAATCTATGTCTCTGACTGAGTTTGCATTACTGCTTATTTTGACCTCTGCTGGCTCTGAAAAGCTCATTTTCAACGTCCAATACAGAATGTTATAAAACCAGATCCAGCTTCTAAAATGCATCATTCTTTTTATTTTAGACAACATTTCATGCACTGTTAAACATGTGAAAGCAAGTTGCAAGTGAAAATCTATATCTATGACTGAGTTTTCATTACTGCTTATTTTGACCTCTGCTGGCTCTGAAAAGCTCATTTTCAACGTTCAATTCAGAATGTGATAAAACCAGTTCCAGCCACTAAAAAGCATTTTCTTTTTGTTTTAGACAACATTTCATGCACTGTTAAATATGTTTAAGAAAGTTGCAAGTGAAAATCTATGTCTCTGACTGAGTTTGCATTACTGCTTATTTTGACCTCTGCTGGCTCTGAAAAGCTCATTTTCAACGTTCAATTCAGAATGTGATAAAACCAGTTCCAGCCACTAAAAAGCATTTTCTTTTTGTTTTAGACAACATTTCATGCACTGTTAAATATGTTTAAGAAAGTTGCAAGTGAAAATCTATGTCTCTGACTGAGTTTGCATTACTGCTTATTTTGACCTCTGCTGGCTCTGAAAAGCTCATTTTCAACGTTCAATTCAGAATGTGATAAAACCAGTTCCAGCCACTAAAAAGCATTTTCTTTTTGTTTTAGACAACATTTCATGCACTGTTAAACATGTTAAAGCAAGTTGCAAGTGAAAATCTTTGTCTCTGACTGAGTTTGCATTACTGCTTATTTTGACCTCTGCTGGCTCTGAAAAGCTCATTTTCAACGTTCAATTCAGAATGTGATAAAACCAGTTCCAGCCACTAAAAAGCATTTTCTTTTTGTTTTAGACAACATTTCATGCACTGTTAAACATGTTAAAGTAAGTTGCAAGTGAAAATCTTTGTCTCTGACTGAGTTTGCATTACTGCTTATTTTGACCTCTGCTGGCTCTGAAAAGCTCATTTTCAACGTCCAATACAGAATGTTATGAAACCAGATCCAGCTTCTAAAATGCATCATTCTTTTTGTTTTAGACAACATTTCATGCACTGTTAAACATGTTAAAGCAAGTTGCAAGTGAAAATCTATGTCTATGACTGAGTTTTCATTACTGCTTATTTTGACCTCTGCTGGCTCTGAAAAGCTCATTTTCAACGTTCAATTCAGAATGTGATAAAACCAGTTCCAGCCACTAAAAAGCATTTTCTTTTTGTTTTAGACAACATTTCATGCACTGTTAAACATGTTAAAGCAAGTTGCAAGTGAAAATCTTTGTCTCTGACTGAGTTTGCATTACTGCTTATTTTGACCTCTGCTGGCTCTGAAAAGCTCATTTTCAACGTTCAATTCAGAATGTGATAAAAACCAGTTCCAGCCACTAAAAAGCATTTTCTTTTTGTTTTAGACAACATTTCATGCACTGTTAAACATGTTAAAGCAAGTTGCAAGTGAAAATCTATGTCTCTGACTGAGTTTGCATTACTGCTTATTTTGACCTCTGCTGGCTCTGAAAAGCTCATTTTCAACGTCCAATACAGAATGTTATAAAACCAGATCCAGCTTCTAAAATGCATCATTCTTTTTGTTTTAGACAACATTTCATGCACTGTTAAACATGGGAAAGCAAGTTGCAAGTGAAAATCTATGTATATGACTGAGTTTGCATTACTGCTTATTTTGACCTCTGCTGGCTCTGAAAAGCTCATTTTCAACGTTCAATTCAGAATGTGATAAAACCAGTTCCAGCCACTAAAAAGCATTTTCTTTTTGTTTTAGACAACATTTTATGCACTGTTAAATATGTTTAAGAAAGTTGCAAGTGAAAATCTATGTCTCTGACTGAGTTTGCATTACTGCTTATTTTGACCTCTGCTGGCTCTGAAAAGCTCATTTTCAACGTTCAATTCAGAATGTGATAAAACCAGTTCCAGCCACTAAAAAGCATTTTCTTTTTGTTTTAGACAACATTTCATGCACTGTTAAACATGTTAAAGCAAGTTGCAAGTGAAAATCTATGTCTCTGACGGAGTTTGCATTACTGCTTATTTTGACCTCTGCTGGCTCTGAAAAGCTCATTTTCAACGTCCAATACAGAATGTTATAAAACCAGATCCAGCTTCTAAAATGCATCATTCTTTTTGTTTTAGACAACATTTCATGCACTGTTAAACATGTGAAAGCAAGTTGCAAGTGAAAATCTATGTCTATGACTGAGTTTGCATTACTGCTTATTTTGACCTCTGCTGGCTCTGAAAAGCTCATTTTCAACGTTCAATTCAGAATGTGATAAAACCAGTTCCAGCCACTAAAAAGCATTTTCTTTTTGTTTTAGACAACATTTCATGCACTGTTAAATGTGTTTAAGAAAGTTGCAAGTGAAAATCTATGTCTCTGACTGAGTTTGCATTACTGCTTATTTTGACCTCTGCTGGCTCTGAAAAGCTCATTTTCAACGTTCAATTCAGAATGTGATAAAACCAGTTCCAGCCACTAAAAAGCATTTTCTTTTTGTTTTAGACAACATTTCATGCACTGTTAAACATGTTAAAGCAAGTTGCAAGTGAAAATCTATGTCTCTGACTGAGTTTGCATTACTGCTTATTTTGACCTCTGCTGGCTCTGAAAAGCTCATTTTCAACGTCCAATACAGAATGTTATAAAACCAGATCCAGCTTCTAAAATGCATCATTCTTTTTATTTTAGACAACATTTCATGCACTGTTAAACATGTGAAAGCAAGTTGCAAGTGAAAATCTATGTCTATGACTGAGTTTTCATTACTGCTTATTTTGACCTCTGCTGGCTCTGAAAAGCTCATTTTCAACGTTCAATTCAGAATGTGATAAAACCAGTTCCAGCCACTAAAAAGCATTTTCTTTTTGTTTTAGACAACATTTCATGCACTGTTAAATATGTTTAAGAAAGTTGCAAGTGAAAATCTATGTCTCTGACTGAGTTTGCATTACTGCTTATTTTGACCTCTGCTGGCTCTGAAAAGCTCATTTTCAACGTTCAATTCAGAATGTGATAAAACCAGTTCCAGCCACTAAAAAGCATTTTCTTTTTGTTTTAGACAACATTTCATGCACTGTTAAACATGTTAAAGCAAGTTGCAAGTGAAAATCTTTGTCTCTGACTGAGTTTGCATTACTGCTTATTTTGACCTCTGCTGGCTCTGAAAAGCTCATTTTCAACGTCCAATACAGAATGTTATGAAACCAGATCCAGCTTCTAAAATGCATCATTCTTTTTGTTTTAGACAACATTTCATGCACTGTTAAACATGTTAAAGCAAGTTGCAAGTGAAAATCTATGTCTCTGACTGAGTTTGCATTACTGCTTATTTTGACCTCTGCTGGCTCTGAAAAGCTCATTTTCAACGTCCAATACAGAATGTTATAAAACCAGATCCAGCTTCTAAAATGCATCATTCTTTTTGTTTTAGACAACATTTCATGCACTGTTAAACATGTGAAAGCAAGTTGCAAGTGAAAATCTATGTCTATGACTGAGTTTGCATTACTGCTTATTTTGACCTCTGCTGGCTCTGAAAAGCTCATTTTCAACGTTCAATTCAGAATGTGATAAAACCAGTTCCAGCCACTAAAAAGCATTTTCTTTTTGTTTTAGACAACATTTCATGCACTGTTAAATATGTTTAAGAAAGTTGCAAGTGAAAATCTATGTCTCTGACTGAGTTTGCATTACTGCTTATTTTGACCTCTGCTGGCTCTGAAAAGCTCATTTTCAACGTTGAATTCAGAATGTGATAAAAAAAGTTCCAGCCACTAAAAAGCATTTTCTTTTTGTTTTAGACAACATTTCATGCACTGTTAAATATGTTTAAGAAACTTGCAAGTGAAAATCTATGTCTCTGACTGAGTTTGCATTACTGCTTATTTTGACCTCTGCTGGCTCTGAAAAGCTCATTTTCAACGTTCAATTCAGAATGTGATAAAACCAGTTCCAGCCACTAAAAAGCATTTTCTTTTTGTTTTAGACAACATTTCATGCACTGTTAAATATGTTTAAGAAAGTTGCAAGTGAAAATCTATGTCTCTGACTGAGTTTGCATTACTGCTTATTTTGACCTCTGCTGGCTCTGAAAAGCTCATTTTCAACGTTCAATTCAGAATGTGATAAAACCAGTTCCAGCCACTAAAAAGCATTTTCTTTTTGTTTTAGACAACATTTCATGCACTGTTAAACATGTTAAAGCAAGTTGCAAGTGAAAATCTATGTCTCTGACTGAGTTTGCATTACTGCTTATTTTGACCTCTGCTGGCTCTGAAAAGCTCATTTTCAACGTCCAATACAGAATGTTATAAAACCAGATCCAGCTTCTAAAATGCATCATTCTTTTTATTTTAGACAACATTTCATGCACTGTTAAACATGTGAAAGCAAGTTGCAAGTGAAAATCTATATCTATGACTGAGTTTTCATTACTGCTTATTTTGACCTCTGCTGGCTCTGAAAAGCTCATTTTCAACGTTCAATTCAGAATGTGATAAAACCAGTTCCAGCCACTAAAAAGCATTTTCTTTTTGTTTTAGACAACATTTCATGCACTGTTAAATATGTTTAAGAAAGTTGCAAGTGAAAATCTATGTCTCTGACTGAGTTTGCATTACTGCTTATTTTGACCTCTGCTGGCTCTGAAAAGCTCATTTTCAACGTTCAATTCAGAATGTGATAAAACCAGTTCCAGCCACTAAAAAGCATTTTCTTTTTGTTTTAGACAACATTTCATGCACTGTTAAATATGTTTAAGAAAGTTGCAAGTGAAAATCTATGTCTCTGACTGAGTTTGCATTACTGCTTATTTTGACCTCTGCTGGCTCTGAAAAGCTCATTTTCAACGTCCAATACAGAATGTTATAAAACCAGATCCAGCTTCTAAAATGCATCATTCTTTTTGTTTTAGACAACATTTCATGCACTGTTAAACATGGGAAAGCAAGTTGCAAGTGAAAATCTATGTATATGACTGAGTTTGCATTACTGCTTATTTTGACCTCTGCTGGCTCTGAAAAGCTCATTTTCAACGTTCAATTCAGAATGTGATAAAACCAGTTCCAGCCACTAAAAAGCATTTTCTTTTTGTTTTAGACAACATTTCATGCACTGTTAAATATGTTTAAGAAAGTTGCAAGTGAAAATCTATGTCTCTGACTGAGTTTGCATTACTGCTTATTTTGACCTCTGCTGGCTCTGAAAAGCTCATTTTCAACGTTCAATTCAGAATGTGATAAAACCAGTTCCAGCCACTAAAAAGCATTTTCTTTTTGTTTTAGACAACATTTCATGCACTGTTAAACATGTTAAAGCAAGTTGCAAGTGAAAATCTATGTCTCTGACGGAGTTTGCATTACTGCTTATTTTGACCTCTGCTGGCTCTGAAAAGCTCATTTTCAACGTCCAATACAGAATGTTATAAAACCAGATCCAGCTTCTAAAATGTATCATTCTTTTTGTTTTAGACAACATTTCATGCACTGTTAAACATGTGAAAGCAAGTTGCAAGTGAAAATCTATGTCTATGACTGAGTTTGCATTACTGCTTATTTTGACCTCTGCTGGCTCTGAAAAGCTCATTTTCAACGTTCAATTCAGAATGTGATAAAACCAGTTCCAGCCACTAAAAAGCATTTTCTTTTTGTTTTAGACAACATTTCATGCACTGTTAAATATGTTTAAGAAAGTTGCAAGTGAAAATCTATGTCTCTGACTGAGTTTGCATTACTGCTTATTTTGACCTCTGCTGGCTCTGAAAAGCTCATTTTCAACGTTGAATTCAGAATGTGATAAAAAAAGTTCCAGCCACTAAAAAGCATTTTCTTTTTGTTTTAGACAACATTTCATGCACTGTTAAATATGTTTAAGAAACTTGCAAGTGAAAATCTATGTCTCTGACTGAGTTTGCATTACTGCTTATTTTGACCTCTGCTGGCTCTGAAAAGCTCATTTTCAACGTTCAATTCAGAATGTGATAAAACCAGTTCCAGCCACTAAAAAGCATTTTCTTTTTGTTTTAGACAACATTTCATGCACTGTTAAACATGTTAAAGCAAGTTACAAGTGAAAATCTTTGTCTCTGACTGAGTTTGCATTACTGCTTATTTTGACCTCTGCTGGCTCTGAAAAGCTCATTTTCAACGTTCAATTCAGAATGTGATAAAACCAGTTCCAGCCACTAAAAAGCATTTTCTTTTTGTTTTAGACAACATTTCATGCACTGTTAAATATGTTTAAGAAAGTTGCAAGTGAAAATCTATGTCTCTGACTGAGTTTGCATTACTGCTTATTTTGACCTCTGCTGGCTCTGAAAAGCTCATTTTCAACGTTCAATTCAGAATGTGATAAAACCAGTTCCAGCCACTAAAAAGCATTTTCTTTTTGTTTTAGACAACATTTCATGCACTGTTAAACATGTTAAAGCAAGTTGCAAGTGAAAATCTATGTCTCTGACTGAGTTTGCATTACTGCTTATTTTGACCTCTGCTGGCTCTGAAAAGCTCATTTTCAACGTCCAATACAGAATGTTATAAAACCAGATCCAGCTTCTAAAATGCATCATTCTTTTTATTTTAGACAACATTTCATGCACTGTTAAACATGTGAAAGCAAGTTGCAAGTGAAAATCTATGTCTATGACTGAGTTTTCATTACTGCTTATTTTGACCTCTGCTGGCTCTGAAAAGCTCATTTTCAACGTTCAATTCAGAATGTGATAAAACCAGTTCCAGCCACTAAAAAGCATTTTCTTTTTGTTTTAGACAACATTTCATGCACTGTTAAATATGTTTAAGAAAGTTGCAAGTGAAAATCTATGTCTCTGACTGAGTTTGCATTACTGCTTATTTTGACCTCTGCTGGCTCTGAAAAGCTCATTTTCAACGTTCAATTCAGAATGTGATAAAACCAGTTCCAGCCACTAAAAAGCATTTTCTTTTTGTTTTAGACAACATTTCATGCACTGTTAAATATGTTTAAGAAAGTTGCAAGTGAAAATCTATGTCTCTGACTGAGTTTGCATTACTGCTTATTTTGACCTCTGCTGGCTCTGAAAAGCTCATTTTCAACGTCCAATACAGAATGTTATAAAACCAGATCCAGCTTCTAAAATGCATCATTCTTTTTGTTTTAGACAACATTTCATGCACTGTTAAACATGTGAAAGCAAGTTGCAAGTGAAAATCTATGTCTATGACTGAGTTTGCATTACTGCTTATTTTGACCTCTGCTGGCTCTGAAAAGCTCATTTTCAACGTTCAATTCAGAATGTGATAAAACCAGTTCCAGCCACTAAAAAGCATTTTCTTTTTGTTTTAGACAACATTTCATGCACTGTTAAATATGTTTAAGAAAGTTGCAAGTGAAAATCTATGTCTCTGACTGAGTTTGCATTACTGCTTATTTTGACCTCTGCTGGCTCTGAAAAGCTCATTTTCAACGTTGAATTCAGAATGTGATAAAAAAAGTTCCAGCCACTAAAAAGCATTTTCTTTTTGTTTTAGACAACATTTCATGCACTGTTAAATATGTTTAAGAAACTTGCAAGTGAAAATCTATGTCTCTGACTGAGTTTGCATTACTGCTTATTTTGACCTCTGCTGGCTCTGAAAAGCTCATTTTCAACGTTCAATTCAGAATGTGATAAAACCAGTTCCAGCCACTAAAAAGCATTTTCTTTTTGTTTTAGACAACATTTCATGCACTGTTAAATATGTTTAAGAAAGTTGCAAGTGAAAATCTATGTCTCTGACTGAGTTTGCATTACTGCTTATTTTGACCTCTGCTGGCTCTGAAAAGCTCATTTTCAACGTTCAATTCAGAATGTGATAAAACCAGTTCCAGCCACTAAAAAGCATTTTCTTTTTGTTTTAGACAACATTTCATGCACTGTTAAACATGTTAAAGCAAGTTGCAAGTGAAAATCTATGTCTCTGACTGAGTTTGCATTACTGCTTATTTTGACCTCTGCTGGCTCTGAAAAGCTCATTTTCAACGTCCAATACAGAATGTTATAAAACCAGATCCAGCTTCTAAAATGCATCATTCTTTTTATTTTAGACAACATTTCATGCACTGTTAAACATGTGAAAGCAAGTTGCAAGTGAAAATCTATATCTATGACTGAGTTTTCATTACTGCTTATTTTGACCTCTGCTGGCTCTGAAAAGCTCATTTTCAACGTTCAATTCAGAATGTGATAAAACCAGTTCCAGCCACTAAAAAGCATTTTCTTTTTGTTTTAGACAACATTTCATGCACTGTTAAATATGTTTAAGAAAGTTGCAAGTGAAAATCTATGTCTCTGACTGAGTTTGCATTACTGCTTATTTTGACCTCTGCTGGCTCTGAAAAGCTCATTTTCAACGTTCAATTCAGAATGTGATAAAACCAGTTCCAGCCACTAAAAAGCATTTTCTTTTTGTTTTAGACAACATTTCATGCACTGTTAAATATGTTTAAGAAAGTTGCAAGTGAAAATCTATGTCTCTGACTGAGTTTGCATTACTGCTTATTTTGACCTCTGCTGGCTCTGAAAAGCTCATTTTCAACGTTCAATTCAGAATGTGATAAAACCAGTTCCAGCCACTAAAAAGCATTTTCTTTTTGTTTTAGACAACATTTCATGCACTGTTAAACATGTTAAAGCAAGTTGCAAGTGAAAATCTTTGTCTCTGACTGAGTTTGCATTACTGCTTATTTTGACCTCTGCTGGCTCTGAAAAGCTAATTTTCAACGTTCAATTCAGAATGTGATAAAACCAGTTCCAGCCACTAAAAAGCATTTTCTTTTTGTTTTAGACAACATTTCATGCACTGTTAAACATGTTAAAGTAAGTTGCAAGTGAAAATCTTTGTCTCTGACTGAGTTTGCATTACTGCTTATTTTGACCTCTGCTGGCTCTGAAAAGCTCATTTTCAACGTCCAATACAGAATGTTATGAAACCAGATCCAGCTTCTAAAATGCATCATTCTTTTTGTTTTAGACAACATTTCATGCACTGTTAAACATGTTAAAGCAAGTTGCAAGTGAAAATCTATGTCTATGACTGAGTTTTCATTACTGCTTATTTTGACCTCTGCTGGCTCTGAAAAGCTCATTTTCAACGTTCAATTCAGAATGTGATAAAACCAGTTCCAGCCACTAAAAAGCATTTTCTTTTTGTTTTAGACAACATTTCATGCACTGTTAAACATGTTAAAGCAAGTTGCAAGTGAAAATCTTTGTCTCTGACTGAGTTTGCATTACTGCTTATTTTGACCTCTGCTGGCTCTGAAAAGCTCATTTTCAACGTTCAATTCAGAATGTGATAAAAACCAGTTCCAGCCACTAAAAAGCATTTTCTTTTTGTTTTAGACAACATTTCATGCACTGTTAAACATGTTAAAGCAAGTTGCAAGTGAAAATCTATGTCTCTGACTGAGTTTGCATTACTGCTTATTTTGACCTCTGCTGGCTCTGAAAAGCTCATTTTCAACGTCCAATACAGAATGTTATAAAACCAGATCCAGCTTCTAAAATGCATCATTCTTTTTGTTTTAGACAACATTTCATGCACTGTTAAACATGGGAAAGCAAGTTGCAAGTGAAAATCTATGTATATGACTGAGTTTGCATTACTGCTTATTTTGACCTCTGCTGGCTCTGAAAAGCTCATTTTCAACGTTCAATTCAGAATGTGATAAAACCAGTTCCAGCCACTAAAAAGCATTTTCTTTTTGTTTTAGACAACATTTCATGCACTGTTAAATATGTTTAAGAAAGTTGCAAGTGAAAATCTATGTCTCTGACTGAGTTTGCATTACTGCTTATTTTGACCTCTGCTGGCTCTGAAAAGCTCATTTTCAACGTTCAATTCAGAATGTGATAAAACCAGTTCCAGCCACTAAAAAGCATTTTCTTTTTGTTTTAGACAACATTTCATGCACTGTTAAACATGTTAAAGCAAGTTGCAAGTGAAAATCTATGTCTCTGACGGAGTTTGCATTACTGCTTATTTTGACCTCTGCTGGCTCTGAAAAGCTCATTTTCAACGTCCAATACAGAATGTTATAAAACCAGATCCAGCTTCTAAAATGCATCATTCTTTTTGTTTTAGACAACATTTCATGCACTGTTAAACATGTGAAAGCAAGTTGCAAGTGAAAATCTATGTCTATGACTGAGTTTGCATTACTGCTTATTTTGACCTCTGCTGGCTCTGAAAAGCTCATTTTCAACGTTCAATTCAGAATGTGATAAAACCAGTTCCAGCCACTAAAAAGCATTTTCTTTTTGTTTTAGACAACATTTCATGCACTGTTAAATATGTTTAAGAAAGTTGCAAGTGAAAATCTATGTCTCTGACTGAGTTTGCATTACTGCTTATTTTGACCTCTGCTGGCTCTGAAAAGCTCATTTTCAACATTGAATTCAGAATGTGATAAAAAAAGTTCCAGCCACTAAAAAGCATTTTCTTTTTGTTTTAGACAACATTTCATGCACTGTTAAATATGTTTAAGAAAGTTGCAAGTGAAAATCTATGTCTCTGACTGAGTTTGCATTACTGCTTATTTTGACCTCTGCTGGCTCTGAAAAGCTCATTTTCAACGTTCAATTCAGAATGTGATAAAACCAGTTCCAGCCACTAAAAAGCATTTTCTTTTTGTTTTAGACAACATTTCATGCACTGTTAAACATGTTAAAGCAAGTTACAAGTGAAAATCTTTGTCTCTGACTGAGTTTGCATTACTGCTTATTTTGACCTCTGCTGGCTCTGAAAAGCTCATTTTCAACGTTCAATTCAGAATGTGATAAAACCAGTTCCAGCCACTAAAAAGCATTTTCTTTTTGTTTTAGACAACATTTCATGCACTGTTAAACATGTTAAAGCAAGTTGCAAGTGAAAATCTTTGTCTCTGACTGAGTTTGCATTACTGCTTATTTTGACCTCTGCTGGCTCTGAAAAGCTCATTTTCAACGTCCAATACAGAATGTTATAAAACCAGATCCAGCTTCTAAAATGCATCATTCTTTTTGTTTTAGACAACATTTCATGTACTGTTAAACATGTTAAAGCAAGTTGCAAGTGAAAATCTATGTCTATGACTGAGTTTTCATTACTGCTTATTTTGACCTCTGCTGGCTCTGAAAAGCTCATTTTCAACGTTCAATTCAGAATGTGATAAAACCAGTTCCAGCCACTAAAAAGCATTTTCTTTTTGTTCTAGACAACATTTCATGCACTGTTAAATATGTTTAAGAAAGTTGCAAGTGAAAATCTATGTCTCTGACTGAGTTTGCATTACTGCTTATTTTGACCTCTGCTGGCTCTGAAAAGCTCATTTTCAACGTTCAATTCAGAATGTGATAAAACCAGTTCCAGCCACTAAAAAACATTTTCTTTTTGTTTTAGACAACATTTCATGCACTGTTAAACATGTTAAAGCAAGTTGCAAGTGAAAATCTTTGTCTCTGACTGAGTTTGCATTACTGCTTATTTTGACCTCTGCTGGCTCTGAAAAGCTCATTTTCAACGTTCAATTCAGAATGTGATAAAACCAGTTCCAGCCACTAAAAAGCATTTTCTTTTTGATTTAGACAACATTTCATGCACTGTTAAACATGTTAAAGCAAGTTGCAAGTGAAAATCTATGTCTCTGACTGACTTTGCATTACTGCTTATTTTGACCTCTGCTGGCTCTGAAAAGCTCATTTTCAATGTCCAATACAGAATGTTATAAAACCAGATCCAGCTTCTAAAATGCATCATTCTTTTTGTTTTAGACAACATTTCATGCACTGTTAAACATGTGAAAGCAAGTTGCAAGTGAAAATCTATGTCTATGACTGAGTTTGCATTACTGCTTATTTTGACCTCTGCTGGCTCTGAAAAGCTCATTTTCAACGTTCAATTCAGAATGTGATAAAACCAGTTCCAGCCACTAAAAAGCATTTTCTTTTTGTTTTAGACAACATTTCATGCACTGTTAAATATGTTTAAGAAAGTTGCAAGTGAAAATCTATGTCTCTGACTGAGTTTGCATTACTGCTTATTTTGACCTCTGCTGGCTCTGAAAAGCTCATTTTCAACGTTCAATTCAGAATGTGATAAAACCAGTTCCAGCCACTAAAAAGCATTTTCTTTTTGTTTTAGACAACATTTCATGCACTGTTAAATATGTTTAAGAAAGTTGCAAGTGAAAATCTATGTCTCTGACTGAGTTTGCATTACTGCTTATTTTGACCTCTGCTGGCTCTGAAAAGCTCATTTTCAACGTTCAATTCAGAATGTGATAAAACCAGTTCCAGCCACTAAAAAGCATTTTCTTTTTGTTTTAGACAACATTTCATGCACTGTTAAACATGTTAAAGCAAGTTGCAAGTGAAAATCTATGTCTCTGACTGAGTTTGCATTACTGCTTATTTTGACCTCTGCTGGCTCTGAAAAGCTCATTTTCAATGTCCAATACAGAATGTTATGAAACCAGATCCAGCTTCTAAAATGCATCATTCTTTTTGTTTTAGACAACATTTCATGCACTGTTAAACATGTGAAAGCAAGTTGCAAGTGAAAATCTATGTCTATGACTGAGTTTGCATTACTGCTTATTTTGACCTCTGCTGGCTCTGAAAAGCTCATTTTCAACGTTCAATTCAGAATGTGATAAAACCAGTTCCAGCCACTAAAAAGCATTTTCTTTTTGTTTTAGACAACATTTCATGCACTGTTAAATATGTTTAAGAAAGTTGCAAGTGAAAATCTATGTCTCTGACTGAGTTTGCATTACTGCTTATTTTGACCTCTGCTGGCTCTGAAAAGCTCATTTTCAACGTTCAATTCAGAATATGATAAAACCAGTTCCAGCCACTAAAAAGCATTTTCTTTTTGTTTTAGACAACATTTCATGCACTGTTAAATATGTTTAAGAAAGTTGCAAGTGAAAATCTATGTCTCTGACTGAGTTTGCATTACTGCTTATTTTGACCTCTGCTGGCTCTGAAAAGCTCATTTTCAACGTTCAATTCAGAATGTGATAAAACCAGTTCCAGCCACTAAAAAGCATTTTCTTTTTGTTTAAGACAACATTTCATGCACTGTTAAATATGTTTAAGAAAGTTGCAAGTGAAAATCTATGTCTCTGACTGAGTTTGCATTACTGCTTATTTTGACCTCTGCTGGCTCTGAAAAGCTCATTTTCAACGTTCAATTCAGAATGTGATAAAACCAGTTCCAGCCACTAAAAAGCATTTTCTTTTTGTTTTAGACAACATTTCATGCATTGTTAAACATGTTAAAGCAAGTTGCAAGTGAAAATCTATGTCTCTGACTGAGTTTGCATTACTGCTTATTTTGACCTCTGCTGGCTCTGAAAAGCTCATTTTCAACGTCCAATACAGAATGTTATAAAACCAGATCCAGCTTCTAAAATGCATCATTCTTTTTGTTTTAGACAACATTTCATGCACTGTTAAACATGTTAAAGCAAGTTGCAAGTGAAAATCTATGTCTATGACTGAGTTTTCATTACTGCTTATTTTGACCTCTGCTGGCTCTGAAAAGCTCATTTTCAACGTTCAATTCAGAATGTGATAAAACCAGTTCCAGCCACTAAAAAGCATTTTCTTTTTGTTTTAGACAACATTTCATGCACTGTTAAACATGTTAAAGCAAGTTGCAAGTGAAAATCTATGTCTCTGACTGAGTTTGTCTTACTGCTTATTTTGACCTCTGCTGGCTCTGAAAAGCTCATTTTCAACGTCCAATACAGAATGTTATAAAACCAGATCCAGCTTCTAAAATGCATCATTCTTTTTGTTTTAGACAACATTTCATGCACTGTTAAACATGTGAAAGCAAGTTGCAAGTGAAAATCTATGTCTCTGACTGAGTTTGCATTACTGCTTATTTTGACCTCTGCTGGCTCTGAAAAGCTCATTTTCAACGTTCAATTCAGAATGTGATAAAACCAGTTCCAGCCACTAAAAAGCATTTTCTTTTTGTTTTAGACAACATTTCATGCACTGTTAAACATGTTTAAGAAAGTTGCAAGTGAAAATCTATGTCTATGACTGAGTTTGCATTACTGCTTATTTTGACCTCTGCTGGCTCTGAAAAGCTCATTTTCAACGTTCAATTCAGAATGTGATAAAACCAGTTCCAGCCACTAAAAAGCATTTTCTTTTTGTTTTAGACAACATTTCATGCACTGTTTAACATGTTAAAGCAAGTTGCAAGTGAAAATCTTTGTCTCTGACTGAGTTTGCATTACTGCTTATTTTGACCTCTGCTGGCTCTGAAAAGCTCATTTTCAACGTTCAATTCAGAATGTGATAAAACCAGTTCCAGCCACTAAAAAGCATTTTCTTTTTGTTTTAGACAACATTTCATGCACTGTTAAATATGTTTAAGAAAGTTGCAAGTGAAAATCTATGTCTCTGACTGAGTTTGCATTACTGCTTATTTTGACCTCTGCTGGCTCTGAAAAGCTCATTTTCAACGTTCAATTCAGAATGTGATAAAACCAGTTCCAGCCACTAAAAAGCATTTTCTTTTTGTTTTAGACAACATTTCATGCACTGTTAAACATGTTAAAGCAAGTTGCAAGTGAAAATCTATGTCTCTGACTGAGTTTGCATTACTGCTTATTTTGACCTCTGCTGGCTCTGAAAAGCTCATTTTCAACGTTCAATTCAGAATGTGATAAAACCAGTTCCAGCCACTAAAAAGCATTTTCTTTTTGTTTAAGACAACATTTCATGCACTGTTTAACATGTTTAAGAAAGTTGCAAGTGAAAATCTATGTCTCTGACTGAGTTTGCATTACTGCTTATTTTGACCTCTGCTGGCTCTGAAAAGCTCATTTTCAACGTTCAATTCAGAATGTGATAAAACCAGTTCCAGCCACTAAAAAGCATTTTCTTTTTGTTTTAGACAACATTTCATGCACTGTTAAACATGTTAAAGCAAGTTGCAAGTGAAAATCTTTGTCTCTGACTGAGTTTGCATTACTGCTTATTTTGACCTCTGCTGGCTCTGAAAAGCTCATTTTCAACGTTCAATTCAGAATGTGATAAAACCAGTTCCAGCCACTAAAAAGCATTTTCTTTTTGTTTTAGACAACATTTCATGCACTGTTAAACATGTTAAAGCAAGTTGCAAGTGAAAATCTTTGTCTCTGACTGAGTTTGCATTACTGCTTATTTTGACCTCTGCTGGCTCTGAAAAGCTCATTTTCAACGTTCAATACAGAATGTTATAAAACCAGATCCAGCTTCTAAAATGCATCATTCTTTTTGTTTTAGACAACATTTCATGCACTGTTAAACATGTTAAAGCAAGTTGCAAGTGAAAATCTATGTCTCTGACTTAGTTTGCATTACTGCTTATTTTGACCTCTGCTGGCTCTGAAAAGCTCATTTTCAACGTCCAATACAGAATGTTATAAAACCAGATCCAGCTTCTAAAATGCATCATTCTTTTTGTTTTAGACAACATTTCATGCACTGTTAAACATGTTAAAGCAAGTTGCAAGTGAAAATCTATGTCTATGACTGAGTTTGCATTACTGCTTATTGTGACCTCTGCTGGCTCTGAAAAGCTCATTTTTAACGTTCAATTCAGAATGTGATAAAACCAGTTCCAGCCACTAAAAAGCATTTTCTTTTTGTTTTAGACAACATTTCATGCACTGTTAAATATGTTTAAGAAAGTTGCAAGTGAAAATCTATGTCTCTGACTGAGTTTGCATTACTGCTTATTTTGACCTCTGCTGGCTCTGAAAAGCTCATTTTCAACGTTCAATTCAGAATGTGATAAAACCAGTTCCAGCCACTAAAAAGCATTTTCTTTTTGTTTTAGACAACATTTCATGCACTGTTAAACATGTTAAAGCAAGTTGCAAGTGAAAATCTTTGTCTCTGACTGAGTTTGCATTACTGCTTATTTTGACCTCTGCTGGCTCTGAAAAGCTCATTTTCAACGTTCAATTCAGAATGTGATAAAACCAGTTCCAGCCACTAAAAGGCATTTTCTTTTTGTTTTAGACAACATTTCATGCACTGTTAAACATGTTAAAGCAAGTTGCAAGTGAAAATCTATGTCTCTGACTGAGTTTGCATTACTAATTATTTTGACCTCTGCTGGCTCTGAAAAGCTCATTTTCAACGTTCAATTCAGAATGTGATAAAACCAGTTCCAGCCACTAAAAAGCATTTTCTTTTTGTTTTAGACAACATTTCATGCACTGTTAAACATGTTAAAGCAAGTTGCAAGTGAAAATCTATGTCTCTGACTGAGTTTGCATTACTGCTTATTTTGACCTCTGCTGGCTCTGAAAAGCTCATTTTCAACGTCCAATACAGAATGTTATAAAACCAGATCCAGCTTCTAAAATGCATCATTCTTTTTGTTTTAGACAACATTTCATGCACTGTTAAACATGTGAAAGCAAGTTGCAAGTGAAAATCTATGTCTATGACTGAGTTTGCATTACTGCTTATTTTGACCTCTGCTGGCTCTGAAAAGCTCATTTTCAACATTCAATTCAGAATGTGATAAAACCAGTTCCAGCCACTAAAAAGCATTTTCTTTTTGTTTTAGACAACATTTCATGCACTGTTAAATATGTTTAAGAAAGTTGCAAGTGAAAATCTATGTCTCTGACTGAGTTTGCATTACTGCTTATTTTGACCTCTGCTGGCTCTGAAAAGCTCATTTTCAACGTTGAATTCAGAATGTGATAAAAAAAGTTCCAGCCACTAAAAAGCATTTTCTTTTTGTTTTAGACAACATTTCATGCACTGTTAAATATGTTTAAGAAAGTTGCAAGTGAAAATCTATGTCTCTGACTGAGTTTAAATTACTGCTTATTTTGACCTCTGCTGGCTCTGAAAAGCTCATTTTCAACGTTCAATTCAGAATGTGAGAAAAACCAGATCCAGCCACTAAAAAGCATTTTTTTTTTTGTTTTAGACAACATTTTATGCACTGTTAAACATGTTAAAGCAAGTTGCAAGTGAAAATCTTTGTCTCTGACTGAGTTTGCATTACTGCTTATTTTGACCTCTGCTGGCTCTGAAAAGCTCATTTTCAACGTTCAATTCAGAATGTGATAAAACCAGTTCCAGCCACTAAAAAGCATTTTCTTTTTGTTTTAGACAACATTTCATGCACTGTTAAATATGTTTAAGAAAGTTGCAAGTGAAAATCTATGTCTCTGACTGAGTTTGCATTACTGCTTATTTTGACCTCTGCTGGCTCTGAAAAGCTCATTTTCAACGTTCAATTCAGAATGTGATAAAACCAGTTCCAGCCACTAAAAAGCATTTTCTTTTTGTTTTAGACAACATTTCATGCACTGTTAAACATGTTAAAGCAAGTTGCAAGTGAAAATCTATGTCTCTGACTGAGTTTGCATTACTGCTTATTTTGACCTCTGCTGGCTCTGAAAAGCTCATTTTCAACGTCCAATACAGAATGTTATAAAACCAGATCCAGCTTCTAAAATGCATCATTCTTTTTATTTTAGACAACATTTCATGCACTGTTAAACATGTGAAAGCAAGTTGCAAGTGAAAATCTATGTCTATGACTGAGTTTTCATTACTGCTTATTTTGACCTCTGCTGGCTCTGAAAAGCTCATTTTCAACGTTCAATTCAGAATGTGATAAAACCAGTTCCAGCCACTAAAAAGCATTTTCTTTTTGTTTTAGACAACATTTCATGCACTGTTAAATATGTTTCAGAAAGTTGCAAGTGAAAATCTATGTCTCTGACTGAGTTTGCATTACTGCTTATTTTGACCTCTGCTGGCTCTGAAAAGTTCATTTTCAACGTTCAATTCAGAATGTGATAAAACCAGTTCCAGCCACTAAAAAGCATTTTCTTTTTGTTCTAGACAACATTTCATGCACTGTTAAATATGTTTAAGAAAGTTGCAAGTGAAAATCTATGTCTCTGACTGAGTTTGCATTACTGCTTATTTTGACCTCTGCTGGCTCTGAAAAGCTCATTTTCAACGTTCAATTCAGAATGTGATAAAACCAGTTCCAGCCACTAAAAAGCATTTTCTTTTTGTTTTAGACAACATTTCATGCACTGTTAAACATGTTAAAGCAAGTTGCAAGTGAAAATCTTTGTCTCTGACTGAGTTTGCATTACTGCTTATTTTGACCTCTGCTGGCTCTGAAAAGCTCATTTTCAACGTTCAATTCAGAATGTGATAAAACCAGTTCCAGCCACTAAAAAGCATTTTCTTTTTGTTTTAGACAACATTTCATGCACTGTTAAATATGTTTAAGAAAGTTGCAAGTGAAAATCTATGTCTCTGACTGAGTTTGCATTACTGCTTATTTTGACCTCTGCTGGCTCTGAAAAGCTCATTTTCAACGTTCAATTCAGAATGTGATAAAACCAGTTCCAGCCACTAAAAAGCATTTTCTTTTTGTTCTAGACAACATTTCATGCACTGTTAAATATGTTTAAGAAAGTTGCAAGTGAAAATCTATGTCTCTGACTGAGTTTGCATTACTGCTTATTTTGACCTCTGCTGGCTCTGAAAAGCTCATTTTCAACGTTCAATTCAGAATGTGATAAAACCAGTTCCAGCCACTAAAAAGCATTTTCTTTTTGTTTTAGACAACATTTCATGCACTGTTAAACATGTTAAAGCAAGTTGCAAGTGAAAATCTTTGTCTCTGACTGAGTTTGCATTACTGCTTATTTTGACCTCTGCTGGCTCTGAAAAGCTCATTTTCAACGTTCAATTCAGAATGTGATAAAACCAGTTCCAGCCACTAAAAAGCATTTTCTTTTTGATTTAGACAACATTTCATGCACTGTTAAACATGTTAAAGCAAGTTGCAAGTGAAAATCTATGTCTCTGACTGAGTTTGCATTACTGCTTATTTTGACCTCTGCTGGCTCTGAAAAGCTCATTTTCAACGTCCAATACAGAATGTTATAAAACCAGATCCAGCTTCTAAAATGCATCATTCTTTTTATTTTAGACAACATTTCATGCACTGTTAAACATGTGAAAGCAAGTTGCAAGTGAAAATCTTTGTCTATGACTGAGTTTTCATTACTGCTTATTTTGACCTCTGCTGGCTCTGAAAAGCTCATTTTCAACGTTCAATTCAGAATGTGATAAAACCAGTTCCAGCCACTAAAAAGCATTTTCTTTTTGTTTTAGACAACATTTCATGCACTGTTAAATATGTTTAAGAAAGTTGCAAGTGAAAATCTATGTCTCTGACTGAGTTTGCATTACTGCTTATTTTGACCTCTGCTGGCTCTGAAAAGCTCATTTTCAACGTTCAATTCAGAATGTGATAAAACCAGTTCCAGCCACTAAAAAGCATTTTCTTTTTGTTCTAGACAACGTTTCATGCACTGTTAAATATGTTTAAGAAAGTTGCAAGTGAAAATCTATGTCTCTGACTGAGTTTGCATTACTGCTTATTTTGACCTCTGCTGGCTCTGAAAAGCTCATTTTCAACGTTCAATTCAGAATGTGATAAAACCAGTTCCAGCCACTAAAAAGCATTTTCTTTTTGTTTTAGACAACATTTCATGCACTGTTAAACATGTTAAAGCAAGTTGCAAGTGAAAATCTTTGTCTCTGACTGAGTTTGCATTACTGCTTATTTTGACCTCTGCTGGCTCTGAAAAGCTCATTTTCAACGTTCAATTCAGAATGTGATAAAACCAGTTCCAGCCACTAAAAAGCATTTTCTTTTTGTTTTAGACAACATTTCATGCACTGTTAAATATGTTTAAGAAAGTTGCAAGTGAAAATCTATGTCTCTGACTGAGTTTGCATTACTGCTTATTTTGACCTCTGCTGGCTCTGAAAAGCTCATTTTCAACGTTCAATTCAGAATGTGATAAAACCAGTTCCAGCCACTAAAAAGCATTTTCTTTTTGTTCTAGACAACATTTCATGCACTGTTAAATATGTTTAAGAAAGTTGCAAGTGAAAATCTATGTCTCTGACTGAGTTTGCATTACTGCTTATTTTGACCTCTGCTGGCTCTGAAAAGCTCATTTTCAACGTTCAATTCAGAATGTGATAAAACCAGTTCCAGCCACTAAAAAGCATTTTCTTTTTGTTTTAGACAACATTTCATGCACTGTTAAACATGTTAAAGCAAGTTGCAAGTGAAAATCTTTGTCTCTGACTGAGTTTGCATTACTGCTTATTTTGACCTCTGCTGGCTCTGAAAAGCTCATTTTCAACGTTCAATTCAGAATGTGATAAAACCAGTTCCAGCCACTAAAAAGCATTTTCTTTTTGATTTAGACAACATTTCATGCACTGTTAAACATGTTAAAGCAAGTTGCAAGTGAAAATCTATGTCTCTGACTGAGTTTGCATTACTGCTTATTTTGACCTCTGCTGGCTCTGAAAAGCTCATTTTCAACGTCCAATACAGAATGTTATAAAACCAGATCCAGCTTCTAAAATGCATCATTCTTTTTATTTTAGACAACATTTCATGCACTGTTAAACATGTGAAAGCAAGTTGCAAGTGAAAATCTTTGTCTATGACTGAGTTTTCATTACTGCTTATTTTGACCTCTGCTGGCTCTGAAAAGCTCATTTTCAACGTTCAATTCAGAATGTGATAAAACCAGTTCCAGCCACTAAAAAGCATTTTCTTTTTGTTTTAGACAACATTTCATGCACTGTTAAATATGTTTAAGAAAGTTGCAAGTGAAAATCTATGTCTCTGACTGAGTTTGCATTACTGCTTATTTTGACCTCTGCTGGCTCTGAAAAGCTCATTTTCAACGTTCAATTCAGAATGTGATAAAACCAGTTCCAGCCACTAAAAAGCATTTTCTTTTTGTTCTAGACAACGTTTCATGCACTGTTAAATATGTTTAAGAAAGTTGCAAGTGAAAATCTATGTCTCTGACTGAGTTTGCATTACTGCTTATTTTGACCTCTGCTGGCTCTGAAAAGCTCATTTTCAACGTTCAATTCAGAATGTGATAAAACCAGTTCCAGCCACTAAAAAGCATTTTCTTTTTGTTTTAGACAACATTTCATGCACTGTTAAACATGTTAAAGCAAGTTGCAAGTGAAAATCTTTGTCTCTGACTGAGTTTGCATTACTGCTTATTTTGACCTCTGCTGGCTCTGAAAAGCTCATTTTCAACGTTCAATTCAGAATGTGATAAAACCAGTTCCAGCCACTAAAAAGCATTTTCTTTTTGTTTTAGACAACATTTCATGCACTGTTAAATATGTTTAAGAAAGTTGCAAGTGAAAATCTATGTCTCTGACTGAGTTTGCATTACTGCTTATTTTGACCTCTGCTGGCTCTAAAAAAGCTCATTTTCAACGTTCAATTCAGAATGTGATAAAACCAGTTCCAGCCACTAAAAAGCATTTTCTTTTTGTTCTAGACAACATTTCATGCACTGTTAAATATGTTTAAGAAAGTTGCAAGTGAAAATCTATGTCTCTGACTGAGTTTGCATTACTGCTTATTTTGACCTCTGCTGGCTCTGAAAAGCTCATTTTCAACGTTCAATTCAGAATGTGATAAAACCAGTTCCAGCCACTAAAAAGCATTTTCTTTTTGTTTTAGACAACATTTCATGCACTGTTAAACATGTTAAAGCAAGTTGCAAGTGAAAATCTTTGTCTCTGAGTTTGCATTACTGCTTATTTTGACCTCTGCTGGCTCTGAAAAGCTCATTTTCAACGTTCAATTCAGAATGTGATAAAACCAGTTCCAGCCACTAAAAAGCATTTTCTTTTTGTTTTAGACAACATTTCATGCACTGTTAAACATGTTAAAGCAAGTTGCAAGTGAAAATCTATGTCTCTGACTGAGTTTGCATTACTGCTTATTTTGACCTCTGCTGGCTCTGAAAAGCTCATTTTCAATGTCCAATACAGAATGTTATAAAACCAGATCCAGCTTCTAAAATGCATCATTCTTTTTGTTTTAGACAACATTTCATGCACTGTTAAACATGTGAAAGCAAGTTGCAAGTGAAAATCTATGTCTATGACTGAGTTTGCATTACTGCTTATTTTGACCTCTGCTGGCTCTGAAAAGCTCATTTTCAACGTTCAATTCAGAATGTGATAAAACCAGTTCCAGCCACTAAAAAGCATTTTCTTTTTGTTTTAGACAACATTTCATGCACTGTTAAATATGTTTAAGAAAGTTGCAAGTGAAAATCTATGTCTCTGACTGAGTTTGCATTACTGCTTATTTTGACCTCTGCTGGCTCTGAAAAGCTCATTTTCAACGTTCAATTCAGAATGTGATAAAACCAGTTCCAGCCACTAAAAAGCATTTTCTTTTTGTTTTAGACAACATTTCATGCACTGTTAAATATGTTTAAGAAAGTTGCAAGTGAAAATCTATGTCTCTGACTGAGTTTGCATTACTGCTTATTTTGACCTCTGCTGGCTCTGAAAAGCTCATTTTCAACGTTCAATTCAGAATGTGATAAAACCAGTTCCAGCCACTAAAAAGCATTTTCTTTTTGTTTTAGACAACATTTCATGCACTGTTAAACATGTTAAAGCAAGTTGCAAGTGAAAATCTATGTCTCTGACTGAGTTTGCATTACTGCTTATTTTGACCTCTGCTGGCTCTGAAAAGCTCATTTTCAATGTCCAATACAGAATGTTATGAAACCAGATCCAGCTTCTAAAATGCATCATTCTTTTTGTTTTAGACAACATTTCATGCACTGTTAAACATGTGAAAGCAAGTTGCAAGTGAAAATCTATGTCTATGACTGAGTTTGCATTACTGCTTATTTTGACCTCTGCTGGCTCTGAAAAGCTCATTTTCAACGTTCAATTCAGAATGTGATAAAACCAGTTCCAGCCACTAAAAAGCATTTTCTTTTTGTTTTAGACAACATTTCATGCACTGTTAAATATGTTTAAGAAAGTTGCAAGTGAAAATCTATGTCTCTGACTGAGTTTGCATTACTGCTTATTTTGACCTCTGCTGGCTCTGAAAAGCTCATTTTCAACGTTCAATTCAGAATGTGATAAAACCAGTTCCAGCCACTAAAAAGCATTTTCTTTTTGTTTAAGACAACATTTCATGCACTGTTAAATATGTTTAAGAAAGTTGCAAGTGAAAATCTATGTCTCTGACTGAGTTTGCATTACTGCTTATTTTGACCTCTGCTGGCTCTGAAAAGCTCATTTTCAACGTTCAATTCAGAATGTGATAAAACAAGTTCCAGCCACTAAAAAGCATTTTCTTTTTGTTTTAGACAACATTTCATGCATTGTTAAACATGTTAAAGCAAGTTGCAAGTGAAAATCTATGTCTCTGACTGAGTTTGCATTACTGCTTATTTTGACCTCTGCTGGCTCTGAAAAGCTCATTTTCAACGTCCAATACAGAATGTTATAAAACCAAATCCAGCTTCTAAAATGCATCATTCTTTTTGTTTTAGACAACATTTCATGCACTGTTAAACATGTTAAAGCAAGTTGCAAGTGAAAATCTATGTCTATGACTGAGTTTTCATTACTGCTTATTTTGACCTCTGCTGGCTCTGAAAAGCTCATTTTCAACGTTCAATTCAGAATGTGATAAAACCAGTTCCAGCCACTAAAAAGCATTTTCTTTTTGTTTTAGACAACATTTCATGCACTGTTAAACATGTTAAAGCAAGTTGCAAGTGAAAATCTATGTCTCTGACTGAGTTTGTCTTACTGCTTATTTTGACCTCTGCTGGCTCTGAAAAGCTCATTTTCAACGTCCAATACAGAATGTTATAAAACCAGATCCAGCTTCTAAAATGCATCATTCTTTTTGTTTTAGACAACATTTCATGCACTGTTAAACATGTGAAAGCAAGTTGCAAGTGAAAATCTATGTCTCTGACTGAGTTTGCATTACTGCTTATTTTGACCTCTGCTGGCTCTGAAAAGCTCATTTTCAACGTTCAATTCAGAATGTGATAAAACCAGTGCCAGCCACTAAAAAGCATTTTCTTTTTGTTTTAGACAACATTTCATGCACTGTTAAACATGTTTAAGAAAGTTGCAAGTGAAAATCTATGTCTATGACTGAGTTTGCATTACTGCTTATTTTGACCTCTGCTGGCTCTGAAAAGCTCATTTTCAACGTTCAATTCAGAATGTGATAAAACCAGTTCCAGCCACTAAAAAGCATTTTCTTTTTGTTTTAGACAACATTTCATGCACTGTTTAACATGTTAAAGCAAGTTGCAAGTGAAAATCTTTGTCTCTGACTGAGTTTGCATTACTGCTTATTGTGACCTCTGCTGGCTCTGAAAAGCTCATTTTTAACGTTCAATTCAGAATGTGATAAAACCAGTTCCAGCCACTAAAAAGCATTTTCTTTTTGTTTTAGACAACATTTCATGCACTGTTAAATATGTTTAAGAAAGTTGCAAGTGAAAATCTATGTCTCTGACTGAGTTTGCATTACTGCTTATTTTGACCTCTGCTGGCTCTGAAAAGCTCATTTTCAACGTTCAATTCAGAATGTGATAAAACCAGTTCCAGCCACTAAAAAGCATTTTCTTTTTGTTTTAGACAACATTTCATGCACTGTTAAATATGTTTAAGAAAGTTGCAAGTGAAAATCTATGTCTCTGACTGAGTTTGCATTACTGCTTATTTTGACCTCTGCTGGCTCTGAAAAGCTCATTTTCAACGTTCAATTCAGAATGTGATAAAACCAGTTCCAGCCACTAAAAAGCATTTTCTTTTTGTTCTAGACAACATTTCATGCACTGTTAAATATGTTTAAGAAAGTTGCAAGTGAAAATCTATGTCTCTGACTGAGTTTGCATTACTGCTTATTTTGACCTCTGCTGGCTCTGAAAAGCTCATTTTCAACGTCCAATACAGAATGTTATAAAACCAGATCCAGCTTCTAAAATGCATCATTCTTTTTATTTTAGACAACATTTCATGCACTGTTAAACATGTGAAAGCAAGTTGCAAGTGAAAATCTATGTCTATGACTGAGTTTTCATTACTGCTTATTTTGACCTCTGCTGGCTCTAAAAAGCTCATTTTCAACGTTCAATTCAGAATGTGATAAAACCAGTTCCAGCCACTAAAAAGCATTTTCTTTTTGTTTTAGACAACATTTCATGCACTGTTAAATATGTTTAAGAAAGTTGCAAGTGAAAATCTATGTCTCTGACTGAGTTTGCATTACTGCTTATTTTGACCTCTGCTGGCTCTGAAAAGCTCATTTTCAACGTTCAATTCAGAATGTGATAAAACCAGTTCCAGCCACTAAAAAGCATTTTCTTTTTGTTCTAGACAACATTTCATGCACTGTTAAATATGTTTAAGAAAGTTGCAAGTGAAAATCTATGTCTCTGACTGAGTTTGCATTACTGCTTATTTTGACCTCTGCTGGCTCTGAAAAGCTCATTTTCAACGTTCAATTCAGAATGTGATAAAACCAGTTCCAGCCACTAAAAAGCATTTTCTTTTTGTTTTAGACAACATTTCATGCACTGTTAAACATGTTAAAGCAAGTTGCAAGTGAAAATCTATGTCTCTGACTGAGTTTGCATTACTGCTTATTTTGACCTCTGCTGGCTCTGAAAAGCTCATTTTCAACGTTCAATTCAGAATGTGATAAAACCAGTTCCAGCCACTAAAAAGCATTTTCTTTTTGTTTTAGACAACATTTCATGCACTGTTAAATATGTTTAAGAAAGTTGCAAGTGAAAATCTATGTCTCTGACTGAGTTTGCATTACTGCTTATTTTGACCTCTGCTGGCTCTGAAAAGCTCATTTTCAACGTTCAATTCAGAATGTGATAAAACCAGTTCCAGCCACTAAAAAGCATTTTCTTTTTGTTCTAGACAACATTTCATGCACTGTTAAATATGTTTAAGAAAGTTGCAAGTGAAAATCTATGTCTCTGACTGAGTTTGCATTACTGCTTATTTTGACCTCTGCTGGCTCTGAAAAGCTCATTTTCAACGTTCAATTCAGAATGTGATAAAACCAGTTCCAGCCACTAAAAAGCATTTTCTTTTTGTTTTAGACAACATTTCATGCACTGTTAAACATGTTAAAGCAAGTTGCAAGTGAAAATCTTTGTCTCTGACTGAGTTTGCATTACTGCTTATTTTGACCTCTGCTGGCTCTGAAAAGCTCATTTTCAACGTTCAATTCAGAATGTGATAAAACCAGTTCCAGCCACTAAAAAGCATTTTCTTTTTGTTTTAGACAACATTTCATGCACTGTTAAATATGTTTAAGAAAGTTGCAAGTGAAAATCTATGTCTCTGACTGAGTTTGCATTACTGCTTATTTTGACCTCTGCTGGCTCTGAAAAGCTCATTTTCAACGTTCAATTCAGAATGTGATAAAACCAGTTCCAGCCACTAAAAAGCATTTTCTTTTTGTTTTAGACAACATTTCATGCACTGTTAAACATGTTAAAGCAAGTTGCAAGTGAAAATCTATGTCTCTGACTGAGTTTGCATTACTGCTTATTTTGACCTCTGCTGGCTCTGAAAAGCTCATTTTCAACGTCCAATACAGAATGTTATAAAACCAGATCCAGCTTCTAAAATGCATCATTCTTTTTATTTTAGACAACATTTCATGCACTGTTAAACATGTGAAAGCAAGTTGCAAGTGAAAATCTATGTCTATGACTGAGTTTTCATTACTGCTTATTTTGACCTCTGCTGGCTCTGAAAAGCTCATTTTCAACGTTCAATTCAGAATGTGATAAAACCAGTTCCAGCCACTAAAAAGCATTTTCTTTTTGTTTTAGACAACATTTCATGCACTGTTAAATATGTTTAAGAAAGTTGCAAGTGAAAATCTATGTCTCTGACTGAGTTTGCATTACTGCTTATTTTGACCTCTGCTGGCTCTGAAAAGCTCATTTTCAACGTTCAATTCAGAATGTGATAAAACCAGTTCCAGCCACTAAAAAGCATTTTCTTTTTGTTCTAGACAACATTTCATGCACTGTTAAATATGTTTAAGAAAGTTGCAAGTGAAAATCTATGTCTCTGACTGAGTTTGCATTACTGCTTATTTTGACCTCTGCTGGCTCTGAAAAGCTCATTTTCAACGTTCAATTCAGAATGTGATAAAACCAGTTCCAGCCACTAAAAAGCATTTTCTTTTTGTTTTAGACAACATTTCATGCACTGTTAAACATGTTAAAGCAAGTTGCAAGTGAAAATCTTTTTCTCTGACTGAGTTTGCATTACTGCTTATTTTGACCTCTGCTGGCTCTGAAAAGCTCATTTTCAACGTTCAATTCAGAATGTGATAAAACCAGTTCCAGCCACTAAAAAGCATTTTCTTTTTGTTTTAGACAACATTTCATGCACTGTTAAATATGTTTAAGAAAGTTGCAAGTGAAAATCTATGTCTCTGACTGAGTTTGCATTACTGCTTATTTTGACCTCTGCTGGCTCTGAAAAGCTCATTTTCAACGTTCAATTCAGAATGTGATAAAACCAGTTCCAGCCACTAAAAAGCATTTTCTTTTTGTTCTAGACAACATTTCATGCACTGTTAAATATGTTTAAGAAAGTTGCAATTGAAAATCTATGTCTCTGACTGAGTTTGCATTACTGCTTATTTTGACCTCTGCTGGCTCTGAAAAGCTCATTTTCAACGTTCAATTCAGAATGTGATAAAACCAGTTCCAGCCACTAAAAAGCATTTTCTTTTTGTTCTAGACAACATTTCATGCACTGTTAAATATGTTTAAGAAAGTTGCAAGTGAAAATCTATGTCTCTGACTGAGTTTGCATTACTGCTTATTTTGACCTCTGCTGGCTCTGAAAAGCTCATTTTCAACGTTCAATTCAGAATGTGATAAAACCAGTTCCAGCCACTAAAAAGCATTTTCTTTTTGTTTTAGACAACATTTCATGCACTGTTAAACATGTTAAAGCAAGTTGCAAGTGAAAATCTATGTCTCTGACTGAGTTTGCATTACTGCTTATTTTGACCTCTGCTGGCTCTGAAAAGCTCATTTTCAACGTTCAATTCAGAATGTGATAAAACCAGTTCCAGCCACTAAAAAGCATTTTCTTTTTGTTTTAGACAACATTTCATGCACTGTTAAATATGTTTAAGAAAGTTGCAAGTGAAAATCTATGTCTCTGACTGAGTTTGCATTACTGCTTATTTTGACCTCTGCTGGCTCTGAAAAGCTCATTTTCAACGTTCAATTCAGAATGTGATAAAACCAGTTCCAGCCACTAAAAAGCATTTTCTTTTTGTTCTAGACAACATTTCATGCACTGTTAAATATGTTTAAGAAAGTTGCAAGTGAAAATCTATGTCTCTGACTGAGTTTGCATTACTGCTTATTTTGACCTCTGCTGGCTCTGAAAAGCTCATTTTCAACGTTCAATTCAGAATGTGATAAAACCAGTTCCAGCCACTAAAAAGCATTTTCTTTTTGTTTTAGACAACATTTCATGCACTGTTAAACATGTTAAAGCAAGTTGCAAGTGAAAATCTTTGTCTCTGACTGAGTTTGCATTACTGCTTATTTTGACCTCTGCTGGCTCTGAAAAGCTCATTTTCAACGTTCAATTCAGAATGTGATAAAACCAGTTCCAGCCACTAAAAAGCATTTTCTTTTTGTTTTAGACAACATTTCATGCACTGTTAAATATGTTTAAGAAAGTTGCAAGTGAAAATCTATGTCTCTGACTGAGTTTGCATTACTGCTTATTTTGACCTCTGCTGGCTCTGAAAAGCTCATTTTCAACGTTCAATTCAGAATGTGATAAAACCAGTTCCAGCCACTAAAAAGCATTTTCTTTTTGTTTTAGACAACATTTCATGCACTGTTAAACATGTTAAAGCAAGTTGCAAGTGAAAATCTATGTCTCTGACTGAGTTTGCATTACTGCTTATTTTGACCTCTGCTGGCTCTGAAAAGCTCATTTTCAACGTCCAATACAGAATGTTATAAAACCAGATCCAGCTTCTAAAATGCATCATTCTTTTTATTTTAGACAACATTTCATGCACTGTTAAACATGTGAAAGCAAGTTGCAAGTGAAAATCTATGTCTATGACTGAGTTTTCATTACTGCTTATTTTGACCTCTGCTGGCTCTGAAAAGCTCATTTTCAACGTTCAATTCAGAATGTGATAAAACCAGTTCCAGCCACTAAAAAGCATTTTCTTTTTGTTTTAGACAACATTTCATGCACTGTTAAATATGTTTAAGAAAGTTGCAAGTGAAAATCTATGTCTCTGACTGAGTTTGCATTACTGCTTATTTTGACCTCTGCTGGCTCTGAAAAGCTCATTTTCAACGTTCAATTCAGAATGTGATAAAACCAGTTCCAGCCACTAAAAAGCATTTTCTTTTTGTTCTAGACAACATTTCATGCACTGTTAAATATGTTTAAGAAAGTTGCAAGTGAAAATCTATGTCTCTGACTGAGTTTGCATTACTGCTTATTTTGACCTCTGCTGGCTCTGAAAAGCTCATTTTCAACGTTCAATTCAGAATGTGATAAAACCAGTTCCAGCCACTAAAAAGCATTTTCTTTTTGTTTTAGACAACATTTCATGCACTGTTAAACATGTTAAAGCAAGTTGCAAGTGAAAATCTTTTTCTCTGACTGAGTTTGCATTACTGCTTATTTTGACCTCTGCTGGCTCTGAAAAGCTCATTTTCAACGTTCAATTCAGAATGTGATAAAACCAGTTCCAGCCACTAAAAAGCATTTTCTTTTTGTTTTAGACAACATTTCATGCACTGTTAAATATGTTTAAGAAAGTTGCAAGTGAAAATCTATGTCTCTGACTGAGTTTGCATTACTGCTTATTTTGACCTCTGCTGGCTCTGAAAAGCTCATTTTCAACGTTCAATTCAGAATGTGATAAAACCAGTTCCAGCCACTAAAAAGCATTTTCTTTTTGTTCTAGACAACATTTCATGCACTGTTAAATATGTTTAAGAAAGTTGCAAGTGAAAATCTATGTCTCTGACTGAGTTTGCATTACTGCTTATTTTGACCTCTGCTGGCTCTGAAAAGCTCATTTTCAACGTTCAATTCAGAATGTGATAAAACCAGTTCCAGCCACTAAAAAGCATTTTCTTTTTGTTTTAGACAACATTTCATGCACTGTTAAACATGTTAAAGCAAGTTGCAAGTGAAAATCTTTGTCTCTGACTGAGTTTGCATTACTGCTTATTTTGACCTCTGCTGGCTCTGAAAAGCTCATTTTCAACGTTCAATTCAGAATGTGATAAAACCAGTTCCAGCCACTAAAAAGCATTTTCTTTTTGATTTAGACAACATTTCATGCACTGTTAAACATGTTAAAGCAAGTTGCAAGTGAAAATCTATGTCTCTGACTGAGTTTGCATTACTGCTTATTTTGACCTCTGCTGGCTCTGAAAAGCTCATTTTCAATGTCCAATACAGAATGTTATAAAACCAGATCCAGCTTCTAAAATGCATCATTCTTTTTGTTTTAGACAACATTTCATGCACTGTTAAACATGTGAAAGCAAGTTGCAAGTGAAAATCTATGTCTATGACTGAGTTTGCATTACTGCTTATTTTGACCTCTGCTGGCTCTGAAAAGCTCATTTTCAACGTTCAATTCAGAATGTGATAAAACCAGTTCCAGCCACTAAAAAGCATTTTCTTTTTGTTTTAGACAACATTTCATGCACTGTTAAATATGTTTAAGAAAGTTGCAAGTGAAAATCTATGTCTCTGACTGAGTTTGCATTACTGCTTATTTTGACCTCTGCTGGCTCTGAAAAGCTCATTTTCAACGTTCAATTCAGAATGTGATAAAACCAGTTTCAGCCACTAAAAAGCATTTTCTTTTTGTTTTAGACAACATTTCATGCACTGTTAAATATGTTTAAGAAAGTTGCAAGTGAAAATCTATGTCTCTGACTGAGTTTGCATTACTGCTAATTTTGACCTCTGCTGGCTCTGAAAAGCTCATTTTCAACGTTCAATTCAGAATGTGATAAAACCAGTTCCAGCCACTAAAAAGCATTTTCTTTTTGTTTTAGACAACATTTCATGCACTGTTAAACATGTTAAAGCAAGTTGCAAGTGAAAATCTATGTCTCTGACTGAGTTTGCATTACTGCTTATTTTGACCTCTGCTGGCTCTGAAAAGCTCATTTTCAATGTCCAATACAGAATGTTATAAAACCAGATCCAGCTTCTAAAATGCATCATTCTTTTTGTTTTAGACAACATTTCATGCACTGTTAAACATGTGAAAGCAAGTTGCAAGTGAAAATCTATGTCTATGACTGAGTTTGCATTACTGCTTATTTTGACCTCTGCTGGCTCTGAAAAGCTCATTTTCAACGTTCAATTCAGAATGTGATAAAACCAGTTCCAGCCACTAAAAAGCATTTTCTTTTTGTTTTAGACAACATTTCATGCACTGTTAAATATGTTTAAGAAAGTTGCAAGTGAAAATCTATGTCTCTGACTGAGTTTGCATTACTGCTTATTTTGACCTCTGCTGGCTCTGAAAAGCTCATTTTCAACGTTCAATTCAGAATGTGATAAAACCAGTTCCAGCCACTAAAAAGCATTTTCTTTTTGTTTAAGACAACATTTCATGCACTGTTAAATATGTTTAAGAAAGTTGCAAGTGAAAATCTTTGTCTCTGACTGAGTTTGCATTACTGCTTATTTTGACCTCTGCTGGCTCTGAAAAGCTCATTTTCAACGTTCAATTCAGAATGTGATAAAACCAGTTCCAGCCACTAAAAAGCATTTTCTTTTTGTTTTAGACAACATTTCATGCATTGTTAAACATGTTAAAGCAAGTTGCAAGTGAAAATCTATGTCTCTGACTGAGTTTGCATTACTGCTTATTTTGACCTCTGCTGGCTCTGAAAAGCTCATTTTCAACGTCCAATACAGAATGTTATAAAACCAGATCCAGCTTCTAAAATGCATCATTCTTTTTGTTTTAGACAACATTTCATGCACTGTTAAACATGTTAAAGCAAGTTGCAAGTGAAAATCTATGTCTATGACTGAGTTTTCATTACTGCTTATTTTGACCTCTGCTGGCTCTGAAAAGCTCATTTTCAACGTTCAATTCAGAATGTGATAAAACCAGTTCCAGCCACTAAAAAGCATTTTCTTTTTGTTTTAGACAACATTTCATGCACTGTTAAACATGTTAAAGCAAGTTGCAAGTGAAAATCTATGTCTCTGACTGAGTTTGTCTTACTGCTTATTTTGACCTCTGCTGGCTCTGAAAAGCTCATTTTCAACGTC
The DNA here is from genome assembly GCF_052040795.2 of Danio rerio. Lineage (NCBI taxonomy): Eukaryota > Metazoa > Chordata > Actinopteri > Cypriniformes > Danionidae > Danio > Danio rerio. Next base: position 38,113,612 of record NC_141041.1, read on the forward strand.
CAATACAGAATGTTATAAAACCAGATCCAGCTTCTAAAATGCATCATTCTTTTTGTTTTAGACAACATTTCATGCACTGTTAAACATGTGAAAGCAAGTTGCAAGTGAAAATCTATGTCTCTGACTGAGTTTGCATTACTGCTTATTTTGACCTCTGCTGGCTCTGAAAAGCTCATTTTCAACGTTCAATTCAGAATGTGATAAAACCAGTTCCAGCCACTAAAAAGCATTTTCTTTTTGTTTTAGACAACATTTCATGCACTGTTAAACATGTTTAAGAAAGTTGCAAGTGAAAATCTATGTCTATGACTGAGTTTGCATTACTGCTTATTTTGACCTCTGCTGGCTCTGAAAAGCTCATTTTCAACGTTCAATTCAGAATGTGATAAAACCAGTTCCAGCCACTAAAAAGCATTTTCTTTTTGTTTTAGACAACATTTCATGCACTGTTTAACATGTTAAAGCAAGTTGCAAGTGAAAATCTTTGTCTCTGACTGAGTTTGCATTACTGCTTATTTTGACCTCTGCTGGCTCTGAAAAGCTCATTTTCAACGTTCAATTCAGAATGTGATAAAACCAGTTCCAGCCACTAAAAAGCATTTTCTTTTTGTTTTAGACAACATTTCATGCACTGTTAAATATGTTTAAGAAAGTTGCAAGTGAAAATCTATGTCTCTGACTGAGTTTGCATTACTGCTTATTTTGACCTCTGCTGGCTCTGAAAAGCTCATTTTCAACGTTCAATTCAGAATGTGATAAAACCAGTTCCAGCCACTAAAAAGCATTTTCTTTTTGTTTTAGACAACATTTCATGCACTGTTAAACATGTTAAAGCAAGTTGCAAGTGAAAATCTATGTCTCTGACTGAGTTTGCATTACTGCTTATTTTGACCTCTGCTGGCTCTGAAAAGGTCATTTTCAACGTCCAATACAGAATGTTATAAAACCAGATCCAGCTTCTAAAATGCATCATTCTTTTTGTTTTAGACAACATTTCATGCACTGTTAAACATGTTAAAGCAAGTTGCAAGTGAAAATCTATGTCTATGACTGAGTTTTCATTACTGCTTATTTTGACCTCTGCTGGCTCTGAAAAGCTCATTTTCAACGTTCAATTCAGAATGTGATAAAACCAGTTCCAGCCACTAAAAAGCATTTTCTTTTTGTTTTAGACAACATTTCATGCACTGTTAAACATGTTAAAGCAAGTTGCAAGTGAAAATCTATGTCTCTGACTGAGTTTGTCTTACTGCTTATTTTGACCTCTGCTGGCTCTGAAAAGCTCATTTTCAACGTCCAATACAGAATGTTATAAAACCAGATCCAGCTTCTAAAATGCATCATTCTTTTTGTTTTAGACAACATTTCATGCACTGTTAAACATGTGAAAGCAAGTTGCAAGTGAAAATCTATGTCTATGACTGAGTTTGCATTTCTGCTTATTTTGACCTCTGCTGGCTCTGAAAAGCTCATTTTCAACGTTCAATTCAGAATGTGATAAAACCAGTTCCAGCCACTAAAAAGCATTTTCTTTTTGTTTTAGACAACATTTCATGCACTGTTAAATATGTTTAAGAAAGTTGCAAGTGAAAATCTATGTCTCTGACTGAGTTTGCACTACTGCTTATTTTGACCTCTGCTGGCTCTGAAAAGCTCATTTTCAACGTTGAATTCAGAATGTGATAAAAAAAGTTCCAGCCACTAAAAAGCATTTTCTTTTTGTTTTAGACAACATTTCATGCACTGTTAAATATGTTTAAGAAAGTTGCAAGTGAAAATCTATGTCTCTGACTGAGTTTGCATTACTGCTTATTTTGACCTCTGCTGGCTCTGAAAAGCTCATTTTCAACGTTCAATTCAGAATGTGAGAAAAACCAGATCCAGCCACTAAAAAGCTTTTTTTTTTGTTTTAGACAACATTTCATGCACTGTTAAACATGTGAAAGCAAGTTGCAAGTGAAAATCTATGTCTCTGACTGAGTTTGCATTACTGCTTATTTTGACCTCTGCTGGCTCTGAAAAGCTCATTTTCAACGTTCAATTCAGAATGTGATAAAAAAAGTTCCAGCCACTAAAAAGCATTTTCTTTTTGTTTTAGACAACATTTCATGCACTGTTAAATATGTTTAAGAAAGTTGCAAGTGAAAATCTATGTCTCTGACTGAGTTTGCATTACTGCTTATTTTGACCTCTGCTGGCTCTGAAAAGCTCATTTTCAACGTTCAATTCAGAATGTGAGAAAAACCAGATCCAGCCACTAAAAAGCATTTTTTTTGTTTTAGACAACATTTCATGCACTGTTAAACATGTTAAAGCAAGTTGCAAGTGAAAATCTTTGTCTCTGACTGAGTTTGCAATACTGCTTATTTTGACCTCTGCTGGCTCTGAAAAGCTCATTTTCAACGTTCAATTCAGAATGTGATAAAACCAGTTCCAGCCACTAAAAAGCATTTTCTTTTTGTTTTAGACAACATTTCATGCACTGTTAAACATGTTAAAGCAAGTTGCAAGTGAAAATCTTTGTCTCTGACTGAGTTTGCAATACTGCTTATTTTGACCTCTGCTGGCTCTGAAAAGCTCATTTTCAACGTCCAATACAGAATGTTATAAAACCAGATCCAGCTTCTAAAATGCATCATTCTTTTTGTTTTAGACAACATTTCATGCACTGTTAAACATGTGAAAGCAAGTTGCAAGTGAAAATCTATGTCTATGACTGAGTTTTCATTACTGCTTATTTTGACCTCTGCTGGCTCTGAAAAGCTCATTTTCAACGTTCAATTCAGAATGTGATAAAACCAGTTCCAGCCACTAAAAAGCATTTTCTTTTTGTTTTAGACAACATTTCATGCACTGTTAAATATGTTTAAGAAAGTTGCAAGTGAAAATCCATGTCTCTGACTGAGTTTGCATTACTGCTTATTTTGACCTCTGCTGGCTCTGAAAAGCTCATTTTCAACGTTCAATTCAGAATGTGATAAAACCAGTTCCAGCCACTAAAAAGCATTTTCTTTTTGTTTTAGACAACATTTCATGCACTGTTAAATATGTTTAAGAAAGTTGCAAGTGAAAATCTATGTCTCTGACTGAGTTTGCATTACTGCTTATTTTGACCTCTGCTGGCTCTGAAAAGCTCATTTTCAGCGTTCAATTCAGAATGTGATAAAACCAGTTCCAGCCACTAAAAAGCATTTTCTTTTTGTTTTAGACAACATTTCATGCACTGTTAAACATGTTAAAGCAAGTTGCAAGTGAAAATCTTTGTCTCTGACTGAGTTTGCATTACTGCTTATTTTGACCTCTGCTGGCTCTGAAAAGCTCATTTTCAACGTTCAATTCAGAATGTGATAAAACCAGTTCCAGCCACTAAAAAGCATTTTCTTTTTGTTTTAGACAACATTTCATGCACTGTTAAACATGTTAAAGCAAGTTGCAAGTGAAAATCTATGTCTCTGACTGAGTTTGCATTACTGCTTATTTTGACCTCTGCTGGCTCTGAAAAGCTCATTTTCAATGTCCAATACAGAATGTTATAAAACCAGATCCAGCTTCTAAAATGCATCATTCTTTTTGTTTTAGACAACATTTCATGCACTGTTAAACATGTGAAAGCAAGTTGCAAGTGAAAATCTATGTCTATGACTGAGTTTGCATTACTGCTTATTTTGACCTCTGCTGGCTCTGAAAAGCTCATTTTCAACGTTCAATTCAGAATGTGATAAAACCAGTTCCAGCCACTAAAAAGCATTTTCTTTTTGTTTTAGACAACATTTCATGCACTGTTAAATATGTTTAAGAAAGTTGCAAGTGAAAATCTATGTCTCTGACTGAGTTTGCATTACTGCTTATTTTGACCTCTGCTGGCTCTGAAAAGCTCATTTTCAACGTTCAATTCAGAATGTGATAAAACCAGTTCCAGCCACTAAAAAGCATTTTCTTTTTGTTTTAGACAACATTTCATGCACTGTTAAATATGTTTAAGAAAGTTGCAAGTGAAAATCTATGTCTCTGACTGAGTTTGCATTACTGCTTATTTTGACCTCTGCTGGCTCTGAAAAGCTCATTTTCAACGTTCAATTCAGAATGTGATAAAACCAGTTCCAGCCACTAAAAAGCATTTTCTTTTTGTTTTAGACAACATTTCATGCACTGTTAAACATGTTTAAGAAAGTTGCAAGTGAAAATCTATGTCTATGACTGAGTTTGCATTACTGCTTATTTTGACCTCTGCTGGCTCTGAAAAGCTTATTTTCAACGTTCAATTCAGAATGTGATAAAACCAGTTCCAGCCACTAAAAAGCATTTTCTTTTTGTTTTAGACAACATTTCATGCACTGTTAAACATGTTAAAGCAAGTTGCAAGTGAAAATCTTTGTCTCTGACTGAGTTTGCATTACTGCTTATTGTGACCTCTGCTGGCTCTGAAAAGCTCATTTTTAACGTTCAATTCAGAATGTGATAAAACCAGTTCCAGCCACTAAAAAGCATTTTCTTTTTGTTTTAGACAACATTTCATGCACTGTTAAATATGTTTAAGAAAGTTGCAAGTGAAAATCTATGTCTCTGACTGAGTTTGCATTACTGCTTATTTTGACCTCTGCTGGCTCTGAAAAGCTCATTTTCAACGTTCAATTCAGAATGTGATAAAACCAGTTCCAGCCACTAAAAAGCATTTTCTTTTTGTTTTAGACAACATTTCATGCACTGTTAAACATGTTAAAGCAAGTTGCAAGTGAAAATCTTTGTCTCTGACTGAGTTTGCATTACTGCTTATTTTGACCTCTGCTGGCTCTGAAAAGCTCATTTTCAACGTTCAATTCAGAATGTGATAAAACCAGTTCCAGCCACTAAAAAGCATTTTCTTTTTGTTTTAGACAACATTTCATGCACTGTTAAACATGTTAAAGCAAGTTGCAAGTGAAAATCTTTGTCTCTGACTGAGTTTGCATTATTGCTTATTTTGACCTCTGCTGGCTCTGAAAAGCTCATTTTCAACGTTCAATTCAGAATGTGATAAAACCAGTTCCAGCCACTAAAAAGCATTTTCTTTTTGTTTTAGACAACATTTCATGCACTGTTAAACATGTTAAAGCAAGTTGCAAGTGAAAATCTATGTCTCTGACTGAGTTTGCATTACTGCTTATTTTGACCTCTGCTGGCTCTGAAAAGCTCATTTTCAATGTCCAATACAGAATGTTATAAAACCAGATCCAGCTTCTAAAATGCATCATTCTTTTTGTTTTAGACAACATTTCATGCACTGTTAAACATGTGAAAGCAAGTTGCAAGTGAAAATCTATGTCTATGACTGAGTTTGCATTACTGCTTATTTTGACCTCTGCTGGCTCTGAAAAGCTCATTTTCAACGTCCAATACAGAATGTTATAAAACCAGATCCAGCTTTTAAAATGCATCATTCTTTTTGTTTTAGACAACATTTCATGCACTGTTAAACATGTGAAAGCAAGTTGCAAGTGAAAATCTATGTCTATGACTGAGTTTGCATTACTGCTTATTTTGACCTCTGCTGGCTCTGAAAAGCTCATTTTCAACGTTCAATTCAGAATGTGATAAAACCAGTTCCAGCCACTAAAAAGCATTTTCTTTTTGTTTTAGACAACATTTCATGCACTGTTAAACATGTTAAAGCAAGTTGCAAGTGAAAATCTATGTCTATGACTGAGTTTGCATTACTGCTTATTGTGACCTCTGCTGGCTCTGAAAAGCTCATTTTTAACGTTCAATTCAGAATGTGATAAAACCAGTTCCAGCCACTAAAAAGCATTTTCTTTTTGTTTTAGACAACATTTCATGCACTGTTCAACATGTTAAAGCAAGTTGCAAGTGAAAATCTATGTCTATGACTGAGTTTGCATTACTGCTTATTGTGACCTCTGCTGGCTCTGAAAAGCTCATTTTTAACGTTCAATTCAGAATGTGATAAAACCAGTTCCAGCCACTAAAAAGCATTTTCTTTTTGTTTTAGACAACATTTCATGCACTGTTCAACATGTTAAAGCAAGTTGCAAGTGAAAATCTATGTCTATGACTGAGTTTGCATTACTGCTTATTGTGACCTCTGCTGGCTCTGAAAAGCTCATTTTTAACGTTCAATTCAGAATGTGATAAAACCAGTTCCAGCCACTAAAAAGCATTTTCTTTTTGTTTTAGACAACATTTCATGCACTGTTAAATATGTTTAAGAAAGTTGCAAGTGAAAATCTATGTCTCTGACTGAGTTTGCATTACTGCTTATTTTGACCTCTGCTGGCTCTGAAAAGCTCATTTTCAGCGTTCAATTCAGAATGTGATAAAACCAGTTCCAGCCACTAAAAAGCATTTTCTTTTTGTTTTAGACAACATTTCATGCACTGTTAAACATGTTAAAGCAAGTTGCAAGTGAAAATCTTTGTCTCTGACTGAGTTTGCATTACTGCTTATTTTGACCTCTGCTGGCTCTGAAAAGCTGATTTTCAACGTTCAATTCAGAATGTGATAAAACCAGTTCCAGCCACTAAAAAGCATTTTCTTTTTGTTTTAGACAACATTTCATGCACTGTTAAACATGTTAAAGCAAGTTGCAAGTGAAAATCTTTGTCTCTGACTGAGTTTGCATTACTGCTTATTTTGACCTCTGCTGGCTCTGAAAAGCTCATTTTCAACGTCCAATACAGAATGTTATAAAACCAGATCCAGCTTCTAAAATGCATCATTCTTTTTGTTTTAGACAACATTTCATGCACTGTTAAACATGTTAAAGCAAGTTGCAAGTGAAAATCTATGTCTATGACTGAGTTTTCATTACTGCTTATTTTGACCTCTGCTGGCTCTGAAAAGCTCATTTTCAACGTTCAATTCAGAATGTGATAAAACCAGTTCCAGCCACTAAAAAGCATTTTCTTTTTGTTTTAAACAACATTTCATGCACTGTTAAACATGTTAAAGCAAGTTGCAAGTGAAAATCTATGTCTCTGACTGAGTTTGCATTACTGCTTATTTTGACCTCTGCTGGCTCTGAAAAGCTCATTTTCAACGTCCAATACAGAATGTTATAAAACCAGATCCAGCTTCTAAAATGCATCATTCTTTTTGTTTTAGACAACATTTCATGCACTGTTAAACATGTTTAAGAAAGTTGCAAGTGAAAATCTATGTCTCTGACTGAGTTTGCATTACTGCTTATTTTGACCTCCGCTGGCTCTGAAAAGCTCATTTTCAATGTTCAATTCAGAATGTGATAAAACCAGTTCCAGCCACTAAAAAGCATTTTCTTTTTGTTTTAGACAACATTTCATGCACTGTTAAACATGTTAAAGCAAGTTGCAAGTGAAAATCTTTGTCTCTGACTGAGTTTGCATTACTGCTTATTTTGACCTCTGCTGGCTCTGAAAAGCTCATTTTCAACGTTCAATTCAGAATATGATAAAACCAGTTCCAGCCACTAAAAAGCATTTTCTTTTTGTTTTAGACAACATTTCATGCACTGTTAAACATGTTAAAGCAAGTTGCAAGTGAAAATCTTTGTCTCTGACTGAGTTTGCATTACTGCTTATTTTGACCTCTGCTGGCTCTGAAAAGCTCATTTTCAACGTCCAATACAGAATGTTATAAAACCAGATCCAGCTTCTAAAATGCATCATTCTTTTTGTTTTAGACAACATTTCATGCACTGTTAAACATGTTAAAGCAAGTTGCAAGTGAAAATCTTTGTCTCTGACTGAGTTTGCATTACTGCTTATTTTGACCTCTGCTGGCTCTGAAAAGCTCATTTTCAACGTCCAATACAGAATGTTATAAAACCAGATCCAGCTTCTAAAATGCATCATTCTTTTTGTTTTAGACAACATTTCATGCACTGTTAAACATGTTAAAGCAAGTTGCAAGTGAAAATCTATGTCTATGACTGAGTTTTCATTACTGCTTATTTTGACCTCTGCTGGCTCTGAAAAGCTGATTTTTAACGTTCAATTCAGAATGTTATAAAACCAGATCCAGCTTCTAAAATGCATCATTCTTTTTGTTTTAGACAACATTTCATGCACTGTTAAACATGTTAAAGCAAGTTGCAAGTGAAAATCTATGTCTATGACTGAGTTTGCATTACTGCTTATTTTGACCTCTGCTGGCTCTGAAAAGCTCATTTTCAACGTTCAATTCAGAATGTGATAAAACCAGTTCCAGCCACTAAAAAGCATTTTCTTTTTGTTTTAGACAACATTTCATGCACTGTTAAACATGTTAAAGCAAGTTGCAAGTGAAAATCTATGTCTATGACTGAGTTTGCATTACTGCTTATTGTGACCTCTGCTGGCTCTGAAAAGCTGATTTTTAACGTTCAATTCAGAATGTGATAAAACCAGTTCCAGCCACTAAAAAGCATTTTCTTTTTGTTTTAGACAACATTTCATGCACTGTTAAATATGTTTAAGAAAGTTGCAAGTGAAAATCTATGTCTCTGACTGAGTTTGCATTACTGCTTATTTTGACCTCTGCTGGCTCTGAAAAGCTCATTTTCAACGTTCAATTCAGAATGTGATAAAACCAGTTCCAGCCACTAAAAAGCATTTTCTTTTTGTTTTAGACAACATTTCATGCACTGTTAAACATGTTAAAGCAAGTTGCAAGTGAAAATCTTTGTCTCTGACTGAGTTTGCATTACTGCTTATTTTGACCTCTGCTGGCTCTGAAAAGCTCATTTTCAACGTTCAATTCAGAATGTGATAAAACCAGTTCCAGCCACTAAAAAGCATTTTCTTTTTGTTTTAGACAACATTTCATGCACTGTTAAACATGTTAAAGCAAGTTGCAAGTGAAAATCTTTGTCTCTGACTGAGTTTGCATTACTGCTTATTTTGACCTCTGCTGGCTCTGAAAAGCTCATTTTCAACGTCCAATACAGAATGTTATAAAACCAGATCCAGCTTCTAAAATGCATCATTCTTTTTGTTTTAGACAACATTTCATGCACTGTTAAACATGTTAAAGCAAGTTGCAAGTGAAAATCTTTGTCTCTGACTGAGTTTGCATTACTGCTTATTGTGACCTCTGCTGGCTCTGAAAAGCTGATTTTTAACGTTCAATTCAGAATGTGATAAAACCAGTTCCAGCCACTAAAAAGCATTTTCTTTTTGTTTTAGACAACGTTTCATGCACTTTTAAATATGTTTAAGAAAGTTGCAAGTGAAAATCTATGTCTCTGACTGAGTTTTCATTACTGCTTATTTTGACCTCTGCTGGCTCTGAAAAGCTCATTTTCAACGTTCAATTCAGAATGTGATAAAACCAGTTCCAGCCACTAAAAAGCATTTTCTTTTTGTTTTAGACAACATTTCATGCACTGTTAAACATGTTAAAGCAAGTTGCAAGTGAAAATCTATGTCTCTGACTTAGTTTGCATTACTGCTTATTTTGACCTCTGCTGGCTCTGAAAAGCTCATTTTCAACGTCCAATACAGAATGTTATAAAACCAGATCCAGCTTCTAAAATGCATCATTCTTTTTGTTTTAGACAACATTTCATGCACTGTTAAACATGTTAAAGCAAGTTGCAAGTGAAAATCTATGTCTATGACTGAGTTTGCATTACTGCTTATTGTGACCTCTGCTGGCTCTGAAAAGCTGATTTTTAACGTTCAATTCAGAATGTGATAAAACCAGTTCCAGCCACTAAAAAGCATTTTCTTTTTGTTTTAGACAACATTTCATGCACTGTTAAATATGTTTAAGAAAGTTGCAAGTGAAAATCTATGTCTCTGACTGAGTTTGCATTACTGCTTATTTTGACCTCTGCTGGCTCTGAAAAGCTCATTTTCAACGTTCAATTCAGAATGTGATAAAACCAGTTCCAGCCACTAAAAAGCATTTTCTTTTTGTTTTAGACAACATTTTATGCACTGTTAAACATGTTAAAGCAAGTTGCAAGTGAAAATCTTTGTCTCTGACTGAGTTTGCATTACTGCTTATTTTGACTTCTGCTGGCTCTGAAAAGCTCATTTTCAACGTTCAATTCAGAATGTGATAAAACCAGTTCCAGCCACTAAAAAGCATTTTCTTTTTGTTTTAGACAACATTTCATGCACTGTTAAACATGTTAAAGCAAGTTGCAAGTGAAAATCTTTGTCTCTGACTGAGTTTGCATTACTGCTTATTTTGACCTCTGCTGGCTCTGAAAAGCTCATTTTCAACGTCCAATACAGAATGTTATAAAACCAGATCCTGCTTCTAAAATGCATCATTCTTTTTGTTTTAGACAACATTTCATGCACTGTTAAACATGTTAAAGCAAGTTGCAAGTGAAAATCTATGTCTATGACTGAGTTTTCATTACTGCTTATTTTGACCTCTGCTGGCTCTGAAAAGCTCATTTTCAACGTTCAATTCAGAATGTGATAAAACCAGTTCCAGCCACTAAAAAGCATTTTCTTTTTGTTTTAGACAACATTTCATGCACTGTTAAACATGTTAAAGCAAGTTGCAAGTGAAAATCTATGTCTCTGACTGAGTTTGCATTACTGCTTATTTTGACCTCTGCTGGCTCTGAAAAGCTCATTTTCAACGTCTAATACAGAATGTTATAAAACCAGATCCCGCTTCTAAAATGCATCATTCTTTTTGTTTTAGACAACATTTCATGCACTGTTAAACATGTGAAAGCAAGTTGCAAGTAAAAATCTATGTCTATGACTTAGTTTGCATTACTGCTTATTTTGACCTCTGCTGGCTCTGAAAAGCTCATTTTCAACGTTCAATTCAGAATGTGATAAAACCAGTTCCAGCCACTAAAAAGCATTTTCTTTTTGTTTTAGACAACATTTCATGCACTGTTAAATATGTTTAAGAAAGTTGCAAGTGAAAATCTATGTCTCTGACTGAGTTTGCACTACTGCTTATTTTGACCTCTGCTGGCTCTGAAAAGCTAATTTTCAACGTTCAATTCAGAATGTGATAAAACCAGTTCCAGCCACTAAAAAGCATTTTCTTTTTGTTTTAGACAACATTTCATGCACTGTTAAACATGTTTAAGAAAGTTGCAAGTGAAAATCTATGTCTCTGACTGAGTTTGCATTACTGCTTATTTTGACCTCTGCTGGCTCTGAAAAGCTCATTTTCAACGTTCAATTCAGAATGTGATAAAACCAGTTCCAGCCACTAAAAAGCATTTTCTTTTTGTTTTAGACAACATTTCATGCACTGTTAAACATGTTAAAGCAAGTTGCAAGTGAAAATCTTTGTCTCTGACTGAGTTTGCATTACTGCTTATTTTGACTTCTGCTGGCTCTGAAAAGCTCATTTTTAACGTTCAATTCAGAATGTGATAAAACCAGTTCCAGCCACTAAAAAGCATTTTCTTTTTGTTTTAGACAACATTTCATGCACTGTTAAACATGTTAAAGCAAGTTGCAAGTGAAAATCTTTGTCTCTGACTGAGTTTGCATTACTGCTTATTTTGACCTCTGCTGGCTCTGAAAAGCTCATTTTCAACGTCCAATACAGAATGTTATAAAACCAGATCCAGCTTCTAAAATGCATCATTCTTTTTGTTTTAGACAACATTTCATGCACTGTTAAACATGTTAAAGCAAGTTGCAAGTGAAAATCTATGTCTATGACTGAGTTTTCATTACTGCTTATTTTGACCTCTGCTGGCTCTGAAAAGCTCATTTTCAACGTTCAATTCAGAATGTGATAAAACCAGTTCCAGCCACTAAAAAGCATTTTCTTTTTGTTTTAGACAACATTTCATGCACTGTTAAACATGTTAAAGCAAGTTGCAAGTGAAAATCTATGTCTCTGACTGAGTTTGCATTACTGCTTATTTTGACCTCTGCTGGCTCTGAAAAGCTCATTTTCAACGTCCAATACAGAATGTTATAAAACCAGATCCAGCTTCTAAAATGCATCATTCTTTTTGTTTTAGACAACATTTCATGCACTGTTAAACATGTGAAAGCAAGTTGCAAGTGAAAATCTATGTCTATGACTGAGTTTGCATTACTGCTTATTTTGACCTCTGCTGGCTCTGAAAAGCTCATTTTCAACGTTCAATTCAGAATGTGATAAAACCAGTTCCAGCCACTAAAAAGCATTTTCTTTTTGTTTTAGACAGCATTTCATGCACTGTTAAATATGTTTAAGAAAGTTGCAAGTGAAAATCTATGTCTCTGACTGAGTTTGCACTACTGCTTATTTTGACCTCTGCTGGCTCTGAAAAGCTAATTTTCAACGTTCAATACAGAATGTGATAAAACCAGTTCCAGCCACTAAAAAGCATTTTCTTTTTGTTTTAGACAACATTTCATGCACTGTTAAACATGTTTAAGAAAGTTGCAAGTGAAAATCTATGTCTCTGACTGAGTTTGCATTACTGCTTATTTTGACCTCTGCTGGCTCTGAAAAGCTCATTTTCAACGTTCAATTCAGAATGTGATAAAACCAGTTCCAGCCACTAAAAAGCATTTTCTTTTTGTTTTAGACAACATTTCATGCACTGTTAAACATGTTAAAGCAAGTTGCAAGTGAAAATCTTTGTCTCTGACTGAGTTTGCATTACTGCTTATTTTGACCTCTGCTGCCTCTGAAAAGCTCATTTTCAACGTTCAATTCAGAATGTGATAAAACCAGTTCCAGCCACTAAAAAGCATTTTCTTTTTGTTTTAGACAACATTTCATGCACTGTTAAACATGTTAAAGCAAGTTGCAAGTGAAAATCTTTGTCTCTGACTGAGTTTGCATTACTGCTTATTGTGACCTCTGCTGGCTCTGAAAAGCTCATTTTTAACGTTCAATTCAGAATGTGATAAAACCAGTTCCAGCCACTAAAAAGCATTTTCTTTTTGTTTTAGACAACATTTCATGCACTGTTAAATATGTTTAAGAAAGTTGCAAGTGAAAATCTATGTCTCTGACTGAGTTTGCATTACTGCTTATTTTGACCTCTGCTGGCTCTGAAAAGCTCATTTTCAACGTTCAATTCAGAATGTGATAAAACCAGTTCCAGCCACTAAAAAGCATTTTCTTTTTGTTTTAGACAACATTTCATGCACTGTTAAACATGTTAAAGCAAGTTGCAAGTGAAAATCTTTGTCTCTGACTGAGTTTGCATTACTGCTTATTTTGACCTCTGCTGGCTCTGAAAAGCTCATTTTCAACGTTCAATTCAGAATGTGATAAAACCAGTTCCAGCCACTAAAAAGCATTTTCTTTTTGTTTTAGACAACATTTCATGCACTGTTAAACATGTTAAAGCAAGTTGCAAGTGAAAATCTTTGTCTCTGACTGAGTTTGCATTACTGCTTATTTTGACCTCTGCTGGCTCTGAAAAGCTCATTTTCAACGTCCAATACAGAATGTTATAAAACCAGATCCAGCTTCTAAAATGCATCATTCTTTTTGTTTTAGACAACATTTCATGCACTGTTAAACATGTTAAAGCAAGTTGCAAGTGAAAATCTATGTCTATGACTGAGTTTTCATTACTGCTTATTTTGACCTCTGCTGGCTCTGAAAAGCTCATTTTCAACGTTCAATTCAGAATGTGATAAAACCAGTTCCAGCCACTAAAAAGCATTTTCTTTTTGTTTTAGACAACATTTCATGCACTGTTAAACATGTTAAAGCAAGTTGCAAGTGAAAATCTATGTCTCTGACTGAGTTTGCATTACTGCTTATTTTGACCTCTGCTGGCTCTGAAAAGCTCATTTTCAACGTCCAATACAGAATGTTATAAAACCAGATCCAGCTTCTAAAATGCATCATTCTTTTTGTTTTAGACAACATTTCATGCACTGTTAAACATGTGAAAGCAAGTTGCAAGTGAAAATCTATGTCTATGACTGAGTTTGCATTACTGCTTATTTTGACCTCTTCTGGCTCTGAAAAGCTAATTTTCAACGTTCAATTCAGAATGTGATAAAACCAGTTCCAGCCACTAAAAAGCATTTTCTTTTTGTTTAAGACAACATTTCATGCACTGTTAAACATGTTTAAGAAAGTTGCAAGTGAAAATCTATGTCTCTGACTGAGTTTGCATTACTGCTTATTTTGACCTCTGCTGGCTCTGAAAAGCTCATTTTCAACGTTCAATTCAGAATGTGATAAAACCAGTTCCAGCCACTAAAAAGCATTTTCTTTTTGTTTTAGACAACATTTCATGCACTGTTAAACATGTTAAAGCAAGTTGCAAGTGAAAATCTTTGTCTCTGACTGAGTTTGCATTACTGCTTATTTTGACCTCTGCTGGCTCTGAAAAGCTCATTTTCAACGTTCAATTCAGAATGTGATAAAACCAGTTCCAGCCACTAAAAAGCATTTTCTTTTTGTTTTAGACAACATTTCATGCCCTGTTAAACATGTTAAAGCAAGTTGCAAGTGAAAATCTTTGTCTCTGACTGAGTTTGCATTACTGCTTATTTTGACCTCTGCTGGCTCTGAAAAGCTCATTTTCAACGTCAAATACAGAATGTTATAAAACCAGATCCAGCTTCTAAAATGCATCATTCTTTTTGTTTTAGACAACATTTCATGCACTGTTAAACATGTTAAAGCAAGTTGCAAGTGAAAATCTATGTCTATGACTGAGTTTTCATTACTGCTTATTTTGACCTCTGCTGGCTCTGAAAAGCTCATTTTCAACGTTCAATTCAGAATGTGATAAAACCAGTTCCAGCCACTAAAAAGCATTTTCTTTTTGTTTTAGACAACATTTCATGCACTGTTAAACATGTTAAAGCAAGTTGCAAGTGAAAATCTATGTCTCTGACTGAGTTTGCATTACTGCTTATTTTGACCTCTGCTGGCTCTGAAAAGCTCATTTTCAACGTCCAATACAGAATGTTATAAAACCAGATCCAGCTTCTAAAATGCATCATTCTTTTTGTTTTAGACAACATTTCATGCACTGTTAAACATGTGAAAGCAAGTTGCAAGTGAAAATCTATGTCTATGACTGAGTTTGCATTACTGCTTATTTTGACCTCTGCTGGCTCTGAAAAGCTCATTTTCAACGTTCAATTCAGAATGTGATAAAACCAGTTCCAGCCACTAAAAAGCATTTTCTTTTTGTTTTAGACAACATTTCATGCACTGTTAAACATGTTAAAGCAAGTTGCAAGTGAAAATCTATGTCTATGACTGAGTTTGCATTACTGCTTATTGTGACCTCTGCTGGCTCTGAAAAGCTCATTTTTAACGTTCAATTCAGAATGTGATAAAACCAGTTCCAGCCACTAAAAAGCATTTTCTTTTTGTTTTAGACAACATTTCATGCACTGTTAAACATGTTAAAGCAAGTTGCAAGTGAAAATCTATGTCTATGACTGAGTTTGCATTACTGCTTATTGTGACCTCTGCTGGCTCTGAAAAGCTCATTTTTAACGTTCAATTCAGAATGTGATAAAACCAGTTCCAGCCACTAAAAAGCATTTTCTTTTTGTTTTAGACAACATTTCATGCACTGTTAAATATGTTTAAGAAAGTTGCAAGTGAAAATCTATGTCTCTGACTGAGTTTGCATTACTGCTTATTTTGACCTCTGCTGGCTCTGAAAAGCTCATTTTCAATGTTCAATTCAGAATGTGATAAAACCAGTTCCAGCCACTAAAAAGCATTTTCTTTTTGTTTTAGACAACATTTCATGCACTGTTAAACATGTTAAAGCAAGTTGCAAGTGAAAATCTTTGTCTCTGACTGAGTTTGCATTACTGCTTATTTTGACCTCTGCTGGCTCTGAAAAGCTCATTTTCAACGTTCAATTCAGAATGTGATAAAACCAGTTCCAGCCACTAAAAAGCATTTTCTTTTTGTTTTAGACAACATTTCATGCACTGTTAAACATGTTAAAGCAAGTTGCAAGTGAAAATCTTTGTCTCTGACTGAGTTTGCATTACTGCTTATTTTGACCTCTGCTGGCTCTGAAAAGCTCATTTTCAACGTTCAATTCAGAATGTGATAAAACCAGTTCCAGCCACTAAAAAGCATTTTCTTTTTGTTTTAGACAACATTTCATGCACTGTTAAATATGTTTAAGAAAGTTGCAAGTGAAAATCTATGTCTCTGACTGAGTTTGCATTACTGCTTATTTTGACCTCTGCTGGCTCTGAAAAGCTCATTTTCAACGTTCAATTCAGAATGTGATAAAACCAGTTCCAGCCACTAAAAAGCATTTTCTTTTTGTTTTAGACAACATTTCATGCACTGTTAAATATGTTTAAGAAAGTTGCAAGTGAAAATCTATGTCTCTGACTGAGTTTGCATTACTGCTTATTTTGACCTCTGCTGGCTCTGAAAAGCTCATTTTCAACGTTCAATTCAGAATGTGAGAAAAACCAGATCCAGCCACTAAAAAGCATTTTTTTTTGTTTTAGACAACATTTCATGCACTGTTAAACATGTTAAAGCAAGTTGCAAGTGAAAATCTTTGTCTCTGACTGAGTTTGCATTACTGCTTATTTTGACCTCTGCTGGCTCTGAAAAGCTCATTTTCAACGTTCAATTCAGAATGTGATAAAACCAGTTCCAGCCACTAAAAAGCATTTTCTTTTTGTTTTAGACAACATTTCATGCACTGTTAAATATGTTTAAGAAAGTTGCAAGTGAAAATCTATGTCTCTGACTGAGTTTGCATTACTGCTTATTTTGACCTCTGCTGGCTCTGAAAAGCTCATTTTCAACGTTCAATTCAGAATGTGATAAAACCAGTTCCAGCCACTAAAAAGCATTTTCTTTTTGTTTTAGACAACATTTCATGCACTGTTAAACATGTTAAAGCAAGTTGCAAGTGAAAATCTATGTCTCTGACTGAGTTTGCATTACTGCTTATTTTGACCTCTGCTGGCTCTGAAAAGCTCATTTTCAACGTCCAATACAGAATGTTATAAAACCAGATCCAGCTTCTAAAATGCATCATTCTTTTTATTTTAGACAACATTACATGCACTGTTAAACATGTGAAAGCAAGTTGCAAGTGAAAATCTATGTCTATGACTGAGTTTTCATTACTGCTTATTTTGACCTCTGCTGGCTCTGAAAAGCTAATTTTCAACGTTCAATTCAGAATGTGATAAAACCAGTTCCAGCCACTAAAAAGCATTTTCTTTTTGTTTTAGACAACATTTCATGCACTGTTAAATATGTTTAAGAAAGTTGCAAGTGAAAATCTATGTCTCTGACTTAGTTTGCATTACTGCTTATTTTGACCTCTGCTGGCTCTGAAAAGCTCATTTTCAGCGTTCAATTCAGAATGTGATAAAACCAGTTCCAGCCACTAAAAAGCATTTTCTTTTTGTTTTAGACAACATTTCATGCACTGTTAAACATGTTAAAGCAAGTTGCAAGTGAAAATCTTTGTCTCTGACTGAGTTTGCATTACTGCTTATTTTGACCTCTGCTGGCTCTGAAAAGCTCATTTTCAACGTTCAATTCAGAATGTGATAAAACCAGTTCCAGCCACTAAAAAGCATTTTCTTTTTGTTTTAGACAACATTTCATGCACTGTTAAACATGTTAAAGCAAGTTGCAAGTGAAAATCTATGTCTCTGACTGAGTTTGCATTACTGCTTATTTTGACCTCTGCTGGCTCTGAAAAGCTCATTTTCAATGTCCAATACAGAATGTTATAAAACCAGATCCAGCTTCTAAAATGCATCATTCTTTTTGTTTTAGACAACATTTCATGCACTGTTAAACATGTGAAAGCAAGTTGCAAGTGAAAATCTATGTCTATGACTGAGTTTGCATTACTGCTTATTTTGACCTCTGCTGGCTCTGAAAAGCTCACTTTCAACGTTCAATTCAGAATGTGATAAAACCAGTTCCAGCCACTAAAAAGCATTTTCTTTTTGTTTTAGACAACATTTCATGCACTGTTAAATATGTTTAAGAAAGTTGCAAGTGAAAATCTATGTCTCTGACTGAGTTTGCATTACTGCTTATTTTGACCTCTGCTGGCTCTGAAAAGCTCATTTTCAACGTTCAATTCAGAATGTGATAAAACCAGTTCCAGCCACTAAAAAGCATTTTCTTTTTGTTTTAGACAACATTTCATGCACTGTTAAATATGTTTAAGAAAGTTGCAAGTGAAAATCTATGTCTCTGACTGAGTTTGCATTACTGCTTATTTTGACCTCTGCTGGCTCTGAAAAGCTCATTTTCAACGTTCAATTCAGAATGTGATAAAACCAGTTCCAGCCACTAAAAAGCATTTTCTTTTTGTTTTAGACAACATTTCATGCACTGTTAAACATGTTTAAGAAAGTTGCAAGTGAAAATCTATGTCTATGACTGAGTTTGCATTACTGCTTATTTTGACCTCTGCTGGCTCTGAAAAGCTTATTTTCAACGTTCAATTCAGAATGTGATAAAACCAGTTCCAGCCACTAAAAAGCATTTTCTTTTTGTTTTAGACAACATTTCATGCACTGTTAAACATGTTAAAGCAAGTTGCAAGTGAAAATCTTTGTCTCTGACTGAGTTTGCATTACTGCTTATTGTGACCTCTGCTGGCTCTGAAAAGCTCATTTTTAACGTTCAATTCAGAATGTGATAAAACCAGTTCCAGCCACTAAAAAGCATTTTCTTTTTGTTTTAGACAACATTTCATGCACTGTTAAATATGTTTAAGAAAGTTGCAAGTGAAAATCTATGTCTCTGACTGAGTTTGCATTACTGCTTATTTTGACCTCTGCTGGCTCTGAAAAGCTCATTTTCAACGTTCAATTCAGAATGTGATAAAACCAGTTCCAGCCACTAAAAAGCATTTTCTTTTTGTTTTAGAAAACATTTCATGCACTGTTAAACATGTTAAAGCAAGTTGCAAGTGAAAATCTTTGTCTCTGACTGAGTTTGCATTACTGCTTATTTTGACCTCTGCTGGCTCTGAAAAGCTCATTTTCAACGTTCATTACAGAATGTGATAAAACCAGTTCCAGCCACTAAAAAGCATTTTCTTTTTGTTTTAGACAACATTTCATGCACTGTTAAACATGTTAAAGCAAGTTGCAAGTGAAAATCTTTGTCTCTGACTGAGTTTGCATTACTGCTTATTTTGACCTCTGCTGGCTCTGAAAAGCTCATTTTCAACGTCCAATACAGAATGTTATAAAACCAGATCCAGCTTCTAAAATGCATCATTCTTTTTGTTTTAGACAACATTTCATGCACTGTTAAACATGTTAAAGCAAGTTGCAAGTGAAAATCTATGTCTATGACTGAGTTTTCATTACTGCTTATTTTGACCTCTGCTGGCTCTGAAAAGCTCATTTTCAACGTTCAATTCAGAATGTGATAAAACCAGTTCCAGCCACTAAAAAGCATTTTCTTTTTGTTTTAGACAACATTTCATGCACTGTTAAACATGTTAAAGCAAGTTGCAAGTGAAAATCTATGTCTCTGACTGAGTTTGCATTACTGCTTATTTTGACCTCTGCTGGCTCTGAAAAGCTCATTTTCAACGTCCAATACAGAATGTTATAAAACCAGATCCAGCTTCTAAAATGCATCATTCTTTTTGTTTTAGACAACATTTCATGCACTGTTAAACATGTGAAAGCAAGTTGCAAGTGAAAATCTATGTCTATGACTGAGTTTGCATTACTGCTTATTTTGACCTCTGCTGGCTCTGAAAAGCTAATTTTCAACGTTCAATTCAGAATGTGATAAAACCAGTTCCAGCCACTAAAAAGCATTTTCTTTTTGTTTAAGACAACATTTCATGCACTGTTAAACATGTTTAAGAAAGTTGCAAGTGAAAATCTATGTCTCTGACTGAGTTTGCATTACTGCTTATTTTGACCTCTGCTGGCTCTGAAAAGCTCATTTTCAACGTTCAATTCAGAATGTGATAAAACCAGTTCCAGCCACTAAAAAGCATTTTCTTTTTGTTTTAGACAACATTTCATGCACTGTTAAACATGTTAAAGCAAGTTGCAAGTGAAAATCTTTGTCTCTGACTGAGTTTGCATTACTGCTTATTTTGACCTCTGCTGGCTCTGAAAAGCTCATTTTCAACGTTCAATTCAGAATGTGATAAAACCAGTTCCAGCCACTAAAAAGCATTTTCTTTTTGTTTTAGACAACATTTCATGCACTGTTAAACATGTTAAAGCAAGTTGCAAGTGAAAATCTTTGTCTCTGACTGAGTTTGCATTACTGCTTATTTTGACCTCTGCTGGCTCTGAAAAGCTCATTTTCAACGTTCAATTCAGAATGTGATAAAACCAGTTCCAGCCACTAAAAAGCATTTTCTTTTTGTTTTAGACAACATTTCATGCACTGTTAAACATGTTAAAGCAAGTTGCAAGTGAAAATCTATGTCTCTGACTGAGTTTGCATTACTGCTTATTTTGACCTCTGCTGGCTCTGAAAAGCTCATTTTCAATGTCCAATACAGAATGTTATAAAACCAGATCCAGCTTCTAAAATGCATCATTCTTTTTGTTTTAGACAACATTTCATGCACTGTTAAACATGTGAAAGCAAGTTGCAAGTGAAAATCTATGTCTATGACTGAGTTTGCATTACTGCTTATTTTGACCTCTGCTGGCTCTGAAAAGCTCACTTTCAACGTTCAATTCAGAATGTGATAAAACCAGTTCCAGCCACTAAAAAGCATTTTCTTTTTGTTTTAGACAACATTTCATGCACTGTTAAATATGTTTAAGAAAGTTGCAAGTGAAAATCTATGTCTCTGACTGAGTTTGCATTACTGCTTATTTTGACCTCTGCTGGCTCTGAAAAGCTCATTTTCAACGTTCAATTCAGAATGTGATAAAACCAGTTCCAGCCACTAAAAAGCATTTTCTTTTTGTTTTAGACAACATTTCATGCACTGTTAAATATGTTTAAGAAAGTTGCAAGTGAAAATCTATGTCTCTGACTGAGTTTGCATTACTGCTTATTTTGACCTCTGCTGGCTCTGAAAAGCTCATTTTCAACGTTCAATTCAGAATGTGATAAAACCAGTTCCAGCCACTAAAAAGCATTTTCTTTTTGTTTTAGACAACATTTCATGCACTGTTAAACATGTTTAAGAAAGTTGCAAGTGAAAATCTATGTCTATGACTGAGTTTGCATTACTGCTTATTTTGACCTCTGCTGGCTCTGAAAAGCTTATTTTCAACGTTCAATTCAGAATGTGATAAAACCAGTTCCAGCCACTAAAAAGCATTTTCTTTTTGTTTTAGACAACATTTCATGCACTGTTAAACATGTTAAAGCAAGTTGCAAGTGAAAATCTTTGTCTCTGACTGAGTTTGCATTACTGCTTATTGTGACCTCTGCTGGCTCTGAAAAGCTCATTTTTAACGTTCAATTCAGAATGTGATAAAACCAGTTCCAGCCACTAAAAAGCATTTTCTTTTTGTTTTAGAAAACATTTCATGCACTGTTAAACATGTTAAAGCAAGTTGCAAGTGAAAATCTTTGTCTCTGACTGAGTTTGCATTACTGCTTATTTTGACCTCTGCTGGCTCTGAAAAGCTCATTTTCAACGTTCAATTCAGAATGTGATAAAACCAGTTCCAGCCACTAAAAAGCATTTTCTTTTTGTTTTAGACAACATTTCATGCACTGTTAAACATGTTAAAGCAAGTTGCAAGTGAAAATCTTTGTCTCTGACTGAGTTTGCATTACTGCTTATTTTGACCTCTGCTGGCTCTGAAAAGCTCATTTTCAACGTCCAATACAGAATGTTATAAAACCAGATCCAGCTTCTAAAATGCATCATTCTTTTTGTTTTAGACAACATTTCATGCACTGTTAAACATGTTAAAGCAAGTTGCAAGTGAAAATCTATGTCTATGACTGAGTTTTCATTACTGCTTATTTTGACCTCTGCTGGCTCTGAAAAGCTCATTTTCAACGTTCAATTCAGAATGTGAGAAAAACCAGATCCAGCCACTAAAAAGCATTTTTTTTTGTTTTAGACAACATTTCATGCACTGTTAAACATGTGAAAGCAAGTTGCAAGTGAAAATCTATGTCTCTGACTGAGTTTGCATTACTGCTTATTTTGACCTCTGCTGGCTCTGAAAAGCTCATTTTCAACGTTCAATTCAGAATGTGATAAAAAAAGTTCCAGCCACTAAAAAGCATTTTCTTTTTGTTTTAGACAACATTTCATGCACTGTTAAATATGTTTAAGAAAGTTGCAAGTGAAAATCTATGTCTCTGACTGAGTTTGCATTACTGCTTATTTTGACCTCTGCTGGCTCTGAAAAGCTCATTTTCAACGTTCAATTCAGAATGTGAGAAAAACCAGATCCAGCCACTAAAAAGCATTTTTTTTTGTTTTAGACAACATTTCATGCACTGTTAAACATGTTAAAGCAAGTTGCAAGTGAAAATCTTTGTCTCTGACTGAGTTTGCATTACTGCTTATTTTGACCTCTGCTGGCTCTGAAAAGCTCATTTTCAACGTTCAATTCAGAATGTGATAAAACCAGTTCCAGCCACTAAAAAGCATTTTCTTTTTGTTTTAGACAACATTTCATGCACTGTTAAACATGTTAAAGCAAGTTGCAAGTGAAAATCTTTGTCTCTGACTGAGTTTGCATTACTGCTTATTTTGACCTCTGCTGGCTCTGAAAAGCTCATTTTCAACGTCCAATACAGAATGTTATAAAACCAGATCCAGCTTCTAAAATGCATCATTCTTTTTGTTTTAGACAACATTTCATGCACTGTTAAACATGTTAAAGCAAGTTGCAAGTGAAAATCTATGTCTATGACTGAGTTTTCATTACTGCTTATTTTGACCTCTGCTGGCTCTGAAAAGCTCATTTTCAACGTTCAATTCAGAATGTGATAAAACCAGTTCCAGCCACTAAAAAGCATTTTCTTTTTGTTTTAGACAACATTTCATGCACTGTTAAACATGTTAAAGCAAGTTGCAAGTGAAAATCTATGTCTCTGACTGAGTTTGCATTACTGCTTATTTTGACCTCTGCTGGCTCTGAAAAGCTCATTTTCAACGTCCAATACAGAATGTTATAAAACCAGATCCAGCTTCTAAAATGCATCATTCTTTTTGTTTTAGACAACATTTCATGCACTGTTAAACATGTGAAAGCAAGTTGCAAGTGAAAATCTATGTCTATGACTGAGTTTGCATTACTGCTTATTTTGACCTCTGCTGGCTCTGAAAAGCTAATTTTCAACGTTCAATTCAGAATGTGATAAAACCAGTTCCAGCCACTAAAAAGCATTTTCTTTTTGTTTAAGACAACATTTCATGCACTGTTAAACATGTTTAAGAAAGTTGCAAGTGAAAATCTATGTCTCTGACTGAGTTTGCATTACTGCTTATTTTGACCTCTGCTGGCTCTGAAAAGCTCATTTTCAACGTTCAATTCAGAATGTGATAAAACCAGTTCCAGCCACTAAAAAGCATTTTCTTTTTGTTTTAGACAACATTTCATGCACTGTTAAACATGTTAAAGCAAGTTGCAAGTGAAAATCTTTGTCTCTGACTGAGTTTGCATTACTGCTTATTTTGACCTCTGCTGGCTCTGAAAAGCTCATTTTCAACGTTCAATTCAGAATGTGATAAAACCAGTTCCAGCCACTAAAAAGCATTTTCTTTTTGTTTTAGACAACATTTCATGCACTGTTAAACATGTTAAAGCAAGTTGCAAGTGAAAATCTTTGTCTCTGACTGAGTTTGCATTACTGCTTATTTTGACCTCTGCTGGCTCTGAAAAGCTCATTTTCAACGTTCAATTCAGAATGTGATAAAACCAGTTCCAGCCACTAAAAAGCATTTTCTTTTTGTTTTAGACAACATTTCATGCACTGTTAAACATGTTAAAGCAAGTTGCAAGTGAAAATCTATGTCTCTGACTGAGTTTGCATTACTGCTTATTTTGACCTCTGCTGGCTCTGAAAAGCTCATTTTCAATGTCCAATACAGAATGTTATAAAACCAGATCCAGCTTCTAAAATGCATCATTCTTTTTGTTTTAGACAACATTTCATGCACTGTTAAACATGTGAAAGCAAGTTGCAAGTGAAAATCTATGTCTATGACTGAGTTTGCATTACTGCTTATTTTGACCTCTGCTGGCTCTGAAAAGCTCACTTTCAACGTTCAATTCAGAATGTGATAAAACCAGTTCCAGCCACTAAAAAGCATTTTCTTTTTGTTTTAGACAACATTTCATGCACTGTTAAATATGTTTAAGAAAGTTGCAAGTGAAAATCTATGTCTCTGACTGAGTTTGCATTACTGCTTATTTTGACCTCTGCTGGCTCTGAAAAGCTCATTTTCAACGTTCAATTCAGAATGTGATAAAACCAGTTCCAGCCACTAAAAAGCATTTTCTTTTTGTTTTAGACAACATTTCATGCACTGTTAAATATGTTTAAGAAAGTTGCAAGTGAAAATCTATGTCTCTGACTGAGTTTGCATTACTGCTTATTTTGACCTCTGCTGGCTCTGAAAAGCTCATTTTCAACGTTCAATTCAGAATGTGATAAAACCAGTTCCAGCCACTAAAAAGCATTTTCTTTTTGTTTTAGACAACATTTCATGCACTGTTAAACATGTTTAAGAAAGTTGCAAGTGAAAATCTATGTCTATGACTGAGTTTGCATTACTGCTTATTTTGACCTCTGCTGGCTCTGAAAAGCTTATTTTCAACGTTCAATTCAGAATGTGATAAAACCAGTTCCAGCCACTAAAAAGCATTTTCTTTTTGTTTTAGACAACATTTCATGCACTGTTAAATATGTTTAAGAAAGTTGCAAGTGAAAATCTATGTCTCTGACTGAGTTTGCATTACTGCTTATTTTGACCTCTGCTGGCTCTGAAAAGCTCATTTTCAACGTTCAATTCAGAATGTGATAAAACCAGTTCCAGCCACTAAAAAGCATTTTCTTTTTGTTTTAGACAACATTTCATGCACTGTTAAACATGTTAAAGCAAGTTGCAAGTGAAAATCTATGTCTCTGACTGAGTTTGCATTACTGCTTATTTTGACCTCTGCTGGCTCTGAAAAGCTCATTTTCAACGTCCAATACAGAATGTTATAAAACCAGATCCAGCTTCTAAAATGCATCATTCTTTTTATTTTAGACAACATTACATGCACTGTTAAACATGTGAAAGCAAGTTGCAAGTGAAAATCTATGTCTATGACTGAGTTTTCATTACTGCTTATTTTGACCTCTGCTGGCTCTGAAAAGCTCATTTTCAACGTTCAATTCAGAATGTGATAAAACCAGTTCCAGCCACTAAAAAGCATTTTCTTTTTGTTTTAGACAACATTTCATGCACTGTTAAATATGTTTAAGAAAGTTGCAAGTGAAAATCTATGTCTCTGACTTAGTTTGCATTACTGCTTATTTTGACCTCTGCTGGCTCTGAAAAGCTCATTTTCAGCGTTCAATTCAGAATGTGATAAAACCAGTTCCAGCCACTAAAAAGCATTTTCTTTTTGTTTTAGACAACATTTCATGCACTGTTAAACATGTTAAAGCAAGTTGCAAGTGAAAATCTTTGTCTCTGACTGAGTTTGCATTACTGCTTATTTTGACCTCTGCTGGCTCTGAAAAGCTCATTTTCAACGTTCAATTCAGAATGTGATAAAACCAGTTCCAGCCACTAAAAAGCATTTTCTTTTTGTTTTAGACAACATTTCATGCACTGTTAAACATGTTAAAGCAAGTTGCAAGTGAAAATCTATGTCTCTGACTGAGTTTGCATTACTGCTTATTTTGACCTCTGCTGGCTCTGAAAAGCTCATTTTCAATGTCCAATACAGAATGTTATAAAACCAGATCCAGCTTCTAAAATGCATCATTCTTTTTGTTTTAGACAACATTTCATGCACTGTTAAACATGTGAAAGCAAGTTGCAAGTGAAAATCTATGTCTATGACTGAGTTTGCATTACTGCTTATTTTGACCTCTGCTGGCTCTGAAAAGCTCATTTTCAACGTTCAATTCAGAATGTGATAAAACCAGTTCCAGCCACTAAAAAGCATTTTCTTTTTGTTTTAGACAACATTTCATGCACTGTTAAATATGTTTAAGAAAGTTGCAAGTGAAAATCTATGTCTCTGACTGAGTTTGCATTACTGCTTATTTTGACCTCTGCTGGCTCTGAAAAGCTCATTTTCAACGTTCAATTCAGAATGTGATAAAACCAGTTCCAGCCACTAAAAAGCATTTTCTTTTTGTTTTAGACAACATTTCATGCAGTGTTAAATATGTTTAAGAAAGTTGCAAGTGAAAATCTATGTCTCTGACTGAGTTTGCATTACTGCTTATTTTGACCTCTGCTGGCTCTGAAAAGCTCATTTTCAACGTTCAATTCAGAATGTGATAAAACCAGTTCCAGCCACTAAAAAGCATTTTCTTTTTGTTTTAGACAACATTTCATGCACTGTTAAACATGTTTAAGAAAGTTGCAAGTGAAAATCTATGTCTATGACTGAGTTTGCATTACTGCTTATTTTGACCTCTGCTGGCTCTGAAAAGCTTATTTTCAACGTTCAATTCAGAATGTGATAAAACCAGTTCCAGCCACTAAAAAGCATTTTCTTTTTGTTTTAGACAACATTTCATGCACTGTTAAACATGTTAAAGCAAGTTGCAAGTGAAAATCTTTGTCTCTGACTGAGTTTGCATTACTGCTTATTGTGACCTCTGCTGGCTCTGAAAAGCTCATTTTTAACGTTCAATTCAGAATGTGATAAAACCAGTTCCAGCCACTAAAAAGCATTTTCTTTTTGTTTTAGACAACATTTCATGCACTGTTAAATATGTTTAAGAAAGTTGCAAGTGAAAATCTATGTCTCTGACTGAGTTTGCATTACTGCTTATTTTGACCTCTGCTGGCTCTGAAAAGCTCATTTTCAACGTTCAATTCAGAATGTGATAAAACCAGTTCCAGCCACTAAAAAGCATTTTCTTTTTGTTTTAGAAAACATTTCATGCACTGTTAAACATGTTAAAGCAAGTTGCAAGTGAAAATCTTTGTCTCTGACTGAGTTTGCATTACTGCTTATTTTGACCTCTGCTGGCTCTGAAAAGCTCATTTTCAACGTTCAATTCAGAATGTGATAAAACCAGTTCCAGCCACTAAAAAGCATTTTCTTTTTGTTTTAGACAACATTTCATGCACTGTTAAACATGTTAAAGCAAGTTGCAAGTGAAAATCTTTGTCTCTGACTGAGTTTGCATTACTGCTTATTTTGACCTCTGCTGGCTCTGAAAAGCTCATTTTCAACGTCCAATACAGAATGTTATAAAACCAGATCCAGCTTCTAAAATGCATCATTCTTTTTGTTTTAGATAACATTTCATGCACTGTTAAACATGTTAAAGCAAGTTGCAAGTGAAAATCTATGTCTATGACTGAGTTTTCATTACTGCTTATTTTGACCTCTGCTGGCTCTGAAAAGCTCATTTTCAACGTTCAATTCAGAATGTGATAAAACCAGTTCCAGCCACTAAAAAGCATTTTCTTTTTGTTTTAGACAACATTTCATGCACTGTTAAACATGTTAAAGCAAGTTGCAAGTGAAAATCTATGTCTCTGACTGAGTTTGCATTACTGCTTATTTTGACCTCTGCTGGCTCTGAAAAGCTCATTTTCAACGTCCAATACAGAATGTTATAAAACCAGATCCAGCTTCTAAAATGCATCATTCTTTTTGTTTTAGACAACATTTCATGCACTGTTAAACATGTGAAAGCAAGTTGCAAGTGAAAATCTATGTCTATGACTGAGTTTGCATTACTGCTTATTTTGACCTCTGCTGGCTCTGAAAAGCTAATTTTCAACGTTCAATTCAGAATGTGATAAAACCAGTTCCAGCCACTAAAAAGCATTTTCTTTTTGTTTAAGACAACATTTCATGCACTGTTAAACATGTTTAAGAAAGTTGCAAGTGAAAATCTATGTCTCTGACTGAGTTTGCATTACTGCTTATTTTGACCTCTGCTGGCTCTGAAAAGCTCATTTTCAACGTTCAATTCAGAATGTGATAAAACCAGTTCCAGCCACTAAAAAGCATTTTCTTTTTGTTTTAGACAACATTTCATGCACTGTTAAACATGTTAAAGCAAGTTGCAAGTGAAAATCTTTGTCTCTGACTGAGTTTGCATTACTGCTTATTTTGACCTCTGCTGGCTCTGAAAAGCTCATTTTCAACGTTCAATTCAGAATGTGATAAAACCAGTTCCAGCCACTAAAAAGCATTTTCTTTTTGTTTTAGACAACATTTCATGCACTGTTAAACATGTTAAAGCAAGTTGCAAGTGAAAATCTATGTCTCTGACTGAGTTTGCATTACTGCTTATTTTGACCTCTGCTGGCTCTGAAAAGCTCATTTTCAATGTCCAATACAGAATGTTATAAAACCAGATCCAGCTTCTAAAATGCATCATTCTTTTTGTTTTAGACAACATTTCATGCACTGTTAAACATGTGAAAGCAAGTTGCAAGTGAAAATCTATGTCTATGACTGAGTTTGCATTACTGCTTATTTTGACCTCTGCTGGCTCTGAAAAGCTCACTTTCAACGTTCAATTCAGAATGTGATAAAACCAGTTCCAGCCACTAAAAAGCATTTTCTTTTTGTTTTAGACAACATTTCATGCACTGTTAAATATGTTTAAGAAAGTTGCAAGTGAAAATCTATGTCTCTGACTGAGTTTGCATTACTGCTTATTTTGACCTCTGCTGGCTCTGAAAAGCTCATTTTCAACGTTCAATTCAGAATGTGATAAAACCAGTTCCAGCCACTAAAAAGCATTTTCTTTTTGTTTTAGACAACATTTCATGCACTGTTAAATATGTTTAAGAAAGTTGCAAGTGAAAATCTATGTCTCTGACTGAGTTTGCATTACTGCTTATTTTGACCTCTGCTGGCTCTGAAAAGCTCATTTTCAACGTTCAATTCAGAATGTGATAAAACCAGTTCCAGCCACTAAAAAGCATTTTCTTTTTGTTTTAGACAACATTTCATGCACTGTTAAACATGTTTAAGAAAGTTGCAAGTGAAAATCTATGTCTATGACTGAGTTTGCATTACTGCTTATTTTGACCTCTGCTGGCTCTGAAAAGCTTATTTTCAACGTTCAATTCAGAATGTGATAAAACCAGTTCCAGCCACTAAAAAGCATTTTCTTTTTGTTTTAGACAACATTTCATGCACTGTTAAACATGTTAAAGCAAGTTGCAAGTGAAAATCTTTGTCTCTGACTGAGTTTGCATTACTGCTTATTGTGACCTCTGCTGGCTCTGAAAAGCTCATTTTTAACGTTCAATTCAGAATGTGATAAAACCAGTTCCAGCCACTAAAAAGCATTTTCTTTTTGTTTTAGACAACATTTCATGCACTGTTAAATATGTTTAAGAAAGTTGCAAGTGAAAATCTATGTCTCTGACTGAGTTTGCATTACTGCTTATTTTGACCTCTGCTGGCTCTGAAAAGCTCATTTTCAACGTTCAATTCAGAATGTGATAAAACCAGTTCCAGCCACTAAAAAGCATTTTCTTTTTGTTTTAGAAAACATTTCATGCACTGTTAAACATGTTAAAGCAAGTTGCAAGTGAAAATCTTTGTCTCTGACTGAGTTTGCATTACTGCTTATTTTGACCTCTGCTGGCTCTGAAAAGCTCATTTTCAACGTTCAATTCAGAATGTGATAAAACCAGTTCCAGCCACTAAAAAGCATTTTCTTTTTGTTTTAGACAACATTTCATGCACTGTTAAACATGTTAAAGCAAGTTGCAAGTGAAAATCTTTGTCTCTGACTGAGTTTGCATTACTGCTTATTTTGACCTCTGCTGGCTCTGAAAAGCTCATTTTCAACGTCCAATACAGAATGTTATAAAACCAGATCCAGCTTCTAAAATGCATCATTCTTTTTGTTTTAGACAACATTTCATGCACTGTTAAACATGTTAAAGCAAGTTGCAAGTGAAAATCTATGTCTATGACTGAGTTTTCATTACTGCTTATTTTGACCTCTGCTGGCTCTGAAAAGCTCATTTTCAACGTTCAATTCAGAATGTGATAAAACCAGTTCCAGCCACTAAAAAGCATTTTCTTTTTGTTTTAGACAACATTTCATGCACTGTTAAACATGTTAAAGCAAGTTGCAAGTGAAAATCTATGTCTCTGACTGAGTTTGCATTACTGCTTATTTTGACCTCTGCTGGCTCTGAAAAGCTCATTTTCAACGTCCAATACAGAATGTTATAAAACCAGATCCAGCTTCTAAAATGCATCATTCTTTTTGTTTTAGACAACATTTCATGCACTGTTAAACATGTGAAAGCAAGTTGCAAGTGAAAATCTATGTCTATGACTGAGTTTGCATTACTGCTTATTTTGACCTCTGCTGGCTCTGAAAAGCTAATTTTCAACGTTCAATTCAGAATGTGATAAAACCAGTTCCAGCCACTAAAAAGCATTTTCTTTTTGTTTTAGACAACATTTCATGCACTGTTAAACATGTTAAAGCAAGTTGCAAGTGAAAATCTATGTCTCTGACTGAGTTTGCATTACTGCTTATTTTGACCTCTGCTGGCTCTGAAAAGCTCATTTTCAACGTTCAATTCAGAATGTGAGAAAAACCAGATCCAGCCACTAAAAAGCATTTTTTTTTTGTTTTAGACAACATTTCATGCACTGTTAAACATGTTAAAGCAAGTTGCAAGTGAAAATCTTTGTCTCTGACTGAGTTTGCATTACTGCTTATTTTGACCTCTGCTGGCTCTGAAAAGCTCATTTTCAACGTTCAATTCAGAATGTGATAAAACCAGTTCCAGCCACTAAAAAGCATTTTCTTTTTGTTTTAGACAACATTTCATGCACTGTTAAATATGTTTAAGAAAGTTGCAAGTGAAAATCTATGTCTCTGACTGAGTTTGCATTACTGCTTATTTTGACCTCTGCTGGCTCTGAAAAGCTCATTTTCAACGTTCAATTCAGAATGTGATAAAACCAGTTCCAGCCACTAAAAAGCATTTTCTTTTTGTTTTAGACAACATTTCATGCACTGTTAAACATGTTAAAGCAAGTTGCAAGTGAAAATCTATGTCTCTGACTGAGTTTGCATTACTGCTTATTTTGACCTCTGCTGGCTCTGAAAAGCTCATTTTCAACGTCCAATACAGAATGTTATAAAACCAGATCCAGCTTCTAAAATGCATCATTCTTTTTATTTTAGACAACATTACATGCACTGTTAAACATGTGAAAGCAAGTTGCAAGTGAAAATCTATGTCTCTGACTGAGTTTGCATTACTGCTTATTTTGACCTCTGCTGGCTCTGAAAAGCTCACTTTCAACGTTCAATTCAGAATGTGATAAAACCAGTTCCAGCCACTAAAAAGCATTTTCTTTTTGTTTTAGACAACATTTCATGCACTGTTAAATATGTTTAAGAAAGTTGCAAGTGAAAATCTATGTCTCTGACTGAGTTTGCATTACTGCTTATTTTGACCTCTGCTGGCTCTGAAAAGCTCACTTTCAACGTTCAATTCAGAATGTGATAAAACCAGTTCCAGCCACTAAAAAGCATTTTCTTTTTGTTTTAGACAACATTTCATGCACTGTTAAACATGTGAAAGCAAGTTGCAAGTGAAAATCTTTGTCTCTGACTGAGTTTGCATTACTGCTTATTTTGACCTCTGCTGGCTCTGAAAAGCTCATTTTCAACGTTCAATTCAGAATGTGATAAAACCAGTTCCAGCCACTAAAAAGCATTTTCTTTTTGTTTTAGACAACATTTCATGCACTGTTAAACATGTTAAAGCAAGTTGCAAGTGAAAATCTATGTCTCTGACTGAGTTTGCATTACTGCTTATTTTGACCTCTGCTGGCTCTGAAAAGCTCATTTTCAATGTCCAATACAGAATGTTATAAAACCAGATCCAGCTTCTAAAATGCATCATTCTTTTTGTTTTAGACAACATTTCATGCACTGTTAAACATGTGAAAGCAAGTTGCAAGTGAAAATCTATGTCTATGACTGAGTTTGCATTACTGCTTATTTTGACCTCTGCTGGCTCTGAAAAGCTCACTTTCAACGTTCAATTCAGAATGTGATAAAACCAGTTCCAGCCACTAAAAAGCATTTTCTTTTTGTTTTAGACAACATTTCATGCACTGTTAAATATGTTTAAGAAAGTTGCAAGTGAAAATCTATGTCTCTGACTGAGTTTGCATTACTGCTTATTTTGACCTCTGCTGGCTCTGAAAAGCTCATTTTCAACGTTCAATTCAGAATGTGATAAAACCAGTTCCAGCCACTAAAAAGCATTTTCTTTTTGTTTTAGACAACATTTCATGCACTGTTAAACATGTTAAAGCAAGTTGCAAGTGAAAATTTATGTCTATGACTGAGTTTGCATTACTGCTTATTGTGACCTCTGCTGGCTCTGAAAAGCTCATTTTTAACGTTCAATTCAGAATGTGATAAAACCAGTTCCAGCCACTAAAAACCATTTTCTTTTTGTTTTAGACAACATTTCATGCACTGTTAAATATGTTTAAGAAAGTTGCAAGTGAAAATCTATGTCTCTGACTGAGTTTGCATTACTGCTTATTTTGACCTCTGCTGGCTCTGAAAAGCTCATTTTCATTGTTCAATTCAGAATGTGATAAAACCAGTTCCATTCACTAAAAAGCATTTTCTTTTTGTTTTAGACAACATTTCATGCACTGTTAAACATGTTAAAGCAAGTTGCAAGTGAAAATCTTTGTCTCTGACTGAGTTTGCATTACTGCTTATTTTGACCTCTGCTGGCTCTGAAAAGCTCATTTTCAACGTTCAATTCAGAATGTGATAAAACCAGTTCCAGCCACTAAAAAGCATTTTCTTTTTGTTTTAGACAACATTTCATGCACTGTTAAACATGTTAAAGCAAGTTGCAAGTGAAAATCTTTGTCTCTGACTGAGTTTGCATTACTGCTTATTTTGACCTCTGCTGGCTCTGAAAAGCTCATTTTCAACGTCCAATACAGAATGTTATAAAACCAGATCCAGCTTCTAAAATGCATCATTCTTTTTGTTTTAGACAACATTTCATGCACTGTTAAACATGTTAAAGCAAGTTGCAAGTGAAAATCTATGTCTATGACTGAGTTTTCATTACTGCTTATTTTGACCTCTGCTGGCTCTGAAAAGCTCATTTTCAACGTTCAATTCAGAATGTGATAAAACCAGTTCCAGCCACTAAAAAGCATTTTCTTTTTGTTTTAGACAACATTTCATGCACTGTTAAACATGTTAAAGCAAGTTGCAAGTGAAAATCTATGTCTCTGACTGAGTTTGCATTACTGCTTATTTTGACCTCTGCTGGCTCTGAAAAGCTCATTTTCAACGTCCAATACAGAATGTTATAAAACCAGATCCAGCTTCTAAAATGCATCATTCTTTTTGTTTTAGACAACATTTCATGCACTGTTAAACATGTGAAAGCAAGTTGCAAGTGAAAATCTATGTCTATGACTGAGTTTGCATTACTGCTTATTTTGACCTCTGCTGGCTCTGAAAAGCTCATTTTTAACGTTCAATTCAGAATGTGATAAAACCAGTTCCAGCCACTAAAAAGCATTTTCTTTTTGTTTTAGACAACATTTCATGCACTGTTAAATATGTTTAAGAAAGTTGCAAGTGAAAATCTATGTCTCTGACTGAGTTTGCATTACTGCTTATTTTGACCTCTGCTGGCTCTGAAAAGCTCATTTTCAACGTTCAATTCAGAATGTGATAAAACCAGTTCCAGCCACTAAAAAGCATTTTCTTTTTGTTTTAGACAACATTTTATGCACTGTTAAACATGTTAAAGCAAGTTGCAAGTGAAAATCTTTGTCTCTGACTGAGTTTGCATTACTGCTTATTTTGACCTCTGCTGGCTCTGAAAAGCTCATTTTCAACGTTCAATTCAGAATGTGATAAAACCAGTTCCAGCCACTAAAAAGCATTTTCTTTTTGTTTTAGACAACATTTCATGCACTGTTAAACATGTTAAAGCAAGTTGCAAGTGAAAATCTTTGTCTCTGACTGAGTTTGCATTACTGCTTATTTTGACCTCTGCTGGCTCTGAAAAGCTCATTTTCAACGTCCAATACAAAATGTTATAAAACCAGATCCAGCTTCTAAAATGCATCATTCTTTTTGTTTTAGACAACATTTCATGCACTGTTAAACATGTGAAAGCAAGTTGCAAGTGAAAATCTAAGTCTATGACTGAGTTTGCATTACTGCTTATTTTGACCTCTGCTGGCTCTGAAAAGCTCATTTTCAACGTTCAATTCAGAATGTGATAAAACCAGTTCCAGCCACTAAAAAGCATTTTCTTTTTGTTTTAGACAACATTTCATGCACTGTTAAATATGTTTAAGAAAGTTGCAAGTGAAAATCTATGTCTCTGACTGAGTTTGCACTACTGCTTATTTTGACCTCTGCTGGCTCTGAAAAGCTAATTTTCAACGTTCAATTCAGAATGTAATAAAACCAGTTCCAGCCACTAAAAAGCATTTTCTTTTTGTTTTAGACAACATTTCATGCACTGTTAAACATGTTAAAGCAAGTTGCAAGTGAAAATCTTTGTCTCTGACTGAGTTTGCATTACTGCTTATTTTGACCTCTGCTGGCTCTGAAAAGCTCATTTTCAACGTTCAATTCAGAATGTGATAAAACCAGTTCCAGCCACTAAAAAGCATTTTCTTTTTGTTTTAGAAAACATTTCATGCACTGTTAAACATGTTAAAGCAAGTTGCAAGTGAAAATCTTTGTCTCTGACTGAGTTTGCATTACTGCTTATTTTGACCTCTGCTGGCTCTGAAAAGCTCATTTTCAACGTTCAATTCAGAATGTGATAAAACCAGTTCCAGCCACTAAAAAGCATTTTCTTTTTGTTTTAGACAACATTTCATGCACTGTTAAACATGTTAAAGCAAGTTGCAAGTGAAAATCTTTGTCTCTGACTGAGTTTGCATTACTGCTTATTTTGATCTCTGCTGGCTCTGAAAAGCTCATTTTCAACGTCCAATACAGAATGTTATAAAACCAGATCCAGCTTCTAAAATGCATCATTCTTTTTGTTTTAGACAACATTTCATGCACTGTTAAACATGTGAAAGCAAGTTGCAAGTGAAAATCTATGTCTATGACTGAGTTTGCATTACTGCTTATTTTGACCTCTGCTGGCTCTGAAAAGCTCATTTTCAACGTTCAATTCAGAATGTGATAAAACCAGTTCCAGCCACTAAAAAGCATTTTCTTTTTGTTTTAGACAACATTTCATGCACTGTTAAATATGTTTAAGAAAGTTGCAAGTGAAAATCTATGTCTCTGACTGAGTTTGCACTACTGCTTTTTTTGACCTCTGCTGGCTCTGAAAAGCTAATTTTCAACGTTCAATTCAGAATGTGATAAAACCAGTTCCAGCCACTAAAAAGCATTTTCTTTTTGTTTTAGACAACATTTCATGCACTGTTAAACATGTTAAAGCAAGTTGCAAGTGAAAATCTTTGTCTCTGACTGAGTTTGCATTACTGCTTATTTTGACCTCTGCTGGCTCTGAAAAGCTCATTTTCAACGTTCAATTCAGAATGTGATAAAACCAGTTCCAGCCACTAAAAAGCATTTTCTTTTTGTTTTAGACAACATTTCATGCACTGTTAAACATGTTAAAGCAAGTTGCAAGTGAAAATCTATGTCTATGACTGAGTTTTCATTACTGCTTATTTTGACCTCTGCTGGCTCTGAAAAGCTGATTTTTAACGTTCAATTCAGAATGTTATAAAACCAGATCCAGCTTCTAAAATGCATCATTCTTTTTGTTTTAGACAACATTTCATGCACTGTTAAACATGTTAAAGCAAGTTGCAAGTGAAAATCTATGTCTATGACTGAGTTTGCATTACTGCTTATTTTGACCTCTGCTGGCTCTGAAAAGCTCATTTTCAATGTTCAATTCAGAATGTGATAAAACCAGTTCCAGCCACTAAAAAGCATTTTCTTTTTGTTTTAGACAACATTTCATGCACTGTTAAACATGTTAAAGCAAGTTGCAAGTGAAAATCTATGTCTATGACTGAGTTTGCATTACTGCTTATTGTGACCTCTGCTGGCTCTGAAAAGCTGATTTTTAACGTTCAATTCAGAATGTGATAAAACCAGTTCCAGTCACTAAAAAGCATTTTCTTTTTGTTTTAGACAACATTTCATGCACTGTTAAATATGTTTAAGAAAGTTGCAAGTGAAAATCTATGTCTCTGACTGAGTTTGCATTACTGCTTATTTTGACCTCTGCTGGCTCTGAAAAGCTCATTTTCAACGTTCAATTCAGAATGTGATAAAACCAGTTCCAGCCACTAAAAAGCATTTTCTTTTTGTTTTAGACAACATTTCATGCACTGTTAAACATGTTAAAGCAAGTTGCAAGTGAAAATCTATGTCTCTGACTGAGTTTGCATTACTGCTTATTTTGACCTCTGCTGGCTCTGAAAAGCTCATTTTCAATGTCCAATACAGAATGTTATAAAACCAGATCCAGCTTCTAAAATGCATCATTCTTTTTGTTTTAGACAACATTTCATGCACTGTTAAACATGTGAAAGCAAGTTGCAAGTGAAAATCTATGTCTATGACTGAGTTTGCATTACTGCTTATTTTGACCTCTGCTGGCTCTGAAAAGCTCACTTTCAACGTTCAATTCAGAATGTGATAAAACCAGTTCCAGCCACTAAAAAGCATTTTCTTTTTGTTTTAGACAACATTTCATGCACTGTTAAATATGTTTAAGAAAGTTGCAAGTGAAAATCTATGTCTCTGACTGAGTTTGCATTACTGCTTATTTTGACCTCTGCTGGCTCTGAAAAGCTCATTTTCAACGTTCAATTCAGAATGTGATAAAACCAGTTCCAGCCACTAAAAAGCATTTTCTTTTTGTTTTAGACAACATTTCATGCACTGTTAAATATGTTTAAGAAAGTTGCAAGTGAAAATCTATGTCTCTGACTGAGTTTGCATTACTGCTTATTTTGACCTCTGCTGGCTCTGAAAAGCTCATTTTCAACGTTCAATTCAGAATGTGATAAAACCAGTTCCAGCCACTAAAAAGCATTTTCTTTTTGTTTTAGACAACATTTCATGCACTGTTAAACATGTTTAAGAAAGTTGCAAGTGAAAATCTATGTCTATGACTGAGTTTGCATTACTGCTTATTTTGACCTCTGCTGGCTCTGAAAAGCTTATTTTCAACGTTCAATTCAGAATGTGATAAAACCAGTTCCAGCCACTAAAAAGCATTTTCTTTTTGTTTTAGACAACATTTCATGCACTGTTAAACATGTTAAAGCAAGTTGCAAGTGAAAATCTTTGTCTCTGACTGAGTTTGCATTACTGCTTATTGTGACCTCTGCTGGCTCTGAAAAGCTCATTTTTAACGTTCAATTCAGAATGTGATAAAACCAGTTCCAGCCACTAAAAAGCATTTTCTTTTTGTTTTAGACAACATTTCATGCACTGTTAAATATGTTTAAGAAAGTTGCAAGTGAAAATCTATGTCTCTGACTGAGTTTGCATTACTGCTTATTTTGACCTCTGCTGGCTCTGAAAAGCTCATTTTCAACGTTCAATTCAGAATGTGATAAAACCAGTTCCAGCCACTAAAAAGCATTTTCTTTTTGTTTTAGAAAACATTTCATGCACTGTTAAACATGTTAAAGCAAGTTGCAAGTGAAAATCTTTGTCTCTGACTGAGTTTGCATTACTGCTTATTTTGACCTCTGCTGGCTCTGAAAAGCTCATTTTCAACGTTCAATTCAGAATGTGATAAAACCAGTTCCAGCCACTAAAAAGCATTTTCTTTTTGTTTTAGACAACATTTCATGCACTGTTAAACATGTTAAAGCAAGTTGCAAGTGAAAATCTTTGTCTCTGACTGAGTTTGCATTACTGCTTATTTTGACCTCTGCTGGCTCTGAAAAGCTCATTTTCAACGTCCAATACAGAATGTTATAAAACCAGATCCAGCTTCTAAAATGCATCATTCTTTTTGTTTTAGACAACATTTCATGCACTGTTAAACATGTTAAAGCAAGTTGCAAGTGAAAATCTATGTCTATGACTGAGTTTTCATTACTGCTTATTTTGACCTCTGCTGGCTCTGAAAAGCTCATTTTCAACGTTCAATTCAGAATGTGATAAAACCAGTTCCAGCCACTAAAAAGCATTTTCTTTTTGTTTTAGACAACATTTCATGCACTGTTAAACATGTTAAAGCAAGTTGCAAGTGAAAATCTATGTCTCTGACTGAGTTTGCATTACTGCTTATTTTGACCTCTGCTGGCTCTGAAAAGCTCATTTTCAACGTCCAATACAGAATGTTATAAAACCAGATCCAGCTTCTAAAATGCATCATTCTTTTTGTTTTAGACAACATTTCATGCACTGTTAAACATGTGAAAGCAAGTTGCAAGTGAAAATCTATGTCTATGACTGAGTTTGCATTACTGCTTATTTTGACCTCTGCTGGCTCTGAAAAGCTAATTTTCAACGTTCAATTCAGAATGTGATAAAACCAGTTCCAGCCACTAAAAAGCATTTTCTTTTTGTTTTAGACAACATTTCATGCACTGTTAAACATGTTAAAGCAAGTTGCAAGTGAAAATCTATGTCTCTGACTGAGTTTGCATTACTGCTTATTTTGACCTCTGCTGGCTCTGAAAAGCTCATTTTCAACGTTCAATTCAGAATGTGAGAAAAACCAGATCCAGCCACTAAAAAGCATTTTTTTTTGTTTTAGACAACATTTCATGCACTGTTAAACATGTTAAAGCAAGTTGCAAGTGAAAATCTTTGTCTCTGACTGAGTTTGCATTACTGCTTATTTTGACCTCTGCTGGCTCTGAAAAGCTCATTTTCAACGTTCAATTCAGAATGTGATAAAACCAGTTCCAGCCACTAAAAAGCATTTTCTTTTTGTTTTAGACAACATTTCATGCACTGTTAAATATGTTTAAGAAAGTTGCAAGTGAAAATCTATGTCTCTGACTGAGTTTGCATTACTGCTTATTTTGACCTCTGCTGGCTCTGAAAAGCTCATTTTCAACGTTCAATTCAGAATGTGATAAAACCAGTTCCAGCCACTAAAAAGCATTTTCTTTTTGTTTTAGACAACATTTCATGCACTGTTAAACATGTTAAAGCAAGTTGCAAGTGAAAATCTATGTCTCTGACTGAGTTTGCATTACTGCTTATTTTGACCTCTGCTGGCTCTGAAAAGCTCATTTTCAACGTCCAATACAGAATGTTATAAAACCAGATCCAGCTTCTAAAATGCATCATTCTTTTTATTTTAGACAACATTACATGCACTGTTAAACATGTGAAAGCAAGTTGCAAGTGAAAATCTATGTCTCTGACTGAGTTTGCATTACTGCTTATTTTGACCTCTGCTGGCTCTGAAAAGCTCACTTTCAACGTTCAATTCAGAATGTGATAAAACCAGTTCCAGCCACTAAAAAGCATTTTCTTTTTGTTTTAGACAACATTTCATGCACTGTTAAATATGTTTAAGAAAGTTGCAAGTGAAAATCTATGTCTCTGACTGAGTTTGCATTACTGCTTATTTTGACCTCTGCTGGCTCTGAAAAGCTCACTTTCAACGTTCAATTCAGAATGTGATAAAACCAGTTCCAGCCACTAAAAAGCATTTTCTTTTTGTTTTAGACAACATTTCATGCACTGTTAAACATGTGAAAGCAAGTTGCAAGTGAAAATCTTTGTCTCTGACTGAGTTTGCATTACTGCTTATTTTGACCTCTGCTGGCTCTGAAAAGCTCATTTTCAACGTTCAATTCAGAATGTGATAAAACCAGTTCCAGCCACTAAAAAGCATTTTCTTTTTGTTTTAGACAACATTTCATGCACTGTTAAACATGTTAAAGCAAGTTGCAAGTGAAAATCTATGTCTCTGACTGAGTTTGCATTACTGCTTATTTTGACCTCTGCTGGCTCTGAAAAGCTCATTTTCAATGTCCAATACAGAATGTTATAAAACCAGATCCAGCTTCTAAAATGCATCATTCTTTTTGTTTTAGACAACATTTCATGCACTGTTAAACATGTGAAAGCAAGTTGCAAGTGAAAATCTATGTCTATGACTGAGTTTGCATTACTGCTTATTTTGACCTCTGCTGGCTCTGAAAAGCTCACTTTCAACGTTCAATTCAGAATGTGATAAAACCAGTTCCAGCCACTAAAAAGCATTTTCTTTTTGTTTTAGACAACATTTCATGCACTGTTAAATATGTTTAAGAAAGTTGCAAGTGAAAATCTATGTCTCTGACTGAGTTTGCATTACTGCTTATTTTGACCTCTGCTGGCTCTGAAAAGCTCATTTTCAACGTTCAATTCAGAATGTGATAAAACCAGTTCCAGCCACTAAAAAGCATTTTCTTTTTGTTTTAGACAACATTTCATGCACTGTTAAACATGTTAAAGCAAGTTGCAAGTGAAAATCTATGTCTATGACTGAGTTTGCATTACTGCTTATTGTGACCTCTGCTGGCTCTGAAAAGCTCATTTTTAACGTTCAATTCAGAATGTGATAAAACCAGTTCCAGCCACTAAAAAGCATTTTCTTTTTGTTTTAGACAACATTTCATGCACTGTTAAATATGTTTAAGAAAGTTGCAAGTGAAAATCTATGTCTCTGACTGAGTTTGCATTACTGCTTATTTTGACCTCTGCTGGCTCTGAAAAGCTCATTTTCATTGTTCAATTCAGAATGTGATAAAACCAGTTCCATTCACTAAAAAG
Source organism: Danio rerio (assembly GCF_052040795.2). Lineage (NCBI taxonomy): Eukaryota > Metazoa > Chordata > Actinopteri > Cypriniformes > Danionidae > Danio > Danio rerio. Next base: position 38,154,403 of record NC_141041.1, read on the forward strand.
CATTTTCTTTTTGTTTTAGACAACATTTCATGCACTGTTAAACATGTTAAAGCAAGTTGCAAGTGAAAATCTTTGTCTCTGACTGAGTTTGCATTACTGCTTATTTTGACCTCTGCTGGCTCTGAAAAGCTCATTTTCAACGTTCAATTCAGAATGTGATAAAACCAGTTCCAGCCACTAAAAAGCATTTTCTTTTTGTTTTAGACAACATTTCATGCACTGTTAAACATGTTAAAGCAAGTTGCAAGTGAAAATCTTTGTCTCTGACTGAGTTTGCATTACTGCTTATTTTGACCTCTGCTGGCTCTGAAAAGCTCATTTTCAACGTCCAATACAGAATGTTATAAAACCAGATCCAGCTTCTAAAATGCATCATTCTTTTTGTTTTAGACAACATTTCATGCACTGTTAAACATGTTAAAGCAAGTTGCAAGTGAAAATCTATGTCTATGACTGAGTTTTCATTACTGCTTATTTTGACCTCTGCTGGCTCTGAAAAGCTCATTTTCAACGTTCAATTCAGAATGTGATAAAACCAGTTCCAGCCACTAAAAAGCATTTTCTTTTTGTTTTAGACAACATTTCATGCACTGTTAAACATGTTAAAGCAAGTTGCAAGTGAAAATCTATGTCTCTGACTGAGTTTGCATTACTGCTTATTTTGACCTCTGCTGGCTCTGAAAAGCTCATTTTCAACGTCCAATACAGAATGTTATAAAACCAGATCCAGCTTCTAAAATGCATCATTCTTTTTGTTTTAGACAACATTTCATGCACTGTTAAACATGTGAAAGCAAGTTGCAAGTGAAAATCTATGTCTATGACTGAGTTTGCATTACTGCTTATTTTGACCTCTGCTGGCTCTGAAAAGCTCATTTTTAACGTTCAATTCAGAATGTGATAAAACCAGTTCCAGCCACTAAAAAGCATTTTCTTTTTGTTTTAGACAACATTTCATGCACTGTTAAATATGTTTAAGAAAGTTGCAAGTGAAAATCTATGTCTCTGACTGAGTTTGCATTACTGCTTATTTTGACCTCTGCTGGCTCTGAAAAGCTCATTTTCAACGTTCAATTCAGAATGTGATAAAACCAGTTCCAGCCACTAAAAAGCATTTTCTTTTTGTTTTAGACAACATTTTATGCACTGTTAAACATGTTAAAGCAAGTTGCAAGTGAAAATCTTTGTCTCTGACTGAGTTTGCATTACTGCTTATTTTGACCTCTGCTGGCTCTGAAAAGCTCATTTTCAACGTTCAATTCAGAATGTGATAAAACCAGTTCCAGCCACTAAAAAGCATTTTCTTTTTGTTTTAGACAACATTTCATGCACTGTTAAACATGTTAAAGCAAGTTGCAAGTGAAAATCTTTGTCTCTGACTGAGTTTGCATTACTGCTTATTTTGACCTCTGCTGGCTCTGAAAAGCTCATTTTCAACGTCCAATACAAAATGTTATAAAACCAGATCCAGCTTCTAAAATGCATCATTCTTTTTGTTTTAGACAACATTTCATGCACTGTTAAACATGTGAAAGCAAGTTGCAAGTGAAAATCTAAGTCTATGACTGAGTTTGCATTACTGCTTATTTTGACCTCTGCTGGCTCTGAAAAGCTCATTTTCAACGTTCAATTCAGAATGTGATAAAACCAGTTCCAGCCACTAAAAAGCATTTTCTTTTTGTTTTAGACAACATTTCATGCACTGTTAAATATGTTTAAGAAAGTTGCAAGTGAAAATCTATGTCTCTGACTGAGTTTGCACTACTGCTTATTTTGACCTCTGCTGGCTCTGAAAAGCTAATTTTCAACGTTCAATTCAGAATGTAATAAAACCAGTTCCAGCCACTAAAAAGCATTTTCTTTTTGTTTTAGACAACATTTCATGCACTGTTAAACATGTTAAAGCAAGTTGCAAGTGAAAATCTTTGTCTCTGACTGAGTTTGCATTACTGCTTATTTTGACCTCTGCTGGCTCTGAAAAGCTCATTTTCAACGTTCAATTCAGAATGTGATAAAACCAGTTCCAGCCACTAAAAAGCATTTTCTTTTTGTTTTAGAAAACATTTCATGCACTGTTAAACATGTTAAAGCAAGTTGCAAGTGAAAATCTTTGTCTCTGACTGAGTTTGCATTACTGCTTATTTTGACCTCTGCTGGCTCTGAAAAGCTCATTTTCAACGTTCAATTCAGAATGTGATAAAACCAGTTCCAGCCACTAAAAAGCATTTTCTTTTTGTTTTAGACAACATTTCATGCACTGTTAAACATGTTAAAGCAAGTTGCAAGTGAAAATCTTTGTCTCTGACTGAGTTTGCATTACTGCTTATTTTGATCTCTGCTGGCTCTGAAAAGCTCATTTTCAACGTCCAATACAGAATGTTATAAAACCAGATCCAGCTTCTAAAATGCATCATTCTTTTTGTTTTAGACAACATTTCATGCACTGTTAAACATGTGAAAGCAAGTTGCAAGTGAAAATCTATGTCTATGACTGAGTTTGCATTACTGCTTATTTTGACCTCTGCTGGCTCTGAAAAGCTCATTTTCAACGTTCAATTCAGAATGTGATAAAACCAGTTCCAGCCACTAAAAAGCATTTTCTTTTTGTTTTAGACAACATTTCATGCACTGTTAAATATGTTTAAGAAAGTTGCAAGTGAAAATCTATGTCTCTGACTGAGTTTGCACTACTGCTTTTTTTGACCTCTGCTGGCTCTGAAAAGCTAATTTTCAACGTTCAATTCAGAATGTGATAAAACCAGTTCCAGCCACTAAAAAGCATTTTCTTTTTGTTTTAGACAACATTTCATGCACTGTTAAACATGTTAAAGCAAGTTGCAAGTGAAAATCTTTGTCTCTGACTGAGTTTGCATTACTGCTTATTTTGACCTCTGCTGGCTCTGAAAAGCTCATTTTCAACGTTCAATTCAGAATGTGATAAAACCAGTTCCAGCCACTAAAAAGCATTTTCTTTTTGTTTTAGACAACATTTCATGCACTGTTAAACATGTTAAAGCAGGTTGCAAGTGAAAATCTATGTCTATGACTGAGTTTTCATTACTGCTTATTTTGACCTCTGCTGGCTCTGAAAAGCTGATTTTTAACGTTCAATTCAGAATGTTATAAAACCAGATCCAGCTTCTAAAATGCATCATTCTTTTTGTTTTAGACAACATTTCATGCACTGTTAAACATGTTAAAGCAAGTTGCAAGTGAAAATCTATGTCTATGACTGAGTTTGCATTACTGCTTATTTTGACCTCTGCTGGCTCTGAAAAGCTCATTTTCAATGTTCAATTCAGAATGTGATAAAACCAGTTCCAGCCACTAAAAAGCATTTTCTTTTTGTTTTAGACAACATTTCATGCACTGTTAAACATGTTAAAGCAAGTTGCAAGTGAAAATCTATGTCTATGACTGAGTTTGCATTACTGCTTATTGTGACCTCTGCTGGCTCTGAAAAGCTGATTTTTAACGTTCAATTCAGAATGTGATAAAACCAGTTCCAGTCACTAAAAAGCATTTTCTTTTTGTTTTAGACAACATTTCATGCACTGTTAAATATGTTTAAGAAAGTTGCAAGTGAAAATCTATGTCTCTGACTGAGTTTGCATTACTGCTTATTTTGACCTCTGCTGGCTCTGAAAAGCTCATTTTCAACGTTCAATTCAGAATGTGATAAAACCAGTTCCAGCCACTAAAAAGCATTTTCTTTTTGTTTTAGACAACATTTCATGCACTGTTAAACATGTTAAAGCAAGTTGCAAGTGAAAATCTTTGTCTCTGACTGAGTTTGCATTACTGCTTATTTTGACCTCTGCTGGCTCTGAAAAGCTTATTTTCAACGTTCAATTCAGAATGTGATAAAACCAGTTCCAGCCACTAAAAAGCATTTTCTTTTTGTTTTAGACAACATTTCATGCACTGTTAAACATGTTAAAGCAAGTTGCAAGTGAAAATCTTTGTCTCTGACTGAGTTTGCATTACTGCTTATTGTGACCTCTGCTGGCTCTGAAAAGCTCATTTTTAACGTTCAATTCAGAATGTGATAAAACCAGTTCCAGCCACTAAAAAGCATTTTCTTTTTGTTTTAGACAACATTTCATGCACTGTTAAATATGTTTAAGAAAGTTGCAAGTGAAAATCTATGTCTCTGACTGAGTTTGCATTACTGCTTATTTTGACCTCTGCTGGCTCTGAAAAGCTCATTTTCAACGTTCAATTCAGAATGTGATAAAACCAGTTCCAGCCACTAAAAAGCATTTTCTTTTTGTTTTAGAAAACATTTCATGCACTGTTAAACATGTTAAAGCAAGTTGCAAGTGAAAATCTTTGTCTCTGACTGAGTTTGCATTACTGCTTATTTTGACCTCTGCTGGCTCTGAAAAGCTCATTTTCAACGTTCAATTCAGAATGTGATAAAACCAGTTCCAGCCACTAAAAAGCATTTTCTTTTTGTTTTAGACAACATTTCATGCACTGTTAAACATGTTAAAGCAAGTTGCAAGTGAAAATCTTTGTCTCTGACTGAGTTTGCATTACTGCTTATTTTGACCTCTGCTGGCTCTGAAAAGCTCATTTTCAACGTCCAATACAGAATGTTATAAAACCAGATCCAGCTTCTAAAATGCATCATTCTTTTTGTTTTAGACAACATTTCATGCACTGTTAAACATGTTAAAGCAAGTTGCAAGTGAAAATCTATGTCTATGACTGAGTTTTCATTACTGCTTATTTTGACCTCTGCTGGCTCTGAAAAGCTCATTTTCAACGTTCAATTCAGAATGTGATAAAACCAGTTCCAGCCACTAAAAAGCATTTTCTTTTTGTTTTAGACAACATTTCATGCACTGTTAAACATGTTAAAGCAAGTTGCAAGTGAAAATCTATGTCTCTGACTGAGTTTGCATTACTGCTTATTTTGACCTCTGCTGGCTCTGAAAAGCTCATTTTCAACGTCCAATACAGAATGTTATAAAACCAGATCCAGCTTCTAAAATGCATCATTCTTTTTGTTTTAGACAACATTTCATGCACTGTTAAACATGTGAAAGCAAGTTGCAAGTGAAAATCTATGTCTATGACTGAGTTTGCATTACTGCTTATTTTGACCTCTGCTGGCTCTGAAAAGCTAATTTTCAACGTTCAATTCAGAATGTGATAAAACCAGTTCCAGCCACTAAAAAGCATTTTCTTTTTGTTTTAGACAACATTTCATGCACTGTTAAACATGTTAAAGCAAGTTGCAAGTGAAAATCTATGTCTCTGACTGAGTTTGCATTACTGCTTATTTTGACCTCTGCTGGCTCTGAAAAGCTCATTTTCAACGTTCAATTCAGAATGTGAGAAAAACCAGATCCAGCCACTAAAAAGCATTTTTTTTTGTTTTAGACAACATTTCATGCACTGTTAAACATGTTAAAGCAAGTTGCAAGTGAAAATCTTTGTCTCTGACTGAGTTTGCATTACTGCTTATTTTGACCTCTGCTGGCTCTGAAAAGCTCATTTTCAACGTTCAATTCAGAATGTGATAAAACCAGTTCCAGCCACTAAAAAGCATTTTCTTTTTGTTTTAGACAACATTTCATGCACTGTTAAATATGTTTAAGAAAGTTGCAAGTGAAAATCTATGTCTCTGACTGAGTTTGCATTACTGCTTATTTTGACCTCTGCTGGCTCTGAAAAGCTCATTTTCAACGTTCAATTCAGAATGTGATAAAACCAGTTCCAGCCACTAAAAAGCATTTTCTTTTTGTTTAAGACAACATTTCATGCACTGTTAAACATGTTTAAGAAAGTTGCAAGTGAAAATCTATGTCTCTGACTGAGTTTGCATTACTGCTTATTTTGACCTCTGCTGGCTCTGAAAAGCTCATTTTCAACGTTCAATTCAGAATGTGATAAAACCAGTTCCAGCCACTAAAAAGCATTTTCTTTTTGTTTTAGACAACATTTCATGCACTGTTAAACATGTTAAAGCAAGTTGCAAGTGAAAATCTTTGTCTCTGACTGAGTTTGCATTACTGCTTATTTTGACCTCTGCTGGCTCTGAAAAGCTCATTTTCAACGTTCAATTCAGAATGTGATAAAACCAGTTCCAGCCACTAAAAAGCATTTTCTTTTTGTTTTAGACAACATTTCATGCACTGTTAAACATGTTAAAGCAAGTTGCAAGTGAAAATCTATGTCTCTGACTGAGTTTGCATTACTGCTTATTTTGACCTCTGCTGGCTCTGAAAAGCTCATTTTCAATGTCCAATACAGAATGTTATAAAACCAGATCCAGCTTCTAAAATGCATCATTCTTTTTGTTTTAGACAACATTTCATGCACTGTTAAACATGTGAAAGCAAGTTGCAAGTGAAAATCTATGTCTATGACTGAGTTTGCATTACTGCTTATTTTGACCTCTGCTGGCTCTGAAAAGCTCACTTTCAACGTTCAATTCAGAATGTGATAAAACCAGTTCCAGCCACTAAAAAGCATTTTCTTTTTGTTTTAGACAACATTTCATGCACTGTTAAATATGTTTAAGAAAGTTGCAAGTGAAAATCTATGTCTCTGACTGAGTTTGCATTACTGCTTATTTTGACCTCTGCTGGCTCTGAAAAGCTCATTTTCAACGTTCAATTCAGAATGTGATAAAACCAGTTCCAGCCACTAAAAAGCATTTTCTTTTTGTTTTAGACAACATTTCATGCACTGTTAAATATGTTTAAGAAAGTTGCAAGTGAAAATCTATGTCTCTGACTGAGTTTGCATTACTGCTTATTTTGACCTCTGCTGGCTCTGAAAAGCTCATTTTCAACGTTCAATTCAGAATGTGATAAAACCAGTTCCAGCCACTAAAAAGCATTTTCTTTTTGTTTTAGACAACATTTCATGCACTGTTAAACATGTTTAAGAAAGTTGCAAGTGAAAATCTATGTCTATGACTGAGTTTGCATTACTGCTTATTTTGACCTCTGCTGGCTCTGAAAAGCTTATTTTCAACGTTCAATTCAGAATGTGATAAAACCAGTTCCAGCCACTAAAAAGCATTTTCTTTTTGTTTTAGACAACATTTCATGCACTGTTAAACATGTTAAAGCAAGTTGCAAGTGAAAATCTTTGTCTCTGACTGAGTTTGCATTACTGCTTATTGTGACCTCTGCTGGCTCTGAAAAGCTCATTTTTAACGTTCAATTCAGAATGTGATAAAACTAGTTCCAGCCACTAAAAAGCATTTTCTTTTTGTTTTAGACAACATTTCATGCACTGTTAAATATGTTTAAGAAAGTTGCAAGTGAAAATCTATGTCTCTGACTGAGTTTGCATTACTGCTTATTTTGACCTCTGCTGGCTCTGAAAAGCTCATTTTCAACGTTCAATTCAGAATGTGATAAAACCAGTTCCAGCCACTAAAAAGCATTTTCTTTTTGTTTTAGAAAACATTTCATGCACTGTTAAACATGTTAAAGCAAGTTGCAAGTGAAAATCTTTGTCTCTGACTGAGTTTGCATTACTGCTTATTTTGACCTCTGCTGGCTCTGAAAAGCTCATTTTCAACGTTCAATTCAGAATGTGATAAAACCAGTTCCAGCCACTAAAAAGCATTTTCTTTTTGTTTTAGACAACATTTCATGCACTGTTAAACATGTTAAAGCAAGTTGCAAGTGAAAATCTTTGTCTCTGACTGAGTTTGCATTACTGCTTATTTTGACCTCTGCTGGCTCTGAAAAGCTCATTTTCAACGTCCAATACAGAATGTTATAAAACCAGATCCAGCTTCTAAAATGCATCATTCTTTTTGTTTTAGACAACATTTCATGCACTGTTAAACATGTTAAAGCAAGTTGCAAGTGAAAATCTATGTCTATGACTGAGTTTTCATTACTGCTTATTTTGACCTCTGCTGGCTCTGAAAAGCTCATTTTCAACGTTCAATTCAGAATGTGATAAAACCAGTTCCAGCCACTAAAAAGCATTTTCTTTTTGTTTTAGACAACATTTCATGCACTGTTAAACATGTTAAAGCAAGTTGCAAGTGAAAATCTATGTCTCTGACTGAGTTTGCATTACTGCTTATTTTGACCTCTGCTGGCTCTGAAAAGCTCATTTTCAACGTCCAATACAGAATGTTATAAAACCAGATCCAGCTTCTAAAATGCATCATTCTTTTTGTTTTAGACAACATTTCATGCACTGTTAAACATGTGAAAGCAAGTTGCAAGTGAAAATCTATGTCTATGACTGAGTTTGCATTACTGCTTATTTTGACCTCTGCTGGCTCTGAAAAGCTAATTTTCAACGTTCAATTCAGAATGTGATAAAACCAGTTCCAGCCACTAAAAAGCATTTTCTTTTTGTTTTAGACAACATTTCATGCACTGTTAAACATGTTAAAGCAAGTTGCAAGTGAAAATCTATGTCTCTGACTGAGTTTGCATTACTGCTTATTTTGACCTCTGCTGGCTCTGAAAAGCTCATTTTCAACGTTCAATTCAGAATGTGAGAAAAACCAGATCCAGCCACTAAAAAGCATTTTTTTTTGTTTTAGACAACATTTCATGCACTGTTAAACATGTTAAAGCAAGTTGCAAGTGAAAATCTTTGTCTCTGACTGAGTTTGCATTACTGCTTATTTTGACCTCTGCTGGCTCTGAAAAGCTCATTTTCAACGTTCAATTCAGAATGTGATAAAACCAGTTCCAGCCACTAAAAAGCATTTTCTTTTTGTTTTAGACAACATTTCATGCACTGTTAAATATGTTTAAGAAAGTTGCAAGTGAAAATCTATGTCTCTGACTGAGTTTGCATTACTGCTTATTTTGACCTCTGCTGGCTCTGAAAAGCTCATTTTCAACGTTCAATTCAGAATGTGATAAAACCAGTTCCAGCCACTAAAAAGCATTTTCTTTTTGTTTTAGACAACATTTCATGCACTGTTAAACATGTTAAAGCAAGTTGCAAGTGAAAATCTATGTCTCTGACTGAGTTTGCATTACTGCTTATTTTGACCTCTGCTGGCTCTGAAAAGCTCATTTTCAACGTCCAATACAGAATGTTATAAAACCAGATCCAGCTTCTAAAATGCATCATTCTTTTTATTTTAGACAACATTACATGCACTGTTAAACATGTGAAAGCAAGTTGCAAGTGAAAATCTATGTCTATGACTGAGTTTTCATTACTGCCTATTTTGACCTCTGCTGGCTCTGAAAAGCTCATTTTCAACGTTCAATTCAGAATGTGATAAAACCAGTTCCAGCCACTAAAAAGCATTTTCTTTTTGTTTTAGACAACATTTCATGCACTGTTAAATATGTTTAAGAAAGTTGCAAGTGAAAATCTATGTCTCTGACTTAGTTTGCATTACTGCTTATTTTGACCTCTGCTGGCTCTGAAAAGCTCATTTTCAGCGTTCAATTCAGAATGTGATAAAACCAGTTCCAGCCACTAAAAAGCATTTTCTTTTTGTTTTAGACAACATTTCATGCACTGTTAAACATGTTAAAGCAAGTTGCAAGTGAAAATCTTTGTCTCTGACTGAGTTTGCATTACTGCTTATTTTGACCTCTGCTGGCTCTGAAAAGCTCATTTTCAACGTTCAATTCAGAATGTGATAAAACCAGTTCCAGCCACTAAAAAGCATTTTCTTTTTGTTTTAGACAACATTTCATGCACTGTTAAACATGTTAAAGCAAGTTGCAAGTGAAAATCTATGTCTCTGACTGAGTTTGCATTACTGCTTATTTTGACCTCTGCTGGCTCTGAAAAGCTCATTTTCAATGTCCAATACAGAATGTTATAAAACCAGATCCAGCTTCTAAAATGCATCATTCTTTTTGTTTTAGACAACATTTCATGCACTGTTAAATATGTTTAAGAAAGTTGCAAGTGAAAATCTATGTCTCTGACTGAGTTTGCATTACTGCTTATTTTGACCTCTGCTGGCTCTGAAAAGCTCATTTTCAACGTTCAATTCAGAATGTGATAAAACCAGTTCCAGCCACTAAAAAGCATTTTCTTTTTGTTTTAGACAACATTTCATGCACTGTTAAATATGTTTAAGAAAGTTGCAAGTGAAAATCTATGTCTCTGACTGAGTTTGCATTACTGCTTATTTTGACCTCTGCTGGCTCTGAAAAGCTCATTTTCAACGTTCAATTCAGAATGTGATAAAACCAGTTCCAGCCACTAAAAAGCATTTTCTTTTTGTTTTAGAAAACATTTCATGCACTGTTAAACATGTTAAAGCAAGTTGCAAGTGAAAATCTTTGTCTCTGACTGAGTTTGCATTACTGCTTATTTTGACCTCTGCTGGCTCTGAAAAGCTCATTTTCAACGTTCAATTCAGAATGTGATAAAACCAGTTCCAGCCACTAAAAAGCATTTTCTTTTTGTTTTAGACAACATTTCATGCACTGTTAAACATGTTAAAGCAAGTTGCAAGTGAAAATCTTTGTCTCTGACTGAGTTTGCATTACTGCTTATTTTGACCTCTGCTGGCTCTGAAAAGCTCATTTTCAACGTCCAATACAGAATGTTATAAAACCAGATCCAGCTTCTAAAATGCATCATTCTTTTTGTTTTAGACAACATTTCATGCACTGTTAAACATGTTAAAGCAAGTTGCAAGTGAAAATCTATGTCTATGACTGAGTTTTCATTACTGCTTATTTTGACCTCTGCTGGCTCTGAAAAGCTCATTTTCAACGTTCAATTCAGAATGTGATAAAACCAGTTCCAGCCACTAAAAAGCATTTTCTTTTTGTTTTAGACAACATTTCATGCACTGTTAAACATGTTAAAGCAAGTTGCAAGTGAAAATCTATGTCTCTGACTGAGTTTGCATTACTGCTTATTTTGACCTCTGCTGGCTCTGAAAAGCTCATTTTCAATGTCCAATACAGAATGTTATAAAACCAGATCCAGCTTCTAAAATGCATCATTCTTTTTGTTTTAGACAACATTTCATGCACTGTTAAACATGTGAAAGCAAGTTGCAAGTGAAAATCTATGTCTATGACTGAGTTTGCATTACTGCTTATTTTGACCTCTGCTGGCTCTGAAAAGCTAATTTTCAACGTTCAATTCAGAATGTGATAAAACCAGTTCCAGCCACTAAAAAGCATTTTCTTTTTGTTTAAGACAACATTTCATGCACTGTTAAACATGTTTAAGAAAGTTGCAAGTGAAAATCTATGTCTCTGACTGAGTTTGCATTACTGCTTATTTTGACCTCTGCTGGCTCTGAAAAGCTCATTTTCAACGTTCAATTCAGAATGTGATAAAACCAGTTCCAGCCACTAAAAAGCATTTTCTTTTTGTTTTAGACAACATTTCATGCACTGTTAAACATGTTAAAGCAAGTTGCAAGTGAAAATCTTTGTCTCTGACTGAGTTTGCATTACTGCTTATTTTGACCTCTGCTGGCTCTGAAAAGCTCATTTTCAACGTTCAATTCAGAATGTGATAAAACCAGTTCCAGCCACTAAAAAGCATTTTCTTTTTGTTTTAGACAACATTTCATGCACTGTTAAACATGTTAAAGCAAGTTGCAAGTGAAAATCTATGTCTCTGACTGAGTTTGCATTACTGCTTATTTTGACCTCTGCTGGCTCTGAAAAGCTCATTTTCAATGTCCAATACAGAATGTTATAAAACCAGATCCAGCTTCTAAAATGTATCATTCTTTTTGTTTTACACAACATTTTATGCACTGTTAAACATGTGAAAGCAAGTTGCAAGTGAAAATCTATGTCTATGACTGAGTTTGCATTACTGCTTATTTTGACCTCTGCTGGCTCTGAAAAGCTCACTTTCAACGTTCAATTCAGAATGTGATAAAACCAGTTCCAGCCACTAAAAAGCATTTTCTTTTTGTTTTAGACAACATTTCATGCACTGTTAAATATGTTTAAGAAAGTTGCAAGTGAAAATCTATGTCTCTGACTGAGTTTGCATTACTGCTTATTTTGACCTCTGCTGGCTCTGAAAAGCTCATTTTCAACGTTCAATTCAGAATGTGATAAAACCAGTTCCAGCCACTAAAAAGCATTTTCTTTTTGTTTTAGACAACATTTCATGCACTGTTAAATATGTTTAAGAAAGTTGCAAGTGAAAATCTATGTCTCTGACTGAGTTTGCATTACTGCTTATTTTGACCTCTGCTGGCTCTGAAAAGCTCATTTTCAACGTTCAATTCAGAATGTGATAAAACCAGTTCCAGCCACTAAAAAGCATTTTCTTTTTGTTTTAGACAACATTTCATGCACTGTTAAACATGTTTAAGAAAGTTGCAAGTGAAAATCTATGTCTATGACTGAGTTTGCATTACTGCTTATTTTGACCTCTGCTGGCTCTGAAAAGCTTATTTTCAACGTTCAATTCAGAATGTGATAAAACCAGTTCCAGCCACTAAAAAGCATTTTCTTTTTGTTTTAGACAACATTTCATGCACTGTTAAACATGTTAAAGCAAGTTGCAAGTGAAAATCTTTGTCTCTGACTGAGTTTGCATTACTGCTTATTGTGACCTCTGCTGGCTCTGAAAAGCTCATTTTTAACGTTCAATTCAGAATGTGATAAAACCAGTTCCAGCCACTAAAAAGCATTTTCTTTTTGTTTTAGACAACATTTCATGCACTGTTAAATATGTTTAAGAAAGTTGCAAGTGAAAATCTATGTCTCTGACTGAGTTTGCATTACTGCTTATTTTGACCTCTGCTGGCTCTGAAAAGCTCATTTTCAACGTTCAATTCAGAATGTGATAAAACCAGTTCCAGCCACTAAAAAGCATTTTCTTTTTGTTTTAGACAACATTTCATGCACTGTTAAACATGTTAAAGCAAGTTGCAAGTGAAAATCTTTGTCTCTGACTGAGTTTGCATTACTGCTTATTTTGACCTCTGCTGGCTCTGAAAAGCTCATTTTCAACGTCCAATACAGAATGTTATAAAACCAGATCCAGCTTCTAAAATGCATCATTCTTTTTGTTTTAGACAACATTTCATGCACTGTTAAACGTGTTAAAGCAAGTTGCAAGTGAAAATCTATGTCTATGACTGAGTTTTCATTACTGCTTATTTTGACCTCTGCTGGCTCTGAAAAGCTCATTTTCAACGTTCAATTCAGAATGTGATAAAACCAGTTCCAGCCACTAAAAAGCATTTTCTTTTTGTTTTAGACAACATTTCATGCACTGTTAAACATGTTAAAGCAAGTTGCAAGTGAAAATCTATGTCTATGACTGAGTTTGCATTACTGCTTATTTTGACCTCTGCTGGCTCTGAAAAGCTCATTTTCAATGTCCAATACAGAATGTTATAAAACCAGATCCAGCTTCTAAAATGTATCATTCTTTTTGTTTTACACAACATTTTATGCACTGTTAAACATGTGAAAGCAAGTTGCAAGTGAAAATCTATGTCTATGACTGAGTTTGCATTACTGCTTATTTTGACCTCTGCTGGCTCTGAAAAGCTCACTTTCAACGTTCAATTCAGAATGTGATAAAACCAGTTCCAGCCACTAAAAAGCATTTTCTTTTTGTTTTAGACAACATTTCATGCACTGTTAAATATGTTTAAGAAAGTTGCAAGTGAAAATCTATGTCTCTGACTGAGTTTGCATTACTGCTTATTTTGACCTCTGCTGGCTCTGAAAAGCTCATTTTCAACGTTCAATTCAGAATGTGATAAAACCAGTTCCAGCCACTAAAAAGCATTTTCTTTTTGTTTTAGACAACATTTCATGCACTGTTAAATATGTTTAAGAAAGTTGCAAGTGAAAATCTATGTCTCTGACTGAGTTTGCATTACTGCTTATTTTGACCTCTGCTGGCTCTGAAAAGCTCATTTTCAACGTTCAATTCAGAATGTGATAAAACCAGTTCCAGCCACTAAAAAGCATTTTCTTTTTGTTTTAGACAACATTTCATGCACTGTTAAACATGTTTAAGAAAGTTGCAAGTGAAAATCTATGTCTATGACTGAGTTTGCATTACTGCTTATTTTGACCTCTGCTGGCTCTGAAAAGCTTATTTTCAACGTTCAATTCAGAATGTGATAAAACCAGTTCCAGCCACTAAAAAGCATTTTCTTTTTGTTTTAGACAACATTTCATGCACTGTTAAACATGTTAAAGCAAGTTGCAAGTGAAAATCTTTGTCTCTGACTGAGTTTGCATTACTGCTTATTGTGACCTCTGCTGGCTCTGAAAAGCTCATTTTTAACGTTCAATTCAGAATGTGATAAAACCAGTTCCAGCCACTAAAAAGCATTTTCTTTTTGTTTTAGACAACATTTCATGCACTGTTAAATATGTTTAAGAAAGTTGCAAGTGAAAATCTATGTCTCTGACTGAGTTTGCATTACTGCTTATTTTGACCTCTGCTGGCTCTGAAAAGCTCATTTTCAACGTTCAATTCAGAATGTGATAAAACCAGTTCCAGCCACTAAAAAGCATTTTCTTTTTGTTTTAGACAACATTTCATGCACTGTTAAACATGTTAAAGCAAGTTGCAAGTGAAAATCTTTGTCTCTGACTGAGTTTGCATTACTGCTTATTTTGACCTCTGCTGGCTCTGAAAAGCTCATTTTCAACGTCCAATACAGAATGTTATAAAACCAGATCCAGCTTCTAAAATGCATCATTCTTTTTGTTTTAGACAACATTTCATGCACTGTTAAACGTGTTAAAGCAAGTTGCAAGTGAAAATCTATGTCTATGACTGAGTTTTCATTACTGCTTATTTTGACCTCTGCTGGCTCTGAAAAGCTCATTTTCAACGTTCAATTCAGAATGTGATAAAACCAGTTCCAGCCACTAAAAAGCATTTTCTTTTTGTTTTAGACAACATTTCATGCACTGTTAAACATGTTAAAGCAAGTTGCAAGTGAAAATCTATGTCTCTGACTGAGTTTGCATTACTGCTTATTTTGACCTCTGCTGGCTCTGAAAAGCTCATTTTCAACGTCCAATACAGAATGTTATAAAACCAGATCCAGCTTCTAAAATGCATCATTCTTTTTGTTTTAGACAACATTTCATGCACTGTTAAACATGTGAAAGCAAGTTGCAAGTGAAAATCTATGTCTATGACTGAGTTTGCATTACTGCTTATTTTGACCTCTGCTGGCTCTGAAAAGCTAATTTTCAACGTTCAATTCAGAATGTGATAAAACCAGTTCCAGCCACTAAAAAGCATTTTCTTTTTGTTTAAGACAACATTTCATGCACTGTTAAACATGTTTAAGAAAGTTGCAAGTGAAAATCTATGTCTCTGACTGAGTTTGCATTACTGCTTATTTTGACCTCTGCTGGCTCTGAAAAGCTCATTTTCAACGTTCAATTCAGAATGTGATAAAACCAGTTCCAGCCACTAAAAAGCATTTTCTTTTTGTTTTAGACAACATTTCATGCACTGTTAAACATGTTAAAGCAAGTTGCAAGTGAAAATCTTTGTCTCTGACTGAGTTTGCATTACTGCTTATTTTGACCTCTGCTGGCTCTGAAAAGCTCATTTTCAACGTTCAATTCAGAATGTGATAAAACCAGTTCCAGCCACTAAAAAGCATTTTCTTTTTGTTTTAGACAACATTTCATGCACTGTTAAACATGTTAAAGCAAGTTGCAAGTGAAAATCTATGTCTATGACTGAGTTTTCATTACTGCTTATTTTGACCTCTGCTGGCTCTGAAAAGCTCATTTTCAACGTTCAATTCAGAATGTGATAAAACCAGTTCCAGCCACTAAAAAGCATTTTCTTTTTGTTTTAGACAACATTTCATGCACTGTTAAACATGTTAAAGCAAGTTGCAAGTGAAAATCTATGTCTCTGACTGAGTTTGCATTACTGCTTATTTTGACCTCTGCTGGCTCTGAAAAGCTCATTTTCAACGTCCAATACAGAATGTTATAAAACCAGATCCAGCTTCTAAAATGCATCATTCTTTTTGTTTTAGACAACATTTCATGCACTGTTAAACATGTGAAAGCAAGTTGCAAGTGAAAATCTATGTCTATGACTGAGTTTGCATTACTGCTTATTTTGACCTCTGCTGGCTCTGAAAAGCTCATTTTCAACGTTCAATTCAGAATGTGATAAAACCAGTTCCAGCCACTAAAAAGCATTTTCTTTTTGTTTTAGACAACATTTCATGCACTGTTAAACATGTTAAAGCAAGTTGCAAGTGAAAATCTTTGTCTCTGACTGAGTTTGCATTACTGCTTATTTTGACCTCTGCTGGCTCTGAAAAGCTCATTTTCAACGTCCAATACAGAATGTTATAAAACCAGATCCAGCTTCTAAAATGCATCATTCTTTTTGTTTTAGACAACATTTCATGCACTGTTAAACATGTTAAAGCAAGTTGCAAGTGAAAATCTATGTCTATGACTGAGTTTTCATTACTGCTTATTTTGACCTCTGCTGGCTCTGAAAAGCTCATTTTCAACGTTCAATTCAGAATGTGATAAAACCAGTTCCAGCCACTAAAAAGCATTTTCTTTTTGTTTTAGACAACATTTCATGCACTGTTAAACATGTTAAAGCAAGTTGCAAGTGAAAATCTATGTCTCTGACTGAGTTTGCATTACTGCTTATTTTGACCTCTGCTGGCTCTGAAAAGCTCATTTTCAACGTCCAATACAGAATGTTATAAAACCAGATCCAGCTTCTAAAATGCATCATTCTTTTTGTTTTAGACAACATTTCATGCACTGTTAAACATGTGAAAGCAAGTTGCAAGTGAAAATCTATGTCTATGACTGAGTTTGCATTACTGCTTATTTTGACCTCTGCTGGCTCTGAAAAGCTCATTTTTAACGTTCAATTCAGAATGTGATAAAACCAGTTCCAGCCACTAAAAAGCATTTTCTTTTTGTTTTAGACAACATTTCATGCACTGTTAAATATGTTTAAGAAAGTTGCAAGTGAAAATCTATGTCTCTGACTGAGTTTGCATTACTGCTTATTTTGACCTCTGCTGGCTCTGAAAAGCTCATTTTCAACGTTCAATTCAGAATGTGATAAAACCAGTTCCAGCCACTAAAAAGCATTTTCTTTTTGTTTTAGACAACATTTTATGCACTGTAAAACATGTTAAAGCAAGTTGCAAGTGAAAATCTTTGTCTCTGACTGAGTTTGCATTACTGCTTATTTTGACCTCTGCTGGCTCTGAAAAGCTCATTTTCAACGTTCAATTCAGAATGTGATAAAACCAGTTCCAGCCACTAAAAAGCATTTTCTTTTTGTTTTAGACAACATTTCATGCACTGTTAAACATGTTAAAGCAAGTTGCAAGTGAAAATCTTTGTCTCTGACTGAGTTTGCATTACTGCTTATTTTGACCTCTGCTGGCTCTGAAAAGCTCATTTTCAACGTCCAATACAAAATGTTATAAAACCAGATCCAGCTTCTAAAATGCATCATTCTTTTTGTTTTAGACAACATTTTATGCACTGTTAAACATGTGAAAGCAAGTTGCAAGTGAAAATCTATGTCTATGACTGAGTTTTCATTACTGCCTATTTTGACCTCTGCTGGCTCTGAAAAGCTCATTTTCAACGTTCAATTCAGAATGTGATAAAACCAGTTCCAGCCACTAAAAAGCATTTTCTTTTTGTTTTAGACAACATTTCATGCACTGTTAAATATGTTTAAGAAAGTTGCAAGTGAAAATCTATGTCTCTGACTTAGTTTGCATTACTGCTTATTTTGACCTCTGCTGGCTCTGAAAAGCTCATTTTCAGCGTTCAATTCAGAATGTGATAAAACCAGTTCCAGCCACTAAAAAGCATTTTCTTTTTGTTTTAGACAACATTTCATGCACTGTTAAACATGTTAAAGCAAGTTGCAAGTGAAAATCTTTGTCTCTGACTGAGTTTGCATTACTGCTTATTTTGACCTCTGCTGGCTCTGAAAAGCTCATTTTCAACGTTCAATTCAGAATGTGATAAAACCAGTTCCAGCCACTAAAAAGCATTTTCTTTTTGTTTTAGACAACATTTCATGCACTGTTAAACATGTTAAAGCAAGTTGCAAGTGAAAATCTATGTCTCTGACTGAGTTTGCATTACTGCTTATTTTGACCTCTGCTGGCTCTGAAAAGCTCATTTTCAATGTCCAATACAGAATGTTATAAAACCAGATCCAGCTTCTAAAATGCATCATTCTTTTTGTTTTAGACAACATTTCATGCACTGTTAAATATGTTTAAGAAAGTTGCAAGTGAAAATCTATGTCTCTGACTGAGTTTGCATTACTGCTTATTTTGACCTCTGCTGGCTCTGAAAAGCTCATTTTCAACGTTCAATTCAGAATGTGATAAAACCAGTTCCAGCCACTAAAAAGCATTTTCTTTTTGTTTTAGACAACATTTCATGCACTGTTAAATATGTTTAAGAAAGTTGCAAGTGAAAATCTATGTCTCTGACTGAGTTTGCATTACTGCTTATTTTGACCTCTGCTGGCTCTGAAAAGCTCATTTTCAACGTTCAATTCAGAATGTGATAAAACCAGTTCCAGCCACTAAAAAGCATTTTCTTTTTGTTTTAGAAAACATTTCATGCACTGTTAAACATGTTAAAGCAAGTTGCAAGTGAAAATCTTTGTCTCTGACTGAGTTTGCATTACTGCTTATTTTGACCTCTGCTGGCTCTGAAAAGCTCATTTTCAACGTTCAATTCAGAATGTGATAAAACCAGTTCCAGCCACTAAAAAGCATTTTCTTTTTGTTTTAGACAACATTTCATGCACTGTTAAACATGTTAAAGCAAGTTGCAAGTGAAAATCTTTGTCTCTGACTGAGTTTGCATTACTGCTTATTTTGACCTCTGCTGGCTCTGAAAAGCTCATTTTCAACGTCCAATACAGAATGTTATAAAACCAGATCCAGCTTCTAAAATGCATCATTCTTTTTGTTTTAGACAACATTTCATGCACTGTTAAACATGTTAAAGCAAGTTGCAAGTGAAAATCTTTGTCTCTGACTGAGTTTGCATTACTGCTTATTTTGACCTCTGCTGGCTCTGAAAAGCTCATTTTCAACGTCCAATACAGAATGTTATAAAACCAGATCCAGCTTCTAAAATGCATCATTCTTTTTGTTTTAGACAACATTTCATGCACTGTTAAACATGTGAAAGCAAGTTGCAAGTGAAAATCTATGTCTATGACTGAGTTTGCATTACTGCTTATTTTGACCTCTGCTGGCTCTGAAAAGCTAATTTTCAACGTTCAATTCAGAATGTGATAAAACCAGTTCCAGCCACTAAAAAGCATTTTCTTTTTGTTTAAGACAACATTTCATGCACTGTTAAACATGTTTAAGAAAGTTGCAAGTGAAAATCTATGTCTCTGACTGAGTTTGCATTACTGCTTATTTTGACCTCTGCTGGCTCTGAAAAGCTCATTTTCAACGTTCAATTCAGAATGTGATAAAACCAGTTCCAGCCACTAAAAAGCATTTTCTTTTTGTTTTAGACAACATTTCATGCACTGTTAAACATGTTAAAGCAAGTTGCAAGTGAAAATCTTTGTCTCTGACTGAGTTTGCATTACTGCTTATTTTGACCTCTGCTGGCTCTGAAAAGCTCATTTTCAACGTTCAATTCAGAATGTGATAAAACCAGTTCCAGCCACTAAAAAGCATTTTCTTTTTGTTTTAGACAACATTTCATGCACTGTTAAACATGTTAAAGCAAGTTGCAAGTGAAAATCTATGTCTCTGACTGAGTTTGCATTACTGCTTATTTTGACCTCTGCTGGCTCTGAAAAGCTCATTTTCAATGTCCAATACAGAATGTTATAAAACCAGATCCAGCTTCTAAAATGTATCATTCTTTTTGTTTTACACAACATTTTATGCACTGTTAAACATGTGAAAGCAAGTTGCAAGTGAAAATCTATGTCTATGACTGAGTTTGCATTACTGCTTATTTTGACCTCTGCTGGCTCTGAAAAGCTCACTTTCAACGTTCAATTCAGAATGTGATAAAACCAGTTCCAGCCACTAAAAAGCATTTTCTTTTTGTTTTAGACAACATTTCATGCACTGTTAAATATGTTTAAGAAAGTTGCAAGTGAAAATCTATGTCTCTGACTGAGTTTGCATTACTGCTTATTTTGACCTCTGCTGGCTCTGAAAAGCTCATTTTCAACGTTCAATTCAGAATGTGATAAAACCAGTTCCAGCCACTAAAAAGCATTTTCTTTTTGTTTTAGACAACATTTCATGCACTGTTAAATATGTTTAAGAAAGTTGCAAGTGAAAATCTATGTCTCTGACTGAGTTTGCATTACTGCTTATTTTGACCTCTGCTGGCTCTGAAAAGCTCATTTTCAACGTTCAATTCAGAATGTGATAAAACCAGTTCCAGCCACTAAAAAGCATTTTCTTTTTGTTTTAGACAACATTTCATGCACTGTTAAACATGTTTAAGAAAGTTGCAAGTGAAAATCTATGTCTATGACTGAGTTTGCATTACTGCTTATTTTGACCTCTGCTGGCTCTGAAAAGCTTATTTTCAACGTTCAATTCAGAATGTGATAAAACCAGTTCCAGCCACTAAAAAGCATTTTCTTTTTGTTTTAGACAACATTTCATGCACTGTTAAACATGTTAAAGCAAGTTGCAAGTGAAAATCTTTGTCTCTGACTGAGTTTGCATTACTGCTTATTGTGACCTCTGCTGGCTCTGAAAAGCTCATTTTTAACGTTCAATTCAGAATGTGATAAAACCAGTTCCAGCCACTAAAAAGCATTTTCTTTTTGTTTTAGACAACATTTCATGCACTGTTAAATATGTTTAAGAAAGTTGCAAGTGAAAATCTATGTCTCTGACTGAGTTTGCATTACTGCTTATTTTGACCTCTGCTGGCTCTGAAAAGCTCATTTTCAACGTTCAATTCAGAATGTGATAAAACCAGTTCCAGCCACTAAAAAGCATTTTCTTTTTGTTTTAGACAACATTTCATGCACTGTTAAACATGTTAAAGCAAGTTGCAAGTGAAAATCTTTGTCTCTGACTGAGTTTGCATTACTGCTTATTTTGACCTCTGCTGGCTCTGAAAAGCTCATTTTCAACGTCCAATACAGAATGTTATAAAACCAGATCCAGCTTCTAAAATGCATCATTCTTTTTGTTTTAGACAACATTTCATGCACTGTTAAACGTGTTAAAGCAAGTTGCAAGTGAAAATCTATGTCTATGACTGAGTTTTCATTACTGCTTATTTTGACCTCTGCTGGCTCTGAAAAGCTCATTTTCAACGTTCAATTCAGAATGTGATAAAACCAGTTCCAGCCACTAAAAAGCATTTTCTTTTTGTTTTAGACAACATTTCATGCACTGTTAAACATGTTAAAGCAAGTTGCAAGTGAAAATCTATGTCTATGACTGAGTTTGCATTACTGCTTATTTTGACCTCTGCTGGCTCTGAAAAGCTCATTTTCAATGTCCAATACAGAATGTTATAAAACCAGATCCAGCTTCTAAAATGTATCATTCTTTTTGTTTTACACAACATTTTATGCACTGTTAAACATGTGAAAGCAAGTTGCAAGTGAAAATCTATGTCTATGACTGAGTTTGCATTACTGCTTATTTTGACCTCTGCTGGCTCTGAAAAGCTCACTTTCAACGTTCAATTCAGAATGTGATAAAACCAGTTCCAGCCACTAAAAAGCATTTTCTTTTTGTTTTAGACAACATTTCATGCACTGTTAAATATGTTTAAGAAAGTTGCAAGTGAAAATCTATGTCTCTGACTGAGTTTGCATTACTGCTTATTTTGACCTCTGCTGGCTCTGAAAAGCTCATTTTCAACGTTCAATTCAGAATGTGATAAAACCAGTTCCAGCCACTAAAAAGCATTTTCTTTTTGTTTTAGACAACATTTCATGCACTGTTAAATATGTTTAAGAAAGTTGCAAGTGAAAATCTATGTCTCTGACTGAGTTTGCATTACTGCTTATTTTGACCTCTGCTGGCTCTGAAAAGCTCATTTTCAACGTTCAATTCAGAATGTGATAAAACCAGTTCCAGCCACTAAAAAGCATTTTCTTTTTGTTTTAGACAACATTTCATGCACTGTTAAACATGTTTAAGAAAGTTGCAAGTGAAAATCTATGTCTATGACTGAGTTTGCATTACTGCTTATTTTGACCTCTGCTGGCTCTGAAAAGCTTATTTTCAACGTTCAATTCAGAATGTGATAAAACCAGTTCCAGCCACTAAAAAGCATTTTCTTTTTGTTTTAGACAACATTTCATGCACTGTTAAACATGTTAAAGCAAGTTGCAAGTGAAAATCTTTGTCTCTGACTGAGTTTGCATTACTGCTTATTGTGACCTCTGCTGGCTCTGAAAAGCTCATTTTTAACGTTCAATTCAGAATGTGATAAAACCAGTTCCAGCCACTAAAAAGCATTTTCTTTTTGTTTTAGACAACATTTCATGCACTGTTAAATATGTTTAAGAAAGTTGCAAGTGAAAATCTATGTCTCTGACTGAGTTTGCATTACTGCTTATTTTGACCTCTGCTGGCTCTGAAAAGCTCATTTTCAACGTTCAATTCAGAATGTGATAAAACCAGTTCCAGCCACTAAAAAGCATTTTCTTTTTGTTTTAGACAACATTTCATGCACTGTTAAACATGTTAAAGCAAGTTGCAAGTGAAAATCTTTGTCTCTGACTGAGTTTGCATTACTGCTTATTTTGACCTCTGCTGGCTCTGAAAAGCTCATTTTCAACGTCCAATACAGAATGTTATAAAACCAGATCCAGCTTCTAAAATGCATCATTCTTTTTGTTTTAGACAACATTTCATGCACTGTTAAACGTGTTAAAGCAAGTTGCAAGTGAAAATCTATGTCTATGACTGAGTTTTCATTACTGCTTATTTTGACCTCTGCTGGCTCTGAAAAGCTCATTTTCAACGTTCAATTCAGAATGTGATAAAACCAGTTCCAGCCACTAAAAAGCATTTTCTTTTTGTTTTAGACAACATTTCATGCACTGTTAAACATGTTAAAGCAAGTTGCAAGTGAAAATCTATGTCTCTGACTGAGTTTGCATTACTGCTTATTTTGACCTCTGCTGGCTCTGAAAAGCTCATTTTCAACGTCCAATACAGAATGTTATAAAACCAGATCCAGCTTCTAAAATGCATCATTCTTTTTGTTTTAGACAACATTTCATGCACTGTTAAACATGTGAAAGCAAGTTGCAAGTGAAAATCTATGTCTATGACTGAGTTTGCATTACTGCTTATTTTGACCTCTGCTGGCTCTGAAAAGCTAATTTTCAACGTTCAATTCAGAATGTGATAAAACCAGTTCCAGCCACTAAAAAGCATTTTCTTTTTGTTTAAGACAACATTTCATGCACTGTTAAACATGTTTAAGAAAGTTGCAAGTGAAAATCTATGTCTCTGACTGAGTTTGCATTACTGCTTATTTTGACCTCTGCTGGCTCTGAAAAGCTCATTTTCAACGTTCAATTCAGAATGTGATAAAACCAGTTCCAGCCACTAAAAAGCATTTTCTTTTTGTTTTAGACAACATTTCATGCACTGTTAAACATGTTAAAGCAAGTTGCAAGTGAAAATCTTTGTCTCTGACTGAGTTTGCATTACTGCTTATTTTGACCTCTGCTGGCTCTGAAAAGCTCATTTTCAACGTTCAATTCAGAATGTGATAAAACCAGTTCCAGCCACTAAAAAGCATTTTCTTTTTGTTTTAGACAACATTTCATGCACTGTTAAACATGTTAAAGCAAGTTGCAAGTGAAAATCTATGTCTATGACTGAGTTTTCATTACTGCTTATTTTGACCTCTGCTGGCTCTGAAAAGCTCATTTTCAACGTTCAATTCAGAATGTGATAAAACCAGTTCCAGCCACTAAAAAGCATTTTCTTTTTGTTTTAGACAACATTTCATGCACTGTTAAACATGTTAAAGCAAGTTGCAAGTGAAAATCTATGTCTCTGACTGAGTTTGCATTACTGCTTATTTTGACCTCTGCTGGCTCTGAAAAGCTCATTTTCAACGTCCAATACAGAATGTTATAAAACCAGATCCAGCTTCTAAAATGCATCATTCTTTTTGTTTTAGACAACATTTCATGCACTGTTAAACATGTGAAAGCAAGTTGCAAGTGAAAATCTATGTCTATGACTGAGTTTGCATTACTGCTTATTTTGACCTCTGCTGGCTCTGAAAAGCTCATTTTCAACGTTCAATTCAGAATGTGATAAAACCAGTTCCAGCCACTAAAAAGCATTTTCTTTTTGTTTTAGACAACATTTCATGCACTGTTAAACATGTTAAAGCAAGTTGCAAGTGAAAATCTTTGTCTCTGACTGAGTTTGCATTACTGCTTATTTTGACCTCTGCTGGCTCTGAAAAGCTCATTTTCAACGTCCAATACAGAATGTTATAAAACCAGATCCAGCTTCTAAAATGCATCATTCTTTTTGTTTTAGACAACATTTCATGCACTGTTAAACATGTTAAAGCAAGTTGCAAGTGAAAATCTATGTCTATGACTGAGTTTTCATTACTGCTTATTTTGACCTCTGCTGGCTCTGAAAAGCTCATTTTCAACGTTCAATTCAGAATGTGATAAAACCAGTTCCAGCCACTAAAAAGCATTTTCTTTTTGTTTTAGACAACATTTCATGCACTGTTAAACATGTTAAAGCAAGTTGCAAGTGAAAATCTATGTCTCTGACTGAGTTTGCATTACTGCTTATTTTGACCTCTGCTGGCTCTGAAAAGCTCATTTTCAACGTCCAATACAGAATGTTATAAAACCAGATCCAGCTTCTAAAATGCATCATTCTTTTTGTTTTAGACAACATTTCATGCACTGTTAAACATGTGAAAGCAAGTTGCAAGTGAAAATCTATGTCTATGACTGAGTTTGCATTACTGCTTATTTTGACCTCTGCTGGCTCTGAAAAGCTCATTTTTAACGTTCAATTCAGAATGTGATAAAACCAGTTCCAGCCACTAAAAAGCATTTTCTTTTTGTTTTAGACAACATTTCATGCACTGTTAAATATGTTTAAGAAAGTTGCAAGTGAAAATCTATGTCTCTGACTGAGTTTGCATTACTGCTTATTTTGACCTCTGCTGGCTCTGAAAAGCTCATTTTCAACGTTCAATTCAGAATGTGATAAAACCAGTTCCAGCCACTAAAAAGCATTTTCTTTTTGTTTTAGACAACATTTTATGCACTGTAAAACATGTTAAAGCAAGTTGCAAGTGAAAATCTTTGTCTCTGACTGAGTTTGCATTACTGCTTATTTTGACCTCTGCTGGCTCTGAAAAGCTCATTTTCAACGTTCAATTCAGAATGTGATAAAACCAGTTCCAGCCACTAAAAAGCATTTTCTTTTTGTTTTAGACAACATTTCATGCACTGTTAAACATGTTAAAGCAAGTTGCAAGTGAAAATCTTTGTCTCTGACTGAGTTTGCATTACTGCTTATTTTGACCTCTGCTGGCTCTGAAAAGCTCATTTTCAACGTCCAATACAAAATGTTATAAAACCAGATCCAGCTTCTAAAATGCATCATTCTTTTTGTTTTAGACAACATTTTATGCACTGTTAAACATGTGAAAGCAAGTTGCAAGTGAAAATCTAAGTCTATGACTGAGTTTGCATTACTGCTTATTTTGACCTCTGCTGGCTCTGAAAAGCTCATTTTCAACGTTCAATTCAGAATGTGATAAAACCAGTTCCAGCCACTAAAAAGCATTTTCTTTTTGTTTTAGACAACATTTCATGCACTGTTAAATATGTTTAAGAAAGTTGCAAGTGAAAATCTATGTCTCTGACTGAGTTTGCACTACTGCTTATTTTGACCTCTGCTGGCTCTGAAAAGCTAATTTTCAACGTTCAATTCAGAATGTAATAAAACCAGTTCCAGCCACTAAAAAGCATTTTCTTTTTGTTTTAGACAACATTTCATGCACTGTTAAACATGTTAAAGCAAGTTGCAAGTGAAAATCTTTGTCTCTGACTGAGTTTGCATTACTGCTTATTTTGACCTCTGCTGGCTCTGAAAAGCTCATTTTCAACGTTCAATTCAGAATGTGATAAAACCAGTTCCAGCCACTAAAAAGCATTTTCTTTTTGTTTTAGACAACATTTCATGCACTGTTAAACATGTTAAAGCAAGTTGCAAGTGAAAATCTTTGTCTCTGACTGAGTTTGCATTACTGCTTATTTTGACCTCTGCTGGCTCTGAAAAGCTCATTTTCAACGTTCAATTCAGAATGTGATAAAACCAGTTCCAGCCACTAAAAAGCATTTTCTTTTTGTTTTAGACAACATTTCATGCACTGTTAAACATGTTAAAGCAAGTTGCAAGTGAAAATCTTTGTCTCTGACTGAGTTTGCATTACTGCTTATTTTGATCTCTGCTGGCTCTGAAAAGCTCATTTTCAACGTCCAATACAGAATGTTATAAAACCAGATCCAGCTTCTAAAATGCATCATTCTTTTTGTTTTAGACAACATTTCATGCACTGTTAAACATGTGAAAGCAAGTTGCAAGTGAAAATCTATGTCTATGACTGAGTTTGCATTACTGCTTATTTTGACCTCTGCTGGCTCTGAAAAGCTCATTTTCAACGTTCAATTCAGAATGTGATAAAACCAGTTCCAGCCACTAAAAAGCATTTTCTTTTTGTTTTAGACAACATTTCATGCACTGTTAAATATGTTTAAGAAAGTTGCAAGTGAAAATCTATGTCTCTGACTGAGTTTGCACTACTGCTTTTTTTGACCTCTGCTGGCTCTGAAAAGCTAATTTTCAACGTTCAATTCAGAATGTGATAAAACCAGTTCCAGCCACTAAAAAGCATTTTCTTTTTGTTTTAGACAACATTTCATGCACTGTTAAACACGTTAAAGCAAGTTGCAAGTGAAAATCTTTGTCTCTGACTGAGTTTGCATTACTGCTTATTTTGACCTCTGCTGGCTCTGAAAAGCTCATTTTCAACGTTCAATTCAGAATGTGATAAAACCAGTTCCAGCCACTAAAAAGCATTTTCTTTTTGTTTTAGACAACATTTCATGCACTGTTAAACATGTTAAAGCAAGTTGCAAGTGAAAATCTATGTCTATGACTGAGTTTTCATTACTGCTTATTTTGACCTCTGCTGGCTCTGAAAAGCTGATTTTTAACGTTCAATTCAGAATGTTATAAAACCAGATCCAGCTTCTAAAATGCATCATTCTTTTTGTTTTAGACAACATTTCATGCACTGTTAAACATGTTAAAGCAAGTTGCAAGTGAAAATCTATGTCTATGACTGAGTTTGCATTACTGCTTATTTTGACCTCTGCTGGCTCTGAAAAGCTCATTTTCAATGTTCAATTCAGAATGTGATAAAACCAGTTCCAGCCACTAAAAAGCATTTTCTTTTTGTTTTAGACAACATTTCATGCACTGTTAAACATGTTAAAGCAAGTTGCAAGTGAAAATCTATGTCTATGACTGAGTTTGCATTACTGCTTATTGTGACCTCTGCTGGCTCTGAAAAGCTGATTTTTAACGTTCAATTCAGAATGTGATAAAACCAGTTCCAGTCACTAAAAAGCATTTTCTTTTTGTTTTAGACAACATTTCATGCACTGTTAAATATGTTTAAGAAAGTTGCAAGTGAAAATCTATGTCTCTGACTGAGTTTGCATTACTGCTTATTTTGACCTCTGCTGGCTCTGAAAAGCTCATTTTCAACGTTCAATTCAGAATGTGATAAAACCAGTTCCAGCCACTAAAAAGCATTTTCTTTTTGTTTTAGACAACATTTCATGCACTGTTAAACATGTTAAAGCAAGTTGCAAGTGAAAATCTTTGTCTCTGACTGAGTTTGCATTACTGCTTATTTTGACCTCTGCTGGCTCTGAAAAGCTTATTTTCAACGTTCAATTCAGAATGTGATAAAACCAGTTCCAGCCACTAAAAAGCATTTTCTTTTTGTTTTAGACAACATTTCATGCACTGTTAAACATGTTAAAGCAAGTTGCAAGTGAAAATCTTTGTCTCTGACTGAGTTTGCATTACTGCTTATTGTGACCTCTGCTGGCTCTGAAAAGCTCATTTTTAACGTTCAATTCAGAATGTGATAAAACCAGTTCCAGCCACTAAAAAGCATTTTCTTTTTGTTTTAGACAACATTTCATGCACTGTTAAATATGTTTAAGAAAGTTGCAAGTGAAAATCTATGTCTCTGACTGAGTTTGCATTACTGCTTATTTTGACCTCTGCTGGCTCTGAAAAGCTCATTTTCAACGTTCAATTCAGAATGTGATAAAACCAGTTCCAGCCACTAAAAAGCATTTTCTTTTTGTTTTAGAAAACATTTCATGCACTGTTAAACATGTTAAAGCAAGTTGCAAGTGAAAATCTTTGTCTCTGACTGAGTTTGCATTACTGCTTATTTTGACCTCTGCTGGCTCTGAAAAGCTCATTTTCAACGTTCAATTCAGAATGTGATAAAACCAGTTCCAGCCACTAAAAAGCATTTTCTTTTTGTTTTAGACAACATTTCATGCACTGTTAAACATGTTAAAGCAAGTTGCAAGTGAAAATCTTTGTCTCTGACTGAGTTTGCATTACTGCTTATTTTGACCTCTGCTGGCTCTGAAAAGCTCATTTTCAACGTCCAATACAGAATGTTATAAAACCAGATCCAGCTTCTAAAATGCATCATTCTTTTTGTTTTAGACAACATTTCATGCACTGTTAAACATGTTAAAGCAAGTTGCAAGTGAAAATCTATGTCTATGACTGAGTTTTCATTACTGCTTATTTTGACCTCTGCTGGCTCTGAAAAGCTCATTTTCAACGTTCAATTCAGAATGTGATAAAACCAGTTCCAGCTTCTAAAATGCATCATTCTTTTTGTTTTAGACAACATTTCATGCACTGTTAAACATGTGAAAGCAAGTTGCAAGTGAAAATCTATGTCTATGACTGAGTTTGCATTACTGCTTATTTTGACCTCTGCTGGCTCTGAAAAGCTCATTTTCAACGTTCAATTCAGAATGTGATAAAACCAGTTCCAGCCACTAAAAAGCATTTTCTTTTTGTTTTAGACAACATTTCATGCACTGTTAAATATGTTTAAGAAAGTTGCAAGTGAAAATCTATGTCTCTGACTGAGTTTGCACTACTGCTTTTTTTGACCTCTGCTGGCTCTGAAAAGCTAATTTTCAACGTTCAATTCAGAATGTGATAAAACCAGTTCCAGCCACTAAAAAGCATTTTCTTTTTGTTTTAGACAACATTTCATGCACTGTTAAACATGTTAAAGCAAGTTGCAAGTGAAAATCTATGTCTATGACTGAGTTTTCATTACTGCTTATTTTGACCTCTGCTGGCTCTGAAAAGCTGATTTTTAACGTTCAATTCAGAATGTTATAAAACCAGATCCAGCTTCTAAAATGCATCATTCTTTTTGTTTTAGACAACATTTCATGCACTGTTAAACATGTTAAAGCAAGTTGCAAGTGAAAATCTATGTCTATGACTGAGTTTGCATTACTGCTTATTTTGACCTCTGCTGGCTCTGAAAAGCTCATTTTCAATGTTCAATTCAGAATGTGATAAAACCAGTTCCAGCCACTAAAAAGCATTTTCTTTTTGTTTTAGACAACATTTCATGCACTGTTAAACATGTTAAAGCAAGTTGCAAGTGAAAATCTATGTCTATGACTGAGTTTGCATTACTGCTTATTGTGACCTCTGCTGGCTCTGAAAAGCTGATTTTTAACGTTCAATTCAGAATGTGATAAAACCAGTTCCAGTCACTAAAAAGCATTTTCTTTTTGTTTTAGACAACATTTCATGCACTGTTAAATATGTTTAAGAAAGTTGCAAGTGAAAATCTATGTCTCTGACTGAGTTTGCATTACTGCTTATTTTGACCTCTGCTGGCTCTGAAAAGCTCATTTTCAACGTTCAATTCAGAATGTGATAAAACCAGTTCCAGCCACTAAAAAGCATTTTCTTTTTGTTTTAGACAACATTTCATGCACTGTTAAACATGTTAAAGCAAGTTGCAAGTGAAAATCTTTGTCTCTGACTGAGTTTGCATTACTGCTTATTTTGACCTCTGCTGGCTCTGAAAAGCTTATTTTCAACGTTCAATTCAGAATGTGATAAAACCAGTTCCAGCCACTAAAAAGCATTTTCTTTTTGTTTTAGACAACATTTCATGCACTGTTAAACATGTTAAAGCAAGTTGCAAGTGAAAATCTTTGTCTCTGACTGAGTTTGCATTACTGCTTATTGTGACCTCTGCTGGCTCTGAAAAGCTCATTTTTAACGTTCAATTCAGAATGTGATAAAACCAGTTCCAGCCACTAAAAAGCATTTTCTTTTTGTTTTAGACAACATTTCATGCACTGTTAAATATGTTTAAGAAAGTTGCAAGTGAAAATCTATGTCTCTGACTGAGTTTGCATTACTGCTTATTTTGACCTCTGCTGGCTCTGAAAAGCTCATTTTCAACGTTCAATTCAGAATGTGATAAAACCAGTTCCAGCCACTAAAAAGCATTTTCTTTTTGTTTTAGACAACATTTTATGCACTGTTAAACATGTTAAAGCAAGTTGCAAGTGAAAATCTTTGTCTCTGACTGAGTTTGCATTACTGCTTATTTTGACCTCTGCTGGCTCTGAAAAGCTCATTTTCAACGTTCAATTCAGAATGTGATAAAACCAGTTCCAGCCACTAAAAAGCATTTTCTTTTTGTTTTAGACAACATTTCATGCACTGTTAAACATGTTAAAGCAAGTTGCAAGTGAAAATCTTTGTCTCTGACTGAGTTTGCATTACTGCTTATTTTGACCTCTGCTGGCTCTGAAAAGCTCATTTTCAACGTCCAATACAGAATGTTATAAAACCAGATCCAGCTTCTAAAATGCATCATTCTTTTTGTTTTAGACAACATTTCATGCACTGTTAAACATGTGAAAGCAAGTTGCAAGTGAAAATCTAAGTCTATGACTGAGTTTGCATTACTGCTTATTTTGACCTCTGCTGGCTCTGAAAAGCTCATTTTCAACGTTCAATTCAGAATGTGATAAAACCAGTTCCAGCCACTAAAAAGCATTTTCTTTTTGTTTTAGACAACATTTCATGCACTGTTAAATATGTTTAAGAAAGTTGCAAGTGAAAATCTATGTCTCTGACTGAGTTTGCACTACTGCTTATTTTGACCTCTGCTGGCTCTGAAAAGCTAATTTTCAACGTTCAATTCAGAATGTAATAAAACCAGTTCCAGCCACTAAAAAGCATTTTCTTTTTGTTTTAGACAACATTTCATGCACTGTTAAACATGTTAAAGCAAGTTGCAAGTGAAAATCTTTGTCTCTGACTGAGTTTGCATTACTGCTTATTTTGACCTCTGCTGGCTCTGAAAAGCTCATTTTCAACGTTCAATTCAGAATGTGATAAAACCAGTTCCAGCCACTAAAAAGCATTTTCTTTTTGTTTTAGACAACATTTCATGCACTGTTAAACATGTTAAAGCAAGTTGCAAGTGAAAATCTTTGTCTCTGACTGAGTTTGCATTACTGCTTATTTTGACCTCTGCTGGCTCTGAAAAGCTCATTTTCAACGTTCAATTCAGAATGTGATAAAACCAGTTCCAGCCACTAAAAAGCATTTTCTTTTTGTTTTAGACAACATTTCATGCACTGTTAAACATGTTAAAGCAAGTTGCAAGTGAAAATCTTTGTCTCTGACTGAGTTTGCATTACTGCTTATTTTGATCTCTGCTGGCTCTGAAAAGCTCATTTTCAACGTCCAATACAGAATGTTATAAAACCAGATCCAGCTTCTAAAATGCATCATTCTTTTTGTTTTAGACAACATTTCATGCACTGTTAAACATGTGAAAGCAAGTTGCAAGTGAAAATCTATGTCTATGACTGAGTTTGCATTACTGCTTATTTTGACCTCTGCTGGCTCTGAAAAGCTCATTTTCAACGTTCAATTCAGAATGTGATAAAACCAGTTCCAGCCACTAAAAAGCATTTTCTTTTTGTTTTAGACAACATTTCATGCACTGTTAAATATGTTTAAGAAAGTTGCAAGTGAAAATCTATGTCTCTGACTGAGTTTGCACTACTGCTTTTTTTGACCTCTGCTGGCTCTGAAAAGCTAATTTTCAACGTTCAATTCAGAATGTGATAAAACCAGTTCCAGCCACTAAAAAGCATTTTCTTTTTGTTTTAGACAACATTTCATGCACTGTTAAACATGTTAAAGCAAGTTGCAAGTGAAAATCTTTGTCTCTGACTGAGTTTGCATTACTGCTTATTTTGACCTCTGCTGGCTCTGAAAAGCTCATTTTCAACGTTCAATTCAGAATGTGATAAAACCAGTTCCAGCCACTAAAAAGCATTTTCTTTTTGTTTTAGACAACATTTCATGCACTGTTAAACATGTTAAAGCAAGTTGCAAGTGAAAATCTATGTCTATGACTGAGTTTTCATTACTGCTTATTTTGACCTCTGCTGGCTCTGAAAAGCTGATTTTTAACGTTCAATTCAGAATGTTATAAAACCAGATCCAGCTTCTAAAATGCATCATTCTTTTTGTTTTAGACAACATTTCATGCACTGTTAAACATGTTAAAGCAAGTTGCAAGTGAAAATCTATGTCTATGACTGAGTTTGCATTACTGCTTATTTTGACCTCTGCTGGCTCTGAAAAGCTCATTTTCAATGTTCAATTCAGAATGTGATAAAACCAGTTCCAGCCACTAAAAAGCATTTTCTTTTTGTTTTAGACAACATTTCATGCACTGTTAAACATGTTAAAGCAAGTTGCAAGTGAAAATCTATGTCTATGACTGAGTTTGCATTACTGCTTATTGTGACCTCTGCTGGCTCTGAAAAGCTGATTTTTAACGTTCAATTCAGAATGTGATAAAACCAGTTCCAGTCACTAAAAAGCATTTTCTTTTTGTTTTAGACAACATTTCATGCACTGTTAAATATGTTTAAGAAAGTTGCAAGTGAAAATCTATGTCTCTGACTGAGTTTGCATTACTGCTTATTTTGACCTCTGCTGGCTCTGAAAAGCTCATTTTCAACGTTCAATTCAGAATGTGATAAAACCAGTTCCAGCCACTAAAAAGCATTTTCTTTTTGTTTTAGACAACATTTCATGCACTGTTAAACATGTTAAAGCAAGTTGCAAGTGAAAATCTTTGTCTCTGACTGAGTTTGCATTACTGCTTATTTTGACCTCTGCTGGCTCTGAAAAGCTTATTTTCAACGTTCAATTCAGAATGTGATAAAACCAGTTCCAGCCACTAAAAAGCATTTTCTTTTTGTTTTAGACAACATTTCATGCACTGTTAAACATGTTAAAGCAAGTTGCAAGTGAAAATCTTTGTCTCTGACTGAGTTTGCATTACTGCTTATTGTGACCTCTGCTGGCTCTGAAAAGCTCATTTTTAACGTTCAATTCAGAATGTGATAAAACGAGTTCCAGCCACTAAAAAGCATTTTCTTTTTGTTTTAGACAACATTTCATGCACTGTTAAATATGTTTAAGAAAGTTGCAAGTGAAAATCTATGTCTCTGACTGAGTTTGCATTACTGCTTATTTTGACCTCTGCTGGCTCTGAAAAGCTCATTTTCAACGTTCAATTCAGAATGTGATAAAACCAGTTCCAGCCACTAAAAAGCATTTTCTTTTTGTTTTAGAAAACATTTCATGCACTGTTAAACATGTTAAAGCAAGTTGCAAGTGAAAATCTTTGTCTCTGACTGAGTTTGCATTACTGCTTATTTTGACCTCTGCTGGCTCTGAAAAGCTCATTTTCAACGTTCAATTCAGAATGTGATAAAACCAGTTCCAGCCACTAAAAAGCATTTTCTTTTTGTTTTAGACAACATTTCATGCACTGTTAAACATGTTAAAGCAAGTTGCAAGTGAAAATCTTTGTCTCTGACTGAGTTTGCATTACTGCTTATTTTGACCTCTGCTGGCTCTGAAAAGCTCATTTTCAACGTCCAATACAGAATGTTATAAAACCAGATCCAGCTTCTAAAATGCATCATTCTTTTTGTTTTAGACAACATTTCATGCACTGTTAAACATGTTAAAGCAAGTTGCAAGTGAAAATCTATGTCTATGACTGAGTTTTCATTACTGCTTATTTTGACCTCTGCTGGCTCTGAAAAGCTCATTTTCAACGTTCAATTCAGAATGTGATAAAACCAGTTCCAGCTTCTAAAATGCATCATTCTTTTTGTTTTAGACAACATTTCATGCACTGTTAAACATGTGAAAGCAAGTTGCAAGTGAAAATCTATGTCTATGACTGAGTTTGCATTACTGCTTATTTTGACCTCTGCTGGCTCTGAAAAGCTCATTTTCAACGTTCAATTCAGAATGTGATAAAACCAGTTCCAGCCACTAAAAAGCATTTTCTTTTTGTTTTAGACAACATTTCATGCACTGTTAAATATGTTTAAGAAAGTTGCAAGTGAAAATCTATGTCTCTGACTGAGTTTGCACTACTGCTTTTTTTGACCTCTGCTGGCTCTGAAAAGCTAATTTTCAACGTTCAATTCAGAATGTGATAAAACCAGTTCCAGCCACTAAAAAGCATTTTCTTTTTGTTTTAGACAACATTTCATGCACTGTTAAACATGTTAAAGCAAGTTGCAAGTGAAAATCTTTGTCTCTGACTGAGTTTGCATTACTGCTTATTTTGACCTCTGCTGGCTCTGAAAAGCTCATTTTCAACGTTCAATTCAGAATGTGATAAAACCAGTTCCAGCCACTAAAAAGCATTTTCTTTTTGTTTTAGACAACATTTCATGCACTGTTAAACATGTTAAAGCAAGTTGCAAGTGAAAATCTATGTCTATGACTGAGTTTTCATTACTGCTTATTTTGACCTCTGCTGGCTCTGAAAAGCTGATTTTTAACGTTCAATTCAGAATGTTATAAAACCAGATCCAGCTTCTAAAATGCATCATTCTTTTTGTTTTAGACAACATTTCATGCACTGTTAAACATGTTAAAGCAAGTTGCAAGTGAAAATCTATGTCTATGACTGAGTTTGCATTACTGCTTATTTTGACCTCTGCTGGCTCTGAAAAGCTCATTTTCAATGTTCAATTCAGAATGTGATAAAACCAGTTCCAGCCACTAAAAAGCATTTTCTTTTTGTTTTAGACAACATTTCATGCACTGTTAAACATGTTAAAGCAAGTTGCAAGTGAAAATCTATGTCTATGACTGAGTTTGCATTACTGCTTATTGTGACCTCTGCTGGCTCTGAAAAGCTGATTTTTAACGTTCAATTCAGAATGTGATAAAACCAGTTCCAGTCACTAAAAAGCATTTTCTTTTTGTTTTAGACAACATTTCATGCACTGTTAAATATGTTTAAGAAAGTTGCAAGTGAAAATCTATGTCTCTGACTGAGTTTGCATTACTGCTTATTTTGACCTCTGCTGGCTCTGAAAAGCTCATTTTCAACGTTCAATTCAGAATGTGATAAAACCAGTTCCAGCCACTAAAAAGCATTTTCTTTTTGTTTTAGACAACATTTCATGCACTGTTAAACATGTTAAAGCAAGTTGCAAGTGAAAATCTTTGTCTCTGACTGAGTTTGCATTACTGCTTATTTTGACCTCTGCTGGCTCTGAAAAGCTTATTTTCAACGTTCAATTCAGAATGTGATAAAACCAGTTCCAGCCACTAAAAAGCATTTTCTTTTTGTTTTAGACAACATTTCATGCACTGTTAAACATGTTAAAGCAAGTTGCAAGTGAAAATCTTTGTCTCTGACTGAGTTTGCATTACTGCTTATTGTGACCTCTGCTGGCTCTGAAAAGCTCATTTTTAACGTTCAATTCAGAATGTGATAAAACCAGTTCCAGCCACTAAAAAGCATTTTCTTTTTGTTTTAGACAACATTTCATGCACTGTTAAATATGTTTAAGAAAGTTGCAAGTGAAAATCTATGTCTCTGACTGAGTTTGCATTACTGCTTATTTTGACCTCTGCTGGCTCTGAAAAGCTCATTTTCAACGTTCAATTCAGAATGTGATAAAACCAGTTCCAGCCACTAAAAAGCATTTTCTTTTTGTTTTAGAAAACATTTCATGCACTGTTAAACATGTTAAAGCAAGTTGCAAGTGAAAATCTTTGTCTCTGACTGAGTTTGCATTACTGCTTATTTTGACCTCTGCTGGCTCTGAAAAGCTCATTTTCAACGTTCAATTCAGAATGTGATAAAACCAGTTCCAGCCACTAAAAAGCATTTTCTTTTTGTTTTAGACAACATTTCATGCACTGTTAAACATGTTAAAGCAAGTTGCAAGTGAAAATCTTTGTCTCTGACTGAGTTTGCATTACTGCTTATTTTGACCTCTGCTGGCTCTGAAAAGCTCATTTTCAACGTCCAATACAGAATGTTATAAAACCAGATCCAGCTTCTAAAATGCATCATTCTTTTTGTTTTAGACAACATTTCATGCACTGTTAAACATGTTAAAGCAAGTTGCAAGTGAAAATCTATGTCTATGACTGAGTTTTCATTACTGCTTATTTTGACCTCTGCTGGCTCTGAAAAGCTCATTTTCAACGTTCAATTCAGAATGTGATAAAACCAGTTCCAGCCACTAAAAAGCATTTTCTTTTTGTTTTAGACAACATTTCATGCACTGTTAAACATGTTAAAGCAAGTTGCAAGTGAAAATCTATGTCTCTGACTGAGTTTGCATTACTGCTTATTTTGACCTCTGCTGGCTCTGAAAAGCTCATTTTCAACGTCCAATACAGAATGTTATAAAACCAGATCCAGCTTCTAAAATGCATCATTCTTTTTGTTTTAGACAACATTTCATGCACTGTTAAACATGTGAAAGCAAGTTGCAAGTGAAAATCTATGTCTATGACTGAGTTTGCATTACTGCTTATTTTGACCTCTGCTGGCTCTGAAAAGCTAATTTTCAACGTTCAATTCAGAATGTGATAAAACCAGTTCCAGCCACTAAAAAGCATTTTCTTTTTGTTTTAGACAACATTTCATGCACTGTTAAACATGTTAAAGCAAGTTGCAAGTGAAAATCTATGTCTCTGACTGAGTTTGCATTACTGCTTATTTTGACCTCTGCTGGCTCTGAAAAGCTCATTTTCAACGTTCAATTCAGAATGTGAGAAAAACCAGATCCAGCCACTAAAAAGCATTTTTTTTTGTTTTAGACAACATTTCATGCACTGTTAAACATGTTAAAGCAAGTTGCAAGTGAAAATCTTTGTCTCTGACTGAGTTTGCATTACTGCTTATTTTGACCTCTGCTGGCTCTGAAAAGCTCATTTTCAACGTTCAATTCAGAATGTGATAAAACCAGTTCCAGCCACTAAAAAGCATTTTCTTTTTGTTTTAGACAACATTTCATGCACTGTTAAATATGTTTAAGAAAGTTGCAAGTGAAAATCTATGTCTCTGACTGAGTTTGCATTACTGCTTATTTTGACCTCTGCTGGCTCTGAAAAGCTCATTTTCAACGTTCAATTCAGAATGTGATAAAACCAGTTCCAGCCACTAAAAAGCATTTTCTTTTTGTTTTAGACAACATTTCATGCACTGTTAAACATGTTAAAGCAAGTTGCAAGTGAAAATCTATGTCTCTGACTGAGTTTGCATTACTGCTTATTTTGACCTCTGCTGGCTCTGAAAAGCTCATTTTCAACGTCCAATACAGAATGTTATAAAACCAGATCCAGCTTCTAAAATGCATCATTCTTTTTATTTTAGACAACATTACATGCACTGTTAAACATGTGAAAGCAAGTTGCAAGTGAAAATCTATGTCTATGACTGAGTTTTCATTACTGCTTATTTTGACCTCTGCTGGCTCTGAAAAGCTCATTTTCAACGTTCAATTCAGAATGTGATAAAACCAGTTCCAGCCACTAAAAAGCATTTTCTTTTTGTTTTAGACAACATTTCATGCACTGTTAAATATGTTTAAGAAAGTTGCAAGTGAAAATCTATGTCTCTGACTTAGTTTGCATTACTGCTTATTTTGACCTCTGCTGGCTCTGAAAAGCTCATTTTCAGCGTTCAATTCAGAATGTGATAAAACCAGTTCCAGCCACTAAAAAGCATTTTCTTTTTGTTTTAGACAACATTTCATGCACTGTTAAACATGTTAAAGCAAGTTGCAAGTGAAAATCTTTGTCTCTGACTGAGTTTGCATTACTGCTTATTTTGACCTCTGCTGGCTCTGAAAAGCTCATTTTCAACGTTCAATTCAGAATGTGATAAAACCAGTTCCAGCCACTAAAAAGCATTTTCTTTTTGTTTTAGACAACATTTCATGCACTGTTAAACATGTTAAAGCAAGTTGCAAGTGAAAATCTATGTCTCTGACTGAGTTTGCATTACTGCTTATTTTGACCTCTGCTGGCTCTGAAAAGCTCATTTTCAATGTCCAATACAGAATGTTATAAAACCAGATCCAGCTTCTAAAATGCATCATTCTTTTTGTTTTAGACAACATTTCATGCACTGTTAAACATGTGAAAGCAAGTTGCAAGTGAAAATCTATGTCTATGACTGAGTTTGCATTACTGCTTATTTTGACCTCTGCTGGCTCTGAAAAGCTCACTTTCAACGTTCAATTCAGAATGTGATAAAACCAGTTCCAGCCACTAAAAAGCATTTTCTTTTTGTTTTAGACAACATTTCATGCACTGTTAAATATGTTTAAGAAAGTTGCAAGTGAAAATCTATGTCTCTGACTGAGTTTGCATTACTGCTTATTTTGACCTCTGCTGGCTCTGAAAAGCTCATTTTCAACGTTCAATTCAGAATGTGATAAAACCAGTTCCAGCCACTAAAAAGCATTTTCTTTTTGTTTTAGACAACATTTCATGCACTGTTAAATATGTTTAAGAAAGTTGCAAGTGAAAATCTATGTCTCTGACTGAGTTTGCATTACTGCTTATTTTGACCTCTGCTGGCTCTGAAAAGCTCATTTTCAACGTTCAATTCAGAATGTGATAAAACCAGTTCCAGCCACTAAAAAGCATTTTCTTTTTGTTTTAGACAACATTTCATGCACTGTTAAACATGTTTAAGAAAGTTGCAAGTGAAAATCTATGTCTATGACTGAGTTTGCATTACTGCTTATTTTGACCTCTGCTGGCTCTGAAAAGCTTATTTTCAACGTTCAATTCAGAATGTGATAAAACCAGTTCCAGCCACTAAAAAGCATTTTCTTTTTGTTTTAGACAACATTTCATGCACTGTTAAACATGTTAAAGCAAGTTGCAAGTGAAAATCTTTGTCTCTGACTGAGTTTGCATTACTGCTTATTGTGACCTCTGCTGGCTCTGAAAAGCTCATTTTTAACGTTCAATTCAGAATGTGATAAAACCAGTTCCAGCCACTAAAAAGCATTTTCTTTTTGTTTTAGACAACATTTCATGCACTGTTAAATATGTTTAAGAAAGTTGCAAGTGAAAATCTATGTCTCTGACTGAGTTTGCATTACTGCTTATTTTGACCTCTGCTGGCTCTGAAAAGCTCATTTTCAACGTTCAATTCAGAATGTGATAAAACCAGTTCCAGCCACTAAAAAGCATTTTCTTTTTGTTTTAGAAAACATTTCATGCACTGTTAAACATGTTAAAGCAAGTTGCAAGTGAAAATCTTTGTCTCTGACTGAGTTTGCATTACTGCTTATTTTGACCTCTGCTGGCTCTGAAAAGCTCATTTTCAACGTTCAATTCAGAATGTGATAAAACCAGTTCCAGCCACTAAAAAGCATTTTCTTTTTGTTTTAGACAACATTTCATGCACTGTTAAACATGTTAAAGCAAGTTGCAAGTGAAAATCTTTGTCTCTGACTGAGTTTGCATTACTGCTTATTTTGACCTCTGCTGGCTCTGAAAAGCTCATTTTCAACGTCCAATACAGAATGTTATAAAACCAGATCCAGCTTCTAAAATGCATCATTCTTTTTGTTTTAGACAACATTTCATGCACTGTTAAACATGTTAAAGCAAGTTGCAAGTGAAAATCTATGTCTATGACTGAGTTTTCATTACTGCTTATTTTGACCTCTGCTGGCTCTGAAAAGCTCATTTTCAACGTTCAATTCAGAATGTGATAAAACCAGTTCCAGCCACTAAAAAGCATTTTCTTTTTGTTTTAGACAACATTTCATGCACTGTTAAACATGTTAAAGCAAGTTGCAAGTGAAAATCTATGTCTCTGACTGAGTTTGCATTACTGCTTATTTTGACCTCTGCTGGCTCTGAAAAGCTCATTTTCAACGTCCAATACAGAATGTTATAAAACCAGATCCAGCTTCTAAAATGCATCATTCTTTTTGTTTTAGACAACATTTCATGCACTGTTAAACATGTGAAAGCAAGTTGCAAGTGAAAATCTATGTCTATGACTGAGTTTGCATTACTGCTTATTTTGACCTCTGCTGGCTCTGAAAAGCTAATTTTCAACGTTCAATTCAGAATGTGATAAAACCAGTTCCAGCCACTAAAAAGCATTTTCTTTTTGTTTAAGACAACATTTCATGCACTGTTAAACATGTTTAAGAAAGTTGCAAGTGAAAATCTATGTCTCTGACTGAGTTTGCATTACTGCTTATTTTGACCTCTGCTGGCTCTGAAAAGCTCATTTTCAACGTTCAATTCAGAATGTGATAAAACCAGTTCCAGCCACTAAAAAGCATTTTCTTTTTGTTTTAGACAACATTTCATGCACTGTTAAACATGTTAAAGCAAGTTGCAAGTGAAAATCTTTGTCTCTGACTGAGTTTGCATTACTGCTTATTTTGACCTCTGCTGGCTCTGAAAAGCTCATTTTCAACGTTCAATTCAGAATGTGATAAAACCAGTTCCAGCCACTAAAAAGCATTTTCTTTTTGTTTTAGACAACATTTCATGCACTGTTAAACATGTTAAAGCAAGTTGCAAGTGAAAATCCATGTCTCTGACTGAGTTTGCATTACTGCTTATTTTGACCTCTGCTGGCTCTGAAAAGCTCATTTTCAATGTCCAATACAGAATGTTATAAAACCAGATCCAGCTTCTAAAATGCATCATTCTTTTTGTTTTAGACAACATTTCATGCACTGTTAAACATGTGAAAGCAAGTTGCAAGTGAAAATCTATGTCTATGACTGAGTTTGCATTACTGCTTATTTTGACCTCTGCTGGCTCTGAAAAGCTCACTTTCAACGTTCAATTCAGAATGTGATAAAACCAGTTCCAGCCACTAAAAAGCATTTTCTTTTTGTTTTAGACAACATTTCATGCACTGTTAAATATGTTTAAGAAAGTTGCAAGTGAAAATCTATGTCTCTGACTGAGTTTGCATTACTGCTTATTTTGACCTCTGCTGGCTCTGAAAAGCTCATTTTCAACGTTCAATTCAGAATGTGATAAAACCAGTTCCAGCCACTAAAAAGCATTTTCTTTTTGTTTTAGACAACATTTCATGCACTGTTAAATATGTTTAAGAAAGTTGCAAGTGAAAATCTATGTCTCTGACTGAGTTTGCATTACTGCTTATTTTGACCTCTGCTGGCTCTGAAAAGCTCATTTTCAACGTTCAATTCAGAATGTGATAAAACCAGTTCCAGCCACTAAAAAGCATTTTCTTTTTGTTTTAGACAACATTTCATGCACTGTTAAACATGTTTAAGAAAGTTGCAAGTGAAAATCTATGTCTATGACTGAGTTTGCATTACTGCTTATTTTGACCTCTGCTGGCTCTGAAAAGCTTATTTTCAACGTTCAATTCAGAATGTGATAAAACCAGTTCCAGCCACTAAAAAGCATTTTCTTTTTGTTTTAGACAACATTTCATGCACTGTTAAACATGTTAAAGCAAGTTGCAAGTGAAAATCTTTGTCTCTGACTGAGTTTGCATTACTGCTTATTGTGACCTCTGCTGGCTCTGAAAAGCTCATTTTTAACGTTCAATTCAGAATGTGATAAAACCAGTTCCAGCCACTAAAAAGCATTTTCTTTTTGTTTTAGACAACATTTCATGCACTGTTAAATATGTTTAAGAAAGTTGCAAGTGAAAATCTATGTCTCTGACTGAGTTTGCATTACTGCTTATTTTGACCTCTGCTGGCTCTGAAAAGCTCATTTTCAACGTTCAATTCAGAATGTGATAAAACCAGTTCCAGCCACTAAAAAGCATTTTCTTTTTGTTTTAGAAAACATTTCATGCACTGTTAAACATGTTAAAGCAAGTTGCAAGTGAAAATCTTTGTCTCTGACTGAGTTTGCATTACTGCTTATTTTGACCTCTGCTGGCTCTGAAAAGCTCATTTTCAACGTTCAATTCAGAATGTGATAAAACCAGTTCCAGCCACTAAAAAGCATTTTCTTTTTGTTTTAGACAACATTTCATGCACTGTTAAACATGTTAAAGCAAGTTGCAAGTGAAAATCTTTGTCTCTGACTGAGTTTGCATTACTGCTTATTTTGACCTCTGCTGGCTCTGAAAAGCTCATTTTCAACGTCCAATACAGAATGTTATAAAACCAGATCCAGCTTCTAAAATGCATCATTCTTTTTGTTTTAGACAACATTTCATGCACTGTTAAACGTGTTAAAGCAAGTTGCAAGTGAAAATCTATGTCTATGACTGAGTTTTCATTACTGCTTATTTTGACCTCTGCTGGCTCTGAAAAGCTCATTTTCAACGTTCAATTCAGAATGTGATAAAACCAGTTCCAGCCACTAAAAAGCATTTTCTTTTTGTTTTAGACAACATTTCATGCACTGTTAAACATGTTAAAGCAAGTTGCAAGTGAAAATCTATGTCTCTGACTGAGTTTGCATTACTGCTTATTTTGACCTCTGCTGGCTCTGAAAAGCTCATTTTCAACGTCCAATACAGAATGTTATAAAACCAGATCCAGCTTCTAAAATGCATCATTATTTTTGTTTTAGACAACATTTCATGCACTGTTAAACATGTGAAAGCAAGTTGCAAGTGAAAATCTATGTCTATGACTGAGTTTGCATTACTGCTTATTTTGACCTCTGCTGGCTCTGAAAAGCTAATTTTCAACGTTCAATTCAGAATGTGATAAAACCAGTTCCAGCCACTAAAAAGCATTTTCTTTTTGTTTAAGACAACATTTCATGCACTGTTAAACATGTTTAAGAAA
This sequence comes from Danio rerio, assembly GCF_052040795.2. Taxonomy (NCBI): domain Eukaryota; kingdom Metazoa; phylum Chordata; class Actinopteri; order Cypriniformes; family Danionidae; genus Danio; species Danio rerio. Next base: position 38,197,618 of record NC_141041.1, read on the forward strand.
GTTGCAAGTGAAAATCTATGTCTCTGACTGAGTTTGCATTACTGCTTATTTTGACCTCTGCTGGCTCTGAAAAGCTCATTTTCAACGTTCAATTCAGAATGTGATAAAACCAGTTCCAGCCACTAAAAAGCATTTTCTTTTTGTTTTAGACAACATTTCATGCACTGTTAAACATGTTAAAGCAAGTTGCAAGTGAAAATCTTTGTCTCTGACTGAGTTTGCATTACTGCTTATTTTGACCTCTGCTGGCTCTGAAAAGCTCATTTTCAACGTTCAATTCAGAATGTGATAAAACCAGTTCCAGCCACTAAAAAGCATTTTCTTTTTGTTTTAGACAACATTTCATGCACTGTTAAACATGTTAAAGCAAGTTGCAAGTGAAAATCTTTGTCTCTGACTGAGTTTGCATTACTGCTTATTTTGACCTCTGCTGGCTCTGAAAAGCTCATTTTCAACGTCCAATACAGAATGTTATAAAACCAGATCCAGCTTCTAAAATGCATCATTCTTTTTGTTTTAGACAACATTTCATGCACTGTTAAACATGTTAAAGCAAGTTGCAAGTGAAAATCTATGTCTATGACTGAGTTTTCATTACTGCTTATTTTGACCTCTGCTGGCTCTGAAAAGCTCATTTTCAACGTTCAATTCAGAATGTGATAAAACCAGTTCCAGCCACTAAAAAGCATTTTCTTTTTGTTTTAGACAACATTTCATGCACTGTTAAACATGTTAAAGCAAGTTGCAAGTGAAAATCTATGTCTCTGACTGAGTTTGCATTACTGCTTATTTTGACCTCTGCTGGCTCTGAAAAGCTCATTTTCAACGTCCAATACAGAATGTTATAAAACCAGATCCAGCTTCTAAAATGCATCATTCTTTTTGTTTTAGACAACATTTCATGCACTGTTAAACATGTGAAAGCAAGTTGCAAGTGAAAATCTATGTCTATGACTGAGTTTGCATTACTGCTTATTTTGACCTCTGCTGGCTCTGAAAAGCTCATTTTCAACGTTCAATTCAGAATGTGATAAAACCAGTTCCAGCCACTAAAAAGCATTTTCTTTTTGTTTTAGACAACATTTCATGCACTGTTAAACATGTTAAAGCAAGTTGCAAGTGAAAATCTATGTCTATGACTGAGTTTGCATTACTGCTTATTTTGACCTCTGCTGGCTCTGAAAAGCTCATTTTTAACGTTCAATTCAGAATGTGATAAAACCAGTTCCAGCCACTAAAAAGCATTTTCTTTTTGTTTTAGACAACATTTCATGCACTGTTAAACATGTTAAAGCAAGTTGCAAGTGAAAATCTATGTCTATGACTGAGTTTGCATTACTGCTTATTGTGACCTCTGCTGGCTCTGAAAAGCTCATTTTTAACGTTCAATTCAGAATGTGATAAAACCAGTTCCAGCCACTAAAAAGCATTTTCTTTTTGTTTTAGACAACATTTCATGCACTGTTAAATATGTTTAAGAAAGTTGCAAGTGAAAATCTATGTCTCTGACTGAGTTTGCATTACTGCTTATTTTGACCTCTGCTGGCTCTGAAAAGCTCATTTTCATTGTTCAATTCAGAATGTGATAAAACCAGTTCCAGCCACTAAAAAGCATTTTCTTTTTGTTTTAGACAACATTTCATGCACTGTTAAACATGTTAAAGCAAGTTGCAAGTGAAAATCTTTGTCTCTGACTGAGTTTGCATTACTGCTTATTTTGACCTCTGCTGGCTCTGAAAAGCTCATTTTCAACGTTCAATTCAGAATGTGATAAAACCAGTTCCAGCCACTAAAAAGCATTTTCTTTTTGTTTTAGACAACATTTCATGCACTGTTAAACATGTTAAAGCAAGTTGCAAGTGAAAATCTTTGTCTCTGACTGAGTTTGCATTACTGCTTATTTTGACCTCTGCTGGCTCTGAAAAGCTCATTTTCAACGTCCAATACAGAATGTTATAAAACCAGATCCAGCTTCTAAAATGCATCATTCTTTTTGTTTTAGACAACATTTCATGCACTGTTAAACATGTTAAAGCAAGTTGCAAGTGAAAATCTATGTCTATGACTGAGTTTTCATTACTGCTTATTTTGACCTCTGCTGGCTCTGAAAAGCTCATTTTCAACGTTCAATTCAGAATGTGATAAAACCAGTTCCAGCCACTAAAAAGCATTTTCTTTTTGTTTTAGACAACATTTCATGCACTGTTAAACATGTTAAAGCAAGTTGCAAGTGAAAATCTATGTCTCTGACTGAGTTTGCATTACTGCTTATTTTGACCTCTGCTGGCTCTGAAAAGCTCATTTTCAACGTCCAATACAGAATGTTATAAAACCAGATCCAGCTTCTAAAATGCATCATTCTTTTTGTTTTAGACAACATTTCATGCACTGTTAAACATGTGAAAGCAAGTTGCAAGTGAAAATCTATGTCTATGACTGAGTTTGCATTACTGCTTATTTTGACCTCTGCTGGCTCTGAAAAGCTCATTTTTAACGTTCAATTCAGAATGTGATAAAACCAGTTCCAGCCACTAAAAAGCATTTTCTTTTTGTTTTAGACAACATTTCATGCACTGTTAAATATGTTTAAGAAAGTTGCAAGTGAAAATCTATGTCTCTGACTGAGTTTGCATTACTGCTTATTTTGACCTCTGCTGGCTCTGAAAAGCTCATTTTCAACGTTCAATTCAGAATGTGATAAAACCAGTTCCAGCCACTAAAAAGCATTTTCTTTTTGTTTTAGACAACATTTTATGCACTGTTAAACATGTTAAAGCAAGTTGCAAGTGAAAATCTTTGTCTCTGACTGAGTTTGCATTACTGCTTATTTTGACCTCTGCTGGCTCTGAAAAGCTCATTTTCAACGTTCAATTCAGAATGTGATAAAACCAGTTCCAGCCACTAAAAAGCATTTTCTTTTTGTTTTAGACAACATTTCATGCACTGTTAAACATGTTAAAGCAAGTTGCAAGTGAAAATCTTTGTCTCTGACTGAGTTTGCATTACTGCTTATTTTGACCTCTGCTGGCTCTGAAAAGCTCATTTTCAACGTCCAATACAAAATGTTATAAAACCAGATCCAGCTTCTAAAATGCATCATTCTTTTTGTTTTAGACAACATTTCATGCACTGTTAAACATGTGAAAGCAAGTTGCAAGTGAAAATCTAAGTCTATGACTGAGTTTGCATTACTGCTTATTTTGACCTCTGCTGGCTCTGAAAAGCTCATTTTCAACGTTCAATTCAGAATGTGATAAAACCAGTTCCAGCCACTAAAAAGCATTTTCTTTTTGTTTTAGACAACATTTCATGCACTGTTAAATATGTTTAAGAAAGTTGCAAGTGAAAATCTATGTCTCTGACTGAGTTTGCACTACTGCTTATTTTGACCTCTGCTGGCTCTGAAAAGCTAATTTTCAACGTTCAATTCAGAATGTAATAAAACCAGTTCCAGCCACTAAAAAGCATTTTCTTTTTGTTTTAGACAACATTTCATGCACTGTTAAACATGTTAAAGCAAGTTGCAAGTGAAAATCTTTGTCTCTGACTGAGTTTGCATTACTGCTTATTTTGACCTCTGCTGGCTCTGAAAAGCTCATTTTCAACGTTCAATTCAGAATGTGATAAAACCAGTTCCAGCCACTAAAAAGCATTTTCTTTTTGTTTTAGACAACATTTCATGCACTGTTAAACATGTTAAAGCAAGTTGCAAGTGAAAATCTTTGTCTCTGACTGAGTTTGCATTACTGCTTATTTTGACCTCTGCTGGCTCTGAAAAGCTCATTTTCAACGTTCAATTCAGAATGTGATAAAACCAGTTCCAGCCACTAAAAAGCATTTTCTTTTTGTTTTAGACAACATTTCATGCACTGTTAAACATGTTAAAGCAAGTTGCAAGTGAAAATCTTTGTCTCTGACTGAGTTTGCATTACTGCTTATTTTGATCTCTGCTGGCTCTGAAAAGCTCATTTTCAACGTCCAATACAGAATGTTATAAAACCAGATCCAGCTTCTAAAATGCATCATTCTTTTTGTTTTAGACAACATTTCATGCACTGTTAAACATGTGAAAGCAAGTTGCAAGTGAAAATCTATGTCTATGACTGAGTTTGCATTACTGCTTATTTTGACCTCTGCTGGCTCTGAAAAGCTCATTTTCAACGTTCAATTCAGAATGTGATAAAACCAGTTCCAGCCACTAAAAAGCATTTTCTTTTTGTTTTAGACAACATTTCATGCACTGTTAAACATGTTAAAGCAAGTTGCAAGTGAAAATCTATGTCTCTGACTGAGTTTGCATTACTGCTTATTTTGACCTCTGCTGGCTCTGAAAAGCTCATTTTCAACGTCCAATACAGAATGTTATAAAACCAGATCCAGCTTCTAAAATGCATCATTCTTTTTGTTTTAGACAACATTTCATGCACTGTTAAACATGTGAAAGCAAGTTGCAAGTGAAAATCTATGTCTATGACTGAGTTTGCATTACTGCTTATTTTGACCTCTGCTGGCTCTGAAAAGCTCATTTTCAACGTTCAATTCAGAATGTGATAAAACCAGTTCCAGCCACTAAAAAGCATTTTCTTTTTGTTTTAGACAACATTTCATGCACTGTTAAACATGTTAAAGCAAGTTGCAAGTGAAAATCTATGTCTATGACTGAGTTTGCATTACTGCTTATTTTGACCTCTGCTGGCTCTGAAAAGCTCATTTTTAACGTTCAATTCAGAATGTGATAAAACCAGTTCCAGCCACTAAAAAGCATTTTCTTTTTGTTTTAGACAACATTTCATGCACTGTTAAACATGTTAAAGCAAGTTGCAAGTGAAAATCTATGTCTATGACTGAGTTTGCATTACTGCTTATTGTGACCTCTGCTGGCTCTGAAAAGCTCATTTTTAACGTTCAATTCAGAATGTGATAAAACCAGTTCCAGCCACTAAAAAGCATTTTCTTTTTGTTTTAGACAACATTTCATGCACTGTTAAATATGTTTAAGAAAGTTGCAAGTGAAAATCTATGTCTCTGACTGAGTTTGCATTACTGCTTATTTTGACCTCTGCTGGCTCTGAAAAGCTCATTTTCATTGTTCAATTCAGAATGTGATAAAACCAGTTCCAGCCACTAAAAAGCATTTTCTTTTTGTTTTAGACAACATTTCATGCACTGTTAAACATGTTAAAGCAAGTTGCAAGTGAAAATCTTTGTCTCTGACTGAGTTTGCATTACTGCTTATTTTGACCTCTGCTGGCTCTGAAAAGCTCATTTTCAACGTTCAATTCAGAATGTGATAAAACCAGTTCCAGCCACTAAAAAGCATTTTCTTTTTGTTTTAGACAACATTTCATGCACTGTTAAACATGTTAAAGCAAGTTGCAAGTGAAAATCTTTGTCTCTGACTGAGTTTGCATTACTGCTTATTTTGACCTCTGCTGGCTCTGAAAAGCTCATTTTCAACGTCCAATACAGAATGTTATAAAACCAGATCCAGCTTCTAAAATGCATCATTCTTTTTGTTTTAGACAACATTTCATGCACTGTTAAACATGTTAAAGCAAGTTGCAAGTGAAAATCTATGTCTATGACTGAGTTTTCATTACTGCTTATTTTGACCTCTGCTGGCTCTGAAAAGCTCATTTTCAACGTTCAATTCAGAATGTGATAAAACCAGTTCCAGCCACTAAAAAGCATTTTCTTTTTGTTTTAGACAACATTTCATGCACTGTTAAACATGTTAAAGCAAGTTGCAAGTGAAAATCTATGTCTCTGACTGAGTTTGCATTACTGCTTATTTTGACCTCTGCTGGCTCTGAAAAGCTCATTTTCAACGTCCAATACAGAATGTTATAAAACCAGATCCAGCTTCTAAAATGCATCATTCTTTTTGTTTTAGACAACATTTCATGCACTGTTAAACATGTGAAAGCAAGTTGCAAGTGAAAATCTATGTCTATGACTGAGTTTGCATTACTGCTTATTTTGACCTCTGCTGGCTCTGAAAAGCTCATTTTTAACGTTCAATTCAGAATGTGATAAAACCAGTTCCAGCCACTAAAAAGCATTTTCTTTTTGTTTTAGACAACATTTCATGCACTGTTAAATATGTTTAAGAAAGTTGCAAGTGAAAATCTATGTCTCTGACTGAGTTTGCATTACTGCTTATTTTGACCTCTGCTGGCTCTGAAAAGCTCATTTTCAACGTTCAATTCAGAATGTGATAAAACCAGTTCCAGCCACTAAAAAGCATTTTCTTTTTGTTTTAGACAACATTTTATGCACTGTTAAACATGTTAAAGCAAGTTGCAAGTGAAAATCTTTGTCTCTGACTGAGTTTGCATTACTGCTTATTTTGACCTCTGCTGGCTCTGAAAAGCTCATTTTCAACGTTCAATTCAGAATGTGATAAAACCAGTTCCAGCCACTAAAAAGCATTTTCTTTTTGTTTTAGACAACATTTCATGCACTGTTAAACATGTTAAAGCAAGTTGCAAGTGAAAATCTTTGTCTCTGACTGAGTTTGCATTACTGCTTATTTTGACCTCTGCTGGCTCTGAAAAGCTCATTTTCAACGTCCAATACAAAATGTTATAAAACCAGATCCAGCTTCTAAAATGCATCATTCTTTTTGTTTTAGACAACATTTCATGCACTGTTAAACATGTGAAAGCAAGTTGCAAGTGAAAATCTAAGTCTATGACTGAGTTTGCATTACTGCTTATTTTGACCTCTGCTGGCTCTGAAAAGCTCATTTTCAACGTTCAATTCAGAATGTGATAAAACCAGTTCCAGCCACTAAAAAGCATTTTCTTTTTGTTTTAGACAACATTTCATGCACTGTTAAATATGTTTAAGAAAGTTGCAAGTGAAAATCTATGTCTCTGACTGAGTTTGCACTACTGCTTATTTTGACCTCTGCTGGCTCTGAAAAGCTAATTTTCAACGTTCAATTCAGAATGTAATAAAACCAGTTCCAGCCACTAAAAAGCATTTTCTTTTTGTTTTAGACAACATTTCATGCACTGTTAAACATGTTAAAGCAAGTTGCAAGTGAAAATCTTTGTCTCTGACTGAGTTTGCATTACTGCTTATTTTGACCTCTGCTGGCTCTGAAAAGCTCATTTTCAACGTTCAATTCAGAATGTGATAAAACCAGTTCCAGCCACTAAAAAGCATTTTCTTTTTGTTTTAGACAACATTTCATGCACTGTTAAACATGTTAAAGCAAGTTGCAAGTGAAAATCTTTGTCTCTGACTGAGTTTGCATTACTGCTTATTTTGACCTCTGCTGGCTCTGAAAAGCTCATTTTCAACGTTCAATTCAGAATGTGATAAAACCAGTTCCAGCCACTAAAAAGCATTTTCTTTTTGTTTTAGACAACATTTCATGCACTGTTAAACATGTTAAAGCAAGTTGCAAGTGAAAATCTTTGTCTCTGACTGAGTTTGCATTACTGCTTATTTTGATCTCTGCTGGCTCTGAAAAGCTCATTTTCAACGTCCAATACAGAATGTTATAAAACCAGATCCAGCTTCTAAAATGCATCATTCTTTTTGTTTTAGACAACATTTCATGCACTGTTAAACATGTGAAAGCAAGTTGCAAGTGAAAATCTATGTCTATGACTGAGTTTGCATTACTGCTTATTTTGACCTCTGCTGGCTCTGAAAAGCTCATTTTCAACGTTCAATTCAGAATGTGATAAAACCAGTTCCAGCCACTAAAAAGCATTTTCTTTTTGTTTTAGACAACATTTCATGCACTGTTAAATATGTTTAAGAAAGTTGCAAGTGAAAATCTATGTCTCTGACTGAGTTTGCACTACTGCTTTTTTTGACCTCTGCTGGCTCTGAAAAGCTAATTTTCAACGTTCAATTCAGAATGTGATAAAACCAGTTCCAGCCACTAAAAAGCATTTTCTTTTTGTTTTAGACAACATTTCATGCACTGTTAAACATGTTAAAGCAAGTTGCAAGTGAAAATCTTTGTCTCTGACTGAGTTTGCATTACTGCTTATTTTGACCTCTGCTGGCTCTGAAAAGCTCATTTTCAACGTTCAATTCAGAATGTGATAAAACCAGTTCCAGCCACTAAAAAGCATTTTCTTTTTGTTTTAGACAACATTTCATGCACTGTTAAACATGTTAAAGCAAGTTGCAAGTGAAAATCTATGTCTATGACTGAGTTTTCATTACTGCTTATTTTGACCTCTGCTGGCTCTGAAAAGCTGATTTTTAACGTTCAATTCAGAATGTTATAAAACCAGATCCAGCTTCTAAAATGCATCATTCTTTTTGTTTTAGACAACATTTCATGCACTGTTAAACATGTTAAAGCAAGTTGCAAGTGAAAATCTATGTCTATGACTGAGTTTGCATTACTGCTTATTTTGACCTCTGCTGGCTCTGAAAAGCTCATTTTCAATGTTCAATTCAGAATGTGATAAAACCAGTTCCAGCCACTAAAAAGCATTTTCTTTTTGTTTTAGACAACATTTCATGCACTGTTAAACATGTTAAAGCAAGTTGCAAGTGAAAATCTATGTCTATGACTGAGTTTGCATTACTGCTTATTGTGACCTCTGCTGGCTCTGAAAAGCTGATTTTTAACGTTCAATTCAGAATGTGATAAAACCAGTTCCAGTCACTAAAAAGCATTTTCTTTTTGTTTTAGACAACATTTCATGCACTGTTAAATATGTTTAAGAAAGTTGCAAGTGAAAATCTATGTCTCTGACTGAGTTTGCATTACTGCTTATTTTGACCTCTGCTGGCTCTGAAAAGCTCATTTTCAACGTTCAATTCAGAATGTGATAAAACCAGTTCCAGCCACTAAAAAGCATTTTCTTTTTGTTTTAGACAACATTTCATGCACTGTTAAACATGTTAAAGCAAGTTGCAAGTGAAAATCTTTGTCTCTGACTGAGTTTGCATTACTGCTTATTTTGACCTCTGCTGGCTCTGAAAAGCTCATTTTCAACGTTCAATTCAGAATGTGATAAAACCAGTTCCAGCCACTAAAAAGCATTTTCTTTTTGTTTTAGACAACATTTCATGCACTGTTAAACATGTTAAAGCAAGTTGCAAGTGAAAATCTTTGTCTCTGACTGAGTTTGCATTACTGCTTATTTTGACCTCTGCTGGCTCTGAAAAGCTCATTTTCAACGTCCAATACAGAATGTTATAAAACCAGATCCAGCTTCTAAAATGCATCATTCTTTTTGTTTTAGACAACATTTCATGCACTGTTAAACATGTTAAAGCAAGTTGCAAGTGAAAATCTATGTCTATGACTGAGTTTTCATTACTGCTTATTTTGACCTCTGCTGGCTCTGAAAAGCTCATTTTCAACGTTCAATTCAGAATGTGATAAAACCAGTTCCAGCCACTAAAAAGCATTTTCTTTTTGTTTTAGACAACATTTCATGCACTGTTAAACATGTTAAAGCAAGTTGCAAGTGAAAATCTGTCTCTGACTGAGTTTGCATTACTGCTTATTTTGACCTCTGCTGGCTCTGAAAAGCTGATTTTTAACGTCCAATACAGAATGTTATAAAACCAGATCCAGCTTTTAAAATGCATCATTCTTTTTGTTTTAGACAACATTTCATGCACTGTTAAACATGTTAAAGCAAGTTGCAAGTGAAAATCTTTGTCTCTGACTGAGTTTGCATTACTGCTTATTTTGACCTCTGCTGGCTCTGAAAAGCTCATTTTCATCGTTCAATTCAGAATGTGATAAAACCAGTTCCAGCCACTAAAAAGCATTTTCTTTTTGTTTTAGACAACATTTCATGCACTGTTAAACATGTTAAAGCAAGTTGCAAGTGAAAATCTTTGTCTCTGACTGAGTTTGCATTACTGCTTATTTTGACCTCTGCTGGCTCTGAAAAGCTCATTTTCAACGTCCAATACAGAATGTTATAAAACCAGATCCAGCTTCTGAAATGCATCATTCTTTTTGTTTTAGACAACATTTCATGCACTGTTAAACATGTTAAAGCAAGTTGCAAGTGAAAATCTATGTCTATGACTGAGTTTGCATTACTGCTTATTTTGACCTCTGCTGGCTCTGAAAAGCTCATTTTCAACGTTCAATTCAGAATGTGATAAAACCAGTTCCAGCCACTAAAAAGCATTTTCTTTTTGTTTTAGACAACATTTCATGCACTGTTAAATATGTTTAAGAAAGTTGCAAGTGAAAATCTATGTCTCTGACTTAGTTTGCATTACTGCTTATTTTGACCTCTGCTGGCTCTGAAAAGCTCATTTTCAACGTCCAATACAGAATGTTATAAAACCAGATCCAGCTTCTAAAATGCATCATTCTTTTTGTTTTAGACAACATTTCATGCACTGTTAAACATGTTAAAGCAAGTTGCAAGTGAAAATCTATGTCTATGACTGAGTTTTCATTACTGCTTATTTTGACCTCTGCTGGCTCTGAAAAGCTCATTTTCAACGTTCAATTCAGAATGTGATAAAACCAGTTCCAGCCACTAAAAAGCATTTTCTTTTTGTTTTAGACAACATTTCATGCACTGTTAAACATGTTAAAGCAAGTTGCAAGTGAAAATCTGTCTCTGACTGAGTTTGCATTACTGCTTATTTTGACCTCTGCTGGCTCTGAAAAGCTGATTTTTAACGTCCAATACAGAATGTTATAAAACCAGATCCAGCTTTTAAAATGCATCATTCTTTTTGTTTTAGACAACATTTCATGCACTGTTAAACATGTTAAAGCAAGTTGCAAGTGAAAATCTTTGTCTCTGACTGAGTTTGCATTACTGCTTATTTTGACCTCTGCTGGCTCTGAAAAGCTCATTTTCATCGTTCAATTCAGAATGTGATAAAACCAGTTCCAGCCACTAAAAAGCATTTTCTTTTTGTTTTAGACAACATTTCATGCACTGTTAAACATGTTAAAGCAAGTTGCAAGTGAAAATCTTTGTCTCTGACTGAGTTTGCATTACTGCTTATTTTGACCTCTGCTGGCTCTGAAAAGCTCATTTTCAACGTCCAATACAGAATGTTATAAAACCAGATCCAGCTTCTGAAATGCATCATTCTTTTTGTTTTAGACAACATTTCATGCACTGTTAAACATGTTAAAGCAAGTTGCAAGTGAAAATCTATGTCTATGACTGAGTTTGCATTACTGCTTATTTTGACCTCTGCTGGCTCTGAAAAGCTCATTTTCAACGTTCAATTCAGAATGTGATAAAACCAGTTCCAGCCACTAAAAAGCATTTTCTTTTTGTTTTAGACAACATTTCATGCACTGTTAAATATGTTTAAGAAAGTTGCAAGTGAAAATCTATGTCTCTGACTTAGTTTGCATTACTGCTTATTTTGACCTCTGCTGGCTCTGAAAAGCTCATTTTCAACGTCCAATACAGAATGTTATAAAACCAGATCCAGCTTCTAAAATGCATCATTCTTTTTGTTTTAGACAACATTTCATGCACTGTTAAACATGTTAAAGCAAGTTGCAAGTGAAAATCTATGTCTATGACTGAGTTTGCATTACTGCTTATTGTGACCTCTGCTGGCTCTGAAAAGCTGATTTTTAACGTTCAATTCAGAATGTGATAAAACCAGTTCCAGCCACTAAAAAGCATTTTCTTTTTGTTTTAGACAACATTTCATGCACTGTTAAATATGTTTAAGAAAGTTGCAAGTGAAAATCTATGTCTCTGACTGAGTTTGCATTACTGCTTATTTTGACCTCTGCTAGCTCTGAAAAGCTCATTTTCAACGTTCAATTCAGAATGTGATAAAACCAGTTCCAGCCACTAAAAAGCATTTTCTTTTTGTTTTAGACAACATTTCATGCACTGTTAAACATGTTAAAGCAAGTTGCAAGTGAAAATCTTTGTCTCTGACTGAGTTTGCATTACTGCTTATTTTGACTTCTGCTGGCTCTGAAAAGCTCATTTTCAACGTTCAATTCAGAATGTGATAAAACCAGTTCCAGCCACTAAAAAGCATTTTCTTTTTGTTTTAGACAACATTTCATGCACTGTTAAACATGTTAAAGCAAGTTGCAAGTGAAAATCTTTGTCTCTGACTGAGTTTGCATTACTGCTTATTTTGACCTCTGCTGGCTCTGAAAAGCTCATTTTCAACGTCCAATACAGAATGTTATAAAACCAGATCCAGCTTCTAAAATGCATCATTCTTTTTGTTTTAGACAACATTTCATGCACTGTTAAACATGTTAAAGCAAGTTGCAAGTGAAAATCTATGTCTATGACTGAGTTTTCATTACTGCTTATTTTGACCTCTGCTGGCTCTGAAAAGCTCATTTTCAACGTTCAATTCAGAATGTGATAAAACCAGTTCCAGCCACTAAAAAGCATTTTCTTTTTGTTTTAGACAACATTTCATGCACTGTTAAACATGTTAAAGCAAGTTGCAAGTGAAAATCTATGTCTCTGACTGAGTTTGCATTACTGCTTATTTTGACCTCTGCTGGCTCTGAAAAGCTCATTTTCAACGTCCAATACAGAATGTTATAAAACCAGATCCAGCTTCTAAAATGCATCATTCTTTTTGTTTTAGACAACATTTCATGCACTGTTAAACATGTGAAAGCAAGTTGCAAGTGAAAATCTATGTCTATGACTGAGTTTGCATTACTGCTTATTTTGACCTCTGCTGGCTCTGAAAAGCTCATTTTCAACGTTCAATTCAGAATGTGATAAAACCAGTTCCAGCCACTAAAAAGCATTTTCTTTTTGTTTTAGACAAGATTTCATGCACTGTTAAATATGTTTAAGAAAGTTGCAAGTGAAAATCTATGTCTCTGACTGAGTTTGCACTACTGCTTATTTTGACCTCTGCTGGCTCTGAAAAGCTAATTTTCAACGTTCAATTCAGAATGTGATAAAACCAGTTCCAGCCACTAAAAAGCATTTTCTTTTTGTTTTAGACAACATTTCATGCACTGTTAAACATGTTTAAGAAAGTTGCAAGTGAAAATCTATGTCTCTGACTGAGTTTGCATTACTGCTTATTTTGACCTCTGCTGGCTCTGAAAAGCTCATTTTCAACGTTCAATTCAGAATGTGATAAAACCAGTTCCAGCCACTAAAAAGCATTTTCTTTTTGTTTTAGACAACATTTCATGCACTGTTAAACATGTTAAAGCAAGTTGCAAGTGAAAATCTTTGTCTCTGACTGAGTTTGCATTACTGCTTATTTTGACCTCTGCTGGCTCTGAAAAGCTCATTTTCAACGTTCAATTCAGAATGTGATAAAACCAGTTCCAGCCACTAAAAAGCATTTTCTTTTTGTTTTAGACAACATTTCATGCACTGTTAAACATGTTAAAGCAAGTTGCAAGTGAAAATCTTTGTCTCTGACTGAGTTTGCATTACTGCTTATTTTGACCTCTGCTGGCTCTGAAAAGCTCATTTTCAACGTCCAATACAGAATGTTATAAAACCAGATCCAGCTTCTAAAATGCATCATTCTTTTTGTTTTAGACAACATTTCATGCACTGTTAAACATGTTAAAGCAAGTTGCAAGTGAAAATCTATGTCTCTGACTGAGTTTGCATTACTGCTTATTTTGACCTCTGCTGGCTCTGAAAACCTCATTTTCAACGTTCAATTCAGAATGTGATAAAACCAGTCCCAGCCACTAAAAAGCATTTTCTTTTTGTTTTAGACAACATTTCATGCACTGTTAAATATGTTTAAGAAAGTTGCAAGTGAAAATCTATGTCTCTGACTGAGTTTGCATTACTGCTTATTTTGACCTCTGCTGGCTCTGAAAAGCTCATTTTCAACGTCCAATACAGAATGTGATAAAACCAGATCCAGCTACTAAAATGCATCATTCTTTTTGTTTTAGACAACATTTCATGCACTGTTAAACATGTTAAAGCAAGTTGCAAGTGAAAATCTATGTCTATGACTGAGTTTGCATTACTGCTTATTTTGACCTCTGCTGGCTCTGAAAAGCTCATTTTCAACGTTCAATTCAGAATGTGATAAAACCAGTTCCAGCCACTAAAAAGCATTATCTTTTTGTTTTAGACAACATTTCATGCACTGTTAAACATGTTAAAGCAAGTTGCAAGTGAAAATCTATGTCTCTGACTGAGTTTGCATTACTGCTTATTTTGACCTCTGCTGGCTCTGAAAAGCTCATTTTCAACGTTCAATTCAGAATGTGATAAAACCAGTTCCAGCCACTAAAAAGCATTTTCTTTTTGTTTTAGACAACATTTCATGCACTGTTAAATATGTTTAAGAAAGTTGCAAGTGAAAATCTGTCTATGACTGAGTTTGCATCACTGCTTATTTTGACCTCTGCTGGCTCTGAAAAGCTCATTTTCAACGTTCAATTCAGAATGTGATAAAACCAGTTCCAGCCACTAAAAAGCATTTTCTTTTTGTTTTAGACAACAATTCATGCACTGTTAAACATGTTAAAGCAAGTTGCAAGTGAAAATCTATGTCTCTGACTGAGTTTGCATTACTGCTTATTTTGACCTCTGCTGGCTGAGAACAGCTCATTTTCAACGTTGAATTCAGAAAGTGATAAAACCAGATCCAGCCACTAAAATGCATTATTCTTTTTGTTTTAGACAACATTTCATGCACTGTTAAACATGTTAAAGCAAGTTGCAAGTGAAACTCTATGTCTATGACTGAGTTTGCATTACTGCTTTTTTTGACCTCTGCTGGCTCTGAAAAGCTCATTTTCAACGTTCAATTCAGAATGTGATAAAACCCGATCCAGCCACTAAAAAGCATTTTCTTTTTGTTTTAGACAACATTTCATGCACTGTTAAACATGTTAAAGCAAGTTGCAAGTGAAAATCTTTGTCTCTGACTGAGTTTGCATTACTGCTTATTTTGACCTCTGCTGGCTCTGAAAAGCTCATTTTCAACGTTCAATTCAGAATGTGATAAAACCAGATCCAGCCACTAAAATGCATCATTCTTTTTGTTTTAGACAACATTTCATGCACTGTTAAACATGTTAAAGCAAGTTGCAAGTGAAAATCTATGTCTCTGACTGAGTTTGCATTACTGCTTATTTTGACCTCTGCTGGCTCTGAAAAGCTCATTTTCAACGTTTAATTCAGAATGTGATAAAACCAGTTCCAGCCACTAAAAAGCATTTTCTTTTTGTTTTAGACAACATTTCATGCACTGTTAAATATGTTTAAGAAAGTTGCAAGTGAAAATCTATGTCTCTGACTGAGTTTGCATTACTGCTTATTTTGACCTCTGCTGGCTCTGAAAAGCTCATTTTCAACGTTCAATTCAGAATGTGATAAAACCAGATCCAGCCACTAAAAAGCATTTTCTTTTTGTTTTAGACAACATTTCATGCACTGTTAAACATGTTAAAGCATGTTGCAAGTGAAAATCTATGTCTCTGACTGAGTTTGCATTACTGCTTATTTTGACCTCTGCTCTCTCTGAAAAGCTCATTTTCAACGTCCAATACAGAATGTGATAAAACCAGATCCAGCTACTAAAATGCATCATTCTTTTTGTTTTAGACAACATTTCATGCACTGTTAAACATGTTAAAGCAAGTTGCAAGTGAAAATCTATGTCTATGACTGAGTTTGCATTACTGCTTATTTTGACCTCTGCTGGCTCTGAAAAGCTCATTTTCAACGTTCAATTCAGAATGTGATAAAACCAGATCCAGCCACTAAAATGCATCATTCTTTTTGTTTTAGACAAATATTCATGCACTGTTAAACATGTTAAAGCAAGTTGCAAGTGAAAATCTATGTCTCTGACTGAGTTTGCATTACTGCTTATTTTGACCTCTGCTGGCTGAGAACAGCTCATTTTCAACGTTGAATTCAGAAAGTGATAAAACCAGTTTAAGCCACTAAAAAGCATTTTCTTTTTGTTTTAGACAACAATTCATGCACTGTTAAACATGTTAAAGCAAGTTGCAAGTGAAAATCTATGTCTATGACTGAGTTTTCATTACTGCTTATTTTGACCTCTGCTGGCTCTGAAAAGCTGATTTTTAACGTTCAATTCAGAATGTTATAAAACCAGATCCAGCTTCTAAAATGCATCATTCTTTTTGTTTTAGACAACATTTCATGCACTGTTAAACATGTTAAAGCAAGTTGCAAGTGAAAATCTATGTCTATGACTGAGTTTGCATTACTGCTTATTTTGACCTCTGCTGGCTCTGAAAAGCTCATTTTCAATGTTCAATTCAGAATGTGATAAAACCAGTTCCAGCCACTAAAAAGCATTTTCTTTTTGTTTTAGACAACATTTCATGCACTGTTAAACATGTTAAAGCAAGTTGCAAGTGAAAATCTATGTCTATGACTGAGTTTGCATTACTGCTTATTGTGACCTCTGCTGGCTCTGAAAAGCTGATTTTTAACGTTCAATTCAGAATGTGATAAAACCAGTTCCAGCCACTAAAAAGCATTTTCTTTTTGTTTTAGACAACATTTCATGCACTGTTAAATATGTTTAAGAAAGTTGCAAGTGAAAATCTATGTCTCTGACTGAGTTTGCATTACTGCTTATTTTGACCTCTGCTGGCTCTGAAAAGCTCATTTTCAACGTTCAATTCAGAATGTGATAAAACCAGTTCCAGCCACTAAAAAGCATTTTCTTTTTGTTTTAGACAACATTTCATGCACTGTTAAACATGTTAAAGCAAGTTGCAAGTGAAAATCTTTGTCTCTGACTGAGTTTGCATTACTGCTTATTTTGACCTCTGCTGGCTCTGAAAAGCTCATTTTCAACGTTCAATTCAGAATGTGATAAAACCAGTTCCAGCCACTAAAAAGCATTTTCTTTTTGTTTTAGACAACATTTCATGCACTGTTAAACATGTTAAAGCAAGTTGCAAGTGAAAATCTTTGTCTCTGACTGAGTTTGCATTACTGCTTATTTTGACCTCTGCTGGCTCTGAAAAGCTCATTTTCAACGTCCAATACAGAATGTTATAAAACCAGATCCAGCTTCTAAAATGCATCATTCTTTTTGTTTTAGACAACATTTCATGCACTGTTAAACATGTTAAAGCAAGTTGCAAGTGAAAATCTATGTCTATGACTGAGTTTTCATTACTGCTTATTTTGACCTCTGCTGGCTCTGAAAAGCTCATTTTCAACGTTCAATTCAGAATGTGATAAAACCAGTTCCAGCCACTAAAAAGCATTTTCTTTTTGTTTTAGACAACATTTCATGCACTGTTA
The DNA here is from genome assembly GCF_052040795.2 of Danio rerio. NCBI lineage: Eukaryota > Metazoa > Chordata > Actinopteri > Cypriniformes > Danionidae > Danio > Danio rerio. The sequence continues at coordinate 38,214,831 of NC_141041.1, forward strand.
AACATGTTAAAGCAAGTTGCAAGTGAAAATCTGTCTCTGACTGAGTTTGCATTACTGCTTATTTTGACCTCTGCTGGCTCTGAAAAGCTGATTTTTAACGTCCAATACAGAATGTTATAAAACCAGATCCAGCTTTTAAAATGCATCATTCTTTTTGTTTTAGACAACATTTCATGCACTGTTAAACATGTTAAAGCAAGTTGCAAGTGAAAATCTTTGTCTCTGACTGAGTTTGCATTACTGCTTATTTTGACCTCTGCTGGCTCTGAAAAGCTCATTTTCATCGTTCAATTCAGAATGTGATAAAACCAGTTCCAGCCACTAAAAAGCATTTTCTTTTTGTTTTAGACAACATTTCATGCACTGTTAAACATGTTAAAGCAAGTTGCAAGTGAAAATCTTTGTCTCTGACTGAGTTTGCATTACTGCTTATTTTGACCTCTGCTGGCTCTGAAAAGCTCATTTTCAACGTCCAATACAGAATGTTATAAAACCAGATCCAGCTTCTAAAATGCATCATTCTTTTTGTTTTAGACAACATTTCATGCACTGTTAAACATGTTAAAGCAAGTTGCAAGTGAAAATCTATGTCTATGACTGAGTTTGCATTACTGCTTATTGTGACCTCTGCTGGCTCTGAAAAGCTGATTTTTAACGTTCAATTCAGAATGTGATAAAACCAGTTCCAGCCACTAAAAAGCATTTTCTTTTTGTTTTAGACAACATTTCATGCACTGTTAAATATGTTTAAGAAAGTTGCAAGTGAAAATCTATGTCTCTGACTGAGTTTTCATTACTGCTTATTTTGACCTCTGCTGGCTCTGAAAAGCTCATTTTCAACGTCCAATACAGAATGTTATAAAACCAGATCCAGCTTCTAAAATGCATCATTCTTTTTGTTTTAGACAACATTTCATGCACTGTTAAACATGTTAAAGCAAGTTGCAAGTGAAAATCTATGTCTATGACTGAGTTTTCATTACTGCTTATTTTGACCTCTGCTGGCTCTGAAAAGCTCATTTTCAACGTTCAATTCAGAATGTGATAAAACCAGTTCCAGCCACTAAAAAGCATTTTCTTTTTGTTTTAGACAACATTTCATGCACTGTTAAACATGTTAAAGCAAGTTGCAAGTGAAAATCTGTCTCTGACTGAGTTTGCATTACTGCTTATTTTGACCTCTGCTGGCTCTGAAAAGCTGATTTTTAACGTCCAATACAGAATGTTATAAAACCAGATCCAGCTTTTAAAATGCATCATTCTTTTTGTTTTAGACAACATTTCATGCACTGTTAAACATGTTAAAGCAAGTTGCAAGTGAAAATCTTTGTCTCTGACTGAGTTTGCATTACTGCTTATTTTGACCTCTGCTGGCTCTGAAAAGCTCATTTTCATCGTTCAATTCAGAATGTGATAAAACCAGTTCCAGCCACTAAAAAGCATTTTCTTTTTGTTTTAGACAACATTTCATGCACTGTTAAACATGTTAAAGCAAGTTGCAAGTGAAAATCTTTGTCTCTGACTGAGTTTGCATTACTGCTTATTTTGACCTCTGCTGGCTCTGAAAAGCTCATTTTCAACGTCCAATACAGAATGTTATAAAACCAGATCCAGCTTCTAAAATGCATCATTCTTTTTGTTTTAGACAACATTTCATGCACTGTTAAACATGTTAAAGCAAGTTGCAAGTGAAAATCTATGTCTATGACTGAGTTTGCATTACTGCTTATTGTGACCTCTGCTGGCTCTGAAAAGCTGATTTTTAACGTTCAATTCAGAATGTGATAAAACCAGTTCCAGCCACTAAAAAGCATTTTCTTTTTGTTTTAGACAACATTTCATGCACTGTTAAATATGTTTAAGAAAGTTGCAAGTGAAAATCTATGTCTCTGACTGAGTTTTCATTACTGCTTATTTTGACCTCTGCTGGCTCTGAAAAGCTCATTTTTAACGTTCAATTCAGAATGTGATAAAACCAGTTCCAGCCACTAAAAAGCATTTTCTTTTTGTTTTAGACAACATTTCATGCACTGTTAAACATGTTAAAGCAAGTTGCAAGTGAAAATCTATGTCTCTGACTTAGTTTGCATTACTGCTTATTTTGACCTCTGCTGGCTCTGAAAAGCTCATTTTCAACGTCCAATACAGAATGTTATAAAACCAGATCCAGCTTCTAAAATGCATCATTCTTTTTGTTTTAGACAACATTTCATGCACTGTTAAACATGTTAAAGCAAGTTGCAAGTGAAAATCTATGTCTATGACTGAGTTTGCATTACTGCTTATTGTGACCTCTGCTGGCTCTGAAAAGCTGATTTTTAACGTTCAATTCAGAATGTGATAAAACCAGTTCCAGCCACTAAAAAGCATTTTCTTTTTGTTTTAGACAACATTTCATGCACTGTTAAATATGTTTAAGAAAGTTGCAAGTGAAAATCTATGTCTCTGACTGAGTTTGCATTACTGCTTATTTTGACCTCTGCTAGCTCTGAAAAGCTCATTTTCAACGTTCAATTCAGAATGTGATAAAACCAGTTCCAGCCACTAAAAAGCATTTTCTTTTTGTTTTAGACAACATTTCATGCACTGTTAAACATGTTAAAGCAAGTTGCAAGTGAAAATCTTTGTCTCTGACTGAGTTTGCATTACTGCTTATTTTGACTTCTGCTGGCTCTGAAAAGCTCATTTTCAACGTTCAATTCAGAATGTGATAAAACCAGTTCCAGCCACTAAAAAGCATTTTCTTTTTGTTTTAGACAACATTTCATGCACTGTTAAACATGTTAAAGCAAGTTGCAAGTGAAAATCTTTGTCTCTGACTGAGTTTGCATTACTGCTTATTTTGACCTCTGCTGGCTCTGAAAAGCTCATTTTCAACGTCCAATACAGAATGTTATAAAACCAGATCCAGCTTCTAAAATGCATCATTCTTTTTGTTTTAGACAACATTTCATGCACTGTTAAACATGTTAAAGCAAGTTGCAAGTGAAAATCTATGTCTATGACTGAGTTTTCATTACTGCTTATTTTGACCTCTGCTGGCTCTGAAAAGCTCATTTTCAACGTTCAATTCAGAATGTGATAAAACCAGTTCCAGCCACTAAAAAGCATTTTCTTTTTGTTTTAGACAACATTTCATGCACTGTTAAACATGTTAAAGCAAGTTGCAAGTGAAAATCTATGTCTCTGACTGAGTTTGCATTACTGCTTATTTTGACCTCTGCTGGCTCTGAAAAGCTCATTTTCAACGTCCAATACAGAATGTTATAAAACCAGATCCAGCTTCTAAAATGCATCATTCTTTTTGTTTTAGACAACATTTCATGCACTGTTAAACATGTGAAAGCAAGTTGCAAGTGAAAATCTATGTCTATGACTGAGTTTGCATTACTGCTTATTTTGACCTCTGCTGGCTCTGAAAAGCTCATTTTCAACGTTCAATTCAGAATGTGATAAAACCAGTTCCAGCCACTAAAAAGCATTTTCTTTTTGTTTTAGACAAGATTTCATGCACTGTTAAATATGTTTAAGAAAGTTGCAAGTGAAAATCTATGTCTCTGACTGAGTTTGCACTACTGCTTATTTTGACCTCTGCTGGCTCTGAAAAGCTAATTTTCAACGTTCAATTCAGAATGTGATAAAACCAGTTCCAGCCACTAAAAAGCATTTTCTTTTTGTTTTAGACAACATTTCATGCACTGTTAAACATGTTTAAGAAAGTTGCAAGTGAAAATCTATGTCTCTGACTGAGTTTGCATTACTGCTTATTTTGACCTCTGCTGGCTCTGAAAAGCTCATTTTCAACGTTCAATTCAGAATGTGATAAAACCAGTTCCAGCCACTAAAAAGCATTTTCTTTTTGTTTTAGACAACATTTCATGCACTGTTAAACATGTTAAAGCAAGTTGCAAGTGAAAATCTTTGTCTCTGACTGAGTTTGCATTACTGCTTATTTTGACCTCTGCTGGCTCTGAAAAGCTCATTTTCAACGTTCAATTCAGAATGTGATAAAACCAGTTCCAGCCACTAAAAAGCATTTTCTTTTTGTTTTAGACAACATTTCATGCACTGTTAAACATGTTAAAGCAAGTTGCAAGTGAAAATCTTTGTCTCTGACTGAGTTTGCATTACTGCTTATTTTGACCTCTGCTGGCTCTGAAAAGCTCATTTTCAACGTCCAATACAGAATGTTATAAAACCAGATCCAGCTTCTAAAATGCATCATTCTTTTTGTTTTAGACAACATTTCATGCACTGTTAAACATGTTAAAGCAAGTTGCAAGTGAAAATCTATGTCTCTGACTGAGTTTGCATTACTGCTTATTTTGACCTCTGCTGGCTCTGAAAAGCTCATTTTCAACGTTCAATTCAGAATGTGATAAAACCAGTCCCAGCCACTAAAAAGCATTTTCTTTTTGTTTTAGACAACATTTCATGCACTGTTAAATATGTTTAAGAAAGTTGCAAGTGAAAATCTATGTCTCTGACTGAGTTTGCATTACTGCTTATTTTGACCTCTGCTGGCTGAGAACAGCTCATTTTCAACGTTGAATTCAGAAAGTGATAAAACCAGATCCAGCCACTAAAATGCATTATTCTTTTTGTTTTAGACAACATTTCATGCACTGTTAAACATGTTAAAGCAAGTTGCAAGTGAAACTCTATGTCTATGACTGAGTTTGCATTACTGCTTATTTTGACCTCTGCTGGCTCTGAAAAGCTCATTTTCAACGTTCAATTCAGAATGTGATAAAACCCGATCCAGCCACTAAAAAGCATTTTCTTTTTGTTTTAGACAACATTTCATGCACTGTTAAACATGTTAAAGCAAGTTGCAAGTGAAAATCTTTGTCTCTGACTGAGTTTGCATTACTGCTTATTTTGACCTCTGCTGGCTCTGAAAAGCTCATTTTCAACGTTCAATTCAGAATGTGATAAAACCAGATCCAGCCACTAAAATGCATCATTCTTTTTGTTTTAGACAACATTTCATGCACTGTTAAACATGTTAAAGCAAGTTGCAAGTGAAAATCTATGTCTCTGACTGAGTTTGCATTACTGCTTATTTTGACCTCTGCTGGCTCTGAAAAGCTCATTTTCAACGTTTAATTCAGAATGTGATAAAACCAGTTCCAGCCACTAAAAAGCATTTTCTTTTTGTTTTAGACAACATTTCATGCACTGTTAAATATGTTTAAGAAAGTTGCAAGTGAAAATCTATGTCTCTGACTGAGTTTGCATTACTGCTTATTTTGACCTCTGCTGGCTCTGAAAAGCTCATTTTCAACGTTCAATTCAGAATGTGATAAAACCAGATCCAGCCACTAAAAAGCATTTTCTTTTTGTTTTAGACAACATTTCATGCACTGTTAAACATGTTAAAGCAAGTTGCAAGTGAAAATCTATGTCTCTGACTGAGTTTGCATTACTGCTTATTTTGACCACTGCTGGCTCTGAAAAGCTCATTTTCAACGTCCAATACAGAATGTGATAAAACCAGATCCAGCTACTAAAATGCATCATTCTTTTTGTTTTAGACAACATTTCATGCACTGTTAAACATGTTAAAGCAAGTTGCAAGTGAAAATCTATGTCTATGACTGAGTTTGCATTACTGCTTATTTTGACCTCTGCTGGCTCTGAAAAGCTCATTTTCAACGTTCAATTCAGAATGTGATAAAACCAGATCCAGCCACTAAAATGCATCATTCTTTTTGTTTTAGACAAATATTCATGCACTGTTAAACATGTTAAAGCAAGTTGCAAGTGAAAATCTATGTCTCTGACTGAGTTTGCATTACTGCTTATTTTGACCTCTGCTGGCTGAGAACAGCTCATTTTCAACGTTGAATTCAGAAAGTGATAAAACCAGTTTAAGCCACTAAAAAGCATTTTCTTTTTGTTTTAGACAACAATTCATGCACTGTTAAACATGTTAAAGCAAGTTGCAAGTGAAAATCTATGTCTATGACTGAGTTTTCATTACTGCTTATTTTGACCTCTGCTGGCTCTGAAAAGCTCATTTTTAACGTTCAATTCAGAATGTGATAAAACCAGTTCCAGCCACTAAAAAGCATTTTCTTTTTGTTTTAGACAACATTTCATGCACTGTTAAACATGTTAAAGCAAGTTGCAAGTGAAAATCTTTGTCTCTGACTGAGTTTGCATTACTGCTTATTTTGACCTCTGCTGGCTCTGAAAAGCTCTTTTCAACGTCCAATACAGAATGTTATAAAACCAGATCCAGCTTCTAAAATGCATCATTCTTTTTGTTTTAGACAACATTTCATGCACTGTTAAACATGTTAAAGCAAGTTGCAAGTGAAAATCTATGTCTATGACTGAGTTTGCATTACTGCTTATTGTGACCTCTGCTGGCTCTGAAAAGCTGATTTTTAACGTTCAATTCAGAATGTGATAAAACCAGTTCCAGCCACTAAAAAGCATTTTCTTTTTGTTTTAGACAACATTTCATGCACTGTTAAATATGTTTAAGAAAGTTGCAAGTGAAAATCTATGTCTCTGACTGAGTTTTCATTACTGCTTATTTTGACCTCTGCTGGCTCTGAAAAGCTCATTTTTAACGTTCAATTCAGAATGTGATAAAACCAGTTCCAGCCACTAAAAAGCATTTTCTTTTTGTTTTAGACAACATTTCATGCACTGTTAAACATGTTAAAGCAAGTTGCAAGTGAAAATCTATGTCTCTGACTTAGTTTGCATTACTGCTTATTTTGACCTCTGCTGGCTCTGAAAAGCTCATTTTCAACGTCCAATACAGAATGTTATAAAACCAGATCCAGCTTCTAAAATGCATCATTCTTTTTGTTTTAGACAACATTTCATGCACTGTTAAACATGTTAAAGCAAGTTGCAAGTGAAAATCTATGTCTATGACTGAGTTTGCATTACTGCTTATTGTGACCTCTGCTGGCTCTGAAAAGCTGATTTTTAACGTTCAATTCAGAATGTGATAAAACCAGTTCCAGCCACTAAAAAGCATTTTCTTTTTGTTTTAGACAACATTTCATGCACTGTTAAATATGTTTAAGAAAGTTGCAAGTGAAAATCTATGTCTCTGACTGAGTTTGCATTACTGCTTATTTTGACCTCTGCTAGCTCTGAAAAGCTCATTTTCAACGTTCAATTCAGAATGTGATAAAACCAGTTCCAGCCACTAAAAAGCATTTTCTTTTTGTTTTAGACAACATTTCATGCACTGTTAAACATGTTAAAGCAAGTTGCAAGTGAAAATCTTTGTCTCTGACTGAGTTTGCATTACTGCTTATTTTGACTTCTGCTGGCTCTGAAAAGCTCATTTTCAACGTTCAATTCAGAATGTGATAAAACCAGTTCCAGCCACTAAAAAGCATTTTCTTTTTGTTTTAGACAACATTTCATGCACTGTTAAACATGTTAAAGCAAGTTGCAAGTGAAAATCTTTGTCTCTGACTGAGTTTGCATTACTGCTTATTTTGACCTCTGCTGGCTCTGAAAAGCTCATTTTCAACGTCCAATACAGAATGTTATAAAACCAGATCCAGCTTCTAAAATGCATCATTCTTTTTGTTTTAGACAACATTTCATGCACTGTTAAACATGTTAAAGCAAGTTGCAAGTGAAAATCTATGTCTATGACTGAGTTTTCATTACTGCTTATTTTGACCTCTGCTGGCTCTGAAAAGCTCATTTTCAACGTTCAATTCAGAATGTGATAAAACCAGTTCCAGCCACTAAAAAGCATTTTCTTTTTGTTTTAGACAACATTTCATGCACTGTTAAACATGTTAAAGCAAGTTGCAAGTGAAAATCTATGTCTCTGACTGAGTTTGCATTACTGCTTATTTTGACCTCTGCTGGCTCTGAAAAGCTCATTTTCAACGTCCAATACAGAATGTTATAAAACCAGATCCAGCTTCTAAAATGCATCATTCTTTTTGTTTTAGACAACATTTCATGCACTGTTACACATGTGAAAGCAAGTTGCAAGTGAAAATCTATGTCTATGACTGAGTTTGCATTACTGCTTATTTTGACCTCTGCTGGCTCTGAAAAGCTCATTTTCAACGTTCAATTCAGAATGTGATAAAACCAGTTCCAGCCACTAAAAAGCATTTTCTTTTTGTTTTAGACAAGATTTCATGCACTGTTAAATATGTTTAAGAAAGTTGCAAGTGAAAATCTATGTCTCTGACTGAGTTTGCACTACTGCTTATTTTGACCTCTGCTGGCTCTGAAAAGCTAATTTTCAACGTTCAATTCAGAATGTGATAAAACCAGTTCCAGCCACTAAAAAGCATTTTCTTTTTGTTTTAGACAACATTTCATGCACTGTTAAACATGTTTAAGAAAGTTGCAAGTGAAAATCTATGTCTCTGACTGAGTTTGCATTACTGCTTATTTTGACCTCTGCTGGCTCTGAAAAGCTCATTTTCAACGTTCAATTCAGAATGTGATAAAACCAGTTCCAGCCACTAAAAAGCATTTTCTTTTTGTTTTAGACAACATTTCATGCACTGTTAAACATGTTAAAGCAAGTTGCAAGTGAAAATCTTTGTCTCTGACTGAGTTTGCATTACTGCTTATTTTGACCTCTGCTGGCTCTGAAAAGCTCATTTTCAACGTTCAATTCAGAATGTGATAAAACCAGTTCCAGCCACTAAAAAGCATTTTCTTTTTGTTTTAGACAACATTTCATGCACTGTTAAACATGTTAAAGCAAGTTGCAAGTGAAAATCTTTGTCTCTGACTGAGTTTGCATTACTGCTTATTTTGACCTCTGCTGGCTCTGAAAAGCTCATTTTCAACGTCCAATACAGAATGTTATAAAACCAGATCCAGCTTCTAAAATGCATCATTCTTTTTGTTTTAGACAACATTTCATGCACTGTTAAACATGTTAAAGCAAGTTGCAAGTGAAAATCTATGTCTCTGACTGAGTTTGCATTACTGCTTATTTTGACCTCTGCTGGCTCTGAAAAGCTCATTTTCAACGTTCAATTCAGAATGTGATAAAACCAGTCCCAGCCACTAAAAAGCATTTTCTTTTTGTTTTAGACAACATTTCATGCACTGTTAAATATGTTTAAGAAAGTTGCAAGTGAAAATCTATGTCTCTGACTGAGTTTGCATTACTGCTTATTTTGACCTCTGCTGGCTGAGAACAGCTCATTTTCAACGTTGAATTCAGAAAGTGATAAAACCAGATCCAGCCACTAAAATGCATTATTCTTTTTGTTTTAGACAACATTTCATGCACTGTTAAACATGTTAAAGCAAGTTGCAAGTGAAACTCTATGTCTATGACTGAGTTTGCATTACTGCTTATTTTGACCTCTGCTGGCTCTGAAAAGCTCATTTTCAACGTTCAATTCAGAATGTGATAAAACCCGATCCAGCCACTAAAAAGCATTTTCTTTTTGTTTTAGACAACATTTCATGCACTGTTAAACATGTTAAAGCAAGTTGCAAGTGAAAATCTTTGTCTCTGACTGAGTTTGCATTACTGCTTATTTTGACCTCTGCTGGCTCTGAAAAGCTCATTTTCAACGTTCAATTCAGAATGTGATAAAACCAGATCCAGCCACTAAAATGCATCATTCTTTTTGTTTTAGACAACATTTCATGCACTGTTAAACATGTTAAAGCAAGTTGCAAGTGAAAATCTATGTCTCTGACTGAGTTTGCATTACTGCTTATTTTGACCTCTGCTGGCTCTGAAAAGCTCATTTTCAACGTTTAATTCAGAATGTGATAAAACCAGTTCCAGCCACTAAAAAGCATTTTCTTTTTGTTTTAGACAACATTTCATGCACTGTTAAATATGTTTAAGAAAGTTGCAAGTGAAAATCTATGTCTCTGACTGAGTTTGCATTACTGCTTATTTTGACCTCTGCTGGCTCTGAAAAGCTCATTTTCAACGTTCAATTCAGAATGTGATAAAACCAGATCCAGCCACTAAAAAGCATTTTCTTTTTGTTTTAGACAACATTTCATGCACTGTTAAACATGTTAAAGCAAGTTGCAAGTGAAAATCTATGTCTCTGACTGAGTTTGCATTACTGCTTATTTTGACCACTGCTGGCTCTGAAAAGCTCATTTTCAACGTCCAATACAGAATGTGATAAAACCAGATCCAGCTACTAAAATGCATCATTCTTTTTGTTTTAGACAACATTTCATGCACTGTTAAACATGTTAAAGCAAGTTGCAAGTGAAAATCTATGTCTATGACTGAGTTTGCATTACTGCTTATTTTGACCTCTGCTGGCTCTGAAAAGCTCATTTTCAACGTTCAATTCAGAATGTGATAAAACCAGATCCAGCCACTAAAATGCATCATTCTTTTTGTTTTAGACAAATATTCATGCACTGTTAAACATGTTAAAGCAAGTTGCAAGTGAAAATCTATGTCTCTGACTGAGTTTGCATTACTGCTTATTTTGACCTCTGCTGGCTGAGAACAGCTCATTTTCAACGTTGAATTCAGAAAGTGATAAAACCAGTTTAAGCCACTAAAAAGCATTTTCTTTTTGTTTTAGACAACAATTCATGCACTGTTAAACATGTTAAAGCAAGTTGCAAGTGAAAATCTATGTCTATGACTGAGTTTTCATTACTGCTTATTTTGACCTCTGCTGGCTCTGAAAAGCTCATTTTTAACGTTCAATTCAGAATGTGATAAAACCAGTTCCAGCCACTAAAAAGCATTTTCTTTTTGTTTTAGACAACATTTCATGCACTGTTAAACATGTTAAAGCAAGTTGCAAGTGAAAATCTATGTCTCTGACTGAGTTTGCATTACTGCTTATTTTGACCTCTGCTGGCTCTGAAAAGCTGATTTTTAACGTCCAATACAGAATGTTATAAAACCAGATCCAGCTTCTAAAATGCATCATTCTTTTTGTTTTAGACAACATTTCATGCACTGTTAAACATGTTAAAGCAAGTTGCAAGTGAAAATCTTTGTCTCTGACTGAGTTTGCATTACTGCTTATTTTGACCTCTGCTGGCTCTGAAAAGCTCATTTTCAACGTTCAATTCAGAATGTGATAAAACCAGTTCCAGCCACTAAAAAGCATTTTCTTTTTGTTTTAGACAACATTTCATGCACTGTTAAACATGTTAAAGCAAGTTGCAAGTGAAAATCTTTGTCTCTGACTGAGTTTGCATTACTGCTTATTTTGACTTCTGCTGGCTCTGAAAAGCTCATTTTCAACGTTCAATTCAGAATGTGATAAAACCAGTTCCAGCCACTAAAAAGCATTTTCTTTTTGTTTTAGACAACATTTCATGCACTGTTAAACATGTTAAAGCAAGTTGCAAGTGAAAATCTATGTCTCTGACTGAGTTTGCATTACTGCTTATTTTGACCTCTGCTGGCTCTGAAAAGCTCATTTTCAACGTCCAATACAGAATGTTATAAAACCAGATCCAGCTTCTAAAATGCATCATTCTTTTTGTTTTAGACAACATTTCATGCACTGTTAAACATGTGAAAGCAAGTTGCAAGTGAAAATCTATGTCTATGACTGAGTTTGCATTACTGCTTATTTTGACCTCTGCTGGCTCTGAAAAGCTCATTTTCAACGTTCAATTCAGAATGTGATAAAACCAGTTCCAGCCACTAAAAAGCATTTTCTTTTTGTTTTAGACAACATTTCATGCACTGTTAAATATGTTTAAGAAAGTTGCAAGTGAAAATCTATGTCTCCGACTGAGTTTGCACTACTGCTTATTTTGACCTCTGCTGGCTCTGAAAAGCTAATTTTCAACGTTCAATTCAGAATGTGATAAAACCAGTTCCAGCCACTAAAAAGCATTTTCTTTTTGTTTTAGACAACATTTCATGCACTGTTAAACATGTTTAAGAAAGTTGCAAGTGAAAATCTATGTCTCTGACTGAGTTTGCATTACTGCTTATTTTGACCTCTGCTGGCTCTGAAAAGCTCATTTTCAACGTTCAATTCAGAATGTGATAAAACCAGTTCCAGCCACTAAAAAGCATTTTCTTTTTGTTTTAGACAACATTTCATGCACTGTTAAACATGTTAAAGCAAGTTGCAAGTGAAAATCTTTGTCTCTGACTGAGTTTGCATTACTGCTTATTTTGACCTCTGCTGGCTCTGAAAAGCTCATTTTCAACGTTCAATTCAGAATGTGATAAAACCAGTTCCAGCCACTAAAAAGCATTTTCTTTTTGTTTTAGACAACATTTCATGCACTGTTAAACATGTTAAAGCAAGTTGCAAGTGAAAATCTTTGTCTCTGACTGAGTTTGCATTACTGCTTATTTTGACCTCTGCTGGCTCTGAAAAGCTCATTTTCAACGTCCAATACAGAAGGTTATAAAACCAGATCCAGCTTCTAAAATGCATCATTCTTTTTGTTTTAGACAACATTTCATGCACTGTTAAACATGTTAAAGCAAGTTGCAAGTGAAAATCTATGTCTCTGACTGAGTTTGCATTACTGCTTATTTTGACCTCTGCTGGCTCTGAAAAGCTCATTTTCAACGTTCAATTCAGAATGTGATAAAACCAGTCCCAGCCACTAAAAAGCATTTTCTTTTTGTTTTAGACAACATTTCATGCACTGTTAAATATGTTTAAGAAAGTTGCAAGTGAAAATCTATGTCTCTGACTGAGTTTGCATTACTGCTTATTTTGACCTCTGCTGGCTCTGAAAAGCTCATTTTCAACGTCCAATACAGAATGTGATAAAACCAGATCCAGCTACTAAAATGCATCATTCTTTTTGTTTTAGACAACATTTCATGCACTGTTAAACATGTTAAAGCAAGTTGCAAGTGAAAATCTATGTCTATGACTGAGTTTGCATTACTGCTTATTTTGACCTCTGCTGGCTCTGAAAAGCTCATTTTCAACGTTCAATTCAGAATGTGATAAAACCAGTTCCAGCCACTAAAAAGCATTATCTTTTTGTTTTAGACAACATTTCATGCACTGTTAAACATGTTAAAGCAAGTTGCAAGTGAAAATCTATGTCTCTGACTGAGTTTGCATTACTGCTTATTTTGACCTCTGCTGGCTCTGAAAAGCTCATTTTCAACGTTCAATTCAGAATGTGATAAAACCAGTTCCAGCCACTAAAAAGCATTTTCTTTTTGTTTTAGACAACATTTCATGCACTGTTAAATATGTTTAAGAAAGTTGCAAGTGAAAATCTTTGTCTCTGACTGAGTTTGCATTACTGCTTATTTTGACCTCTGCTGGCTCTGAAAAGCTCATTTTCAACGTTCATTTCAGAATGTGATAAAACCAGATCCAGCCACTAAAATGCATCATTCTTTTTGTTTTAGACAACATTTCATGCACTGTTAAACATGTTAAAGCAAGTTGCAAGTGAAAATCTATGTCTCTGACTGAGTTTGCATTACTGCTTATTTTGACCTCTGCTGGCTCTGAAAAGCTAATTTTCAACGTTCAATTCAGAATGTGATAAAACCAGTTCCAGCCACTAAAAAGCATTTTCTTTTTGTTTTAGACAACAATTCATGCACTGTTAAACATGTTAAAGCAAGTTGCAAGTGAAAATCTATGTCTCTGACTGAGTTTGCATTACTGCTTATTTTGACCTCTGCTGGCTGAGAACAGCTCATTTTCAACGTTGAATTCAGAAAGTGATAAAACCAGATCCAGCCACTAAAATGCATTATTCTTTTTGTTTTAGACAACATTTCATGCACTGTTAAACATGTTAAAGCAAGTTGCAAGTGAAAATCTATGTCTATGACTGAGTTTGCATTACTGCTTATTTTGACCTCTGCTGGCTCTGAAAAGCTCATTTTCAACGTTCAATTCAGAATGTGATAAAACCCGATCAAGCCACTAAAAAGCATTTTCTTTTTGTTTTAGACAACATTTCATGCACTGTTAAACATGTTAAAGCAAGTTGCAAGTGAAAATCTTTGTCTCTGACTGAGTTTGCATTACTGCTTATTTTGACCTCTGCTGGCTCTGAAAAGCTCATTTTCAACGTTCATTTCAGAATGTGATAAAACCAGATCCAGCCACTAAAATGCATCATTCTTTTTGTTTTAGACAACATTTCATGCACTGTTAAACATGTTAAAGCAAGTTGCAAGTGAAAATCTATGTCTCTGACTGAGTTTGCATTACTGCTTATTTTGACCTCTGCTGGCTCTGAAAAGCTAATTTTCAACGTTCAATTCAGAATGTGATAAAACCAGATCCAGCCACTAAAATGCATAATTCTTTTTGTTTTAGACAACAATTCATGCACTGTTAAACATGTTAAAGCAAGTTGCAAGTGAAAATCTATGTCTCTGATTGAGTTTGCATTACTGCTTATTTTGACCTCTGCTGGCTCTGAAAAGCTCATTTTCAACGTTCAATTCAGAATGTGATAAAACCAGATCCAGCAACTAAAAAGCATTTTCTTTTTGTTTTAGACATTTCATGCACTGTTAAATATGTTTAAGAAAGTTGCAAGTGAAAATCTATGTCTCTGACTGAGTTTGCATTACTGCTTATTTTGACCTCTGCTGGCTCTGAAAAGCTCATTTTCAACGTTTAATTCAGAATGTGATAAAACCAGTTCCAGCCACTAAAAAGCATTTTATTTTTGTTTTAGACAACATTTCATGCACTGTTAAATATGTTTAAGAAAGTTGCAAGTGAAAATCTATGTCTCTGACTGAGTTTGCATTACTGCTTATTTTGACCTCTGCTGGCTCTGAAAAGCTCATTTTCAACGTTCAATTCAGAATGTGATAAAACCAGATCCAGCTACTAAAATGCATCATTCTTTTTGTTTTAGACAACATTTCATGCACTGTTAAACATGTTAAAGCAAGTTGCAAGTGAAAATCTATGTCTATGACTGAGTTTGCATTACTGCTTATTTTGACCTCTGCTGGCTCTGAAAAGCTCATTTTCAACGTTCAATTCAGAATGTGATAAAACCAGATCCAGCCACTAAAATGCATCATTCTTTTTGTTTTGGACAAATATTCATGCACTGTTAAACATGTTAAAGCAAGTTGCAAGTGAAAATCTATGTCTCTGACTGAGTTTGCATTACTGCTTATTTTGACCTCTGCTGGCTGAGAACAGCTCATTTTCAAAGTTGAATTCAGAAAGTGATAAAACCAGTTCCAGCCACTAAAAAGCATTTTCTTTTTGTTTTAGACAACAATTCATGCACTGTTAAACATGTTAAAGCAAGTTGCAAGTGAAAATCTATGTCTCTGACTGAGTTTGCATTACTGCTTATTTTGACCTATGCTGGCTCTGAAAAGCTCATTTTCAACGTTCAATTCAGAATGTGATAAAACCAGTTCCAGCCACTAAAAAGCATTTTCTTTTTGTTTTAGACAACATTTCATGCACTGTTAAATATGTTTAAGAAAGTTGCAAGTGAAAATCTATGTCTCTGACTGAGTTTGCATTACTGCTTATTTTGACCTCTGCTGGCTCTGAAAAGCTCATTTTCAACGTCCAATACAGAATGTGATAAAACCAGATCCAGCTACTAAAATGCACCATTCTTTTTGTTTTAGACAACATTTCATGCACTATTAAACATGTTAAAGCAAGTTGCAAGTGAAAATCTATGTCTATGACTGAGTTTGCATTACTGCTTATTTTGACCTCTACTGGCTCTGAAAAGCTCATTTTCAACGTTCAATTCAGAATGTGATAAAACCAGATCCAGCCACTAAAATGCATCATTCTTTTTGTTTTAGACAACAATTCATGCACTGTTAAACATGTTAAAGCAAGTTGCAAGTGAAAATCTATATCTCTGACTGAGTTTGCATTACTGCTTATTTTGACCTCTGCTGGCTCTGAAAAGCTCATTTTCAACGTTCAATTCAGAATGTGATAAAACCAGTTCCAGCCACTAAAAAGCATTTTCTTTTTGTTTTAGACAACATTTCATGCACTGTTAAATATGTTTAAGAAAGTTGCAAGTGAAAATCTGTCTATGACTGAGTTTGCATCACTGCTTATTTTGACCTCTGCTGGCTCTGAAAAGCTCATTTTCAACGTTCAATTCAGAATGTGATAAAACCAGTTCCAGCCACTAAAAAGCATTTTCTTTTTGTTTTAGACAACAATTCATGCACTGTTAAACATGTTAAAGCAAGTTGCAAGTGAAAATCTATGTCTCTGACTGAGTTTGCATTACTGCTTATTTTGACCTCTGCTGGCTGAGAACAGCTCATTTTCAACGTTGAATTCAGAAAGTGATAAAACCAGATCCAGCCACTAAAATGCATTATTCTTTTTGTTTTAGACAACATTTCATGCACTGTTAAACATGTTAAAGCAAGTTGCAAGTGAAAATCTATGTCTATGACTGAGTTTGCATTACTGCTTATTTTGACCTCTGCTGGCTCTGAAAAGCTCATTTTCAACGTTCAATTCAGAATGTGATAAAACCCGATCCAGCCACTAAAAAGCATTTTCTTTTTGTTTTAGACAACATTTCATGCACTGTTAAACATGTTAAAGCAAGTTGCAAGTGAAAATCTTTGTCTCTGACTGAGTTTGCATTACTGCTTATTTTGACCTCTGCTGGCTCTGAAAAGCTCATTTTCAACGTTCAATTCAGAATGTGATAAAACCAGATCCAGCCACTAAAATGCATCATTCTTTTTGTTTTAGACTACATTTCATGCACTGTTAAACATGTTAAAGCAAGTTGCAAGTGAAAATCTATGTCTCTGACTGAGTTTGCATTACTGCTTATTTTGACCTCTGCTGGCTCTGAAAAGCTAATTTTCAACGTTCAATTCAGAATGTGATAAAACCAGATCCAGCCACTAAAATGCATAATTCTTTTTGTTTTAGACAACAATTCATGCACTGTTAAACATGTTAAAGCAAGTTGCAAGTGAAAATCTATGTCTCTGATTGAGTTTGCATTACTGCTTATTTTGACCTCTGCTGGCTCTGAAAAGCTCATTTTCAACGTTCAATTCAGAATGTGATAAAACCAGATCCAGCAACTAAAAAGCATTTTCTTTTTGTTTTAGACATTTCATGCACTGTTAAATATGTTTAAGAAAGTTGCAAGTGAAAATCTATGTCTCTGACTGAGTTTGCATTACTGCTTATTTTGACCTCTGCTGGCTCTGAAAAGCTCATTTTCAACGTTTAATTCAGAATGTTATAAAACCAGTTCCAGCCACTAAAAAGCATTTTCTTTTTGTTTTAGACAACATTTCATGCACTGTTAAATATGTTTAAGAAAGTTGCAAGTGAAAATCTATGTCTCTGACTGAGTTTGCATTACTGCTTATTTTGACCTCTGCTGGCTCTGAAAAGCTCATTTTCAACGTTCAATTCAGAATGTGATAAAACCAGATCCAGCCACTAAAAAGCATTTTCTTTTTGTTTTAGACAACATTTCATGCACTGTTAAACATGTTAAAGCAAGTTGCAAGTGAAAATCTATGTCTCTGACTGAGTTTGCATTACTGCTTATTTTGACCTCTGCTGGCTCTGAAAAGCTCATTTTCAACGTCCAATACAGAATGTGATAAAACCAGATCCAGCTACTAAAATGCATCATTCTTTTTGTTTTAGACAACATTTCATGCACTGTTAAACATGTTAAAGCAAGTTGCAAGTGAAAATCTATGTCTCTGACTGAGTTTGCATTACTGCTTATTTTGACCTCTGCTGGCTGAGAACAGCTCATTTTCAACGTTGAATTCAGAAAGTGATAAAACCAGATCCAGCCACTAAAATGCATCATTCCAGATCCAGCAACTAAAAAGCATTTTCTTTTTGTTTTAGACATTTCATGCACTGTTAAATATGTTTAAGAAAGTTGCAAGTGAAAATCTATGTCTCTGACTGAGTTTGCATTACTGCTTATTTTGACCTCTGCTGGCTCTGAAAAGCTCATTTTCAACGTTTAATTCAGAATGTGATAAAACCAGTTCCAGCCACTAAAAAGCATTTTCTTTTTGTTTTAGACAACATTTCATGCACTGTTAAATATGTTTAAGAAAGTTGCAAGTGAAAATCTATGTCTCTGACTGAGTTTGCATTACTGCTTATTTTGACCTCTGCTGGCTCTGAAAAGCTCATTTTCAACGTTCAATTCAGAATGTGATAAAACCAGATCCAGCCACTAAAAAGCATTTTCTTTTTGTTTTAGACAACATTTCATGCACTGTTAAACATGTTAAAGCAAGTTGCAAGTGAAAATCTATGTCTATGACTGAGTTTGCATTACTGCTTATTTTGACCTCTGCTGGCTCTGAAAAGCTCATTTTCAACGTTCAATTCAGAATGTGATAAAACCAGATCCAGCCACTAAAATGCATCATTCTTTTTGTTTTAGACAAATATTCATGCACTGTTAAACATGTTAAAGCAAGTTGCAAGTGAAAATCTATGTCTCTGACTGAGTTTGCATTACTGCTTATTTTGACCTCTGCTGGCTGAGAACAGCTCATTTTCAACGTTGAATTCAGAAAGTGATAAAACCAGATCCAGCCACTAAAATGCATCATTCTTTTTGTTTTAGACAACATTTCATGCACTGTTAAACATGTTAAAGCAAGTTGCAAGTGAAAATCTATGTCTATGACTGAGTTTGCATTACTGCTTATTTTGACCTCTGCTGGCTCTGAAAAGCTCATTTTCAACGTTGAATTCAGAATGTGATAACACCAGATCCAGCCACTAAAAAGCATTTTCTTTTTGTTTTAGACAACATTTCATGCACTGTTAAACATGTTAAAGCATGTTGCAAGTGAAAATCTATGTCTCTGACTGAGTTTGCAGTACTGCTTATTTTGACCTCTGCTGGCTCTGAAAAGCTCATTTTCAACGTTCAATTCAGAATGTGATAAAACCAGTCCCAGCCACTAAAAAGCATTTTCTTTTTGTTTTAGACAACATTTCATGCACTGTTAAATATGTTTAAGAAAGTTGCAAGTGAAAATCTATGTCTCTGACTGAGTTTGCATTACTGCTTATTTTGACCTCTGCTAGCTCTGAAAAGCTCATTTTCAACGTTCAATTCAGAATGTGATAAAACCAGTTCCAGCCACTAAAAAGCATTTTCTTTTTGTTTTAGACAACATTTCATGCACTGTTAAATATGTTTAAGAAAGTTGCAAGTGAAAATCTATGTCTCTGACTGAGTTTGCATTACTGCTTATTTTGACCTCTGCTGGCTCTGAAAAGCTCATTTTCAACGTCCAATACAGAATGTGATAAAACCAGATCCAGCTACTAAAATGCATCATTCTTTTTGTTTTAGACAACATTTCATGCACTATTAAACATGTTAAAGCAAGTTGCAAGTGAAAATCTATGTCTATGACTGAGTTTGCATTACTGCTTATTTTGACCTCTACTGGCTCTGAAAAGCTCATTTTCAACGTTCAATTCAGAATGTGATAAAACCAGATCCAGCCACTAAAATGCATCATTCTTTTTGTTTTAGACAACAATTCATGCACTGTTAAACATGTTAAAGCAAGTTGCAAGTGAAAATCTATGTCTCTGACTGAGTTTGCATTACTGCTTATTTTGACCTCTGCTGGCTGAGAACAGCTTATTTTCAACGTTGAATTCAGAAAGTGATAAAACCAGATCCAGCCACTAAAATGCATCATTCTTTTTGTTTTAGACAACATTTCATGCACTGTTAAACATGTTAAAGCAAGTTGCAAGTGAAAATCTATGTCTATGACTGAGTTTGCATTACTGCTTATTTTGACCTCTGCTGGCTCTGAAAAGCTCATTTTCAACGTTCAATTCTGAATGTGATAAAACCAGTTCCAGCCACTAAAAAGCATTTTCTTTTTGTTTTAGACAACATTTCATGCACTGTTAAATATGTTTAAGAAAGTTGCAAGTGAAAATCTATGTCTCTGACTGAGTTTGCATTACTGCTTATTTTGACCTCTGCTGGCTGAGAACAGCTCATTTTCAACGTTGAGTTCAGAAAGTGATAAACCAGATCCAGCCACTAAAATGCATCATTCTTTTTGTTTTAGACAACATTTCATGCACTGTTAAACATGTTAAAGCAAGTTGCAAGTGAAAATCTATGTCTATGACTGAGTTTGCATTACTGCTTATTTTGACCTCTGCTGGCTCTGAAAAGCTCATTTTCAACGTTCAATTCAGAATGTGATAAAACCAGATCCAGCCACTAAAAAGCATTTTCTTTTTGTTTTAGACAACATTTCATGCACTGTTAAACATGTTAAAGCAAGTTGCAAGTGAAAATCTATGTCTCTGACTGAGTTTGCATTACTGCTTATTTTGACCTCTGCTGGCTCTGAAAAGCTCATTTTCAACGTTCAATTCAGAATGTGATAAAACCAGTCCCAGCCACTAAAAAGCATTTTCTTTTTGTTTTAGACAACATTTCATGCACTGTTAAATATGTTTAAGAAAGTTGCAAGTGAAAATCTATGTCTCTGACTGAGTTTGCATTACTGCTTATTTTGACCTCTGCTGGCTCTGAAAAGCTCATTTTCAACGTTCAATTCAGAATGTGATAAAACCAGTCCCAGCCACTAAAAAGCATTATCTTTTTGTTTTAGACAACATTTCATGCACTGTTAAACATGTTAAAGCAAGTTGCAAGTGAAAATCTATGTCTCTGACTGAGTTTGCATTACTGCTTATTTTGACCTCTGCTGGCTGAGAACAGCTCATTTTCAACGTTGAATTCAGAAAGTGATAAAGCCAGATCCAGCCACTAAAATGCATTATTCTTTTTGTTTTAGACAACATTTCATGCACTGTTAAACATGTTAAAGCAAGTTGCAAGTGAAAATCTATGTCTATGACTGAGTTTGCATTACTGCTTATTTTGACCTCTGCTGGCTCTGAAAAGCTCATTTTCAACGTTCAATTCAGAATGTGATAAAACCAGTTCCAGCCACTAAAAAGCATTTTCTTTTTGTTTTAGACAACATTTCATGCACTGTTAAATATGTTTAAGAAAGTTGCAAATGAAAATCTATGTCTCTGACTGAGTTTGCATTACTGCTTATTTTGACCTCTGCTGGCTGAGAACAGCTCATTTTCAACGTTGAATTCAGAAAGTGATAAAACCAGATCCAGCCACTAAAATGCATCATTCTTTTTGTTTTAGACAACATTTCATGCACTGTTAAACATGTTAAAGCAAGTTGCAAGTGAAAATCTATGTCTCTGACTGAGTTTGCATTACTGCTTATTTTGACCTCTGCTGGCTCTGAAAAGCTCATTTTCAACGTTCAATTCAGAATGTGATAAAACCAGTTCCAGCCACTAAAAAGCATTTTCTTTTTGTTTTAGACAACATTTCATGCACTGTTAAATATGTTTAAGAAAGTTGCAAGTGAAAATCTATGTCTCTGACTGAGTTTGCATTACTGCTTATTTTGACCTCTGCTGGCTCTGAAAAGCTCATTTTCAACGTCCAATACAGAATGTTATAAAACCAGATCCAGCTACTAAAATGCATCATTCTTTTTGTTTTAGACAACATTTCATGCACTGTTAAACATGTTAAAGCAAGTTGCAAGTGAAAATCTATGTCTATGACTGAGTTTGCATTACTGCTTATTTTGACCTCTGCTGGCTCTGAAAAGCTCATTTTCAACGTTCAATTCAGAATGTGATAAAACCAGATCCAGCCACTAAAAAGCATTTTCTTTTTGTTTTAGACAACATTTCATGCACTGTTAAACATGTTAAAGCAAGTTGCAAGTGAAAATCTATGTCTCTGACTGAGTTTGCATTACTGCTTATTTTGACCTCTGCTGGCTCTGAAAAGCTCATTTTCAACGTTCAATTCAGAATGTGATAAAACCAGTCCCAGCCACTAAAAAGCATTTTCTTTTTGTTTTAGACAACATTTCATGCACTGTTAAATATGTTTAAGAAAGTTGCAATTGAAAATCTATGTCTCTGACTGAGTTTGCATTACTGCTTATTTTGACCTCTGCTGGCTCTGAAAAGCTCATTTTCAACGTTCAATTCAGAATGTGATAAAACCAGATCCAGCCACTAAAAAGCATTTTCTTTTTGTTTTAGACAACATTTCATGCACTGTTAAACATGTTAAAGCAAGTTGCAAGTGAAAATCTATGTCTCTGACTGAGTTTGCATTACTGCTTATTTTGACCTCTGCTGGCTCTGAAAAGCTCATTTTCAACGTTCAATTCAGAATGTGATAAAACCAGTCCCAGCCACTAAAAAGCATTTTCTTTTTGTTTTAGACAACATTTCATGCACTGTTAAATATGTTTAAGAAAGTTGCAAGTGAAAATCTGTGTCTCTGACTGAGTTTGCATTACTGCTTATTTTGACCTCTGCTGGCTGAGAACAGCTCATTTTCAACGTTGAATTCAGAAAGTGATAAAACCAGATCCAGCCACTAAAATGCATCATTCTTTTTGTTTTAGACAACATTTCATGCACTGTTAAACATGTTAAAGCAAGTTGCAAGTGAAAATCTATGTCTATGACTGAGTTTGCATTACTGCTTATTTTGACCTCTGCTGGCTCTGAAAAGCTCATTTTCAACGTTCAATTCAGAATGTGATAAAACCAGATCCAGCCACTAAAAAGCATTTTCTTTTTGTTTTAGACAACATTTCATGCACTGTTAAACATGTTAAAGCAAGTTGCAAGTGAAAATCTATGTCTCTGACTGAGTTTGCATTACTGCTTATTTTGACCTCTGCTGGCTCTGAAAAGCTCATTTTCAACGTTCAATTCAGAATGTGATAAAACCAGATCCAGCCACTAAAAAGCATTTTCTTTTTGTTTTAGACAACATTTCATGCACTGTTAAACATGTTAAAGCAAGTTGCAAGTGAAAATCTATGTCTCTGACTGAGTTTGCATTACTGCTTATTTTGACCTCTGCTGGCTCTGAAAAGCTCATTTTCAACGTTCAATTCAGAATGTGATAAAACCAGTCCCAGCCACTAAAAAGCATTTTCTTTTTGTTTTAGACAACATTTCATGCACTGTTAAATATGTTTAAGAAAGTTGCAAGTGAAAATCTATGTCTCTGACTGAGTTTGCATTACTGCTTATTTTGACCTCTGCTGGCTCTGAAAAGCTCATTTTCAACGTTCAATTCAGAATGTGATAAAACCAGTCCCAGCCACTAAAAAGCATTATCTTTTTGTTTTAGACAACATTTCATGCACTGTTAAACATGTTAAAGCAAGTTGCAAGTGAAAATCTATGTCTCTGACTGAGTTTGCATTACTGCTTATTTTGACCTCTGCTGGCTGAGAACAGCTCATTTTCAACGTTGAATTCAGAAAGTGATAAAGCCAGATCCAGCCACTAAAATGCATTATTCTTTTTGTTTTAGACAACATTTCATGCACTGTTAAACATGTTAAAGCAAGTTGCAAGTGAAAATCTATGTCTATGACTGAGTTTGCATTACTGCTTATTTTGACCTCTGCTGGCTCTGAAAAGCTCATTTTCAACGTTCAATTCAGAATGTGATAAAACCAGTTCCAGCCACTAAAAAGCATTTTCTTTTTGTTTTAGACAACATTTCATGCACTGTTAAATATGTTTAAGAAAGTTGCAAATGAAAATCTATGTCTCTGACTGAGTTTGCATTACTGCTTATTTTGACCTCTGCTGGCTGAGAACAGCTCATTTTTAACGTTGAATTCAGAAAGTGATAAAACCAGATCCAGCCACTAAAATGCATCATTCTTTTTGTTTTAGACAACATTTCATGCACTGTTAAACATGTTAAAGCAAGTTGCAAGTGAAAATCTATGTCTCTGACTGAGTTTGCATTACTGCTTATTTTGACCTCTGCTGGCTCTGAAAAGCTCATTTTCAACGTTCAATTCAGAATGTGATAAAACCAGTTCCAGCCACTAAAAAGCATTTTCTTTTTGTTTTAGACAACATTTCATGCACTGTTAAATATGTTTAAGAAAGTTGCAAGTGAAAATCTATGTCTCTGACTGAGTTTGCATTACTGCTTATTTTGACCTCTGCTGGCTCTGAAAAGCTCATTTTCAACGTCCAATACAGAATGTTATAAAACCAGATCCAGCTACTAAAATGCATCATTCTTTTTGTTTTAGACAACATTTCATGCACTGTTAAACATGTTAAAGCAAGTTGCAAGTGAAAATCTATGTCTATGACTGAGTTTGCATTACTGCTTATTTTGACCTCTGCTGGCTCTGAAAAGCTCATTTTCAACGTTCAATTCAGAATGTGATAAAACCAGATCCAGCCACTAAAAAGCATTTTCTTTTTGTTTTAGACAACATTTCATGCACTGTTAAACATGTTAAAGCAAGTTGCAAGTGAAAATCTATGTCTCTGACTGAGTTTGCATTACTGCTTATTTTGACCTCTGCTGGCTCTGAAAAGCTCATTTTCAACGTTCAATTCAGAATGTGATAAAACCAGTCCCAGCCACTAAAAAGCATTTTCTTTTTGTTTTAGACAACATTTCATGCACTGTTAAATATGTTTAAGAAAGTTGCAATTGAAAATCTATGTCTCTGACTGAGTTTGCATTACTGCTTATTTTGACCTCTGCTGGCTCTGAAAAGCTCATTTTCAACGTTCAATTCAGAATGTGATAAAACCAGATCCAGCCACTAAAAAGCATTTTCTTTTTGTTTTAGACAACATTTCATGCACTGTTAAACATGTTAAAGCAAGTTGCAAGTGAAAATCTATGTCTCTGACTGAGTTTGCATTACTGCTTATTTTGACCTCTGCTGGCTCTGAAAAGCTCATTTTCAACGTTCAATTCAGAATGTGATAAAACCAGTCCCAGCCACTAAAAAGCATTTTCTTTTTGTTTTAGACAACATTTCATGCACTGTTAAATATGTTTAAGAAAGTTGCAAGTGAAAATCTGTGTCTCTGACTGAGTTTGCATTACTGCTTATTTTGACCTCTGCTGGCTGAGAACAGCTCATTTTCAACGTTGAATTCAGAAAGTGATAAAACCAGATCCAGCCACTAAAATGCATCATTCTTTTTGTTTTAGACAACATTTCATGCACTGTTAAACATGTTAAAGCAAGTTGCAAGTGAAAATCTATGTCTATGACTGAGTTTGCATTACTGCTTATTTTGACCTCTGCTGGCTCTGAAAAGCTCATTTTCAACGTTCAATTCAGAATGTGATAAAACCAGATCCAGCCACTAAAAAGCATTTTCTTTTTGTTTTAGACAACATTTCATGCACTGTTAAACATGTTAAAGCAAGTTGCAAGTGAAAATCTATGTCTCTGACTGAGTTTGCATTACTGCTTATTTTGACCTCTGCTGGCTCTGAAAAGCTCATTTTCAACGTTCAATTCAGAATGTGATAAAACCAGATCCAGCCACTAAAAAGCATTTTCTTTTTGTTTTAGACAACATTTCATGCACTGTTAAACATGTTAAAGCAAGTTGCAAGTGAAAATCTATGTCTCTGACTGAGTTTGCATTACTGCTTATTTTGACCTCTGCTGGCTCTGAAAAGCTCATTTTCAACGTTCAATTCAGAATGTGATAAAACCAGTCCCAGCCACTAAAAAGCATTTTCTTTTTGTTTTAGACAACATTTCATGCACTGTTAAATATGTTTAAGAAAGTTGCAAGTGAAAATCTGTGTCTCTGACTGAGTTTGCATCACTGCTTATTTTGACCTCTGCTGGCTCTGAAAAGCTCATTTTCAACGTTCAATTCAGAATGTGATAAAACCAGTTCCAGCCACTAAAAAGCATTTTCTTTTTGTTTTAGACAACAATTCATGCACTGTTAAACATGTTAAAGCAAGTTGCAAGTGAAAATCTATGTCTCTGACTGAGTTTGCATTACTGCTTATTTTGACCTCTGCTGGCTGAGAACAGCTCATTTTCAACGTTGAATTCAGAAAGTGATAAAACCAGATCCAGCCACTAAAATGCATTATTCTTTTTGTTTTAGACAACATTTCATGCACTGTTAAACATGTTAAAGCAAGTTGCAAGTGAAAATCTATGTCTATGACTGAGTTTGCATTACTGCTTATTTTGACCTCTGCTGGCTCTGAAAAGCTCATTTTCAACGTTCAATTCAGAATGTGATAAAACCCGATCCAGCCACTAAAAAGCATTTTCTTTTTGTTTTAGACAACATTTCATGCACTTATAAACATGTTAAAGCAAGTTGCAAGTGAAAATCTTTGTCTCTGACTGAGTTTGCATTACTGCTTATTTTGACCTCTGCTGGCTCTGAAAAGCTCATTTTCAACGTTCAATTCAGAATGTGATAAAACCAGATCCAGCCACTAAAATGCATCATTCTTTTTGTTTTAGACAACATTTCATGCACTGTTAAACATGTTAAAGCAAGTTGCAAGTGAAAATCTATGTCTCTGACTGAGTTTGCATTACTGCTTATTTTGACCTCTGCTGGCTCTGAAAAGCTAATTTTCAACGTTCAATTCAGAATGTGATAAAACCAGATCCAGCCACTAAAATGCATAATTCTTTTTGTTTTAGACAACAATTCATGCACTGTTAAACATGTTAAAGCAAGTTGCAAGTGAAAATCTATGTCTCTGATTGAGTTTGCATTACTGCTTATTTTGACCTCTGCTGGCTCTGAAAAGCTCATTTTCAACGTTCAATTCAGAATGTGATAAAACCAGATCCAGCAACTAAAAAGCATTTTCTTTTTGTTTTAGACATTTCATGCACTGTTAAATATGTTTAAGAAAGTTGCAAGTGAAAATCTATGTCTCTGACTGAGTTTGCATTACTGCTTATTTTGACCTCTGCTGGCTGAGAACAGCTCATTTTCAACGTTGAATTCAGAAAGTGATAAAACCAGATCCAGCCACTAAAATGCATCATTCTTTTTGTTTTAGACAACATTTCATGCACTGTTAAACATGTTAAAGCAAGTTGCAAGTGAAAATCTATGTCTATGACTGAGTTTGCATTACTGCTTATTTTGACCTCTGCTGGCTCTGAAAAGCTCATTTTCAACGTTGAATTCAGAATGTGATAACACCAGATCCAGCCACTAAAAAGCATTTTCTTTTTGTTTTAGACAACATTTCATGCACTGTTAAACATGTTAAAGCAAGTTGCAAGTGAAAATCTATGTCTCTGACTGAGTTTGCAGTACTGCTTATTTTGACCTCTGCTGGCTCTGAAAAGCTCATTTTCAACGTTCAATTCAGAATGTGATAAAACCAGTCCCAGCCACTAAAAAGCATTTTCTTTTTGTTTTAGACAACATTTCATGCACTGTTAAATATGTTTAAGAAAGTTGCAAGTGAAAATCTATGTCTCTGACTGAGTTTGCATTACTGCTTATTTTGACCTCTGCTAGCTCTGAAAAGCTCATTTTCAACGTTCAATTCAGAATGTGATAAAACCAGTTCCAGCCACTAAAAAGCATTTTCTTTTTGTTTTAGACAACATTTCATGCACTGTTAAATATGTTTAAGAAAGTTGCAAGTGAAAATCTATGTCTCTGACTGAGTTTGCATTACTGCTTATTTTGACCTCTGCTGGCTCTGAAAAGCTCATTTTCAACGTCCAATACAGAATGTGATAAAACCAGATCCAGCTACTAAAATGCATCATTCTTTTTGTTTTAGACAACATTTCATGCACTATTAAACATGTTAAAGCAAGTTGCAAGTGAAAATCTATGTCTATGACTGAGTTTGCATTACTGCTTATTTTGACCTCTACTGGCTCTGAAAAGCTCATTTTCAACGTTCAATTCAGAATGTGATAAAACCAGATCCAGCCACTAAAATGCATCATTCTTTTTGTTTTAGACAACAATTCATGCACTGTTAAACATGTTAAAGCAAGTTGCAAGTGAAAATCTATGTCTCTGACTGAGTTTGCATTACTGCTTATTTTGACCTCTGCTGGCTGAGAACAGCTTATTTTCAACGTTGAATTCAGAATGTGATAAAACCAGATCCAGCCACTAAAAAGCATTTTCTTTTTGTTTTAGACAACAATTCATGCACTGTTAAACATGTTAAAGCAAGTTGCAAGTGAAAATCTATGTCTCTGACTGAGTTTGCATTACTGCTTATTTTGACCTCTGCTGGCTCTGAAAAGCTCATTTTCAACGTTCAATTCAGAATGTGATAAAACCAGTCCCAGCCACTAAAAAGCATTTTCTTTTTGTTTTAGACAACATTTCATGCACTGTTAAATATGTTTAAGAAAGTTGCAAGTGAAAATCTATGTCTCTGACTGAGTTTGCATTACTGCTTATTTTGACCTCTGCTGGCTCTGAAAAGCTCATTTTCAACGTTGAATTCAGAATGTGATAAAACCAGTTCCAGCCACTAAAAAGCATTATCTTTTTGTTTTAGACAACATTTCATGCACTGTTAAACATGTTAAAGCAAGTTGCAAGTGAAAATCTATGTCTCTGACTGAGTTTGCATTACTGCTTATTTTGACCTCTGCTGGCTGAGAACAGCTCATTTTCAACGTTGAATTCAGAAAGTGATAAAGCCAGATCCAGCCACTAAAATGCATTATTCTTTTTGTTTTAGACAACATTTCATGCACTGTTAAACATGTTAAAGCAAGTTGCAAGTGAAAATCTATGTCTATGACTGAGTTTGCATTACTGCTTATTTTGACCTCTGCTGGCTCTGAAAAGCTCATTTTCAACGTTCAATTCAGAATGTGATAAAACCAGTTCCAGCCACTAAAAAGCATTTTCTTTTTGTTTTAGACAACAATTCATGCACTGTTAAATATGTTTAAGAAAGTTGCAAATGAAAATCTATGTCTCTGACTGAGTTTGCATTACTGCTTATTTTGACCTCTGCTGGCTGAGAACAGCTCATTTTCAACGTTGAATTCAGAAAGTGATAAAACCAGATCCAGCCACTAAAATGCATCATTCTTTTTGTTTTAGACAACATTTCATGCACTGTTAAACATGTTAAAGCAAGTTGCAAGTGAAAACCTATGTCTATGACTGAGTTTGCATTACTGCTTATTTTGACCTCTGCTGGCTCTGAAAAGCTCATTTTCAACGTTCAATTCAGAATGTGATAAAACCAGTCCCAGCCACTAAAAAGCATTTTCTTTTTGTTTTAGACAACATTTCATGCACTGTTAAATATGTTTAAGAAAGTTGCAAGTGAAAATCTATGTCTCTGACTGAGTTTGCATTACTGCTTATTTTGACCTCTGCTGGCTCTGAAAAGCTCATTTTCAACGTTCAATTCAGAATGTGATAAAACCAGTTCCAGCCACTAAAAAGCATTTTCTTTTTGTTTTAGACAACATTTCATGCACTGTTAAATATGTTTAAGAAAGTTGCAAGTGAAAATCTATGTCTCTGACTGAGTTTGCATTACTGCTTATTTTGACCTCTGCTGGCTGAGAACAGCTCATTTTCAACGTTGAATTCAGAAAGTGATAAAACCAGATCCAGAAACTAAAATGCATCATTCTTTTTGTTTTAGACAACATTTCATGCACTGTTAAACATGTTAAAGCAAGTTGCAAGTGAAAATCTATGTCTATGACTGAGTTTGCATTACTGCTTATTTTGACCTCTGCTGGCTCTGAAAAGCTCATTTTCAACGTTCAATTCAGAATGTGATCAAACCAGATCCAGCCACTAAAAAGCATTTTCTTTTTGTTTTAGACAACATTTCATGCACTGTTAAACATGTTAAAGCAAGTTGCAAGTGAAAATCTTTGTCTCTGACTGAGTTTGCATTACTGCTTATTTTGACCTCTGCTGGCTCTGAAAAGCTCATTTTCAACGTCCAATACAGAATGTTATAAAACCAGATCCAGCTTCTAAAATGCATCATTCTTTTTGTTTTAGACAACATTTCATGCACTGTTAAATATGTTTAAGAAAGTTGCAAGTGAAAATCTATGTCTCTGACTGAGTTTGCATTACTGCTTATTTTGACCTCTGCTGGCTCTGAAAAGCTAATTTTCAACGTTCAATTCAGAATGTGATAAAACCAGTTCCAGCCACTAAAATGCATCATTCTTTTTGTTTTAGACAACAATTCATGCACTGTTAAACATGTTAAAGCAAGTTGCAAGTGAAAATCTATGTCTCTGACTGAGTTTGCATTACTGCTTATTTTGACCTCTGCTGGCTCTGAAAAGCTCATTTTCAACGTTCAATTCTGAATGTGATAAAACCAGTTCCAGCCACTAAAAAGCATTTTCTTTTTGTTTTAGACAACATTTCATGCACTGTTAAATATGTTTAAGAAAGTTGCAAGTGAAAATCTATGTCTCTGACTGAGTTTGCATTACTGCTTATTTTGACCTCTGCTGGCTGAGAACAGCTCATTTTCAACGTTGAGTTCAGAAAGTGATAAACCAGATCCAGCCACTAAAATGCATCATTCTTTTTGTTTTAGACAACATTTCATGCACTGTTAAACATGTTAAAGCAAGTTGCAAGTGAAAATCTATGTCTATGACTGAGTTTGCATTACTGCTTATTTTGACCTCTGCTGGCTCTGAAAAGCTCATTTTCAACGTTCAATTCAGAATGTGATAAAACCAGATCCAGCCACTAAAAAGCATTTTCTTTTTGTTTTAGACAACAATTCATGCACTGTTAAACATGTTAAAGCAAGTTGCAAGTGAAAATCTATGTCTCTGACTGAGTTTGCATTACTGCTTATTTTGACCTCTGCTGGCTCTGAAAAGCTCATTTTCAACGTTCAATTCAGAATGTGATAAAACCAGTCCCAGCCACTAAAAAGCATTTTCTTTTTGTTTTAGACAACATTTCATGCACTGTTAAATATGTTTAAGAAAGTTGCAAGTGAAAATCTATGTCTCTGACTGAGTTTGCATTACTGCTTATTTTGACCTCTGCTGGCTCTGAAAAGCTCATTTTCAACGTTGAATTCAGAATGTGATAAAACCAGTTCCAGCCACTAAAAAGCATTATCTTTTTGTTTTAGACAACATTTCATGCACTGTTAAACATGTTAAAGCAAGTTGCAAGTGAAAATCTATGTCTCTGACTGAGTTTGCATTACTGCTTATTTTGACCTCTGCTGGCTGAGAACAGCTCATTTTCAACGTTGAATTCAGAAAGTGATAAAGCCAGATCCAGCCACTAAAATGCATTATTCTTTTTGTTTTAGACAACATTTCATGCACTGTTAAACATGTTAAAGCAAGTTGCAAGTGAAAATCTATGTCTATGACTGAGTTTGCATTACTGCTTATTTTGACCTCTGCTGGCTCTGAAAAGCTCATTTTCAACGTTCAATTCAGAATGTGATAAAACCAGTTCCAGCCACTAAAAAGCATTTTCTTTTTGTTTTAGACAACAATTCATGCACTGTTAAATATGTTTAAGAAAGTTGCAAATGAAAATCTATGTCTCTGACTGAGTTTGCATTACTGCTTATTTTGACCTCTGCTGGCTGAGAACAGCTCATTTTCAACGTTGAATTCAGAAAGTGATAAAACCAGATCCAGCCACTAAAATGCATCATTCTTTTTGTTTTAGACAACATTTCATGCACTGTTAAACATGTTAAAGCAAGTTGCAAGTGAAAACCTATGTCTATGACTGAGTTTGCATTACTGCTTATTTTGACCTCTGCTGGCTCTGAAAAGCTCATTTTCAACGTTCAATTCAGAATGTGATAAAACCAGTCCCAGCCACTAAAAAGCATTTTCTTTTTGTTTTAGACAACATTTCATGCACTGTTAAATATGTTTAAGAAAGTTGCAAGTGAAAATCTATGTCTCTGACTGAATTTGCATTACTGCTTATTTTGACCTCTGCTGGCTCTGAAAAGCTCATTTTCAACGTTCAATTCAGAATGTGATAAAACCAGTTCCAGCCACTAAAAAGCATTTTCTTTTTGTTTTAGACAACATTTCATGCACTGTTAAATATGTTTAAGAAAGTTGCAAGTGAAAATCTATGTCTCTGACTGAGTTTGCATTACTGCTTATTTTGACCTCTGCTGGCTGAGAACAGCTCATTTTCAACGTTGAATTCAGAAAGTGATAAAACCAGATCCAGAAACTAAAATGCATCATTCTTTTTGTTTTAGACAACATTTCATGCACTGTTAAACATGTTAAAGCAAGTTGCAAGTGAAAATCTATGTCTATGACTGAGTTTGCATTACTGCTTATTTTGACCTCTGCTGGCTCTGAAAAGCTCATTTTCAACGTTCAATTCAGAATGTGATCAAACCAGATCCAGCCACTAAAAAGCATTTTCTTTTTGTTTTAGACAACATTTCATGCACTGTTAAACATGTTAAAGCAAGTTGCAAGTGAAAATCTTTGTCTCTGACTGAGTTTGCATTACTGCTTATTTTGACCTCTGCTGGCTCTGAAAAGCTCATTTTCAACGTCCAATACAGAATGTTATAAAACCAGATCCAGCTTCTAAAATGCATCATTCTTTTTGTTTTAGACAACATTTCATGCACTGTTAAATATGTTTAAGAAAGTTGCAAGTGAAAATCTATGTCTCTGACTGAGTTTGCATTACTGCTTATTTTGACCTCTGCTGGCTCTGAAAAGCTAATTTTCAACGTTCAATTCAGAATGTGATAAAACCAGTTCCAGCCACTAAAATGCATCATTCTTTTTGTTTTAGACAACAATTCATGCACTGTTAAACATGTTAAAGCAAGTTGCAAGTGAAAATCTATGTCTCTGACTGAGTTTGCATTACTGCTTATTTTGACCTCTGCTGGCTGAGAACAGCTCATTTTCAACGTTGAATTCAGAAAGTGATAAAACCAGATCCAGCCACTAAAATGCATCATTCTTTTTGTTTTAGACAACATTTCATGCACTGTTAAACATGTTAAAGCAAGTTGCAATTGAAAATCTATGTCTATGACTGAGTTTGCATTACTGCTTATTTTGACCTCTGCTGGCTCTGAAAAGCTCATTTTCAACGTTCAATTCAGAATGTGATAAAACCAGTTCCAGCCACTAAAAAGCATTTTCTTTTTGTTTTAGACAACAATTCATGCACTGTTAAATATGTTTAAGAAAGTTGCAAATGAAAATCTATGTCTCTGACTGAGTTTGCATTACTGCTTATTTTGACCTCTGCTGGCTGAGAACAGCTCATTTTCAACGTTGAATTCAGAAAGTGATAAAACCAGATCCAGCCACTAAAATGCATCATTCTTTTTGTTTTAGACAACATTTCATGCACTGTTAAACATGTTAAAGCAAGTTGCAAGTGAAAACCTATGTCTATGACTGAGTTTGCATTACTGCTTATTTTGACCTCTGCTGGCTCTGAAAAGCTCATTTTCAACGTTCAATTCAGAATGTGATAAAACCAGTCCCAGCCACTAAAAAGCATTTTCTTTTTGTTTTAGACAACATTTCATGCACTGTTAAATATGTTTAAGAAAGTTGCAAGTGAAAATCTATGTCTCTGACTGAGTTTGCATTACTGCTTATTTTGACCTCTGCTGGCTCTGAAAAGCTCATTTTCAACGTTCAATTCAGAATGTGATAAAACCAGTTCCAGCCACTAAAAAGCATTTTCTTTTTGTTTTAGACAACATTTCATGCACTGTTAAATATGTTTAAGAAAGTTGCAAGTGAAAATCTATGTCTCTGAATGAGTTTGCATTACTGCTTATTTTGACCTCTGCTGGCTGAGAACAGCTCATTTTCAACGTTGAATTCAGAAAGTGATAAAACCAGATCCAGAAACTAAAATGCATCATTCTTTTTGTTTTAGACAACATTTCATGCACTGTTAAACATGTTAAAGCAAGTTGCAAGTGAAAATCTATGTCTATGACTGAGTTTGCATTACTGCTTATTTTGACCTCTGCTGGCTCTGAAAAGCTCATTTTCAACGTTCAATTCAGAATGTGATCAAACCAGATCCAGCCACTAAAAAGCATTTTCTTTTTGTTTTAGACAACATTTCATGCACTGTTAAACATGTTAAAGCAAGTTGCAAGTGAAAATCTTTGTCTCTGACTGAGTTTGCATTACTGCTTATTTTGACCTCTGCTGGCTCTGAAAAGCTCATTTTCAACGTCCAATACAGAATGTTATAAAACCAGATCCAGCTTCTAAAATGCATCATTCTTTTTGTTTTAGACAACATTTCATGCACTGTTAAATATGTTTAAGAAAGTTGCAAGTGAAAATCTATGTCTCTGACTGAGTTTGCATTACTGCTTATTTTGACCTCTGCTGGCTCTGAAAAGCTAATTTTCAACGTTCAATTCAGAATGTGATAAAACCAGTTCCAGCCACTAAAATGCATCATTCTTTTTGTTTTAGACAACAATTCATGCACTGTTAAACATGTTAAAGCAAGTTGCAAGTGAAAATCTATGTCTCTGACTGAGTTTGCATTACTGCTTATTTTGACCTCTGCTGGCTGAGAACAGCTCATTTTCAACGTTGAATTCAGAAAGTGATAAAACCAGATCCAGCCACTAAAATGCATCATTCTTTTTGTTTTAGACAACATTTCATGCACTGTTAAACATGTTAAAGCAAGTTGCAATTGAAAATCTATGTCTATGACTGAGTTTGCATTACTGCTTATTTTGACCTCTGCTGGCTCTGAAAAGCTCATTTTCAACGTTCAATTCAGAATGTGATAAAACCAGTTCCAGCCACTAAAAAGCATTTTCTTTTTGTTTTAGACAACATTTCATGCACTGTTAAACATGTTAAAGCAAGTTGCAAGTGAAAATCTATGTCTATGACTGAGTTTGCATTACTGCTTATTTTGACCTCTGCTGGCTCTGAAAAGCTCATTTTCAACGTTCAATTCAGAATGTGATAAAACCAGATCCAGCCACTAAAATGCATCATTCTTTTTGTTTTAGACAACAATTCATGCACTGTTAAACATGTTAAAGCAAGTTGCAAGTGAAAATCTATGTCTCTGACTGAGTTTGCATTACTGCTTATTTTGACCTCTGCTGGCTGAGAACAGCTCATTTTCAACGTTGAATTCAGAAAGTGATAAAACCAGATCCAGCCACTAAAATGCATCATTCTTTTTGTTTTAGACAACATTTCATGCACTGTTAAACATGTTAAAGCAAGTTGCAAGTGAAAATCTATGTCTCTGACTGAGTTTGCATTACTGCTTATTTTGACCTCTGCTGGCTCTGAAAAGCTCATTTTCAACGTTCAATTCAGAATGTGATAAAACCAGATCCAGCCACTAAAAAGCATTTTCTTTTTGTTTTAGACAACATTTCATGCACTGTTAAACATGTTAAAGCAAGTTGCAAGTGAAAATCTATGTCTCTGACTGAGTTTGCATTACTGCTTATTTTGACCTCTGCTGGCTCTGAAAAGCTCATTTTCAACGTCCAATACAGAATGTGATAAAACCAGATCCAGCTACTAAAATGCATCATTCTTTTTGTTTTAGACAACATTTCATGCACTGTTAAACATGTTAAAGCAAGTTGCAAGTGAAAATCTATGTCTATGACTGAGTTTGCATTACTGCTTATTTTGACCTCTGCTGGCTCTGAAAAGCTCATTTTCAACGTTCAATTCAGAATGTGATAAAACCAGATCCAGCAACTAAAAAGCATTTTCTTTTTGTTTTAGACAACATTTCATGCACTGTTAAACATGTTAAAGCAAGTTGCAAGTGAAAATCTATGTCTCTGACTGAGTTTGCATTACTGCTTATTTTGACCTCTGCTGGCTCTGAAAAGCTCATTTTCAACGTCCAATACAGAATGTTATAAAACCAGATCCAGCTACTAAAATGCATCATTCTTTTTGTTTTAGACAACATTTCATGCACTGTTAAACATGTTAAAGCAAGTTGCAAGTGAAAATCTATGTCTATGACTGAGTTTGCATTACTGCTTATTTTGACCTCTGCTGGCTCTGAAAAGCCTATTTTCAACGTTCAATTCAGAATGTGATAAAACCAGATCCAGCCACTAAAAAGCATTTTCTTTTTGTTTTAGACAACATTTCATGCACTGTTAAACATGTTAAAGCAAGTTGCAAGTGAAAATCTTTGTCTCTGACTGAGTTTGCATTACTGCTTATTTTGACCTCTGCTGGCTCTGAAAAGCTCATTTTCAACGTTCAATTCAGAATGTGATAAAACCAGATCCAGCCACTAAAATGCATCATTCTTTTTGTTTTAGACAAC
This sequence comes from Danio rerio, assembly GCF_052040795.2. Lineage (NCBI taxonomy): Eukaryota > Metazoa > Chordata > Actinopteri > Cypriniformes > Danionidae > Danio > Danio rerio. The sequence continues at coordinate 38,250,977 of NC_141041.1, forward strand.
ATTTCTTGCACTGTTAAACATGTTAAAGCAAGTTGCAAGTGAAAATCTATGTCTCTGACTGAGTTTGCATTACTGCTTATTTTGACCTCTGCTGGCTCTGAAAAGCTAATTTTCAACGTTCAATTCAGAATGTGATAAAACCAGATCCAGCCACTAAAATGCATAATTCTTTTTGTTTTAGACAACATTTCATGCACTGTTAAACATGTTAAAGCAAGTTGCAAGTGAAAATCTATGTCTCTGACTGAGTTTGCATTACTGCTTATTTTGACCTCTGCTGGCTCTGAAAAGCTCATTTTCAACGTCCAATACAGAATGTGATAAAACCAGATCCAGCTACTAAAATGCATCATTCTTTTTGTTTTAGACAACATTTCATGCACTGTTAAACATGTTAAAGCAAGTTGCAAGTGAAAATCTATGTCTATGACTGAGTTTGCATTACTGCTTATTTTGACCTCTGCTGGCTCTGAAAAGCTCATTTTCAACGTTCAATTCAGAATGTGATAAAACCAGATCCAGCCACTAAAATGCATCATTCTTTTTGTTTTAGACAAATATTCATGCACTGTTAAACATGTTAAAGCAAGTTGCAAGTGAAAATCTATGTCTCTGACTGAGTTTGCATTACTGCTTATTTTGACCTCTGCTGGCTGAGAACAGCTCATTTTCAACGTTGAATTCAGAAAGTGATAAAACCAGATCCAGCCACTAAAATGCATCATTCTTTTTGTTTTAGACAACATTTCATGCACTGTTAAACATGTTAAAGCAAGTTGCAAGTGAAAATCTATGTCTATGACTGAGTTTGCATTACTGCTTATTTTGACCTCTGCTGGCTCTGAAAAGCTCATTTTCAACGTTCAATTCAGAATGTGATAACACCAGATCCAGCCACTAAAAAGCATTTTCTTTTTGTTTTAGACAACATTTCATGCACTGTTAAACATGTTAAAGCAAGTTGCAAGTGAAAATCTATGTCTCTGACTGAGTTTGCAGTACTGCTTATTTTGACCTCTGCTGGCTCTGAAAAGCTCATTTTCAACGTTCAATTCAGAATGTGATAAAACCGGTCCCAGCCACTAAAAAGCATTTTCTTTTTGTTTTAGACAACATTTCATGCACTGTTAAATATGTTTAAGAAAGTTGCAAGTGAAAATCTATGTCTCTGACTGAGTTTGCATTATTGCTTATTTTGACCTCTGCTAGCTCTGAAAAGCTCATTTTCAACGTTCAATTCAGAATGTGATAAAACCAGATCCAGCCACTAAAAAGCATTTTCTTTTTGTTTTAGACAACATTTCATGCACTGTTAAATATGTTTAAGAAAGTTGCAAGTGAAAATCTATGTCTCTGACTGAGTTTGCATTACTGCTTATTTTGACCTCTGCTGGCTGAGAACAGCTCATTTTCAACGTTGAATTCAGAAAGTGATAAAACCAGATCCAGCCACTAAAATGCATCATTCTTTTTGTTTTAGACAACATTTCATGCACTTTTAAACATGTTAAAGTAAGTTGCAAGTGAAAATCTATGTCTATGACTGAGTTTGCATTACTGCTTATTTTGACCTCTGCTGGCTCTGAAAAGCTCATTTTCAACGTTCAATTCAGAATGTGATAAAACCAGATCCAGCGAATAAAAATCATTTTCTTTTTGTTTTAGACAACAATTCATGCACTGTTAAACATGTTAAAGCAAGTTGCAAGTGAAAATCTATGTCTCTGACTGAGTTTGCATTACTGCTTATTTTGACCTCTGCTGGCTGAGAACAGCTCATTTTCAACGTTGAATTCAGAAAGTGATAAAACCAGATCCAGCCACTAAAATGCATCATTCTTTTTGTTTTAGACAACATTTCATGCACTGTTAAACATGTTAAAGCAAGTTGCAATTGAAAATCTATGTCTATGACTGAGTTTGCATTACTGCTTATTTTGACCTCTGCTGGCTCTGAAAAGCTCATTTTCAACGTTCAATTCAGAATGTGATAAAACCAGTTCCAGCCACTAAAAAGCATTTTCTTTTTGTTTTAGACAACATTTCATGCACTGTTAAACATGTTAAAGCAAGTTGCAAGTGAAAATCTATGTCTATGACTGAGTTTGCATTACTGCTTATTTTGACCTCTGCTGGCTCTGAAAAGCTCATTTTCAACGTTCAATTCAGAATGTGATAAAACCAGATCCAGCCACTAAAATGCATCATTCTTTTTGTTTTAGACAACAATTCATGCACTGTTAAACATGTTAAAGCAAGTTGCAAGTGAAAATCTATGTCTCTGACTGAGTTTGCATTACTGCTTATTTTGACCTCTGCTGGCTGAGAACAGCTCATTTTCAACGTTGAATTCAGAAAGTGATAAAACCAGATCCAGCCACTAAAATGCATCATTCTTTTTGTTTTAGACAACATTTCATGCACTGTTAAACATGTTAAAGCAAGTTGCAAGTGAAAATCTATGTCTCTGACTGAGTTTGCATTACTGCTTATTTTGACCTCTGCTGGCTCTGAAAAGCTCATTTTCAACGTTCAATTCAGAATGTGATAAAACCAGATCCAGCCACTAAAAAGCATTTTCTTTTTGTTTTAGACAACATTTCATGCACTGTTAAACATGTTAAAGCAAGTTGCAAGTGAAAATCTATGTCTCTGACTGAGTTTGCATTACTGCTTATTTTGACCTCTGCTGGCTCTGAAAAGCTCATTTTCAACGTCCAATACAGAATGTGATAAAACCAGATCCAGCTACTAAAATGCATCATTCTTTTTGTTTTAGACAACATTTCATGCACTGTTAAACATGTTAAAGCAAGTTGCAAGTGAAAATCTATGTCTATGACTGAGTTTGCATTACTGCTTATTTTGACCTCTGCTGGCTCTGAAAAGCTCATTTTCAACGTTCAATTCAGAATGTGATAAAACCAGATCCAGCAACTAAAAAGCATTTTCTTTTTGTTTTAGACAACATTTCATGCACTGTTAAACATGTTAAAGCAAGTTGCAAGTGAAAATCTATGTCTCTGACTGAGTTTGCATTACTGCTTATTTTGACCTCTGCTGGCTCTGAAAAGCTCATTTTCAACGTCCAATACAGAATGTTATAAAACCAGATCCAGCTACTAAAATGCATCATTCTTTTTGTTTTAGACAACATTTCATGCACTGTTAAACATGTTAAAGCAAGTTGCAAGTGAAAATCTATGTCTATGACTGAGTTTGCATTACTGCTTATTTTGACCTCTGCTGGCTCTGAAAAGCCTATTTTCAACGTTCAATTCAGAATGTGATAAAACCAGATCCAGCCACTAAAAAGCATTTTCTTTTTGTTTTAGACAACATTTCATGCACTGTTAAACATGTTAAAGCAAGTTGCAAGTGAAAATCTATGTCTCTGACTGAGTTTGCATTACTGCTTATTTTGACCTCTGCTGGCTCTGAAAAGCTCATTTTCAACGTTCAATTCAGAATGTGATAAAACCAGATCCAGCCACTAAAATGCATCATTCTTTTTGTTTTAGACAACATTTCTTGCACTGTTAAACATGTTAAAGCAAGTTGCAAGTGAAAATCTATGTCTCTGACTGAGTTTGCATTACTGCTTATTTTGACCTCTGCTGGCTCTGAAAAGCTAATTTTCAACGTTCAATTCAGAATGTGATAAAACCAGATCCAGCCACTAAAATGCATAATTCTTTTTGTTTTAGACAACAATTCATGCACTGTTAAACATGTTAAAGCAAGTTGCAAGTGAAAATCTATGTCTCTGATTGAGTTTGCATTACTGCTTATTTTGACCTCTGCTGGCTCTGAAAAGCTCATTTTCAACGTTCAATTCAGAATGTGATAAAACCAGATCCAGCAACTAAAAAGCATTTTCTTTTTGTTTTAGACATTTCATGCACTGTTAAATATGTTTAAGAAAGTTGCAAGTGAAAATCTATGTCTATGACTGAGTTTGCATTACTGCTTATTTTGACCTCTGCTGGCTCTGAAAAGCTCATTTTCAACGTTCAATTCAGAATGTGATAAAACCAGTTCCAGCCACTAAAAAGCATTTTCTTTTTGTTTTAGACAACATTTCATGCACTGTTAAACATGTTAAAGCAAGTTGCAAGTGAAAATCTATGTCTATGACTGAGTTTGCATTACTGCTTATTTTGACCTCTGCTGGCTCTGAAAAGCTCATTTTCAACGTTCAATTCAGAATGTGATAAAACCAGATCCAGCCACTAAAATGCATCATTCTTTTTGTTTTAGACAACAATTCATGCACTGTTAAACATGTTAAAGCAAGTTGCAAGTGAAAATCTATGTCTCTGACTGAGTTTGCATTACTGCTTATTTTGACCTCTGCTGGCTGAGAACAGCTCATTTTCAACGTTGAATTCAGAAAGTGATAAAACCAGATCCAGCCACTAAAATGCATCATTCTTTTTGTTTTAGACAACATTTCATGCACTGTTAAACATGTTAAAGCAAGTTGCAAGTGAAAATCTATGTCTCTGACTGAGTTTGCATTACTGCTTATTTTGACCTCTGCTGGCTCTGAAAAGCTCATTTTCAACGTTCAATTCAGAATGTGATAAAACCAGATCCAGCCACTAAAAAGCATTTTCTTTTTGTTTTAGACAACATTTCATGCACTGTTAAACATGTTAAAGCAAGTTGCAAGTGAAAATCTATGTCTCTGACTGAGTTTGCATTACTGCTTATTTTGACCTCTGCTGGCTCTGAAAAGCTCATTTTCAACGTCCAATACAGAATGTGATAAAACCAGATCCAGCTACTAAAATGCATCATTCTTTTTGTTTTAGACAACATTTCATGCACTGTTAAACATGTTAAAGCAAGTTGCAAGTGAAAATCTATGTCTATGACTGAGTTTGCATTACTGCTTATTTTGACCTCTGCTGGCTCTGAAAAGCTCATTTTCAACGTTCAATTCAGAATGTGATAAAACCAGATCCAGCAACTAAAAAGCATTTTCTTTTTGTTTTAGACAACATTTCATGCACTGTTAAACATGTTAAAGCAAGTTGCAAGTGAAAATCTATGTCTCTGACTGAGTTTGCATTACTGCTTATTTTGACCTCTGCTGGCTCTGAAAAGCTCATTTTCAACGTCCAATACAGAATGTTATAAAACCAGATCCAGCTACTAAAATGCATCATTCTTTTTGTTTTAGACAACATTTCATGCACTGTTAAACATGTTAAAGCAAGTTGCAAGTGAAAATCTATGTCTATGACTGAGTTTGCATTACTGCTTATTTTGACCTCTGCTGGCTCTGAAAAGCCTATTTTCAACGTTCAATTCAGAATGTGATAAAACCAGATCCAGCCACTAAAAAGCATTTTCTTTTTGTTTTAGACAACATTTCATGCACTGTTAAACATGTTAAAGCAAGTTGCAAGTGAAAATCTATGTCTCTGACTGAGTTTGCATTACTGCTTATTTTGACCTCTGCTGGCTCTGAAAAGCTCATTTTCAACGTTCAATTCAGAATGTGATAAAACCAGATCCAGCCACTAAAATGCATCATTCTTTTTGTTTTAGACAACATTTCTTGCACTGTTAAACATGTTAAAGCAAGTTGCAAGTGAAAATCTATGTCTCTGACTGAGTTTGCATTACTGCTTATTTTGACCTCTGCTGGCTCTGAAAAGCTAATTTTCAACGTTCAATTCAGAATGTGATAAAACCAGATCCAGCCACTAAAATGCATAATTCTTTTTGTTTTAGACAACAATTCATGCACTGTTAAACATGTTAAAGCAAGTTGCAAGTGAAAATCTATGTCTCTGATTGAGTTTGCATTACTGCTTATTTTGACCTCTGCTGGCTCTGAAAAGCTCATTTTCAACGTTCAATTCAGAATGTGATAAAACCAGATCCAGCAACTAAAAAGCATTTTCTTTTTGTTTTAGACATTTCATGCACTGTTAAATATGTTTAAGAAAGTTGCAAGTGAAAATCTATGTCTATGACTGAGTTTGCATTACTGCTTATTTTGACCTCTGCTGGCTCTGAAAAGCTCATTTTCAACGTTTAATTCAGAATGTGATAAAACCAGTTCCAGCCACTAAAAAGCATTTTCTTTTTGTTTTAGACAACATTTCATGCACTGTTAAATATGTTTAAGAAAGTTGCAAGTGAAAATCTATGTCTCTGACTGAGTTTGCATTACTGCTTATTTTGACCTCTGCTGGCTCTGAAAAGCTCATTTTCAACGTTTAATTCAGAATGTGATAAAACCAGTTCCAGCCACTAAAAAGCATTTTCTTTTTGTTTTAGACAACATTTCATGCACTGTTAAATATGTTTAAGAAAGTTGCAAGTGAAAATCTATGTCTCTGACTGAGTTTGCATTACTGCTTATTTTGACCTCTGCTGGCTCTGAAAAGCTCATTTTCAACGTTCAATTCAGAATGTGATAAAACCAGATCCAGCCACTAAAAAGCATTTTCTTTTTGTTTTAGACAACATTTCATGCACTGTTAAACATGTTAAAGCAAGTTGCAAGTGAAAATCTATGTCTCTGACTGAGTTTGCATTACTGCTTATTTTGACCTCCGCTGGCTCTGAAAAGCTCATTTTCAACGTCCAATACAGAATGTGATAAAACCAGATCCAGCTACTAAAATGCATCATTCTTTTTGTTTTAGACAACATTTCATGCACTGTTAAACATGTTAAAGCAAGTTGCAAGTGAAAATCTATGTCTATGACTGAGTTTGCATTACTGCTTATTTTGACCTCTGCTGGCTCTGAAAAGCTCATTTTCAACGTTCAATTCAGAATGTGATAAAACCAGATCCAGCCACTAAAATGCATCATTCTTTTTGTTTTAGACAAATATTCATGCACTGTTAAACATGTTAAAGCAAGTTGCAAGTGAAAATCTATGTCTCTGACTGAGTTTGCATTACTGCTTATTTTGACCTCTGCTGGCTGAGAACAGCTCATTTTCAACGTTGAATTCAGAAAGTGATAAAACCAGATCCAGCCACTAAAATGCATCATTCTTTTTGTTTTAGACAACATTTCATGCACTGTTAAACATGTTAAAGCAAGTTGCAAGTGAAAATCTATGTCTATGACTGAGTTTGCATTACTGCTTATTTTGACCTCTGCTGGCTCTGAAAAGCTCATTTTCAACGTTCAATTCAGAATGTGATAACACCAGATCCAGCCACTAAAAAGCATTTTCTTTTTGTTTTAGACAACATTTCATGCACTGTTAAACATGTTAAAGCAAGTTGCAAGTGAAAATCTATGTCTCTGACTGAGTTTGCAGTACTGCTTATTTTGACCTCTGCTGGCTCTGAAAAGCTCATTTTCAACGTTCAATTCAGAATGTGATAAAACCGGTCCCAGCCACTAAAAAGCATTTTCTTTTTGTTTTAGACAACATTTCATGCACTGTTAAATATGTTTAAGAAAGTTGCAAGTGAAAATCTATGTCTCTGACTGAGTTTGCATTATTGCTTATTTTGACCTCTGCTAGCTCTGAAAAGCTCATTTTCAACGTTCAATTCAGAATGTGATAAAACCAGATCCAGCCACTAAAAAGCATTTTCTTTTTGTTTTAGACAACATTTCATGCACTGTTAAATATGTTTAAGAAAGTTGCAAGTGAAAATCTATGTCTCTGACTGAGTTTGCATTACTGCTTATTTTGACCTCTGCTGGCTGAGAACAGCTCATTTTCAACGTTGAATTCAGAAAGTGATAAAACCAGATCCAGCCACTAAAATGCATCATTCTTTTTGTTTTAGACAACATTTCATGCACTGTTAAACATGTTAAAGTAAGTTGCAAGTGAAAATCTATGTCTATGACTGAGTTTGCATTACTGCTTATTTTGACCTCTGCTGGCTCTGAAAAGCTCATTTTCAACGTTCAATTCAGAATGTGATAAAACCAGATCCAGCGAATAAAAATCATTTTCTTTTTGTTTTAGACAACATTTCATGCACTGTTAAACATGTTAAAGCAAGTTGCAAGTGAAAATCTATGTCTCTGACTGAGTTTGCATTACTGCTTATTTTGACCTCTGCTGGCTCTGAAAAGCTCATTTTCAACGTTCAATTCAGAATGTGATAAAACCAGTTCCAGCCACTAAAAAGCATTTTCTTTTTGTTTTAGACAACATTTCATGCACTGTTAAATATGTTTAAGAAAGTTGCAAGTGAAAATCTATGTCTCTGACTGAGTTTGCATAACTGCTTATTTTGACCTCTGCTGGCTCTGAAAAGCTCATTTTCAACGTCCAATACAGAATGTGATAAAACCAGATCCAGCTACTAAAATGCATCATTCTTTTTGTTTTAGACAACATTTCATGCACTGTTAAACATGTTAAAGCAAGTTGCAAGTGAAAATCTATGTCTATGACTGAGTTTGCATTACTGCTTATTTTGACCTCTGCTGGCTGAGAACAGCTCATTTTCAACGTTGAATTCAGAAAGTGATAAAACCAGATCCAGCCACTAAAATGTATCATTCTTTTTGTTTTAGACAACATTTCATGCACTGTTAAACATGTTAAAGCAAGTTGCAAGTGAAAATCTATGTCTCTGACTGAGTTTGCATTACTGCTTATTTTGACCTCTGCTGGCTCTGAAAAGCTCATTTTCAACGTTCAATTCAGAATGTGATAAAACCAGTTCCAGCCACTAAAAAGCATTTTCTTTTTGTTTTAGACAACAATTCATGCACTGTTAAACATGTTAAAGCAAGTTGCAAGTGAAAATCTTTGTCTCTGACTGAGTTTGCATTACTGCTTATTTTGACCTCTGCTGGCTCTGAAAAGCTCATTTTCAACGTTCAATTCAGAATGTGATAAAACCAGTTCCAGCCACTAAAAAGCATTTTCTTTTTGTTTTAGACAACATTTCATGCACTGTTAAATATGTTTAAGAAAGTTGCAAGTGAAAATCTATGTCTATGACTGAGTTTGCATTACTGCTTATTTTGACCTCTGCTGGCTCTGAAAAGCTCATTTTCAACGTTCAATTCAGAATGTGATAAAACCAGTTCCAGCCACTAAAAAGCATTTTCTTTTTGTTTTAGACAACAATTCATGCACTGTTAAACATGTTAAAGCAAGTTGCAAGTGAAAATCTTTGTCTCTGACTGAGTTTGCATTACTGCTTATTTTGACCTCTGCTGGCTCTGAAAAGCTCATTTTCAACGTTCAATTCAGAATGTGATAAAACCAGTTCCAGCCACTAAAAAGCATTTTCTTTTTGTTTTAGACAACATTTCATGCACTGTTAAATATGTTTAAGAAAGTTGCAAGTGAAAATCTATGTCTATGACTGAGTTTGCATTACTGCTTATTTTGACCTCTGCTGGCTCTGAAAAGCTCATTTTCAACGTTCAATTCAGAATGTGATAAAACCAGTTCCAGCCACTAAAAAGCATTTTCTTTTTGTTTTAGACAACATTTCATGCACTGTTAAACATGTTAAAGCAAGTTGCAAGTGAAAATCTATGTCTCTGACTGAGTTTGCATTACTGCTTATTTTGACCTCTGCTGGCTCTGAAAAGGTCATTGCAACGTTCAATTCAGAATGTGATAAAACCAGTTCCAGCCACTAAAAAGCATTTTCTTTTTGTTTTAGACAACAATTCATGCACTGTTAAACATGTTAAAGCAAGTTGCAAGTGAAAATCTATGTCTCTGACTGAGTTTGCATTACTGCTTATTTTGACCTCTGCTGGCTCTGAAAAGCTCATTTTCAACGTTCAATTCAGAATGTGATAAAACCAGTTCCAGCCACTAAAAAGCATTTTCTTTTTGTTTTAGACAACAATTCATGCACTGTTAAACATGTTAAAGCAAGTTGCAAGTGAAAATCTATGTCTCTGACTGAGTTTGCATTACTGCTTATTTTGACCTCTGCTGGCTGAGAACAGCTCATTTTCAACGTTGAATTCAGAAAGTGATAAAACCAGATCCAGCCACTAAAATGCATCATTCTTTTTGTTTTAGACAACATTTCATGCACTGTTAAACATGTTAAAGCAAGTTGCAAGTGAAAATCTATGTCTATGACTGAGTTTGTATTACTGCTTATTTTGACCTCTGCTGGCTCTGAAAAGCTCATTTTCAACGTTCAATTCAGAATGTGATAACACCAGATCCAGCCACTAAAAAGCATTTTCTTTTTGTTTTAGACAACATTTCATGCACTGTTAAACATGTTAAAGCAAGTTGCAAGTGAAAATCTATGTCTCTGACTGAGTTTGCAGTACTGCTTATTTTGACCTCTGCTGGCTCTGAAAAGCTCATTTTCAACGTTCAATTCAGAATGTGATAAAACCAGTCCCAGCCACTAAAAAGCATTTTCTTTTTGTTTTAGACAACATTTCATGCACTGTTAAATATGTTTAAGAAAGTTGCAAGTGAAAATCTATGTCTCTGACTGAGTTTGCATTACTGCTTATTTTGACCTCTGCTAGCTCTGAAAAGCTCATTTTCAACGTTCAATTCAGAATGTGATAAAACCAGTTCCAGCCACTAAAAAGCATTTTCTTTTTGTTTTAGACAACATTTCATGCACTGTTAAATATGTTTAAGAAAGTTGCAAGTGAAAATCTATGTCTCTGACTGAGTTTGCATTACTGCTTATTTTGACCTCTGCTAGCTCTGAAAAGCTCATTTTCAACGTTCAATTCAGAATGTGATAAAACCAGTTCCAGCCACTAAAAAGCATTTTCTTTTTGTTTTAGACAACATTTCATGCACTGTTAAATATGTTTAAGAAAGTTGCAAGTGAAAATCTATGTCTCTGACTGAGTTTGCATTACTGCTTATTTTGACCTCTGCTGGCTGAGAACAGCTCATTTTCAACGTTGAATTCAGAAAGGGATAAAACCAGATCCAGCCACTAAAATGCATCATTCTTTTTGTTTTAGACAACATTTCATGCACTGTTAAACATGTTAAAGTAAGTTGCAAGTGAAAATCTATGTCTATGACTGAGTTTGCATTACTGCTTATTTTGACCTCTGCTGGCTCTGAAAAGCTCATTTTCAACGTTCAATTCAGAATGTGATAAAACCAGATCCAGCCACTAAAAATCATTTTCTTTTTGTTTTAGACAACATTTCATGCACTGTTAAACATGTTAAAGCAAGTTGCAAGTGAAAATCTATGTCTCTGACTGAGTTTGCATTACTGCTTATTTTGACCTCTGCTGGCTCTGAAAAGCTCATTTTCAACGTTCAATTCAGAATGTGATAAAACCAGTCCCAGCCACTAAAAAGCATTTTCTTTTTGTTTTAGACAACATTTCATGCACTGTTAAATATGTTTAAGAAAGTTGCAAGTGAAAATCTGTGTCTCTGACTGAGTTTGCATTACTGCTTATTTTGACCTCTGCTGGCTGAGAACAGCTCATTTTCAACGTTGAATTCAGAAAGTGATAAAACCAGATCCAGCCACTAAAATGTATCATTCTTTTTGTTTTAGACAACATTTCATGCACTGTTAAACATGTTAAAGCAAGTTGCAAGTGAAAATCTATGTCTCTGACTGAGTTTGCATTACTGCTTATTTTGACCTCTGCTGGCTCTGAAAAGCTCATTTTCAACGTTCAATTCAGAATGTGATAAAACCAGTTCCAGCCACTAAAAAGCATTTTCTTTTTGTTTTAGACAACAATTCATGCACTGTTAAACATGTTAAAGCAAGTTGCAAGTGAAAATCTTTGTCTCTGACTGAGTTTGCATTACTGCTTATTTTGACCTCTGCTGGCTCTGAAAAGCTCATTTTCAACGTTCAATTCAGAATGTGATAAAACCAGTTCCAGCCACTAAAAAGCATTTTCTTTTTGTTTTAGACAACATTTCATGCACTGTTAAATATGTTTAAGAAAGTTGCAAGTGAAAATCTATGTCTATGACTGAGTTTGCATTACTGCTTATTTTGACCTCTGCTGGCTCTGAAAAGCTCATTTTCAACGTTCAATTCAGAATGTGATAAAACCAGTTCCAGCCACTAAAAAGCATTTTCTTTTTGTTTTAGACAACAATTCATGCACTGTTAAACATGTTAAAGCAAGTTGCAAGTGAAAATCTTTGTCTCTGACTGAGTTTGCATTACTGCTTATTTTGACCTCTGCTGGCTCTGAAAAGCTCATTTTTAACGTTCAATTCAGAATGTGATAAAACCAGTTCCAGCCACTAAAAAGCATTTTCTTTTTGTTTTAGACAACATTTCATGCACTGTTAAATATGTTTAAGAAAGTTGCAAGTGAAAATCTATGTCTATGACTGAGTTTGCATTACTGCTTATTTTGACCTCTGCTGGCTCTGAAAAGCTCATTTTCAACGTTCAATTCAGAATGTGATAAAACCAGTTCCAGCCACTAAAAAGCATTTTCTTTTTGTTTTAGACAACATTTCATGCACTGTTAAACATGTTAAAGCAAGTTGCAAGTGAAAATCTATGTCTCTGACTGAGTTTGCATTACTGCTTATTTTGACCTCTGCTGGCTCTGAAAAGGTCATTGCAACGTTCAATTCAGAATGTGATAAAACCAGTTCCAGCCACTAAAAAGCATTTTCTTTTTGTTTTAGACAACAATTCATGCACTGTTAAACATGTTAAAGCAAGTTGCAAGTGAAAATCTATGTCTCTGACTGAGTTTGCATTACTGCTTATTTTGACCTCTGCTGGCTCTGAAAAGCTCATTTTCAACGTTCAATTCAGAATGTGATAAAACCAGTTCCAGCCACTAAAAAGCATTTTCTTTTTGTTTTAGACAACAATTCATGCACTGTTAAACATGTTAAAGCAAGTTGCAAGTGAAAATCTATGTCTCTGACTGAGTTTGCATTACTGCTTATTTTGACCTCTGCTGGCTGAGAACAGCTCATTTTCAACGTTGAATTCAGAAAGTGATAAAACCAGATCCAGCCACTAAAATGCATCATTCTTTTTGTTTTAGACAACATTTCATGCACTGTTAAACATGTTAAAGCAAGTTGCAAGTGAAAATCTATGTCTATGACTGAGTTTGTATTACTGCTTATTTTGACCTCTGCTGGCTCTGAAAAGCTCATTTTCAACGTTCAATTCAGAATGTGATAACACCAGATCCAGCCACTAAAAAGCATTTTCTTTTTGTTTTAGACAACATTTCATGCACTGTTAAACATGTTAAAGCAAGTTGCAAGTGAAAATCTATGTCTCTGACTGAGTTTGCAGTACTGCTTATTTTGACCTCTGCTGGCTCTGAAAAGCTCATTTTCAACGTTCAATTCAGAATGTGATAAAACCAGTCCCAGCCACTAAAAAGCATTTTCTTTTTGTTTTAGACAACATTTCATGCACTGTTAAATATGTTTAAGAAAGTTGCAAGTGAAAATCTATGTCTCTGACTGAGTTTGCATTACTGCTTATTTTGACCTCTGCTAGCTCTGAAAAGCTCATTTTCAACGTTCAATTCAGAATGTGATAAAACCAGTTCCAGCCACTAAAAAGCATTTTCTTTTTGTTTTAGACAACATTTCATGCACTGTTAAATATGTTTAAGAAAGTTGCAAGTGAAAATCTATGTCTCTGACTGAGTTTGCATTACTGCTTATTTTGACCTCTGCTAGCTCTGAAAAGCTCATTTTCAACGTTCAATTCAGAATGTGATAAAACCAGTTCCAGCCACTAAAAAGCATTTTCTTTTTGTTTTAGACAACATTTCATGCACTGTTAAATATGTTTAAGAAAGTTGCAAGTGAAAATCTATGTCTCTGACTGAGTTTGCATTACTGCTTATTTTGACCTCTGCTGGCTGAGAACAGCTCATTTTCAACGTTGAATTCAGAAAGGGATAAAACCAGATCCAGCCACTAAAATGCATCATTCTTTTTGTTTTAGACAACATTTCATGCACTGTTAAACATGTTAAAGTAAGTTGCAAGTGAAAATCTATGTCTATGACTGAGTTTGCATTACTGCTTATTTTGACCTCTGCTGGCTCTGAAAAGCTCATTTTCAACGTTCAATTCAGAATGTGATAAAACCAGATCCAGCCACTAAAAATCATTTTCTTTTTGTTTTAGACAACATTTCATGCACTGTTAAACATGTTAAAGCAAGTTGCAAGTGAAAATCTATGTCTCTGACTGAGTTTGCATTACTGCTTATTTTGACCTCTGCTGGCTCTGAAAAGCTCATTTTCAACGTTCAATTCAGAATGTGATAAAACCAGTCCCAGCCACTAAAAAGCATTTTCTTTTTGTTTTAGACAACATTTCATGCACTGTTAAATATGTTTAAGAAAGTTGCAAGTGAAAATCTGTGTCTCTGACTGAGTTTGCATTACTGCTTATTTTGACCTCTGCTGGCTCTGAAAAGCTCATTTTCAACGTTCAATTCAGAATGTGATAAAACCAGTTCCAGCCACTAAAAAGCATTTTCTTTTTGTTTTAGACAACATTTCATGCACTGTTAAATATGTTTAAGAAAGTTGCAAGTGAAAATCTATGTCTCTGACTGAGTTTGCATAACTGCTTATTTTGACCTCTGCTGGCTCTGAAAAGCTCATTTTCAACGTCCAATACAGAATGTGATAAAACCAGATCCAGCTACTAAAATGCATCATTCTTTTTGTTTTAGACAACATTTCATGCACTGTTAAACATGTTAAAGCAAGTTGCAAGTGAAAATCTATGTCTATGACTGAGTTTGCATTACTGCTTATTTTGACCTCTGCTGGCTGAGAACAGCTCATTTTCAACGTTGAATTCAGAAAGTGATAAAACCAGATCCAGCCACTAAAATGTATCATTCTTTTTGTTTTAGACAACATTTCATGCACTGTTAAACATGTTAAAGCAAGTTGCAAGTGAAAATCTATGTCTCTGACTGAGTTTGCATTACTGCTTATTTTGACCTCTGCTGGCTCTGAAAAGCTCATTTTCAACGTTCAATTCAGAATGTGATAAAACCAGTTCCAGCCACTAAAAAGCATTTTCTTTTTGTTTTAGACAACAATTCATGCACTGTTAAACATGTTAAAGCAAGTTGCAAGTGAAAATCTTTGTCTCTGACTGAGTTTGCATTACTGCTTATTTTGACCTCTGCTGGCTCTGAAAAGCTCATTTTCAACGTTCAATTCAGAATGTGATAAAACCAGTTCCAGCCACTAAAAAGCATTTTCTTTTTGTTTTAGACAACATTTCATGCACTGTTAAATATGTTTAAGAAAGTTGCAAGTGAAAATCTATGTCTATGACTGAGTTTGCATTACTGCTTATTTTGACCTCTGCTGGCTCTGAAAAGCTCATTTTCAACGTTCAATTCAGAATGTGATAAAACCAGTTCCAGCCACTAAAAAGCATTTTCTTTTTGTTTTAGACAACAATTCATGCACTGTTAAACATGTTAAAGCAAGTTGCAAGTGAAAATCTTTGTCTCTGACTGAGTTTGCATTACTGCTTATTTTGACCTCTGCTGGCTCTGAAAAGCTCATTTTTAACGTTCAATTCAGAATGTGATAAAACCAGTTCCAGCCACTAAAAAGCATTTTCTTTTTGTTTTAGACAACATTTCATGCACTGTTAAATATGTTTAAGAAAGTTGCAAGTGAAAATCTATGTCTATGACTGAGTTTGCATTACTGCTTATTTTGACCTCTGCTGGCTCTGAAAAGCTCATTTTCAACGTTCAATTCAGAATGTGATAAAACCAGTTCCAGCCACTAAAAAGCATTTTCTTTTTGTTTTAGACAACATTTCATGCACTGTTAAACATGTTAAAGCAAGTTGCAAGTGAAAATCTATGTCTCTGACTGAGTTTGCATTACTGCTTATTTTGACCTCTGCTGGCTCTGAAAAGGTCATTGCAACGTTCAATTCAGAATGTGATAAAACCAGTTCCAGCCACTAAAAAGCATTTTCTTTTTGTTTTAGACAACAATTCATGCACTGTTAAACATGTTAAAGCAAGTTGCAAGTGAAAATCTATGTCTCTGACTGAGTTTGCATTACTGCTTATTTTGACCTCTGCTGGCTCTGAAAAGCTCATTTTCAACGTTCAATTCAGAATGTGATAAAACCAGTTCCAGCCACTAAAAAGCATTTTCTTTTTGTTTTAGACAACAATTCATGCACTGTTAAACATGTTAAAGCAAGTTGCAAGTGAAAATCTATGTCTCTGACTGAGTTTGCATTACTGCTTATTTTGACCTCTGCTGGCTGAGAACAGCTCATTTTCAACGTTGAATTCAGAAAGTGATAAAACCAGATCCAGCCACTAAAATGCATCATTCTTTTTGTTTTAGACAACATTTCATGCACTGTTAAACATGTTAAAGCAAGTTGCAAGTGAAAATCTATGTCTATGACTGAGTTTGCATTACTGCTTATTTTGACCTCTGCTGGCTCTGAAAAGCTCATTTTCAACGTTCAATTCAGAATGTGATAACACCAGATCCAGCCACTAAAAAGCATTTTCTTTTTGTTTTAGACAACATTTCATGCACTGTTAAACATGTTAAAGCAAGTTGCAAGTGAAAATCTATGTCTCTGACTGAGTTTGCAGTACTGCTTATTTTGACCTCTGCTGGCTCTGAAAAGCTCATTTTCAACGTTCAATTCAGAATGTGATAAAACCAGTCCCAGCCACTAAAAAGCATTTTCTTTTTGTTTTAGACAACATTTCATGCACTGTTAAATATGTTTAAGAAAGTTGCAAGTGAAAATCTATGTCTCTGACTGAGTTTGCATTACTGCTTATTTTGACCTCTGCTAGCTCTGAAAAGCTCATTTTCAACGTTCAATTCAGAATGTGATAAAACCAGATCCAGCCACTAAAAAGCATTTTCTTTTTGTTTTAGACAACATTTCATGCACTGTTAAACATGTTTAAGAAAGTTGCAAGTGAAAATCTATGTCTCTGACTGAGTTTGCATTACTGCTTATTTTGACCTCTGCTGGCTGAGAACAGCTCATTTTCAACGTTGAATTCAGAAAGTGATAAAACCAGATCCAGCCACTAAAATGCATCATTCTTTTTGTTTTAGACAACATTTCATGCACTGTTAAACATGTTAAAGCAAGTTGCAAGTGAAAATCTATGTCTATGACTGAGTTTGCATTACTGCTTATTTTGACCTCTGCTGGCTCTGAAAAGCTCATTTTCAACGTTCAATTCAGAATGTGATAAAACCAGATCCAGCCACTAAAAATCATTTTCTTTTTGTTTTAGACAACATTTCATGCACTGTTAAACATGTTAAAGCAAGTTGCAAGTGAAAATCTATGTCTCTGACTGAGTTTGCATTACTGCTTATTTTGACCTCTGCTGGCTCTGAAAAGCTCATTTTCAACGTTCAATTCAGAATGTGATAAAACCACTCCCAGCCACTAAAAAGCATTTTCTTTTTGTTTTAGACAACATTTCATGCACTGTTAAATATGTTTAAGAAAGTTGCAAGTGAAAATCTGTGTCTCTGACTGAGTTTGCATTACTGCTTATTTTGACCTCTGCTGGCTCTGAAAAGCTCATTTTCAACGTTCAATTCAGAATGTGATAAAACCAGTTCCAGCCACTAAAAAGCATTTTCTTTTTGTTTTAGACAACATTTCATGCACTGTTAAATATGTTTAAGAAAGTTGCAAGTGAAAATCTATGTCTCTGACTGAGTTTGCATAACTGCTTATTTTGACCTCTGCTGGCTCCGAAAAGCTCATTTTCAACGTCCAATACAGAATGTGATAAAACCAGATCCAGCTACTAAAATGCATCATTCTTTTTGTTTTAGACAACATTTCATGCACTGTTAAACATGTTAAAGCAAGTTGCAAGTGAAAATCTATGTCTATGACTGAGTTTGCATTACTGCTTATTTTGACCTCTGCTGGCTGAGAACAGCTCATTTTCAACGTTCAATTCAGAAAGTGATAAAACCAGATCCAGCCACTAAAATGTATCATTCTTTTTGTTTTAGACAACATTTCATGCTCGTTAAATATGTTAAAGCAAGTTGCAAGTGAAAATCTATGTCTCTGACTGAGTTTGCATTACTGCTTATTTTGACCTCTGCTGGCTCTGAAAAGCTCATTTTCAACGTTCAATTCAGAATGTGATAAAACCAGTTCCAGCCACTAAAAAGCATTTTCTTTTTGTTTTAGACAACAATTCATGCACTGTTAAACATGTTAAAGCAAGTTGCAAGTGAAAATCTTTGTCTCTGACTGAGTTTGCATTACTGCTTATTTTGACCTCTGCTGGCTCTGAAAAGCTCATTTTCAACGTTCAATTCAGAATGTGATAAAACCAGTTCCAGCCACTAAAAAGCATTTTCTTTTTGTTTTAGACAACATTTCATGCACTGTTAAATATGTTTAAGAAAGTTGCAAGTGAAAATCTATGTCTATGACTGAGTTTGCATTACTGCTTATTTTGACCTCTGCTGGCTCTGAAAAGCTCATTTTCAACGTTCAATTCAGAATGTGATAAAACCAGTTCCAGCCACTAAAAAGCATTTTCTTTTTGTTTTAGACAACAATTCATGCACTGTTAAACATGTTAAAGCAAGTTGCAAGTGAAAATCTTTGTCTCTGACTGAGTTTGCATTACTGCTTATTTTGACCTCTGCTGGCTCTGAAAAGCTCATTTTCAACGTTCAATTCAGAATGTGATAAAACCAGTTCCAGCCACTAAAAAGCATTTTCTTTTTGTTTTAGACAACATTTCATGCACTGTTAAATATGTTTAAGAAAGTTGCAAGTGAAAATCTATGTCTATGACTGAGTTTGCATTACTGCTTATTTTGACCTCTGCTGGCTCTGAAAAGCTCATTTTCAACGTTCAATTCAGAATGTGATAAAACCAGTTCCAGCCACTAAAAAGCATTTTCTTTTTGTTTTAGACAACATTTCATGCACTGTTAAACATGTTAAAGCAAGTTGCAAGTGAAAATCTATGTCTCTGACTGAGTTTGCATTACTGCTTATTTTGACCTCTGCTGGCTCTGAAAAGGTCATTGCAACGTTCAATTCAGAATGTGATAAAACCAGTTCCAGCCACTAAAAAGCATTTTCTTTTTGTTTTAGACAACAATTCATGCACTGTTAAACATGTTAAAGCAAGTTGCAAGTGAAAATCTATGTCTCTGACTGAGTTTGCATTACTGCTTATTTTGACCTCTGCTGGCTCTGAAAAGCTCATTTTCAACGTTCAATTCAGAATGTGATAAAACCAGTTCCAGCCACTAAAAAGCATTTTCTTTTTGTTTTAGACAACAATTCATGCACTGTTAAACATGTTAAAGCAAGTTGCAAGTGAAAATCTATGTCTCTGACTGAGTTTGCATTACTGCTTATTTTGACCTCTGCTGGCTGAGAACAGCTCATTTTCAACGTTGAATTCAGAAAGTGATAAAACCAGATCCAGCCACTAAAATGCATCATTCTTTTTGTTTTAGACAACATTTCATGCACTGTTAAACATGTTAAAGCAAGTTGCAAGTGAAAATCTATGTCTATGACTGAGTTTGCATTACTGCTTATTTTGACCTCTGCTGGCTCTGAAAAGCTCATTTTCAACGTTCAATTCAGAATGTGATAAAACCAGATCCAGCCACTAAAAATCATTTTCTTTTTGTTTTAGACAACATTTCATGCACTGTTAAACATGTTAAAGCAAGTTGCAAGTGAAAATCTATGTCTCTGACTGAGTTTGCATTACTGCTTATTTTGACCTCTGCTGGCTCTGAAAAGCTCATTTTCAACGTTCAATTCAGAATGTGATAAAACCAGTCCCAGCCACTAAAAAGCATTTTCTTTTTGTTTTAGACAACATTTCATGCACTGTTAAATATGTTTAAGAAAGTTGCAAGTGAAAATCTGTGTCTCTGACTGAGTTTGCATTACTGCTTATTTTGACCTCTGCTGGCTCTGAAAAGCTCATTTTCAACGTTCAATTCAGAATGTCATAAAACCAGTTCCAGCCACTAAAAAGCATTTTCTTTTTGTTTTAGACAACATTTCATGCACTGTTAAATATGTTTAAGAAAGTTGCAAGTGAAAATCTATGTCTCTGACTGAGTTTGCATAACTGCTTATTTTGACCTCTGCTGGCTCTGAAAAGCTCATTTTCAACGTCCAATACAGAATGTGATAAAACCAGATCCAGCTACTAAAATGCATCATTCTTTTTGTTTTAGACAACATTTCATGCACTGTTAAACATGTTAAAGCAAGTTGCAAGTGAAAATCTATGTCTATGACTGAGTTTGCATTACTGCTTATTTTGACCTCTGCTGGCTGAGAACAGCTCATTTTCAACGTTCAATTCAGAAAGTGATAAAACCAGATCCAGCCACAAAAATGTATCATTCTTTTTGTTTTAGACAACATTTCATGCACTGTTAAACATGTTAAAGCAAGTTGCAAGTGAAAATCTATGTCTCTGACTGAGTTTGCATTACTGCTTATTTTGACCTCTGCTGGCTCTGAAAAGCTCATTTTCAACGTTCAATTCAGAATGTGATAAAACCAGTTCCAGCCACTAAAAAGCATTTTCTTTTTGTTTTAGACAACAATTCATGCACTGTTAAACATGTTAAAGCAAGTTGCAAGTGAAAATCTTTGTCTCTGACTGAGTTTGCATTACTGCTTATTTTGACCTCTGCTGGCTCTGAAAAGCTCATTTTCAACGTTCAATTCAGAATGTGATAAAACCAGTTCCAGCCACTAAAAAGCATTTTCTTTTTGTTTTAGACAACATTTCATGCACTGTTAAATATGTTTAAGAAAGTTGCAAGTGAAAATCTATGTCTATGACTGAGTTTGCATTACTGCTTATTTTGACCTCTGCTGGCTCTGAAAAGCTCATTTTCAACGTTCAATTCAGAATGTGATAAAACCAGTTCCAGCCACTAAAAAGCATTTTCTTTTTGTTTTAGACAACAATTCATGCACTGTTAAACATGTTAAAGCAAGTTGCAAGTGAAAATCTTTGTCTCTGACTGAGTTTGCATTACTGCTTATTTTGACCTCTGCTGGCTCTGAAAAGCTCATTTTCAACGTTCAATTCAGAATGTGATAAAACCAGTTCCAGCCACTAAAAAGCATTTTCTTTTTGTTTTAGACAACATTTCATGCACTGTTAAACATGTTAAAGCAAGTTGCAAGTGAAAATCTATGTCTCTGACTGAGTTTGCATTACTGCTTATTTTGACCTCTGCTGGCTCTGAAAAGCTCATTTTCAACGTTCAATTCAGAATGTGATAAAACCACTCCCAGCCACTAAAAAGCATTTTCTTTTTGTTTTAGACAACATTTCATGCACTGTTAAATATGTTTAAGAAAGTTGCAAGTGAAAATCTGTGTCTCTGACTGAGTTTGCATTACTGCTTATTTTGACCTCTGCTGGCTCTGAAAAGCTCATTTTCAACGTTCAATTCAGAATGTGATAAAACCAGTTCCAGCCACTAAAAAGCATTTTCTTTTTGTTTTAGACAACATTTCATGCACTGTTAAATATGTTTAAGAAAGTTGCAAGTGAAAATCTATGTCTCTGACTGAGTTTGCATAACTGCTTATTTTGACCTCTGCTGGCTCCGAAAAGCTCATTTTCAACGTCCAATACAGAATGTGATAAAACCAGATCCAGCTACTAAAATGCATCATTCTTTTTGTTTTAGACAACATTTCATGCACTGTTAAACATGTTAAAGCAAGTTGCAAGTGAAAATCTATGTCTATGACTGAGTTTGCATTACTGCTTATTTTGACCTCTGCTGGCTGAGAACAGCTCATTTTCAACGTTCAATTCAGAAAGTGATAAAACCAGATCCAGCCACTAAAATGTATCATTCTTTTTGTTTTAGACAACATTTCATGCTCGTTAAATATGTTAAAGCAAGTTGCAAGTGAAAATCTATGTCTCTGACTGAGTTTGCATTACTGCTTATTTTGACCTCTGCTGGCTCTGAAAAGCTCATTTTCAACGTTCAATTCAGAATGTGATAAAACCAGTTCCAGCCACTAAAAAGCATTTTCTTTTTGTTTTAGACAACAATTCATGCACTGTTAAACATGTTAAAGCAAGTTGCAAGTGAAAATCTTTGTCTCTGACTGAGTTTGCATTACTGCTTATTTTGACCTCTGCTGGCTCTGAAAAGCTCATTTTCAACGTTCAATTCAGAATGTGATAAAACCAGTTCCAGCCACTAAAAAGCATTTTCTTTTTGTTTTAGACAACATTTCATGCACTGTTAAATATGTTTAAGAAAGTTGCAAGTGAAAATCTATGTCTATGACTGAGTTTGCATTACTGCTTATTTTGACCTCTGCTGGCTCTGAAAAGCTCATTTTCAACGTTCAATTCAGAATGTGATAAAACCAGTTCCAGCCACTAAAAAGCATTTTCTTTTTGTTTTAGACAACAATTCATGCACTGTTAAACATGTTAAAGCAAGTTGCAAGTGAAAATCTTTGTCTCTGACTGAGTTTGCATTACTGCTTATTTTGACCTCTGCTGGCTCTGAAAAGCTCATTTTCAACGTTCAATTCAGAATGTGATAAAACCAGTTCCAGCCACTAAAAAGCATTTTCTTTTTGTTTTAGACAACATTTCATGCACTGTTAAATATGTTTAAGAAAGTTGCAAGTGAAAATCTATGTCTATGACTGAGTTTGCATTACTGCTTATTTTGACCTCTGCTGGCTCTGAAAAGCTCATTTTCAACGTTCAATTCAGAATGTGATAAAACCAGTTCCAGCCACTAAAAAGCATTTTCTTTTTGTTTTAGACAACATTTCATGCACTGTTAAACATGTTAAAGCAAGTTGCAAGTGAAAATCTATGTCTCTGACTGAGTTTGCATTACTGCTTATTTTGACCTCTGCTGGCTCTGAAAAGGTCATTGCAACGTTCAATTCAGAATGTGATAAAACCAGTTCCAGCCACTAAAAAGCATTTTCTTTTTGTTTTAGACAACAATTCATGCACTGTTAAACATGTTAAAGCAAGTTGCAAGTGAAAATCTATGTCTCTGACTGAGTTTGCATTACTGCTTATTTTGACCTCTGCTGGCTCTGAAAAGCTCATTTTCAACGTTCAATTCAGAATGTGATAAAACCAGTTCCAGCCACTAAAAAGCATTTTCTTTTTGTTTTAGACAACAATTCATGCACTGTTAAACATGTTAAAGCAAGTTGCAAGTGAAAATCTATGTCTCTGACTGAGTTTGCATTACTGCTTATTTTGACCTCTGCTGGCTGAGAACAGCTCATTTTCAACGTTGAATTCAGAAAGTGATAAAACCAGATCCAGCCACTAAAATGCATCATTCTTTTTGTTTTAGACAACATTTCATGCACTGTTAAACATGTTAAAGCAAGTTGCAAGTGAAAATCTATGTCTATGACTGAGTTTGCATTACTGCTTATTTTGACCTCTGCTGGCTCTGAAAAGCTCATTTTCAACGTTCAATTCAGAATGTGATAAAACCAGATCCAGCCACTAAAAATCATTTTCTTTTTGTTTTAGACAACATTTCATGCACTGTTAAACATGTTAAAGCAAGTTGCAAGTGAAAATCTATGTCTCTGACTGAGTTTGCATTACTGCTTATTTTGACCTCTGCTGGCTCTGAAAAGCTCATTTTCAACGTTCAATTCAGAATGTGATAAAACCAGTCCCAGCCACTAAAAAGCATTTTCTTTTTGTTTTAGACAACATTTCATGCACTGTTAAATATGTTTAAGAAAGTTGCAAGTGAAAATCTGTGTCTCTGACTGAGTTTGCATTACTGCTTATTTTGACCTCTGCTGGCTCTGAAAAGCTCATTTTCAACGTTCAATTCAGAATGTCATAAAACCAGTTCCAGCCACTAAAAAGCATTTTCTTTTTGTTTTAGACAACATTTCATGCACTGTTAAATATGTTTAAGAAAGTTGCAAGTGAAAATCTATGTCTCTGACTGAGTTTGCATAACTGCTTATTTTGACCTCTGCTGGCTCTGAAAAGCTCATTTTCAACGTCCAATACAGAATGTGATAAAACCAGATCCAGCTACTAAAATGCATCATTCTTTTTGTTTTAGACAACATTTCATGCACTGTTAAACATGTTAAAGCAAGTTGCAAGTGAAAATCTATGTCTATGACTGAGTTTGCATTACTGCTTATTTTGACCTCTGCTGGCTGAGAACAGCTCATTTTCAACGTTCAATTCAGAAAGTGATAAAACCAGATCCAGCCACAAAAATGTATCATTCTTTTTGTTTTAGACAACATTTCATGCACTGTTAAACATGTTAAAGCAAGTTGCAAGTGAAAATCTATGTCTCTGACTGAGTTTGCATTACTGCTTATTTTGACCTCTGCTGGCTCTGAAAAGCTCATTTTCAACGTTCAATTCAGAATGTGATAAAACCAGTTCCAGCCACTAAAAAGCATTTTCTTTTTGTTTTAGACAACAATTCATGCACTGTTAAACATGTTAAAGCAAGTTGCAAGTGAAAATCTTTGTCTCTGACTGAGTTTGCATTACTGCTTATTTTGACCTCTGCTGGCTCTGAAAAGCTCATTTTCAACGTTCAATTCAGAATGTGATAAAACCAGTTCCAGCCACTAAAAAGCATTTTCTTTTTGTTTTAGACAACATTTCATGCACTGTTAAATATGTTTAAGAAAGTTGCAAGTGAAAATCTATGTCTATGACTGAGTTTGCATTACTGCTTATTTTGACCTCTGCTGGCTCTGAAAAGCTCATTTTCAACGTTCAATTCAGAATGTGATAAAACCAGTTCCAGCCACTAAAAAGCATTTTCTTTTTGTTTTAGACAACAATTCATGCACTGTTAAACATGTTAAAGCAAGTTGCAAGTGAAAATCTTTGTCTCTGACTGAGTTTGCATTACTGCTTATTTTGACCTCTGCTGGCTCTGAAAAGCTCATTTTCAACGTTCAATTCAGAATGTGATAAAACCAGTTCCAGCCACTAAAAAGCATTTTCTTTTTGTTTTAGACAACATTTCATGCACTGTTAAATATGTTTAAGAAAGTTGCAAGTGAAAATCTATGTCTATGACTGAGTTTGCATTACTGCTTATTTTGACCTCTGCTGGCTCTGAAAAGCTCATTTTCAACGTTCAATTCAGAATGTGATAAAACCAGTTCCAGCCACTAAAAAGCATTTTCTTTTTGTTTTAGACAACATTTCATGCACTGTTAAACATGTTAAAGCAAGTTGCAAGTGAAAATCTATGTCTCTGACTGAGTTTGCATTACTGCTTATTTTGACCTCTGCTGGCTCTGAAAAGGTCATTGCAACGTTCAATTCAGAATGTGATAAAACCAGTTCCAGCCACTAAAAAGCATTTTCTTTTTGTTTTAGACAACAATTCATGCACTGTTAAACATGTTAAAGCAAGTTGCAAGTGAAAATCTATGTCTCTGACTGAGTTTGCATTACTGCTTATTTTGACCTCTGCTGGCTCTGAAAAGCTCATTTTCAACGTTCAATTCAGAATGTGATAAAACCAGTTCCAGCCACTAAAAAGCATTTTCTTTTTGTTTTAGACAACAATTCATGCACTGTTAAACATGTTAAAGCAAGTTGCAAGTGAAAATCTATGTCTCTGACTGAGTTTGCATTACTTCTTATTTTGACCTCTGCTGGCTGAGAACAGCTCATTTTCAACGTTGAATTCAGAAAGTGATAAAACCAGATCCAGCCACTAAAATGCATCATTCTTTTTGTTTTAGACAACATTTCATGCACTGTTAAACATGTTAAAGCAAGTTGCAAGTGAAAATCTATGTCTATGACTGAGTTTGCATTACTGCTTATTTTGACCTCTGCTGGCTCTGAAAAGCTCATTTTCAACGTTCAATTCAGAATGTGATAAAACCAGTTCCAGCCACTAAAAAGCATTTTCTTTTTGTTTTAGACAACATTTCATGCACTGTTAAACATGTTAAAGCAAGTTGCAAGTGAAAATCTATGTCTCTGACTGAGTTTGCATTACTGCTTATTTTGACCTCTGCTGGCTCTGAAAAGCTCATTTTCAACGTTCAATTCAGAATGTGATAAAACCAGTTCCAGCCACTAAAAAGCATTTTCTTTTTGTTTTAGACAACAATTCATGCACTGTTAAACATGTTAAAGCAAGTTGCAAGTGAAAATCTATGTCTCTGACTGAGTTTGCATTACTGCTTATTTTGACCTCTGCTGGCTCTGAAAAGCTCATTTTCAATGTTCAATTCAGAATGTCATAAAACCAGTTCCAGCCACTAAAAAGCATTTTCTTTTTGTTTTAGACAACAATTCATGCACTGTTAAACATGTTAAAGCAAGTTGCAAGTGAAAATCTATGTCTCTGACTGAGTTTGCATTACTGCTTATTTTGACCTCTGCTGGCTGAGAACAGCTCATTTTCAACGTTGAATTCAGAAAGTGATAAAACCAGATCCAGCCACTAAAATGCATCATTCTTTTTGTTTTAGACAACATTTCATGCACTGTTAAACATGTTAAAGCAAGTTGCAAGTAAAAATCTATGTCTATGACTGAGTTTGCATTACTGCTTATTTTGACCTCTGCTGGCTCTGAAAAGCTCATTTTCAACGTTCAATTCAGAATGTGATAAAACCAGATCCAGCCACTAAAAAGCATTTTCTTTTTGTTTTAGACAACATTTCATGCACTGTTAAACATGTTAAAGCAAGTTGCAAGTGAAAATCTTTGTCTCTGACTGAGTTTGCATTACTGCTTATTTTGACCTCTGCTGGCTGAGAACAGCTCATTTTCAACGTTCAATTCAGAATGTGATAAAACCAGATCCAGCAACTAAAAAGCATTTTCTTTTTGTTTTAGACATTTCATGCACTGTTAAATATGTTTAAGAAAGTTGCAAGTGAAAATCTATGTCTCTGACTGAGTTTGCATTACTGCTTATTTTGACCTCTGCTGGCTCTGAAAAGCTCATTTTCAACGTTCAATTCAGAATGTGATAAAACCAGTTCCAGCCACTAAAAAGCATTTTCTTTTTGTTTTAGACAACATTTCATGCACTGGTAAAAATGTTTAAGAAAGTTGCAAGTGAAAATCTATGTCTCTGACTGAGTTTGCATTACTGCTTATTTTGACCTCTGCTGGCTCTGAAAAGCTCATTTTCAACGTTCAATTCAGAATGTGATAAAACCAGTCCCAGCCACTAAAAAGCATTTTCTTTTTGTTTTAGACAACATTTCATGCACTGTTAAATATGTTTAAGAAAGTTGTAAGTGAAAATCTATGTCTCTGACTGAGTTTGCATTACTGCTTATTTTGACCTCTGCTGGCTCTGAAAAGCTCATTTTCAACGTTCAATTCAGAATGTGATAAAACCAGTTCCAGCCACTAAAAAGCATTTTCTTTTTGTTTTAGACAACATTTCATGCACTGTTAAATATGTTTAAGAAAGTTGCAAGTGAAAATCTATGTCTCTGACTAAGTTTGCATAACTGCTTATTTTGACCTCTGCTGGCTCTGAAAAGCTCATTTTCAACGTCCAATACAGAATGTGATAAAACCAGATCCAGCTACTAAAATGCATCATTCTTTTTGTTTTAGACAACATTTCATGCACTGTTAAACATGTTAAAGCAAGTTGCAAGTGAAAATCTATGTCTATGACTGAGTTTGCATTACTGCTTATTTTGACCTCTGCTGGCTCTGAAAAGCTCATTTTCAACGTTCAATTCAGAATGTGATAAAACCAGTTCCAGCCACTAAAAAGCATTTTCTTTTTGTTTTAGACAACATTTCATGCACTGTTAAATATGTTTAAGAAAGTTGCAAGTGAAAATCTATGTCTCTGACTGAGTTTGCATTACTGCTTATTTTGACCTCTGCTGGCTGAGAACAGCTCATTTTCAACGTTGAATTCAGAAAGTGATAAAACCAGATCCAGCCACTAAAATGCATCATTCTTTTTGTTTTAGACAACATTTCATGCACTGTTAAACATGTTAAAGCAAGTTGCAAGTGAAAATCTATGTCTATGACTGAGTTTGCATTACTGCTTATTTTGACCTCTGCTGGCTCTGAAAAGCTCATTTTCAACGTTCAATTCAGAATGTGATAAAACCAGATCCAGCCACTAAAAAGCATTTTCTTTTTGTTTTAGACAACATTTCATGCACTGTTAAACATGTTAAAGCAAGTTGCAAGTGAAAATCTTTGTCTCTGACTGAGTTTGCATTACTGCTTATTTTGACCTCTGCTGGCTCTGAAAAGCTCATTTTCAACGTTCAATTCAGAATGTGATAAAACCAGTTCCAGCCACTAAAAAGCATTTTCTTTTTGTTTTAGACAACATTTCATGCACTGTTAAATATGTTTAAGAAAGTTGCAAGTGAAAATCTATGTCTATGACTGAGTTTGCATTACTGCTTATTTTGACCTCTGCTGGCTCTGAAAAGCTCATTTTCAACGTTCAATTCAGAATGTGATAAAACCAGTTCCAGCCACTAAAAAGCATTTTCTTTTTGTTTTAGACAACATTTCATGCACTGTTAAACATGTTAAAGCAAGTTGCAAGTGAAAATCTATGTCTCTGACTGAGTTTGCATTACTGCTTATTTTGACCTCTGCTGGCTCTGAAAAGCTCATTTTCAACGTTCAATTCAGAATGTGATAAAACCAGTTCCAGCCACTAAAAAGCATTTTCTTTTTGTTTTAGACAACAATTCATGCACTGTTAAACATGTTAAAGCAAGTTGCAAGTGAAAATCTATATCTCTGACTGAGTTTGCATTACTGCTTATTTTGACCTCTGCTGGCTCTGAAAAGCTCATTTTCAAAGTTCAATTCAGAATGTGATAAAACCAGTTCCAGCCACTAAAAAGCATTTTCTTTTTGTTTTAGACAACAATTCATGCACTGTTAAACATGTTAAAGCAAGTTGCAAGTGAAAATCTATGTCTCTGACTGAGTTTGCATTACTGCTTATTTTGACCTCTGCTGGCTGAGAACAGCTCATTTTCAACGTTGAATTCAGAAAGTGATAAAACCAGATCCAGCCACTAAAATGCATCATTCTTTTTGTTTTAGACAACATTTCATGCACTGTTAAACATGTTAAAGCAAGTTGCAAGTGAAAATCTATGTCTCTGACTGAGTTTGCGTTACTGCTTATTTTGACCTCTGCTGGCTCTAAAAAGCTCATTTTCAACGTTCAATTCAGAATGTGATAAAACCAGTTCCAGCCACTAAAAAGCATTTTCTTTTTGTTTTAGACAACATTTCATGCACTGTTAAATATGTTTAAGAAAGTTGCAAGTGAAAATCTATGTCTCTGACTGAGTTTGCATTACTGCTTATTTTGACCTCTGCTGGCTCTGAAAAGCTCATTTTCAACGTTCAAATTCAGAATGTGATAAAACCAGATCCAGCCACTAAAATGCATCATTCTTTTTGTTTTAGACAACAATTCATGCACTGTTAAACATGTTAAAGCAAGTTGCAAGTGAAAATCTATGTCTCTGACTGAGTTTGCATTACTGCTTATTTTGACCTCTGCTGGCTGAGAACAGCTCATTTTCAACGTTGAATTCAGAAAGTGATAAAACCAGATCCAGCCACTAAAATGCATCATTCTTTTTGTTTTAGACAACATTTCATGCACTGTTAAACATGTTAAAGCAAGTTGCAAGTGAAAATCTATGTCTCTGACTGAGTTTGCATTACTGCTTATTTTGACCTCTGCTGGCTCTGAAAAGCTCATTTTCAACGTTCAATTCAGAATGTGATAAAACCAGTTCCAGCCACTAAAAAGCATTTTCTTTTTGTTTTAGACAACATTTCATGCACTGTAAATATGTTTAAGAAAGTTGCAAGTGAAAATCTATGTCTCTGACTGAGTTTGCATTACTGCTTATTTTGACCTCTGCTGGCTCTGAAAAGCTCATTTTCAACGTTCAATTCAGAATGTGATAAAACCAGATCCAGCCACTAAAAAGCATTTTCTTTTTGTTTTAGACAACATTTCATGCACTGTTAAACATGTTAAAGCAAGTTGCAAGTGAAAATCTATGTCTCTGACTGAGTTTGCATTACTGCTTATTTTGACCTCTGCTGGCTCTGAAAAGCTCATTTTCAACGTCCAATACAGAATGTGATAAAACCAGATCCAGCTACTAAAATGCATCATTCTTTTTGTTTTAGACAACATTTCATGCACTGTTAAACATGTTAAAGCAAGTTGCAAGTGAAAATCTATGTCTATGACTGAGTTTGCATTACTGCTTATTTTGACCTCTGCTGGCTCTGAAAAGCTCATTTTCAACGTTCAATTCAGAATGTGATAATACCAGATCCAGCCACTAAAATGCATCATTCTTTTTGTTTTAGACAACAATTCATGCACTGTTAAACATGTTAAAGCAAGTTGCAAGTGAAAATCTATGTCTCTGACTGAGTTTGCATTACTGCTTATTTTGACCTCTGCTGGCTGAGAACAGCTCATTTTCAACGTTGAATTCAGAAAGTGATAAAACCAGATCCAGCCACTAAAATGCATCATTCTTTTTGTTTTAGACAACATTCCATGCACTGTTAAACATGTTAAAGCAAGTTGCAAGTGAAAATCTATGTCTCTGACTGAGTTGCATTACTGCTTATTTTGACCTCTGCTGGCTCTGAAAAGCTCATTTTCAACGTTCAATTCAGAATGTGATAAAACCAGATCCAGCCACTAAAAAGCATTTTCTTTTTGTTTTAGACAACATTTCATGCACTGTTAAACATGTTAAAGCAAGTTGCAAGTGAAAATCTTTGTCTCTGACTGAGTTTGCATTACTGCTTAATTTGACCTCTGCTGGCTCTGAAAAGCTCATTTTCAACGTTCAATTCAGAATGTGATAAAACCAGTTCCAGCCACTAAAAAGCATTTTCTTTTTGTTTTAGACAACATTTCATGCACTGTTAAATATGTTTAAGAAAGTTGCAAGTGAAAATCTATGTCTCTGACTGAGTTTGCATTACTGCTTATTTTGACCTCTGCTGGCTCTGAACAGCTCATTTTCAACGTTCAATTCAGAATGTGATAAAACCAGTTCCAGCCACTAAAAAGCATTATCTTTTTGTTTTAGACAACATTTCATGCACTGTTAAACATGTTAAAGCAAGTTGCAAGTGAAAATCTATGTCTCTGACTGAGTTTGCATTACTGCTTATTTTGACCTCTGCTGGCTCTGAAAAGCTCATTTTCAACGTTCAATTCAGAATGTGATAAAACCAGATCCAGCCACTAAAAAGCATTTTCTTTTTGTTTTAGACAACATTTCATGCACTGTTAAATATGTTTAAGAAAGTTGCAAGTGAAAATCTTTGTCTCTGACTGAGTTTGCATTACTGCTTATTTTGACCTCTGCTGGCTCTGAAAAGCTCATTTTCAACGTTCAATTCAGAATGTGATAAAACCAGTCCCAGCCACTAAAAAGCATTTTCTTTTTGTTTTAGACAACATTTCATGCACTGTTAAACATGTTAAAGCAAGTTGCAAGTGAAAATCTATGTCTCTGACTGAGTTTGCATTACTGCTTATTTTGACCTCTGCTGGCTCTGAAAAGCTCATTTTCAACGTCCAATACAGAATGTGATAAAACCAGATCCAGCTACTAAAATGCATCATTCTTTTTGTTTTAGACAACATTTCATGCACTGTTAAACATGTTAAAGCAAGTTGCAAGTGAAAATCTATGTCTATGACTGAGTTTGCATTACTGCTTATTTTGACCTCTGCTGGCTCTGAAAAGCTCATTTTCAACGTTCAATTCAGAATGTGATAAAACCAGATCCAGCCACTAAAATGCATCATTCTTTTTGTTTTAAACAACAATTCATGCACTGTTAAACATGTTAAAGCAAGTTGCAAGTGAAAATCTATGTCTCTGACTGATTTTGCATTACTGCTTATTTTGACCTCTGCTGTCTGAGAACAGCTCATTTTCAACGTTGAATTCAGAAAGTGATAAAACCAGATCCAGCCACTAAAATGCATCATTCTTTTTGTTTTAGACAACATTTCATGCACTGGTAAACATGTTAAAGCAAGTTGCAAGTGAAAATCTATGTCTCTGACTGAGTTTGCATTACTGCTTATTTTGACCTCTGCTGGCTCTGAAAAGCTCATTTTCAACGTTCAATTCAGAATGTGATAAAACCAGATCCAGCAACTAAAAAGCATTTTCTTTTTGTTTTAGACATTTCATGCACTGTTAAATATGTTTAAGAAAGTTGCAAGTGAAAATCTATGTCTCTGACTGAGTTTGCATTACTGCTTATTTTGACCTCTGCTGGCTCTGAAAAGCTCATTTTCAACGTTCAATTCAGAATGTGATAAAACCAGTTCCAGCCACTAAAAAGCATTTTCTTTTTGTTTTAGACAACATTTCATGCACTGTAAATATGTTTAAGAAAGTTGCAAGTGAAAATCTATGTCTCTGACTGAGTTTGCATTACTGCTTATTTTGACCTCTGCTGGCTCTGAAAAGCTCATTTTCAACGTTCAATTCAGAATGTGATAAAACCAGATCCAGCCACTAAAAAGCATTTTCTTTTTGTTTTAGACAACATTTCATGCACTGTTAAACATGTTAAAGCAAGTTGCAAGTGAAAATCTATGTCTCTGACTGAGTTTGCATTACTGCTTATTTTGACCTCTGCTGGCTCTGAAAAGCTCATTTTCAACGTCCAAAACAGAATGTGATAAAACCAGATCCAGCTACTAAAATGCATCATTCTTTTTGTTTTAGACAACATTTCATGCACTGTTAAACATGTTAAAGCAAGTTGCAAGTGAAAATCTATGTCTATGACTGAGTTTGCATTACTGCTTATTTTGACCTCTGCTGGCTCTGAAAAGCTCATTTTCAACGTTCAATTCAGAATGTGATAAAACCAGATCCAGCCACTAAAATGCATCATTCTTTTTGTTTTAGACAACAATTCATGCACTGTTAAACATGTTAAAGCAAGTTGCAAGTGAAAATCTATGTCTCTGACTGAGTTTGCATTACTGCTTATTTTGACCTCTGCTGGCTGAGAACAGCTCATTTTCAACGTTGAATTCAGAATGTGATAAAACCAGATCCAGCAACTAAAATGCATCATTCTTTTTGTTTTAGACAACATTCCATGCACTGTTAAACATGTTAAAGCAAGTTGCAAGTGAAAATCTATGTCTATGACTGAGTTTGCATTACTGCTTATTTTGACCTCTGCTGGCTCTGAAAAGCTCATTTTCAACGTTCAATTCAGAATGTGATAAAACCAGATCCAGCCACTAAAAAGCATTTTCTTTTTGTTTTAGACAACATTTCATGCACTGTTAAACATGTTAAAGCAAGTTGCAAGTGAAAATCTTTGTCTCTGACTGAGTTTGCATTACTGCTTATTTTGACCTCTGCTGGCTCTGAAAAGCTCATTTTCAACGTTCAATTCAGAATGTGATAAAACCAGATCCAGCAACTAAAAAGCATTTTCTTTTTGTTTTAGACAACATTTCATGCACTGTTAAATATGTTTAAGAAAGTTGCAAGTGAAAATCTATGTCTCTGACTGAGTTTGCATTACTGCTTATTTTGACCTCTGCTGGCTCTGAACAGCTCATTTTCAACGTTCAATTCAGAATGTGATAAAACCAGATCCAGCCAATAAAAAGCATTTTCTTTTTGTTTTAGACAACATTTCATGCACTGTTAAACATGTTAAAGCAAGTTGCAAGTGAAAATCTTTGTCTCTGACTGAGTTTGCATTACTGCTTATTTTGACCTCTGCTGTCTGAGAACAGCTCATTTTCAACGTTGAATTCAGAAAGTGATAAAACCAGATCCAGCCACTAAAATGCATCATTCTTTTTGTTTTAGACAACATTTCATGCACTGGTAAACATGTTAAAGCAAGTTGCAAGTGAAAATCTATGTCTCTGACCTAGTTTGCATTACTGCTTATTTTGACCTCTGCTGGCTCTGAAAAGCTCATTTTCAACGTTCAATTCAGAATGTGATAAAACCAGATACAGCAACTAAAAAGCATTTTCTTTTTGTTTTAGACATTTCATGCACTCTTAAATATGTTTAAGAAAGTTGCAAGTGAAAATCTATGTCTCTGACTGAGTTTGCATTACTGCTTATTTTGACCTTTGCTGGCTCTGAAAAGCTCATTTTCAACGTTCAATTCAGAATGTGATAAAACCAGTTCCAGCCACTAAAAAGCATTTTCTTTTTGTTTTAGACAACATTTCATGCACTGTAAATATGTTTAAGAAAGTTGCAAGTGAAAATCTATGTCTCTGACTGAGTTTGCATTACTGCTTATTTTGACCTCTGCTGGCTCTGAAAAGCTCATTTTCAACGTTCAATTCAGAATGTGATAAAACCAGATCCAGCCACTAAAAAGCATTTTTCTTTTTGTTTTAGACAACATTTCATGCACTGTTAAACATGTTAAAGCAAGTTGCAAGTGAAAATCTATGTCTCTGACTGAGTTTGCATTACTGCTTATTTTGACCTCTGCTGGCTCTGAAAAGCTCATTTTCAACGTCCAATACAGAATGTGATAAAACCAGATCCAGCTACTAAAATGCATCATTCTTTTTGTTTTAGACAACATTTCATGCACTGTTAAACATGTTAAAGCAAGTTGCAAGTGAAAATCTATGTCTATGACTGAGTTTGCATTACTGCTTATTTTGACCTCTGCTGGCTCTGAAAAGCTCATTTTCAACGTTCAATTCAGAATGTGATAAAACCAGATCCAGCCACTAAAATGCATCATTCTTTTTGTTTTAGACAACAATTCATGCACTGTTAAACATGTTAAAGCAAGTTGCAAGTGAAAATCTATGTCTCTAACTGAGTTTGCATCACTGCTTATTTTGACCTCTGCTGGCTGAGAAACGCTCATTTTCAACGTTGAATTCAGAAAGTGATAAAACCAGATCCAGCAACTAAAATGCATCATTCTTTTTGTTTTAGACAACATTCCATGCACTGTTAAACATGTTAAAGCAAGTTGCAAGTGAAAATCTATGTCTATGACTGAGTTTGCATTACTGCTTATTTTGACCTCTGCTGGCTCTGAAAAGCTCATTTTCAACGTTCAATTCAGAATGTGATAAAACCAGATCCAGCCACTAAAAAGCATTTTCTTTTTGTTTTAGACAACATTTCATGCACTGTTAAACATGTTAAAGCAAGTTGCAAGTGAAAATCTTTGTCTCTGACTGAGTTTGCATTACTGCTTATTTTGACCTCTGCTGGCTCTGAAAAGCTCATTTTCAACGTTCAATTCAGAATGTGATAAAACCAGATCCAGCAACTAAAAAGCATTTTCTTTTTGTTTTAGACAACATTTCATGCACTGTTAAATATGTTTAAGAAAGTTGCAAGTGAAAATCTATGTCTCTGACTGAGTTTGTATTACTGCTTATTTTGACCTCTGCTGGCTCTGAACAGCTCATTTTCAACGTTCAATTCAGAATGTGATAAAACCAGATCCAGCCAATAAAAAGCATTTTCTTTTTGTTTTAGACAACATTTCATGCACTGTTAAACATGTTAAAGCAAGTTGCAAGTGAAAATCTTTGTCTCTGACTGAGTTTGCATTACTGCTTATTTTGACCTCTGCTGGCTCTGAAAAGCTCATTTTCAACGTTCAATTCAGAATGTGATAAAACCAGTTCCAGCCACTAAAAAGCATTTTCTTTTTGTTTTAGACAACATTTCATGCACTGTTAAATATGTTTAAGAAAGTTGCAAGTGAAAATCTATGTCTATGACTGAGTTTGCATTACTGCTTATTTTGACCTCTGCTGGCTCTGAAAAGCTTATTTTCAACGTTCAATTCAGAATGTGATAAAACCAGATCCAGCAACTAAAAAGCATTTTCTTTTTGTTTTAGACAACATTTCATGCACTGTTAAACATGTTAAAGCAAGTTGCAAGTGAAAATCTATGTCTATGACTGAGTTTGCATTACTGCTTATTTTGACCTCTGCTGGCTCTGAAAAGCTCATTTTCAACGTTCAATTCAGAATGTGATAAAACCAGATCCAGCCACTAAAATGCATCATTCTTTTTGTTTTAGACAACAATTCATGCACTGTTAAACATGTTAAAGCAAGTTGCAAGTGAAAATCTATGTCTCTGACTGAGTTTGCATTACTGCTTATTTTGACCTCTGCTGGCTGAGAACAGCTCATTTTCAACGTTGAATTCAGAATGTGATAAAACCAGATCCAGCAACTAAAATGCATCATTCTTTTTGTTTTAGACAACATTCCATGCACTGTTAAACATGTTAAAGCAAGTTGCAAGTGAAAATCTATGTCTATGACTGAGTTTGCATTACTGCTTATTTTGACCTCTGCTGGCTCTGAAAAGCTCATTTTCAACGTTCAATTCAGAATGTGATAAAACCAGATCCAGCCACTAAAAAGCATTTTCTTTTTGTTTTAGACAACATTTCATGCACTGTTAAACATGTTAAAGCAAGTTGCAAGTGAAAATCTTTGTCTCTGACTGAGTTTGCATTACTGCTTATTTTGACCTCTGCTGGCTCTGAAAAGCTCATTTTCAACGTTCAATTCAGAATGTGATAAAACCAGATCCAGCAACTAAAAAGCATTTTCTTTTTGTTTTAGACAACATTTCATGCACTGTTAAATATGTTTAAGAAAGTTGCAAGTGAAAATCTATGTCTCTGACTGAGTTTGCATTACTGCTTATTTTGACCTCTGCTGGCTCTGAACAGCTCATTTTCAACGTTCAATTCAGAATGTGATAAAACCAGATCCAGCCAATAAAAAGCATTTTCTTTTTGTTTTAGACAACATTTCATGCACTGTTAAACATGTTAAAGCAAGTTGCAAGTGAAAATCTTTGTCTCTGACTGAGTTTGCATTACTGCTTATTTTGACCTCTGCTGTCTGAGAACAGCTCATTTTCAACGTTGAATTCAGAAAGTGATAAAACCAGATCCAGCCACTAAAATGCATCATTCTTTTTGTTTTAGACAACATTTCATGCACTGGTAAACATGTTAAAGCAAGTTGCAAGTGAAAATCTATGTCTCTGACCTAGTTTGCATTACTGCTTATTTTGACCTCTGCTGGCTCTGAAAAGCTCATTTTCAACGTTCAATTCAGAATGTGATAAAACCAGATCCAGCAACTAAAAAGCATTTTCTTTTTGTTTTAGACATTTCATGCACTCTTAAATATGTTTAAGAAAGTTGCAAGTGAAAATCTATGTCTCTGACTGAGTTTGCATTACTGCTTATTTTGACCTTTGCTGGCTCTGAAAAGCTCATTTTCAACGTTCAATTCAGAATGTGATAAAACCAGTTCCAGCCACTAAAAAGCATTTTCTTTTTGTTTTAGACAACATTTCATGCACTGTAAATATGTTTAAGAAAGTTGCAAGTGAAAATCTATGTCTCTGACTGAGTTTGCATTACTGCTTATTTTGACCTCTGCTGGCTCTGAAAAGCTCATTTTCAACGTTCAATTCAGAATGTGATAAAACCAGATCCAGCCACTAAAAAGCATTTTTCTTTTTGTTTTAGACAACATTTCATGCACTGTTAAACATGTTAAAGCAAGTTGCAAGTGAAAATCTATGTCTCTGACTGAGTTTGCATTACTGCTTATTTTGACCTCTGCTGGCTCTGAAAAGCTCATTTTCAACGTCCAATACAGAATGTGATAAAACCAGATCCAGCTACTAAAATGCATCATTCTTTTTGTTTTAGACAACATTTCATGCACTGTTAAACATGTTAAAGCAAGTTGCAAGTGAAAATCTATGTCTATGACTGAGTTTGCATTACTGCTTATTTTGACCTCTGCTGGCTCTGAAAAGCTCATTTTCAACGTTCAATTCAGAATGTGATAAAACCAGATCCAGCCACTAAAATGCATCATTCTTTTTGTTTTAGACAACAATTCATGCACTGTTAAACATGTTAAAGCAAGTTGCAAGTGAAAATCTATGTCTCTAACTGAGTTTGCATCACTGCTTATTTTGACCTCTGCTGGCTGAGAAACGCTCATTTTCAACGTTGAATTCAGAAAGTGATAAAACCAGATCCAGCAACTAAAATGCATCATTCTTTTTGTTTTAGACAACATTCCATGCACTGTTAAACATGTTAAAGCAAGTTGCAAGTGAAAATCTATGTCTATGACTGAGTTTGCATTACTGCTTATTTTGACCTCTGCTGGCTCTGAAAAGCTCATTTTCAACGTTCAATTCAGAATGTGATAAAACCAGATCCAGCCACTAAAAAGCATTTTCTTTTTGTTTTAGACAACATTTCATGCACTGTTAAACATGTTAAAGCAAGTTGCAAGTGAAAATCTTTGTCTCTGACTGAGTTTGCATTACTGCTTATTTTGACCTCTGCTGGCTCTGAAAAGCTCATTTTCAACGTTCAATTCAGAATGTGATAAAACCAGATCCAGCAACTAAAAAGCATTTTCTTTTTGTTTTAGACAACATTTCATGCACTGTTAAATATGTTTAAGAAAGTTGCAAGTGAAAATCTATGTCTCTGACTGAGTTTGTATTACTGCTTATTTTGACCTCTGCTGGCTCTGAACAGCTCATTTTCAACGTTCAATTCAGAATGTGATAAAACCAGATCCAGCCAATAAAAAGCATTTTCTTTTTGTTTTAGACAACATTTCATGCACTGTTAAACATGTTAAAGCAAGTTGCAAGTGAAAATCTTTGTCTCTGACTGAGTTTGCATTACTGCTTATTTTGACCTCTGCTGGCTCTGAAAAGCTCATTTTCAACGTTCAATTCAGAATGTGATAAAACCAGTTCCAGCCACTAAAAAGCATTTTCTTTTTGTTTTAGACAACATTTCATGCACTGTTAAATATGTTTAAGAAAGTTGCAAGTGAAAATCTATGTCTATGACTGAGTTTGCATTACTGCTTATTTTGACCTCTGCTGGCTCTGAAAAGCTTATTTTCAACGTTCAATTCAGAATGTGATAAAACCAGATCCAGCAACTAAAAAGCATTTTCTTTTTGTTTTAGACAACATTTCATGCACTGTTAAACATGTTAAAGCAAGTTGCAAGTGAAAATCTATGTCTCTGACTGAGTTTGCATTACTGCTTATTTTGACCTCTGCTGGCTCTGAAAAGCTCATTTTCAACGTCCAATACAGAATGTTATAAAACCAGATCCAGCTACTAAAATGCATCATTCTTTTTGTTTTAGACAACATTTCATGCACTGTTAAACATGTTAAAGCAAGTTGCAAGTGAAAATCTATGTCTATGACTGAGTTTGCATTACTGCTTATTTTGACCTCTGCTGGCTCTGAAAAGCTCATTTTCAACGTTCAATTCAGAATGTGATAAAACCAGTTCCAGCCACTAAAAAGCATTATCTTTCTGTTTTAGACAACATTTCATGCACTGTTAAACATGTTAAAGCAAGTTGCAAGTGAAAATCTATGTCTCTGACTGAGTTTGCATTACTGCTTATTTTGACCTCTGCTGGCTCTGAAAAGCTCATTTTCAACGTTCAATTCAGAATGTGATAAAACCAGATCCAGCCACTAAAAAGCATTTTCTTTTTGTTTTAGACAACATTTCATGCACTGTTAAATATGTTTAAGAAAGTTGCAAGTGAAAATCTATGTCTATGACTGAGTTTGCATTACTGCTTATTTTGACCTCTGCTGGCTCTGAAAAGCTCATTTTCAACGTTGAATTCAGAATGTGATAAAACCAGTCCCAGCCACTAAAAAGCATTTTCTTTTTGTTTTAGACAACATTTCATGCACTGTTAA
Organism: Danio rerio; assembly: GCF_052040795.2. Taxonomy (NCBI): domain Eukaryota; kingdom Metazoa; phylum Chordata; class Actinopteri; order Cypriniformes; family Danionidae; genus Danio; species Danio rerio. Next base: position 38,290,811 of record NC_141041.1, read on the forward strand.
ATATGTTTAAGAAAGTTGCAAGTGAAAATCTATGTCTCTGACTGAGTTTGCATTACTGCTTATTTTGACCTCTGCTGGCTCTGAAAAGCTCATTTTCAACGTTCAATTCAGAATGTGATAAAACCAGATCCAGCCACTAAAAAGCATTTTCTTTTTGTTTTAGACAACATTTCATGCACTGTTAAACATGTTAAAGCAAGTTGCAAGTGAAAATCTATGTCTATGACTGAGTTTGCATTACTGCTTATTTTGACCTCTGCTGGCTCTGAAAAGCTCATTTTCAACGTTCAATTCAGAATGTGATAAAACCAGATCCAGCCACTAAAATGCATCATTCTTTTTGTTTTAAACAACAATTCATGCACTGTTAAACATGTTAAAGCAAGTTGCAAGTGAAAATCTATGTCTCTGACTGATTTTGCATTACTGCTTATTTTGACCTCTGCTGTCTGAGAACAGCTCATTTTCAACGTTGAATTCAGAAAGTGATAAAACCAGATCCAGCCACTAAAATGCATCATTCTTTTTGTTTTAGACAACATTTCATGCACTGGTAAACATGTTAAAGCAAGTTGCAAGTGAAAATCTATGTCTCTGACTGAGTTTGCATTACTGCTTATTTTGACCTCTGCTGGCTCTGAAAAGCTCATTTTCAACGTTCAATTCAGAATGTGATAAAACCAGATCCAGCAACTAAAAAGCATTTTCTTTTTGTTTTAGACATTTCATGCACTGTTAAATATGTTTAAGAAAGTTGCAAGTGAAAATCTATGTCTCTGACTGAGTTTGCATTACTGCTTATTTTGACCTCTGCTGGCTCTGAAAAGCTCATTTTCAACGTTCAATTCAGAATGTGATAAAACCAGTTCCAGCCACTAAAAAGCATTTTCTTTTTGTTTTAGACAACATTTCATGCACTGTAAATATGTTTAAGAAAGTTGCAAGTGAAAATCTATGTCTCTGACTGAGTTTGCATTACTGCTTATTTTGACCTCTGCTGGCTCTGAAAAGCTCATTTTCAACGTTCAATTCAGAATGTGATAAAACCAGATCCAGCCACTAAAAAGCATTTTCTTTTTGTTTTAGACAACATTTCATGCACTGTTAAACATGTTAAAGCAAGTTGCAAGTGAAAATCTATGTCTCTGACTGAGTTTGCATTACTGCTTATTTTGACCTCTGCTGGCTCTGAAAAGCTCATTTTCAACGTCCAAAACAGAATGTGATAAAACCAGATCCAGCTACTAAAATGCATCATTCTTTTTGTTTTAGACAACATTTCATGCACTGTTAAACATGTTAAAGCAAGTTGCAAGTGAAAATCTATGTCTATGACTGAGTTTGCATTACTGCTTATTTTGACCTCTGCTGGCTCTGAAAAGCTCATTTTCAACGTTCAATTCAGAATGTGATAAAACCAGATCCAGCCACTAAAATGCATCATTCTTTTTGTTTTAGACAACAATTCATGCACTGTTAAACATGTTAAAGCAAGTTGCAAGTGAAAATCTATGTCTCTGACTGAGTTTGCATTACTGCTTATTTTGACCTCTGCTGGCTGAGAACAGCTCATTTTCAACGTTGAATTCAGAATGTGATAAAACCAGATCCAGCAACTAAAATGCATCATTCTTTTTGTTTTAGACAACATTCCATGCACTGTTAAACATGTTAAAGCAAGTTGCAAGTGAAAATCTATGTCTATGACTGAGTTTGCATTACTGCTTATTTTGACCTCTGCTGGCTCTGAAAAGCTCATTTTCAACGTTCAATTCAGAATGTGATAAAACCAGATCCAGCCACTAAAAAGCATTTTCTTTTTGTTTTAGACAACATTTCATGCACTGTTAAACATGTTAAAGCAAGTTGCAAGTGAAAATCTTTGTCTCTGACTGAGTTTGCATTACTGCTTATTTTGACCTCTGCTGGCTCTGAAAAGCTCATTTTCAACGTTCAATTCAGAATGTGATAAAACCAGATCCAGCAACTAAAAAGCATTTTCTTTTTGTTTTAGACAACATTTCATGCACTGTTAAATATGTTTAAGAAAGTTGCAAGTGAAAATCTATGTCTCTGACTGAGTTTGCATTACTGCTTATTTTGACCTCTGCTGGCTCTGAACAGCTCATTTTCAAAGTTCAATTCAGAATGTGATAAAACCAGATCCAGCCAATAAAAAGCATTTTCTTTTTGTTTTAGACAACATTTCATGCACTGTTAAACATGTTAAAGCAAGTTGCAAGTGAAAATCTTTGTCTCTGACTGAGTTTGCATTACTGCTTATTTTGACCTCTGCTGTCTGAGAACAGCTCATTTTCAACGTTGAATTCAGAAAGTGATAAAACCAGATCCAGCCACTAAAATGCATCATTCTTTTTGTTTTAGACAACATTTCATGCACTGGTAAACATGTTAAAGCAAGTTGCAAGTGAAAATCTATGTCTCTGACCTAGTTTGCATTACTGCTTATTTTGACCTCTGCTGGCTCTGAAAAGCTCATTTTCAACGTTCAATTCAGAATGTGATAAAACCAGATCCAGCAACTAAAAAGCATTTTCTTTTTGTTTTAGACATTTCATGCACTCTTAAATATGTTTAAGAAAGTTGCAAGTGAAAATCTATGTCTCTGACTGAGTTTGCATTACTGCTTATTTTGACCTTTGCTGGCTCTGAAAAGCTCATTTTCAACGTTCAATTCAGAATGTGATAAAACCAGTTCCAGCCACTAAAAAGCATTTTCTTTTTGTTTTAGACAACATTTCATGCACTGTAAATGTTTAAGAAAGTTGCAAGTGAAAATCTATGTCTCTGACTGAGTTTGCATTACTGCTTATTTTGACCTCTGCTGGCTCTGAAAAGCTCATTTTCAACGTTCAATTCAGAATGTGATAAAACCAGATCCAGCCACTAAAAAGCATTTTTCTTTTTGTTTTAGACAACATTTCATGCACTGTTAAACATGTTAAAGCAAGTTGCAAGTGAAAATCTATGTCTCTGACTGAGTTTGCATTACTGCTTATTTTGACCTCTGCTGGCTCTGAAAAGCTCATTTTCAACGTCCAATACAGAATGTGATAAAACCAGATCCAGCTACTAAAATGCATCATTCTTTTTGTTTTAGACAACATTTCATGCACTGTTAAACATGTTAAAGCAAGTTGCAAGTGAAAATCTATGTCTATGACTGAGTTTGCATTACTGCTTATTTTGACCTCTGCTGGCTCTGAAAAGCTCATTTTCAACGTTCAATTCAGAATGTGATAAAACCAGATCCAGCCACTAAAATGCATCATTCTTTTTGTTTTAGACAACAATTCATGCACTGTTAAACATGTTAAAGCAAGTTGCAAGTGAAAATCTATGTCTCTGACTGAGTTTGCATCACTGCTTATTTTGACCTCTGCTGGCTGAGAACAGCTCATTTTCAACGTTGAATTCAGAAAGTGATAAAACCAGATCCAGCAACTAAAATGCATCATTCTTTTTGTTTTAGACAACATTCCATGCACTGTTAAACATGTTAAAGCAAGTTGCAAGTGAAAATCTATGTCTATGACTGAGTTTGCATTACTGCTTATTTTGACCTCTGCTGGCTCTGAAAAGCTCATTTTCAACGTTCAATTCAGAATGTGATAAAACCAGATCCAGCCACTAAAAAGCATTTTCTTTTTGTTTTAGACAACATTTCATGCACTGTTAAACATGTTAAAGCAAGTTGCAAGTGAAAATCTTTGTCTCTGACTGAGTTTGCATTACTGCTTATTTTGACCTCTGCTGGCTCTGAAAAGCTCATTTTCAACGTTCAATTCAGAATGTGATAAAACCAGATCCAGCAACTAAAAAGCATTTTCTTTTTGTTTTAGACAACATTTCATGCACTGTTAAATATGTTTAAGAAAGTTGCAAGTGAAAATCTATGTCTCTGACTGAGTTTGTATTACTGCTTATTTTGACCTCTGCTGGCTCTGAACAGCTCATTTTCAACGTTCAATTCAGAATGTGATAAAACCAGATCCAGCCAATAAAAAGCATTTTCTTTTTGTTTTAGACAACATTTCATGCACTGTTAAACATGTTAAAGCAAGTTGCAAGTGAAAATCTTTGTCTCTGACTGAGTTTGCATTACTGCTTATTTTGACCTCTGCTGGCTCTGAAAAGCTCATTTTCAACGTTCAATTCAGAATGTGATAAAACCAGTTCCAGCCACTAAAAAGCATTTTCTTTTTGTTTTAGACAACATTTCATGCACTGTTAAATATGTTTAAGAAAGTTGCAAGTGAAAATCTATGTCTATGACTGAGTTTGCATTACTGCTTATTTTGACCTCTGCTGGCTCTGAAAAGCTTATTTTCAACGTTCAATTCAGAATGTGATAAAACCAGATCCAGCAACTAAAAAGCATTTTCTTTTTGTTTTAGACAACATTTCATGCACTGTTAAACATGTTAAAGCAAGTTGCAAGTGAAAATCTATGTCTCTGACTGAGTTTGCATTACTGCTTATTTTGACCTCTGCTGGCTCTGAAAAGCTCATTTTCAACGTCCAATACAGAATGTTATAAAACCAGATCCAGCTACTAAAATGCATCATTCTTTTTGTTTTAGACAACATTTCATGCACTGTTAAACATGTTAAAGCAAGTTGCAAGTGAAAATCTATGTCTATGACTGAGTTTGCATTACTGCTTATTTTGACCTCTGCTGGCTCTGAAAAGCTCATTTTCAACGTTCAATTCAGAATGTGATAAAACCAGTTCCAGCCACTAAAAAGCATTATCTTTCTGTTTTAGACAACATTTCATGCACTGTTAAACATGTTAAAGCAAGTTGCAAGTGAAAATCTATGTCTCTGACTGAGTTTGCATTACTGCTTATTTTGACCTCTGCTGGCTCTGAAAAGCTCATTTTCAACGTTCAATTCAGAATGTGATAAAACCAGATCCAGCCACTAAAAAGCATTTTCTTTTTGTTTTAGACAACATTTCATGCACTGTTAAATATGTTTAAGAAAGTTGCAAGTGAAAATCTATGTCTATGACTGAGTTTGCATTACTGCTTATTTTGACCTCTGCTGGCTCTGAAAAGCTCATTTTCAACGTTCAATTCAGAATGTGATAAAACCAGTCCCAGCCACTAAAAAGCATTTTCTTTTTGTTTTAGACAACATTTCATGCACTGTTAAATATGTTTAAGAAAGTTGCAAGTGAAAATCTATGTCTCTGACTGAGTTTGCATTACTGCTTATTTTGACCTCTGCTGGCTCTGAAAAGCTCATTTTCAACGTTCAATTCAGAATGTGATAAAACCAGATCCAGCCACTAAAAAGCATTTTCTTTTTGTTTTAGACAACATTTCATGCACTGTTAAATATGTTTAAGAAAGTTGCAAGTGAAAATCTATGTCTATGACTGAGTTTGCATTACTGCTTATTTTGACCTCTGCTGGCTCTGAAAAGCTCATTTTCAACGTTCAATTCAGAATGTGATAAAACCAGATCCAGCAACTAAAAAGCATTTTCTTTTTGTTTTAGACAACATTTCATGCACTGTTAAACATGTTAAAGCAAGTTGCAAGTGAAAATCTATGTCTCTGACTGAGTTTGCATTACTGCTTATTTTGACCTCTGCTGGCTCTGAAAAGCTCATTTTCAACGTCCAATACAGAATGTTATAAAACCAGATCCAGCTACTAAAATGCATCATTCTTTTTGTTTTAGACAACATTTCATGCACTGTTAAACATGTTAAAGCAAGTTGCAAGTGAAAATCTATGTCTATGACTGAGTTTGCATTACTGCTTATTTTGACCTCTGCTGGCTCTGAAAAGCTCATTTTCAATGTTCAATTCAGAATGTGATAAAACCAGTTCCAGCCACTAAAAAGCATTATCTTTCTGTTTTAGACAACATTTCATGCACTGTTAAACATGTTAAAGCAAGTTGCAAGTGAAAATCTATGTCTCTGACTGAGTTTGCATTACTGCTTATTTTGACCTCTGCTGGCTCTGAAAAGCTCATTTTCAACGTTCAATTCAGAATGTGATAAAACCAGATCCAGCCACTAAAAAGCATTTTCTTTTTGTTTTAGACAACATTTCATGCACTGTTAAATATGTTTAAGAAAGTTGCAAGTGAAAATCTATGTCTATGACTGAGTTTGCATTACTGCTTATTTTGACCTCTGCTGGCTCTGAAAAGCTCATTTTCAACGTTCAATTCAGAATGTGATAAAACCAGTCCCAGCCACTAAAAAGCATTTTCTTTTTGTTTTAGACAACATTTCATGCACTGTTAAATATGTTTAAGAAAGTTGCAAGTGAAAATCTATGTCTCTGACTGAGTTTGCATTACTGCTTATTTTGACCTCTGCTGGCTCTGAAAAGCTCATTTTCAACGTTCAATTCAGAATGTGATAAAACCAGATCCAGCCACTAAAAAGCATTTTCTTTTTGTTTTAGACAACATTTCATGCACTGTTAAATATGTTTAAGAAAGTTGCAAGTGAAAATCTATGTCTATGACTGAGTTTGCATTACTGCTTATTTTGACCTCTGCTGGCTCTGAAAAGCTCATTTTTAACGTTCAATTCAGAATGTGATAAAACCAGTCCCAGCCACTAAAAAGCATTTTCTTTTTGTTTTAGACAACATTTCATGCACTGTTAAATATGTTTAAGAAAGTTGCAAGTGAAAATCTATGTCTCTGACTGAGTTTGCATTACTGCTTATTTTGACCTCTGCTGGCTCTGAAAAGCTCATTTTCAACGTTCAATTCAGAATGTGATAAAACCAGTTCCAGCCACTAAAAAGCATTTTCTTTTTGTTTTAGACAACATTTCATGCACTGTTAAACATGTTAAAGCAAGTTGCAAGTGAAAATCTATGTCTATGACTGAATTTGCATTACTGCTTATTTTGACCTCTGCTGGCTCTGAAAAGCTCATTTTCAACGTTCAATTCAGAATGTGATAAAACCAGATCCAGCCACTAAAATGCATCATTCTTTTTGTTTTAGACAACAATTCATGCACTGTTAAACATGTTAAAGCAAGTTGCAAGTGAAAATCTATGTCTCTGACTGAGTTTGCATTACTGCTTATTTTGACCTCTGCTGGCTGAGAACAGCTCATTTTCAACGTTGAATTCAGAAAGTGATAAAACCAGATCCAGCCACTAAAATGCATCATTCTTTTTGTTTTAGACAACATTTGATGCACTGTTAAACATGTTAAAGCAAGTTGCAAGTGAAAATCTATGTCTCTGACTGAGTTTGCATTACTGCTTATTTTGACCTCTGCTGGCTCTGAAAAGCTAATTTTCAACATTCAATTCAGAATGTGATAAAACCAGTTCCAGCCACTACAAAGCATTTTCTTTTTGTTTTAGACAACATTTCATGCACTGTTAAATATGTTTAAGAAAGTTGCAAGTGAAAATCTATGTCTATGACTGAGTTTGCATTACTGCTTATTTTGACCTCTGCTGGCTCTAAACAGCTCGTTTTCGACGTTCAATTCAGAATGTGATAAAACCAGATCCAGCAGCTAAAAAGCATTTTCTTTTTGTTTTAGACAACATTTCATGCACTGTTAAATATGTTTGAGAAAGTTGCAAGTGAAAATCTATGTCTCTGACTGAGTTTGCATTACTGCTTATTTTGACCTCTGCTGGCTCTGAAAAGCTCATTTTAGACGTTCAATTCAGAATGTGATAAAACCAGTTCCAGCCACTAAAAAGCATTTTCTTTTTGTTTTAGACAACATTTCATGCACTGTTAAATATGTTTAAGAAAGTTGCAAGTGAAAATCTATGTCTATGACTGAGTTTGCATCTCTGCTTATTTAGACCTCTGCTGGCTCTGAAAAGCTTATTTTCAACGTTCAATTCAGAATGTGATAAAACCAGATCCAGCAACTAAAAAGCATTTTCTTTTTGTTTTAGACAACATTTCATGCACTGTTAAACATGTTAAAGCAAGTTGCAAGTGAAAATCTATGTCTCTGACTGAGTTTGCATTACTGCTTATTTTGACCTCTGCTGGCTCTGAAAAGCTCATTTTCAACATCCAATACAGAATGTTATAAAACCAGATCCAGCTACTAAAATGCATCATTCTTTTTGTTTTAGACAACATTTCATGCACTGTTAAACATGTTAAAGCAAGTTGCAAGTGAAAATCTATGTCTATGACTGAGTTTGCATTACTGCTTATTTTGACCTCTGCTTGCTCTGAAAAGCTCATTTTCAACGTTCAATTCAGAATGTGATAAAACCAGTTCCAGCCACTAAAAAGCATTATCTTTTTGTTTTAGACAACATTTCATGCACTGTTAAACATGTTAAAGCAAGTTGCAAGTGAAAATCTATGTCTCTGACTGAGTTTGCATTACTGCTTATTTTGACCTCTGCTGGCTCTGAAAAGCTCATTTTCAACATTCAATTCAGAATGTGATAAAACCAGTTCCAGCCACTAAAAAGCATTTTCTTTTTGTTTTAGACAACATTTCATGCACTGTTAAATATGTGTAAGAAAGTTGCAAGTGAAAATCTATGTCTCTGACTGAGTTTGCATTACTGCTTATTTTGACCTCTGCTGGCTCTGAAAAGCTCATTTTCAACGTCCAATACAGAATGTTATAAAACCAGATCCAGCTACTAAAATGCATCATTCTTTTTGTTTTAGACAACATTTCATGCACTGTTAAACATGTTAAAGCAAGTTGCAAGTGAAAATCTATGTCTATGACTGAGTTTACATTACTGCTTATTTTGACCTCTGCTGGCTCTGAAAAGCTCATTTTCAACGTTCAATTCAAAATGTGATAAAACCAGTTCCAGCTACTAAAAAGCATTATCTTTTTGTTTTAGACAACATTTCATGCACTGTTAAACATGTTAAAGCAAGTTGCAAGTGAAAATCTATGTCTATGACTGAGTTTGCATTACTGCTTATTTTGACCTCTGCTGGCTCTGAAAAGCTCATTTTCAACGTTCAATTCAGAATGTGATAAAACCAGATCCAGCAACTAAAAAGCATTTTCTTTTTGTTTTAGACAACATTTCATGCACTGTTAAATATGTTTAAGAAAGTTGCAAGTGAAAATCTATGTCTATGACTGAGTTTGCATTACTGCTTATTTTGACCTCTGCTGGCTCTGAAAAGCTCATTTTCAACGTTCAATTCAGAATGTGATAAAACCAGTCCAAACCACTAAAAAGCATTTTCTTTTTGTTTTAGACAACATTTCATGCACTGTTAAATATGTTTAAGAAAGTTGCAAGTGAAAATCTATGTCTCTGACTGAGTTTGCATTACTGCTTATTTTGACCTCTGCTGGCTCTGAAAAGCTCATTTTCAACGTTCAATTCAGAATGTGATAAAACCAGTTCCAGCCACTAAAAAGCATTTTCTTTTTGTTTTAGACAACATTTCATGCACTGTTAAATATGTTTAAGAAAGTTGCAAGTGAAAATCTATGTCTCTGACTGAGTTTGCATAACTGCTTATTTTGACCTCTGCTGGCTCTGAAAAGCTCATTTTCAACGTCCAATACAGAATGTGATAAAACCAGATCCAGATACTAAAATGCATCATTCTTTTTGTTTTAGACAACATTTCATGCACTGTTAAACACGTTAAAGCAAGTTGCAAGTGAAAATCTATGTCTATGACTGAGTTTGCATTACTGCTTATTTTGACCTCTGCTGGCTGAGAACAGCTCATTTTCAACGTTGAATTCAGAAAGTGATAAAACCAGATCCAGCCACTAAAATGCATTTTCTTTTTGTTTTAGACAACATTTCATGCACTGTTAAACATGTTAAAGCAAGTTGCAAGTGAAAATCTTTGTCTCTGACTGAGTTTGCATTACTGCTTATTTTGACCTCTGCTGGCTCTGAAAAGCTCATTTTCAACGTTCAATTCAGAATGTGATAAAACCAGTTCCAGCCACTAAAAAGCATTTTCTTTTTGTTTTAGACAACATTTCATGCACTGTTAAATATGTTTAAGAAAGTTGCAAGTGAAAATCTATGTCTATGACTGAGTTTGCATTACTGCTTATTTTGACCTCTGCTGGCTCTGAAAAGCTCATTTTCAACGTTCAATTCAGAATGTGATAAAACCAGTTCCAGCCACTAAAAAGCATTTTCTTTTTGTTTTAGACAACATTTCATGCACTGTTAAATATGTTTAAGAAAGTTGCAAGTGAAAATCTATGTCTCTGACTGAGTTTGCATAACTGCTTATTTTGACCTCTGCTGGCTCTGAAAAGCTCATTTTCAACGTCCAATACAAAATGTGATAAAACCAGATCCAGATACTAAAATGCATCATTCTTTTTGTTTTAGACAACATTTCATGCACTGTTAAACACGTTAAAGCAAGTTGCAAGTGAAAATCTATGTCTATGACTGAGTTTGCATTACTGCTTATTTTGACCTCTGCTGGCTGAGAACAGCTCATTTTCAACGTTGAATTCAGAAAGTGATAAAACCAGATCCAGCCACTAAATTGCATTTTCTTTTTGTTTTAGACAACATTTCATGCACTGTTAAACATGTTAAAGCAAGTTGCAAGTGAAAATCTTTGTCTCTGACTGAGTTTGCATTACTGCTTATTTTGACCTCTGCTGGCTCTGAAAAGCTCATTTTCAACGTCCAATACAAAATGTGATAAAACCAGATCCAGATACTAAAATGCATCATTCTTTTTGTTTTAGACAACATTTCATGCACTGTTAAACACGTTAAAGCAAGTTGCAAGTGAAAATCTATGTCTATGACTGAGTTTGCATTACTGCTTATTTTGACCTCTGCTGGCTGAGAACAGCTCATTTTCAACGTTGAATTCAGAAAGTGATAAAACCAGATCCAGCCACTAAATTGCATTTTCTTTTTGTTTTAGACAACATTTCATGCACTGTTAAACATGTTAAAGCAAGTTGCAAGTGAAAATCTTTGTCTCTGACTGAGTTTGCATTACTGCTTATTTTGACCTCTGCTGGCACTGAAAAGCTCATTTTCAACGTTCAATTCAGAATGTGATAAAACCAGTTCCAGCCACTAAAAAGCATTTTCTTTTTGTTTTAGACAACATTTCATGCACTGTTAAATATGTTTAAGAAAGTTGCAAGTGAAAATCTATGTCTATGACTAAGTTTGCATTACTGCTTATTTTGACCTCTGCTGGCTCTAAAAAGCTCATTTTCAACGTTCAATTCAGAATGTGATAAAACCAGATCCAGCCACTAAAATGCATCATTTTTTTTTGTTTTAGACAACAATTCATGCACTGTTAAACATGTTAAAGCAAGTTGCAAGTGAAAATCTATGTCTCTGACTGAGTTTGCATTACTGCTTGTTTTGACCTCTTCTGGCTGAGAACAGCTCATTTTCAACGTTGAATTCAGAAAGTGATAAAACCAGATCCAGCCACTTAAATGCATCATTCTTTTTGTTTTAGACAACATTTCATGCACTGTTAAACATGTTAAAGCAAGTTGCAAGTGATAATCTATGTCTATGACTGAGTTTGCATTACTGCTTATTTTGACCTCTGCTGGCTCTGAAAAGCTCATTTTCAACGTTCAATTCAGAATGTGATAAAACCAGATCCAGCCACTAAAATGCATCATTCTTTTTGTTTTAGACAACAATTCATGCACTGTTAAACATGTTAAAGCAAGTTGCAAGTGAAAATCTATGTCTCTGACTGAGTTTGCATTACTGCTTATTTTGACCTCTGCTGGCTGAGAACAGCTCATTTTCAACGTTGAATTCAGAAAGTGATAAAACCAGATCCAGCCACTAAAATGCATCATTCTTTTTGTTTTAGACAACATTTCATGCACTGTTAAACATGTTAAAACAAGTTGCAAGTGAAAATCTATGTCTCTGACTGAGTTTGCATTACTGCTTATTTTGACCTCTGCTGGCTCTGAAAAGCTCATTTTCAACGTTCAATTCAGAATGTGATAAAACCAGATCCAGCCACTAAAATGCATAATTCTTTTTGTTTTAGACAACAATTCATGCACTGTTAAACATGTTAAAGCAAGTTGCAAGTGAAAATCTATGTCTCTGACTGAGTTTGCATTACTGCTTATTTTGACCTCTGCTGGCTCTGAAAAGCTCATTTTCAACGTTCAATTCAGAATGTGATAAAACCAGTTCCAGCCACTAAAAAGCATTTTCTTTTTGTTTTAGACAACATTTCATGCACTGTTAAATATGTTTAAGAAAGTTGCAAGTGAAAATCTATGTCTCTGACTGAGTTTGCATTACTGCTTATTTTGACCTCTGCTGGCTCTGAAAAGCTCATTTTCAACGTTCAATTCAGAATGTGATAAAACCAGATCCAGCCACTAAAATGCATCATTCTTTTTGTTTTAGATAACAATTCATGCACTGTTAAACATGTTAAAGCAAGTTGCAAGTGAAAATCTATGTCTCTGACTGAGTTTGCATTACTGCTTATTTTGACCTCTGCTGGCTGAGAACAGCTCATTATCAACGTTGAATTCAGAAAGTGATAAAACCAGATCCAGCCACTAAAATGCATCATTCTTTTTGTTTTAGACAACATTTCATGCACTGTTAAACATGTTAAAGCAAGTTGCAAGTGAAAATCTATGTCTATGACTGAGTTTGCATTACTGCTTATTTTGACCTCTGCTGGCTCTGAAAAGCTCATTTTCAACGTTCAATTCAGAATGTGATAAAACCAGTTCCAGCCACTAAAAAGCATTATCTTTTTGTTTTAGACAACATTTCATGCACTGTTAAACATGTTAAAGCAAGTTGCAAGTGAAAATCTATGTCTCTGACTGAGTTTGCATTACTGCTTATTTTGACCTCTGCTGGCTCTGAAAAGCTCATTTTCAACGTTCAATTCAGAATGTGATAAAACCAGATCCAGCCACTAAAAAGCATTTTCTTTTTGTTTTAGACAACATTTCATGCACTGTTAAATATGTTTAAGAAAGTTGCAAGTGAAAATCTATGTCTATGACTGAGTTTGCATTACTGCTTATTTTGACCTCTGCTGGCTCTGAAAAAATCATTTTCAACGTTCAATTCAGAATGTGATAAAACAAGTCCCAGCCACTAAAAAGCATTTTCTTTTTGTTTTAGACAACATTTCATGCACTGTTAAATATGTTTAAGAAAGTTGCAAGTGAAAATCTATGTCTCTGACTGAGTTTGCATTACTGCTTATTTTGACCTCTGCTGGCTCTGAAAAGCTTATTATCAACGTTCAATTCAGAATGTGATAAAACCAGTTCCAGCCACTAAAAAGCATTTTCTTTTTGTTTTAGACAACATTTCATGCACTGTTAAACATGTTAAAGCAAGTTGCAAGTGAAAATCTATGTCTATGACTGAGTTTGCATTACTGCTTATTTTGACCTCTGCTGGCTCTGAAAAGCTCATTTTCAACGTTCAATTCAGAATGTGATAAAACCAGATCCAGCCACTAAAATGCATCATTCATTTTGTTTTAGACAACAATTCATGCACTGTTAAACATGTTAAAGCAAGTTGCAAGTGAAAATCTATGTCTCTGACTGAGTTTGCATTACTGCTTATTTTGACCTCTGCTGGCTCTGAAAAGCTCATTTTCAACGTTCAATTCAGAATGTGATAAAACCAGATCCAGCCACTAAAATGCATCATTCTTTTTGTTTTAGACAACAATTCATGCACTGTTAAACATGTTAAAGCAAGTTGCAAGTGAAAATCTATGTCTATGACTGAGTTTGCATTACTGCTTATTTTGACCTCTGCTGGCTCTGAAAAGCTCATTTTCAACGTTCAATTCAGAATGTGATAAAACCAGTTCCAGCCACTAAAAAGCATTATCTTTTTGTTTTAGACAACATTTCATGCACTGTTAAACATGTTAAAGCAAGTTGCAAGTGAAAATCTATGTCTCTGACTGAGTTTGCATTACTGCTTATTTTGACCTCTGCTGGCTCTGAAAAGCTCATTTTCAACGTTCAATTCAGAATGTGATAAAACCAGATCCAGCCACTAAAAAGCATTTTCTTTTTGTTTTAGACAACATTTCATGCACTGTTAAATATGTTTAAGAAAGTTGCAAGTGAAAATCTATGTCTCTGACTGAGTTTGCATTACTGCTTATTTTGACCTCTGCTGGCTCTGAAAAGCTCATTATCAACGTTCAATTCAGAAAGTGATAAAACCAGTTCCAGCCACTAAAAAGCATTTTCTTTTTGTTTTAGACAACATTTCATGCAATGTTAAACATGTTAAAGCAAGTTGCAAGTGAAAATCTTTGTCTCTGACTGAGTTTGCATTACTGCTTATTTTGACCTCTGCTGGCTCTGAAAAGCTCATTATCAACGTTCAATTCAGAATGTGATAAAACCAGTTCCAGCCACTAAAAAGCATTTTCTTTTTGTTTTAGACAACATTTCATGCACTGTTAAACATGTTAAAGCAAGTTGCAAGTGAAAATCTATGTCTATGACTGAGTTTGCATTACTGCTTATTTTGACCTCTGCCGGCTCTGAAAAGCTCATTTTCAACGTTCAATTCAGAATGTGATAAAACCAGATCCAGCCACTAAAATGCATCATTCATTTTGTTTTAGACAACAATTCATGCACTGTTAAACATGTTAAAGCAAGTTGCAAGTGAAAATCTATGTCTCTGACTGAGTTTGCATTACTGCTTATTTTGACCTCTGCTGGCTGAGAACAGCTCATTTTCAACGTTGAATTCAGAAAGTGATAAAACCAGATCCAGCCACTAAAATGCATCATTCTTTTTGTTTTAGACAACAATTCATGCACTGTTAAACATGTTAAAGCAAGTTGCAAGTGAAAATCTATGTCTCTGACTGAGTTTGCATTACTGCTTGTTTTGACCTCTGCTGGCTGAGAACAGCTCATTTTCAACGTTGAATTCAGAAAGTGATAAAACCAGATCCAGCCACTAAAATGCATCATTCTTTTTGTTTTAGACAACATTTCATGCACTGTTAAACATGTTAAAGCAAGTTGCAAGTGATAATCTATGTCTATGACTGAGTTTGCATTACTGCTTATTTTGACCTCTGCTGGCTCTGAAAAGCTCATTTTCAACGTTCAATTCAGAATGTGATAAAACCAGATCCAGCCACAAAAATGCATCATTCTTTTTGTTTTAGACAACAATTCATGCACTGTTAAACATGTTAAAGCAAGTTGCAAGTGAAAATCTATGTCTCTGACTGAGTTTGCATTACTGCTTATTTTGACCTCTGCTGGCTGAGAACAGCTCATTTTCAACGTTGAATTCAGAAAGTGATAAAACCAGATCCAGCCACTAAAATGCATCATTCTTTTTGTTTTAGACAACATTTCATGCACTGTTAAACATGTTAAAGCAAGTTGCAAGTGAAAATCTATGTCTCTGACTGAGTTTGCATTACTGCTTATTTTGACCTCTGCTGGCTCTGAAAAGCTCATTTTCAACGTTCAATTCAGAATGTGATAAAACCAGTTCCAGCCACTAAAAAGCATTTTCTTTTTGTTTTAGACAACATTTCATGCACTGTTAAATATGTTTAAGAAAGTTGCAAGTGAAAATCTATGTCTCTGACTGAGTTTGCATTACTGCTTATTTTGACCTCTGCTGGCTCTGAAAAGCTCATTTTCAACGTTGAATTCAGAATGTGATAAAACCAGATCCAGCCACTAAAATGCATCATTCTTTTTGTTTTAGACAACAATTCATGCACTGTTAAACATGTTAAAGCAAGTTGCAAGTGAAAATCTATGTCTCTGACTGAGTTTGCATTACTGCTTTTCTTGACCTCTGCTGGCTCTGAAAAGCTCATTTTCAACGTCCAATACAGAATGTGATAAAACCAGATCCAGCTACTAAAATGCATCATTCTTTTTGTTTTAGACAACATTTCATGCACTGTTAAACATGTTAAAGCAAGTTGCAAGTGAAAATCTATGTCTATGACTGAGTTTGCATTACTGCTTATTTTGACCTCTGCT
The DNA here is from genome assembly GCF_052040795.2 of Danio rerio. Lineage (NCBI taxonomy): Eukaryota > Metazoa > Chordata > Actinopteri > Cypriniformes > Danionidae > Danio > Danio rerio. Next base: position 38,306,823 of record NC_141041.1, read on the forward strand.
GGCTCTGAAAAGCTCATTTTCAACGTTCAATTCAGAATGTGATAAAACCAGATCCAGCCACTAAAATGCATCATTCTTTTTGTTTTAGACAACAATTCATGCACTGTTAAACATGTTAAAGCAAGTTGCAAGTGAAAATCTATGTCTCTGACTGAGTTTGCATTACTGCTTATTTTGACCTCTGCTGGCTGAGAACAGCTCATTTTCAACGTTGAATTCAGAAAGTGATAAAACCAGATCCAGCCACTAAAATGCATCATTCTTTTTGTTTTAGACAACATTTCATGCACTGTTAAACATGTTAAAGCAAGTTGCAAGTGAAAATCTATGTCTCTGACTGAGTTTGCATTACTGCTTATTTTGACCTCTGCTGGCTCTGAAAAGCTCATTTTCAACGTTCAATTCAGAATGTGATAAAACCAGATCCTGCCACTAAAAAGCATTTTCTTTTTGTTTTAGACAACATTTCATGCACTGTTAAATATGTTTAAGAAAGTTGCAAGTGAAAATCTATGTCTATGACTGAGTTTGCATTACTGCTTATTTTGACCTCTGCTGGCTCTGAAAAGCTCATTTTCAACGTTTAATTCAGAATGTGATAAAACCAGTCCCAGCCACTAAAAAGCATTTTCTTTTTGTTTTAGACAACATTTCATGCACTGTTAAATATGTTTAAGAAAGTTGCAAGTGAAAATCTATGTCTCTGACTGAGTTTGCATTACTGCTTATTTTGACCTCTGCTGGCTCTGAAAAGCTCATTTTCAACGTTCAATTCAGAATGTGATAAAACCAGTTCCAGCCACTAAAAAGCATTTTCTTTTTGTTTTAGACAACATTTCATGCACTGTTAAATATGTTTAAGAAAGTTGCAAGTGAAAATCTATGTCTCTGACTGAGTTTGCATAACTGCTTATTTTGACCTCTGCTGGCTCTGAAAAGCTCATTTTTAACGTCCAATACAGAATGTGATAAAACCAGATCCAGCTACTAAAATGCATCTTTCTTTTTGTTTTAGACAACATTTCATGCACTGTTAAACATGTTAAAGCAAGTTGCAAGTGAAAATCTATGTCTATGACTGAGTTTGCATTACTGCTTATTTTGACCTCTGCTTGCTGAGAACAGCTCATTTTCATCGTTGAATTCAGAAAGTGATAAAACCAGATCCAGCCACTAAAATGCATCATTCTTTTTGTTTTAGACAACATTTCATGCACTGTTAAACATGTTAAAGCAAGTTGCAAGTGAAAATCTATGTCTATGACTGAGTTTGCATTACTGCTTATTTTGACCTCTGCTGGCTGAGAACAGCTCATTTTCAACTTTGAATTCAGAAAGTGATAAAACCAGATCCAGCCACTAAAATGCATCATTCTTTTTGTTTTAGACAACATTTCATGCACTGTTAAACATGTTAAAGCAAGTTGCAAGTGAAAATCTATGTCTATGACTGAGTTTGCATTACTGCTTATTTTGACCTCTGCTGGCTCTGAAAAGCTCATTTTCAACGTTCAATTCAGAATGTGATAAAACCAGATCCAGCCACTAAAAAGCATTTTCTTTTTGTTTTAGACAACATTTCATGCACTGTTAAACATGTTAAAGCAAGTTGCAAGTGAAAATCTTTGTCTCTGACTGAGTTTGCATTACTGCTTATTTTGACATCTGCTGGCTCTGAAAAGCTCATTTTCAACGTTCAATTCAGAATGTGATAAAACCAGTTCCAGCCACTAAAAAGCATTTTCTTTTTGTTTTAGACAACATTTCATGCACTGTTAAATATGTTTAAGAAAGTTGCAAGTGAAATCAATGTCTATGACTGAGTTTGCATTACTGCTTATTTTGACCTCTGCTGGCTCTGAAAAGCTAATTTTCAACGTTCAATTCAGAATGTGATAAAACCAGTTCGAGCCACTAAAAAGCATTTTCTTTTTGTTTTAGACAACATTTCATGCACTGTTAAACATGTTAAAGCAAGTTGCAAGTGAAAATCTTTGTCTCTGACTGAGTTTGCATTACTGCTTATTTTGACCTCTGCTGGCTCTGAAAAACTCATTTTCAACGTTCAATTCAGAATGTGATAAAACCAGTTCCAGCCACTAAAAAGCATTTTCTTTTTGTTTTAGACAACATTTCATGCACTGTTAAATATGTTTAAGAAAGTTGCAAGTGAAAATCTATGTCTCTGACTGAGTTTGCATTACTGCTTATTTTGACCTCTGCTGGCTCTGAAAAGCTCATTTTCAACGTTCAATTCAGAATGTGATAAAACCAGTTCCAGCCACTAAAATGCATCATTCTTTTTGTTTTAGACAACAATTCATGCACTGTTAAACATGTTAAAGCAAGTTGCAAGTGAAAATCTATGTCTCTGACTGAGTTTGCATTATTGCTTATTTTGACCTCTGCTGGCTCTGAAAAGCTCATTTTCAACGTTCAATTCAGAATGTGATAAAACCAGATCCTGCCACTAAAAAGCATTTTCTTTTTGTTTTAGACAACATTTCATGCACTGTTAAATATGTTTAGGAAAGTTGCAAGTGAAAATCTATGTCTATGACTGAGTTTGCATTACTGCTTATTTTGACCTCTGCTGGCTCTGAAAAGCTCATTTTCAACGTTTAATTCAGAATGTGATAAAACCAGTCCCAGCCACTAAAAAGCATTTTTTTTTTGTTTTAGACAACATTTCATGCACTGTTAAATATGTTTAAGAAAGTTGCAAGTGAAAATCTATGTCTCTGACTGAGTTTGCATTACTGCTTATTTTGACCTCTGCTGGCTCTGAAAAGCTCATTTTCAACGTTCAATTCAGAATGTGATAAAACCAGTTCCAGCCACTAAAAAGCATTTTCTTTTTGTTTTAGACAACATTTCATGCACTGTTAAATATGTTTAAGAAAGTTGCAAGTGAAAATCTATGTCTCTGATTGAGTTTGCATAACTGCTTATTTTGACCTCTGCTGGCTCTGAAAAGCTCATTTTTAACGTCCAATACAGAATGTGATAAAACCAGATCCAGCTACTAAAATGCATCTTTCTTTTTGTTTTAGACAACATTTCATGCACTTTTAAACATGTTAAAGCAAGTTGCAAGTGAAAATCTATGTCTATGACTGAGTTTGCATTACTGCTTATTTTGACCTCTGCTAGCTGAGAACAGCTCATTTTCAACGTTGAATTCAGAAAGTGATAAAACCAGATCCAGCCACTAAAATGCATCATTCTTTTTGTTTTAGACAACATTTCATGCACTGTTAAACATGTTAAAGCAAGTTGCAAGTGAAAATCTATGTCTATGACTGAGTTTGCATTACTGCTTATTTTGACCTCTGCTGGCTGAGAACAGCTCATTTTCAACTTTGAATTCAGAAAGTGATAAAACCAGATCCAGCCACTAAAATGCATCATTCTTTTTGTTGTAGACAACATTTCATGCACTGTTAAACATGTTAAAGCAAGTTGCAAGTGAAAATCTATGTCTATGACTGAGTTTGCATTACTGCTTATTTTGACCTCTGCTGGCTCTGAAAAGCTCATTTTCAACGTTCAATTCAGAATGTGATAAAACCAGATCCAGCCACTAAAAAGCATTTTCTTTTTGTTTTAGACAACATTTCATGCACTGTTAAACATGTTAAAGCAAGTTGCAAGTGAAAATCTTTGTCTCTGACTGAGTTTGCATTACTGCTTATTTTGACATCTGCTGGCTCTGAAAAGCTCATTTTCAACGTTCAATTCAGAATGTGATAAAACCAGTTCCAGCCACTAAAAAGCATTTTCTTTTTGTTTTAGACAACATTTCATGCACTGTTAAATATGTTTAAGAAAGTTGCAAGTGAAATCAATGTCTATGACTGAGTTTGCATTACTGCTTATTTTGACCTCTGCTGGCTCTGAAAAGCTCATTTTCAACGTTCAATTCAGAATGTGATAAAACCAGTTCGAGCCACTAAAAAGCATTTTCTTTTTGTTTTAGACAACATTTCATGCACTGTTAAACATGTTAAAGCAAGTTGCAAGTGAAAATCTTTGTCTCTGACTGAGTTTGCATTACTGCTTATTTTGACCTCTGCTGGCTCTGAAAAACTCATTTTCAACGTTCAATTCAGAATGTGATAAAACCAGTTCCAGCCACTAAAAAGCATTTTCTTTTTGTTTGAGACAACATTTCATGCACTGTTAAATATGTTTAAGAAAGTTGCAAGTGAAAATCTATGTCTCTGACTGAGTTTGCATTACTGCTTATTTTGACCTCTGCTGGCTCTGAAAAGCTCATTTTCAACGTTCAATTCAGAATGTGATAAAACCAGTTCCAGCCACTAAAATGCATCATTCTTTTTGTTTTAGACAACAATTCATGCACTGTTAAACATGTTAAAGCAAGTTGCAAGTGAAAATCTATGTCTCTGACTGAGTTTGCATTATTGCTTATTTTGACCTCTGCTAGCTGAGAACAGCTCATTTTCAACGTTGAATTCAGAAAGTGATAAAACCAGATCCAGCCACTAAAATGCATCATTCTTTTTGTTTTAGACAACATTTCATGCACTGTTAAACATGTTAAAGCAAGTTGCAAGTGAAAATCTATGTCTATGACTGAGTTTGCATTACTGCTTATTTTGACCTCTGCTGGCTCTGAAAAGCTCATTTTCAACGTTCAATTCAGAATGTGATAAAACCAGATCCAGCCACTAAAAAGCATTTTCTTTTTGTTTTAGACAACATTTCATGCACTGTTAAACATGTTAAAGCAAGTTGCAAGTGAAAATCTTTGTCTCTGACTGAGTTTGCATTACTGCTTATTTTGACATCTGCTGGCTCTGAAAAGCTCATTTTCAACGTTCAATTCAGAATGTGATAAAACCAGTTCCAGCCACTAAAAAGCATTTTCTTTTTGTTTTAGACAACATTTCATGCACTGTTAAATATGTTTAAGAAAGTTGCAAGTGAAATCAATGTCTATGACTGAGTTTGCATTACTGCTTATTTTGACCTCTGCTGGCTCTGAAAAGCTCATTTTCAACGTTCAATTCAGAATGTGATAAAACCAGTTCGAGCCACTAAAAAGCATTTTCTTTTTGTTTTAGACAACATTTCATGCACTGTTAAACATGTTAAAGCAAGTTGCAAGTGAAAATCTTTGTCTCTGACTGAGTTTGCATTACTGCTTATTTTGACCTCTGCTGGCTCTGAAAAACTCATTTTCAACGTTCAATTCAGAATGTAATAAAACCAGTTCCAGCCACTAAAAAGCATTTTCTTTTTGTTTTAGACAACATTTCATGCACTGTTAAATATGTTTAAGAAAGTTGCAAGTGAAAATCTATGTCTCTGACTGAGTTTGCATTACTGCTTATTTTGACCTCTGCTGGCTCTGAAAAGCTCATTTTCAACGTTCAATTCAGAATGTGATAAAACCAGTTCCAGCCACTAAAATGCATCATTCTTTTTATTTTAGACAACAATTCATGCACTGTTAAACATGTTAAAGCAAGTTGCAAGTGAAAATCTATGTCTCTGACTGAGTTTGCATTATTGCTTATTTTGACCTCTGCTGGCTGAGAACAGCTCATTTTCAACGTGGAATTCAGAAAGTGATAAAACCAGATCCAGCCACTAAAATGCATCATTCTTTTTGTTTTAGACAACATTTCATGCACTGTTAAACATGTTAAAGCAAGTTGCAAGTGAAAATCTATGTCTCTGACTGAGTTCGCATTACTGCTTATTTTGACCTCTGCTGGCTCTGAAAAGCTCATTTTCAACGTTCAATTCAGAATGTGATAAAACCAGTCCCAGCCACTAAAAAGCATTTTCTTTTTGTTTTAGACAACATTTCATGCACTGTTAAATATGTTTAAGAAAGTTGCAAGTGAAAATCTATGTCTCTGACTGAGTTTGCATTACTGCTTATTTTGACCTCTGCTGGCTCTGAAAAGCTCATTTTCAACGTTCAATTCAGAATGTGATAAAACCAGTTCCAGCCACTAAAAAGCATTTTCTTTTTGTTTTAGACAACATTTCATGCACTGTTAAATATGTTTAAGAAAGTTGCAAGTGAAAATCTATGTCTCTGACTGAGTTTGCATTACTGCTTATTTTGACCTCTGCTGGCTCTGAAAAGCTCATTTTCAACGTTCAATTCAGAATGTGATAAAACCAGTCCCAGCCACTAAAAAGCATTTTCTTTTTGTTTTAGACAACATTTCATGCACTGTTAAATATGTTTAAGAAAGTTGCAAGTGAAAATCTATGTCTCTGACTGAGTTTGCATTACTGCTTATTTTGACCTCTGCTGGCTCTGAAAAGCTCATTTTCAACGTTCAATTCAGAATGTGATAAAACCAGTTCCAGCCACTAAAAAGCATTTTCTTTTTGTTTTAGACAACATTTCATGCACTGTTAAATATGTTTAAGAAAGTTGCAAGTGAAAATCTATGTCTCTGACTGAGTTTGCATTACTGCTTATTTTGACCTCTGCTGGCTCTGAAAAGCTCATTTTCAACGTTCAATTCAGAATGTGATAAAACCAGATCCAGCCACTAAAATGCATCATTCTTTTTGTTTTAGACAACAATTCATGCACTGTTAAACATGTTAAAGCAAGTTGCAAGTGAAAATCTATGTCTCTGACTGAGTTTGCATTACTGCTTATTTTGACCACTGCTGGCTGAGAACAGCTCATTTTCAACGTTGAATTCAGAAAGTGATAAAACCAGATCCAGCCACTTAAATGCATCATTCTTTTTGTTTTAGACAACATTTCATGCACTGTTAAATATGTTTAAGAAAGTTGCAAGTGAAAATCTATGTCTATGACTGAGTTTGCATTACTGCTTATTTTGACCTCTGCTGGCTCTGAAAAGCTCATTTTCAACGTTCAATTCAGAATGTGATAAAACCAGATCCAGCAACTAAAAAGCATTTTCTTTTTGTTTTAGACAACATTTCATGCACTGTTAAATATGTTTAAGAAAGTTGCAAGTGAAAATCTATGTCTCTGACTGAGTTTGCATTACTGCTTATTTTGACCTCTGCTGGCTCTGAAAAGCTCATTTTCAACGCTCAATTCAGAATGTGATAAAACCAGTTCCAGCCACTAAAAAGCATTTTCTTTTTGTTTTAGACAACATTTCATGCACTGTTAAATATGTTTAAGAAAGTTGCAAGTGAAAATCTATGTCTATGACTGAGTTTGCATCACTGCTTATTTTGACCTCTGCTGGCTCTGAAAAGCTTATTTTCAACGTTCAATTCAGAATGTGATAAAACCAGATCCAGCAACTAAAAAGCATTTTCTTTTTGTTTTAGACAACATTTCATGCACTGTTAAACATGTTAAAGCAAGTTGCAAGTGAAAATCTATGTCTCTGACTGAGTTTGCATTACTGCTTATTTTGACCTCTGCTGGCTCTGAAAAGCTCATTTTCAACGTCCAATACAGAATGTTATAAAACCAGATCCAGCTACTAAAATGCATCATTCTTTTTGTTTTAGACAACATTTCATGCACTGTTAAACATGTTAAAGCAAGTTGCAAGTGAAAATCTATGTCTATGACTGAGTTTGCATTACTGCTTATTTTGACCTCTGCTGGCTCTGAAAAGCTCATTTTCAACGTTCAATTCAGAATGTGATAAAACCAGTTCCAGCCACTAAAAAGCATTTTCTTTTTGTTTTAGACAACATTTCATGCACTGTTAAATATGTTTAAGAAAGTTGCAAGTGAAAATCTATGTCTATGACTGAGTTTGCATTACTGCTTATTTTGACCTCTGCTGGCTCTGAAAAGCTCATTTTCAACGTTCAATTCAGAATGTGATAAAACCAGATCCAGCCACTAAAAAGCATTTTCTTTTTGTTTTAGACAACATTTCATGCACTGTTAAACATGTTAAAGCAAGTTGCAAGTGAAAATCTATGTCTCTGACTGAGTTTGCATTACTGCTTATTTTGACCTCTGCTGGCTCTGAAAAGCTCATTTTCAACGTTCAATTCAGAATGTGATAAAACCAGATCCAGCCACTAAAAAGCATTTTCTTTTTGTTTTAGACAACATTTCATGCACTGTTAAACATGTTAAAGCAAGTTAGAAGTGAAAATCTATGTCTATGACTGAGTTTGCATTACTGCTTATTTTGACCTCTGCTGGCTCTGAAAAGCTCATTTTCAACGTTCAATTCAGAATGTGATAAAACCAGTTCCAGCCACTAAAAAGCATTATCTTTTTGTTTTAGACAACATTTCATGCACTGTTAAACATGTTAAAGCAAGTTGCAAGTGAAAATCTATGTCTCTGACTGAGTTTGCATTACTGCTTATTTTGACCTCTGCTGGCTCTGAAAAGCTCATTTTCAACGTTCAATTCAGAATGTGATAAAACCAGATCCAGCCACTAAAAAGCATTTTCTTTTTGTTTTAGACAACATTTCATGCACTGTTAAATATGTTTAAGAAAGTTGCAAGTAAAAATCTATGTCTATGACTGAGTTTTCATTACTGCTTATTTTGACCTCTGCTGGCTCTGAAAAGCTCATTTTCAATGTTCAATTCAGAATGTGATAAAACCAGTCCCAGCCACTAAAAAGCATTTTCTTTTTGTTTTAGACAACATTTCATGCACTGTTAAATATGTTTAAGAAAGTTGCAAGTGAAAATCTATGTCTCTGACTGAGTTTGCATTACTGCTTATTTTGACCTCTGCTGGCTCGGAAAAGCTCATTTTCAACGTTCAATTCAGAATGTGATAAAACCAGTTCCAGCCACTAAAAAGCATTTTCTTTTTGTTTTAGACAACATTTCATGCACTGTTAAACATGTTAAAGCAAGTTGCAAGTAAAAATCTATGTCTCTGACTGAGTTTGCATTACTGCTTATTTTGACCTCTGCTGGCTCTGAAAAGCTCATTTTCAACGTCTAATACAGAATGTGATAAAACCAGATCCAGCTCCTAAAATGCATCATTCTTTTTGTTTTAGACAACATTTCATGCACTGTTAAACATGTTAAAGCAAGTTGCAAGTGAAAATCTATGTCTATGACTGAGTTTGCATTACTGCTTATTTTGACCTCTGCTGGCTCTGAAAAGCTCATTTTCAACGTTCAATTCAGAATGTGATAAAACCAGATCCAGCCACTAAAATGCATCATTCTTTTTGTTTTAGACAACAATTCATGCACTGTTAAACATGTTAAAGCAAGTTGCAAGTGAAAATCTATGTCTCTGACTGAGTTTGCATTACTGCTTATTTTGACCTCTGCTGGCTGAGAACAGCTCATTTTCAACGTTGAATTCAGAAAGTGATAAAACCAGATCCAGCCACTAAAATGCATCATTCTTTTTGTTTGAGACAACATTTCATGCACTGTTAAACATGTTAAAGTAAGTTGCAAGTGAAAATCTATGTCTCTGACTGAGTTTGCATTACTGCTTATTTTGACCTCTGCTGGCTGAGAACAGCTCATTTTCAACGTTGAATTCAGAAAGTGATAAAACCAGATCCAGCCACTAAAATGCATCATTCTTTTTGTTTTAGACAACATTTCATGCACTGTTAAATATGTTTAAGAAAGTTGCAAGTGAAAATCTATGTCTATGACTGAGTTTGCATTACTGCTTATTTTGACCTCTGCTGGCTCTGAAAAGCTCATTTTCAACGTTCAATTCAGAATGTGATAAAACCAGATCCAGCAACTAAAAAGCATTTTCTTTTTGTTTTAGACAACATTTCATGCACTGTTAAATATGTTTAAGAAAGTTGCAAGTGAAAATCTATGTCTCTGACTGAGTTTGCATTACTGCTTATTTTGACCTCTGCTGGCTCTGAAAAGCTCATTTTCAACGCTCAATTCAGAATGTGATAAAACCAGTTCCAGCCACTAAAAAGCATTTTCTTTTTGTTTTAGACAACATTTCATGCACTGTTAAATATGTTTAAGAAAGTTGCAAGTGAAAATCTATGTCTATGACTGAGTTTGCATCACTGCTTATTTTGACCTCTGCTGGCTCTGAAAAGCTTATTTTCAACGTTCAATTCAGAATGTGATAAAACCAGATCCAGCAACTAAAAAGCATTTTCTTTTTGTTTTAGACAACATTTCATGCACTGTTAAACATGTTAAAGCAAGTTGCAAGTGAAAATCTATGTCTCTGACTGAGTTTGCATTACTGCTTATTTTGACCTCTGCTGGCTCTGAAAAGCTCATTTTCAACGTCCAATACAGAATGTTATAAAACCAGATCCAGCTACTAAAATGCATCATTCTTTTTGTTTTAGACAACATTTCATGCACTGTTAAACATGTTAAAGCAAGTTGCAAGTGAAAATCTATGTCTATGACTGAGTTTGCATTACTGCTTATTTTGACCTCTGCTGGCTCTGAAAAGCTCATTTTCAACGTTCAATTCAGAATGTGATAAAACCAGTTCCAGCCACTAAAAAGCATTTTCTTTTTGTTTTAGACAACATTTCATGCACTGTTAAATATGTTTAAGAAAGTTGCAAGTGAAAATCTATGTCTATGACTGAGTTTGCATTACTGCTTATTTTGACCTCTGCTGGCTCTGAAAAGCTCATTTTCAACGTTCAATTCAGAATGTGATAAAACCAGATCCAGCCACTAAAAAGCATTTTCTTTTTGTTTTAGACAACATTTCATGCACTGTTAAACATGTTAAAGCAAGTTGCAAGTGAAAATCTATGTCTCTGACTGAGTTTGCATTACTGCTTATTTTGACCTCTGCTGGCTCTGAAAAGCTCATTTTCAACGTTCAATTCAGAATGTGATAAAACCAGATCCAGCCACTAAAAAGCATTTTCTTTTTGTTTTAGACAACATTTCATGCACTGTTAAACATGTTAAAGCAAGTTAGAAGTGAAAATCTATGTCTATGACTGAGTTTGCATTACTGCTTATTTTGACCTCTGCTGGCTCTGAAAAGCTCATTTTCAACGTTCAATTCAGAATGTGATAAAACCAGTTCCAGCCACTAAAAAGCATTATCTTTTTGTTTTAGACAACATTTCATGCACTGTTAAACATGTTAAAGCAAGTTGCAAGTGAAAATCTATGTCTCTGACTGAGTTTGCATTACTGCTTATTTTGACCTCTGCTGGCTCTGAAAAGCTCATTTTCAACGTTCAATTCAGAATGTGATAAAACCAGATCCAGCCACTAAAAAGCATTTTCTTTTTGTTTTAGACAACATTTCATGCACTGTTAAATATGTTTAAGAAAGTTGCAAGTAAAAATCTATGTCTATGACTGAGTTTTCATTACTGCTTATTTTGACCTCTGCTGGCTCTGAAAAGCTCATTTTCAATGTTCAATTCAGAATGTGATAAAACCAGTCCCAGCCACTAAAAAGCATTTTCTTTTTGTTTTAGACAACATTTCATGCACTGTTAAATATGTTTAAGAAAGTTGCAAGTGAAAATCTATGTCTCTGACTGAGTTTGCATTACTGCTTATTTTGACCTCTGCTGGCTCGGAAAAGCTCATTTTCAACGTTCAATTCAGAATGTGATAAAACCAGTTCCAGCCACTAAAAAGCATTTTCTTTTTGTTTTAGACAACATTTCATGCACTGTTAAACATGTTAAAGCAAGTTGCAAGTAAAAATCTATGTCTCTGACTGAGTTTGCATTACTGCTTATTTTGACCTCTGCTGGCTCTGAAAAGCTCATTTTCAACGTCTAATACAGAATGTGATAAAACCAGATCCAGCTCCTAAAATGCATCATTCTTTTTGTTTTAGACAACATTTCATGCACTGTTAAACATGTTAAAGCAAGTTGCAAGTGAAAATCTATGTCTATGACTGAGTTTGCATTACTGCTTATTTTGACCTCTGCTGGCTCTGAAAAGCTCATTTTCAACGTTCAATTCAGAATGTGATAAAACCAGATCCAGCCACTAAAATGCATCATTCTTTTTGTTTTAGACAACAATTCATGCACTGTTAAACATGTTAAAGCAAGTTGCAAGTGAAAATCTATGTCTCTGACTGAGTTTGCATTACTGCTTATTTTGACCTCTGCTGGCTGAGAACAGCTCATTTTCAACGTTGAATTCAGAAAGTGATAAAACCAGATCCAGCCACTAAAATGCATCATTCTTTTTGTTTGAGACAACATTTCATGCACTGTTAAACATGTTAAAGTAAGTTGCAAGTGAAAATCTATGTCTCTGACTGAGTTTGCATTACTGCTTATTTTGACCTCTGCTGGCTGAGAACAGCTCATTTTCAACGTTGAATTCAGAAAGTGATAAAACCAGATCCAGCCACTAAAATGCATCATTCTTTTTGTTTTAGACAACATTTCATGCACTGTTAAATATGTTTAAGAAAGTTGCAAGTGAAAATCTATGTCTCTGACTGAGTTTGCATTACTGCTTATTTTGACCTCTGCTGGCTCTGAAATGCTCATTTTCAACGTTCAATTCAGAATGTGATAAAACCAGTTCCAGCCACTAAAATGCATCATTCTTTTTGTTTTAGACAACAATTCATGCACTGTTAAACATGTTAAAGCAAGTTGCAAGTGAAAATCTATGTCTCTGACTGAGTTTGCATTACTGCTTATTTTGACCTCTGCTGGCTGAGAACAGCTCATTTTCAACGTTGAATTCAGAAAGTGATAAAACCAGATCCAGCCACTAAAATGCATCATTCTTTTTGTTTTTTGACAACATTTCATGCACTGTTAAACATGTTAAAGCAAGTTGCAAGTGAAAATCTATGTCTCTGACTGAGTTTGCATTACTGCTTATTTTGACCTCTGCTGGCTCTGAAAAGCTCATTTTCAACGTTCAATTCAGAATGTGATAAAACCAGATCCAGCAACTAAAAAGCATTTTCTTTTTGTTTTAGACATTTCATGCACTGTTAAATATGTTTAAGAAATTTGCAAGTGAAAATCTATGTCTCTGACTGAGTTTGCATTACTGCTTATTTTGACCTCTGCTGGCTCTGAAAAGCTCATTTTCAACGTTCAATTCAGAATGTGATAAAACCAGATCCAGCCACTAAAAAGCATTTTCTTTTTGTTTTAGACAACATTTCATGCACTGTTAAACTTGTTAAAGCAAGTTGCAAGTGAAAATCTTTGTCTCTGACTGAGTTTGCATTACTGCTTATTTTGACCTCTGCTGGCTCTGAAAAGCTCATTTTCAACGTCCAATACAGAATGTGATAAAACCAGATCCAGCTACTAAAATGCATCATTCTTTTTGTTTTAGACAACATTTCATGCACTGTTAAACATGTTAAAGCAAGTTGCAAGTGAAAATCTATGTCTATGACTGAGTTTGCATTACTGCTTATTTTGACCTCTGCTGGCTCTGAAAAGCTCATTTTCAACGTTCAATTCAGAATGTGATAAAACCAGATCCAGCCACTAAAATGCATCATTCTTTTTGTTTTAGACAACAATTCATGCACTGTTAAACATGTTAAAGCAAGTTGCAAGTGAAAATCTATGTCTCTGACTGAGTTTGCATTACTGCTTATTTTGACCTCTGCTGGCTGAGAACAGCTCATTTTCAACGTTGAATTCAGAAAGTGATAAAACCAGATCCAGCCACTAAAATGCATCATTCTTTTTGTTTTAGACAACATTTCATGCACTGTTAAACATGTTAAAGCAAGTTGCAAGTGAAAATCTATGTCTCTGACTGAGTTTGCATTACTGCTTATTTTGACCTCTGCTGGCTCTGAAAAGCTCATTTTCAACGTTCAATTCAGAATGTGATAAAACCAGTTCCAGCCACTAAAAAGCATTTTCTTTTTGTTTTAGACAACATTTCATGCACTGTTAAATATGTTTAAGAAAGTTGCAAGTGAAAATCTATGTCTCTGACTGAGTTTGCATTACTGCTTATTTTGACCTCTGCTGGCTCTGAAAAGCTCATTTTCAACGTTCAATTCAGAATGTGATAAAACCAGTTCCAGCCACTAAAAAGCATTTTCTTTTTGTTTTAGACAACATTTCATGCACTGTTAAACATGTTAAAGCAAGTTGCAAGTGAAAATCTATGTCTATGACTGAGTTTGCATTACTGCTTATTTTGACATCTGCTGGCTCTGAAAAGCTCATTTTCAACGTTCAATTCAGAATGTGATAAAACCAGTTCCAGCCACTAAAAAGCATTTTCTTTTTGTTTTAGACAACATTTCATGCACTGTTAAATATGTTTAAGAAAGTTGCAAGTGAAATCAATGTCTATGACTGAGTTTGCATTACTGCTTATTTTGACCTCTGCTGGCTCTGAAAAGCTCATTTTCAACGTTCAATTCAGAATGTGATAAAACCAGTTCGAGCCACTAAAAAGCATTTTCTTTTTGTTTTAGACAACATTTCATGCACTGTTAAACATGTTAAAGCAAGTTGCAAGTGAAAATCTTTGTCTCTGACTGAGTTTGCATTACTGCTTATTTTGACCTCTGCTGGCTCTGAAAAACTCATTTTCAACGTTCAATTCAGAATGTAATAAAACCAGTTCCAGCCACTAAAAAGCATTTTCTTTTTGTTTTAGACAACATTTCATGCACTGTTAAATATGTTTAAGAAAGTTGCAAGTGAAAATCTATGTCTCTGACTGAGTTTGCATTACTGCTTATTTTGACCTCTGCTGGCTCTGAAAAGCTCATTTTCAACGTTCAATTCAGAATGTGATAAAACCAGTTCCAGCCACTAAAATGCATCATTCTTTTTATTTTAGACAACAATTCATGCACTGTTAAACATGTTAAAGCAAGTTGCAAGTGAAAATCTATGTCTCTGACTGAGTTTGCATTATTGCTTATTTTGACCTCTGCTGGCTGAGAACAGCTCATTTTCAACGTGGAATTCAGAAAGTGATAAAACCAGATCCAGCCACTAAAATGCATCATTCTTTTTGTTTTAGACAACATTTCATGCACTGTTAAACATGTTAAAGCAAGTTGCAAGTGAAAATCTATGTCTCTGACTGAGTTCGCATTACTGCTTATTTTGACCTCTGCTGGCTCTGAAAAGCTCATTTTCAACGTTCAATTCAGAATGTGATAAAACCAGTCCCAGCCACTAAAAAGCATTTTCTTTTTGTTTTAGACAACATTTCATGCACTGTTAAATATGTTTAAGAAAGTTGCAAGTGAAAATCTATGTCTCTGACTGAGTTTGCATTACTGCTTATTTTGACCTCTGCTGGCTCTGAAAAGCTCATTTTCAACGTTCAATTCAGAATGTGATAAAACCAGTTCCAGCCACTAAAAAGCATTTTCTTTTTGTTTTAGACAACATTTCATGCACTGTTAAATATGTTTAAGAAAGTTGCAAGTGAAAATCTATGTCTCTGACTGAGTTTGCATTACTGCTTATTTTGACCTCTGCTGGCTCTGAAAAGCTCATTTTCAACGTTCAATTCAGAATGTGATAAAACCAGTCCCAGCCACTAAAAAGCATTTTCTTTTTGTTTTAGACAACATTTCATGCACTGTTAAATATGTTTAAGAAAGTTGCAAGTGAAAATCTATGTCTCTGACTGAGTTTGCATTACTGCTTATTTTGACCTCTGCTGGCTCTGAAAAGCTCATTTTCAACGTTCAATTCAGAATGTGATAAAACCAGTTCCAGCCACTAAAAAGCATTTTCTTTTTGTTTTAGACAACATTTCATGCACTGTTAAATATGTTTAAGAAAGTTGCAAGTGAAAATCTATGTCTCTGACTGAGTTTGCATTACTGCTTATTTTGACCTCTGCTGGCTCTGAAAAGCTCATTTTCAACGTCCAATACAGAATGTGATAAAACCAGATCCAGCTACTAAAATGCATCATTCTTTTTGTTTTAGACAACATTTCATGCACTGTTAAACATGTTAAAGCAAGTTGCAAGTGAAAATCTATGTCTATGACTGAGTTTGCATTACTGCTTATTTTGACCTCTGCTGGCTCTGAAAAGCTCATTTTCAACGTTCAATTCAGAATGTGATAAAACCAGATCCAGCCACTAAAATGCATCATTCTTTTTGTTTTAGACAACAATTCATGCACTGTTAAACATGTTAAAGCAAGTTGCAAGTGAAAATCTATGTCTCTGACTGAGTTTGCATTACTGCTTATTTTGACCACTGCTGGCTGAGAACAGCTCATTTTCAACGTTGAATTCAGAAAGTGATAAAACCAGATCCAGCCACTTAAATGCATCATTCTTTTTGTTTTAGACAACATTTCATGCACTGTTAAATATGTTTAAGAAAGTTGCAAGTGAAAATCTATGTCTATGACTGAGTTTGCATTACTGCTTATTTTGACCTCTGCTGGCTCTGAAAAGCTCATTTTCAACGTTCAATTCAGAATGTGATAAAACCAGATCCAGCAACTAAAAAGCATTTTCTTTTTGTTTTAGACAACATTTCATGCACTGTTAAATATGTTTAAGAAAGTTGCAAGTGAAAATCTATGTCTCTGACTGAGTTTGCATTACTGCTTATTTTGACCTCTGCTGGCTCTGAAAAGCTCATTTTCAACGCTCAATTCAGAATGTGATAAAACCAGTTCCAGCCACTAAAAAGCATTTTCTTTTTGTTTTAGACAACATTTCATGCACTGTTAAATATGTTTAAGAAAGTTGCAAGTGAAAATCTATGTCTATGACTGAGTTTGCATCACTGCTTATTTTGACCTCTGCTGGCTCTGAAAAGCTTATTTTCAACGTTCAATTCAGAATGTGATAAAACCAGATCCAGCAACTAAAAAGCATTTTCTTTTTGTTTTAGACAACATTTCATGCACTGTTAAACATGTTAAAGCAAGTTGCAAGTGAAAATCTATGTCTCTGACTGAGTTTGCATTACTGCTTATTTTGACCTCTGCTGGCTCTGAAAAGCTCATTTTCAACGTCCAATACAGAATGTTATAAAACCAGATCCAGCTACTAAAATGCATCATTCTTTTTGTTTTAGACAACATTTCATGCACTGTTAAACATGTTAAAGCAAGTTGCAAGTGAAAATCTATGTCTATGACTGAGTTTGCATTACTGCTTATTTTGACCTCTGCTGGCTCTGAAAAGCTCATTTTCAACGTTCAATTCAGAATGTGATAAAACCAGTTCCAGCCACTAAAAAGCATTTTCTTTTTGTTTTAGACAACATTTCATGCACTGTTAAATATGTTTAAGAAAGTTGCAAGTGAAAATCTATGTCTATGACTGAGTTTGCATTACTGCTTATTTTGACCTCTGCTGGCTCTGAAAAGCTCATTTTCAACGTTCAATTCAGAATGTGATAAAACCAGATCCAGCCACTAAAAAGCATTTTCTTTTTGTTTTAGACAACATTTCATGCACTGTTAAACATGTTAAAGCAAGTTGCAAGTGAAAATCTATGTCTCTGACTGAGTTTGCATTACTGCTTATTTTGACCTCTGCTGGCTCTGAAAAGCTCATTTTCAACGTTCAATTCAGAATGTGATAAAACCAGATCCAGCCACTAAAAAGCATTTTCTTTTTGTTTTAGACAACATTTCATGCACTGTTAAACATGTTAAAGCAAGTTAGAAGTGAAAATCTATGTCTATGACTGAGTTTGCATTACTGCTTATTTTGACCTCTGCTGGCTCTGAAAAGCTCATTTTCAACGTTCAATTCAGAATGTGATAAAACCAGTTCCAGCCACTAAAAAGCATTATCTTTTTGTTTTAGACAACATTTCATGCACTGTTAAACATGTTAAAGCAAGTTGCAAGTGAAAATCTATGTCTCTGACTGAGTTTGCATTACTGCTTATTTTGACCTCTGCTGGCTCTGAAAAGCTCATTTTCAACGTTCAATTCAGAATGTGATAAAACCAGATCCAGCCACTAAAAAGCATTTTCTTTTTGTTTTAGACAACATTTCATGCACTGTTAAATATGTTTAAGAAAGTTGCAAGTAAAAATCTATGTCTATGACTGAGTTTTCATTACTGCTTATTTTGACCTCTGCTGGCTCTGAAAAGCTCATTTTCAATGTTCAATTCAGAATGTGATAAAACCAGTCCCAGCCACTAAAAAGCATTTTCTTTTTGTTTTAGACAACATTTCATGCACTGTTAAATATGTTTAAGAAAGTTGCAAGTGAAAATCTATGTCTCTGACTGAGTTTGCATTACTGCTTATTTTGACCTCTGCTGGCTCAGAAAAGCTCATTTTCAACGTTCAATTCAGAATGTGATAAAACCAGTTCCAGCCACTAAAAAGCATTTTCTTTTTGTTTTAGACAACATTTCATGCACTGTTAAACATGTTAAAGCAAGTTGCAAGTAAAAATCTATGTCTCTGACTGAGTTTGCATTACTGCTTATTTTGACCTCTGCTGGCTCTGAAAAGCTCATTTTCAACGTCTAATACAGAATGTGATAAAACCAGATCCAGCTACTAAAATGCATCATTCTTTTTGTTTTAGACAACATTTCATGCACTGTTAAACATGTTAAAGCAAGTTGCAAGTGAAAATCTATGTCTATGACTGAGTTTGCATTACTGCTTATTTTGACCTCTGCTGGCTCTGAAAAGCTCATTTTCAACGTTCAATTCAGAATGTGATAAAACCAGATCCAGCCACTAAAATGCATCATTCTTTTTGTTTTAGACAACAATTCATGCACTGTTAAACATGTTAAAGCAAGTTGCAAGTGAAAATCTATGTCTCTGACTGAGTTTGCATTACTGCTTATTTTGACCTCTGCTGGCTGAGAACAGCTCATTTTCAACGTTGAATTCAGAAAGTGATAAAACCAGATCCAGCCACTAAAATGCATCATTCTTTTTGTTTGAGACAACATTTCATGCACTGTTAAACATGTTAAAGTAAGTTGCAAGTGAAAATCTATGTCTCTGACTGAGTTTGCATTACTGCTTATTTTGACCTCTGCTGGCTGAGAACAGCTCATTTTCAACGTTGAATTCAGAAAGTGATAAAACCAGATCCAGCCACTAAAATGCATCATTCTTTTTGTTTTAGACAACATTTCATGCACTGTTAAATATGTTTAAGAAAGTTGCAAGTGAAAATCTATGTCTCTGACTGAGTTTGCATTACTGCTTATTTTGACCTCTGCTGGCTCTGAAAAGCTCATTTTCAACGTTCAATTCAGAATGTGATAAAACCAGTTCCAGCCACTAAAATGCATCATTCTTTTTGTTTTAGACAACAATTCATGCACTGTTAAACATGTTAAAGCAAGTTGCAAGTGAAAATCTATGTCTCTGACTGAGTTTGCATTACTGCTTATTTTGACCTCTGCTGGCTGAGAACAGCTCATTTTCAACGTTGAATTCAGAAAGTGATAAAACCAGATCCAGCCACTAAAATGCATCATTCTTTTTGTTTTAGACAACATTTCATGCACTGTTAAACATGTTAAAGCAAGTTGCAAGTGAAAATCTATGTCTCTGACTGAGTTTGCATTACTGCTTATTTTGACCTCTGCTGGCTCTGAAAAGCTCATTTTTAACGTTCAATTCAGAATGTGATAAAACCAGATCCAGCAACTAAAAAGCATTTTCTTTTTGTTTTAGACATTTCATGCACTGTTAAATATGTTTAAGAAATTTGCAAGTGAAAATCTATGTCTCTGACTGAGTTTGCATTACTGCTTATTTTGACCTCTGCTGGCTCTGAAAAGCTCATTTTCAACGTTCAATTCAGAATGTGATAAAACCAGATCCAGCCACTAAAAAGCATTTTCTTTTTGTTTTAGACAACATTTCATGCACTGTTAAACTTGTTAAAGCAAGTTGCAAGTGAAAATCTTTGTCTCTGACTGAGTTTGCATTACTGCTTATTTTGACCTCTGCTGGCTCTGAAAAGCTCATTTTCAACGTCCAATACAGAATGTGATAAAACCAGATCCAGCTACTAAAATGCATCATTCTTTTTGTTTTAGACAACATTTCATGCACTGTTAAACATGTTAAAGCAAGTTGCAAGTGAAAATCTATGTCTATGACTGAGTTTGCATTACTGCTTATTTTGACCTCTGCTGGCTCTGAAAAGCTCATTTTCAACGTTCAATTCAGAATGTGATAAAACCAGATCCAGCCACTAAAATGCATCATTCTTTTTGTTTTAGACAACAATTCATGCACTGTTAAACATGTTAAAGCAAGTTGCAAGTGAAAATCTATGTCTCTGACTGAGTTTGCATTACTGCTTATTTTGACCTCTGCTGGCTGAGAACAGCTCATTTTCAACGTTGAATTCAGAAAGTGATAAAACCAGATCCAGCCACTAAAATGCATCATTCTTTTTGTTTTAGACAACATTTCATGCACTGTTAAACATGTTAAAGCAAGTTGCAAGTGAAAATCTATGTCTCTGACTGAGTTTGCATTACTGCTTATTTTGACCTCTGCTGGCTCTGAAAAGCTCATTTTCAACGTTCAATTCAGAATGTGATAAAACCAGTTCCAGCCACTAAAAAGCATTTTCTTTTTGTTTTAGACAACATTTCATGCACTGTTAAATATGTTTAAGAAAGTTGCAAGTGAAAATCTATGTCTCTGACTGAGTTTGCATTACTGCTTATTTTGACCTCTGCTGGCTCTGAAAAGCTCATTTTCAACGTTCAATTCAGAATGTGATAAAACCAGTTCCAGCCACTAAAAAGCATTTTCTTTTTGTTTTAGACAACATTTCATGCACTGTTAAACATGTTAAAGCAAGTTGCAAGTGAAAATCTATGTCTCTGACTGAGTTTGCATTACTGCTTATTTTGACCTCTGCTGGCTCTGAAAAGCTCATTTTCAACGTTCAATTCAGAATGTGATAAAACCAGTCCCAGCCACTAAAAAGCATTTTCTTTTTGTTTTAGACAACATTTCATGCACTGTTAAATATGTTTAAGCAAGTTGCAAGTGAAAATCTATGTCTCTGACTGAGTTTGCATTACTGCTTATTTTGACCTCTGCTGGCTCTGAAAAGCTCATTTTCAACGTCCAAAACAGAATGTGATAAAACCAGATCCAGCTACTAAAATGCATCATTCTTTTTGTTTTAGACAACATTTCATGCACTGTTAAACATGTTAAAGCAAGTTGCAAGTGAAAATCTATGTCTATGACTGAGTTTGCATTACTGCTTATTTTGACCTCTGCTGGCTCTGAAAAGCTCATTTTCAACGTTCAATTCAGAATGTGATAAAACCAGATCCAGCCACTAAAATGCATCATTCTTTTTGTTTTAGACAACAATTCATGCACTGTTAAACATGTTAAAGCAAGTTGCAAGTAAAAATCTATGTCTCTGACTGAGTTTGCATTACTGCTTATTTTGACCTCTGCTGGCTGAGAACAGCTCATTTTCAACGTTGAATTCAGAAAGTGATAAAACCAGATCCAGCCACTAAAATGCATCATTCTTTTTGTTTTAGACAACATTTCATGCACTGTTAAACATGTTAAAGCAAGTTGCAAGTGAAAATCTTTGTCTCTGACTGAGTTTGCATTACTGCTTATTTTGACCTCTGCTGGCTCTGAAAAGCTCATTTTCAACGTTCAATTCAGAATGTGATAAAACCAGTTCCAGCCACTAAAAAGCATTTTCTTTTTGTTTTAGACAACATTTCATGCACTGTTAAATATGTTTAAGAAAGTTGCAAGTCAAAATCTATGTCTATGACTGAGTTTGCATTACTGCTTATTTTGACCTCTGCTGGCTCTGAAAAGCTCATTTTCAACGTTCCATTCAGAATGTGATAAAACCAGATCCAGCCACTAAAAAGCATTTTCTTTTTGTTTTAGACAACATTTCATGCACTGTTAAACATGTTAAAGCAAGTTGCAAGTGAAAATCTATGTCTCTGACTGAGTTTGCATTACTGCTTATTTTGACCTCTGCTGGCTCTGAAAAGCTCATTTTCAACGTTCAATTCAGAATGTGATAAAACCAGTTCCAGCCACTAAAAAGCATTTTCTTTTTGTTTTAGACAACAATTCATGCTTTGTTAAACATGTTAAAGCAAGTTGCAAGTGAAAATCTATGTCTCTGACTGAGTTTGCATTACTGCTTATTTTGACCTCTGCTGGCTGAGAACAGCTCATTTTCAACGTTGAATTCAGAAAGTGATAAAACCAGATCCAGCCACTAAAATGCATCATTCTTTTTGTTTTAGACAACATTTCATGCACTGTTAAACATGTTAAAGCAAGTTGCAAGTGAAAATCTATGTCTCTGACTGAGTTTGCATTACTGCTTATTTTGACCTCTGCTGGCTCTGAAAAGCTCATTTTCAACGTTCAATTCAGAATGTGATAAAACCAGTTCCAGCCACTAAAAAGCATTTTCTTTTTGTTTTAGACAACATTTCATACCTGTTAAACATGTTAAAGCAAGTTGCAAGTGAAAATCTATGTCTCTGACTGAGTTTGCATTACTGCTTATTTTGACCTCTGCTGGTTCTGAAAAGCTCATTTTCAACGTTCAATTCCGAATGTGATAAAACCAGTTCCAGTCACTAAAATGCATCATTCTTTTTGTTTTAGACAACAATTCATGCACTGTTAAACATGTTAAAGCAAGTTGCAAGTGAAAATCTATGTCTCTGACTGAGTTTGCATTACTGCTTATTTTGACCTCTGCTGGCTGAGAACAGCTCATTTTCAACGTTGAATTTAGAAAGTGATAAAACCAGATCCAGCCACTAAAATGCATCATTCTTTTTGTTTTAGACAACATTTCATGCACTGTTAAACATGTTAAAGCAAGTTGCAAGTGAAAATCTATGTCTCTGACTGAGTTTGCATTACTGCTTATTTTGACCTCTGCTGGCTCTGAAAAGCTCATTTTCAACGTTCAATTCAGAATGTGATAAAACCAGATCCAGCCACTAAAATGCATAATTCTTTTTGTTTTAGACAACAATTCATGCACTGTTAAACATGTTAAAGCAAGTTGCAAGTGAAAATCTATGTCTCTGACTGAGTTTGCATTACTGCTTATTTTGACCTCTGCTGGCTCTAAAAAGCTCATTTTCAACGTTCAATTCAGAATGTGATAAAACCAGATCCAGCAACTAAAAAGCATTTTCTTTTTGTTTTAGACATTTCATGCACTGTTAAATATGTTTAAGAAAGTTGCAAGTGAAAATCTATGTCTCTGACTGAGTTTGCATTACTGCTTATTTTGACCTCTGCTGGCTCTGAAAAGCTCATTTTCAACGTTCAATTCAGAATGTGATAAAACCAGTTCCAGCCACTAAAAAGCATTTTCTTTTTGTTTTAGACAACATTTCATGCACTGTTAAACATGTTAAAGCAAGTTGCAAGTGAAAATCTATGTCTATGACTGAGTTTGCATTACTGCTTATTTTGACCTCTGCTGGCTCTGAAAAGCTCATTTTCAACGTTCAGTTCAGAATGTGATAAAACCAGATCCAGCCACTAAACTGCATCATTATTTTTGTTTTAGACAACAATTCATGCACTGTTAAACATGTTAAAGCAAGTTGCAAGTGAAAATCTATGTCTCTGACTGAGTTTGCATTACTGCTTATTTTGACCTCTGCTGGCTGAGAACAGCTCATTTTCAACGTTGAATTCAGAAAGTGATAAAACCAGATCCAGCCACTAAAATGCATCAATCTTTTTGTTTTAGACAACATTTCATGCACTGTTAAACATGTTAAAGCAAGTTGCAAGTGAAAATCTATGTCTATGACTGAGTTTGCATTACTGCTTATTTTGACCTCTGCTGGCTCTGAAAAGCTCATTTTCAACGTTCAATTCAGAATGTGATAAAACCAGATCCAGCCACTAAAAAGCATTTTCTTTTTGTTTTAGACAACATTTCATGCACTGTTAAACATGTTAAAGCAAGTTGCAAGTGAAAATCTATGTCTCTGACTGAGTTTGCATTACTGCTTATTTTGACCTCTGCTGGCTCTGAAAAGCTCATTTTCAACGTTCAATTCAGAATGTGATAAAACCAGTTCCAGCCACTAAAAAGCATTTTCTTTTTGTTTTAGACAACATTTCATGCACTGTTAAATATGTTTAAGAAAGTTGCAAGTGAAAATCTAAGTCTCTGACTGAGTTTGCATTACTGCTTATTTTGACCTCTGCTGGCTCTGAAAAGCTCATTTTCAACGTCCAATACAGAATGTGATAAAACCAGATCCAGCTACTAAAATGCATCATTCTTTTTGTTTTAGACAACATTTCATGCACTGTTAAACATGTTAAAGCAAGTTGCAAGTGAAAATCTATGTCTCTGACTGAGTTTGCATTACTGCTTATTTTGACCTCTGCTGGCTGAGAACAGCTCATTTTCAACGTTGAATTCAGAAAGTGATAAAACCAGATCCAGCCACTAAAATGCATCATTCTTTTTGTTTTAGACAACATTTCATGCACTGTTAAACATGTTAAAGCAAGTTGCAAGTGAAAATCTATGTCTCTGACTGAGTTTGCATTACTGCTTATTTTGACCTCTGCTGGCTCTGAAAAGCTCATTTTCAACGTTCAATTCAGAATGTGATAAAACCAGTTCCAGCCACTAAAAAGCATTTTCTTTTTGTTTTAGACAACATTTCATGCACTGTTAAATATGTTTAAGAAAGTTGCAAGTGAAAATCTATGTCTATGACTGAGTTTGCATTACTGCTTATTTTGACCTCTGCTGGCTCTGAAAAGCTCATTTTCAACGTTCAATTCAGAATGTGATAAAACCAGATCCAGCAACTAAAAAGCATTTTCTTTTTGTTTTAGACAACATTTCATGCACTGTTAAATATGTTTAAGAAAGTTGCAAGTGGAAATCTATGTCTCTGACTGAGTTTGCATTACTGCTTATTTTGACCTCTGCTGGCTCTGAAAAGCTCATTTTCAACGTTCAATTCAGAATGTGATAAAACCAGTTCCAGCCACTAAAAAGCATTTTCTTTTTGTTTTAGACAACATTTCATGCACTGTTAAATATGTTTAAGAAAGTTGCAAGTGAAAATCTATGTCTATGACTGAGTTTGCATCACTGCTTATTTTGACCTCTGCTCGCTCTGAAAAGCTAATTTTCAACGTTCAATTCAGAATGTGATAAAACCAGATCCAGCAACTAAAAAGCATTTTCTTTTTGTTTTAGACAACATTTCATGCACTGTTAAACATGTTAAAGCAAGTTGCAAGTGAAAATCTATGTCTCTGACTGAGTTTGCATTACTGCTTATTTTGACCTCTGCTGGCTCTGAAAAGCTCATTTTCAACGTCCAATACAGAATGTGATAAAACCAGTTCCAGCCACTAAAAAGCATTTTCTTTTTGTTTTAGACAACATTTCATGCACTGTTAAATATGTTTAAGAAAGTTGCAAGTGAAAATCTATGTCTATGACTGAGTTTGCATCACTGCTTATTTTGACCTCTGCTGGCTCTGAAAAGCTCATTTTCAACGTTCAATTCAGAATGTGATAAAACCAGTTCCAGCCACTAAAAAGCATTTTCTTTTTGTTTTAGACAACAATTCATGCACTGTTAAACATGTTAAAGCAAGTTGCAAGTGAAAATCTATGTCTCTGACTGAGTTTGCATTACTGCTTATTTTGACCTCTGCTGGCTCTGAAAAGCTCATTTTCAACGTCCAATACAGAATGTTATAAAACCAGATCCAGCTACTAAAATGCATCATTCTTTTTGTTTTAGACAACATTTCATGCACTGTTAAATATGTTTAAGAAAGTTGCAAGTGAAAATCTATGTCTATGACTGAGTTTGCATTACTGCTTATTTTGACCTCTGCTGGCTCTGAAAAGCTCATTTTCAACGTTCCATTTAGAATGTGATAAAACCAGATCCAGCAACTAAAAAGCATTTTCTTTTTGTTTTAGACAACATTTCATGCACTGTTAAATATGTTTAAGAAAGTTGCAAGTGAAAATCTATGTCTATGACTGAGTTTGCATCACTGCTTATTTTGACCTCTGCTGGCTCTGAAAAGCTTATTTTCAACGTTCAATTCAGAATGTGATAAAACCAGATCCAGCAACTAAAAAGCATTTTCTTTTTGTTTTAGACAACAATTCATGCACTGTTAAACATGTTAAAGCAAGTTGCAAGTGAAAATCTATGTCTATGACTGAGTTTGCATTACTGCTTATTTTGACCTCTGCTGGCTCTGAAAAGCTCATTTTCAACGTTCCATTTAGAATGTGATAAAACCAGTTCCAGCCACTAAAAAGCATTATCTTTTTGTTTTAGACAACATTTCATGCACTGTTAAACATGTTAAAGCAAGTTGCAAGTGAAAATCTATGTCTATGACTGAGTTTGCATTACTACTTATTTTGACCTCTGCTGGCTCTGAAAAGCTCATTTTCAACGTTCAATTCAGAAAATGATAAAACCAGTTCCAGCCACTAAAAGCATTTTCTTTTTGTTTTAGACAACATTTCATGCACTGTTAAACATGTTAAAGCAAGTTGCAAGTGAAAATCTATGTCTATGACTGAGTTTGCATTACTGCTTATTTTGACCTCTGCTGGCTCTGAAAAGCTCATTTTCAACGTTCAATTCAGAATGTGATAAAACCAGATCCAGCCACTAAAATGCATCATTCTTTTTGTTTTAGACAACAATTCATGCACTGTTAAACATGTTAAAGCAAGTTGCAAGTGAAAATCTATGTCTCTGACTGAGTTTGCTTTACTGCTTATTTTGACCTCTGCTGGCTGAGAACAGCTCATTTTCAACGTTGAATTCAGAAAGTGATAAAACCAGATCCAGCCACTAAAATGTATCATTCTTTTTGTTTTAGACAACATTTCATGCACTGTTAAACATGTTAAAGCAAGTTGCAAGTGAAAATCTATGTCTCTGACTGAGTTTGCATTACTGCTTATTTTGACCTCTGCTGGCTCTGAAAAGCTCATTTTCAACGTTCAATTCAGAATGTGATAAAACCAGATCCAGCCACTAAAATGCATAATTCTTTTTGTTTTAGACAACAATTCATGCACTGTTAAACATGTTAAAGCAAGTTGCAAGTGAAAATCTATGTCTCTGACTGAGCTTGCATTACTGCTTATTTTGACCTCTGCTGGCTCTGAAAAGCTCATTTTAAACGTTCAATTCAGAATGTGATAAAACCAGATCCAGCAACTAAAAAGCATTTTCTTTTTGTTTTAGACATTTCATGCACTGTTAAATATGTTTAAGAAAGTTGCAAGTGAAAATCTATGTCTCTGACTGAGTTTGCATTACTGCTTATTTTGACCTCTGCTGGCTCTGAAAAGCTCATTTTCAACGTTCAATTCAGAATGTGATAAAACCAGTTCCAGCCACTAAAAAGCATTTTCTTTTTGTTTTAGACAACATTTCATGCACTGTTAAATATGTATAAGAAAGTTGCAAGTGAAAATCTATGTCTCTGACTGAGTTTGCATTACTGCTTATTTTGACCTCTGCTGGCTCTGAAAAGCTTATTTTCAACTTTCAATTCAGAATGTGATAAAACCAGATCCAGCCATTAAAAAGCATTTTCTTTTTGTTTTGGACAACATTTCATGCACTGTTAAACATGTTAAAGCAAGTTGCAAGTGAAAATCTATGTCTCTGACTGAGTTTGCATTACTGCTTATTTTGACCTCTGCTGGCTCTGAAAAGCTCATTTTCAACGTCCAATACAGAATGTGATAAAACCAGATCCAGCTACTAAAATGCATCATTCTTTTTGTTTTAGACAACATTTCATGCACTGTTAAACATGTTAAAGCAAGTTGCAAGTGAAAATCTATGTCTATGACTGAGTTTGCATTACTGCTTATTTTGACCTCTTCTGGCTGAGAACAGCTCATTTTCAACGTTGAATTCAGAAAGTGATAAAACCAAATCCAGCCACTAAAATGCATCATTCTTTTTGTTTTAGACAACATTTCATGCACTGTTAAACATGTTAAAGCAAGTTGCAAGTGAAAATCTATGTCTATGACTGAGTTTGCATTACTGCTTATTTTGACCTCTGCTGGCTCTGAAAGCTCATTTTCAACGTTCAATTCAGAATGTGATAAAACCAGATCCAGCCACTAAAAAGCATTTTCTTTTTGTTTTAGACAACATTTCATGCACTGTTAAACATGTTAAAGCAAGTTGCAAGTGAAAATCTATGTCTCTGACTGAGTTTGCATTACTGCTTATTTTGACCTCTGCTGGCTCTGAAAAGCTCATTTTCAACGTTCAATTCAGAATGTGATAAAACCAGTCCCAGCCACTAAAAAGCATTTTCTTTTTGTTTTAGACAACATTTCATGCACTGTTAAATATGTTTAAAAAAGTTGCAAGTGAAAATCTATGTCTCTGACTGAGTTTGCATTACTGCTTATTTTGACCTCTGCTGGCTCTGAAAAGCTCATTTTCAAAGTTCAATTCAGAATGTGATAAAACCAGTTCCATCCACTAAAAAGCATTTTCTTTTTGTTTTAGACAACATTTCATGCACTGTTAAATATGTTTAAGAAAGTTGCAAGTGAAAATCTATGTCTCTGACTGAGTTTGCATTACTGCTTATTTTGACCTCTGCTGGCTGAGAACAGCTCATTTTCAACGTTGAATTCAGAAAGTGATAAAACCAGATCCAGCCACTAAAATGCATCATTCTTTTTGTTTTAGACAACAATTCATGCACTGTTAAACATGTTAAAGCAAGTTGCAAGTGAAAATCTATGTCTCTGACTGAGTTTGCATTACTGCTTATTTTGACCTCTGCTGGCTCTGAAAAGCTCATTTTCAACGTTCAATTCAGAATGTGATAAAACCAGATCCAGCAACTAAAAAGCATTTTCTTTTTGTTTTAGACAACATTTCATGCACTGTTAAATATGTTTAAGAAAGTTGCAAGTGAAAATCTATGTCTATGACTGAGTTTGCATCACTGCTTATTTTGACCTCTGCTGGCTCTGAAAAGCTTATTTTCAACGTTCAATTCAGAATGTGATAAAACCAGATCCAGCAACTAAAAAGCATTTTCTTTTTGTTTTAGACAACATTTCATGCACTGTTAAACATGTTAAAGCAAGTTGCAAGTGAAAATCTATGTCTCTGACTGAGTTTGCATTACTGCTTATTTTGACCTCTGCTGGCTCTGAAAAGCTCATTTTCAACGTCCAATACAGAATGTTATAAAACCAGATCCAGCTACTAAAATGCATCATTCTTTTTGTTTTAGACAACATTTCATTCACTGTTAAACATGTTAAAGCAAGTTGCAAGTGAAAATCTATGTCTCTGACTGAGTTTGCATTACTGCTTATTTTGACCTCTGCTGGCTCTGAAAAGCTAATTTTCAACGTCCTATACAGAATGTTATAAAACCAGATCCAGCTACTAAAATGCATCATTCTTTTTGTTTTAGACAACATTTCATGCACTGTTAAACATGTTAAAGCAAGTTGCAAGTGAAAATCTATGTCTATGACTGAGTTTGCATTACTGCTTATTTTGACCTCTGCTGGCTCTGAAAAGCTCTTTTTCAACGTTCCATTTAGAATGTGATAAAACCAGTTCCAGCCACTAAAAAGCATTATCTTTTTGTTTTAGACAACATTTCATGCACTGTTAAACATGTTAAAGCAAGTTGCAAGTGAAAATCTATGTCTATGACTGAGTTTGCATTACTACTTATTTTGACCTCTGCTGGCTCTGAAAAGCTCATTTTCAACGTTCAATTCAGAAAATGATAAAACCAGTTCCAGCCACTAAAAGCATTTTCTTTTTGTTTTAGACAACATTTCATGCACTGTTAAACATGTTAAAGCAAGTTGCAAGTGAAAATCTATGTCTATGACTGAGTTTGCATTACTGCTTATTTTGACCTCTGCTGGCTCTGAAAAGCTCATTTTCAACGTTCAATTCAGAATGTGATAAAACCAGATCCAGCCACTAAAATGCATCATTCTTTTTGTTTTAGACAACAATTCATGCACTGTTAAACATGTTAAAGCAAGTTGCAAGTGAAAATCTATGTCTCTGACTGAGTTTGCATTACTGCTTATTTTGACCTCTGCTGGCTGAGAACAGCTCATTTTCAACGTTGAATTCAGAAAGTGATAAAACCAGATCCAGCCACTAAAATGCATCATTCTTTTTGTTTTAGACAACATTTCATGCACTGTTAAACATGTTAAAGCAAGTTGCAAGTGAAAATCTATGTCTCTGACTGAGTTTGCATTACTGCTTATTTTGACCTCTGCTGGCTCTGAAAAGCTAATTTTCAACGTTCAATTCAGAATGTGATAAAACCAGTTCCAGCCACTAAAAAGCATTTTCTTTTTGTTTTAGACAACATTTCATGCACTGTTAAATATGTTTAAGAAAGTTGCAAGTGAAAATCTATGTCTCTGACTGAGTTTGCATTACTGCTTATTTTGACCTCTGCTGGCTCTGAAAAGCTCATTTTCAACGTCCAAAACAGAATGTGATAAAACCAGATCCAGCTACTAAAATGCATCATTCTTTTTGTTTTAGACAACATTTCATGCACTGTTAAACATGTTAAAGCAAGTTGCAAGTGAAAATCTATGTCTATGACTGAGTTTGCATTACTGCTTATTTTGACCTCTGCTGGCTCTGAAAAGCTCATTTTCAACGTTCAATTCAGAATGTGATAAAACCAGATCCAGCCACTAAAATGCATCATTCTTTTTGTTTTAGACAACAATTCATGCACTGTTAAACATGTTAAAGCAAGTTGCAAGTGAAAATCTATGTCTCTGACTGAGTTTGCATTACTGCTTATTTTGACCTCTGCTGGCTGAGAACAGCTCATTTTCAACGTTGAATTCAGAAAGTGATAAAACCAGATCCAGCCACTAAAATGCATCATTCTTTTTGTTTTAGACAACATTTCATGCACTGTTAAACATGTTAAAGCAAGTTGCAAGTGAAAATCTATGTCTATGACTGAGTTTGCATTACTGCTTATTTTGACCTCTGCTGGCTCTGAAAAGCTCATTTTCAACGTTCAATTCAGAATGTGATAAAACCAGATCCAGCCACTAAAATGCATCATTCTTTTTGTTTTAGACAACAATTCATGCACTGTTAAACATGTTAAAGCAAGTTGCAAGTGAAAATCTATGTCTCTGACTGAGTTTGCATTACTGCTTATTTTGACCTCTGCTGGATGAGAACAGCTCATTTTCAACGTTGAATTCAGAAAGTGATAAAACCAGATCCAGCCACTAAAATGCATCATTCTTTTTGTTTTAGACAACATTTCATGCACTGTTAAACATGTTAAAGCAAGTTGCAAGTGAAAATCTATGTCTCTGACTGAGTTTGCATTACTGCTTATTTTGACCTCTGCTGGCTCTGAAAAGCTCATTTTCAACGTTCAATTCAGAATGTGATAAAACCAGTTCCAGCCACTAAAAAGCATTTTCTTTTTGTTTTAGACAACATTTCATGCACTGTTAAACATGTTAAAGCAAGTTGCAAGTGAAAATCTATGTCTATGACTGAGTTTGCATCACTGCTTATTTTGACCTCTGCTGGCTCTGAAAAGCTTATTTTCAACGTTCAATTCAGAATGTGATAAAACCAGATCCAGCAACTAAAAAGCATTTTCTTTTTGTTTTAGACAACATTTCATTCACTGTTAAACATGTTAAAGCAAGTTGCAAGTGAAAATCTATGTCTCTGACTGAGTTTGCATTACTGCTTATTTTGACCTCTGCTGGCTCTGAAAAGCTCATTTTCAACGTCCAATACAGAATGTTATAAAACCAGATCCAGCTACTAAAATGCATCATTCTTTTTGTTTTAGACAACATTTCATGCACTGTTAAATATGTTTAAGAAAGTTGCAAGTGAAAATCTATGTCTATGACTGAGTTTGCATTACTGCTTATTTTGACCTCTGCTGGCTCTGAAAAGCTCATTTTCAACGTTCCATTTAGAATGTGATAAAACCAGATCCAGCAACTAAAAAGCATTTTCTTTTTGTTTTAGACAACATTTCATGCACTGTTAAATATGTTTAAGAAAGTTGCAAGTGAAAATCTATGTCTATGACTGAGTTTGCATCACTGCTTATTTTGACCTCTGCTGGCTCTGAAAAGCTTATTTTCAACGTTCAATTCAGAATGTGATAAAACCAGATCCAGCAACTAAAAAGCATTTTCTTTTTGTTTTAGACAACAATTCATGCACTGTTAAACATGTTAAAGCAAGTTGCAAGTGAAAATCTATGTCTATGACTGAGTTTGCATTACTGCTTATTTTGACCTCTGCTGGCTCTGAAAAGCTCATTTTCAACGTTCCATTTAGAATGTGATAAAACCAGTTCCAGCCACTAAAAAGCATTATCTTTTTGTTTTAGACAACATTTCATGCACTGTTAAACATGTTAAAGCAAGTTGCAAGTGAAAATCTATGTCTATGACTGAGTTTGCATTACTACTTATTTTGACCTCTGCTGGCTCTGAAAAGCTCATTTTCAACGTTCAATTCAGAAAATGATAAAACCAGTTCCAGCCACTAAAAGCATTTTCTTTTTGTTTTAGACAACATTTCATGCACTGTTAAACATGTTAAAGCAAGTTGCAAGTGAAAATCTATGTCTATGACTGAGTTTGCATTACTGCTTATTTTGACCTCTGCTGGCTCTGAAAAGCTCATTTTCAACGTTCAATTCAGAATGTGATAAAACCAGATCCAGCCACTAAAATGCATCATTCTTTTTGTTTTAGACAACAATTCATGCACTGTTAAACATGTTAAAGCAAGTTGCAAGTGAAAATCTATGTCTCTGACTGAGTTTGCTTTACTGCTTATTTTGACCTCTGCTGGCTGAGAACAGCTCATTTTCAACGTTGAATTCAGAAAGTGATAAAACCAGATCCAGCCACTAAAATGCATCATTCTTTTTGTTTTAGACAACATTTCATGCACTGTTAAACATGTTAAAGCAAGTTGCAAGTGAAAATCTATGTCTCTGACTGAGTTTGCATTACTGCTTATTTTGACCTCTGCTGGCTCTGAAAAGCTCATTTTCAACGTTCAATTCAGAATGTGATAAAACCAGTTCCAGCCACTAAAAAGCATTTTCTTTTTGTTTTAGACAACATTTCATGCACTGTTAAATATGTTTAAGAAAGTTGCAAGTGAAAATCTATGTCTCTGACTGAGTTTGCATTACTGCTTATTTTGACCTCTGCTGGCTCTGAAAAGCTCATTTTCAACGTCCAAAACAGAATGTGATAAAACCAGATCCAGCTACTAAAATGCATCATTCTTTTTGTTTTAGACAACATTTCATGCACTGTTAAATATGTTTAAGAAAGTTGCAAGTGAAAATCTATGTCTCTGACTGAGTTTGCATTACTGCTTATTTTGACCTCTGCTGGCTCTGAAAAGCTCATTTTCAACGTCCAATACAGAATGTTATAAAACCAGATCCAGCTACTAAAATGCATCATTCTTTTTGTTTTAGACAACATTTCATTCACTGTTAAACATGTTAAAGCAAGTTGCAAGTGAAAATCTATGTCTCTGACTGAGTTTGCATTACTGCTTATTTTGACCTCTGCTGGCTCTGAAAAGCTAATTTTCAACGTCCTATACAGAATGTTATAAAACCAGATCCAGCTACTAAAATGCATCATTCTTTTTGTTTTAGACAACATTTCATGCACTGTTAAACATGTTAAAGCAAGTTGCAAGTGAAAATCTATGTCTATGACTGAGTTTGCATTACTGCTTATTTTGACCTCTGCTGGCTCTGAAAAGCTCATTTTCAACGTTCCATTTAGAATGTGATAAAACCAGTTCCAGCCACTAAAAAGCATTATCTTTTTGTTTTAGACAACATTTCATGCACTGTTAAACATGTTAAAGCAAGTTGCAAGTGAAAATCTATGTCTATGACTGAGTTTGCATTACTACTTATTTTGACCTCTGCTGGCTCTGAAAAGCTCATTTTCAACGTTCAATTCAGAAAATGATAAAACCAGTTCCAGCCACTAAAAGCATTTTCTTTTTGTTTTAGACAACATTTCATGCACTGTTAAACATGTTAAAGCAAGTTGCAAGTGAAAATCTATGTCTATGACTGAGTTTGCATTACTGCTTATTTTGACCTCTGCTGGCTCTGAAAAGCTCATTTTCAACGTTCAATTCAGAATGTGATAAAACCAGATCCAGCCACTAAAATGCATCATTCTTTTTGTTTTAGACAACAATTCATGCACTGTTAAACATGTTAAAGCAAGTTGCAAGTGAAAATCTATGTCTCTGACTGAGTTTGCATTACTGCTTATTTTGACCTCTGCTGGCTGAGAACAGCTCATTTTCAACGTTGAATTCAGAAAGTGATAAAACCAGATCCAGCCACTAAAATGCATCATTCTTTTTGTTTTAGACAACATTTCATGCACTGTTAAACATGTTAAAGCAAGTTGCAAGTGAAAATCTATGTCTCTGACTGAGTTTGCATTACTGCTTATTTTGACCTCTGCTGGCTCTGAAAAGCTAATTTTCAACGTTCAATTCAGAATGTGATAAAACCAGTTCCAGCCACTAAAAAGCATTTTCTTTTTGTTTTAGACAACATTTCATGCACTGTTAAATATGTTTAAGAAAGTTGCAAGTGAAAATCTATGTCTCTGACTGAGTTTGCATTACTGCTTATTTTGACCTCTGCTGGCTCTGAAAAGCTCATTTTCAACGTCCAAAACAGAATGTGATAAAACCAGATCCAGCTACTAAAATGCATCATTCTTTTTGTTTTAGACAACATTTCATGCACTGTTAAACATGTTAAAGCAAGTTGCAAGTGAAAATCTATGTCTATGACTGAGTTTGCATTACTGCTTATTTTGACCTCTGCTGGCTCTGAAAAGCTCATTTTCAACGTTCAATTCAGAATGTGATAAAACCAGATCCAGCCACTAAAATGCATCATTCTTTTTGTTTTAGACAACAATTCATGCACTGTTAAACATGTTAAAGCAAGTTGCAAGTGAAAATCTATGTCTCTGACTGAGTTTGCATTACTGCTTATTTTGACCTCTGCTGGCTGAGAACAGCTCATTTTCAACGTTGAATTCAGAAAGTGATAAAACCAGATCCAGCCACTAAAATGCATCATTCTTTTTGTTTTAGACAACATTTCATGCACTGTTAAACATGTTAAAGCAAGTTGCAAGTGAAAATCTATGTCTATGACTGAGTTTGCATTACTGCTTATTTTGACCTCTGCTGGCTCTGAAAAGCTCATTTTCAACGTTCAATTCAGAATGTGATAAAACCAGATCCAGCCACTAAAATGCATCATTCTTTTTGTTTTAGACAACAATTCATGCACTGTTAAACATGTTAAAGCAAGTTGCAAGTGAAAATCTATGTCTCTGACTGAGTTTGCATTACTGCTTATTTTGACCTCTGCTGGATGAGAACAGCTCATTTTCAACGTTGAATTCAGAAAGTGATAAAACCAGATCCAGCCACTAAAATGCATCATTCTTTTTGTTTTAGACAACATTTCATGCACTGTTAAACATGTTAAAGCAAGTTGCAAGTGAAAATCTATGTCTCTGACTGAGTTTGCATTACTGCTTATTTTGACCTCTGCTGGCTCTGAAAAGCTCATTTTCAACGTTCAATTCAGAATGTGATAAAACCAGTTCCAGCCACTAAAAAGCATTTTCTTTTTGTTTTAGACAACATTTCATGCACTGTTAAACATGTTAAAGCAAGTTGCAAGTGAAAATCTATGTCTATGACTGAGTTTGCATCACTGCTTATTTTGACCTCTGCTGGCTCTGAAAAGCTTATTTTCAACGTTCAATTCAGAATGTGATAAAACCAGATCCAGCAACTAAAAAGCATTTTCTTTTTGTTTTAGACAACATTTCATTCACTGTTAAACATGTTAAAGCAAGTTGCAAGTGAAAATCTATGTCTCTGACTGAGTTTGCATTACTGCTTATTTTGACCTCTGCTGGCTCTGAAAAGCTCATTTTCAACGTCCAATACAGAATGTTATAAAACCAGATCCAGCTACTAAAATGCATCATTCTTTTTGTTTTAGACAACATTTCATTCATTGTTAAATATGTTCAAGAAAGTTGCAAGTGAAAATCTATGTCTATGACTGAGTTTGCATTACTGCTTATTTTGACCTCTGCTGGCTCTGAAAAGCTCATTTTCAACGTTCAATTCAGAATGTGATAAAACCAGTTCCAGCCACTAAAAAGCATTTTCTTTTTGTTTAAGACAACATTTCATGCACTGTTAAACATGTTAAAGCAAGTTGCAAGTGAAAATCTATGTCTATGACTGAGTTTGCATTACTACTTATTTTGACCTCTGCTGGCTCTGAAAAGCTCATTTTCAACGTTCAATTCAGAAAATGATAAAACCAGTTCCAGCCACTAAAAGCATTTTCTTTTTGTTTTAGACAACATTTCATGCACTGTTAAACATGTTAAAGCAAGTTGCAAGTGAAAATCTATGTCTATGACTGAGTTTGCATTACTGCTTATTTTGACCTCTGCTGGCTCTGAAAAGCTCATTTTCAACGTTCAATTCAGAATGTGATAAAACCAGATCCAGCCACTAAAATGCATCATTCTTTTTGTTTTAGACAACAATTCATGCACTGTTAAACATGTTAAAGCAAGTTGCAAGTGAAAATCTATGTCTCTGACTGAGTTTGCATTACTGCTTATTTTGACCTCTGCTGGCTGAGAACAGCTCATTTTCAACGTTGAATTCAGAAAGTGATAAAACCAGATCCAGCCACTAAAATGCATCATTCTTTTTGTTTTAGACAACATTTCATGCACTGTTAAACATGTTAAAGCAAGTTGCAAGTGAAAATCTATGTCTCTAACTGAGTTTACATTACTGCTTATTTTGACCTCTGCTGGCTCTGAAAAGCTAATTTTCAACGTTCAATTCAGAATGTGATAAAACCAGTTCCAGCCACTAAAAAGCATTTTCTTTTTGTTTTAGACAACATTTCATGCACTGTTAAATATGTTTAAGAAAGTTGCAAGTGAAAATCTATGTCTCTGACTGAGTTTGCATTACTGCTTATTTTGACCTCTGCTGGCTCTGAAAAGCTCATTTTCAACGTCCAAAACAGAATGTGATAAAACCAGATCCAGCTACTAAAATGCATCATTCTTTTTGTTTTAGACAACATTTCATGCACTGTTAAACATGTTAAAGCAAGTTGCAAGTGAAAATCTATGTCTATGACTGAGTTTGCATTACTGCTTATTTTGACCTCTGCTGGCTCTGAAAAGCTCATTTTCAACGTTCAATTCAGAATGTGATAAAACCAGATCCAGCCACTAAAATGCATCATTCTTTTTGTTTTAGACAACAATTCATGCACTGTTAAACATGTTAAAGCAAGTTGCAAGTGAAAATCTATGTCTCTGACTGAGTTTGCATTACTGCTTATTTTGACCTCTGCTGGCTGAGAACAGCTCATTTTCAACGTTGAATTCAGAAAGTGATAAAACCAGATCCAGCCACTAAAATGCATCATTCTTTTTGTTTTAGACAACATTTCATGCACTGTTAAACATGTTAAAGCAAGTTGCAAGTGAAAATCTATGTCTATGACTGAGTTTGCATTACTGCTTATTTTGACCTCTGCTGGCTCTGAAAAGCTCATTTTCAACGTTCAATTCAGAATGTGATAAAACCAGATCCAGCCACTAAAATGCATCATTCTTTTTGTTTTAGACAACAATTCATGCACTGTTAAACATGTTAAAGCAAGTTGCAAGTGAAAATCTATGTCTCTGACTGAGTTTGCATTACTGCTTATTTTGACCTCTGCTGGATGAGAACAGCTCATTTTCAACGTTCAATTCAGAATGTGATAAAACCAGATCCAGCAACTAAAAAGCATTTTCTTTTTGTTTTAGACAACATTTCATGCACTGTTAAACATGTTAAAGCAAGTTGCAAGTGAAAATCTATGTCTCTGACTGAGTTTGCATTACTGCTTATTTTGACCTCTGCTGGCTCTGAAAAGCTCATTTTCAACGTCCAATACAGAATGTTATAAAACCAGATCCAGCTACTAAAATGCATCATTCTTTTTGTTTTAGACAACATTTCATGCACTGTTAAATATGTTTAAGAAAGTTGCAAGTGAAAATCTATGTCTATGACTGAGTTTGCATTGCTGCTTATTTTGACCTCTGCTGGCTCTGAAAAGCTCATTTTCAACGTTCCATTTAGAATGTGATAAAACCAGATCCAGCAACTAAAAAGCATTTTCTTTTTGTTTTAGACAACATTTCATGCACTGTTAAATATGTTTAAGAAAGTTGCAAGTGAAAATCTATGTCTATGACTGAGTTTGCATCACTGCTTATTTTGACCTCTGCTGGCTCTGAAAAGCTTATTTTCAACGTTCAATTCAGAATGTGATAAAACCAGATCCAGCAACTAAAAAGCATTTTCTTTTTGTTTTAGACAACATTTCATGCACTGTTAAACATGTTAAAGCAAGTTGCAAGTGAAAATCTATGTCTCTGACTGAGTTTGCATTACTGCTTATTTTGACCTCTGCTGGCTCTGAAAAGCTCATTTTCAACGTCCAATACAGAATGTTATAAAACCAGATCCAGCTACTAAAATGCATCATTCTTTTTGTTTTAGACAACATTTCATTCACTGTTAAACATGTTAAAGCAAGTTGCAAGTGAAAATCTATG
This sequence comes from Danio rerio, assembly GCF_052040795.2. NCBI lineage: Eukaryota > Metazoa > Chordata > Actinopteri > Cypriniformes > Danionidae > Danio > Danio rerio. The sequence goes on from NC_141041.1 coordinate 38,345,518, forward strand.
TCTCTGACTGAGTTTGCATTACTGCTTATTTTGACCTCTGCTGGCTCTGAAAAGCTAATTTTCAACGTCCAATACAGAATGTTATAAAACCAGATCCAGCTACTAAAATGCATCATTCTTTTTGTTTTAGACAACATTTCATGCACTGTTAAACATGTTAAAGCAAGTTGCAAGTGAAAATCTATGTCTATGACTGAGTTTGCATTACTGCTTATTTTGACCTCTGCTGGCTCTGAAAAGCTCATTTTCAACGTTCCATTTAGAATGTGATAAAACCAGTTCCAGCCACTAAAAAGCATTATCTTTTTGTTTTAGACAACATTTCATGCACTGTTAAACATGTTAAAGCAAGTTGCAAGTGAAAATCTATGTCTATGACTGAGTTTGCATTACTACTTATTTTGACCTCTGCTGGCTCTGAAAAGCTCATTTTCAACGTTCAATTCAGAAAATGATAAAACCAGTTCCAGCCACTAAAAGCATTTTCTTTTTGTTTTAGACAACATTTCATGCACTGTTAAACATGTTAAAGCAAGTTGCAAGTGAAAATCTATGTCTATGACTGAGTTTGCATTACTGCTTATTTTGACCTCTGCTGGCTCTGAAAAGCTCATTTTCAACGTTCAATTCAGAATGTGATAAAACCAGATCCAGCCACTAAAATGCATCATTCTTTTTGTTTTAGACAACAATTCATGCACTGTTAAACATGTTAAAGCAAGTTGCAAGTGAAAATCTATGTCTCTGACTGAGTTTGCTTTACTGCTTATTTTGACCTCTGCTGGCTGAGAACAGCTCATTTTCAACGTTGAATTCAGAATGTGATAAAACCAGTTCCAGCCACTAAAAAGCATTTTCTTTTTGTTTTAGACAACATTTCATGCACTGTTAAATATGTTTAAGAAAGTTGCAAGTGAAAATCTATGTCTCTGACTGAGTTTGCATTACTGCTTATTTTGACCTCTGCTGGCTCTGAAAAGCTCATTTTCAACGTTCAATTCAGAATGTGATAAAACCAGTTCCAGCCACTAAAAAGCATTTTCTTTTTGTTTTAGACAACATTTCATGCACTGTTAAATATGTTTAAGAAAGTTGCAAGTGAAAATCTATGTCTCTGACTGAGTTTGCATAACTGCTTATTTTGACCTCTGCTGGCTCTGAAAAGCTCATTTTCAACGTCCAATACAGAATGTGATAAAACCAGATCCAGCTACTAAAATGCATCATTCTTTTTGTTTTAGACAACATTTCATGCACTGTTAAACATGTTAAAGCAAGTTGCAAGTGAAAATCTATGTCTATGACTGAGTTTGCATTACTGCTTATTTTGACCTCTGCTGGCTGAGAACAGCTCATTTTCAACGTTGAATTCAGAAAGTGATAAAACCAGATCCAGCCACTAAAATGCATCATTCTTTTTGTTTTAGACAACATTTCATGCACTGTTAAACATGTTAAAGCAAGTTGCAAGTGAAAATCTATGTCTATGACTGAGTTTGCATTACTGCTTATTTTGACCTCTGCTGGCTCTGAAAAGCTCATTTTCAACGTTCAATTCAGAATGTGATAAAACCAGATCCAGCCACTAAAAAGCATTTTCTTTTTGGTTTAGACAACATTTCATGCACTGTTAAACATGTTAAAGCAAGTTGCAAGTGAAAATCTTTGTCTCTGACTGAGTTTGCATTACTGCTTATTTTGACCTCTGCTGGCTCTGAAAAGCTCATTTTCAACGTTCAATTCAGAATGTGATAAAACCAGTTCCAGCCACTAAAAAGCATTTTCTTTTTGTTTTAGACAACATTTCATGCACTGTTAAATATGTTTAAGAAAGTTGCAAGTGAAAATCTATGTCTCTGACTGAGTTTGCATTACTGCTTATTTTGACCTCTGCTGGCTCTGAAAAGCTCATTTTCAACGTCCAAAACAGAATGTGATAAAACCAGATCCAGCTACTAAAATGCATCATTCTTTTTGTTTTAGACAACATTTCATGCACTGTTAAACATGTTAAAGCAAGTTGCAAGTGAAAATCTATGTCTATGACTGAGTTTGCATTACTGCTTATTTTGACCTCTGCTGGCTCTGAAAAGCTCATTTTCAACGTTCAATTCAGAATGTGATAAAACCAGATCCAGCCACTAAAATGCATCATTCTTTTTGTTTTAGACAACAATTCATGCACTGTTAAACATGTTAAAGCAAGTTGCAAGTGAAAATCTATGTCTCTGACTGAGTTTGCATTACTGCTTATTTTGACCTCTGCTGGCTGAGAACAGCTCATTTTCAACGTTGAATTCAGAAAGTGATAAAACCAGATCCAGCCACTAAAATGCATCATTCTTTTTGTTTTAGACAACATTTCATGCACTGTTAAACATGTTAAAGCAAGTTGCAAGTGAAAATCTATGTCTATGACTGAGTTTGCATTACTGCTTATTTTGACCTCTGCTGGCTCTGAAAAGCTCATTTTCAACGTTCAATTCAGAATGTGATAAAACCAGATCCAGCCACTAAAATGCATCATTCTTTTTGTTTTAGACAACAATTCATGCACTGTTAAACATGTTAAAGCAAGTTGCAAGTGAAAATCTATGTCTCTGACTGAGTTTGCATTACTGCTTATTTTGACCTCTGCTGGCTGAGAACAGCTCATTTTCAACGTTGAATTCAGAAAGTGATAAAACCAGATCCAGCCACTAAAATGCATCATTCTTTTTGTTTTAGACAACATTTCATGCACTGTTAAACATGTTAAAGCAAGTTGCAAGTGAAAATCTATGTCTCTGACTGAGTTTGCATTACTGCTTATTTTGACCTCTGCTGGCTCTGAAAAGCTCATTTTCAACGTTCAATTCAGAATGTGATAAAACCAGTTCCAGCCACTAAAAAGCATTTTCTTTTTGTTTTAGACAACATTTCATGCACTGTTAAACATGTTAAAGCAAGTTGCAAGTGAAAATCTATGTCTATGACTGAGTTTGCATCACTGCTTATTTTGACCTCTGCTGGCTCTGAAAAGCTTATTTTCAACGTTCAATTCAGAATGTGATAAAACCAGATCCAGCAACTAAAAAGCATTTTCTTTTTGTTTTAGACAACATTTCATTCACTGTTAAACATGTTAAAGCAAGTTGCAAGTGAAAATCTATGTCTCTGACTGAGTTTGCATTACTGCTTATTTTGACCTCTGCTGGCTCTGAAAAGCTCATTTTCAACGTTCAATACAGAAGGTTATAAAACCAGATCCAGCTACTAAAATGCATCATTCTTTTTGTTTTAGACAACATTTCATGCACTGTTAAACATGTTAAAGCAAGTTGCAAGTGAAAATCTATGTCTATGACTGAGTTTGCATTACTGCTTATTTTGACCTCTGCTGGCTCTGAAAAGCTCATTTTCAACGTTCCATTTAGAATGTGATAAAACCAGTTCCAGCCACTAAAAAGCATTATCTTTTTGTTTTAGACAACATTTCATGCACTGTTAAACATGTTAAAGCAAGTTGCAAGTGAAAATCTATGTCTATGACTGAGTTTGCATTACTACTTATTTTGACCTCTGCTGGCTCTGAAAAGCTCATTTTCAACGTTCAATTCAGAAAATGATAAAACCAGTTCCAGCCACTAAAAGCATTTTCCTTTTGTTTTAGACAACATTTCATGCACTGTTAAACATGTTAAAGCAAGTTGCAAGTGAAAATCTATGTCTATGACTGAGTTTGCATTACTGCTTATTTTGACCTCTGCTGGCTCTGAAAAGCTCATTTTCAACGTTCAATTCAGAATGTGATAAAACCAGATCCAGCCACTAAAATGCATCATTCTTTTTGTTTTAGACAACAATTCATGCACTGTTAAACATGTTAAAGCAAGTTGCAAGTGAAAATCTATGTCTCTGACTGAGTTTGCATTACTGCTTATTTTGACCTCTGCTGGCTGAGAACAGCTCATTTTCAACGTTGAATTCAGAAAGTGATAAAACCAGATCCAGCCACTAAAATGCATCATTCTTTTTGTTTTAGACAACATTTCATGCACTGTTAAACATGTTAAAGCAAGTTGCAAGTGAAAATCTATGTCTCTGACTGAGTTTGCATTACTGCTTATTTTGACCTCTGCTGGCTCTGAAAAGCTCATTTTCAACGTTCAATTCAGAATGTGATAAAACCAGTTCCAGCCACTAAAAAGCATTTTCTTTTTGTTTTAGACAACATTTCATGCACTGTTAAATATGTTTAAGAAAGTTGCAAGTAAAAATCTATGTCTCTGACTGAGTTTGCATTACTGCTTATTTTGACCTCTGCTGGCTCTGAAAAGCTCATTTTCAACGTCCAAAACAGAATGTGATAAAACCAGATCCAGCTACTAAAATGCATCATTCTTTTTGTTTTAGACAACATTTCATGCACTGTTAAACATGTTATAGCAAGTTGCAAGTGAAAATCTATGTCTATGACTGAGTTTGCATTACTGCTTATTTTGACCTCTGCTGGCTCTGAAAAGCTCATTTTCAACGTTCAATTCAGAATGTGATAAAACCAGATCCAGCCACTAAAATGCATCATTCTTTTTGTTTTAAACAACAATTCATGCACTGTTAAACATGTTAAAGCAAGTTGCAAGTGAAAATCTATGTCTCTGACTGAGTTTGCATTACTGCTTATTTTGACCTCTGCTGGATGAGAACAGCTCATTTTCAACGTTGAATTCAGAAAGTGATAAAACCAGATCCAGCCACTAAAATGCATCATTCTTTTTGTTTTAGACAACATTTCATGCACTGTTAAACATGTTAAAGCAAGTTGCAAGTGAAAATCTATGTCTCTGACTGAGTTTGCATTACTGCTTATTTTGACCTCTGCTGGCTCTGAAAAGCTCATTTTCAACGTTCAATTCAGAATGTGATAAAACCAGTTCCAGCCACTAAAAAGCATTTTCTTTTTGTTTTAGACAACATTTCATGCACTGTTAAATATGTTTAAGAAAGTTGCAAGTGAAAATCTATGTCTCTGACTGAGTTTGCATTACTGCTTATTTTGACCTCTGCTGGCTCTGAAAAGCTCATTTTCAACGTCCAAAACAGAATGTGATAAAACCAGATCCAGCTACTAAAATGCATCATTCTTTTTGTTTTAGACAACATTTCATGCACTGTTAAACATGTTAAAGCAAGTTGCAAGTGAAAATCTATGTCTCTGACTGAGTTTGCATTACTGCTTATTTTGACCTCTGCTGGCTCTGAAAAGCTCATTTTCAACGTCCAATACAGAATGTTATAAAACCAGATCCAGCTACTAAAATGCATCATTCTTTTTGTTTTAGACAACATTTCATGCACTGTTAAACATGTTAAAGCAAGTTGCAAGTGAAAATCTATGTCTATGACTGAGTTTGCATTACTGCTTATTTTGACCTCTGCTGGCTCTGAAAAGCTCATTTTCAACGTTCCATTTAGAATGTGATAAAACCAGTTCCAGCCACTAAAAAGCATTTTCTTTTTGTTTTAGACAACATTTCATGCACTGTTAAACATGTTAAAGCAAGTTGCAAGTGAAAATCTATGTCTATGACTGAGTTTGCATTACTACTTATTTTGACCTCTGCTGGCTCTGAAAAGCTCATTTTCAATGTTCAATTCAGAAAATGATAAAACCAGTTCCAGCCACTAAAAGCATTTTCTTTTTATTTTAGACAACATTTCATGCACTGTTAAACATGTTAAAGCAAGTTGCAAGTGAAAATCTATGTCTATGACTGAGTTTGCATTACTGCTTATTTTGACCTCTGCTGGCTCTGAAAAGCTCATTTTCAACGTTCAATTCAGAATGTGATAAAACCAGATCCAGCCACTAAAATGCATCATTCTTTTTGTTTTAGACAACAATTCATGCACTGTTAAACATGTTAAAGCAAGTTGCAAGTGAAAATCTATGTCTCTGACTGAGTTTGCATTACTGCTTATTTTGACCTCTGCTGGCTGAGAACAGCTCATTTTCAACGTTGAATTCAGAAAGTGATAAAACCAGATCCAGCCACTAAAATGCATCATTCTTTTTGTTTTAGACAACATTTCATGCACTGTTAAACATGTTAAAGCAAGTTGCAAGTGAAAATCTATGTCTCTGACTGAGTTTGCATTACTGCTTATTTTGACCTCTGCTGGCTCTGAAAAGCTCATTTTCAACGTTCAATTCAGAATGTGATAAAACCAGTTCCAGCCACTAAAAAGCATTTTCTTTTTGTTTTAGACAACATTTCATGCACTGTTAAATATGTTTAAGAAAGTTGCAAGTGAAAATCTATGTCTCTGACTGAGTTTGCATTACTGCTTATTTTGACCTCTGCTGGCTCTGAAAAGCTCATTTTCAACGTCCAAAACAGAATGTGATAAAACCAGATCCAGCTACTAAAATGCATCATTCTTTTTGTTTTAGACAACATTTCATGCACTGTTAAACATGTTATAGCAAGTTGCAAGTGAAAATCTATGTCTATGACTGAGTTTGCATTACTGCTTATTTTGACCTCTGCTGGCTCTGAAAAGCTCATTTTCAACGTTCAATTCAGAATGTGATAAAACCAGATCCAGCCACTAAAATGCATCATTCTTTTTGTTTTAAACAACAATTCATGCACTGTTAAACATGTTAAAGCAAGTTGCAAGTGAAAATCTATGTCTCTGACTGAGTTTGCATTACTGCTTATTTTGACCTCTGCTGGCTGAAAACAGCTCATTTTCAACGTTGAATTCAGAAAGTGATAAAACCAGATCCAGCCACTAAAATGCATCATTCTTTTTGTTTTAGACAACATTTCATGCACTGTTAAACATGTTAAAGCAAGTTGCAAGTGAAAATCTATGTCTATGACTGAGTTTGCATTACTGCTTATTTTGACCTCTGCTGGCTCTGAAAAGCTCATTTTCAACGTTCAATTCAGAATGTAATAAAACCAGATCCAGCCACTAAAATGCATCATTCTTTTTGTTTTAAACAACAATTCATGCACTGTTAAACATGTTAAAGCAAGTTGCAAGTGAAAATCTATGTCTCTGACTGAGTTTGCATTACTGCTTATTTTGACCTCTGCTGGATGAGAACAGCTCATTTTCAACGTTGAATTCAGAAAGTGATAAAACCAGATCCAGCCACTAAAATGCATCATTCTTTTTGTTTTAGACAACATTTCATGCACTGTTAAACATGTCAAAGCAAGTTGCAAGTGAAAATCTATGTCTCTGACTGAGTTTGCATTACTGCTTATTTTGACCTCTGCTGGCTCTGAAAAGCTCATTTTCAACGTTCAATTCAGAATGTGATAAAACCAGTTCCAGCCACTAAAAAGCATTTTCTTTTTGTTTTAGACAACATTTCATGCACTGTTAAATATGTTTAAGAAAGTTGCAAGTGAAAATCTATGTCTCTGACTGAGTTTGCATTACTGCTTATTTTGACCTCTGCTGGCTCTGAAAAGCTCATTTTCAACGTCCAAAACAGAATGTGATAAAACCAGATCCAGCTACTAAAATGCATCATTCTTTTTGTTTTAGACAACATTTCATGCACTGTTAAACATGTTAAAGCAAGTTGCAAGTGAAAATCTATGTCTATGACTGAGTTTGCATTACTGCTTATTTTGACCTCTGCTGGCTCTGAAAAGCTCATTTTCAACGTTCAATTCAGAATGTGATAAAACCAGATCCAGCCACTAAAATGCATCATTCTTTTTGTTTTAGACAACAATTCATGCACTGTTAAACATGTTAAAGCAAGTTGCAAGTGAAAATCTATGTCTCTGACTGAGTTTGCATTACTGCTTATTTTGACCTCTGCTGGCTGAGAACAGCTCATTTTCAACGTTGAATTCAGAAAGTGATAAAACCAGATACAGCCACTAAAATGCATTATTCTTTTTGTTTTAGACAACATTTCATGCACTGTTAAACATGTTAAAGCAAGTTGCAAGTGAAAATCTTTGTCTCTGACTGAGTTTGCATTACTGCTTATTTTGACCTCTGCTGGCTCTGAAAAGCTCATTTTCAACGTTCAATTCAGAATGTGATAAAACCAGTTCCAGCCACTAAAAAGCATTTTCTTTTTGTTTTAGACAACATTTCATGCACTGTTAAATATGTTTAAGAAAGTTGCAAGTCAAAATCTATGTCTATGACTGAGTTTGCATTACTGCTTATTTTGACCTCTGCTGGCTCTGAAAAGCTCATTTTCAACGTTCCATTCAGAATGTGATAAAACCAGATCCAGCCACTAAAAAGCATTTTCTTTTTGTTTTAGACAACATTTCATGCACTGTTAAACATGTTAAATCAAGTTGCAAGTGAAAATCTATGTCTCTGACTGAGTTTGCATTACTGCTTATTTTGACCTCTGCTGGCTCTGAAAAGCTCATTTTCAACGTTCAATTCAGAATGTGATAAAACCAGTTCCAGCCACTAAAAAGCATTTTCTTTTTGTTTTAGACAACAATTCATGCACTGTTAAACATGTTAAAGCAAGTTGCAAGTGAAAATCTATGTCTCTGACTGAGTTTGCATTACTGCTTATTTTGACCTCTGCTGGCTGAGAACAGCTCATTTTCAACGTTGAATTTAGAAAGTGATAAAACCAGATCCAGCCACTAAAATGCATCATTCTTTTTGTTTTAGACAACATTTCATGCACTGTTAAACATGTTAAAGCAAGTTGCAAGTGAAAATCTATGTCTCTGACTGAGTTTGCATTACTGCTTATTTTGACCTCTGCTGGCTCTGAAAAGCTCATTTTCAACGTTCAATTCAGAATGTGATAAAACCAGTTCCAGCCACTAAAAAGCATTTTCTTTTTGTTTTAGACAACATTTCATGCACTGTTAAATATGTTTAAGAAAGTTGCAAGTGAAAATCTATGTCTCTGACTGAGTTTGCATTACTGCTTATTTTGACCTCTGCTGGCTCTGAAAAGCTCATTTTCAACGTCCAAAACAGAATGTGATAAAACCAGATCCAGCTACTAAAATGCATCATTCTTTTTGTTTTAGACAACATTTCATGCACTGTTAAACATGTTAAAGCAAGTTGCAAGTGAAAATCTATGTCTCTGACTGAGTTTGCATTACTGCTTATTTTGACCTCTGCTGGCTCTGAAAAGCTCATTTTCAACGTCCAATACAGAATGTTATAAAACCAGATCCAGCTACTAAAATGCATCATTCTTTTTGTTTTAGACAACATTTCATGCACTGTTAAACATGTTAAAGCAAGTTGCAAGTGAAAATCTATGTCTATGACTGAGTTTGCATTACTGCTTATTTTGACCTCTGCTGGCTCTGAAAAGCTCATTTTCAACGTTCCATTTAGAATGTGATAAAACCAGTTCCAGCCACTAAAAAGCATTATCTTTTTGTTTTAGACAACATTTCATGCACTGTTAAACATGTTAAAGCAAGTTGCAAGTGAAAATCTATGTCTATGACTGAGTTTGCATTACTACTTATTTTGACCTCTGCTGGCTCTGAAAAGCTCATTTTCAATGTTCAATTCAGAAAATGATAAAACCAGTTCCAGCCACTAAAAGCATTTTCTTTTTATTTTAGACAACATTTCATGCACTGTTAAACATGTTAAAGCAAGTTGCAAGTGAAAATCTATGTCTATGACTGAGTTTGCATTACTGCTTATTTTGACCTCTGCTGGCTCTGAAAAGCTCATTTTCAACGTTCAATTCAGAATGTGATAAAACCAGATCCAGCCACTAAAATGCATCATTCTTTTTGTTTTAGACAACAATTCATGCACTGTTAAACATGTTAAAGCAAGTTGCAAGTGAAAATCTATGTCTCTGACTGAGTTTGCATTACTGCTTATTTTGACCTCTGCTGGCTGAGAACAGCTCATTTTCAACGTTGAATTCAGAAAGTGATAAAACCAGATCCAGCCACTAAAATGCATCATTCTTTTTGTTTTAGACAACATTTCATGCACTGTTAAACATGTTAAAGCAAGTTGCAAGTGAAAATCTATGTCTCTGACTGAGTTTGCATTACTGCTTATTTTGACCTCTGCTGGCTCTGAAAAGCTCATTTTCAACGTTCAATTCAGAATGTGATAAAACCAGTTCCAGCCACTAAAAAGCATTTTCTTTTTGTTTTAGACAACATTTCATGCACTGTTAAATATGTTTAAGAAAGTTGCAAGTGAAAATCTATGTCTCTGACTGAGTTTGCATTACTGCTTATTTTGACCTCTGCTGGCTCTGAAAAGCTCATTTTCAACGTCCAAAACAGAATGTGATAAAACCAGATCCAGCTACTAAAATGCATCATTCTTTTTGTTTTAGACAACATTTCATGCACTGTTAAACATGTTATAGCAAGTTGCAAGTGAAAATCTATGTCTATGACTGAGTTTGCATTACTGCTTATTTTGACCTCTGCTGGCTCTGAAAAGCTCATTTTCAACGTTCAATTCAGAATGTGATAAAACCAGATCCAGCCACTAAAATGCATCATTCTTTTTGTTTTAAACAACAATTCATGCACTGTTAAACATGTTAAAGCAAGTTGCAAGTGAAAATCTATGTCTCTGACTGAGTTTGCATTACTGCTTATTTTGACCTCTGCTGGCTGAAAACAGCTCATTTTCAACGTTGAATTCAGAAAGTGATAAAACCAGATCCAGCCACTAAAATGCATCATTCTTTTTGTTTTAGACAACATTTCATGCACTGTTAAACATGTTAAAGCAAGTTGCAAGTGAAAATCTATGTCTATGACTGAGTTTGCATTACTGCTTATTTTGACCTCTGCTGGCTCTGAAAAGCTCATTTTCAACGTTCAATTCAGAATGTAATAAAACCAGATCCAGCCACTAAAATGCATCATTCTTTTTGTTTTAAACAACAATTCATGCACTGTTAAACATGTTAAAGCAAGTTGCAAGTGAAAATCTATGTCTCTGACTGAGTTTGCATTACTGCTTATTTTGACCTCTGCTGGATGAGAACAGCTCATTTTCAACGTTGAATTCAGAAAGTGATAAAACCAGATCCAGCCACTAAAATGCATCATTCTTTTTGTTTTAGACAACATTTCATGCACTGTTAAACATGTCAAAGCAAGTTGCAAGTGAAAATCTATGTCTCTGACTGAGTTTGCATTACTGCTTATTTTGACCTCTGCTGGCTCTGAAAAGCTCATTTTCAACGTTCAATTCAGAATGTGATAAAACCAGTTCCAGCCACTAAAAAGCATTTTCTTTTTGTTTTAGACAACATTTCATGCACTGTTAAATATGTTTAAGAAAGTTGCAAGTGAAAATCTATGTCTCTGACTGAGTTTGCATTACTGCTTATTTTGACCTCTGCTGGCTCTGAAAAGCTCATTTTCAACGTCCAAAACAGAATGTGATAAAACCAGATCCAGCTACTAAAATGCATCATTCTTTTTGTTTTAGACAACATTTCATGCACTGTTAAACATGTTAAAGCAAGTTGCAAGTGAAAATCTATGTCTATGACTGAGTTTGCATTACTGCTTATTTTGACCTCTGCTGGCTCTGAAAAGCTCATTTTCAACGTTCAATTCAGAATGTGATAAAACCAGATCCAGCCACTAAAATGCATCATTCTTTTTGTTTTAGACAACAATTCATGCACTGTTAAACATGTTAAAGCAAGTTGCAAGTGAAAATCTATGTCTCTGACTGAGTTTGCATTACTGCTTATTTTGACCTCTGCTGGCTGAGAACAGCTCATTTTCAACGTTGAATTCAGAAAGTGATAAAACCAGATACAGCCACTAAAATGCATTATTCTTTTTGTTTTAGACAACATTTCATGCACTGTTAAACATGTTAAAGCAAGTTGCAAGTGAAAATCTTTGTCTCTGACTGAGTTTGCATTACTGCTTATTTTGACCTCTGCTGGCTCTGAAAAGCTCATTTTCAACGTTCAATTCAGAATGTGATAAAACCAGTTCCAGCCACTAAAAAGCATTTTCTTTTTGTTTTAGACAACATTTCATGCACTGTTAAATATGTTTAAGAAAGTTGCAAGTCAAAATCTATGTCTATGACTGAGTTTGCATTACTGCTTATTTTGACCTCTGCTGGCTCTGAAAAGCTCATTTTCAACGTTCCATTCAGAATGTGATAAAACCAGATCCAGCCACTAAAAAGCATTTTCTTTTTGTTTTAGACAACATTTCATGCACTGTTAAACATGTTAAAGCAAGTTGCAAGTGAAAATCTATGTCTCTGACTGAGTTTGCATTACTGCTTATTTTGACCTCTGCTGGCTCTGAAAAGCTCATTTTCAACGTTCAATTCAGAATGTGATAAAACCAGTTCCAGCCACTAAAAAGCATTTTCTTTTTGTTTTAGACAACAATTCATGCACTGTTAAACATGTTAAAGCAAGTTGCAAGTGAAAATCTATGTCTCTGACTGAGTTTGCATTACTGCTTATTTTGACCTCTGCTGGCTGAGAACAGCTCATTTTCAACGTTGAATTTAGAAAGTGATAAAACCAGATCCAGCCACTAAAATGCATCATTCTTTTTGTTTTAGACAACATTTCATGCACTGTTAAACATGTTAAAGCAAGTTGCAAGTGAAAATCTCTGTCTCTGACTGAGTTTGCATTACTGCTTATTTTGACCTCTGCTGGCTCTGAAAAGCTCATTTTCAACGTTCAATTCAGAATGTGATAAAACCAGTTCCAGCCACTAAAAAGCATTTTCTTTTTGTTTTAGACAACATTTCATGCACTGTTAAATATGTTTAAGAAAGTTGCAAGTGAAAATCTATGTCTCTGACTGAGTTTGCATTACTGCTTATTTTGACCTCTGCTGGCTCTGAAAAGCTCATTTTCAACGTTCAATTCAGAATGTGATAAAACCAGTTCCAGCCACTAAAAAGCATTTTCTTTTTGTTTTAGACAACATTTCATACCTGTTAAACATGTTAAAGCTAGTTGCAAGTGAAAATCTATGTCTCTGACTGAGTTTGCATTACTGCTTATTTTGACCTCTGCTGGCTCTGAAAAGCTCATTTTCAACGTTCAATTCAGAATGTGATAAAACCAGATCCAGCAACTAAAAAGCATTTTCTTTTTGTTTTAGACATTTCATGCACTGTTAAATATGTTTAAGAAAGTTGCAAGTGAAAATCTATGTCTCTGACTGAGTTTGCATTACTGCTTATTTTGACCTCTGCTGGCTCTGAAAAGCTCATTTTCAACGTTCAATTCAGAATGTGATAAAACCAGTTCCAGCCACTAAAAAGCATTTTCTTTTTGTTTTAGACAACATTTCATGCACTGTTAAACATGTTAAAGCAAGTTGCAAGTGAAAATCTATGTCTATGACTGAGTTTGCATTACTGCTTATTTTGACCTCTGCTGGCTCTGAAAAGCTCATTTTCAACGTTCAATTCAGAATGTGATAAAACCAGATCCAGCCACTAAAATGCATCATTCTTTTTGTTTTAGACAACAATTCATGCACTGTTAAACATGTTAAAGCAAGTTGCAAGTGAAAATCTATGTCTCTGACTGAGTTTGCATTACTGCTTATTTTGACCTCTGCTGGCTGAGAACAGCTCATTTTCAACGTTGAATTCAGAAAGTGATAAAACCAGATCCAGCCACTAAAATGCATCATTCTTTTTGTTTTAGACAATATTTCATGCACTGTTAAACATGTTAAAGCAAGTTGCAAGTGAAAATCTATGTCTATGACTGAGTTTGCATTACTGCTTATTTTGACCTCTGCTGGCTCTGAAAAGCTCATTTTCAACGTTCAATTCAGAATGTGATAAAACCAGATCCAGCCACTAAAAAGCATTTTCTTTTTGTTTTAGACAACATTTCATGCACTGTTAAACATGTTAAAGCAAGTTGCAAGTGAAAATCTATGTCTCTGACTGAGTTTGCATTACTGCTTATTTTGACCTCTGCTGGCTCTGAAAAGCTCATTTTCAACGTTCAATTCAGAATGTGATAAAACCAGTTCCAGCCACTAAAAAGCATTTTCTTTTTGTTTTAGACAACATTTCATGCACTGTTAAATATGTTTAAGAAAGTTGCAAGTGAAAATCTAAGTCTCTGACTGAGTTTGCATTACTGCTTATTTTGACCTCTGCTGGCTCTGAAAAGCTCATTTTCAACGTCCAATACAGAATGTGATAAAACCAGATCCAGCTACTAAAATGCATCATTCTTTTTGTTTTAGACAACATTTCATGCACTGTTAAACATGTTAAAGCAAGTTGCAAGTGAAAATCTATGTCTCTGACTGAGTTTGCATTACTGCTTATTTTGACCTCTGCTGGCTGAGAACAGCTCATTTTCAACGTTGAATTCAGAAAGTGATAAAACCAGATCCAGCCACTAAAATGCATCATTCTTTTTGTTTTAGACAACATTTCATGCACTGTTAAACATGTTAAAGCAAGTTGCAAGTGAAAATCTATGTCTCTGACTGAGTTTGCATTACTCCTTATTTTGACCTCTGCTGGCTCTGAAAAGCTCATTTTCAACGTTCAATTCAGAATGTGATAAAACCAGTTCCAGCCACTAAAAAGCATTTTCTTTTTGTTTTAGACAACATTTCATGCACTGTTAAATATGTTTAAGAAAGTTGCAAGTGAAAATCTATGTCTATGACTGAGTTTGCATTACTGCTTATTTTGACCTCTGCTGGCTCTGAAAAGCTCATTTTCAACGTTCAATTCAGAATGTGATAAAACCAGATCCAGCAACTAAAAAGCATTTTCTTTTTGTTTTAGACAACATTTCATGCACTGTTAAATATGTTTAAGAAAGTTGCAAGTGGAAATCTATGTCTCTGACTGAGTTTGCATTACTGCTTATTTTGACCTCTGCTGGCTCTGAAAAGCTCATTTTCAACGTTCAATTCAGAATGTGATAAAACCAGTTCCAGCCACTAAAAAGCATTTTCTTTTTGTTTTAGACAACATTTCATGCACTGTTAAATATGTTTAAGAAAGTTGCAAGTGAAAATCTATGTCTATGACTGAGTTTGCATCACTGCTTATTTTGACCTATGCTGGCTCTGAAAAGCTAATTTTCAACGTTCAATTCAGAATGTGATAAAACCAGATCCAGCAACTAAAAAGCATTTTCTTTTTGTTTTAGACAACATTTCATGCACTGTTAAACATGTTAAAGCAAGTTGCAAGTGAAAATCTATGTCTCTGACTGAGTTTGCATTACTGCTTATTTTGACCTCTGCTGGCTCTGAAAAGCTCATTTTCAACGTCCAATACAGAATGTGATAAAACCAGTTCCAGCCACTAAAAAGCATTTTCTTTTTGTTTTAGACAACATTTCATGCACTGTTAAATATGTTTAAGAAAGTTGCAAGTGAAAATCTATGTCTATGACTGAGTTGGCATCACTGCTTATTTTGACCTCTGCTGGCTCTGAAAAGCTCATTTTCAACGTTCAATTCAGAATGTGATCAAACCAGTTCCAGCCACTAAAAAGCATTTTCTTTTTGTTTTAGACAACAATTCATGCACTGTTAAACATGTTAAAGCAAGTTGCAAGTGAAAATCTATGTCTCTGACTGAGTTTGCATTACTGCTTATTTTGACCTCTGCTGGCTCTGAAAAGCTCATTTTCAACGTCCAATACAGAATGTGATAAAACCAGATCCAGCTACTAAAATGCATCATTCTTTTTGTTTTAGACAACATTTCATGCACTGTTAAACATGTTAAAGCAAGTTGCAAGTGAAAATCTATGTCTATGACTGAGTTTGCATTACTGCTTATTTTGACCTCTGCTGGCTCTGAAAAGCTCATTTTCAACGTTGAATTCAGAAAGTGATAAAACCAGATCCAGCCACTAAAATGCATTATTCTTTTTGTTTTAGACAACATTTCATGCACTGTTAAACATGTTAAAGCAAGTTGCAAGTGAAAATCTTTGTCTCTGACTGAGTTTGCATTACTGCTTATTTTGACCTCTGCTGGCTCTGAAAAGCTCATTTTCAACGTTCAATTCAGAATGTGATAAAACCAGATCCAGCCACTAAACTGCATCATTCTTTTTGTTTTAGACAACATTTCATGCACTGTTAAACATGTTAAAGCAAGTTGCAAGTGAAAATCTATGTCTCTGACTGAGTTTGCATTACTGCTTATTTTGACCTCTGCTGGCTCTGAAAAGCTCATTTTCAACGTTGAATTCAGAAAGTGATAAAACCAGATCCAGCCACTAAAATGCATTATTCTTTTTGTTTTAGACAACATTTCATGCACTGTTAAACATGTTAAAGCAAGTTGCAAGTGAAAATCTTTGTCTCTGACTGAGTTTGCATTACTGCTTATTTTGACCTCTGCTGGCTCTGAAAAGCTCATTTTCAACGTTCAATTCAGAATGTGATAAAACCAGATCCAGCCACTAAAATGCATCATTCTTTTTGTTTTAGACAACATTTCATGCACTGTTAAACATGTTAAAGCAAGTTGCAAGTGAAAATCTATGTCTCTGACTGAGTTTGCATTACTGCTTATTTTGACCTCTGCTGGCTCTGAAAAGCTCATTTTCAACGTTCAATTCAGAATGTGATAAAACCAGATCCAGCAACTAAAAAGCATTTTCTTTTTGTTTTAGACATTTCATGCACTGTTAAATATGTTTAAGAAAGTTGCAAGTGAAAATCTATGTCTCTGACTGAGTTTGCATTACTGCTTATTTTGACCTCTGCTGGCTCTGAAAAGCTCATTTTCAACGTTCAATTCAGAATGTGATAAAACCAGTTCCAGCCACTAAAATGCATCATTCTTTTTGTTTTAGACAACATTTCATGCACTGTTAAACATGTTAAAGCAAGTTGCAAGTGAAAATCTTTGTCTCTGACTGAGTTTGCATTACTGCTTATTTTGACCTCTGCTGGCTCTGAAAAGCTCATTTTCAACGTCCAATACAGAATGTGATAAAACCAGATCCAGCTACTAAAATGCATCATTCTTTTTGTTTTAGACAACATTTCATGCACTGTTAAACATGTTAAAGCAAGTTGCAAGTGAAAATCTATGTCTATGACTGAGTTTGCATTACTGCTTATTTTGACCTCTGCTGGCTCTGAAAAGCTCATTTTCAACGTTGAATTCAGAAAGTGATAAAACCAGATCCAGCCACTAAAATGCATTATTCTTTTTGTTTTAGACAACATTTCATGCACTGTTAAACATGTTAAAGCAAGTTGCAAGTGAAAATCTTTGTCTCTGACTGAGTTTGCATTACTGCTTATTTTGACCTCTGCTGGCTCTGAAAAGCTCATTTTCAACGTTCAATTCAGAATGTGATAAAACCAGATCCAGCCACTAAAATGCATCATTCTTTTTGTTTTAGACAACATTTCATGCACTGTTAAACATGTTAAAGCAAGTTGCAAGTGAAAATCTATGTCTCTGACTGAGTTTGCATTACTGCTTATTTTGACCTCTGCTGGCTCTGAAAAGCTCATTTTCAACGTTGAATTCAGAAAGTGATAAAACCAGATCCAGCCACTAAAATGCATTATTCTTTTTGTTTTAGACAACATTTCATGCACTGTTAAACATGTTAAAGCAAGTTGCAAGTGAAAATCTTTGTCTCTGACTGAGTTTGCATTACTGCTTATTTTGACCTCTGCTGGCTCTGAAAAGCTCATTTTCAACGTTCAATTCAGAATGTGATAAAACCAGATCCAGCCACTAAAATGCATCATTCTTTTTGTTTTAGACAACATTTCATGCACTGTTAAACATGTTAAAGCAAGTTGCAAGTGAAAATCTATGTCTCTGACTGAGTTTGCATTACTGCTTATTTTGACCTCTGCTGGCTCTGAAAAGCTCATTTTCAACGTTCAATTCAGAATGTGATAAAACCAGATCCAGCCACTAAAATGCATAATTCTTTTTGTTCTAGACAACAATTCATGCACTGTTAAACATGTTAAAGCAAGTTGCAAGTGAAAATCTATGTCTCTGACTGAGTTTGCATTACTGCTTATTTTGACCTCTGCTGGCTCTGAAAAGCTCATTTTCAACGTTCAATTCAGAATGTGATACAACCAGATCCAGCAACTAAAAAGCATTTTCTTTTTGTTTTAGACATTTCATGCACTGTTAAATATGTTTAAGAAAGTTGCAAGTGAAAATCTATGTCTCTGACTGAGTTTGCATTACTGCTTATTTTGACCTCTGCTGGCTCTGAAAAGCTCATTTTCAACGTTCAATTCAGAATGTGATAAAACCAGTTCCAGCCACTAAAAAGCATTTTCTTTTTGTTTTAGACAACAATTCATGCACTGTTAAACATGTTAAAGCAAGTTGCAAGTGAAAATCTATGTCTCTGACTGAGTTTGCATTACTGCTTATTTTGACCTCTGCTGGCTGAGAACAGCTCATTTTCAACGTTGAATTCAGAAAGTGATAAAACCAGATCCAGCCACTAAAATGCATTATTCTTTTTGTTTTAGACAACATTTCATGCACTGTTAAACATGTTAAAGCAAGTTGCAAGTGAAAATCTTTGTCTCTGACTGAGTTTGCATTACTGCTTATTTTGACCTCTGCTGGCTCTGAAAAGCTCATTTCAACGTTCAATTCAGAATGTGATAAAACCAGATCCAGCCACTAAAATGCATCATTCTTTTTGTTTTAGACAACATTTCATGCACTGTTAAACATGTTAAAGCAAGTTGCAAGTGAAAATCTATGTCTCTGACTGAGTTTGCATTACTGCTTATTTTGACCTCTGCTGGCTCTGAAAAGCTCATTTTCAACGTTCAATTCAGAATGTGATAAAACCAGATCCAGCCACTAAAATGCATAATTCTTTTTGTTTTAGACAACAATTCATGCACTGTTAAACATGTTAAAGCAAGTTGCAAGTGAAAATCTATGTCTCTGACTGAGTTTGCATTACTGCTTATTTTGACCTCTGCTGGCTCTGAAAAGCTCATTTTCAACGTTCAATTCAGAATGTGATAAAACCAGATCCAGCAACTAAAAAGCATTTTCTTTTTGTTTTAGACATTTCATGCACTGTTAAATATGTTTAAGAAAGTTGCAAGTGAAAATCTATGTCTCTGACTGAGTTTGCATTACTGCTTATTTTGACCTCTGCTGGCTCTGAAAAGCTCATTTTCAACGTTCAATTCAGAATGTGATAAAACCAGTTCCAGCCACTAAAAAGCATTTTCTTTTTGTTTTAAACAACATTTCATGCACTGTTAAATATGTTTAAGAAAGTTGCAAGTGAAAATCTATGTCTCTGACTGAGTTTGCATTACTGCTTATTTTGACCTCTGCTGGTTTTGAAAAGCTCATTTTCAACGTTCAATTCAGAATGTGATAAAACCAGTTCCAGCCACTAAAAAGCATTTTCTTTTTGTTTTAGACAACATTTCATGCACTGTTAAATATGTATAAGAAAGTTGCAAGTGAAAATCTATGTCTCTGACTGAGTTTGCATTACTGCTTATTTTGACCTCTGCTGGCTCTGAAAAGCTTATTTTCAACGTTCAATTCAGAATGTGATAAAACCAGATCCAGCCACTAAAAAGCATTTTCTTTTTGTTTTAGACAACATTTCATGCACTGTTAAACATGTTAAAGCAAGTTGCAAGTGAAAATCTATGTCTCTGACTGAGTTTGCATTACTGCTTATTTTGACCTCTGCTGGCTCTGAAAAGCTCATTTTCAACGTCCAATACAGAATGTGATAAAACCAGATCCAGCTACTAAAATGCATCATTCTTTTTGTTTTAGACAACATTTCATGCACTGTTAAACATGTTAAAGCAAGTTGCAAGTGAAAATCTATGTCTATGACTGAGTTTGCATTACTGCTTATTTTGACCTCTGCTGGCTCTGAAAAGCTCATTTTCAACGTTGAATTCAGAAAGTGATAAAACCAGATCCAGCCACTAAAATGCATTATTCTTTTTGTTTTAGACAACATTTCATGCACTGTTAAACATGTTAAAGCAAGTTGCAAGTGAAAATCTTTGTCTCTGACTGAGTTTGCATTACTGCTTATTTTGACCTCTGCTGGCTCTGAAAAGCTCATTTTCAACGTCCAATACAGAATGTGATAAAACCAGATCCAGCTACTAAAATGCATCATTCTTTTTGTTTTAGACAACATTTCATGCACTGTTAAACATGTTAAAGCAAGTTGCAAGTGAAAATCTATGTCTATGACTGAGTTTGCATTACTGCTTATTTTGACCTCTGCTGGCTCTGAAAAGCTCATTTTCAACGTTGAATTCAGAAAGTGATAAAACCAGATCCAGCCACTAAAATGCATTATTCTTTTTGTTTTAGACAACATTTCATGCACTGTTAAACATGTTAAAGCAAGTTGCAAGTGAAAATCTTTGTCTCTGACTGAGTTTGCATTACTGCTTATTTTGACCTCTGCTGGCTCTGAAAAGCTCATTTTCAACGTTCAATTCAGAATGTGATAAAACCAGATCCAGCCACTAAAATGCATCATTCTTTTTGTTTTAGACAACATTTCATGCACTGTTAAACATGTTAAAGCAAGTTGCAAGTGAAAATCTATGTCTCTGACTGAGTTTGCATTACTGCTTATTTTGACCTCTGCTGGCTCTTAAAAGCTCATTTTCAACGTTGAATTCAGAAAGTGATAAAACCAGATCCAGCCACTAAAATGCATTATTCTTTTTGTTTTAGACAACATTTCATGCACTGTTAAACATGTTAAAGCAAGTTGCAAGTGAAAATCTTTGTCTCTGACTGAGTTTGCATTACTGCTTATTTTGACCTCTGCTGGCTCTGAAAAGCTCATTTTCAACGTTCAATTCAGAATGTGATAAAACCAGATCCAGCCACTAAAATGCATCATTCTTTTTGTTTTAGACAACATTTCATGCACTGTTAAACATGTTAAAGCAAGTTGCAAGTGAAAATCTATGTCTCTGACTGAGTTTGCATTACTGCTTATTTTGACCTCTGCTGGCTCTGAAAAGCTCATTTTCAACGTTCAATTCAGAATGTGATAAAACCAGATCCAGCCACTAAAATGCATAATTCTTTTTGTTTTAGACAACAATTCATGCACTGTTAAACATGTTAAAGCAAGTTGCAAGTGAAAATCTATGTCTCTGACTGAGTTTGCATTACTGCTTATTTTGACCTCTGCTGGCTCTGAAAAGCTCATTTTCAACGTTCAATTCAGAATGTGATAAAACCAGATCCAGCAACTAAAAAGCATTTTCTTTTTGTTTTAGACATTTCATGCACTGTTAAATATGTTTAAGAAAGTTGCAAGTGAAAATCTATGTCTCTGACTGAGTTTGCATTACTGCTTATTTTGACCTCTGCTGGCTCTGAAAAGCTCATTTTCAACGTTCAATTCAGAATGTGATAAAACCAGTTCCAGCCACTAAAATGCATCATTCTTTTTGTTTTAGACAACATTTCATGCACTGTTAAACATGTTAAAGCAAGTTGCAAGTGAAAATCTTTGTCTCTGACTGAGTTTGCATTACTGCTTATTTTGACCTCTGCTGGCTCTGAAAAGCTCATTTTCAACGTCCAATACAGAATGTGATAAAACCAGATCCAGCTACTAAAATGCATCATTCTTTTTGTTTTAGACAACATTTCATGCACTGTTAAACATGTTAAAGCAAGTTGCAAGTGAAAATCTATGTCTATGACTGAGTTTGCATTACTGCTTATTTTGACCTCTGCTGGCTCTGAAAAGCTCATTTTCAACGTTGAATTCAGAAAGTGATAAAACCAGATCCAGCCACTAAAATGCATTATTCTTTTTGTTTTAGACAACATTTCATGCACTGTTAAACATGTTAAAGCAAGTTGCAAGTGAAAATCTTTGTCTCTGACTGAGTTTGCATTACTGCTTATTTTGACCTCTGCTGGCTCTGAAAAGCTCATTTTCAACGTTCAATTCAGAATGTGATAAAACCAGATCCAGCCACTAAAATGCATCATTCTTTTTGTTTTAGACAACATTTCATGCACTGTTAAACATGTTAAAGCAAGTTGCAAGTGAAAATCTATGTCTCTGACTGAGTTTGCATTACTGCTTATTTTGACCTCTGCTGGCTCTGAAAAGCTCATTTTCAACGTTGAATTCAGAAAGTGATAAAACCAGATCCAGCCACTAAAATGCATTATTCTTTTTGTTTTAGACAACATTTCATGCACTGTTAAACATGTTAAAGCAAGTTGCAAGTGAAAATCTTTGTCTCTGACTGAGTTTGCATTACTGCTTATTTTGACCTCTGCTGGCTCTGAAAAGCTCATTTTCAACGTTCAATTCAGAATGTGATAAAACCAGATCCAGCCACTAAAATGCATCATTCTTTTTGTTTTAGACAACATTTCATGCACTGTTAAACATGTTAAAGCAAGTTGCAAGTGAAAATCTATGTCTCTGACTGAGTTTGCATTACTGCTTATTTTGACCTCTGCTGGCTCTGAAAAGCTCATTTTCAACGTTCAATTCAGAATGTGATAAAACCAGATCCAGCCACTAAAATGCATAATTCTTTTTGTTTTAGACAACAATTCATGCACTGTTAAACATGTTAAAGCAAGTTGCAAGTGAAAATCTATGTCTCTGACTGAGTTTGCATTACTGCTTATTTTGACCTCTGCTGGCTCTGAAAAGCTCATTTTCAACGTTCAATTCAGAATGTGATAAAACCAGATCCAGCAACTAAAAAGCATTTTCTTTTTGTTTTAGACATTTCATGCACTGTTAAATATGTTTAAGAAAGTTGCAAGTGAAAATCTATGTCTCTGACTGAGTTTGCATTACTGCTTATTTTGACCTCTGCTGGCTCTGAAAAGCTCATTTTCAACGTTCAATTCAGAATGTGATAAAACCAGTTCCAGCCACTAAAAAGCATTTTCTTTTTGTTTTAGACAACAATTCATGCACTGTTAAACATGTTAAAGCAAGTTGCAAGTGAAAATCTATGTCTCTGACTGAGTTTGCATTACTGCTTATTTTGACCTCTGCTGGCTGAGAACAGCTCATTTTCAACGTTGAATTCAGAAAGTGATAAAACCAGATCCAGCCACTAAAATGCATTATTCTTTTTGTTTTAGACAACATTTCATGCACTGTTAAACATGTTAAAGCAAGTTGCAAGTGAAAATCTTTGTCTCTGACTGAGTTTGCATTACTGCTTATTTTGACCTCTGCTGGCTCTGAAAAGCTCATTTCAACGTTCAATTCAGAATGTGATAAAACCAGATCCAGCCACTAAAATGCATCATTCTTTTTGTTTTAGACAACTTTTCATGCACTGTTAAACATGTTAAAGCAAGTTGCAAGTGAAAATCTATGTCTCTGACTGAGTTTTCATTACTGCTTATTTTGACCTCTGCTGGCTCTGAAAAGCTCATTTTCAACGTTCAATTCAGAATGTGATAAAACCAGATCCAGCCACTAAAATGCATAATTTTTTTTGTTTTAGACAACAATTCATGCACTGTTAAACATGTTAAAGCAAGTTGCAAGTGAAAATCTATGTCTCTGACTGAGTTTGCATTACTGCTTATTTTGACCTCTGCTGGCTCTGAAAAGCTCATTTTCAACGTTCAATTCAGAATGTGATAAAACCAGATCCAGCAACTAAAAAGCATTTTCTTTTTGTTTTAGACATTTCATGCACTGTTAAATATGTTTAAGAAAGTTGCAAGTGAAAATCTATGTCTCTGACTGAGTTTGCATTACTGCTTATTTTGACCTCTGCTGGCTCTGAAAAGCTCATTTTCAACGTTCAATTCAGAATGTGATAAAACCAGTTCCAGCCACTAAAAAGCATTTTCTTTTTGTTTTAAACAACATTTCATGCACTGTTAAATATGTTTAAGAAAGTTGCAAGTGAAAATCTATGTCTCTGACTGAGTTTGCATTACTGCTTATTTTGACCTCTGCTGGTTTTGAAAAGCTCATTTTCAACGTTCAATTCAGAATGTGATAAAACCAGTTCCAGCCACTAAAAAGCATTTTCTTTTTGTTTTAGACAACATTTCATGCACTGTTAAATATGTATAAGAAAGTTGCAAGTGAAAATCTATGTCTCTGACTGAGTTTGCATTACTGCTTATTTTGACCTCTGCTGGCTCTGAAAAGCTTATTTTCAACGTTCAATTCAGAATGTGATAAAACCAGATCCAGCCACTAAAAAGCATTTTCTTTTTGTTTTAGACAACATTTCATGCACTGTTAAACATGTTAAAGCAAGTTGCAAGTGAAAATCTATGTCTCTGACTGAGTTTGCATTACTGCTTATTTTGACCTCTGCTGGCTCTGAAAAGCTCATTTTCAACGTCCAATACAGAATGTGATAAAACCAGATCCAGCTACTAAAATGCATCATTCTTTTTGTTTTAGACAACATTTCATGCACTGTTAAACATGTTAAAGCAAGTTGCAAGTGAAAATCTATGTCTATGACTGAGTTTGCATTACTGCTTATTTTGACCTCTGCTGGCTCTGAAAAGCTCATTTTCAACGTTGAATTCAGAAAGTGATAAAACCAGATCCAGCCACTAAAATGCATTATTCTTTTTGTTTTAGACAACATTTCATGCACTGTTAAACATGTTAAAGCAAGTTGCAAGTGAAAATCTTTGTCTCTGACTGAGTTTGCATTACTGCTTATTTTGACCTCTGCTGGCTCTGAAAAGCTCATTTTCAACGTTCAATTCAGAATGTGATAAAACCAGATCCAGCCACTAAAATGCATCATTCTTTTTGTTTTAGACAACATTTCATGCACTGTTAAACATGTTAAAGCAAGTTGCAAGTGAAAATCTATGTCTCTGACTGAGTTTGCATTACTGCTTATTTTGACCTCTGCTGGCTCTGAAAAGCTCATTTTCAACGTTGAATTCAGAAAGTGATAAAACCAGATCCAGCCACTAAAATGCATTATTCTTTTTGTTTTAGACAACATTTCATGCACTGTTAAACATGTTAAAGCAAGTTGCAAGTGAAAATCTTTGTCTCTGACTGAGTTTGCATTACTGCTTATTTTGACCTCTGCTGGCTCTGAAAAGCTCATTTTCAACGTCCAATACAGAATGTGATAAAACCAGATCCAGCTACTAAAATGCATCATTCTTTTTGTTTTAGACAACATTTCATGCACTGTTAAACATGTTAAAGCAAGTTGCAAGTGAAAATCTATGTCTATGACTGAGTTTGCATTACTGCTTATTTTGACCTCTGCTGGCTCTGAAAAGCTCATTTTCAACGTTGAATTCAGAAAGTGATAAAACCAGATCCAGCCACTAAAATGCATTATTCTTTTTGTTTTAGACAACATTTCATGCACTGTTAAACATGTTAAAGCAAGTTGCAAGTGAAAATCTTTGTCTCTGACTGAGTTTGCATTACTGCTTATTTTGACCTCTGCTGGCTCTGAAAAGCTCATTTTCAACGTTCAATTCAGAATGTGATAAAACCAGATCCAGCCACTAAAATGCATCATTCTTTTTGTTTTAGACAACATTTCATGCACTGTTAAACATGTTAAAGCAAGTTGCAAGTGAAAATCTATGTCTCTGACTGAGTTTGCATTACTGCTTATTTTGACCTCTGCTGGCTCTGAAAAGCTCATTTTCAACGTTGAATTCAGAAAGTGATAAAACCAGATCCAGCCACTAAAATGCATAATTCTTTTTGTTTTAGACATCATTTCATGCACTGTTAAACATGTTAAAGCAAGTTGCAAGTGAAAATCTTTGTCTCTGACTGAGTTTGCATTACTGCTTATTTTGACCTCTGCTGGCTCTGAAAAGCTCATTTTCAACGTTCAATTCAGAATGTGATAAAACCAGATCCAGCCACTAAAATGCATCATTCTTTTTGTTTTAGACAACATTTCATGCACTGTTAAACATGTTAAAGCAAGTTGCAAGTGAAAATCTATGTCTCTGACTGAGTTTGCATTACTGCTTATTTTGACCTCTGCTGGCTCTGAAAAGCTCATTTTCAACGTTCAATTCAGAATGTGATAAAACCAGATCCAGCCACTAAAATGCATAATTCTTTTTGTTTTAGACAACAATTCATGCACTGTTAAACATGTTAAAGCAAGTTGCAAGTGAAAATCTATGTCTCTGACTGAGTTTGCATTACTGCTTATTTTGACCTCTGCTGGCTCTGAAAAGCTCATTTTCAACGTTCAATTCAGAATGTGATAAAACCAGATCCAGCAACTAAAAAGCATTTTCTTTTTGTTTTAGACATTTCATGCACTGTTAAATATGTTTAAGAAAGTTGCAAGTGAAAATCTATGTCTCTGACTGAGTTTGCATTACTGCTTATTTTGACCTCTGCTGGCTCTGAAAAGCTCATTTTCAACGTTCAATTCAGAATGTGATAAAACCAGTTCCAGCCACTAAAAAGCATTTTCTTTTTGTTTTAGACAACAATTCATGCACTGTTAAACATGTTAAAGCAAGTTGCAAGTGAAAATCTATGTCTCTGACTGAGTTTGCATTACTGCTTATTTTGACCTCTGCTGGCTGAGAACAGCTCATTTTCAACGTTGAATTCAGAAAGTGATAAAACCAGATCCAGCCACTAAAATGCATTATTCTTTTTGTTTTAGACAACATTTCATGCACTGTTAAACATGTTAAAGCAAGTTGCAAGTGAAAATCTTTGTCTCTGACTGAGTTTGCATTACTGCTTATTTTGACCTCTGCTGGCTCTGAAAAGCTCATTTTCAACGTTCAATTCAGAATGTGATAAAACCAGATCCAGCCACTAAAATGCATCATTCTTTTTGTTTTAGACAACATTTCATGCACTGTTAAACATGTTAAAGCAAGTTGCAAGTGAAAATCTATGTCTCTGACTGAGTTTGCATTACTGCTTATTTTGACCTCTGCTGGCTCTGAAAAGCTCATTTTCAACGTTCAATTCAGAATGTGATAAAACCAGATCCAGCCACTAAAATGCATAATTCTTTTTGTTTTAGACAACAATTCATGCACTGTTAAACATGTTAAAGCAAGTTGCAAGTGAAAATCTATGTCTCTGACTGAGTTTGCATTACTGCTTATTTTGACTTCTGCTGGCTCTGAAAAGCTCATTTTAACGTTCAATTCAGAATGTGATAAAACCAGATCCAGCAACTAAAAAGCATTTTCTTTTTGTTTTAGACATTTCATGCACTGTTAAATATGTTTAAGAAAGTTGCAAGTGAAAATCTATGTCTCTGACTGAGTTTGCATTACTGCTTATTTTGACCTCTGCTGGCTCTGAAAAGCTCATTTTCAACGTTCAATTCAGAATGTGATAAAACCAGTTCCAGCCACTAAAAAGCATTTTCTTTTTGTTTTAGACAACATTTCATGCACTGTTAAATATGTTTAAGAAAGTTGCAAGTGAAAATCTATGTCTCTGACTGAGTTTGCATTACTGCTTATTTTGACCTCTGCTGGCTCTGAAAAGCTCATTTTCAACGTTCAATTCAGAATGTGATAAAACCAGTTCCAGCCACTAAAAAGCATTTTCTTTTTGTTTTAGACAACATTTCATGCACTGTTAAACATGTTAAAGCAAGTTGCAAGTGAAAATCTATGTCTCTGACTGAGTTTGCATTACTGCTTATTTTGACCTCTGCTGGCTCTGAAAAGCTCATTTTCAACGTCCAATACAGAATGTGATAAAACCAGATCCAGCTACTAAAATGCATCATTCTTTTTGTTTTAGACAACATTTCATGCACTGTTAAACATGTTAAAGCAAGTTGCAAGTGAAAATCTATGTCTATGACTGAGTTTGCATTACTGCTTATTTTGACCTCTGCTGGCTCTGAAAAGCTCATTTTCAACGTTCAATTCAGAATGTGATAAAACCAGATCCAGCCACTAAAATGCATCATTCTTTTTGTTTTAGACAACAATTCATACACTGTTAAACATGTTAAAGCAAGTTGCAAGTGAAAATCTATGTCTCTGACTGAGTTTGCATTACTGCTTATTTTGACCTCTTCTGGCTGAGAACAGCTCATTTTCAACGTTGAATTCAGAAAGTGATAAAACCAAATCCAGCCACTAAAATGCATCATTCTTTTTGTTTTAGACAACATTTCATGCACTGTTAAACATGTTAAAGCAAGTTGCAAGTGAAAATCTATGTCTATGACTGAGTTTGCATTACTGCTTATTTTGACCTCTGCTGGCTCTGAAAGCTCATTTTCAACGTTCAATTCAGAATGTGATAAAACCAGATCCAGCCACTAAAAAGCATTTTCTTTTTGTTTTAGACAACATTTCATGCACTGTTAAACATGTTAAAGCAAGTTGCAAGTGAAAATCTATGTCTCTGACTGAGTTTGCATTACTGCTTATTTTGACCTCTGCTGGCTCTGAAAAGCTCATTTTCAACGTTCAATTCAGAATGTGATAAAACCAGTCCCAGCCACTAAAAAGCATTTTCTTTTTGTTTTAGACAACATTTCATGCACTGTTAAATATGTTTAAAAAAGTTGCAAGTGAAAATCTATGTCTCTGACTGAGTTTGCATTACTGCTTATTTTGACCTCTGCTGGCTCTGAAAAGCTCATTTTCAACGTTCAATTCAGAATGTGATAAAACCAGTTCCAGCCACTAAAAAGCATTTTCTTTTTGTTTTAGACAACATTTCATGCACTGTTAAATATGTTTAAGAAAGTTGCAAGTGAAAATCTACAGTAGGTGAGAGTTCAAAGTGACTATTACCGCCGCGTCTTATACCGCCGCCGTTTGAAATAACTGCCGCTCTGTTTTTAGTAAATGACAGCAGCTTGTGAATGAGCCGCCAGGGGGCGCAAAGGGACGGGATGCGAACGGACAGAAATAGCCTTTACAGCAGCTTTAAATATGCTACTGTGCTTGTAAATGAGATTAAACAATAAGTCAAAGCATTATAATTCCTTCATTAATAATTTAAAATTTGTTAACACACTTTATTGTAAACTTTTTAAGTGCAAAGAGGACTAGTTTTGGAAAATAGAATTGAAGAAATAAAAGACAACTAACATGAAAGCACAAACATTCAGTACAAATAAGTAGTCTTAAATAAATAAATAAAGCAGTCTTTTAGCCTAAATATAGAGAGATGTTCAGTGTTTGCTATTTTGATAGGACTAAGACAAGACATTTTCATTTATGTTTTTATTTCTGTTTTTGTTTTAATTTTCGTTGTTGATTATATTTTACTATCTTATTTTATGTCTCAACAATTGTACATAATAATAAACGAATAATGAAAACTAATTAATAATGAAATTAGGCCTAAATAAATTATTTATTTAAAGATATTGCGGCGAAACACTGAGAAACGGTCAGGGGCATGGTCTAAAGAGCTTAAGTTGAATGCTGCTTCATCAAAAGCAAATAAATAAATAAATAAATTGACCTACCTTAAGGAGATCACTGAAAGTGTAATAAAACAAATTTTGCCGCAGGACATAACATAAATTAAGTCTGGCAGGTTTATCTTTAATAATTTAGTTTCAGTTCAGTTTTTTTTTTTTTTTTCAAAATGTCAATGTTCTCCTTTAAAGAAGCTATAACTGTTGTTTTGTTTTTTAATTAATGGCTCAGTATGTTTGGTATTTTAATTTCAATTTCAGTCACCTTGCATATGCGTGTGAAATATAATGCCGCATAACCGCGAAAAAAGAAGAAAAAGCTGTCAGTTAGACCTAATTCATCAAAATGAACTGTAATAAAATACAGCATGTATGTTAATACTGGCAGAATGTGAACAAACTCAAGGTAAGGCTAAGATATGTGCTTGCTTTTTTAATGCATTTAAAAAGATTTGCGGCTACTATGGTGTATAATAATGTTTTTTCTTCCTTTTTTGTATGGTAAAGGACAATGCACATTGTTATTGATGTAAACTTAGACTAAAACTTACCATTGATAAATGTGACCTAGCCTACTTCAAGCAGATAACTTAAAGTATAATAAAAATAATTTTGCCACAGGACATAAATAAAGTCCCGCAAGTTTAGTTTTAATAATTTGGTTTCAGTTTTGTTCAGTTTTTTTTTCTCAAAACATCTGTTTTTCTTTAAAGTAAAATTGTTGTTTTTTGTTGTTGTTGTTTTACTTGTAATGGCTCTCTCTCTCTCTCTCTCTCTCTCTCTCTCTCTCTCTCTCTATATATATATATATATATATATATATATATATATATATATATATGTGTGTGTGTGTGTGTAATTATTTAATAATATATAATTATAAATATATTCTTAATAAACTTCCCAGCCACAAATATTGAAGAACACAACTTGTATAAAAACTGGGCGGGGATTAGAAAGAATACAATGCTTGTTATATAATTTAAAATGTTATTCCTCTTGTTCAATTTCTGCATGCACATTTTTTCACCCGCTACTCTGCCAGGAACTTCGCCGCTGGAGAGCCCCTTTAAAAATCTCAATCTCATGGCTCATTCTTCACGAATATAGAATTAAAATAATGGCGCGATAGGTTTATTGTGCATCCCGCGGGTGCAACCAACAAGAGTTGTGCATTTTAGTTTAACTTTTTGAGCGTTAAAAGCAGTTCTGTGTTAGTTTTTATTTAAATATATCAAGCCGAAACTAAACAGCGCATTCTCTCCGCCTCCTCGTTCATAACCAGCCACGCACTGCTGAAGCAGGCAATAGAGACACTCCGTAATTCATAATCTTAGCTGATGTTTCGGAGTCGAAAGAATATATTAAAGAGAAATGTTCTTTTAACAGTCCCGATATGTTTAATCTTTTTTTCCTGTCATTTCTCTTCAGCAAATTATATTTTTTAAAGCTGCTTGATTCTTTTAAAACCGAAAGCAGAGCCCGGCAATTGGTGTTTTTCCATAAGATAGGCTTTGTGAAGTTTTTAATGTGTTTTTAAATAGTTTTATTCTATTCAAAGCAGCACCTATATGCCAATTTATCCTAAAAACGCGGCATAGGAGCCATGCATGTCATGTGTCACATAACTGCATTTTCCAACGCGTGCGCGATCAATTTCTGATCCTTTTGCATAAAGGTTTTTAATCAAAAACAGGTCATTTAATTACTTTCGATGTGCTAAAATATTTGTTAGACGAATGTTATTTTAAAAAAAGCATATGCACATATTACAATTGTAAAATAGTCTAAAATGCATGGTCTGATCATAAATAAAGGAAATTAGTTATATTTCATTATTTAATGCATAAAATAGGCTAGTCTTTTTATAAATTGAGTTGAATTGAATTGAATTGAATTGATTTGAAACTTTTAATTGCATTTTTACGTCCTGTAAATAATAAAAGTTGCATCAGATTGATGAAAACGAATCTTAATACCTGCAAACAGGGCCACAGTTACTTCTTTTTTCACTGACTGGCATGAATGGCAAACGCGTCAGAAAAAAACTGCTGAATCTGCGCGAATATTTGGTTAACTTATAAAACAAATGTCTGGTTTAGTGATGTTAGTAATGCATAGAAAAATGCAAAGCAGAATTCTCCTAAGCTCATTAACCCATGCACTGATGACAGCGAGGGAATCACTGGCCCACCATTTTATTTATTAAAGGTATTATTTCACTGACCTGAACATAACCATTTATAATATAATTAATAACCTATCGTCTAAAGCAGGCAACACTCTATTCAGCTATGTTCTGTGTTTTTACGTAAAAATATATTCGTTTTGGCGAATGCTTGGAGCGTAATATAGATATTTTAAATAACACATTAAGTTCAGTTGTTGTGCATAGAAACATTCATTTTCATAAGGCCCCATATTTAATGCGGTTTCGTTTTTAAACGCATAGGTTTTTTTAAGCCATCCGTCCTATTTTTGGATTTTGTGTATTCATGTTCATGAAAAACACTTAAAGAGTGGAGACCCCTTCCCCCTATTCATAACCAAAAGCTTGTCTGTTAGGTGTTAATGGGCATCAGTGAGGCTGAAATCATGTCGCGTTTTCACTTTCGGGCTAGTAGCTTGCAGCATAGACACGCAAACCCTGCCCCCAGAACGTCCCCGGAATTAGATGTTGCATATTGTATCTGTGATCTTAAGGAAAGTGTAAAGTAGACTATTTAAGCACAGAGCGAGTAATAAAACAGCATATATTGCGTTGCGCTCAGCAGCTTTTCACTAATAAAGCTCTTCATGTAAATTTCATTTTTCAATTTTAGCGCATCATATAAAAACATCAATGCTTGTTTGGGGACACAGAACACACTTATTTTTGTAGTTTCCCCTGATCCGTTTTTAAAGTGGCACTGCACATTTGGTTAACTGAAAAAAGGTCGCAGTTCATGCGTTCACTCACCCCAAAAATGCTCTGTTTGCATGATTTGATTATTATCATCGTATCCTAAATAAATAATAAATAAATAAATAATATTTTAAACCTTCTCTGGTGTTTACTGTTTTTAGAGAATATATAAAATCTTTTTTTTTAACAAAGTCTTTGTAAAATGGCTTTGTTTAATATGGCTTTAAAGGTTTCATTTATGTAGGCTATAAAGGCCTACCTTGTTGCTTTTGCTTGTTTTATAATGGTTTATTTATTTCATGCGATTTTATTATATCAGATATTTGTAATTCTTTAAATTATATTTCAATATGGCTTAGGCTATTTTATAAAGATATGACACTTGTTTTAAGTCTACAAAAGGGTACACGTAAAGTTTTATGTCTTTCTGTTTTATTCATATTGTGTATTATCTGCAAAATAAATAACAAAAAGAAAGAAGCTGCTCGCAGCTTACCAGAGCTGTGAAGGGAGCGCTCATTTGCTCAATCTCTCACACACACATATGCAGGCATATAAACACGCACAAACACACCGTTTAAACTTGACAAAAACTCTCGAAAACCTTTAGTCTGCTGTGTCTTTAATATGGTGTAAAGATTATTATGCGTTATTGAAACATCCAGGGGGACGCAGCAAAGTCACTTATAAATTAAAATTGTATTATTTTATGCAACAGCCTTACATTTAAAACGGAAACATAACGGCAATTATAATCAAATAGACCTCTCAACCCATAAGGCTAGATGTTTTCTTTCCCTTATTTATTAATTTATTTGTTCATGTGCGCATGTAACTCGTGTGCCTTCGGAAAACTAGTGTAATGACGGCAAGCCATCTTTCCCAGACTTGGGGCAAAGTCCGCCTCTCCTTTCACTTCGCCCCCCAAAGCCCCAGCTGGCCCTCCTGGCATCCTCTGCGTAAAACATATGCTGGATAAGTTGACGGTTCATTTCGCTGTGGCAATTACAGACTTATAAAGGGACTAAGCCGAAAAGAAAATGAATGAAATAATGAATTAATAATAATAATAATAATAATAATAATAATAATAAAATAAAGTAATGATCTTTACACAGATGCCGCGTACGTGGCATTTTTTATTTTTAGAGATGGTTCATTTGAATTGCCTCTGCCACTTCCCCCACCTCAAACCTGAAAGTTGCAGAGAGAACTATAGCCTATTTACACCTTAGCCTCAATAGCAACAGTTCATAGCCCATTTACACCAAGACAGCGCAAGTTTAGCGGAAGAATGTCAAATCAGAATCACGCAGATGAAGCACACCAGCTACTACTATCATGAAACTATTAAAATGGCATTGGCATAACTTTATTTATTTTCAGCAGCTTTTTTTCGCTCAACAGAAATGCGGCGTTGGGAAGCATTTAATAAATAAAAGCAGGGTTAATAGTGACGTGATTCAAATGATGGATCTGCGACAGAGAAACTATAGGGGTTTTGGGAAACACTCACTACTATATCCTCCCCCCCCAAACTATGCATATTCAGCGCAAGTTACTGTAGGGCTTTGTTTGGGAAAGCACAGGTCCGCTGGTGCCGCGCGCCTCTTTCTCTGGGCCGAAGCGAGATGATTTTAAAAATATTAAAGATATAGATTAATTAATTATTCAGCAAAATTGACATTTATTTCATATTTCACTATGCATTTCATCTGATAGGCTAATCTTTATAGCTTAATTAAACACATATTGTCAAAACCCACACATGTATGAAAATGAAAATGGCATTTGTTATTATTAGACTCCGATTTGTTATTTGTTGCCTAGGCTATTTTCACATTTGAGGTGCTTTATTGGCATGACAAATAACTGTACATTCGTATTGCCAAAGCAGTGCAGCGTCACTGCGTACAAAGACAGTGCAAAAAGGGCAGTAGTGCAAACAATTATGGATATAACATATAATAAAGAAAATAAAATAAAAAAATTGAATAATAAAAATAAAAATAGAATCATGATAAAGGTAATGATAGTAGCCTATTATCAAAAGTAAGTCCACAAATAAAGAATTCGAGTATTTGTGTGTTGGAGACAGTGGAGCGGGTATTGTTAGTTGAACGCACAACGCGCTCTGTGCTGGACTTTACCTGCTTTGATCTGGTGCAGGCATAAATGCGCATGCGGTGGAGGCGCACTCTAAACTCACACTGGAGAAAACTGGACTAGTGGATATCACAAAGACACGCAGTTTAATTTATTTCATGTTTTGCTTAACTAATTCTTCGAATAAAACTATTGAGCTATAAAGGGGAAAAACGCAGAAGAAATTTCCCGTTACATTAATTTTAGCACAGCTGCCATTCATTTTCACATTAGTTTTTGAGTTAGGGATTAATATTAAAGTAGCCTAGTAAAAATGTCTATACTATAAATAATATTATAATTTATTATATCCATTATTATTATTATTATTATTATTATTATTATTATTATTATTATTATTATTATTATTATTATTATTTTAATTATTATTATTAAGCTATACAATTGACAAAACGCAGAACAAAATATTTGCTTTCATTTTGGCATAGCTAAAGCGCACGTTTACAGTTATGTAAAAAAAACATCCCCTTCTACAGCAGCAGTCAATTTAGGACACTTAAAAATGTCTTTTGCGTTTAAAGATGATCGACCTGCGAAGTTATGTTTACAGTGTTGTAAAAGAAAAAGGTAGGCTATTTAGTGCGTGTGGATTTACCGCGGATCCACCTCTTGCGCTGCAGGCTGAATAATATAGGTAGACATGGCTTTCTGTTTGGCTACACAAATGCCTAAAAATGTAACTAAGTAACACATTAATTTTAGAAACTATTTTTAAATGGCATTTAACATTTAAATTAATTTTTTTATTTAATGTAACATTTAAATATAATTTAATTTAAAACATTTATTTTTTCCTCGCTGATTTTGGTTGAGTAATAAAGCGTGATGACTCAGATGATCTAGTTTAGCTTGCATGTGTGGGCGTATTTTGACGTCTTTACCTAAAACTTTACACATTTATAATGTTTAAAATAAAACGGAAAGAAATAAAGAGACTAACATAATTTAAACCACTTGTTTGGTGCTTAACATTATCTTTCTGCATTAATGTAAACGGTATCGTTGCCTTCATTAATAAAATCGGTAATAGCAAAACTGCATATTATTATTACTATAAAAAGTAGGACTATATCGGTAATGCAAAGTAATGAATTAATAAATAGCCTAAATAAAAGGAACAAGAAAGGACCAAATTCAGTCGTCAAGTGCAATGGGATTGCGCCCTTGCGCCCTCAGTTATGATATCCTGCCGCCAGGCCTGCTATAGCGAAACTTTATTGTTTGAGAAGAAACAAAAGCGGAAACTGTGGATGAAAACCTGGCTGGGAAGATGGTGACAACATGAATTTTCTGTTCTTCAACGAGAAAAAAAAATCGCAGACAGGACACAATGACGCCGTTTATTATACAACGCAGGTCGTGTTTACGATCATTAATATTAACAACTAACATTAATAGCATATCAATAACTCCTCTTGCTTTAGACTTTACCTTTTAGAGCTTGTTCTTGTTGGCGCAATATAAGTTTATTGCATGTATAGGGTACGAATCAGATTATGAAGAATGATTAAGAGCATGCTTTTCCTTTATTGCATCCTTTCCGTAAGGTGTTTTATTTATTTTTTTATTTAATTTATTTATTTATAATTTTTTTAAATAATGATAACAATATTTACTGTCTAAACATTCCTCGGTATACTACCAACAAATTACGCCCCTGTACCCAAGTAGCCTACCTAAGTTAATTTACATTTCATGTAAAATTAAGAAATAAAAAAAGACCAAAGTATTATGCTAAATATTCGTACAAACGAACAGGTTTGTTTTTTAACTTTCGTTGATAAAACAACACAATACAGCCTAGGCTAGTTAAATATTAAATAACTTTAACTGCTTGAAACAGTAAACGTTACATTTTAGAAACTTCTCAAATACTAATCAATAATAATATAAATAGTAACGAAGAACAAAAAAGTATTGTAACAACATAAGTCAGATGTTGGAAAAAAAAACTGCGTCTCTCTGCCTTTTTTTCTATTCATATTTTAAATTATTTGCCAGAAAAACTAACATGTTGACTTTGTTCGGTTTAAGCGGAGACTTATTTGAGATTACAATGTTTCCAGCAGCACTGAGACTGTGTGCCTGTAGCCCATACAGATACTTTTTCGCAACCGTGGCAAAGAGAGTATCTTGCTCCGCCGCCTGCATTTCTCGGAAACCAGCTCTACATTGTGGATCGGCGCGTTCTCAACTACCAAATATGCTGCTCCATTTCTCATCAACGTCTACTATTTATCAGTTTCTCTTTTGTATTTGCCCATTTTTGAAAAGGCCTCTCTACCATACCTGGCTGACTAGCTGGGCATTTGCGTTCAGTAGATGACACCGGAGCTGGCTCTGCATGTCATGGCTGGGTGACATTACCACAGATGGCTATGGAGGTTCGACGTGTTTGTCCATTTAAAACTTATTTTTCTAAACAAGCCCTACAAATAGCTTCATCCTAATTATTGATTCGCCTTACTCGTTCGCCACGAATCCAAAATGTTTCCAGATTGGCGATGTAATATAAGTTTTCCAGCAAGGTTCATGGCTGAACTTGAACTTGCTGTATCAAGTCTAAGTTAACATTATGTTCATAAATGTATAGGCTATTTGGCAACAAAACAGAAAATGTGTGTTCTAGAGTGATTGTCGTCACGGTGACCGTCACAGCCCTTACATATGAGATTGCATACATTTGCATACATGTTTTAAGCTATAAAATGAAAGCCTCAGTTTGGTGCGGAGTTATTATTATACAAAAATCAAGAAAATCTTTGGATTTGTTTGATTCGTAGATTGTAGGCTATTTTAAAAGCTGATATTATATAAGAACTATTAATAACTGTAATTTTCAAAAAATAAAAAAATAAATAAAAAAGGGGTTTGTTGGTTGTAGCCCACCCTAAATCATCAACAGCCTGCTTTTTTTAAGTTTATGAAGCGGCTCCATACAGCACAGAGGTGATCTGCATCAGCGCTGGTTATTGTCAACACTGTGTGAAACTGTGACGAGAAATATCCTTCTTTCATTTTGCTTCTTTGGCAAAATGTGTCTGTAGAAACGTGTGTTTGCATGTGTTACCATCCCAAGAGTTAACAAATATTTGTTGTACATTTAGGGGCCGATCACAAAGCGCACGCCTTTACGTTGCAAAAACGCGCGACGTACCGCGCTGCCTTTTATGGTTGACAAGAAAAAAATAAGCCTCTTTTGTATGTCACTAGAAAACGACTGAATTAATTGGTGTGCGCGAGTCGAGTTGCTGTCGATGTTATAATTGTAATTTTAATAATATTGTGATATTTAAGATCTATAAATAAAGCTCTGGATAACTTGAAACAGCGACCACAAGTCTCTCCTCAGTCTTTAAAAGTTTATCGTACTCACATTGACAACCCAAACCCCGCTGTCACCTCAACAGAAAGCCTGCAGTGCTTTCATTTGACTGAACAATGAAACAGAGGTAACACGCTTTTTCCACTCGAGCACACAGCGCGCAACGGCAAAACTTAAAGCGCGCTGACCAAGCATAAGCAGAGCGTAAAACACTGGCGGCAGTCAGTAAACCATTAAACAGATGCCCCGTATGCAGCCAAACTTTAAAAATGTATAAAGCATATTTTAATCGTTTAACTGATACCATTCATCGGTTACAAAAACGCACCCTTTCGGTTATTGCTTAATCAGTTATTTTGAGCATCCCCAACTAAACCGCATGTGCAAGCTCTATTTTTTTTTTCTCTCACGGCCGCACGCCGGAGATCCGGCATGGTGCCGGAATACTTTAAGCCCTGGTAAGATCATGTTTATCACTATAAGAAAACTAAATCAAAATTATATTTTAATTGAACACATCTGATCACATAAGGTACGCACAGAAAAGTCTGTTTAGTGTTGTGAAAAGGCAAAGCTGAATATCTGTGGTTAAACTGCCACCCAGCGGTCAAAAGCTGCTGGCGCATCAAGTACCGCCGTCGCCGCGGTATGAATGGCGGCATAAGGAACACATTGAAGTAGTAACATCTGTATGTCTCTGACTGAGTTTGCATTACTGCTTATTTTGACCTCTGCTGGCTGAGAACAGCTCATTTTCAACGTTGAATTCAGAAAGTGATAAAACCAGATCCAGCCACTAAAATGCATCATTCTTTTTGTTTTAGACAACATTTCATGCACTGTTGAACATGTTAAAGCAAGTTGCAAGTGAAAATCTATGTCTATGAATGAGTTTGCATAACTGCTTATTTTGACCTCTGCTGGCTCTGAAAAGCTCATTTTCAACGTTCAATTCAGAATGTGATAAAACCAGATCCAGCCACTAAAATGCATCATTCTTTTTGTTTTAGACAACATTTCATGCACTGTTAAACATGTTAAAGCAAGTTGCAAGTGAAAATCTATGTCTATGACTGAGTTTGCATTACTGCTTATTTTGACCTCTGCTGGCTCTGAAAAGCTCATTTTCAACGTTCAATTCAGAATGTGATAAAACCAGATCCAGCCACTAAAAAGCATTTTCTTTTTGTTTTAGACAACATTTCATGCACTGTTAAACATGTTAAAGCAAGTTGCAAGTGAAAATCTATGTCTCTGACTGAGTTTGCATTACTGCTTATTTTGACCTCTGCTGGCTCTGAAAAGCTCATTTTCAACGTTCAATTCAGAATGTGATAAAACCAGTCCCAGCCACTAAAAAGCATTTTCTTTTTGTTTTAGACAACATTTCATGCACTGTTAAATATGTTTAAGAAAGTTGCAAGTGAAAATCTATGTCTCTGACTGAGATTGCATTACTGCTTATTTTGACCTCTGCTGGCTCTGAAAAGCTCATTTTCAACGTTCAATTCAGAATGTGATAAAACCAGTTCCAGCCACTAAAAAGCATTTTCTTTTTGTTTTAGACAACATTTCATGCACTGTTAAATATGTTTAAGAAAGTTGCAAGTGAAAATCTATGTCTCTGACTGAGTTTGCATAACTGCTTATTTTGACCTCTGCTGGCTCTGAAAAGCTCATTTTCAACGTCCAATACAGAATGTGATAAAACCAGATCCAGCTACTAAAATGCATCATTCTTTTTGTTTTAGACAACATTTCATGCACTGTTAAACATGTTAAAGCAAGTTGCAAGCGAAAATCTATGTCTATGACTGAGTTTGCATTACTGCTTATTTTGACCTCTGCTGGCTGAGAACAGCTCATTTTCAACGTTGAATTCAGAAAGTGATAAAACCAGATCCAGCCACTAAAATGCATCATTCTTTTTGTTTTAGACAACATTTCATGCACTGTTAAACATGTTAAAGCAAGTTGCAAGTGAAAATCTATGTCTATGACTGAGTTTGCATTACTGCTTATTTTGACCTCTGCTGGCTCTGAAAAGCTCATTTTCAACGTTCAATTCAATTCAATTCAATTCAATTCAATTCAGCTTTATTTGTATAGCGCTTTTACAATGTAGATTGTGTCAAAGCAGCTTCACATAAATGGTCAGAGTAACTGGAACAGTGTGGTTCAGTATCTGGAACAGTGTGGTTCAGGTTTTAGTGTTTAAGTTCAGTTCAGTTCAGTTTAGCTCAGTTCAGTGTGATTTAATCATTACTGAGAGTTCAAACACCGAAGAGCAAATTCATCGATGCGTAGCTCTACCAATCCTGAACCATGCGAGGCAGTGGCGACAGCGGAGAGGGAAAAAAAACTTCACCTGATGGGAGTGAAGAAAAAAAACCTTAATTCAGAATGTGATAAAACCAGTTCCAGCCACTAAAAAGCATTTTCTTTTTGTTTTAGACAACATTTCATGCACTGTTAAATATGTTTAAGAAAGTTGCAAGTGAAAATCTATGTCTCTGACTGAGTTTGCATTACTGCTTATTTTGACCTCTGCTGGCTGAGAACAGCTCATTTTCAACGTTGAATTCAGAAAGTGATAAAACCAGATCCAGCCACTAAAATGCATCATTCTTTTTGTTTTAGACAACATTTCATGCACTGTTGAACATGTTAAAGCAAGTTGCAAGTGAAAATCTATGTCTATGACTGAGTTTGCATAACTGCTTATTTTGACCTCTGCTGGCTCTGAAAAGCTCATTTTCAACGTTCAATTCAGAATGTGATAAAACCAGATCCAGCCACTAAAATGCATCATTCTTTTTGTTTTAGACAACATTTCATGCACTGTTAAACATGTTAAAGCAAGTTGCAAGTGAAAATCTATGTCTATGACTGAGTTTGCATTACTGCTTATTTTGACCTCTGCTGGCTCTGAAAAGCTCATTTTCAACGTTCAATTCAGAATGTGATAAAACCAGATCCAGCCACTAAAAAGCATTTTCTTTTTGTTTTAGACAACATTTCATGCACTGTTAAACATGTTAAAGCAAGTTGCAAGTGAAAATCTATGTCTCTGACTGAGTTTGCATTACTGCTTATTTTGACCTCTGCTGGCTCTGAAAAGCTCATTTTCAACGTTCAATTCAGAATGTGATAAAACCAGTCCCAGCCACTAAAATGCATTTTCTTTTTGTTTTAGACAACATTTCATGCACTGTTAAATATGTTTAAGAAAGTTGCAAGTGAAAATCTATGTCTCTGACTGAGATTGCATTACTGCTTATTTTGACCTCTGCTGGCTCTGAAAAGCTCATTTTCAACGTTCAATTCAGAATGTGATAAAACCAGTTCCAGCCACTAAAAAGCATTTTCTTTTTGTTTTAGACAACATTTCATGCACTGTTAAATATGTTTAAGAAAGTTGCAAGTGAAAATCTATGTCTCTGACTGAGTTTGCATAACTGCTTATTTTGACCTCTGCTGGCTCTGAAAAGCTCATTTTCAACGTCCAATACAGAATGTGATAAAACCAGATCCAGCTACTAAAATGCATCATTCTTTTTGTTTTAGACAACATTTCATGCACTGTTAAACATGTTAAAGCAAGTTGCAAGCGAAAATCTATGTCTATGACTGAGTTTGCATTACTGCTTATTTTGACCTCTGCTGGCTGAGAACAGCTCATTTTCAACGTTGAATTCAGAAAGTGATAAAACCAGATCCAGCCACTAAAATGCATCATTCTTTTTGTTTTAGACAACATTTCATGCACTGTTAAACATGTTAAAGCAAGTTGCAAGTGAAAATCTATGTCTATGACTGAGTTTGCATTACTGCTTATTTTGACCTCTGCTGGCTCTGAAAAGCTCATTTTCAACGTTCAATTCAATTCAATTCAATTCAATTCAATTCAGCTTTATTTGTATAGCGCTTTTACAATGTAGATTGTGTCAAAGCAGCTTCACATAAATGGTCATAGTAACTGGAACAGTGTGGTTCAGTATCTGGAACAGTGTGGTTCAGGTTTTAGTGTTTAAGTTCAGTTCAGTTCAGTTTAGCTCAGTTCAGTGTGATTTAATCATTACTGAGAGTTCAAACACCGAAGAGCAAATTCATCGATGCGTAGCTCTACCAATCCTGAACCATGCGAGGCAGTGGCGACAGCGGAGAGGGAAAAAGAACTTCACCTGATGGGAGTGAAGAAAAAAAACCTTAATTCAGAATGTGATAAAACCAGTTCCAGCAACTAAAAAGCATTGTCTTTTTGTTTTAGACAACATTTCATGCACTGTTAAATATGTTTAAGAAAGTTGCAAGTGAAAATCTATGTCTCTGACTGAGTTTGCATTACTGCTTATTTTGACCTCTGCTGGCTCTGAAAAGCTCATTTTCAACGTTCAATTCAGAATGTGATAAAACCAGTTCCAGCCACTAAAATGCATCATTCTTTTTGTTTTAGACAACATTTCATGCACTGTTAAACATGTTAAAGCAAGTTGCAAGTGAAAATCTATGTCTCTGACTGAGTTTGCATTACTGCTTATTTTGACCTCTGCTGGCTCTGAAAAGCTCATTTTCAACGTTCAATTCAGAATGTGATAAAACCAGTTCCAGCCACTAAAAAGCATTTCTTTTTGTTTTAGACAACATTTCATGCACTGTTAAACATGGTAAAGCAAGTTGCAAGTGAAAATCTATGTCTCTGACTGAGTTTGCATTACTGCTTATTTTGACCTCTGCTGGCTCTGAAAAGCTCATTTTCAACGTCCAATACAGAATGTGATAAAACCAGATCCAGCCACTAAAATGCATCATTCTTTTTGTTTTAGACAACATTTCATGCACTGTTAAACATGTTAAAGCAAGTTGCAAGTGAAAATCTATGTCTATGACTGAGTTTGCATAACTGCTTATTTTGACCTCTGCTGGCTCTGAAAAGCTCATTTTCAACGTCCAATACAGAATGTGATAAAACCAGATCCAGCTACTAAAATGCATCATTCTTTTTGTTTTAGACAACATTTCATGCACTGTTAAACATGTTAAAGCAAGTTGCAAGCGAAAATCTATGTCTATGACTGAGTTTGCATTACTGCTTATTTTGACCTCTGCTGGCTGAGAACAGCTCATTTTCAACGTTGAATTCAGAAAGTGATAAAACCAGATCCAGCCACTAAAATGCATCATTCTTTTTGTTTTAGACAACATTTCATGCACTGTTAAACATGTTAAAGCAAGTTGCAAGTGAAAATCTATGTCTATGACTGAGTTTGCATTACTGCTTATTTTGACCTCTGCTGGCTCTGAAAAGCTCATTTTCAACGTTCAATTCAATTCAATTCAATTCAATTCAATTCAGCTTTATTTGTATAGCGCTTTTACAATGTAGATTGTGTCAAAGCAGCTTCACATAAATGGTCATAGTAACTGGAACAGTGTGGTTCAGTAACTGGAACAGTGTGGTTCAGGTTTTAGTGTTTAAGTTCAGTTCAGTTCAGTTTAGCTCAGTTCAGTGTGATTTAATCATTACTGAGAGTTCAAACACCGAAGAGCAAATTCATCGATGCGTAGCTCTACCAATCCTGAACCATGCGAGGCAGTGGCGACAGCGGAGAGGGAAAAAAAACTTCACCTGATGGGAGTGAAGAAAAAAAACCTTAATTCAGAATGTGATAAAACCAGTTCCAGCAACTAAAAAGCATTGTCTTTTTGTTTTAGACAACATTTCATGCACTGTTAAATATGTTTAAGAAAGTTGCAAGTGAAAATCTATGTCTATGACTGAGTTTGCATCACTGCTTATTTTGACCTCTGCTGGCTCTGAAAAGCTCATTTTCAACGTTCAATTCAGAATGTGATAAAACCAGTTCCAGCCACTAAAAAGCATTTTCTTTTTGTTTTAGACACCAATTCATGCACTGTTAAACATGTTAAAGCAAGTTGCAAGTGAAAATCTATGTCTCTGACTGAGTTTGCATTACTGCTTATTTTGACCTCTGCTGGCTCTGAAAAGCTCATTTTCAACGTTCAATTCAGAATGTGATAAAACCAGATCCAGCCACTAAAATGCATCATTCTTTTTGTTTTAGACAACATTTCATGCACTGTTAAACATGTTAAAGCAAGTTGCAAGTGAAAATCTATGTCTATGACTGAGTTTGCATTACTGCTTATTTTGACCTCTGCTGGCTCTGAAAAGCTCATTTTCAACGTTCAATTCAGAATGTGATAAAACCAGTTCCAGCCACTAAAAAGCATTTTCTTTTTGTTTTAGACAACATTTCATGCACTGTTAAATATGTTTAAGAAAGTTGCAAGTGAAAATCTATGTCTCTGACTGAGTTTGCATTACTGCTTATTTTGACCTCTGCTGGCTCTGAAAAGCTCATTTTCAACGTTCAATTCAGAATGTGATAAAACCAGTTCCAGCCACTAAAAAGCATTTTCTTTTTGTTTTAGACAACATTTCATGCACTGTTAAATATGTTTAAGAAAGTTGCAAGTGAAAATCTATGTCTCTGACTGAGTTTGCATTACTGCTTATTTTGACCTCTGCTGGCTCTGAAAAGCTCATTTTCAACGTTCAATTCAGAATGTGATAAAACC
This sequence comes from Danio rerio, assembly GCF_052040795.2. Lineage (NCBI taxonomy): Eukaryota > Metazoa > Chordata > Actinopteri > Cypriniformes > Danionidae > Danio > Danio rerio. The sequence continues at coordinate 38,389,913 of NC_141041.1, forward strand.
AGTTCCAGCCACTAAAATGCATCATTCTTTTTGTTTTAGACAACATTTCATGCACTGTTAAACATGTTAAAGCAAGTTGCAAGTGAAAATCTATGTCTCTGACTGAGTTTGCATTACTGCTTATTTTGACCTCTGCTGGCTCTGAAAAGCTCATTTTCAACGTTCAATTCAGAATGTGATAAAACCAGTTCCAGCCACTAAAAAGCATTTCTTTTTGTTTTAGACAACATTTCATGCACTGTTAAACATGGTAAAGCAAGTTGCAAGTGAAAATCTATGTCTCTGACTGAGTTTGCATTACTGCTTATTTTGACCTCTGCTGGCTCTGAAAAGCTCATTTTCAACGTCCAATACAGAATGTGATAAAACCAGATCCAGCCACTAAAATGCATCATTCTTTTTGTTTTAGACAACATTTTATGCACTGTTAAACATGTTAAAGCAAGTTGCAAGTGAAAATCTATGTCTATGACTGAGTTTGCATTACTGCTTATTTTGACCTCTGCTGGCTCTGAAAAGCTCATTTTCAACGTTCAATTCAGAATGTGATAAAACCAGATCCAGCCACTAAAATGCATCATTCTTTTTGTTTTAGACAACAATTCATGCACTGTTAAACATGTTAAAGCAAGTTGCAAGTGAAAATCTCTGTCTCTGACTGAGTTTGCATTACTGATTATTTTGACCTCTGCTGGCTCTGAAAAGCTCATTTTCAACGTTCAATTCAGAATGTGATAAAACCAGTCCCAGCCACTAAAAAGCATTTTTTTATTTTTAGACAACATTTCATGCACTGTTAAATATGTTTAAGAAAGTTGCAAGTGAAAATCTATGTCTCTGACTGAGTTTGCATTACTGCTTATTTTGACCTCTGCTGGCTCTGAAAAGCTCATTTTCAACGTTCAATTCAGAATGTGATAAAACCAGTTCCAGCCACTAAAAAGCATTTTCTTTTTGTTTTAGACAACATTTCATGCACTGTTAAATATGTGTAAGAAAGTTGCAAGTGAAAAACTATGTCTCTGACTGAGTTTGCATTACTGCTTATTTTGACCTCTGCTGGCTGAGAACAGCTCATTTTCAACGTTGAATTCTGAATGTGATAAAACCAGATCCAGCCACTAAAATGCATCATTCTTTTTGTTTTAGACAACATTTCATGCACTGTTAAACATGTTAAAGCAAGTTGCAAGTGAAAATCTATGTCTCTGACTGAGTTTGCATTACTGCTTATTTTGACCTCTGCTGGCTCTGAAAAGCTCATTTTCAACGTTCAATTCAGAATGTGATAAAACCAGATCCAGCCACTAAAATGCATCATTCTTTTTGTTTTAGACAACATTTCATGCACTGTTAAACATGTTAAAGCAAGTTGCAAGTGAAAATCTATGTCTATGACTGAGTTTGCATTACTGCTTATTTTGACCTCTGCTGGCTCTGAAAAGCTCATTTTCAACGTTCAATTCAGAATGTGATAAAACCAGTTCCAGCCACTAAAAAGCATTTTCTTTTTGTTTTAGACAACATTTCATGCACTGTTAAATATGTTTAAGAAAGTTGCAAGTGAAAATCTATGTCTCTGACTGAGTTTGCATTACTGCTTATTTTGACCTCTGCTGGCTCTAAAAAGCTCATTTTCAACGTTCAATTCAGAATGTGATAAAACCAGTTCCAGCCACTAAAAAGCATTTTCTTTTTGTTTTAGACAACATTTCATGCACTGTTAAATATGTTTAAGAAAGTTGCAAGTGAAAATCTATGTCTCTGACTGAGTTTGCATTACTGCTTATTTTGACCTCTGCTGGCTCTGAAAAGCTCATTTTCAACGTTCAATTCAGAATGTGATAAAACCAGTTCCAGCCACTAAAATGCATCATTCTTTTTGTTTTAGACAACATTTCATGCACTGTTAAACATGTTAAAGCAAGTTGCAAGTGAAAATCTATGTCTATGACTGAGTTTGCATTACTGCTTATTTTGACCTCTGCTGGCTCTGAAAAGCTCATTTTCAACGTTCAATTCAGAATGTGATAAAACCAGATCCAGCCACTAAAATGCATCATTCTTTTTGTTTTAGACAACATTTCATGCACTGTTAAATATGTTTAAGAAAGTTGCAAGTGAAAATCTATGTCTCTGACTGAGTTTGCATTACTGCTTATTTTGACCTCTGCTGGCTCTGAAAAGCTCATTTTCAACGTTCAATTCAGAATGTGATAAAACCAGTTCCAGCCACTAAAAAGCATTTTCTTTTTGTTTTAGACAACATTTCATGCACTGTTAAATATGTTTAAGAAAGTTGCAAGTGAAAATCTATGTCTCTGACTGAGTTTGCATAACTGCTTATTTTGACCTCTGCTGGCTCTGAAAAGCTCATTTTCAACGTCCAATACAGAATGTGATAAAACCAGATCCAGCTACTAAAATGCATCATTCTTTTTGTTTTAGACAACATTTCATGCACTGTTAAACATGTTAAAGCAAGTTGCAAGTGAAAATCTATGTCTATGACTGAGTTTGCATTACTGCTTATTTTGACCTCTGCTGGCTGAGAACAGCTCATTTTCAACGTTGAATTCAGAAAGTGATAAAACCAGATCCAGCCACTAAAATGCATCATTCTTTTTGTTTTAGACAACATTTCATGCACTGTTAAACATGTTAAAGCAAGTTGCAAGTGAAAATCTATGTCTATGACTGAGTTTGCATTACTGCTTATTTTGACCTCTGCTGGCTCTGAAAAGCTCATTTTCAACGTTCAATTCAGAATGTGATAAAACCAGATCCAGCCACTAAAAAGCATTTTCTTTTTGTTTTAGACAACATTTCATGCACTGTTAAACATGTTAAAGCAAGTTGCAAGTGAAAATCTTTGTCTCTGACTGAGTTTGCATTACTGCTTATTTTGACCTCTGCTGGCTCTGAAAAGCTCATTTTCAACGTTCAATTCAGAATGTGATAAAACCAGTTCCAGCCACTAAAAAGCATTTTCTTTTTGTTTTAGACAACATTTCATGCACTGTTAAATATGTTTAAGAAAGTTGCAAGTGAAAATCTATGTCTCTGACTGAGTTTGCATTACTGCTTATTTTGACCTCTGCTGGCTCTGAAAAGCTCATTTTCAACGTTCAATTCAGAATGTGATAAAACCAGTTCCAGCCACTAAAAAGCATTTTCTTTTTGTTTTAGACAACATTTCATGCACTGTTAAATATGTTTAAGAAAGTTGCAAGTGAAAATCTATGTCTCTGACTGAGTTTGCATTACTGCTTATTTTGACCTCTGCTGGCTCTGAAAAGCTCATTTTCAACGTTCAATTCAGAATGTGATAAAATAAGATCCAGCCACTAAAAAGCATTTTCTTTTTGTTTTAGACAACATTTCATGCACTGTTAAACATGTTAAAGCAAGTTGCAAGTGAAAATCTATGTCTCTGACTGAGTTTGCATTACTGCTTATTTTGACCTCTGCTGGCTCTGAAAAGCTCATTTTCAACGGACAATACAGAATGTGATAAAACCAGATCCAGCTACTAAAATGCATCATTCTTTTTGTTTTAGACAACATTTCATGCACTGTTAAACATGTTAAAGCAAGTTGCAAGTGAAAATCTATGTCTATGACTGAGTTTGCATTACTGCTTATTTTGACCTCTGCTGGCTCTGAAAAGCTCATTTTCAACGTTCAATTCAGAATGTGATAAAACCAGATCCAGCCACTAAAATGCATCATTCTTTTTGTTTTAGACAACAATTCATGCACTGTTAAACATGTTAAAGCAAGTTGCAAGTGAAAATCTATGTCTCTGACTGAGTTTGCATTACTGCTTATTTTGACCTCTGCTGGCTGTGAAAAGCTCATTTTCAACGTTCAATTCAGAATGTGATAAAACCAGATCCAGCCACTAAAATGAATCATTCTTTTTGTTTTAGACAACATTTCATGCACTGTTAAACATGTTAAAGCAAGTTGCAAGTGAAAATCTGTCTCTGACTGAGTTTGCATTACTGCTTATTTTGACCTCTGCTGGATGAGAAAAGTTCATTTTCAACGTTCAATTCAGAAAGTGATAAAAACAGATCCAGCCACTAAAAAGCATTTTCTTTTTGTTTTAGACAACATTTCATGCACTGTTAAATATGTTTAAGAATGTTGCAAGTGAAACTCTATGTCTCTGACTGAGTTTGCATTACTGCTTATTTTGACCTCTGCTGGCTGAGAAAAGCTCATTTTCAACGTCCAATACAGAATGTGATAAAACCAGATCCAGCCACTAAAATGCATCATTCTTTTTGTTTTAGACAACATTTCATGCACTGTTAAACATGTTAAAGCAAGTTGCAAGTGAAAAATCTATGTCTCTGACTGAGTTTGCATTACTGCTTATTTTGACCTCTGCTGGCTGTGAAAAGCTCATTTTCAACGTTCAATTCAGAATGTGATAAAACCAGATCCAGCCACTAAAATGAATCATTCTTTTTGTTTTAGACAACATTTCATGCACTGTTAAACATGTTAAAGCAAGTTGCAAGTGAAAATCTATGTCTCTGACTGAGTTTGCATTACTGCTTATTTTGACCTCTGCTGGATGAGAAAAGTTCATTTTCAACGTTCAATTCAGAAAGTGATAAAAACAGATCCAGCCACTAAAAAGCATTTTCTTTTTGTTTTAGACAACATTTCATGCACTGTTAAAAATGTTTAAGAATGTTGCAAGTGAAAATCTATGTCTCTGACTGAGTTTGCATTACTGCTTATTTTGACCTCTGCTGGCTGAGAAAAGCTCATTTTCAACGTCCAATACAGAATGTGATAAAACCAGATCCAGCCACTAAAATGCATCATTCTTTTTGTTTTAGACAACATTTCATGCACTGTTAAACATGTTAAAGCAAGTTGCAAGTGAAAATCTATGTCTCTGACTGAGTTTGCATTACTGCTTATTTTGACCTCTGCTGGCTGTGAAAAGCTCATTTTCAACGTTCAATTCAGAATGTAATAAAACCAGATCCAGCCACTAAAATGCATTATTCTTTTTGTTTAAGACAACATTTCATGCACTGTTAAACATGTTAAAGCAAGTTGCAAGTGAAAATCTATGTCTCTGACTGAGTTTGCATTACTGCTTATTTTGACCTCTGCTGGCTCTGAAAAGCTCATTTTCAACGTTCAATTCAGAATGTGATAAAACCAGTTCCAGCCACTAAAAAGCATTTTCTTTTTGTTTTAGACAACATTTCATGCACTGTTAAATATGTTTAAGAAAGTTGCAAGTGAAAATCTATGTCTCTGACTGAGTTTGCATTACTGCTTATTTTGACCTCTGCTGGCTCTGAAAAGCTCATTTTCAACGTTCAATTCAGAATGTGATAAAATAAGATCCAGCCACTAAAAAGCATTTTCTTTTTGTTTTAGACAACATTTCATGCACTGTTAAACATGTTAAAGCAAGTTGCAAGTGAAAATCTATGTCTCTGACTGAGTTTGCATTACTGCTTATTTTGACCTCTGCTGGCTCTGAAAAGCTCATTTTCAACGGACAATACAGAATGTGATAAAACCAGATCCAGCTACTAAAATGCATCATTCTTTTTGTTTTAGACAACATTTCATGCACTGTTAAACATGTTAAAGCAAGTTGCAAGTGAAAATCTATGTCTATGACTGAGTTTGCATTACTGCTTATTTTGACCTCTGCTGGCTCTGAAAAGCTCATTTTCAACGTTCAATTCAGAATGTGATAAAACCAGATCCAGCCACTAAAATGCATCATTCTTTTTGTTTTAGACAACAATTCATGCACTGTTAAACATGTTAAAGCAAGTTGCAAGTGAAAATCTATGTCTCTGACTGAGTTTGCATTACTGCTTATTTTGACCTCTGCTGGCTGTGAAAAGCTCATTTTCAACGTTCAATTCAGAATGTGATAAAACCAGATCCAGCCACTAAAATGAATCATTCTTTTTGTTTTAGACAACATTTCATGCACTGTTAAACATGTTAAAGCAAGTTGCAAGTGAAAATCTGTCTCTGACTGAGTTTGCATTACTGCTTATTTTGACCTCTGCTGGATGAGAAAAGTTCATTTTCAACGTTCAATTCAGAAAGTGATAAAAACAGATCCAGCCACTAAAAAGCATTTTCTTTTTGTTTTAGACAACATTTCATGCACTGTTAAATATGTTTAAGAATGTTGCAAGTGAAAATCTATGTCTCTGACTGAGTTTGCATTACTGCTTATTTTGACCTCTGCTGGCTGAGAAAAGCTCATTTTCAACGTCCAATACAGAATGTGATAAAACCAGATCCAGCCACTAAAATGCATCATTCTTTTTGTTTTAGACAACATTTCATGCACTGTTAAACATGTTAAAGCAAGTTGCAAGTGAAAAATCTATGTCTCTGACTGAGTTTGCATTACTGCTTATTTTGACCTCTGCTGGCTGTGAAAAGCTCATTTTCAACGTTCAATTCAGAATGTGATAAAACCAGATCCAGCCACTAAAATGAATCATTCTTTTTGTTTTAGACAACATTTCATGCACTGTTAAACATGTTAAAGCAAGTTGCAAGTGAAAATCTATGTCTCTGACTGAGTTTGCATTACTGCTTATTTTGACCTCTGCTGGATGAGAAAAGTTCATTTTCAACGTTCAATTCAGAAAGTGATAAAAACAGATCCAGCCACTAAAAAGCATTTTCTTTTTGTTTTAGACAACATTTCATGCACTGTTAAAAATGTTTAAGAATGTTGCAAGTGAAAATCTATGTCTCTGACTGAGTTTGCATTACTGCTTATTTTGACCTCTGCTGGCTGAGAAAAGCTCATTTTCAACGTCCAATACAGAATGTGATAAAACCAGATCCAGCCACTAAAATGCATCATTCTTTTTGTTTTAGACAACATTTCATGCACTGTTAAACATGTTAAAGCAAGTTGCAAGTGAAAATCTATGTCTCTGACTGAGTTTGCATTACTGCTTATTTTGACCTCTGCTGGCTGTGAAAAGCTCATTTTCAACGTTCAATTCAGAATGTAATAAAACCAGATCCAGCCACTAAAATGCATTATTCTTTTTGTTTAAGACAACATTTCATGCACTGTTAAACATGTTAAAGCAAGTTGCAAGTGAAAATCTATGTCTCTGACTGAGTTTGCATTACTGCTTATTTTGACCTCTGCTGGCTGTGAAAAGCTCATTTTCAACGTTCAATTCAGAATGTGATAAAACCAGATCCAGCCACTAAAATGCATCATTCTTTTTGTTTTAGACAACATTTCATGCACTGTTAAACATGTTAAAGCAAGTTGCAAGTGAAAATCTATGTCTCTGACTGAGTTTGCATTACTGCTTATTTTGACCTCTGCTGGCTGTGAAAAGCTCATTTTCAACGTTCAATTCAGAATGTGATAAAACCAGATCCAGCCACTAAAATGCATCATTCTTTTTGTTTTAGACAACATTTCATGCACTGTTAAACATGTTAAAGCAAGTTGCAAGTGAAAATCTATGTCTCTGACTGAGTTTGCATTACTGCTTATTTTGACCTCTGCTGGCTGAGAAAAGTTCATTTTCAACGTTGAATTCAGAAAGTGATAAAACCAGATCCAGCCACTAAAATGCATAATTCTTTTTGTTTTAGACAACAATTCATGCACTGTTAAACATGTTAAAGCAAGTTGCAAGTGAAAATCTATGTCTCTGACTGAGTTTGCATTACTGCTTATTTTGACCTCTGCTGGCTGAGAAAAGCTCATTTTCAACGTCCAATACAGAATGTGATAAAACCAGATCCAGCCACTAAAATGCATCATTCTTTTTGTTTTAGACAACATTTCATGCACTGTTAAACATGTTAAAGCAAGTTGCAAGTGAAAATCTATGTCTCTGACTGAGTTTGCATTACTGCTTATTTTGACCTCTGCTGGCTGTGAAAAGCTCATTTTCAACGTTCAATTCAGAATGTAATAAAACCAGATCCAGCCACTAAAATGCATTATTCTTTTTGTTTAAGACAACATTTCATGCACTGTTAAACATGTTAAAGCAAGTTGCAAGTGAAAATCTATGTCTCTGACTGAGTTTGCATTACTGCTTATTTTGACCTCTGCTGGCTGTGAAAAGCTCATTTTCAACGTTCAATTCAGAATGTGATAAAACCAGATCCAGCCACTAAAATGCATCATTCTTTTTGTTTTAGACAACATTTCATGCACTGTTAAACATGTTAAAGCAAGTTGCAAGTGAAAATCTATGTCTCTGACTGAGTTTGCATTACTGCTTATTTTGACCTCTGCTGGCTGTGAAAAGCTCATTTTCAACGTTCAATTCAGAATGTGATAAAACCAGATCCAGCCACTAAAATGCATCATTCTTTTTGTTTTAGACAACATTTCATGCACTGTTAAACATGTTAAAGCAAGTTGCAAGTGAAAATCTATGTCTCTGACTGAGTTTGCATTACTGCTTATTTTGACCTCTGCTGGCTGAGAAAAGTTCATTTTCAACGTTCAATTCAGAAAGTGATAAAAACAGATCCAGCCACTAAAAAGCATTTTCTTTTTGTTTTAGACAACATTTCATGCACTGTTAAATATGTTTAAGAATGTTGCAAGTGAAAATCTATGTCTCTGACTGAGTTTGCATTACTGCTTATTTTGACCTCTGCTGGCTGAGAAAAGCTCATTTTCAACGTCCAATACAGAATGTGATAAAACCAGATCCAGCCACTAAAATGCATCATTCTTTTTGTTTTAGACAACATTTCATGCACTGTTAAACATGTTAAAGCAAGTTGCAAGTGAAAATCTATGTCTCTGACTGAGTTTGCATTACTGCTTATTTTGACCTCTGCTGGCTGTGAAAAGCTCATTTTCAACGTTGAATTCAGAATGTGATAAAACCAGATCCAGCCACTAAAATGCATCATTCTTTTTGTTTTAGACAACATTTCATGCACTGTTAAACATGTTAAAGCAAGTTGCAAGTGAAAATCTATGTCTATGACTGAGTTTGCATTACTGCTTATTTTGACCTCTGCTGGCTCTGAAAAGCTCATTTTCAACGTTCAATTCAGAATGTGATAAAACCAGATCCAGCCACTAAAATGCATCATTCTTTTTGTTTTAGACAACATTTCATGCACTGTTAAATATGTTTAAGAAAGTTGCAAGTGAAAATCTATGTCTCTGACTGAGTTTGCATTACTGCTTATTTTGACCTCTGCTGGCTCTGAAAAGCTCATTTTCAACGTCCAATACAGAATGTGATAAAACCAGATCCAGCTACTAAAATGCATCATTCTTTTTGTTTTAGACAACATTTCATGCACTGTTAAACATGTTAAAGCAAGTTGCAAGTGAAAATCTATGTCTATGACTGAGTTTGCATTACTGCTTATTTTGACCTCTGCTGGCTGAGAACAGCTCATTTTCAACGTTGAATTCAGAAAGTGATAAAACCAGATCCAGCCACTAAAATGCATCATTCTTTTTGTTTTAGACAACATTTCATGCACTGTTAAACATGTTAAAGCAAGTTGCAAGTGAAAATCTATGTCTATGACTGAGTTTGCATTACTGCTTATTTTGACCTCTGCTGGCTCTGAAAAGCTCATTTTCAACGTTCAATTCAGAATGTGATAAAACCAGATCCAGCCACTAAAAAGCATTTTCTTTTTGTTTTAGACAACATTTCATGCACTGTTAAACATGTTAAAGCAAGTTGCAAGTGAAAATCTTTGTCTCTGACTGAGTTTGCATTACTGCTTATTTTGACCTCTGCTGGCTCTGAAAAGCTCATTTTCAACGTTCAATTCAGAATGTGATAAAACCAGTTCCAGCCACTAAAAAGCATTTTCTTTTTGTTTTAGACAACATTTCATGCACTGTTAAATATGTTTAAGAAAGTTGCAAGTGAAAATCTATGTCTCTGACTGAGTTTGCATTACTGCTTATTTTGACCTCTGCTGGCTCTGAAAAGCTCATTTTCAACGTTCAATTCAGAATGTGATAAAACCAGTTCCAGCCACTAAAAAGCATTTTCTTTTTGTTTTAGACAACATTTCATGCACTGTTAAATATGTTTAAGAAAGTTGCAAGTGAAAATCTATGTCTCTGACTGAGTTTGCATTACTGCTTATTTTGACCTCTGCTGGCTCTGAAAAGCTAATTTTCAACGTTCAATTCAGAATGTGATAAAATAAGATCCAGCCACTAAAAAGCATTTTCTTTTTGTTTTAGACAACATTTCATGCACTGTTAAACATGTTAAAGCAAGTTGCAAGTGAAAATCTATGTCTCTGACTGAGTTTGCATTACTGCTTATTTTGACCTCTGCTGGCTCTGAAAAGCTCATTTTCAACGGACAATACAGAATGTGATAAAACCAGATCCAGCTACTAAAATGCGTCATTCTTTTTGTTTTAGACCTCATTTCATGCACTGTTAAACATGTTAAAGCAAGTTGCAAGTGAAAATCTATGTCTATGACTGAGTTTGCATTACTGCTTATTTTGACCTCTGCTGGCTCTGAAAAGCTCATTTTCAACGTTCAATTCAGAATGTGATAAAACCAGATCCAGCCACTAAAATGCATCATTCTTTTTGTTTTAGACAACAATTCATGCACTGTTAAACATGTTAAAGCAAGTTGCAAGTGAAAATCTATGTCTCTGACTGAGTTTGCATTACTGCTTATTTTGACCTCTGCTGGCTGAGAACAGCTCTTTTTCAACCTTGAATTCAGAAAGTGATAAAACCAGATCCAGCCACTAAAATGCATCATTCTTTTTGTTTTAGACAACATTTCATGCACTGTTAAACATGTTAAAGCAAGTTGCAAGTGAAAATCTATGTCTCTGACTGAGTTTGCATTACTGCTTATTTTGACCTCTGCTGGCTGTGAAAAGCTCATTTTCAACGTTCAATTCAGAATGTGATAAAACCAGATCCAGCCACTAAAATGAATCATTCTTTTTGTTTTAGACAACATTTCATGCACTGTTAAACATGTTAAAGCAAGTTGCAAGTGAAAATCTGTCTCTGACTGAGTTTGCATTACTGCTTATTTTGACCTCTGCTGGATGAGAAAAGCTCATTTTCAACGTTCAATTCAGAAAGTGATAAAAACAGATCCAGCCACTAAAAAGCATTTTCTTTTTGTTTTAGACAACATTTCATGCACTGTTAAATATGTTTAAGAATGTTGCAAGTGAAAATCTATGTCTCTGACTGAGTTTGCATTACTGCTTATTTTGACCTCTGCTGGCTGAGAAAAGCTCATTTTCAACGTCCAATACAGAATGTGATAAAACCAGATCCAGCCACTAAAATGCATCATTCTTTTTGTTTTAGACAACATTTCATGCACTGTTAAACATGTTAAAGCAAGTTGCAAGTGAAAATCTATGTCTCTGACTGAGTTTGCATTACTGCTTATTTTGACCTCTGCTGGCTGTGAAAAGCTCATTTTCAACGTTCAATTCAGAATGTGATAAAACCAGATCCAGCCACTAAAATGAATCATTCTTTTTGTTTTAGTCAACATTTCATGCACTGTTAAACATGTTAAAGCAAGTTGCAAGTGAAAATCTATGTCTCTGACTGAGTTTGCATTACTGCTTATTTTGACCTCTGCTGGATGAGAAAAGTTCATTTTCAACGTTCAATTCAGAAAGTGATAAAAACAGATCCAGCCACTAAAAAGCATTTTCTTTTTGTTTTAGACAACATTTCATGCACTGTTAAAAATGTTTAAGAATGTTGCAAGTGAAAATCTATGTCTCTGACTGAGTTTGCATTACTGCTTATTTTGACCTCTGCTGGCTGAGAAAAGCTCATTTTCAACGTCCAATACAGAATGTGATAAAACCAGATCCAGCCACTAAAATTATCATTCTTTTTGTTTTAGACAACATTTCATGCACTGTTAAACATGTTAAAGCAAGTTGCAAGTGAAAATCTATGTCTCTGACTGAGTTTGCATTACTGCTTATTTTGACCTCTGCTGGCTGTGAAAAGCTCATTTTCAACGTTCAATTCAGAATGTAATAAAACCAGATCCAGCCACTAAAATGCATTATTCTTTTTGTTTAAGACAACATTTCATGCACTGTTAAACATGTTAAAGCAAGTTGCAAGTGAAAATCTATGTCTCTGACTGAGTTTGCATTACTGCTTATTTTGACCTCTGCTGGCTGTGAAAAGCTCATTTTCAACGTTCAATTCAGAATGTGATAAAACCAGATCCAGCCACTAAAATGCATCATTCTTTTTGTTTTAGACAACATTTCATGCACTGTTAAACATGTTAAAGCAAGTTGCATGTGAAAATCTATGTCTCTGACTGAGTTTGCATTACTGCTTATTTTGACCTCTGCTGGCTGAGAAAAGCTCATTTTCAACGTCCAATACAGAATGTGATAAAACCAGATCCAGCCACTAAAATGCATCATTCTTTTTGTTTTAGACAACATTTCATGCACTGTTAAACATGTTAAAGCAAGTTGCAAGTGAAAATCTATGTCTCTGACTGAGTTTGCATTACTGCTTATTTTGACCTCTGCTGGCTGTGAAAAGCTCATTTTCAACGTTCAATTCAGAATGTAATAAAACCAGATCCAGCCACTAAAATGCATTATTCTTTTTGTTTAAGACAACATTTCATGCACTGTTAAACATGTTAAAGCAAGTTGCAAGTGAAAATCTATGTCTCTGACTGAGTTTGCATTACTGCTTATTTTGACCTCTGCTGGCTGTGAAAAGCTCATTTTCAACGTTCAATTCAGAATGTGATAAAACCAGATCCAGCCACTAAAATGCATCATTCTTTTTGTTTTAGACAACATTTCATGCACTGTTAAACATGTTAAAGCAAGTTGCAAGTGAAAATCTATGTCTCTGACTGAGTTTGCATTACTGCTTATTTTGACCTCTGCTGGCTGTGAAAAGCTCATTTTAAACGTTCAATTCAGAATGTGATAAAACCAGATCCAGCCACTAAAATGCATCATTCTTTTTGTTTTAGACAACATTTCATGCACTGTTAAACATGTTAAAGCAAGTTGCAAGTGAAAATCTATGTCTCTGACTGAGTTTGCATTACTGCTTATTTTGACCTCTGCTGGCTGAGAAAAGTTCATTTTCAACGTTCAATTCAGAAAGTGATAAAAACAGATCCAGCCACTAAAAAGCATTTTCTTTTTGTTTTAGACAACATTTCATGCACTGTTAAATATGTTAAAGCAGGTTGCAAGTGAAAATCTATGTCTCTGACTGAGTTTGCATTACTGCTTATTTTGACCTCTGCTGGCTGAGAAAAGTTCATTTTCAACGTTCAATTCAGAAAGTGATAAAAACAGATCCAGCCACTAAAAAGCATTTTCTTTTTGTTTTAGACAACATTTCATGCACTGTTAAATATGTTTAAGAATGTTGCAAGTGAAAATCTATGTCTCTGACTGAGTTTGCATTACTGCTTATTTTGACCTCTGCTGGCTGAGAAAAGCTCATTTTCAACGTCCAATACAGAATGTGATAAAACCAGATCCAGCCACTAAAATGCATCATTCTTTTTGTTTTAGACAACATTTCATGCACTGTTAAACATGTTAAAGCAAGTTGCAAGTGAAAATCTATGTCTCTGACTGAGTTTGCATTACTGCTTATTTTGACCTCTGCTGGCTGTGAAAAGCTCATTTTCAACGTTCAATTCAGAATGTAATAAAACCAGATCCAGCCACTAAAATGCATCATTCTTTTTGTTTAAGACAACATTTCATGCACTGTTAAACATGTTAAAGCAAGTTGCAAGTGAAAATCTATGTCTCTGACTGAGTTTGCATTACTGCTTATTTTGACCTCTGCTGGCTGAGAAAAGCTCATTTTCAACGTTCAATACAGAATGTGATAAAACCAGATCCAGCCACTAAAATGCATCATTCTTTTTGTTTTAGACAACATTTCATGCACTGTTAAACATGTTAAAGCAAGTTGCAAGTGAAAATCTATGTCTCTGACTGAGTTTGCATTACTGCTTATTTTGACCTCTGCTGGCTGTGAAAAGCTCATTTTCAACGTTGAATTCTGAATGTGATAAAACCAGATCCAGCCACTAAAATGCATCATTCTTTTTGTTTTAGACAACATTTCATGCACTGTTAAACATGTTAAAGCAAGTTGCAAGTGAAAATCTATGTCTTTGACTGAGTTTGCATTACTGCTTTTTTTGACCTCTGCTGGCTGAGAAAAGCTCATTTTCAACGTCCAATACAGAATGTGATAAAACCAGATCCAGCCACTAAAATGCATCATTCTTTTTGTTTTAGACAACATTTCATGCACTGTTAAACATGTTAAAGCAAGTTGCAAGTGAAAATCTATGTCTCTGACTGAGTTTGCATTACTGCTTATTTTGACCTCTGCTGGCTGTGAAAAGCTCATTTTCAACGTTCAATTCAGAATGTAATAAAACCAGATCCAGCCACTAAAATGCATCATTCTTTTTGTTTAAGACAACATTTCATGCACTGTTAAACATGTTAAAGCAAGTTGCAAGTGAAAATCTATGTCTCTGACTGAGTTTGCATTACTGCTTATTTTGACCTCTGCTGGCTGAGAAAAGCTCATTTTCAACGTTCAATACAGAATGTGATAAAACCAGATCCAGCCACTAAAATGCATCATTCTTTTTGTTTTAGACAACATTTCATGCACTGTTAAACATGTTAAAGCAAGTTGCAAGTGAAAATCTATGTCTCTGACTGAGTTTGCATTACTGCTTATTTTGACCTCTGCTGGCTGTGAAAAGCTCATTTTCAACGTTGAATTCTGAATGTGATAAAACCAGATCCAGCCACTAAAATGCATCATTCTTTTTGTTTTAGACAACATTTCATGCACTGTTAAACATGTTAAAGCAAGTTGCAAGTGAAAATCTATGTCTATGACTGAGTTTGCATTACTGCTTATTTTGACCTCTGCTGGCTCTGAAAAGCTCATTTTCAACGTTCAATTCAGAATGTGATAAAACCAGATCCAGCCACTAAAATGCATCATTCTTTTTGTTTTAGACAACATTTCATGCACTGTTAAATATGTTTAAGAAAGTTGCAAGTGAAAATCTATGTCTCTGACTGAGTTTGCATTACTGCTTATTTTGACCTCTGCTGGCTCTGAAAAGCTCATTTTCAACGTTCAATTCAGAATGTGATAAAACCAGTTCCAGCCACTAAAAAGCATTTTCTTTTTGTTTTAGACAACATTTCATGCACTGTTAAATATGTTTAAGAAAGTTGCAAGTGAAAATCTATGTCTCTGACTGAGTTTGCATAACTGCTTATTTTGACCTCTGCTGGCTCTGAAAAGCTCATTTTCAACGTCCAATACAGAATGTGATAAAACCAGATCCAGCTACTAAAATGCATCATTCTTTTTGTTTTAGACAACATTTCATGCACTGTTAAACATGTTAAAGCAAGTTGCAAGTGAAAATCTATGTCTATGACTGAGTTTGCATTACTGCTTATTTTGACCTCTGCTGGCTGAGAACAGCTCATTTTCAACGTTGAATTCAGAAAGTGATAAAACCAGATCCAGCCACTAAAATGCATCATTCTTTTTGTTTTAGACAACATTTCATGCACTGTTAAACATGTTAAAGCAAGTTGCAAGTGAAAATCTATGTCTATGACTGAGTTTGCATTACTGCTTATTTTGACCTCTGCTGGCTCTGAAAAGCTCATTTTCAACGTTCAATTCAGAATGTGATAAAACCAGATCCAGCCACTAAAAAGCATTTTCTTTTTGTTTTAGACAACATTTCATGCACTGTTAAACATGTTAAAGCAAGTTGCAAGTGAAAATCTTTGTCTCTGACTGAGTTTGCATTACTGCTTATTTTGACCTCTGCTGGCTCTGAAAAGCTCATTTTCAACGTTCAATTCAGAATGTGATAAAACCAGTTCCAGCCACTAAAAAGCATTTTCTTTTTGTTTTAGACAACATTTCATGCACTGTTAAATATGTTTAAGAAAGTTGCAAGTGAAAATCTATGTCTCTGACTGAGTTTGCATTACTGCTTATTTTGACCTCTGCTGGCTCTGAAAAGCTCATTTTCAACGTTCAATTCAGAATGTGATAAAACCAGTTCCAGCCACTAAAAAGCATTTTCTTTTTGTTTTAGACAACATTTCATGCACTGTTAAATATGTTTAAGAAAGTTGCAAGTGAAAATCTATGTCTCTGACTGAGTTTGCATTACTGCTTATTTTGACCTCTGCTGGCTCTGAAAAGCTCATTTTCAACGTTCAATTCAGAATGTGATAAAATAAGATCCAGCCACTAAAAAGCATTTTCTTTTTGTTTTAGACAACATTTCATGCACTGTTAAACATGTTAAAGCAAGTTGCAAGTGAAAATCTATGTCTCTGACTGAGTTTGCATTACTGCTTATTTTGACCTCTGCTGGCTCTGAAAAGCTCATTTTCAACGGACAATACAGAATGTGATAAAACCAGATCCAGCTACTAAAATGCGTCATTCTTTTTGTTTTAGACCTCATTTCATGCACTGTTAAACATGTTAAAGCAAGTTGCAAGTGAAAATCTATGTCTCTGACTGAGTTTGCATTACTGCTTATTTTGACCTCTGCTGGCTCTGAAAAGCTCATTTTCAACGGACAATACAGAATGTGATAAAACCAGATCCAGCTACTAAAATGCGTCATTCTTTTTGTTTTAGACAACATTTCATGCACTGTTAAACATGTTAAAGCAAGTTGCAAGTGAAAATCTATGTCTATGACTGAGTTTGCATTACTGCTTATTTTGACCTCTGCTGGCTCTGAAAAGCTCATTTTCAACGTTCAATTCAGAATGTGATAAAACCAGATCCAGCCACTAAAATGCATCATTCTTTTTGTTTTAGACAACATTTCATGCACTGTTAACTATGTTTAAGAAAGTTGCAAGTGAAAATCTATGTCTCTGACTGAGTTTGCATTACTGCTTATTTTGACCTCTGCTGGCTCTGAAAAGCTCATTTTCAACGTTCAATTCAGAATGTGATAAAACCAGTTCCAGCCACTAAAAAGCATTTTCTTTTTGTTTTAGACAACATTTCATGCACTGTTAAATATGTTTAAGAAAGTTGCAAGTGAAAATCTATGTCTCTGACTGAGTTTGCATAACTGCTTATTTTGACCTCTGCTGGCTCTGAAAAGCTCATTTTCAACGTCCAATACAGAATGTGATAAAACCAGATCCAGCTACTAAAATGCATCATTCTTTTTGTTTTAGACAACATTTCATGCACTGTTAAACATGTTAAAGCAAGTTGCAAGTGAAAATCTATGTCTATGACTGAGTTTGCATTACTGCTTATTTTGACCTCTGCTGGCTGAGAACAGCTCATTTTCAACGTTGAATTCAGAAAGTGATAACACCAGATCCAGCCACTAAAATGCATCATTCTTTTTGTTTTAGACAACATTTCATGCACTGTTAAACATGTTAAAGCAAGTTGCAAGTGAAAATCTATGTCTATGACTGAGTTTGCATTACTGCTTATTTTGACCTCTGCTGGCTCTGAAAAGCTCATTTTCAACGTTCAATTCAGAATGTGATAAAACCAGATCCAGCCACTAAAAAGCATTTTCTTTTTGTTTTAGACAACATTTCATGCACTGTTAAACATGTTAAAGCAAGTTGCAAGTGAAAATCTTTGTCTCTGACTGAGTTTGCATTACTGCTTATTTTGACCTCTGCTGGCTCTGAAAAGCTCATTTTCAACGTTCAATTCAGAATGTGATAAAACCAGTTCCAGCCACTAAAAAGCATTTTCTTTTTGTTTTAGACAACATTTCATGCACTGTTAAATATGTTTAAGAAAGTTGCAAGTGAAAATCTATGTCTCTGATTGAGTTTGCATTACTGCTTATTTTGACCTCTGCTGGCTCTGAAAAGCTCATTTTCAACGTTCAATTCAGAATGTGATAAAACCAGTTCCAGCCACTAAAAAGCATTTTCTTTTTGTTTTAGACAACATTTCATGCACTGTTAAATATGTTTAAGAAAGTTGCAAGTGAAAATCTATGTCTCTGACTGAGTTTGCATTACTGCTTATTTTGACCTCTGCTGGCTCTGAAAAGCTCATTTTCAACGGACAATACAGAATGTGATAAAACCAGATCCAGCTACTAAAATGCGTCATTCTTTTTGTTTTAGACCTCATTTCATGCACTGTTAAACATGTTAAAGCAAGTTGCAAGTGAAAATCTATGTCTCTGACTGAGTTTGCATTACTGCTTATTTTGACCTCTGCTGGCTGAGAAAAGCTCATTTTCAACGTTCAATACAGAATGTGATAAAACCAGATCCAGCCACTAAAATGCATCATTCTTTTTGTTTTAGACAACATTTCATGCACTGTTAAACATGTTAAAGCAAGTTGCAAGTGAAAATCTATGTCTCTGACTGAGTTTGCATTACTGCTTATTTTGACCTCTGCTGGCTGTGAAAAGCTCATTTTCAACGTTGAATTCTGAATGTGATAAAACCAGATCCAGCCACTAAAATGCATCATTCTTTTTGTTTTAGACAACATTTCATGCACTGTTAAACATGTTAAAGCAAGTTGCAAGTGAAAATCTATGTCTATGACTGAGTTTGCATTACTGCTTATTTTGACCTCTGCTGGCTCTGAAAAGCTCATTTTCAACGTTCAATTCAGAATGTGATAAAACCAGATCCAGCCACTAAAATGCATCATTCTTTTTGTTTTAGACAACATTTCATGCACTGTTAAATATGTTTAAGAAAGTTGCAAGTGAAAATCTATGTCTCTGACTGAGTTTGCATTACTGCTTATTTTGACCTCTGCTGGCTCTGAAAAGCTCATTTTCAACGTTCAATTCAGAATGTGATAAAACCAGTTCCAGCCACTAAAAAGCATTTTCTTTTTGTTTTAGACAACATTTCATGCACTGTTAAATATGTTTAAGAAAGTTGCAAGTGAAAATCTATGTCTCTGACTGAGTTTGCATTACTGCTTATTTTGACCTCTGCTGGCTCTGAAAAGCTCATTTTCAACGTTCAATTCAGAATGTGATAAAATAAGATCCAGCCACTAAAAAGCATTTTCTTTTTGTTTTAGACAACATTTCATGCACTGTTAAACATGTTAAAGCAAGTTGCAAGTGAAAATCTATGTCTCTGACTGAGTTTGCATTACTGCTTATTTTGACCTCTGCTGGCTCTGAAAAGCTCATTTTCAACGGACAATACAGAATGTGATAAAACCAGATCCAGCTACTAAAATGCGTCATTCTTTTTGTTTTAGACCTCATTTCATGCACTGTTAAACATGTTAAAGCAAGTTGCAAGTGAAAATCTATGTCTCTGACTGAGTTTGCATTACTGCTTATTTTGACCTCTGCTGGCTCTGAAAAGCTCATTTTCAACGGACAATACAGAATGTGATAAAACCAGATCCAGCTACTAAAATGCGTCATTCTTTTTGTTTTAGACAACATTTCATGCACTGTTAAACATGTTAAAGCAAGTTGCAAGTGAAAATCTATGTCTATGACTGAGTTTGCATTACTGCTTATTTTGACCTCTGCTGGCTCTGAAAAGCTCATTTTCAACGTTCAATTCAGAATGTGATAAAACCAGATCCAGCCACTAAAATGCATCATTCTTTTTGTTTTAGACAACATTTCATGCACTGTTAACTATGTTTAAGAAAGTTGCAAGTGAAAATCTATGTCTCTGACTGAGTTTGCATTACTGCTTATTTTGACCTCTGCTGGCTCTGAAAAGCTCATTTTCAACGTTCAATTCAGAATGTGATAAAACCAGTTCCAGCCACTAAAAAGCATTTTCTTTTTGTTTTAGACAACATTTCATGCACTGTTAAATATGTTTAAGAAAGTTGCAAGTGAAAATCTATGTCTCTGACTGAGTTTGCATAACTGCTTATTTTGACCTCTGCTGGCTCTGAAAAGCTCATTTTCAACGTCCAATACAGAATGTGATAAAACCAGATCCAGCTACTAAAATGCATCATTCTTTTTGTTTTAGACAACATTTCATGCACTGTTAAACATGTTAAAGCAAGTTGCAAGTGAAAATCTATGTCTATGACTGAGTTTGCATTACTGCTTATTTTGACCTCTGCTGGCTGAGAACAGCTCATTTTCAACGTTGAATTCAGAAAGTGATAACACCAGATCCAGCCACTAAAATGCATCATTCTTTTTGTTTTAGACAACATTTCATGCACTGTTAAACATGTTAAAGCAAGTTGCAAGTGAAAATCTATGTCTATGACTGAGTTTGCATTACTGCTTATTTTGACCTCTGCTGGCTCTGAAAAGCTCATTTTCAACGTTCAATTCAGAATGTGATAAAACCAGATCCAGCCACTAAAAAGCATTTTCTTTTTGTTTTAGACAACATTTCATGCACTGTTAAACATGTTAAAGCAAGTTGCAAGTGAAAATCTTTGTCTCTGACTGAGTTTGCATTACTGCTTATTTTGACCTCTGCTGGCTCTGAAAAGCTCATTTTCAACGTTCAATTCAGAATGTGATAAAACCAGTTCCAGCCACTAAAAAGCATTTTCTTTTTGTTTTAGACAACATTTCATGCACTGTTAAATATGTTTAAGAAAGTTGCAAGTGAAAATCTATGTCTCTGATTGAGTTTGCATTACTGCTTATTTTGACCTCTGCTGGCTCTGAAAAGCTCATTTTCAACGTTCAATTCAGAATGTGATAAAACCAGTTCCAGCCACTAAAAAGCATTTTCTTTTTGTTTTAGACAACATTTCATGCACTGTTAAATATGTTTAAGAAAGTTGCAAGTGAAAATCTATGTCTCTGACTGAGTTTGCATTACTGCTTATTTTGACCTCTGCTGGCTCTGAAAAGCTCATTTTCAACGTTCAATTCAGAATGTGATAAAATAAGATCCAGCCACTAAAAAGCATTTTCTTTTTGTTTTAGACAACATTTCATGCACTGTTAAACATGTTAAAGCAAGTTGCAAGTGAAAATCTATGTCTCTGACTGAGTTTGCATTACTGCTTATTTTGACCTCTGCTGGCTCTGAAAAGCTCATTTTCAACGGACAATACAGAATGTGATAAAACCAGATCCAGCTACTAAAATGCATCATTCTTTTTGTTTTAGACAACATTTCATGCACTGTTAAACATGTTAAAGCAAGTTGCAAGTGAAAATCTATGTCTATGACTGAGTTTGCATTACTGCTTATTTTGACCTCTGCTGGCTCTGAAAAGCTCATTTTCAACGTTCAATTCAGAATGTGATAAAACCAGATCCAGCCACTAAAATGCATCATTCTTTTTGTTTTAGACAACAATTCATGCACTGTTAAACATGTTAAAGCAAGTTGCAAGTGAAAATCTATGTCTCTGACTGAGTTTGCATTACTGCTTATTTTGACCTCTGCTGGCTGTGAAAAGCTCATTTTCAACGTTCAATTCAGAATGTGATAAAACCAGATCCAGCCACTAAAATGAATCATTCTTTTTGTTTTAGACAACATTTCATGCACTGTTAAACATGTTAAAGCAAGTTGCAAGTGAAAATCTGTCTCTGACTGAGTTTGCATTACTGCTTATTTTGACCTCTGCTGGATGAGAAAAGTTCATTTTCAACGTTCAATTCAGAAAGTGATAAAAACAGATCCAGCCACTAAAAAGCATTTTCTTTTTGTTTTAGACAACATTTCATGCACTGTTAAATATGTTTAAGAATGTTGCAAGTGAAACTCTATGTCTCTGACTGAGTTTGCATTACTGCTTATTTTGACCTCTGCTGGCTGAGAAAAGCTCATTTTCAACGTCCAATACAGAATGTGATAAAACCAGATCCAGCCACTAAAATGCATCATTCTTTTTGTTTTAGACAACATTTCATGCACTGTTAAACATGTTAAAGCAAGTTGCAAGTGAAAAATCTATGTCTCTGACTGAGTTTGCATTACTGCTTATTTTGACCTCTGCTGGCTGTGAAAAGCTCATTTTCAACGTTCAATTCAGAATGTGATAAAACCAGATCCAGCCACTAAAATGAATCATTCTTTTTGTTTTAGACAACATTTCATGCACTGTTAAACATGTTAAAGCAAGTTGCAAGTGAAAATCTATGTCTCTGACTGAGTTTGCATTACTGCTTATTTTGACCTCTGCTGGATGAGAAAAGTTCATTTTCAACGTTCAATTCAGAAAGTGATAAAAACAGATCCAGCCACTAAAAAGCATTTTCTTTTTGTTTTAGACAACATTTCATGCACTGTTAAAAATGTTTAAGAATGTTGCAAGTGAAAATCTATGTCTCTGACTGAGTTTGCATTACTGCTTATTTTGACCTCTGCTGGCTGAGAAAAGCTCATTTTCAACGTCCAATACAGAATGTGATAAAACCAGATCCAGCCACTAAAATGCATCATTCTTTTTGTTTTAGACAACATTTCATGCACTGTTAAACATGTTAAAGCAAGTTGCAAGTGAAAATCTATGTCTCTGACTGAGTTTGCATTACTGCTTATTTTGACCTCTGCTGGCTGTGAAAAGCTCATTTTCAACGTTCAATTCAGAATGTAATAAAACCAGATCCAGCCACTAAAATGCATTATTCTTTTTGTTTAAGACAACATTTCATGCACTGTTAAACATGTTAAAGCAAGTTGCAAGTGAAAATCTATGTCTCTGACTGAGTTTGCATTACTGCTTATTTTGACCTCTGCTGGCTCTGAAAAGCTCATTTTCAACGTTCAATTCAGAATGTGATAAAACCAGTTCCAGCCACTAAAAAGCATTTTCTTTTTGTTTTAGACAACATTTCATGCACTGTTAAATATGTTTAAGAAAGTTGCAAGTGAAAATCTATGTCTCTGACTGAGTTTGCATTACTGCTTATTTTGACCTCTGCTGGCTCTGAAAAGCTCATTTTCAACGTTCAATTCAGAATGTGATAAAATAAGATCCAGCCACTAAAAAGCATTTTCTTTTTGTTTTAGACAACATTTCATGCACTGTTAAACATGTTAAAGCAAGTTGCAAGTGAAAATCTATGTCTCTGACTGAGTTTGCATTACTGCTTATTTTGACCTCTGCTGGCTCTGAAAAGCTCATTTTCAACGGACAATACAGAATGTGATAAAACCAGATCCAGCTACTAAAATGCATCATTCTTTTTGTTTTAGACAACATTTCATGCACTGTTAAACATGTTAAAGCAAGTTGCAAGTGAAAATCTATGTCTATGACTGAGTTTGCATTACTGCTTATTTTGACCTCTGCTGGCTCTGAAAAGCTCATTTTCAACGTTCAATTCAGAATGTGATAAAACCAGATCCAGCCACTAAAATGCATCATTCTTTTTGTTTTAGACAACAATTCATGCACTGTTAAACATGTTAAAGCAAGTTGCAAGTGAAAATCTATGTCTCTGACTGAGTTTGCATTACTGCTTATTTTGACCTCTGCTGGCTGTGAAAAGCTCATTTTCAACGTTCAATTCAGAATGTGATAAAACCAGATCCAGCCACTAAAATGAATCATTCTTTTTGTTTTAGACAACATTTCATGCACTGTTAAACATGTTAAAGCAAGTTGCAAGTGAAAATCTGTCTCTGACTGAGTTTGCATTACTGCTTATTTTGACCTCTGCTGGATGAGAAAAGTTCATTTTCAACGTTCAATTCAGAAAGTGATAAAAACAGATCCAGCCACTAAAAAGCATTTTCTTTTTGTTTTAGACAACATTTCATGCACTGTTAAATATGTTTAAGAATGTTGCAAGTGAAAATCTATGTCTCTGACTGAGTTTGCATTACTGCTTATTTTGACCTCTGCTGGCTGAGAAAAGCTCATTTTCAACGTCCAATACAGAATGTGATAAAACCAGATCCAGCCACTAAAATGCATCATTCTTTTTGTTTTAGACAACATTTCATGCACTGTTAAACATGTTAAAGCAAGTTGCAAGTGAAAAATCTATGTCTCTGACTGAGTTTGCATTACTGCTTATTTTGACCTCTGCTGGCTGTGAAAAGCTCATTTTCAACGTTCAATTCAGAATGTGATAAAACCAGATCCAGCCACTAAAATGAATCATTCTTTTTGTTTTAGACAACATTTCATGCACTGTTAAACATGTTAAAGCAAGTTGCAAGTGAAAATCTATGTCTCTGACTGAGTTTGCATTACTGCTTATTTTGACCTCTGCTGGATGAGAAAAGTTCATTTTCAACGTTCAATTCAGAAAGTGATAAAAACAGATCCAGCCACTAAAAAGCATTTTCTTTTTGTTTTAGACAACATTTCATGCACTGTTAAAAATGTTTAAGAATGTTGCAAGTGAAAATCTATGTCTCTGACTGAGTTTGCATTACTGCTTATTTTGACCTCTGCTGGCTGAGAAAAGCTCATTTTCAACGTCCAATACAGAATGTGATAAAACCAGATCCAGCCACTAAAATGCATCATTCTTTTTGTTTTAGACAACATTTCATGCACTGTTAAACATGTTAAAGCAAGTTGCAAGTGAAAATCTATGTCTCTGACTGAGTTTGCATTACTGCTTATTTTGACCTCTGCTGGCTGTGAAAAGCTCATTTTCAACGTTCAATTCAGAATGTAATAAAACCAGATCCAGCCACTAAAATGCATTATTCTTTTTGTTTAAGACAACATTTCATGCACTGTTAAACATGTTAAAGCAAGTTGCAAGTGAAAATCTATGTCTCTGACTGAGTTTGCATTACTGCTTATTTTGACCTCTGCTGGCTGTGAAAAGCTCATTTTCAACGTTCAATTCAGAATGTGATAAAACCAGATCCAGCCACTAAAATGCATCATTCTTTTTGTTTTAGACAACATTTCATGCACTGTTAAACATGTTAAAGCAAGTTGCAAGTGAAAATCTATGTCTCTGACTGAGTTTGCATTACTGCTTATTTTGACCTCTGCTGGCTGTGAAAAGCTCATTTTCAACGTTCAATTCAGAATGTGATAAAACCAGATCCAGCCACTAAAATGCATCATTCTTTTTGTTTTAGACAACATTTCATGCACTGTTAAACATGTTAAAGCAAGTTGCAAGTGAAAATCTATGTCTCTGACTGAGTTTGCATTACTGCTTATTTTGACCTCTGCTGGCTGAGAAAAGTTCATTTTCAACGTTGAATTCAGAAAGTGATAAAACCAGATCCAGCCACTAAAATGCATAATTCTTTTTGTTTTAGACAACAATTCATGCACTGTTAAACATGTTAAAGCAAGTTGCAAGTGAAAATCTATGTCTCTGACTGAGTTTGCATTACTGCTTATTTTGACCTCTGCTGGCTGAGAAAAGCTCATTTTCAACGTCCAATACAGAATGTGATAAAACCAGATCCAGCCACTAAAATGCATCATTCTTTTTGTTTTAGACAACATTTCATGCACTGTTAAACATGTTAAAGCAAGTTGCAAGTGAAAATCTATGTCTCTGACTGAGTTTGCATTACTGCTTATTTTGACCTCTGCTGGCTGTGAAAAGCTCATTTTCAACGTTCAATTCAGAATGTAATAAAACCAGATCCAGCCACTAAAATGCATTATTCTTTTTGTTTAAGACAACATTTCATGCACTGTTAAACATGTTAAAGCAAGTTGCAAGTGAAAATCTATGTCTCTGACTGAGTTTGCATTACTGCTTATTTTGACCTCTGCTGGCTGTGAAAAGCTCATTTTCAACGTTCAATTCAGAATGTGATAAAACCAGATCCAGCCACTAAAATGCATCATTCTTTTTGTTTTAGACAACATTTCATGCACTGTTAAACATGTTAAAGCAAGTTGCAAGTGAAAATCTATGTCTCTGACTGAGTTTGCATTACTGCTTATTTTGACCTCTGCTGGCTGTGAAAAGCTCATTTTCAACGTTCAATTCAGAATGTGATAAAACCAGATCCAGCCACTAAAATGCATCATTCTTTTTGTTTTAGACAACATTTCATGCACTGTTAAACATGTTAAAGCAAGTTGCAAGTGAAAATCTATGTCTCTGACTGAGTTTGCATTACTGCTTATTTTGACCTCTGCTGGCTGAGAAAAGTTCATTTTCAACGTTCAATTCAGAAAGTGATAAAAACAGATCCAGCCACTAAAAAGCATTTTCTTTTTGTTTTAGACAACATTTCATGCACTGTTAAATATGTTTAAGAATGTTGCAAGTGAAAATCTATGTCTCTGACTGAGTTTGCATTACTGCTTATTTTGACCTCTGCTGGCTGAGAAAAGCTCATTTTCAACGTCCAATACAGAATGTGATAAAACCAGATCCAGCCACTAAAATGCATCATTCTTTTTGTTTTAGACAACATTTCATGCACTGTTAAACATGTTAAAGCAAGTTGCAAGTGAAAATCTATGTCTCTGACTGAGTTTGCATTACTGCTTATTTTGACCTCTGCTGGCTGTGAAAAGCTCATTTTCAACGTTGAATTCAGAATGTGATAAAACCAGATCCAGCCACTAAAATGCATCATTCTTTTTGTTTTAGACAACATTTCATGCACTGTTAAACATGTTAAAGCAAGTTGCAAGTGAAAATCTATGTCTATGACTGAGTTTGCATTACTGCTTATTTTGACCTCTGCTGGCTCTGAAAAGCTCATTTTCAACGTTCAATTCAGAATGTGATAAAACCAGATCCAGCCACTAAAATGCATCATTCTTTTTGTTTTAGACAACATTTCATGCACTGTTAAATATGTTTAAGAAAGTTGCAAGTGAAAATCTATGTCTCTGACTGAGTTTGCATTACTGCTTATTTTGACCTCTGCTGGCTCTGAAAAGCTCATTTTCAACGTCCAATACAGAATGTGATAAAACCAGATCCAGCTACTAAAATGCATCATTCTTTTTGTTTTAGACAACATTTCATGCACTGTTAAACATGTTAAAGCAAGTTGCAAGTGAAAATCTATGTCTATGACTGAGTTTGCATTACTGCTTATTTTGACCTCTGCTGGCTGAGAACAGCTCATTTTCAACGTTGAATTCAGAAAGTGATAAAACCAGATCCAGCCACTAAAATGCATCATTCTTTTTGTTTTAGACAACATTTCATGCACTGTTAAACATGTTAAAGCAAGTTGCAAGTGAAAATCTATGTCTATGACTGAGTTTGCATTACTGCTTATTTTGACCTCTGCTGGCTCTGAAAAGCTCATTTTCAACGTTCAATTCAGAATGTGATAAAACCAGATCCAGCCACTAAAAAGCATTTTCTTTTTGTTTTAGACAACATTTCATGCACTGTTAAACATGTTAAAGCAAGTTGCAAGTGAAAATCTTTGTCTCTGACTGAGTTTGCATTACTGCTTATTTTGACCTCTGCTGGCTCTGAAAAGCTCATTTTCAACGTTCAATTCAGAATGTGATAAAACCAGTTCCAGCCACTAAAAAGCATTTTCTTTTTGTTTTAGACAACATTTCATGCACTGTTAAATATGTTTAAGAAAGTTGCAAGTGAAAATCTATGTCTCTGACTGAGTTTGCATTACTGCTTATTTTGACCTCTGCTGGCTCTGAAAAGCTCATTTTCAACGTTCAA
The DNA here is from genome assembly GCF_052040795.2 of Danio rerio. Classification (NCBI taxonomy): domain Eukaryota; kingdom Metazoa; phylum Chordata; class Actinopteri; order Cypriniformes; family Danionidae; genus Danio; species Danio rerio. The sequence goes on from NC_141041.1 coordinate 38,417,548, forward strand.
TTCAGAATGTGATAAAACCAGTTCCAGCCACTAAAAAGCATTTTCTTTTTGTTTTAGACAACATTTCATGCACTGTTAAATATGTTTAAGAAAGTTGCAAGTGAAAATCTATGTCTCTGACTGAGTTTGCATTACTGCTTATTTTGACCTCTGCTGGCTCTGAAAAGCTCATTTTCAACGTTCAATTCAGAATGTGATAAAATAAGATCCAGCCACTAAAAAGCATTTTCTTTTTGTTTTAGACAACATTTCATGCACTGTTAAACATGTTAAAGCAAGTTGCAAGTGAAAATCTATGTCTCTGACTGAGTTTGCATTACTGCTTATTTTGACCTCTGCTGGCTCTGAAAAGCTCATTTTCAACGGACAATACAGAATGTGATAAAACCAGATCCAGCTACTAAAATGCGTCATTCTTTTTGTTTTAGACCTCATTTCATGCACTGTTAAACATGTTAAAGCAAGTTGCAAGTGAAAATCTATGTCTATGACTGAGTTTGCATTACTGCTTATTTTGACCTCTGCTGGCTCTGAAAAGCTCATTTTCAACGTTCAATTCAGAATGTGATAAAACCAGATCCAGCCACTAAAATGCATCATTCTTTTTGTTTTAGACAACAATTCATGCACTGTTAAACATGTTAAAGCAAGTTGCAAGTGAAAATCTATGTCTCTGACTGAGTTTGCATTACTGCTTATTTTGACCTCTGCTGGCTGAGAACAGCTCTTTTTCAACCTTGAATTCAGAAAGTGATAAAACCAGATCCAGCCACTAAAATGCATCATTCTTTTTGTTTTAGACAACATTTCATGCACTGTTAAACATGTTAAAGCAAGTTGCAAGTGAAAATCTATGTCTCTGACTGAGTTTGCATTACTGCTTATTTTGACCTCTGCTGGCTGTGAAAAGCTCATTTTCAACGTTCAATTCAGAATGTGATAAAACCAGATCCAGCCACTAAAATGAATCATTCTTTTTGTTTTAGACAACATTTCATGCACTGTTAAACATGTTAAAGCAAGTTGCAAGTGAAAATCTGTCTCTGACTGAGTTTGCATTACTGCTTATTTTGACCTCTGCTGGATGAGAAAAGTTCATTTTCAACGTTCAATTCAGAAAGTGATAAAAACAGATCCAGCCACTAAAAAGCATTTTCTTTTTGTTTTAGACAACATTTCATGCACTGTTAAATATGTTTAAGAATGTTGCAAGTGAAAATCTATGTCTCTGACTGAGTTTGCATTACTGCTTATTTTGACCTCTGCTGGCTGAGAAAAGCTCATTTTCAACGTCCAATACAGAATGTGATAAAACCAGATCCAGCCACTAAAATGCATCATTCTTTTTGTTTTAGACAACATTTCATGCACTGTTAAACATGTTAAAGCAAGTTGCAAGTGAAAATCTATGTCTCTGACTGAGTTTGCATTACTGCTTATTTTGACCTCTGCTGGCTGTGAAAAGCTCATTTTCAACGTTCAATTCAGAATGTGATAAAACCAGATCCAGCCACTAAAATGAATCATTCTTTTTGTTTTAGTCAACATTTCATGCACTGTTAAACATGTTAAAGCAAGTTGCAAGTGAAAATCTATGTCTCTGACTGAGTTTGCATTACTGCTTATTTTGACCTCTGCTGGATGAGAAAAGTTCATTTTCAACGTTCAATTCAGAAAGTGATAAAAACAGATCCAGCCACTAAAAAGCATTTTCTTTTTGTTTTAGACAACATTTCATGCACTGTTAAAAATGTTTAAGAATGTTGCAAGTGAAAATCTATGTCTCTGACTGAGTTTGCATTACTGCTTATTTTGACCTCTGCTGGCTGAGAAAAGCTCATTTTCAACGTCCAATACAGAATGTGATAAAACCAGATCCAGCCACTAAAATTATCATTCTTTTTGTTTTAGACAACATTTCATGCACTGTTAAACATGTTAAAGCAAGTTGCAAGTGAAAATCTATGTCTCTGACTGAGTTTGCATTACTGCTTATTTTGACCTCTGCTGGCTGTGAAAAGCTCATTTTCAACGTTCAATTCAGAATGTAATAAAACCAGATCCAGCCACTAAAATGCATTATTCTTTTTGTTTAAGACAACATTTCATGCACTGTTAAACATGTTAAAGCAAGTTGCAAGTGAAAATCTATGTCTCTGACTGAGTTTGCATTACTGCTTATTTTGACCTCTGCTGGCTGTGAAAAGCTCATTTTCAACGTTCAATTCAGAATGTGATAAAACCAGATCCAGCCACTAAAATGCATCATTCTTTTTGTTTTAGACAACATTTCATGCACTGTTAAACATGTTAAAGCAAGTTGCATGTGAAAATCTATGTCTCTGACTGAGTTTGCATTACTGCTTATTTTGACCTCTGCTGGCTGAGAAAAGCTCATTTTCAACGTCCAATACAGAATGTGATAAAACCAGATCCAGCCACTAAAATGCATCATTCTTTTTGTTTTAGACAACATTTCATGCACTGTTAAACATGTTAAAGCAAGTTGCAAGTGAAAATCTATGTCTCTGACTGAGTTTGCATTACTGCTTATTTTGACCTCTGCTGGCTGTGAAAAGCTCATTTTCAACGTTCAATTCAGAATGTAATAAAACCAGATCCAGCCACTAAAATGCATTATTCTTTTTGTTTAAGACAACATTTCATGCACTGTTAAACATGTTAAAGCAAGTTGCAAGTGAAAATCTATGTCTCTGACTGAGTTTGCATTACTGCTTATTTTGACCTCTGCTGGCTGTGAAAAGCTCATTTTCAACGTTCAATTCAGAATGTGATAAAACCAGATCCAGCCACTAAAATGCATCATTCTTTTTGTTTTAGACAACATTTCATGCACTGTTAAACATGTTAAAGCAAGTTGCAAGTGAAAATCTATGTCTCTGACTGAGTTTGCATTACTGCTTATTTTGACCTCTGCTGGCTGTGAAAAGCTCATTTTAAACGTTCAATTCAGAATGTGATAAAACCAGATCCAGCCACTAAAATGCATCATTCTTTTTGTTTTAGACAACATTTCATGCACTGTTAAACATGTTAAAGCAAGTTGCAAGTGAAAATCTATGTCTCTGACTGAGTTTGCATTACTGCTTATTTTGACCTCTGCTGGCTGAGAAAAGTTCATTTTCAACGTTCAATTCAGAAAGTGATAAAAACAGATCCAGCCACTAAAAAGCATTTTCTTTTTGTTTTAGACAACATTTCATGCACTGTTAAATATGTTAAAGCAGGTTGCAAGTGAAAATCTATGTCTCTGACTGAGTTTGCATTACTGCTTATTTTGACCTCTGCTGGCTGAGAAAAGTTCATTTTCAACGTTCAATTCAGAAAGTGATAAAAACAGATCCAGCCACTAAAAAGCATTTTCTTTTTGTTTTAGACAACATTTCATGCACTGTTAAATATGTTTAAGAATGTTGCAAGTGAAAATCTATGTCTCTGACTGAGTTTGCATTACTGCTTATTTTGACCTCTGCTGGCTGAGAAAAGCTCATTTTCAACGTCCAATACAGAATGTGATAAAACCAGATCCAGCCACTAAAATGCATCATTCTTTTTGTTTTAGACAACATTTCATGCACTGTTAAACATGTTAAAGCAAGTTGCAAGTGAAAATCTATGTCTCTGACTGAGTTTGCATTACTGCTTATTTTGACCTCTGCTGGCTGTGAAAAGCTCATTTTCAACGTTCAATTCAGAATGTAATAAAACCAGATCCAGCCACTAAAATGCATCATTCTTTTTGTTTAAGACAACATTTCATGCACTGTTAAACATGTTAAAGCAAGTTGCAAGTGAAAATCTATGTCTCTGACTGAGTTTGCATTACTGCTTATTTTGACCTCTGCTGGCTGAGAAAAGCTCATTTTCAACGTTCAATACAGAATGTGATAAAACCAGATCCAGCCACTAAAATGCATCATTCTTTTTGTTTTAGACAACATTTCATGCACTGTTAAACATGTTAAAGCAAGTTGCAAGTGAAAATCTATGTCTCTGACTGAGTTTGCATTACTGCTTATTTTGACCTCTGCTGGCTGTGAAAAGCTCATTTTCAACGTTGAATTCTGAATGTGATAAAACCAGATCCAGCCACTAAAATGCATCATTCTTTTTGTTTTAGACAACATTTCATGCACTGTTAAACATGTTAAAGCAAGTTGCAAGTGAAAATCTATGTCTTTGACTGAGTTTGCATTACTGCTTTTTTTGACCTCTGCTGGCTGAGAAAAGCTCATTTTCAACGTCCAATACAGAATGTGATAAAACCAGATCCAGCCACTAAAATGCATCATTCTTTTTGTTTTAGACAACATTTCATGCACTGTTAAACATGTTAAAGCAAGTTGCAAGTGAAAATCTATGTCTCTGACTGAGTTTGCATTACTGCTTATTTTGACCTCTGCTGGCTGTGAAAAGCTCATTTTCAACGTTCAATTCAGAATGTAATAAAACCAGATCCAGCCACTAAAATGCATCATTCTTTTTGTTTAAGACAACATTTCATGCACTGTTAAACATGTTAAAGCAAGTTGCAAGTGAAAATCTATGTCTCTGACTGAGTTTGCATTACTGCTTATTTTGACCTCTGCTGGCTGAGAAAAGCTCATTTTCAACGTTCAATACAGAATGTGATAAAACCAGATCCAGCCACTAAAATGCATCATTCTTTTTGTTTTAGACAACATTTCATGCACTGTTAAACATGTTAAAGCAAGTTGCAAGTGAAAATCTATGTCTCTGACTGAGTTTGCATTACTGCTTATTTTGACCTCTGCTGGCTGTGAAAAGCTCATTTTCAACGTTGAATTCTGAATGTGATAAAACCAGATCCAGCCACTAAAATGCATCATTCTTTTTGTTTTAGACAACATTTCATGCACTGTTAAACATGTTAAAGCAAGTTGCAAGTGAAAATCTATGTCTATGACTGAGTTTGCATTACTGCTTATTTTGACCTCTGCTGGCTCTGAAAAGCTCATTTTCAACGTTCAATTCAGAATGTGATAAAACCAGATCCAGCCACTAAAATGCATCATTCTTTTTGTTTTAGACAACATTTCATGCACTGTTAAATATGTTTAAGAAAGTTGCAAGTGAAAATCTATGTCTCTGACTGAGTTTGCATTACTGCTTATTTTGACCTCTGCTGGCTCTGAAAAGCTCATTTTCAACGTTCAATTCAGAATGTGATAAAACCAGTTCCAGCCACTAAAAAGCATTTTCTTTTTGTTTTAGACAACATTTCATGCACTGTTAAATATGTTTAAGAAAGTTGCAAGTGAAAATCTATGTCTCTGACTGAGTTTGCATAACTGCTTATTTTGACCTCTGCTGGCTCTGAAAAGCTCATTTTCAACGTCCAATACAGAATGTGATAAAACCAGATCCAGCTACTAAAATGCATCATTCTTTTTGTTTTAGACAACATTTCATGCACTGTTAAACATGTTAAAGCAAGTTGCAAGTGAAAATCTATGTCTATGACTGAGTTTGCATTACTGCTTATTTTGACCTCTGCTGGCTGAGAACAGCTCATTTTCAACGTTGAATTCAGAAAGTGATAAAACCAGATCCAGCCACTAAAATGCATCATTCTTTTTGTTTTAGACAACATTTCATGCACTGTTAAACATGTTAAAGCAAGTTGCAAGTGAAAATCTATGTCTATGACTGAGTTTGCATTACTGCTTATTTTGACCTCTGCTGGCTCTGAAAAGCTCATTTTCAACGTTCAATTCAGAATGTGATAAAACCAGATCCAGCCACTAAAAAGCATTTTCTTTTTGTTTTAGACAACATTTCATGCACTGTTAAACATGTTAAAGCAAGTTGCAAGTGAAAATCTTTGTCTCTGACTGAGTTTGCATTACTGCTTATTTTGACCTCTGCTGGCTCTGAAAAGCTCATTTTCAACGTTCAATTCAGAATGTGATAAAACCAGTTCCAGCCACTAAAAAGCATTTTCTTTTTGTTTTAGACAACATTTCATGCACTGTTAAATATGTTTAAGAAAGTTGCAAGTGAAAATCTATGTCTCTGACTGAGTTTGCATTACTGCTTATTTTGACCTCTGCTGGCTCTGAAAAGCTCATTTTCAACGTTCAATTCAGAATGTGATAAAACCAGTTCCAGCCACTAAAAAGCATTTTCTTTTTGTTTTAGACAACATTTCATGCACTGTTAAATATGTTTAAGAAAGTTGCAAGTGAAAATCTATGTCTCTGACTGAGTTTGCATTACTGCTTATTTTGACCTCTGCTGGCTCTGAAAAGCTCATTTTCAACGTTCAATTCAGAATGTGATAAAATAAGATCCAGCCACTAAAAAGCATTTTCTTTTTGTTTTAGACAACATTTCATGCACTGTTAAACATGTTAAAGCAAGTTGCAAGTGAAAATCTATGTCTCTGACTGAGTTTGCATTACTGCTTATTTTGACCTCTGCTGGCTCTGAAAAGCTCATTTTCAACGGACAATACAGAATGTGATAAAACCAGATCCAGCTACTAAAATGCGTCATTCTTTTTGTTTTAGACCTCATTTCATGCACTGTTAAACATGTTAAAGCAAGTTGCAAGTGAAAATCTATGTCTCTGACTGAGTTTGCATTACTGCTTATTTTGACCTCTGCTGGCTCTGAAAAGCTCATTTTCAACGGACAATACAGAATGTGATAAAACCAGATCCAGCTACTAAAATGCGTCATTCTTTTTGTTTTAGACAACATTTCATGCACTGTTAAACATGTTAAAGCAAGTTGCAAGTGAAAATCTATGTCTATGACTGAGTTTGCATTACTGCTTATTTTGACCTCTGCTGGCTCTGAAAAGCTCATTTTCAACGTTCAATTCAGAATGTGATAAAACCAGATCCAGCCACTAAAATGCATCATTCTTTTTGTTTTAGACAACATTTCATGCACTGTTAACTATGTTTAAGAAAGTTGCAAGTGAAAATCTATGTCTCTGACTGAGTTTGCATTACTGCTTATTTTGACCTCTGCTGGCTCTGAAAAGCTCATTTTCAACGTTCAATTCAGAATGTGATAAAACCAGTTCCAGCCACTAAAAAGCATTTTCTTTTTGTTTTAGACAACATTTCATGCACTGTTAAATATGTTTAAGAAAGTTGCAAGTGAAAATCTATGTCTCTGACTGAGTTTGCATAACTGCTTATTTTGACCTCTGCTGGCTCTGAAAAGCTCATTTTCAACGTCCAATACAGAATGTGATAAAACCAGATCCAGCTACTAAAATGCATCATTCTTTTTGTTTTAGACAACATTTCATGCACTGTTAAACATGTTAAAGCAAGTTGCAAGTGAAAATCTATGTCTATGACTGAGTTTGCATTACTGCTTATTTTGACCTCTGCTGGCTGAGAACAGCTCATTTTCAACGTTGAATTCAGAAAGTGATAACACCAGATCCAGCCACTAAAATGCATCATTCTTTTTGTTTTAGACAACATTTCATGCACTGTTAAACATGTTAAAGCAAGTTGCAAGTGAAAATCTATGTCTATGACTGAGTTTGCATTACTGCTTATTTTGACCTCTGCTGGCTCTGAAAAGCTCATTTTCAACGTTCAATTCAGAATGTGATAAAACCAGATCCAGCCACTAAAAAGCATTTTCTTTTTGTTTTAGACAACATTTCATGCACTGTTAAACATGTTAAAGCAAGTTGCAAGTGAAAATCTTTGTCTCTGACTGAGTTTGCATTACTGCTTATTTTGACCTCTGCTGGCTCTGAAAAGCTCATTTTCAACGTTCAATTCAGAATGTGATAAAACCAGTTCCAGCCACTAAAAAGCATTTTCTTTTTGTTTTAGACAACATTTCATGCACTGTTAAATATGTTTAAGAAAGTTGCAAGTGAAAATCTATGTCTCTGATTGAGTTTGCATTACTGCTTATTTTGACCTCTGCTGGCTCTGAAAAGCTCATTTTCAACGTTCAATTCAGAATGTGATAAAACCAGTTCCAGCCACTAAAAAGCATTTTCTTTTTGTTTTAGACAACATTTCATGCACTGTTAAATATGTTTAAGAAAGTTGCAAGTGAAAATCTATGTCTCTGACTGAGTTTGCATTACTGCTTATTTTGACCTCTGCTGGCTCTGAAAAGCTCATTTTCAACGGACAATACAGAATGTGATAAAACCAGATCCAGCTACTAAAATGCGTCATTCTTTTTGTTTTAGACCTCATTTCATGCACTGTTAAACATGTTAAAGCAAGTTGCAAGTGAAAATCTATGTCTCTGACTGAGTTTGCATTACTGCTTATTTTGACCTCTGCTGGCTGAGAAAAGCTCATTTTCAACGTTCAATACAGAATGTGATAAAACCAGATCCAGCCACTAAAATGCATCATTCTTTTTGTTTTAGACAACATTTCATGCACTGTTAAACATGTTAAAGCAAGTTGCAAGTGAAAATCTATGTCTCTGACTGAGTTTGCATTACTGCTTATTTTGACCTCTGCTGGCTGTGAAAAGCTCATTTTCAACGTTGAATTCTGAATGTGATAAAACCAGATCCAGCCACTAAAATGCATCATTCTTTTTGTTTTAGACAACATTTCATGCACTGTTAAACATGTTAAAGCAAGTTGCAAGTGAAAATCTATGTCTATGACTGAGTTTGCATTACTGCTTATTTTGACCTCTGCTGGCTCTGAAAAGCTCATTTTCAACGTTCAATTCAGAATGTGATAAAACCAGATCCAGCCACTAAAATGCATCATTCTTTTTGTTTTAGACAACATTTCATGCACTGTTAAATATGTTTAAGAAAGTTGCAAGTGAAAATCTATGTCTCTGACTGAGTTTGCATTACTGCTTATTTTGACCTCTGCTGGCTCTGAAAAGCTCATTTTCAACGTTCAATTCAGAATGTGATAAAACCAGTTCCAGCCACTAAAAAGCATTTTCTTTTTGTTTTAGACAACATTTCATGCACTGTTAAATATGTTTAAGAAAGTTGCAAGTGAAAATCTATGTCTCTGACTGAGTTTGCATTACTGCTTATTTTGACCTCTGCTGGCTCTGAAAAGCTCATTTTCAACGTTCAATTCAGAATGTGATAAAATAAGATCCAGCCACTAAAAAGCATTTTCTTTTTGTTTTAGACAACATTTCATGCACTGTTAAACATGTTAAAGCAAGTTGCAAGTGAAAATCTATGTCTCTGACTGAGTTTGCATTACTGCTTATTTTGACCTCTGCTGGCTCTGAAAAGCTCATTTTCAACGGACAATACAGAATGTGATAAAACCAGATCCAGCTACTAAAATGCGTCATTCTTTTTGTTTTAGACCTCATTTCATGCACTGTTAAACATGTTAAAGCAAGTTGCAAGTGAAAATCTATGTCTCTGACTGAGTTTGCATTACTGCTTATTTTGACCTCTGCTGGCTCTGAAAAGCTCATTTTCAACGGACAATACAGAATGTGATAAAACCAGATCCAGCTACTAAAATGCGTCATTCTTTTTGTTTTAGACAACATTTCATGCACTGTTAAACATGTTAAAGCAAGTTGCAAGTGAAAATCTATGTCTATGACTGAGTTTGCATTACTGCTTATTTTGACCTCTGCTGGCTCTGAAAAGCTCATTTTCAACGTTCAATTCAGAATGTGATAAAACCAGATCCAGCCACTAAAATGCATCATTCTTTTTGTTTTAGACAACATTTCATGCACTGTTAACTATGTTTAAGAAAGTTGCAAGTGAAAATCTATGTCTCTGACTGAGTTTGCATTACTGCTTATTTTGACCTCTGCTGGCTCTGAAAAGCTCATTTTCAACGTTCAATTCAGAATGTGATAAAACCAGTTCCAGCCACTAAAAAGCATTTTCTTTTTGTTTTAGACAACATTTCATGCACTGTTAAATATGTTTAAGAAAGTTGCAAGTGAAAATCTATGTCTCTGACTGAGTTTGCATAACTGCTTATTTTGACCTCTGCTGGCTCTGAAAAGCTCATTTTCAACGTCCAATACAGAATGTGATAAAACCAGATCCAGCTACTAAAATGCATCATTCTTTTTGTTTTAGACAACATTTCATGCACTGTTAAACATGTTAAAGCAAGTTGCAAGTGAAAATCTATGTCTATGACTGAGTTTGCATTACTGCTTATTTTGACCTCTGCTGGCTGAGAACAGCTCATTTTCAACGTTGAATTCAGAAAGTGATAACACCAGATCCAGCCACTAAAATGCATCATTCTTTTTGTTTTAGACAACATTTCATGCACTGTTAAACATGTTAAAGCAAGTTGCAAGTGAAAATCTATGTCTATGACTGAGTTTGCATTACTGCTTATTTTGACCTCTGCTGGCTCTGAAAAGCTCATTTTCAACGTTCAATTCAGAATGTGATAAAACCAGATCCAGCCACTAAAAAGCATTTTCTTTTTGTTTTAGACAACATTTCATGCACTGTTAAACATGTTAAAGCAAGTTGCAAGTGAAAATCTTTGTCTCTGACTGAGTTTGCATTACTGCTTATTTTGACCTCTGCTGGCTCTGAAAAGCTCATTTTCAACGTTCAATTCAGAATGTGATAAAACCAGTTCCAGCCACTAAAAAGCATTTTCTTTTTGTTTTAGACAACATTTCATGCACTGTTAAATATGTTTAAGAAAGTTGCAAGTGAAAATCTATGTCTCTGATTGAGTTTGCATTACTGCTTATTTTGACCTCTGCTGGCTCTGAAAAGCTCATTTTCAACGTTCAATTCAGAATGTGATAAAACCAGTTCCAGCCACTAAAAAGCATTTTCTTTTTGTTTTAGACAACATTTCATGCACTGTTAAATATGTTTAAGAAAGTTGCAAGTGAAAATCTATGTCTCTGACTGAGTTTGCATTACTGCTTATTTTGACCTCTGCTGGCTCTGAAAAGCTCATTTTCAACGGACAATACAGAATGTGATAAAACCAGATCCAGCTACTAAAATGCGTCATTCTTTTTGTTTTAGACCTCATTTCATGCACTGTTAAACATGTTAAAGCAAGTTGCAAGTGAAAATCTATGTCTCTGACTGAGTTTGCATTACTGCTTATTTTGACCTCTGCTGGCTGAGAAAAGCTCATTTTCAACGTTCAATACAGAATGTGATAAAACCAGATCCAGCCACTAAAATGCATCATTCTTTTTGTTTTAGACAACATTTCATGCACTGTTAAACATGTTAAAGCAAGTTGCAAGTGAAAATCTATGTCTCTGACTGAGTTTGCATTACTGCTTATTTTGACCTCTGCTGGCTGTGAAAAGCTCATTTTCAACGTTGAATTCTGAATGTGATAAAACCAGATCCAGCCACTAAAATGCATCATTCTTTTTGTTTTAGACAACATTTCATGCACTGTTAAACATGTTAAAGCAAGTTGCAAGTGAAAATCTATGTCTATGACTGAGTTTGCATTACTGCTTATTTTGACCTCTGCTGGCTCTGAAAAGCTCATTTTCAACGTTCAATTCAGAATGTGATAAAACCAGATCCAGCCACTAAAATGCATCATTCTTTTTGTTTTAGACAACATTTCATGCACTGTTAAATATGTTTAAGAAAGTTGCAAGTGAAAATCTATGTCTCTGACTGAGTTTGCATTACTGCTTATTTTGACCTCTGCTGGCTCTGAAAAGCTCATTTTCAACGTTCAATTCAGAATGTGATAAAACCAGTTCCAGCCACTAAAAAGCATTTTCTTTTTGTTTTAGACAACATTTCATGCACTGTTAAATATGTTTAAGAAAGTTGCAAGTGAAAATCTATGTCTCTGACTGAGTTTGCATAACTGCTTATTTTGACCTCTGCTGGCTCTGAAAAGCTCATTTTCAACGTCCAATACAGAATGTGATAAAACCAGATCCAGCTACTAAAATGCATCATTCTTTTTGTTTTAGACAACATTTCATGCACTGTTAAACATGTTAAAGCAAGTTGCAAGTGAAAATCTATGTCTATGACTGAGTTTGCATTACTGCTTATTTTGACCTCTGCTGGCTGAGAACAGCTCATTTTCAACGTTGAATTCAGAAAGTGATAAAACCAGATCCAGCCACTAAAATGCATCATTCTTTTTGTTTTAGACAACATTTCATGCACTGTTAAACATGTTAAAGCAAGTTGCAAGTGAAAATCTATGTCTATGACTGAGTTTGCATTACTGCTTATTTTGACCTCTGCTGGCTCTGAAAAGCTCATTTTCAACGTTCAATTCAGAATGTGATAAAACCAGATCCAGCCACTAAAAAGCATTTTCTTTTTGTTTTAGACAACATTTCATGCACTGTTAAACATGTTAAAGCAAGTTGCAAGTGAAAATCTTTGTCTCTGACTGAGTTTGCATTACTGCTTATTTTGACCTCTGCTGGCTCTGAAAAGCTCATTTTCAACGTTCAATTCAGAATGTGATAAAACCAGTTCCAGCCACTAAAAAGCATTTTCTTTTTGTTTTAGACAACATTTCATGCACTGTTAAATATGTTTAAGAAAGTTGCAAGTGAAAATCTATGTCTCTGACTGAGTTTGCATTACTGCTTATTTTGACCTCTGCTGGCTCTGAAAAGCTCATTTTCAACGTTCAATTCAGAATGTGATAAAACCAGTTCCAGCCACTAAAAAGCATTTTCTTTTTGTTTTAGACAACATTTCATGCACTGTTAAATATGTTTAAGAAAGTTGCAAGTGAAAATCTATGTCTCTGACTGAGTTTGCATTACTGCTTATTTTGACCTCTGCTGGCTCTGAAAAGCTCATTTTCAACGTTCAATTCAGAATGTGATAAAATAAGATCCAGCCACTAAAAAGCATTTTCTTTTTGTTTTAGACAACATTTCATGCACTGTTAAACATGTTAAAGCAAGTTGCAAGTGAAAATCTATGTCTCTGACTGAGTTTGCATTACTGCTTATTTTGACCTCTGCTGGCTCTGAAAAGCTCATTTTCAACGGACAATACAGAATGTGATAAAACCAGATCCAGCTACTAAAATGCGTCATTCTTTTTGTTTTAGACCTCATTTCATGCACTGTTAAACATGTTAAAGCAAGTTGCAAGTGAAAATCTATGTCTCTGACTGAGTTTGCATTACTGCTTATTTTGACCTCTGCTGGCTCTGAAAAGCTCATTTTCAACGGACAATACAGAATGTGATAAAACCAGATCCAGCTACTAAAATGCGTCATTCTTTTTGTTTTAGACAACATTTCATGCACTGTTAAACATGTTAAAGCAAGTTGCAAGTGAAAATCTATGTCTATGACTGAGTTTGCATTACTGCTTATTTTGACCTCTGCTGGCTCTGAAAAGCTCATTTTCAACGTTCAATTCAGAATGTGATAAAACCAGATCCAGCCACTAAAATGCATCATTCTTTTTGTTTTAGACAACATTTCATGCACTGTTAACTATGTTTAAGAAAGTTGCAAGTGAAAATCTATGTCTCTGACTGAGTTTGCATTACTGCTTATTTTGACCTCTGCTGGCTCTGAAAAGCTCATTTTCAACGTTCAATTCAGAATGTGATAAAACCAGTTCCAGCCACTAAAAAGCATTTTCTTTTTGTTTTAGACAACATTTCATGCACTGTTAAATATGTTTAAGAAAGTTGCAAGTGAAAATCTATGTCTCTGACTGAGTTTGCATAACTGCTTATTTTGACCTCTGCTGGCTCTGAAAAGCTCATTTTCAACGTCCAATACAGAATGTGATAAAACCAGATCCAGCTACTAAAATGCATCATTCTTTTTGTTTTAGACAACATTTCATGCACTGTTAAACATGTTAAAGCAAGTTGCAAGTGAAAATCTATGTCTATGACTGAGTTTGCATTACTGCTTATTTTGACCTCTGCTGGCTGAGAACAGCTCATTTTCAACGTTGAATTCAGAAAGTGATAACACCAGATCCAGCCACTAAAATGCATCATTCTTTTTGTTTTAGACAACATTTCATGCACTGTTAAACATGTTAAAGCAAGTTGCAAGTGAAAATCTATGTCTATGACTGAGTTTGCATTACTGCTTATTTTGACCTCTGCTGGCTCTGAAAAGCTCATTTTCAACGTTCAATTCAGAATGTGATAAAACCAGATCCAGCCACTAAAAAGCATTTTCTTTTTGTTTTAGACAACATTTCATGCACTGTTAAACATGTTAAAGCAAGTTGCAAGTGAAAATCTTTGTCTCTGACTGAGTTTGCATTACTGCTTATTTTGACCTCTGCTGGCTCTGAAAAGCTCATTTTCAACGTTCAATTCAGAATGTGATAAAACCAGTTCCAGCCACTAAAAAGCATTTTCTTTTTGTTTTAGACAACATTTCATGCACTGTTAAATATGTTTAAGAAAGTTGCAAGTGAAAATCTATGTCTCTGATTGAGTTTGCATTACTGCTTATTTTGACCTCTGCTGGCTCTGAAAAGCTCATTTTCAACGTTCAATTCAGAATGTGATAAAACCAGTTCCAGCCACTAAAAAGCATTTTCTTTTTGTTTTAGACAACATTTCATGCACTGTTAAATATGTTTAAGAAAGTTGCAAGTGAAAATCTATGTCTCTGACTGAGTTTGCATTACTGCTTATTTTGACCTCTGCTGGCTCTGAAAAGCTCATTTTCAACGTTCAATTCAGAATGTGATAAAACCAGTTCCAGCCACTAAAAAGCATTTTCTTTTTGTTTTAGACAACATTTCATGCACTGTTAAACATGTTTAAGAAAGTTGCAAGTGAAAATCTATGTCTCTGACTGAGTTTGCATTACTGCTTATTTTGACCTCTGCTGGCTCTGAAAAGCTCATTTTCAACGGACAATACAGAATGTGATAAAACCAGATCCAGCTACTAAAATGCGTCATTCTTTTTGTTTTAGACCTCATTTCATGCACTGTTAAACATGTTAAAGCAAGTTGCAAGTGAAAATCTATGTCTATGACTGAGTTTGCATTACTGCTTATTTTGACCTCTGCTGGCTCTGAAAAGCTCATTTTCAACGTTCAATTCAGAATGTGATAAAACCAGATCCAGCCACTAAAATGCATCATTCTTTTTGTTTTAGACAACAATTCATGCACTGTTAAACATGTTAAAGCAAGTTGCAAGTGAAAATCTATGTCTCTGACTGAGTTTGCATTACTGCTTATTTTGACCTCTGCTGGCTGAGAACAGCTCTTTTTCAACCTTGAATTCAGAAAGTGATAAAACCAGATCCAGCCACTAAAATGCATCATTCTTTTTGTTTTAGACAACATTTCATGCACTGTTAAACATGTTAAAGCAAGTTGCAAGTGAAAATCTATGTCTCTGACTGAGTTTGCATTACTGCTTATTTTGACCTCTGCTGGCTGTGAAAAGCTCATTTTCAACGTTCAATTCAGAATGTGATAAAACCAGATCCAGCCACTAAAATGAATCATTCTTTTTGTTTTAGACAACATTTCATGCACTGTTAAACATGTTAAAGCAAGTTGCAAGTGAAAATCTGTCTCTGACTGAGTTTGCATTACTGCTTATTTTGACCTCTGCTGGATGAGAAAAGTTCATTTTCAACGTTCAATTCAGAAAGTGATAAAAACAGATCCAGCCACTAAAAAGCATTTTCTTTTTGTTTTAGACAACATTTCATGCACTGTTAAATATGTTTAAGAATGTTGCAAGTGAAAATCTATGTCTCTGACTGAGTTTGCATTACTGCTTATTTTGACCTCTGCTGGCTGAGAAAAGCTCATTTTCAACGTCCAATACAGAATGTAATAAAACCAGATCCAGCCACTAAAATGCATCATTCTTTTTGTTTTAGACAACATTTCATGCACTGTTAAACATGTTAAAGCAAGTTGCAAGTGAAAATCTATGTCTCTGACTGAGTTTGCATTACTGCTTATTTTGACCTCTGCTGGCTGTGAAAAGCTCATTTTCAACGTTCAATTCAGAATGTGATAAAACCAGATCCAGCCACTAAAATGAATCATTCTTTTTGTTTTAGTCAACATTTCATGCACTGTTAAACATGTTAAAGCAAGTTGCAAGTGAAAATCTATGTCTCTGACTGAGTTTGCATTACTGCTTATTTTGACCTCTGCTGGATGAGAAAAGTTCATTTTCAACGTTCAATTCAGAAAGTGATAAAAACAGATCCAGCCACTAAAAAGCATTTTCTTTTTGTTTTAGACAACATTTCATGCACTGTTAAAAATGTTTAAGAATGTTGCAAGTGAAAATCTATGTCTCTGACTGAGTTTGCATTACTGCTTATTTTGACCTCTGCTGGCTGAGAAAAGCTCATTTTCAACGTCCAATACAGAATGTGATAAAACCAGATCCAGCCACTAAAATGATCATTCTTTTTGTTTTAGACAACATTTCATGCACTGTTAAACATGTTAAAGCAAGTTGCAAGTGAAAATCTATGTCTCTGACTGAGTTTGCATTACTGCTAATTTTGACCTCTGCTGGCTGTGAAAAGCTCATTTTCAACGTTCAATTCAGAATGTAATAAAACCAGATCCAGCCACTAAAATGCATCATTCTTTTTGTTTTAGACAACATTTCATGCACTGTTAAACATGTTAAAGCAAGTTGCAAGTGAAAATCTATGTCTCTGACTGAGTTTGCATTACTGCTTATTTTGACCTCTGCTGGCTGAGAAAAGCTCATTTTCAACGTCCAATACAGAATGTGATAAAACCAGATCCAGCCACTAAAATGCATCATTCTTTTTGTTTTAGACAACATTTCATGCACTGTTAAACATGTTAAAGCAAGTTGCAAGTGAAAATCTATGTCTCTGACTGAGTTTGCATTACTGCTTATTTTGACCTCTGCTGGCTGTGAAAAGCTCATTTTCAACGTTCAATTCAGAATGTAATAAAACCAGATCCAGCCACTAAAATGCATTATTCTTTTTGTTTAAGACAACATTTCATGCACTGTTAAACATGTTAAAGCAAGTTGCAAGTGAAAATCTATGTCTCTGACTGAGTTTGCATTACTGCTTATTTTGACCTCTGCTGGCTGTGAAAAGCTCATTTTCAACGTTCAATTCAGAATGTGATAAAACCAGATCCAGCCACTAAAATGCATCATTCTTTTTGTTTTAGACAACATTTCATGCACTGTTAAACATGTTAAAGCAAGTTGCAAGTGAAAATCTATGTCTCTGACTGAGTTTGCATTACTGCTTATTTTGACCTCTGCTGGCTGTGAAAAGCTCATTTTCAACGTTCAATTCAGAATGTGATAAAACCAGATCCAGCCACTAAAATGCATCATTCTTTTTGTTTTAGACAACATTTCATGCACTGTTAAACATGTTAAAGCAAGTTGCAAGTGAAAATCTATGTCTCTGACTGAGTTTGCATTACTGCTTATTTTGACCTCTGCTGGCTGAGAAAAGTTCATTTTCAACGTTCAATTCAGAAAGTGATAAAAACAGATCCAGCCACTAAAAAGCATTTTCTTTTTGTTTTAGACAACATTTCATGCACTGTTAAATATGTTAAAGCAAGTTGCAAGTGAAAATCTATGTCTCTGACTGAGTTTGCATTACTGCTTATTTTGACCTCTGCTGGCTGAGAAAAGTTCATTTTCAACGTTCAATTCAGAAAGTGATAAAAACAGATCCAGCCACTAAAAAGCATTTTCTTTTTGTTTTAGACAACATTTCATGCACTGTTAAATATGTTTAAGAATGTTGCAAGTGAAAATCTATGTCTCTGACTGAGTTTGCATTACTGCTTATTTTGACCTCTGCTGGCTGAGAAAAGCTCATTTTCAACGTCCAATACAGAATGTGATAAAACCAGATCCAGCCACTAAAATGCATCATTCTTTTTGTTTTAGACAACATTTCATGCACTGTTAAACATGTTAAAGCAAGTTGCAAGTGAAAATCTATGTCTCTGACTGAGTTTGCATTACTGCTTATTTTGACCTCTGCTGGCTGTGAAAAGCTCATTTTCAACGTTCAATTCAGAATGTAATAAAACCAGATCCAGCCACTAAAATGCATCATTCTTTTTGTTTAAGACAACATTTCATGCACTGTTAAACATGTTAAAGCAAGTTGCAAGTGAAAATCTATGTCTCTGACTGAGTTTGCATTACTGCTTATTTTGACCTCTGCTGGCTGAGAAAAGTTCATTTTCAACGTTCAATTCAGAAAGTGATAAAAACAGATCCAGCCACTAAAAAGCATTTTCTTTTTGTTTTAGACAACATTTCATGCACTGTTAAATATGTTTAAGAATGTTGCAAGTGAAAATCTATGTCTCTGACTGAGTTTGCATTACTGCTTATTTTGACCTCTGCTGGCTGAGAAAAGCTCATTTTCAACTTCCAATACAGAATGTGATAAAACCAGATCCAGCCACTAAAATGCATCATTCTTTTTGTTTTAGACAACATTTCATGCACTGTTAAACATGTTAAAGCAAGTTGCAAGTGAAAATCTATGTCTCTGTGGTCTAAAACAAAAAGAATGATTCATTTTAGTGGCTGGATCTGGTTATATCACATTCTGAATTGAACGTTAAAAATGAGCTTTTCAAAGCCAGCAGAGGTCAAAATAAGCAGTAATGCAAACTCAGTCAGAGACATAGATTTTCACTTGCAACTTGCTTTACCATGTTTAACAGTGCATGAAATGTTGTCTTAAACAAAAAGAATGATGCATTTTAGTGGCTGGATCTGGTTTTGTCACATTCTGAATTCTTTTGGTTTCAGACAACATTTTATGCAATGTTGAACATGTTAAAGCAAGTTGCAAGTGAAAATATGTTTCTCTGACTGAGTTTGCATTACTGCTTAATTTGAGCTCTGTGCTGGCTGGGAAAACTTATTCTGAGTTCTCATACAGCTAGTGATAAAAACAGCTTCAGCCACTAAAAGGCTTCGTTCTTTTTGTTATAGACAACATTTCATGCAATGTTAAACATGTTAAAGCAAGTTGCAAGTGAAAATCTGTGTCTCTGACTGAGTTTGCATTACTGCTCAATTTGAGCTCTCTGCTGGCTGGAAAAAGCTTATTCTGAGCTCTAATTCACCAAGTGAAAAAAACAATTTCAGCCACTAAACAGCATCATTCTTTTTGTTTTAGACAATATTTCATGCAATGTTGAACATGTTAAAGCAAGTTGCAAGTGAAAATCTGTGTCTCTGACTGAGTTTGCATTACTGCTTATTTTGAGCTCTCTGCTGGCTGGGAAAAGCTTATTCTGAGGTCTCATACAGCTAGTGATGAAATCAGCTTCAGCCACTATAAGGCATCATTATTTTGGTTTCAGACAACATTTCTTGCAATATTGAACATGTTAAATCAAGTTGCAAGTGAAAATCTGTGTCTCTTACTGAGTTTGCATTACTGCTTCATTTGACCTCTCTGCTGGCTGAGAAAAGCTTATTCTGAGGTCTTATTCACCAAAAGATAAAAACAGCTTCAGCTACTAAACAGCATCATTCTTTTTGTTTCAGACAACATTTCATGCAGTGTTGAACATGTTAAAGCAAGTTGCAAGTGAAAATCTGTGTCTCTGACAGAGTTTGCATTACTGCTTAATTTGCCCTCTCTGCTGGCTGGGAAAAGCTTATTCTGAGGTCTCATACAGCAAGTGATAAAATCAGCTTCAGCCACTAAAAGCCCTCATTCTTTTTGTTTCAGACAACATTTCATGCAATATTTAACATGTTAAAGCAAGTTGCAAGTAAAAATCTGTGTCTCTGACTGAGTTTGCATTACTGCTTAATATGGGCCCTCTTCTGGCTGGGAAAAGCTTATTCTGAGCTCTAATTCACCAAGTGATAAAAACAGCTTTAGCCACCAAACAGCATCATTCTTTTTGTTTCAGACAACATTTCATGCAGTGTTGAACATGTTAAAGCAAGTTGCAAGTGAAAATCTGTGTCTCTGACAGAGTTTGCATTACTGCTTAATTTGACCTCTCTGCTGGCTGGGAAAAGCTTAATCTGAGGTCTCATACAGCAAGTGATAAAATCAGCTTCAGCCACAAAAAGGCTTCATTCTTTTTGTTTTAGACAACATTTCATGCAATGTTAAACATGTTAAAGCAAGTTTCAAAAGAAAATCTGTGTCTCTGACTGAGTTTGTATTACTGCTTAATATGGGCCCTCTTCTGGTTGGGAAAAGCTTATTCTGAGGTCTCATACAGCTAGTGATAAAAACAGCTTCAGCCACTAAATAGCATCATTCTTTTTGTTTCAGACAACATTTCATGCAATATTGAACATGTTAAAGCAAGTTGCAAGTGAAAATCTGTGTCTCTGACTGAGTTTGCATTACTGCTTAATTTGGGCCCTCTTCTGGCTGCGAAAAGCTTATTCTGAGCTCTAATTCACCAAGTGATAAAAACAGCTTCATCCACTAAACAGCATCATTCTTTGTGTTTTAGACAACATTTCATGCAGTGTTGAACATGATAAAGCAAAATGCAAGTGAAAATCTGTGTCTCTGACTGAGTTTGCATTACTGCTTAATTTGAGCTCTCTGCTGGCTGGGAAAAGCTTATTCTGACGTCTCATACAGGTAGTGATAAAAACAGCATCAACCACTAAAAGGCTTCATTCTTTTTGGTTTAGACAACATTTCATACAATGGTAAACGTGTTAAAGCAACTTGCAAGTGAAAATCTGTGTCTCTGACTGAGTTTGCATTACTGCTTCATTTGACCTCTCTGCTGGCTGGGAAAAGCTTATTCTGAGGTCTCATACAGCAAGTGATAAAATCAGCTTCAGCCACAAAAAGGCCTCATTCTTTTTGTTTTAGACAACAATTCATGCAATGTTGAACATGATAAAGCAAGTTGCAAGTGAAAATCTGTGTCTCTGACTGAGTTTGCATTACTGCTTAATTTGAGCTTTCTGCTGGCTGGGAAAAGCTTATTCTGAGGTCTCATACAGCTAGTGATAAAAACAGCTTCAGCCACTAAACAGCATCATTCATTTTGTTTTAGACAATATTTCATGCAATGTTAAACATGTTAAAGCAAGTTGCAAGTGAAAATCTGTGTCTCTGACTGAGTTTGCATTACTGCTTAATTTGACCTCTCTGCTGGCTGGGAAAAGCTTATTCTGAGCTCTAATTCAAAAAGTGATAAAAACAGCTTCAGCCACTTAACAGCATCATTCTTTTTGTTTTAGACAATATTTCATGCAATGTTGAACATGTTAAAGCAAGTTGGAAGTGAAAATCTGTATCTCTGACTGAGTTTGCATTACTGCTTCATTTAACCTCTCTGCTGGCTGGGAAAAGCTTATTCTGAGGTCTCATACAGCAAGTGATAAAATCAGCTTCAGCCACAAAAAGGCCTCATTCTTTTTGTTTTAGACAACATTTCATGCAATGTTAAACATGTTAAAGCAAGTTGCAAGTGAAAATCTGTATCTCTGACTGAGTTTGTATTACTGCTTAATTTTAGCTCTCTGCTGGCTGGGAAAAGCTTATTCTGAGCTCTAATTCACCAAGTGATAAAAACAGCTTCAGCCACTAAAAGACTTCATTCTTTTTGTTTTAGACAACATTTCATGCAATGTTGAACATGTTAAAGCAAGTTTCAAGTGAAAATCTGTGTCTCTGACTGGGTTTGCATTACTGCTTAATTTGACCTCTCTTCTGGCTGCGAAAAGCTTATTCTGAGCTCTAATTCACCAAGTGATAAAAACAGCTTCAGCCACTAAACAGCATCATTCTTTGTGTTTTAGACAACATTTCATGCAGTGTTGAACATGATAAAGCAAGTTGCAAGTGAAAATCTGTGTCTCTGACTGAGTTTGCATTACTGCTTAATTTAAGCTCTCTGCTGGCTGGGAAAAGCTTATTCTGAGGTCTCATACAGCTAGTGATAAAAACAGCTTCAGCCACTAAATAGCATCATTCTTTTTGTTTCAGACAACATTTCATGCAGTGTTGAACATGTTAAAGCAAGTTGCAAGTGAAAATCTGTGTCTCTGACAGAGTTTGCATTACTGCTTAATTTGACCTCTCTGCTGGCTGGGAAAAGCTTATTCTGAGGTCTCATACAGCTAGTGATAAAAACAGCTTCAACCACTAAAAGGCTTCATTCTTTTTGTTTTAGACAACATTTCATACAATGGTAAACGTGTTAAAGCAACTTGCAAGTGAAAATCTGTGTCTCTGACTGAGTTTGCATTACTGCTTAATTTGAGCTCTCTGCTGGCTGGAAAAAGTTTATTCTGAGCTCTAATTCACCAAGTGATAAAAACAGCTTCAGCCACTAAACAGCATCATTCTTTTTTGTTTTAGACAATATTTATTGCAATGTTGAACATGTTAAAGCAAGTTGCAAGTGAAAATCTGTGTCTCTGACTGAGTTTGCATTACTGCTTAATTTGAGCTTTCTGCTGGCTGGGAAAAGCTTATTCTGAGCTCTAATTCACCAAGTGATAAAAACAGCTTCAGCCACTAAACAGCATTATTCTTTTTGTTTTAGACAATATTTCATGCAATGTTGAACATGTTAAAGCAAGTTGGAAGTGAAAATCTGTATCTCTGACTGAGTTTGCATTACTGCTTCATTTAACCTCTCTGCTGGCTGGGAAAAGCTTATTCTGAGGTCTCATACAGCAAGTGATAAAATCAGCTTCAGCCACAAAAAGGCCTCATTCTTTTTGTTTTAGACAACATTTCATGCAATGTTAAACATGTTAAAGCAAGTTGCAAGTGAAAATCTGTATCTCTGACTGAGTTTGTATTACTGCTTAATTTTAGCTCTCTGCTGGCTGGGAAAAGCTTATTCTGAGCTCTAATTCACCAAGTGATAAAAACAGCTTCAGCCACTAAAAGACTTCATTCTTTTTGTTTTAGACAACATTTCATGCAATGTTGAACATGTTAAAGCAAGTTTCAAGTGAAAATCTGTGTCTCTGACTGGGTTTGCATTACTGCTTAATTTGACCTCTCTTCTGGCTGCGAAAAGCTTATTCTGAGCTCTAATTCACCAAGTGATAAAAACAGCTTCAGCCACTAAACAGCATCATTCTTTGTGTTTTAGACAACATTTCATGCAGTGTTGAACATGATAAAGCAAGTTGCAAGTGAAAATCTGTGTCTCTGACTGAGTTTGCATTACTGCTTAATTTAAGCTCTCTGCTGGCTGGGAAAAGCTTATTCTGAGGTCTCATACAGCTAGTGATAAAAACAGCTTCAGCCACTAAATAGCATCATTCTTTTTGTTTCAGACAACATTTCATGCAGTGTTGAACATGTTAAAGCAAGTTGCAAGTGAAAATCTGTGTCTCTGACAGAGTTTGCATTACTGCTTAATTTGACCTCTCTGCTGGCTGGGAAAAGCTTATTCTGAGGTCTCATACAGCTAGTGATAAAAACAGCTTCAACCACTAAAAGGCTTCATTCTTTTTGTTTTAGACAACATTTCATACAATGGTAAACGTGTTAAAGCAACTTGCAAGTGAAAATCTGTGTCTCTGACTGAGTTTGCATTACTGCTTAATTTGAGCTCTCTGCTGGCTGGAAAAAGTTTATTCTGAGCTCTAATTCACCAAGTGATAAAAACAGCTTCAGCCACTAAACAGCATCATTCTTTTTTGTTTTAGACAATATTTATTGCAATGTTGAACATGTTAAAGCAAGTTGCAAGTGAAAATCTGTGTCTCTGACTGAGTTTGCATTACTGCTTAATTTGAGCTTTCTGCTGGCTGGGAAAAGCTTATTCTGAGCTCTAATTCACCAAGTGATAAAAACAGCTTCAGCCACTAAACAGCATTATTCTTTTTGTTTTAGACAATATTTCATGCAATGTTGAACATGTTAAAGCAAGTTGCAAGTGAAAATCTGTGTCTCTGACTGAGTTTGCATTACTGCTTCATTTGACCTCTCTGCTGGCTGGGAAAAGCTTATTCTGAGGTCTCATACAGCAAGTGATAAAATCAGCTTCAGCCACAAAAAGGCCTCATTCTTTTTGTTTTAGACAACATTTCATGCAATGTTAAACATGTTAAAGCAAGTTGCAAGTGAAAATCTGTATCTCTGACTGAGTTTGTATTACTGCTTAATTTTAGCTCTCTGCTGGCTGGGAAAAGCTTATTCTGAGCTCTAATTCACCAAGTAATAAAAACAGCTTCAGCCACTAAAAGACTTCATTCTTTTTGTTTTAGACAACATTTCATGCAATGTTGAACATGTTAAAGCAAGTTTCAAGTGAAAATCTGTGTGTCTGACTGGGTTTGCATTACTGCTTAATTTGACCTCACTGCTGGCTGGGAAAAGCTTAATCTGAGGTTTCATACAGCAAGTGATAAAATCAGCTTCAGCCACTTAAAGGCCTCATTCTTTTTGTTTCAGACAACATTTCATGCAATATTGAACATGTTAAAGCAAGTTGCAAGTGAAAATCTGTGTCTCTGACTGAGTTTGCATTACTGCTTAATTTTAGCTCTCTGCTGGCTGGGAAAAGCTTATTCTGAGGTCTCATACACCAAGTGATAAAAACAGCTTCAGCCACTAAACAGCATCATTCTTTTTGCTTCAGACAACATTTCATGCAGTGTTGAACATGTTAAAGCAAGTTGCAAGTGAAAATCTGTGTCTCTGACAGAGTTTGCATTACTGCTTAATTTGACCTCTCTGCTGGCTGGGAAAAGCTTAATCTGAGGTCTCATACAGCTAGTGATGAAATCAGCTTCAGCCACTAAAAAGCATCATTCTTTTGGTTTCAGACAACATTTCATGCAATATTGAATATGTTAAATCAAGTTGCAAGTGAAAATCTGTGTCTCTTACTAAGTTTGCATTACTGCTTCATTTGACCCCTCTGCTGGCTGAGAAAAGCTTATTCTGAGGTCTTATTCACCAAGAGATAAAAACAGCTTCAGCCACTAAACAGCATCATTCTTTTTGTTTCAGACAACATTTCATGCAGTGTTGAACATGTTAAAGCAAGTTGCAAGTGAAAATCTGTGTCTCTGACAGAGTTTGCATTACTGCTTAATTTGACCTCTCTGCTGGCTTGGAAAAGCTTAATTTGAGGTCACATACAGCAAGTGATAAAATCAGCTTCAGCCACAAAAAGGCCTTATTCTTTTTGTTTCAGACAACATTTCATGCAATATTGAACATGTTAAAGCAAGTTGCAAGTGAAAATCTGTGTCTCTGACTGAGTTTGCATTACTGCTTAATTTTGGCCCTCTTTTGGCTGCGAAAAGCTTATTCTGAGCTCTAATTCACCAAGTGATAAAAACAGCTACAGCCACTAAACAGCATAATTCTTTGTGTTTTAGACAACATTTCATGCAGTGTTGAACATGATAAAGCAAGTTGCAAGTGAAAATCTGTGTCTCTGACTGAGTTTGCATTACTGCTTAATTTGGGCCCTCTTCTGGCTGCGAAAAGCTTATTCTGAGCTCTAATTCACCAAGTGATAAAACAGCTTCAGCCACTAAACAGCATCATTCTTTGTGTTTAAGACAACAGTTCATGCAGTGTTGAACATGATAAAGCAAGTTGCAAGTGAAAATCTGTGTCTCTGACAGAGTTTGCATTACTGCTTAATTTGACCTCTCTGCTGGCTGGGAAAAGCTTATTCTGAGTTCTCATACAGCTAGTGATAAAAACAGCTTCAACCACTAAAAGGCTTCATTCTTTTTGTTTTAGACAACATTTCATACAATGGTAAACATGTTAAAGCAACTTGCAAGTGAAAATCTGTGTCTCTCACTGAGTTTGCATTACTGCTTAATTTGAGCTCGCTGCTGGCTGGGAAAAGCTTATTCTGAGCTCTAATTCACCAAGTGATAAAAACAGCTTCAGCCACCAAACAGCATCATTCTTTTTTGTTTTAGACAACATTTCATGTAATGTTAAACATGTTAAAGCAAGTTGCAAGTGAAAATCTGTGTCTCTGACTGAGTTTGCATTACTGCTTAATTTGACCTCTCTGCTGGCTGGGAAAAGCTTATTCTGAGGTCTCATACAGCTAGTGATAAAAACAGCTTCAGCCACTAAAAGGCCTCATTCTTTTTGTTTCAGACAACATTTCATGCAATGTTGAACATGTTAAAGCAAGTTGCAAGTGAAAATCTGTGTCTCTGACTGAGTTTGCATTACTGCTTAATTTGAGCTTTCTGCTGGCTGGGAAAAGCTTATTCTGAGCTCTAATTCACCAAGTGATAAAAACAGCTTCAGCCACTAAACAGCATTATTCTTTTTGTTTTAGACAATATTTCATGCAATGTTGAACATGTTAAAGCAAGTTGCAAGTGAAAATCTGTGTCTCTGACTGAGTTTGCATTACTGCTTAATTTGAGCTTTCTGCTGGCTGGGAAAAGCTTATTCTGAGCTCTAATTCACCAAGTGATAAAAACAGCTTTAGCCACTAAACAGCATTATTCTTTTTGTTTTAGACAATATTTCATGCAATGTTGAACATGTTAAAGCAAGTTGCAAGTGAAAATCTGTGTCTCTGACTGAGTTTGCATTACTGCTTCATTTGACCTCTCTGCTGGCTGGGAAAAGCTTATTCTGAGGTCTCATACAGCAAGTGATAAAATCAGCTTCAGCCACAAAAAGGCCTCATTCTTTTTGTTTTAGACAACATTTCATGCAATGTTAAACATGTTAAAGCAAGTTGCAAGTGAAAATCTGTATCTCTGACTGAGTTTGTATTACTGCTTAATTTTAGCTCTCTGCTGGCTGGGAAAAGCTTATTCTGAGCTCTAATTCACCAAGTAATAAAAACAGCTTCAGCCACTAAAAGACTTCATTCTTTTTGTTTTAGACAACATTTCATGCAATGTTGAACATGTTAAAGCAAGTTTCAAGTGAAAATCTGTGTGTCTGACTGGGTTTGCATTACTGCTTAATTTGACCTCACTGCTGGCTGGGAAAAGCTTAATCTGAGGTTTCATACAGCAAGTGATAAAATCAGCTTCAGCCACTTAAAGGCCTCATTCTTTTTGTTTCAGACAACATTTCATGCAATATTGAACATGTTAAAGCAAGTTGCAAGTGAAAATCTGTGTCTCTGACTGAGTTTGCATTACTGCTTAATTTTAGCTCTCTGCTGGCTGGGAAAAGCTTATTCTGAGGTCTCATACAGCAAGTGATAAAAACAGCTTCAGCCACTAAACAGCATCATTCTTTTTGCTTCAGACAACATTTCATGCAGTGTTGAACATGTTAAAGCAAGTTGCAAGTGAAAATCTGTGTCTCTGACAGAGTTTGCATTACTGTTTAATTTGACCTCTCTGCTGGCTGGGAAAAGCTTAATCTGAGGTCTCATACAGCTAGTGATGAAATCAGCTTCAGCCACTAAAAAGCATCATTCTTTTGGTTTCAGACAACATTTCATGCAATATTGAATATGTTAAATCAAGTTGCAAGTGAAAATCTGTGTCTCTTACTAAGTTTGCATTACTGCTTCATTTGACCCCTCTGCTGGCTGAGAAAAGCTTATTCTGAGGTCTTATTCACCAAGAGATAAAAACAGCTTCAGCCACTAAACAGCATCATTCTTTTTGTTTCAGACAACATTTCATGCAGTGTTGAACATGTTAAAGCAAGTTGCAAGTGAAAATCTGTGTCTCTGACAGAGTTTGCATTACTGCTTAATTTGACCTCTCTGCTGGCTTGGAAAAGCTTAATTTGAGGTCACATACAGCAAGTGATAAAATCAGCTTCAGCCACAAAAAGGCCTTATTCTTTTTGTTTCAGACAACATTTCATGCAATATTGAACATGTTAAAGCAAGTTGCAAGTGAAAATCTGTGTCTCTGACTGAGTTTGCATTACTGCTTAATTATGGCCCTCTTCTGGCTGCGAAAAGCTTATTCTGAGCTCTAATTCACCAAGTGATAAAAACAGCTACAGCCACTAAACAGCATAATTCTTTGTGTTTTAGACAACATTTCATGCAGTGTTGAACATGATAAAGCAAGTTGCAAGTGAAAATCTGTGTCTCTGACTGAGTTTGCATTACTGCTTAATTTGGGCCCTCTTCTGGCTGCGAAAAGCTTATTCTGAGCTCTAATTCACCAAGTGATAAAACAGCTTCAGCCACTAAACAGCATCATTCTTTGTGTTTAAGACAACAGTTCATGCAGTGTTGAACATGATAAAGCAAGTTGCAAGTGAAAATCTGTGTCTCTGACAGAGTTTGCATTACTGCTTAATTTGACCTCTCTGCTGGCTGGGAAAAGCTTATTCTGAGTTCTCATACAGCTAGTGATAAAAACAGCTTCAACCACTAAAAGGCTTCATTCTTTTTGTTTTAGAAAACATTTCATACAATGGTAAACATGTTAAAGCAACTTGCAAGTGAAAATCTGTGTCTCTCACTGAGTTTGCATTACTGCTTAATTTGAGCTCGCTGCTGGCTGGGAAAAGCTTATTCTGAGCTCTAATTCACCAAGTGATAAAAACAGCTTCAGCCACCAAACAGCATCATTCTTTTTTGTTTTAGACAACATTTCATGTAATGTTAAACATGTTAAAGCAAGTTGCAAGTGAAAATCTGTGTCTCTGACTGAGTTTGCATTACTGCTTAATTTGACCTCTCTGCTGGCTGGGAAAAGCTTATTCTGAGGTCTCATACAGCTAGTGATAAAAACAGCTTCAGCCACTAAAAGGCCTCATTCTTTTTGTTTCAGACAACATTTCATGCAATGTTGAACATGTTAAAGCAAGTTGCAAGTGAAAATCTGTGTCTCTGACTGAGTTTGCATTACTGCTTAATTTGAGCTTTCTGCTGGCTGGGAAAAGCTTATTCTGAGCTCTAATTCACCAAGTGATAAAAACAGCTTCAGCCACTAAACAGCATTATTCTTTTTGTTTTAGACAATATTTCATGCAATGTTGAACATGTTAAAGCAAGTTGCAAGTGAAAATCTGTGTCTCTGACTGAGTTTGCATTACTGCTTCATTTGACCTCTCTGCTGGCTGGGAAAAGCTTATTCTGAGGTCTCATACAGCAAGTGATAAAATCAGCTTCAGCCACAAAAAGGCCTCATTCTTTTTGTTTTAGACAACATTTCATGCAATGTTAAACATGTTAAAGCAAGTTGCAAGTGAAAATCTGTATCTCTGACTGAGTTTGTATTACTGCTTAATTTTAGCTCTCTGCTGGCTGGGAAAAGCTTATTCTGAGCTCTAATTCACCAAGTAATAAAAACAGCTTCAGCCACTAAAAGACTTCATTCTTTTTGTTTTAGACAACATTTCATGCAATGTTGAACATGTTAAAGCAAGTTTCAAGTGAAAATCTGTGTGTCTGACTGGGTTTGCATTACTGCTTAATTTGACCTCACTGCTGGCTGGGAAAAGCTTAATCTGAGGTTTCATACAGCAAGTGATAAAATCAGCTTCAGCCACTTAAAGGCCTCATTCTTTTTGTTTCAGACAACATTTCATGCAATATTGAACATGTTAAAGCAAGTTGCAAGTGAAAATCTGTGTCTCTGACTGAGTTTGCATTACTGCTTAATTTTAGCTCTCTGCTGGCTGGGAAAAGCTTATTCTGAGGTCTCATACAGCAAGTGATAAAAACAGCTTCAGCCACTAAACAGCATCATTCTTTTTGCTTCAGACAACATTTCATGCAGTGTTGAACATGTTAAAGCAAGTTGCAAGTGAAAATCTGTGTCTCTGACAGAGTTTGCATTACTGTTTAATTTGACCTCTCTGCTGGCTGGGAAAAGCTTAATCTGAGGTCTCATACAGCTAGTGATGAAATCAGCTTCAGCCACTAAAAAGCATCATTCTTTTGGTTTCAGACAACATTTCATGCAATATTGAATATGTTAAATCAAGTTGCAAGTGAAAATCTGTGTCTCTTACTAAGTTTGCATTACTGCTTCATTTGACCCCTCTGCTGGCTGAGAAAAGCTTATTCTGAGGTCTTATTCACCAAGAGATAAAAACAGCTTCAGCCACTAAACAGCATCATTCTTTTTGTTTCAGACAACATTTCATGCAGTGTTGAACATGTTAAAGCAAGTTGCAAGTGAAAATCTGTGTCTCTGACAGAGTTTGCATTACTGCTTAATTTGACCTCTCTGCTGGCTTGGAAAAGCTTAATTTGAGGTCACATACAGCAAGTGATAAAATCAGCTTCAGCCACAAAAAGGCCTTATTCTTTTTGTTTCAGACAACATTTCATGCAATATTGAACATGTTAAAGCAAGTTGCAAGTGAAAATCTGTGTCTCTGACTGAGTTTGCATTACTGCTTAATTATGGCCCTCTTCTGGCTGCGAAAAGCTTATTCTGAGCTCTAATTCACCAAGTGATAAAAACAGCTACAGCCACTAAACAGCATAATTCTTTGTGTTTTAGACAACATTTCATGCAGTGTTGAACATGATAAAGCAAGTTGCAAGTGAAAATCTGTGTCTCTGACTGAGTTTGCATTACTGCTTAATTTGGGCCCTCTTCTGGCTGCGAAAAGCTTATTCTGAGCTCTAATTCACCAAGTGATAAAACAGCTTCAGCCACTAAACAGCATCATTCTTTGTGTTTAAGACAACAGTTCATGCAGTGTTGAACATGATAAAGCAAGTTGCAAGTGAAAATCTGTGTCTCTGACAGAGTTTGCATTACTGCTTAATTTGACCTCTCTGCTGGCTGGGAAAAGCTTATTCTGAGTTCTCATACAGCTAGTGATAAAAACAGCTTCAACCACTAAAAGGCTTCATTCTTTTTGTTTTAGAAAACATTTCATACAATGGTAAACATGTTAAAGCAACTTGCAAGTGAAAATCTGTGTCTCTCACTGAGTTTGCATTACTGCTTAATTTGAGCTCGCTGCTGGCTGGGAAAAGCTTATTCTGAGCTCTAATTCACCAAGTGATAAAAACAGCTTCAGCCACCAAACAGCATCATTCTTTTTTGTTTTAGACAACATTTCATGTAATGTTAAACATGTTAAAGCAAGTTGCAAGTGAAAATCTGTGTCTCTGACTGAGTTTGCATTACTGCTTAATTTGACCTCTCTGCTGGCTGGGAAAAGCTTATTCTGAGGTCTCATACAGCTAGTGATAAAAACAGCTTCAGCCACTAAAAGGCCTCATTCTTTTTGTTTCAGACAACATTTCATGCAATGTTGAACATGTTAAAGCAAGTTGCAAGTGAAAATCTGTGTCTCTGACTGAGTTTGCATTACTGCTTAATTTGAGCTTTCTGCTGGCTGGGAAAAGCTTATTCTGAGCTCTAATTCACCAAGTGATAAAAACAGCTTCAGCCACTAAACAGCATTATTCTTTTTGTTTTAGACAATATTTCATGCAATGTTGAACATGTTAAAGCAAGTTGCAAGTGAAAATCTGTGTCTCTGACTGAGTTTGCATTACTGCTTCATTTGACCTCTCTGCTGGCTGGGAAAAGCTTATTCTGAGGTCTCATACAGCAAGTGATAAAATCAGCTTCAGCCACAAAAAGGCCTCATTCTTTTTGTTTTAGACAACATTTCATGCAATGTTAAACATGTTAAAGCAAGTTGCAAGTGAAAATCTGTATCTCTGACTGAGTTTGTATTACTGCTTAATTTTAGCTCTCTGCTGGCTGGGAAAAGCTTATTCTGAGCTCTAATTCACCAAGTAATAAAAACAGCTTCAGCCACTAAAAGACTTCATTCTTTTTGTTTTAGACAACATTTCATGCAATGTTGAACATGTTAAAGCAAGTTTCAAGTGAAAATCTGTGTGTCTGACTGGGTTTGCATTACTGCTTAATTTGACCTCACTGCTGGCTGGGAAAAGCTTAATCTGAGGTTTCATACAGCAAGTGATAAAATCAGCTTCAGCCACTTAAAGGCCTCATTCTTTTTGTTTCAGACAACATTTCATGCAATATTGAACATGTTAAAGCAAGTTGCAAGTGAAAATCTGTGTCTCTGACTGAGTTTGCATTACTGCTTAATTTTAGCTCTCTGCTGGCTGGGAAAAGCTTATTCTGAGGTCTCATACAGCAAGTGATAAAAACAGCTTCAGCCACTAAACAGCATCATTCTTTTTGCTTCAGACAACATTTCATGCAGTGTTGAACATGTTAAAGCAAGTTGCAAGTGAAAATCTGTGTCTCTGACAGAGTTTGCATTACTGTTTAATTTGACCTCTCTGCTGGCTGGGAAAAGCTTAATCTGAGGTCTCATACAGCTAGTGATGAAATCAGCTTCAGCCACTAAAAAGCATCATTCTTTTGGTTTCAGACAACATTTCATGCAATATTGAATATGTTAAATCAAGTTGCAAGTGAAAATCTGTGTCTCTTACTAAGTTTGCATTACTGCTTCATTTGACCCCTCTGCTGGCTGAGAAAAGCTTATTCTGAGGTCTTATTCACCAAGAGATAAAAACAGCTTCAGCCACTAAACAGCATCATTCTTTTTGTTTCAGACAACATTTCATGCAGTGTTGAACATGTTAAAGCAAGTTGCAAGTGAAAATCTGTGTCTCTGACAGAGTTTGCATTACTGCTTAATTTGACCTCTCTGCTGGCTTGGAAAAGCTTAATTTGAGGTCACATACAGCAAGTGATAAAATCAGCTTCAGCCACAAAAAGGCCTTATTCTTTTTGTTTCAGACAACATTTCATGCAATATTGAACATGTTAAAGCAAGTTGCAAGTGAAAATCTGTGTCTCTGACTGAGTTTGCATTACTGCTTAATTATGGCCCTCTTCTGGCTGCGAAAAGCTTATTCTGAGCTCTAATTCACCAAGTGATAAAAACAGCTACAGCCACTAAACAGCATAATTCTTTGTGTTTTAGACAACATTTCATGCAGTGTTGAACATGATAAAGCAAGTTGCAAGTGAAAATCTGTGTCTCTGACTGAGTTTGCATTACTGCTTAATTTGGGCCCTCTTCTGGCTGCGAAAAGCTTATTCTGAGCTCTAATTCACCAAGTGATAAAACAGCTTCAGCCACTAAACAGCATCATTCTTTGTGTTTAAGACAACAGTTCATGCAGTGTTGAACATGATAAAGCAAGTTGCAAGTGAAAATCTGTGTCTCTGACAGAGTTTGCATTACTGCTTAATTTGACCTCTCTGCTGGCTGGGAAAAGCTTATTCTGAGTTCTCATACAGCTAGTGATAAAAACAGCTTCAACCACTAAAAGGCTTCATTCTTTTTGTTTTAGACAACATTTCATACAATGGTAAACATGTTAAAGCAACTTGCAAGTGAAAATCTGTGTCTCTCACTGAGTTTGCATTACTGCTTAATTTGAGCTCGCTGCTGGCTGGGAAAAGCTTATTCTGAGCTCTAATTCACCAAGTGATAAAAACAGCTTCAGCCACCAAACAGCATCATTCTTTTTTGTTTTAGACAACATTTCATGTAATGTTAAACATGTTAAAGCAAGTTGCAAGTGAAAATCTGTGTCTCTGACTGAGTTTGCATTACTGCTTAATTTGACCTCTCTGCTGGCTGGGAAAAGCTTATTCTGAGGTCTCATACAGCTAGTGATAAAAACAGCTTCAGCCACTAAAAGGCCTCATTCTTTTTGTTTCAGACAACATTTCATGCAATGTTAAACATGTTTAAGCAAGTTGCAAGTGAAAATCTGTGTCTATAACTGAGTTTGCATTACTGCTTAATTTGACCTCTCTGCTGGCTGGGAAAAGCTTATTCTGAGCTCTAATTCACCAAGTGATAAAAACTGCTTCAGCCACTAAACAGCATCAATCTTTTTGTTTTAGACAACATTTCATGCAGTGTTGAACATGTTAAAGCAAGTTGCAAGTGAAAATCTGTGTCTCTGACTGGGTTTGCATTACTGCTTAATTTGAGCTCTCTGCTGCTGGGAAAAGCTTATTCTGAGTTCTCATACAGCTAGTGATAAAAACAGCTTCAGCCACTAAAAGGCTTCATTCTTTTTGTTTTAGACAACATTTCATGCAATGTTAAACATGTTAAAGCAAGTTGCAAGTGAAAATCTGTGTCTCTGACTGAGTTTGCATTACTGATTAATTTGAGCTCTCTGCTGGCTGGAAAAAGCTTATTCTGAGCTCTAATTAACCAAGTGATAAAAACAGCTTCAGCCACTAAACAGCATCATTTTTTTTGTTTCAGACAACATTTCATGCAGTGTTGAACATGTTAAAGCAAGTTGCAAGTGAAAATCTGTGTCTCTGACAGAGTTTGCATTACTGCTTAATTTGACCTCTCTGCTGGCTGGGAAAAGCTTAATCTGAGGTCACATACAGCAAGTGATAAAATCAGCTTCAGCCACAAAAAGGCCTCATTCTTTTTGTTTCAGACAACATTTCATGCAATATTGAACATGTTAAAGCAAGTTGCAAGTGAAAATCTGTGTCTCTGATTGAGTTTGCATTACTGCTTAATTTGGGCCCTCTTCTGGCTGCGAAAAGCTTA
Source organism: Danio rerio (assembly GCF_052040795.2). Taxonomy (NCBI): domain Eukaryota; kingdom Metazoa; phylum Chordata; class Actinopteri; order Cypriniformes; family Danionidae; genus Danio; species Danio rerio. The sequence goes on from NC_141041.1 coordinate 38,451,940, forward strand.
TTCTGAGCTCTAATTCACCAAGTGATAAAAACAGCTACAGCCAATAAACAGCATAATTCTTTGTGTTTTAGACAACATTTCATGCAGTGTTGAACATGATAAAGCAAGTTGCAAGTGAAAATCTGTGTCTCTGACTGAGTTTGCATTACTGCTTAATTTGGGCCCTCTTCTGGCTGCGAAAAGCTTATTCTGAGCTCTAATTCACCAAGTGATAAAAACAGCTTCAGCCACTAAACAGCATCATTCTTTGTGTTTTAGACAACAGTTCATGCAGTGTTGAACATGATAAAGCAAGTTGCAAGTGAAAATCTGTGTCTCAGACAGAGTTTGCATTACTGCTTAATTTGACCTCTCTGCTGGCTGGGAAAAGCTTATTCTGAGTTCTCATACAGCTAGTGATAAAAACAGCTTCAACCACTAAAAGGCTTCATTCTTTTTGTTTTAGACAACATTTCATACAATGGTAAACATGTTAAAGCAACTTGCAAGTGAAAATCTGTGTCTCTGACTGAGTTTGCATTACTGCTTAATTTGACCTCTCTGCTGGCTGGGAAAAGCTTATTCTGAGCTCTACTTCACTAAGTGATAAAAACAGCTTCAGCCACCAAACAGCATCATTCTTTTTTGTTTTAGACAACATTTCATGTAATGTTAAACATGTTAAAGCAAGTTGCAAGTGAAAAACTGTGTCTCTGACTGAGTTTGCATTACTGCTTAATTTGACCTCTCTGCTGGCTGGGAAAAGCTTATTCTGAGGTCTCATACAGCTAGTGATAAAAACAGCTTCAGCCACTAAAAGGCCTCATTCTTTTTGTTTCAGACAACATTTCATGCAATGTTAAACATGTTTAAGCAAGTTGCAAGTGAAAATCTGTGTCTATAACTGAGTTTGCATTACTGCTTAATTTGACCTCTCTGCTGGCTGGGAAAAGCTTATTCTGAGCTCTAATTCACCAAGTGATAAAAACTGCTTCAGCCACTAAACAGCATCATTCTTTTTGTTTTAGACAACATTTCATGCAGTGTTGAACATGTTAAAGCAAGTTGCAAGTGAAAATCTGTGTCTCTGACTGGATTTGCATTACTGCTTAATTTGAGCTCTCTGCTGGCTGGGAAAAGCTTATTCTGAGTTCTCATACAGCTAGTGATAAAAACAGCTTCAGCCACTAAAAGGCTTCATTCTTTTTGTTTTAGACAACATTTCATGCAATGTTAAACATGTTAAAGCAAGTTGCAAGTGAAAATCTGTGTCTCTGACTGAGTTTGCATTACTGATTAATTTGAGCTCTCTGCTGGCTGGAAAAAGCTTATTCTGAACTCTAATTAACTCAGTGATAAAAACAGCTTCAGTCACTAAACAGCATCATTCGTTTTGTTTTAGACAATATTTCATGCAATGTTGAACATGTTAAAGCAAGTTGCAAGTGAAAATCTGTGTCTCTGACTGAGTTTGCATTACTGCTTAATTTGACCTCTCTGCTGGCTGGGAAAAGCTTATTCTGAGGTTTCATACAGCAAGTGATAAAAACAGCTTCATCCACTTAAAGGCCTCATTCTTTTTTGTTTCAGACAACATTTCATGCAATATTGAACATGTTAAAGCAAGTTGCAAGTGAAAATCTGTGTCTCTGACTGAGTTTGCATTACTGCTTAATTTTAGCTCTCTGCTGGCTGGGAAAAGCTTATTCTGAGGACTCATACAGCAAGTGATAAAAACAGCTTCAGCCACTAAATAGCATCATTCTTTTTGTTTCAGACAACATTTCATGCAATATTGAACATGTTAAAGCAAGTTGCAAGTGAAAATCTGTGTCTCGGACTGAGTTTGCATTACTGCTTAATTTGGGCCCTCTTCTGGCTGCGAAAAGGTTATTCTGAGCTCTAATTCGCCAAGTGATAAAAACAGCTTCAGCCACTAAACAGCATCATTCTTTGTGTTTTAGACAACATTTTATGCAGTGTTGAACATGATAAAGCAAGTTGCAAGTGAAAATCTGTGTCTCTGACTGAGTTTGCATTATTTTGGGCCCTCTTCTGGCTGCGAAAAGCTTATTCTGAGCTCTAATTCACCAAGTGATAAAAACAGTTTCAGCCACTAAACAGCATCATTCTTTGTGTTTTAGACAACATTTCATGCAGTGTTGAACATGATAAAGCAAGTTGCAAGTGAAAATCTGTGTCTCTGACTGAGTTTGCATTACTGCTTAATTTGAGCTCTCTGCTGGCTGGGAAAAGCTTATTCTGAGGTCTCATACAGCTAGTGATAAAAACAGCTTCAACCACTAAAAGGCTTCGTTCTTTTTGTTTTAGACAACATTTCATACAATAGTAAACGTGTTAAAGCAACTTGCAAGTGAAAATCTGTGTCTCTGACTGAGTTTGCATTACTGCTTAATTTGAGCTCTCTGCTGGCTGGAAAAAGTTTATTCTGAGCTCTAATTCACCAAGTGATAAAAACAGCTTTAGCCACTAAACAGCATCATTCGTTTTGTTTTAGACAATATTTCATGCAATGTTGAACATGTTAAAGCATGTTGCAAGTGAAAATCTGTGTCTCTGACTGAGTTTGCATTACTGCTTAATTTGACCTCTCTGCTGGCTGGGAAAAGCTTATTCTGAGGTCTCATACAGCAAGTGATAAAATCAGCTTCAGCCACTAAAAGGCCTCATTCTTTTTGTTTTAGACAACATTTCATGCAATATTAAACATGTTAAAGCAAGTTGCAAGTGAAAATCTATGTCTCTGACTGAGTTTGCATTACTGCTTATTTTGAGCTCTCTGCTGGCTGGAAAAAGCTTATTCTGAGCTCTAATTCACCAAGTGATAAAAACAGCTTCAGCCACTAAACAGCATCAATCTTTTTGTTTTAGACAATATTTCATGCAATGTTGAACAAGTTAAAGCAAGTTGCAAGTGAAAATCTGTGTCTCTGACTGAGTTTGCATTACTGCTTAATTTGGGCCCTTTTCTGTCTGAGAAAAGCTTATTCTGAGCTCTAATTCACCAAGTGATAAAAACAGGTTCAGCCACTAAACAGCATCATTCTTTTTGTTTTAGACAATATTTCACGCAATGTTGAACATGTTAAAGCAAGTTGCAAGTGAAAATCTGTATCTCTGACTGAGTTTGTATCACTGCTTAATTTTAGCTCTCTGCTGGCTGGGAAAAGCTTATTCTGAGCTCTAATTCACCAAGTGATAAAAACAGCTTCAGCCACTAAAAGACTTCATTCTTTTTGTTTTAGACAACATTTCATGCAATGTTGAACATGTTAAAGCAAGTTTCGAGTGAAAATCTGTGTGTCTGACTGGGTTTGCATTACTGCTTAATTTGACCTCTCTGCTGGCTGGGAAAAGCTTATTCTGAGGTTTCATACAGCAAGTGATAAAAACAGCTTCAGCCACTTAAAGGCCTCATTCTTTTTGTTTCAGACAACATTTCATGCAATATTGAACATGTTAAAGCAAGTTGCAAGTGAAAATCTGTGTCTCTGACTGAGTTTGCATTACTGCTTAATTTTAGCTCTCTGCTGGCTGGGAAAAGCTTATTCTGAGGTCTCATACAGCAAGTGATAAAAACAGCTTCAGCCACTAAACAGCATCATTCTTTTTGCTTCAGACAACATTTCATGCAGTGTTGAACATGTTAAAGCAAGTTGCAAGTGAAAATCTGTGTCTCTGACAGAGTTTGCATTACTGCTTAATTTGACCTCTCTGCTGGCTGGGAAAAGCTTAATCTGAGGTCTCATACAGCAAGTGATAAAATCAGCTTCAGCCACAAAAAGGCCTCATTATTTTTGTTTTAGACAACATTTCATGCAATGTTAAACATGTTAAAGCAAGTTGCAAGTGAAAATCTGTGTCTCTGACTGTGTTTGCATTACTGCTTAATTTTAGCTCTCTGCTGGCTGGGAAAAGCTTATTCTGAGCTCTAATTCACCAAGTGATATAAACAGCTTCAGCCACTAAAAGGCTTCATTCTTTTTGTTTTAGACAACATTTCATGCAGTGTTGAACATGATAAAGCAAGTTTCAAGTGAAAATCTGTGTCTCTGACTGAGTTTGCATTACTGCTTAATTTGAGCTCTCTGCTGGCTGGGAAAAGCTTATTCTGAGGTCTCATACAGCTAGTGATAAAAACAGCTTCAGCCACTAAAAGGCTTCATTCTTTTTGTTTTAGACAACATTTCTTACAATGGTAAACATGTTAAAGCAACTTCCAAGTGAAAATCTCTGTCTCTGATTGAGTTTGCATTACTGCTTAATTTGAGCTCTCTGCCGGCTGGGAAAAGCTTATTCTGAGCTCTAATTCACCAAGTGATAAAAACAGCTTCAGCCACCAAACAGCATCATTCTTTTTGTTTTAGACAACATTTCATATAATGTTAAACATGGTAAAGCAAGTTGCAAGTGAAAATCTGTGTCTCTGACTGGGTTTGCATTACTGCTTAATTTGAGCTCTCTGCTGGCTGGGAAAAGCTTATTCTGAGTCCTCATACAGCTAGTGATAAAAACAGCTTCAGCCACTAAAAAGCATCATTCTTTTGGTTTCAGACAACATTTCATGCAATATTGAATATGTTAAATCAAGTTGCAAGTGAAAATCTGTGTCTCTTACTAAGTTTGCATTACTGCTTCATTTGACCCCTCTGCTGGCTGAGAAAAGCTTATTCTGAGGTCTTATTCACCAAGAGATAAAAACAGCTTCAGCCACTAAACAGCATCATTCTTTTTGTTTCAGACAACATTTCATGCAGTGTTGAACATGTTAAAGCAAGTTGCAAGTGAAAATCTGTGTCTCTGACAGAGTTTGCATTACTGCTTAATTTGACCTCTCTGCTGGCTGGGAAAAGCTTAATCTGAGGTCACATACAGCAAGTGATAAAATCAGCTTCAGCCACAAAAAGGCCTCATTCTTTTTGTTTCAGACAACATTTCATGCAATATTGAACATGTTAAAGCAAGTTGCAAGTGAAAATCTGTGTCTCTGACTGAGTTTGCTTTACTGCTTAATTTGGGCCCTCTTCTGGCTGCGAAAAGCTTATTCTGAGCTCTAATTCACCAAGTGATAAAAACAGCTACAGCCACTAAACAGCATAATTCTTTGTGTTTTAGACAACATTTCATGCAGTGTTGAACATGATAAAGCAAGTTGCAAGTGAAAATCTGTGTCTCTGACTGAGTTTGCATTACTGCTTAATTTGGGCCCTCTTCTGGCTGCGAAAAGCTTATTCTGAGCTCTAATTCACCAAGTGATAAAAACAGCTTCAGCCACTAAACAGCATCATTCTTTGTGTTTAAGACAACAGTTCATGCAGTGTTGAACATGATAAAGCAAGTTGCAAGTGAAAATCTGTGTCTCTGACAGAGTTTGCATTACTGCTTAATTTGACCTCTCTGCTGGCTGGGAAAAGCTTATTCTGAGTTCTCATACAGCTAGTGATAAAAACAGCTTCAACCACTAAAAGGCTTCATTCTTTTTGTTTTAGACAACATTTCATACAATGGTAAACATGTTAAAGCAACTTGCAAGTGAAAATCTGTGTCTCTCACTGAGTTTGCATTACTGCTTAATTTGAGCTCTCTGCTGGCTGGGAAAAGCTTATTCTGAGCTCTAATTCACCAAGTGATAAAAACAGCTTCAGCCACCAAACAGCATCATTCTTTTTTGTTTTAGACAACATTTCATGTAATGTTAAACATCTTAAAGCAAGTTGCAAGTGAAAATCTGTGTCTCTGACTGAGTTTGCATTACTGCTTAATTTGACCTCTCTGCTGGCTGGGAAAAGCTTATTCTGAGGTCTCATACAGCTAGTGATAAAAACAGCTTCAGCCACTAAAAGGCCTCATTCTTTTTGTTTCAGACAACATTTCATGCAATGTTAAACATGTTTAAGCAAGTTGCAAGTGAAAATCTGTGTCTATAACTGAGTTTGCATTACTGCTTAATTTGACCTCTCTGCTGGCTGAGAAAAGCTTATTCTGAGCTCTAATTCACCAAGTGATAAAAACTGCTTCAGCCACTAAACAGCATCATTCTTTTTGTTTTAGACAACATTTCATGCAGTGTTGAACATGTTAAAGCAAGTTGCAAGTGAAAATCTGTGTCTCTGACAGAGTTTGCATTACTGCTTAATTTGACCTCTCTGCTGGCTGGGAAAAGCTTATTCTAAGGTCTCATACAACAAGTGATAAAATCAGCTTCAGCCACTAAACAGCATCATTCTTTTGGTTTTAGACAACATTTCATGCAATATTGAACATGTTAAAGCAAGTTGCAAGTGAAAATCTGTGTCTCTGACTGAGTTTGCATTACTACTTAATTTGGGCCCTCTTCTGGCTGGGAAAAGCTTATTCTGAGCTCTAATTTACCAAGTGATAAAAACAGCTTCAGCCACTAAACAGCATCATTCTTTTTGTTTCAGACAACATTTCATGCAATATTGAACATGTTAAAGCAAGTTGCAAGTGAAAATCTGTGTCTCTGACTGAGTTTGCATTAATGCTTAATTTGAGCTCTCTACTGGCTGGGAAAAGCTTATTCTGAGGTCTCATACAGCCAGTGATAAAAACAGCTTCAGCCACTAAAAGGCTTTATTCATTTTGTTTTAAAGAACATTTCATGCAATGTTAAACATGTTAAAGCAAGTTGCAAGTGAAAATCTGTGTCTCTGACTGAGTTTGCATTACTGCTTAATTTGACCTCTCTGCTGGCTGGGAAAAGCTTATTCTGAGCTCTAATTCACCAAGTGATAAAAACAGTTTCAGCCACTAAACAGCATCATTCTTTTTGTTGTAGACAACATTTCATGCAGTGTTGAACATGTTAAAGCAAGTTGCAAGTGAAAATCTGTGTCTCTGACTGAGTTTGCATTACTACTTAATTTGACCTCTCTGCTGGTTGGGAAAAGCTTATTCTGAGGTCTCATACAGCTAGTGATAAAAACAGCTTCAGCCATTAAAAGGCTTCATTCTTTTTGTTCTAGACAACATTTCATGCAATGGTAAACATGTTAAAGCAACTTGCAAGTGAAAATCTGTGTCTCTAATTGAGTTTGCATTACTGCTTAATTTGACCTCTCTGCTGGCTCGGAAAAGCTTATTCTGAGCTCTAATTTACAAAGTGATAAAAACAGCTTCATCCACTAAACAGCATCATTCTTTTTGCTTAATTTATTCTTTTTTCTTAATTCTTTTGCATCATTCTACTGCTTAATTTGAGCTCTCTGCTGGCTGGAAAAAGCTTATTCTGAGGTCTCATACAGCTAGTGATAAAAACAGCTTCAGCCACTAAAAGGCTTCATTCTTTTTGTTTTAGACAACATTTCATGCAATGTTAAACATGTTAAAGCAAGTTGCAAGTGAAAATCTGTGTCTCTGACTGAGTTTACATTACTGCTTAATTTGACCTCTCTGCTGGCTGGGAAAAGCTTATTCTGAGCTCTAATTCACCAAGTGATAAAAACAGCTTCAGCCACTAAACAGCATCATTCTTTTTGTTTTAGACAACATTTCATGTAATCTTAAACATGTTAAAGCAAGTTGCAAGTGAAAATCTGTGTCTCTGACTGAGTTTGCATTACTGCTTAATTTGAGCTCTCTGCTGGCTGGGAAAAGCTTATTCTGAGGTCTCATACAGCTAGTGATAAAAACAGCTTCAGCGACTAAAAGGCTTCAATCTTTTTGTTTTAGACAACATTTCATGCAATGTTAAACATGTTAAAGCAAGTTGCAAGTGAAAATCTGTGTCTCTGACTGAGTTTGCATTACTGCTTAATTTGACCTCTCTGCTGGCTGGGAAAAGCTTATTCTGAGGTTTCATACAGCTAAAGATAAAATCAGCTTCAGCCACTAAAAGGCCTCATTCTTTTGGTTTCAGACAACATTTCATGCAATATTGAACATGTTAAAGCAAGTTGCAAGTGAAAATCTGTGTCTCTGACTGAGTTTGCATTACTGCTTAATTTGGGCCCTTTTCTGGCTGGGAAAAGCTTATTCTGAGCTCTAATTTACCAAGTGATAAAAACAGCTTCAGCCACTAAACAGCATCATTTTTTTTTTGTTTCAGACAACATTTCATGCAGTGTTGAACATGTTAAAGCAAGTTGCAAGTGAAAATCTGTGTCTCTGACAGAGTTTGCATTACTGCTTAATTTGACCTCTCTGCTGGCTGGGAAAAGCTTAATCTGAGGTCACATACAGCAAGTGATAAAATCAGCTTCAGCCACAAAAAGGCCTCATTCTTTTTGTTTCAGACAACATTTCATGCAATATTGAACATGTTAAAGCAAGTTGCAAGTGAAAATCTGTGTCTCTGACTGAGTTTGCATTACTGCTTAATTTGGGCCCTCTTCTGGCTGCGAAAAGCTTATTCTGAGCTCTAATTCACCAAGTGATAAAAACAGCTACAGCCAAAAAACAGCATAATTCTTTGTGTTTTAGACAACATTTCATGCAGTGTTGAACATGATAAAGCAAGTTGCAAGTGAAAATCTGTGTCTCTGACTGAGTTTGCATTACTGCTTAATCAGGGCCCTCTTCTGGCTGCGAAAAGCTTATTCTGAGCTCTAATTCACCAAGTGATAAAAACAGCTTCAGCCACTAAACAGCATCATTCTTTGTGCTTTAGACAACATTTCATGCAATGTTAAACATGTTAAAGCAAGTTGCAAGTGAAAATCTGTGTCTCTGACTGAGTTTACATTACTGCTTAATTTGACCTCTCTGCTGGCTGGGAAAAGCTTATTCTGAGCTCTAATTCACCAAGTGATAAAAACAGCTTCAGCCACTAAACAGCATCATTCTTTTTGTTTTAGACAACATTTCATGTAATCTTAAACATGTTAAAGCAAGTTGCAAGTGAAAATCTGTGTCTCTGACTGAGTTTGCATTACTGCTTAATTTGAGCTCTCTGCTGGCTGGGAAAAGCTTATTCTGAGGTCTCATACAGCTAGTGATAAAAACAGCTTCAGCGACTAAAAGGCTTCAATCTTTTTGTTTTAGACAACATTTCATGCAATGTTAAACATGTTAAAGCAAGTTGCAAGTGAAAATCTGTGTCTCTGACTGAGTTTGCATTACTGCTTAATTTGACCTCTCTGCTGGCTGGGAAAAGCTTATTCTGAGGTTTCATACAGCTAAAGATAAAATCAGCTTCAGCCACTAAAAGGCCTCATTCTTTTGGTTTCAGACAACATTTCATGCAATATTGAACATGTTAAAGCAAGTTGCAAGTGAAAATCTGTGTCTCTGACTGAGTTTGCATTACTGCTTAATTTGGGCCCTTTTCTGGCTGGGAAAAGCTTATTCTGAGCTCTAATTTACCAAGTGATAAAAACAGCTTCAGCCACTAAACAGCATCATTTTTTTTGTTTCAGACAACATTTCATGCAGTGTTGAACATGTTAAAGCAAGTTGCAAGTGAAAATCTGTGTCTCTGACAGAGTTTGCATTACTGCTTAATTTGACCTCTCTGCTGGCTGGGAAAAGCTTAATCTGAGGTCACATACAGCAAGTGATAAAATCAGCTTCAGCCACAAAAAGGCCTCATTCTTTTTGTTTCAGACAACATTTCATGCAATATTGAACATGTTAAAGCAAGTTGCAAGTGAAAATCTGTGTCTCTGACTGAGTTTGCATTACTGCTTAATTTGGGCCCTCTTCTGGCTGCGAAAAGCTTATTCTGAGCTCTAATTCACCAAGTGATAAAAACAGCTACAGCCAAAAAACAGCATAATTCTTTGTGTTTTAGACAACATTTCATGCAGTGTTGAACATGATAAAGCAAGTTGCAAGTGAAAATCTGTGTCTCTGACTGAGTTTGCATTACTGCTTAATCAGGGCCCTCTTCTGGCTGCGAAAAGCTTATTCTGAGCTCTAATTCACCAAGTGATAAAAACAGCTTCAGCCACTAAACAGCATCATTCTTTGTGCTTTAGACAACAGTTCATGCAGTGTTGAACATGATAAAGCAAGTTGCAAGTAAAAATCTGTGTCTCTGACAGAGTTTGCATTACTGCTTAATTTGACCTCTCTGCTGGCTGGGAAAAGCTTATTCTGAGTTCTCATACAGCTAGTGATAAAAACAGCTTCAACCACTAAAAGGCTTCATTCTTTTTGTTTTAGACAACATTTCATACAATGGTAAACATGTTAAAGCAACTTGCAAGTGAAAATCTGTGTCTCTGACTGAGTTTGCATTACTGCTTAATTTGAGCTCTCTGCTGGCTGGGAAAAGCTTATTCTGAGCTCTAATTCACCAAGTGATAAAAACAGCTTCAGCCACCAAACAGCATCATTCTTTTTTTGTTTTAGACAACATTTGATGTAATGTTAAACATGTTAAAGCAAGTTGCAAGTGAAAATCTGTGTCTCTGACTGAGTTTGCATTACTGCTTAATTTGACCTCTCTGCTGGCTGGGAAAAGCTTATTCTGAGGTCTCATACAGCTAGTGATAAAAACAGCTTCAGCCACTAAAAGGCATCATTCTTTTTGTTTCAGACAACATTTCATGCAGTGTTGAACATGTTAAAGCCAGTTGCAAGTGAAAATATGTGTCTCTGACAGAGTTTGCATTACTGCTTAATTTGACCTCTCTGCTGGCTGGGAAAAGCTTAATCTGAGGTCTCATACAGCAAGTGATAAAATCAGCTTCAGCCACTAAAAGGCCTCATTCTTTTTGTTTTAGACAACATTTCATGCAATATTAAACATGTTAAAGCAAGTTGCAAGTGAAAATCTATGTCTCTGACTGAGTTTGCATTACTGCTTATTTTGAGCTCTCTGCTGGCTGGAAAAAGCTTATTCTGAGCTCTAATTCACCAAGTGATAAAAACAGCTTCAGCCACTAAACAGCATCAATCTTTTTGTTTTAGACAATATTTCATGCAATGTTGAACAAGTTAAAGCAAGTTGCAAGTGAAAATCTGTGTCTCTGACTGAGTTTGCATTACTGCTTAATTTGGGCCCTTTTCTGTCTGAGAAAAGCTTATTCTGAGCTCTAATTCACCAAGTTATAAAAACAGCTTCAGCCACTAAACAGCATCAATCTTTTTGTTTTAGACAACATTTCATGCAGTGTTGAACATGTTAAAGCAAGTTGCAAGTGAAAATTTGTGTCTCTGCTTATTCATACAGCTAGTGATAAAAACAGCTTCAGCCACTAAAAGGCTTCATTCTTTTTGTTCTAGACAACATTTCATGCAATGGTATTATTCATACAGCTAGTGATAAAAACAGCTTCAGCCACTAAAAGGCTTCATTCTTTTTGTTCTAGACAACATTTCATGCAATGGTAAACATGTTAAAGCAACTTGCAAGTGAAAATCTGTGTCTCTAATTGAGTTTGCATTACTGCTTAATTTGACCTCTCTGCTGGCTCGGAAAAGCTTATTCTGAGCTCTAATTTACCAAGTGATAAAAACAGCTTCATCCACTAAACAGCATCATTCTTTTTGCTTAATTTATTCTTTTTTCTTAATTCTTTTGCATCATTCTACTGCTTAATTTGAGCTCTCTGCTGGCTGGGAAAAGCTTATTCTGAGCTCTAATTCACCAAGTGATAAAAACAGTTTCAGCCACTAAACAGCATCATTCTTTTTGTTGTAGACAACATTTCATGCAGTGTTGAACATGTTAAAGCAAGTTGCAAGTGAAAATCTGTGTCTCTGACTGAGTTTGCATTACTACTTAATTTGACCTCTCTGCTGGTTGGGAAAAGCTTATTCTGAGGTCTCATACAGCTAGTGATAAAAACAGCTTCAGCCATTAAAAGGCTTCATTCTTTTTGTTCTAGACAACATTTCATGCAATGGTAAACATGTTAAAGCAACTTGCAAGTGAAAATCTGTGTCTCTAATTGAGTTTGCATTACTGCTTAATTTGACCTCTCTGCTGGCTCGGAAAAGCTTATTCTGAGCTCTAATTTACAAAGTGATAAAAACAGCTTCATCCACTAAACAGCATCATTCTTTTTGCTTAATTTATTCTTTTTTCTTAATTCTTTTGCATCATTCTACTGCTTAATTTGAGCTCTCTGCTGGCTGGAAAAAGCTTATTCTGAGGTCTCATACAGCTAGTGATAAAAACAGCTTCAGCCACTAAAAGGCTTCATTCTTTTTGTTTTAGACAACATTTCATGCAATGTTAAACATGTTAAAGCAAGTTGCAAGTGAAAATCTGTGTCTCTGACTGAGTTTACATTACTGCTTAATTTGACCTCTCTGCTGGCTGGGAAAAGCTTATTCTGAGCTCTAATTCACCAAGTGATAAAAACAGCTTCAGCCACTAAACAGCATCATTCTTTTTGTTTTAGACAACATTTCATGTAATCTTAAACATGTTAAAGCAAGTTGCAAGTGAAAATCTGTGTCTCTGACTGAGTTTGCATTACTGCTTAATTTGACCTCTCTGCTGGCTGGGAAAAGCTTATTCTGAGGTTTCATACAGCTAAAGATAAAATCAGCTTCAGCCACTAAAAGGCCTCATTCTTTTGGTTTCAGACAACATTTCATGCAATATTGAACATGTTAAAGCAAGTTGCAAGTGAAAATCTGTGTCTCTGACTGAGTTTGCATTACTGCTTAATTTGGGCCCTTTTCTGGCTGGGAAAAGCTTATTCTGAGCTCTAATTTACCAAGTGATAAAAACAGCTTCAGCCACTAAACAGCATCATTTTTTTTGTTTCAGACAACATTTCATGCAGTGTTGAACATGTTAAAGCAAGTTGCAAGTGAAAATCTGTGTCTCTGACAGAGTTTGCATTACTGCTTAATTTGACCTCTCTGCTGGCTGGGAAAAGCTTAATCTGAGGTCACATACAGCAAGTGATAAAATCAGCTTCAGCCACAAAAAGGCCTCATTCTTTTTGTTTCAGACAACATTTCATGCAATATTGAACATGTTAAAGCAAGTTGCAAGTGAAAATCTGTGTCTCTGACTGAGTTTGCATTACTGCTTAATTTGGGCCCTCTTCTGGCTGCGAAAAGCTTATTCTGAGCTCTAATTCACCAAGTGATAAAAACAGCTACAGCCAAAAAACAGCATAATTCTTTGTGTTTTAGACAACATTTCATGCAGTGTTGAACATGATAAAGCAAGTTGCAAGTGAAAATCTGTGTCTCTGACTGAGTTTGCATTACTGCTTAATCAGGGCCCTCTTCTGGCTGCGAAAAGCTTATTCTGAGCTCTAATTCACCAAGTGATAAAAACAGCTTCAGCCACTAAACAGCATCATTCTTTGTGCTTTAGACAACAGTTCATGCAGTGTTGAACATGATAAAGCAAGTTGCAAGTAAAAATCTGTGTCTCTGACAGAGTTTGCATTACTGCTTAATTTGACCTCTCTGCTGGCTGGGAAAAGCTTATTCTGAGTTCTCATACAGCTAGTGATAAAAACAGCTTCAACCACTAAAAGGCTTCATTCTTTTTGTTTTAGACAACATTTCATACAATGGTAAACATGTTAAAGCAACTTGCAAGTGAAAATCTGTGTCTCTGACTGAGTTTGCATTACTGCTTAATTTGAGCTCTCTGCTGGCTGGGAAAAGCTTATTCTGAGCTCTAATTCACCAAGTGATAAAAACAGCTTCAGCCACCAAACAGCATCATTCTTTTTTGTTTTAGACAACATTTGATGTAATGTTAAACATGTTAAAGCAAGTTGCAAGTGAAAATCTGTGTCTCTGACTGAGTTTGCATTACTGCTTAATTTGACCTCTCTGCTGGCTGGGAAAAGCTTATTCTGAGGTCTCATACAGCTAGTGATAAAAACAGCTTCAGCCACTAAAAGGCATCATTCTTTTTGTTTCAGACAACATTTCATGCAGTGTTGAACATGTTAAAGCCAGTTGCAAGTGAAAATATGTGTCTCTGACAGAGTTTGCATTACTGCTTAATTTGACCTCTCTGCTGGCTGGGAAAAGCTTAATCTGAGGTCTCATACAGCAAGTGATAAAATCAGCTTCAGCCACTAAAAGGCCTCATTCTTTTTGTTTTAGACAACATTTCATGCAATATTAAACATGTTAAAGCAAGTTGCAAGTGAAAATCTATGTCTCTGACTGAGTTTGCATTACTGCTTATTTTGAGCTCTCTGCTGGCTGGAAAAAGCTTATTCTGAGCTCTAATTCACCAAGTGATAAAAACAGCTTCAGCCACTAAACAGCATCAATCTTTTTGTTTTAGACAATATTTCATACAATGTTGAACAAGTTAAAGCAAGTTGCAAGTGAAAATCTGTGTCTCTGACTGAGTTTGCATTACTGCTTAATTTGGGCCCTTTTCTGTCTGAGAAAAGCTTATTCTGAGCTCTAATTCACCAAGTTATAAAAACAGCTTCAGCCACTAAACAGCATCAATCTTTTTGTTTTAGACAACATTTCATGCAGTGTTGAACATGTTAAAGCAAGTTGCAAGTGAAAATTTGTGTCTCTGCTTATTCATACAGCTAGTGATAAAAACAGCTTCAGCCACTAAAAGGCTTCATTCTTTTTGTTCTAGACAACATTTCATGCAATGGTATTATTCATACAGCTAGTGATAAAAACAGCTTCAGCCACTAAAAGGCTTCATTCTTTTTGTTCTAGACAACATTTCATGCAATGGTAAACATGTTAAAGCAACTTGCAAGTGAAAATCTGTGTCTCTAATTGAGTTTGCATTACTGCTTAATTTGACCTCTCTGCTGGCTCGGAAAAGCTTATTCTGAGCTCTAATTTACCAAGTGATAAAAACAGCTTCATCCACTAAACAGCATCATTCTTTTTGCTTAATTTATTCTTTTTTCTTAATTCTTTTGCATCATTCTACTGCTTAATTTGAGCTCTCTGCTGGCTGGGAAAAGCTTATTCTGAGCTCTAATTCACCAAGTGATAAAAACAGTTACAGCCACTAAACAGCATCATTCTTTTTGTTGTAGACAACATTTCATGCAGTGTTGAACATGTTAAAGCAAGTTGCAAGTGAAAATCTGTGTCTCTGACTGAGTTTGCATTACTACTTAATTTGACCTCTCTGCTGGTTGGGAAAAGCTTATTCTGAGGTCTCATACAGCTAGTGATAAAAACAGCTTCAGCCATTAAAAGGCTTCATTCTTTTTGTTCTAGACAACATTTCATGCAATGGTAAACATGTTAAAGCAACTTGCAAGTGAAAATCTGTGTCTCTAATTGAGTTTGCATTACTGCTTAATTTGACCTCTCTGCTGGCTCGGAAAAGCTTATTCTGAGCTCTAATTTACAAAGTGATAAAAACAGCTTCATCCACTAAACAGCATCATTCTTTTTGCTTAATTTATTCTTTTTTCTTAATTCTTTTGCATCATTCTACTGCTTAATTTGAGCTCTCTGCTGGCTGGAAAAAGCTTATTCTGAGGTCTCATACAGCTAGTGATAAAAACAGCTTCAGCCACTAAAAGGCTTCATTCTTTTTGTTTTAGACAACATTTCATGCAATGTTAAACATGTTAAAGCAAGTTGCAAGTGAAAATCTGTGTCTCTGACTGAGTTTACATTACTGCTTAATTTGACCTCTCTGCTGGCTGGGAAAAGCTTATTCTGAGCTCTAATTCACCAAGTGATAAAAACAGCTTCAGCCACTAAACAGCATCATTCTTTTTGTTTTAGACAACATTTCATGTAATCTTAAACATGTTAAAGCAAGTTGCAAGTGAAAATCTGTGTCTCTGACTGAGTTTGCATTACTGCTTAATTTGACCTCTCTGCTGGCTCGGAAAAGCTTATTCTGAGCTCTAATTTACCAAGTGATAAAAACAGCTTCATCCACTAAACAGCATCATTCTTTTTGCTTAATTTATTCTTTTTTCTTAATTCTTTTGCATCATTCTACTGCTTAATTTGAGCTCTCTGCTGGCTGGGAAAAGCTTATTCTGAGCTCTAATTCACCAAGTGATAAAAACAGTTTCAGCCACTAAACAGCATCATTCTTTTTGTTGTAGACAACATTTCATGCAGTGTTGAACATGTTAAAGCAAGTTGCAAGTGAAAATCTGTGTCTCTGACTGAGTTTGCATTACTACTTAATTTGACCTCTCTGCTGGTTGGGAAAAGCTTATTCTGAGGTCTCATACAGCTAGTGATAAAAACAGCTTCAGCCATTAAAAGGCTTCATTCTTTTTGTTCTAGACAACATTTCATGCAATGGTAAACATGTTAAAGCAACTTGCAAGTGAAAATCTGTGTCTCTAATTGAGTTTGCATTACTGCTTAATTTGACCTCTCTGCTGGCTCGGAAAAGCTTATTCTGAGCTCTAATTTACAAAGTGATAAAAACAGCTTCATCCACTAAACAGCATCATTCTTTTTGCTTAATTTATTCTTTTTTCTTAATTCTTTTGCATCAT
Organism: Danio rerio; assembly: GCF_052040795.2. NCBI lineage: Eukaryota > Metazoa > Chordata > Actinopteri > Cypriniformes > Danionidae > Danio > Danio rerio. The sequence continues at coordinate 38,468,301 of NC_141041.1, forward strand.
TCTACTGCTTAATTTGAGCTCTCTGCTGGCTGGAAAAAGCTTATTCTGAGGTCTCATACAGCTAGTGATAAAAACAGCTTCAGCCACTAAAAGGCTTCATTCTTTTTGTTTTAGACAACATTTCATGCAATGTTAAACATGTTAAAGCAAGTTGCAAGTGAAAATCTGTGTCTCTGACTGAGTTTACATTACTGCTTAATTTGACCTCTCTGCTGGCTGGGAAAAGCTTATTCTGAGCTCTAATTCACCAAGTGATAAAAACAGCTTCAGCCACTAAACAGCATCATTCTTTTTGTTTTAGACAACATTTCATGTAATCTTAAACATGTTAAAGCAAGTTGCAAGTGAAAATCTGTGTCTCTGACTGAGTTTGCATTACTGCTTAATTTGAGCTCTCTGCTGGCTGGGAAAAGCTTATTCTGAGGTCTCATACAGCTAGTGATAAAAACAGCTTCAGCGACTAAAAGGCTTCAATCTTTTTGTTTTAGACAACATTTCATGCAATGTTAAACATGTTAAAGCAAGTTGCAAGTGAAAATCTGTGTCTCTGACTGAGTTTGCATTACTGCTTAATTTGACCTCTCTGCTGGCTGGGAAAAGCTTATTCTGAGGTTTCATACAGCTAAAGATAAAATCAGCTTCAGCCACTAAAAGGCCTCATTCTTTTGGTTTCAGACAACATTTCATGCAATATTGAACATGTTAAAGCAAGTTGCAAGTGAAAATCTGTGTCTCTGACTTAGTTTGCATTACTGCTTAATTTGACCTCTCTGCTGGCTGGGAAAAGCTTATTCTGAGGTCTCATACAGCTAGTGATAAAAACAGCTTGAGCCACTAAAAGGCTTAATTGTTTTTGTTTTAGACAACATTTCATGCAATGTTAAACATGTTAAAGCAAGTTGCAAGTGAAAATCTGTGTCTCTGACTGAGTTTGCATTACTGCTTAATTTGACCTCTCTGCTGGCTGGGAAAAGCTTATTCTGAGCTCTAATTCACCAAGTGATAAAAACAGCTTCAGCCACTAAACAGCAACATTCTTTTTGTTTCAGACAACATTTCATGCAGTGTTGAACATGTTAAAGCAAGTTGCAAGTGAAAATCTGTGTCTCTGACAGAGTTTGCATTACCGCTTAATTTGACCTCTCTGCTGGCTGGGAAAAGCTTATTCTGAGGTCTCATACAACAAGTGATAAAATCAGCTTCAGCCACTAAACAGCATCATTCTTTTGGTTTTAGACAAAATTTCATGCAATATTGAACATGTTAAAGCAAGTTGCAAGTGAAAATCTGTGTCTCTGACTGAGTTTGCATTACTGCTTAATTTGGGCCCTTTTCTGGCTGGGAAAAGCTTATTCTGAGCTCTAATTTACCAAGTGATAAAAACAGCTTCAGCCACTAAACAGCATCATTCTTTTTGTTTCAGACAACATTTCATGCAATATTGAACATGTTAAAGCAAGTTGCAAGTGAAAATCTGTGTCTCTGACTGAGTTTGCATTACTGCTTAATTTGAGCTCTCTACTGGCTGGGAAAAGCTTATTCTGAGGTCTAATACAGCTAGTGATGAAAACAGCTTCAGCCACTAAAAGGCTTCATTCATTTTGTTTTAAACAACATTTCATGCAATGTTAAACATGTTAAAGCAAGTTGCAAGTGAAAATCTGTGTCTCTGACTGAGTTTGCATTACTGATTAATTTGAGCTCTCTGCTGGCTGGAAAAAGCTTATTCTGAGCTCTAATTAACCAAGTGATAAAAACAGCTTTAGCCACTAAACAGCATCATTTTTTTTCTTTCAGACACCATTTCATGCAGTGTTGAACATGTTAAAGCAAGTTGCAAGTGAAAATCTGTGTCTCTGACAGAGTTTGCATTACTGCTTAATTTGACCTCTCTGCTGGCTGGGAAAAGCTTAATCTGAGGTCACATACAGCAAGTGATAAAATCAGCTTCAGCCACAAAAAGGCCTCATTCTTTTTGTTTCAGACAACATTTCATGCAATATTGAACATGTTAAAGCAAGTTGCAAGTGAAAATCTGTGTCTCTGACTGAGTTTGCATTACTGCTTAATTTGGGCCCTCTTCTGGCTGCGAAAAGCTTATTCTGAGCTCTAATTCACCAAGTGATAAAAACAGCTACAGCCAATAAACAGCATAATTCTTTGTGTTTTAGACAACATTTCATGCAGTGTTGAACATGATAAAGCAAGTTGCAAGTGAAAATCTGTGTCTCTGACTGAGTTTGCATTACTGCTTAATCAGGGCCCTCTTCTGGCTGCGAAAAGCTTATTCTGAGCTCTAATTCACCAAGTGATAAAAACAGCTTCAGCCACTAAACAGCATCATTCTTTGTGTTTTAGACAACAGTTCATGCAGTGTTGAACATGATAAAGCAAGTTGCAAGTAAAAATCTGTGTCTCTGACAGAGTTTGCATTACTGCTTAATTTGACCTCTCTGCTGGCTGGGAAAAGCTTATTCTGAGTTCTCATACAGCTAGTGATAAAAACAGCTTCAACCACTAAAAGGCTTCATTCTTTTTGTTTTAGACAACATTTCATACAATGGTAAACATGTTAAAGCAACTTGCAAGTGAAAATCTGTGTCTCTGACTGAGTTTGCATTACTGCTTAATTTGAGCTCTCTGCTGGCTGGGAAAAGCTTATTCTGAGCTCTAATTCACCAAGTGATAAAAACAGCTTCAGCCACCAAACAGCATCATTCTTTTTTGTTTTAGACAACATTTGATGTAATGTTAAACATGTTAAAGCAAGTTGCAAGTGAAAATCTGTGTCTCTGACTGAGTTTGCATTACTGCTTAATTTGACCTCTCTGCTGGCTGGGAAAAGCTTATTCTGAGGTCTTATACAGCTAGTGATAAAAACAGCTTCAGCCACTAAAAGGCCTCATTCTTTTTGTTTCAGACAACATTTCATGCAATGTTAAACATGTTTAAGCAAGTTGCAAGTGAAAATCTGTGTCTATAACTGAGTTTGCATTACTGCTTAATTTGACCTCTCTGCTGGCTGGGAAAAGCTTATTCTGAGCTCTAATTCACCAAGTGATAAAAACTGCTTCAGCCACTAAACAGCATCATTCTTTTTGTTTTAGACAACATTTCATGCAGTGTTGAACATGTTAAAGCAAGTTGCAAGTGAAAATCTGTGTCTCTGACTGGATTTGCATTACTGCTTAATTTGAGCTCTCTGCTGGCTGGGAAAAGCTTATTCTGAGTTCTCATACAGCTAGTGATAAAAACAGCTTCAGCCACTAAAAGGCTTCATTCTTTTTGTTTTAGACAACATTTCATGCAATGTTAAACATGTTAAAGCAAGTTGCAAGTGAAAATCTGTGTCTCTGACTGAGTTTGCATTACTGATTAATTTGAGCTCTCTGCTGGCTGGAAAAAGCTTATTCTGAGCTCTAATTAACCAAGTGATAAAAACAGCTTCAGTCACTAAACAGCATCATTCATTTTGTTTTAGACAATATTTCATGCAATGTTGAAAATGTTAAAGCAAGTTGCAAGTGAAAATCTGTGTCTCTGACTGAGTTTGCATTACTGCTTAATTTGAGCTCTCTGCTGGCTGGGAAAAGCTTATTCTGAGGTTTCATACAGCTAAAGATAAAATCAGCTTCAGCCACTAAAAGGCCTCATTCTTTTGGTTTCAGACAACATTTCATGCAATATTGAACATGTTAAAGCAAGTTGCAAGTGAAAATCTGTGTCTCTGACTGAGTTTGCATTACTGCTTAATTTGGGCCCTTTTCTGGCTGGGAAAAGCTTATTCTGAGCTCTAATTTACCAAGTGATAAAAACAGCTTCAGCCACTAAACAGCATCATTTTTTTTGTTTCAGACAACATTTCATGCAGTGTTGAACATGTTAAAGCAAGTTGCAAGTGAAAATCTGTGTCTCTGACAGAGTTTGCATTACTGCTTAATTTGACCTCTCTGCTGGCTGGGAAAAGCTTAATCTGAGGTCACATACAGCAAGTGATAAAATCAGCTTCAGCCACAAAAAGGCCTCATTCTTTTTGTTTCAGACAACATTTCATGCAATATTGAACATGTTAAAGCAAGTTGCAAGTGAAAATCTGTGTCTCTGACTGAGTTTGCATTACTGCTTAATTTGGGCCCTCTTCTGGCTGCGAAAAGCTTATTCTGAGCTCTAATTCACCAAGTGATAAAAACAGCTACAGCCAAAAAACAGCATAATTCTTTGTGTTTTAGACAACATTTCATGCAGTGTTGAACATGATAAAGCAAGTTGCAAGTGAAAATCTGTGTCTCTGACTGAGTTTGCATTACTGCTTAATCAGGGCCCTCTTCTGGCTGCGAAAAGCTTATTCTGAGCTCTAATTCACCAAGTGATAAAAACAGCTTCAGCCACTAAACAGCATCATTCTTTGTGCTTTAGACAACAGTTCATGCAGTGTTGAACATGATAAAGCAAGTTGCAAGTAAAAATCTGTGTCTCTGACAGAGTTTGCATTACTGCTTAATTTGACCTCTCTGCTGGCTGGGAAAAGCTTATTCTGAGTTCTCATACAGCTAGTGATAAAAACAGCTTCAACCACTAAAAGGCTTCATTCTTTTTGTTTTAGACAACATTTCATACAATGGTAAACATGTTAAAGCAACTTGCAAGTGAAAATCTGTGTCTCTGACTGAGTTTGCATTACTGCTTAATTTGAGCTCTCTGCTGGCTGGGAAAAGCTTATTCTGAGCTCTAATTCACCAAGTGATAAAAACAGCTTCAGCCACCAAACAGCATCATTCTTTTTTGTTTTAGACAACATTTGATGTAATGTTAAACATGTTAAAGCAAGTTGCAAGTGAAAATCTGTGTCTCTGACTGAGTTTGCATTACTGCTTAATTTGACCTCTCTGCTGGCTGGGAAAAGCTTATTCTGAGGTCTCATACAGCTAGTGATAAAAACAGCTTCAGCCACTAAAAGGCATCATTCTTTTTGTTTCAGACAACATTTCATGCAGTGTTGAACATGTTAAAGCCAGTTGCAAGTGAAAATATGTGTCTCTGACAGAGTTTGCATTACTGCTTAATTTGACCTCTCTGCTGGCTGGGAAAAGCTTAATCTGAGGTCTCATACAGCAAGTGATAAAATCAGCTTCAGCCACTAAAAGGCCTCATTCTTTTTGTTTTAGACAACATTTCATGCAATATTAAACATGTTAAAGCAAGTTGCAAGTGAAAATCTATGTCTCTGACTGAGTTTGCATTACTGCTTATTTTGAGCTCTCTGCTGGCTGGAAAAAGCTTATTCTGAGCTCTAATTCACCAAGTGATAAAAACAGCTTCAGCCACTAAACAGCATCAATCTTTTTGTTTTAGACAATATTTCATGCAATGTTGAACAAGTTAAAGCAAGTTGCAAGTGAAAATCTGTGTCTCTGACTGAGTTTGCATTACTGCTTAATTTGGGCCCTTTTCTGTCTGAGAAAAGCTTATTCTGAGCTCTAATTCACCAAGTTATAAAAACAGCTTCAGCCACTAAACAGCATCAATCTTTTTGTTTTAGACAACATTTCATGCAGTGTTGAACATGTTAAAGCAAGTTGCAAGTGAAAATTTGTGTCTCTGCTTATTCATACAGCTAGTGATAAAAACAGCTTCAGCCACTAAAAGGCTTCATTCTTTTTGTTCTAGACAACATTTCATGCAATGGTATTATTCATACAGCTAGTGATAAAAACAGCTTCAGCCACTAAAAGGCTTCATTCTTTTTGTTCTAGACAACATTTCATGCAATGGTAAACATGTTAAAGCAACTTGCAAGTGAAAATCTGTGTCTCTAATTGAGTTTGCATTACTGCTTAATTTGACCTCTCTGCTGGCTCGGAAAAGCTTATTCTGAGCTCTAATTTACCAAGTGATAAAAACAGCTTCATCCACTAAACAGCATCATTCTTTTTGCTTAATTTATTCTTTTTTCTTAATTCTTTTGCATCATTCTACTGCTTAATTTGAGCTCTCTGCTGGCTGGGAAAAGCTTATTCTGAGCTCTAATTCACCAAGTGATAAAAACAGTTTCAGCCACTAAACAGCATCATTCTTTTTGTTGTAGACAACATTTCATGCAGTGTTGAACATGTTAAAGCAAGTTGCAAGTGAAAATCTGTGTCTCTGACTGAGTTTGCATTACTACTTAATTTGACCTCTCTGCTGGTTGGGAAAAGCTTATTCTGAGGTCTCATACAGCTAGTGATAAAAACAGCTTCAGCCATTAAAAGGCTTCATTCTTTTTGTTCTAGACAACATTTCATGCAATGGTAAACATGTTAAAGCAACTTGCAAGTGAAAATCTGTGTCTCTAATTGAGTTTGCATTACTGCTTAATTTGACCTCTCTGCTGGCTCGGAAAAGCTTATTCTGAGCTCTAATTTACAAAGTGATAAAAACAGCTTCATCCACTAAACAGCATCATTCTTTTTGCTTAATTTATTCTTTTTTCTTAATTCTTTTGCATCATTCTACTGCTTAATTTGAGCTCTCTGCTGGCTGGAAAAAGCTTATTCTGAGGTCTCATACAGCTAGTGATAAAAACAGCTTCAGCCACTAAAAGGCTTCATTCTTTTTGTTTTAGACAACATTTCATGCAATGTTAAACATGTTAAAGCAAGTTGCAAGTGAAAATCTGTGTCTCTGACTGAGTTTACATTACTGCTTAATTTGACCTCTCTGCTGGCTGGGAAAAGCTTATTCTGAGCTCTAATTCACCAAGTGATAAAAACAGCTTCAGCCACTAAACAGCATCATTCTTTTTGTTTTAGACAACATTTCATGTAATCTTAAACATGTTAAAGCAAGTTGCAAGTGAAAATCTGTGTCTCTGACTGAGTTTGCATTACTGCTTAATTTGACCTCTCTGCTGGCTCGGAAAAGCTTATTCTGAGCTCTAATTTACCAAGTGATAAAAACAGCTTCATCCACTAAACAGCATCATTCTTTTTGCTTAATTTATTCTTTTTTCTTAATTCTTTTGCATCATTCTACTGCTTAATTTGAGCTCTCTGCTGGCTGGGAAAAGCTTATTCTGAGCTCTAATTCACCAAGTGATAAAAACAGTTTCAGCCACTAAACAGCATCATTCTTTTTGTTGTAGACAACATTTCATGCAGTGTTGAACATGTTAAAGCAAGTTGCAAGTGAAAATCTGTGTCTCTGACTGAGTTTGCATTACTACTTAATTTGACCTCTCTGCTGGTTGGGAAAAGCTTATTCTGAGGTCTCATACAGCTAGTGATAAAAACAGCTTCAGCCATTAAAAGGCTTCATTCTTTTTGTTCTAGACAACATTTCATGCAATGGTAAACATGTTAAAGCAACTTGCAAGTGAAAATCTGTGTCTCTAATTGAGTTTGCATTACTGCTTAATTTGACCTCTCTGCTGGCTCGGAAAAGCTTATTCTGAGCTCTAATTTACAAAGTGATAAAAACAGCTTCATCCACTAAACAGCATCATTCTTTTTGCTTAATTTATTCTTTTTTCTTAATTCTTTTGCATCATTCTACTGCTTAATTTGAGCTCTCTGCTGGCTGGAAAAAGCTTATTCTGAGGTCTCATACAGCTAGTGATAAAAACAGCTTCAGCCACTAAAAGGCTTCATTCTTTTTGTTTTAGACAACATTTCATGCAATGTTAAACATGTTAAAGCAAGTTGCAAGTGAAAATCTGTGTCTCTGACTGAGTTTACATTACTGCTTAATTTGACCTCTCTGCTGGCTGGGAAAAGCTTATTCTGAGCTCTAATTCACCAAGTGATAAAAACAGCTTCAGCCACTAAACAGCATCATTCTTTTTGTTTTAGACAACATTTCATGTAATCTTAAACATGTTAAAGCAAGTTGCAAGTGAAAATCTGTGTCTCTGACTGAGTTTGCATTACTGCTTAATTTGAGCTCTCTGCTGGCTGGGAAAAGCTTATTCTGAGGTCTCATACAGCTAGTGATAAAAACAGCTTCAGCGACTAAAAGGCTTCAATCTTTTTGTTTTAGACAACATTTCATGCAATGTTAAACATGTTAAAGCAAGTTGCAAGTGAAAATCTGTGTCTCTGACTGAGTTTGCATTACTGCTTAATTTGACCTCTCTGCTGGCTGGGAAAAGCTTATTCTGAGGTTTCATACAGCTAAAGATAAAATCAGCTTCAGCCACTAAAAGGCCTCATTCTTTTGGTTTCAGACAACATTTCATGCAATATTGAACATGTTAAAGCAAGTTGCAAGTGAAAATCTGTGTCTCTGACTTAGTTTGCATTACTGCTTAATTTGACCTCTCTGCTGGCTGGGAAAAGCTTATTCTGAGGTCTCATACAGCTAGTGATAAAAACAGCTTGAGCCACTAAAAGGCTTAATTGTTTTTGTTTTAGACAACATTTCATGCAATGTTAAACATGTTAAAGCAAGTTGCAAGTGAAAATCTGTGTCTCTGACTGAGTTTGCATTACTGCTTAATTTGACCTCTCTGCTGGCTGGGAAAAGCTTATTCTGAGCTCTAATTCACCAAGTGATAAAAACAGCTTCAGCCACTAAACAGCATCATTCTTTTTGTTGTAGACAACATTTCATGCAGTGTTGAACATGTTAAAGCAAGTTGCAAGTGAAAATCTGTGTCTCTGACTGAGTTTGCATTACTACTTAATTTGACCTCTCTGCTGGTTGGGAAAAGCTTATTCTGAGGTCTCATACAGCTAGTGATAAAAACAGCTTCAGCCATTAAAAGGCTTCATTCTTTTTGTTCTAGACAACATTTCAAGCAATGGTAAACATGTTAAAGCAACTTGCAAGTGAAAATCTGTGTCTCTAATTGAGTTTGCATTACTGCTTAATTTGACCTCTCTGCTGGCTCGGAAAAGCTTATTCTGAGCTCTAATTTACAAAGTGATAAAAACAGCTTCATCCACTAAACAGCATCATTCTTTTTGCTTAATTTATTCTTTTTTCTTAATTCTTTTGCATCATTCTACTGCTTAATTTGAGCTCTCTGCTGGCTGGAAAAAGCTTATTCTGAGGTCTCATACAGCTAGTGATAAAAACAGCTTCAGCCACTAAAAGGCTTCATTCTTTTTGTTTTAGACAACATTTCATGCAATGTTAAACATGTTAAAGCAAGTTGCAAGTGAAAATCTGTGTCTCTGACTGAGTTTACATTACTGCTTAATTTGACCTCTCTGCTGGCTGGGAAAAGCTTATTCTGAGCTCTAATTCACCAAGTGATAAAAACAGCTTCAGCCACTAAACAGCATCATTCTTTTTGTTTTAGACAACATTTCATGTAATCTTAAACATGTTAAAGCAAGTTGCAAGTGAAAATCTGTGTCTCTGACTGAGTTTGCATTACTGCTTAATTTGACCTCTCTGCTGGCTCGGAAAAGCTTATTCTGAGCTCTAATTTACCAAGTGATAAAAACAGCTTCATCCACTAAACAGCATCATTCTTTTTGCTTAATTTATTCTTTTTTCTTAATTCTTTTGCATCATTCTACTGCTTAATTTGAGCTCTCTGCTGGCTGGGAAAAGCTTATTCTGAGCTCTAATTCACCAAGTGATAAAAACAGTTTCAGCCACTAAACAGCATCATTCTTTTTGTTGTAGACAACATTTCATGCAGTGTTGAACATGTTAAAGCAAGTTGCAAGTGAAAATCTGTGTCTCTGACTGAGTTTGCATTACTACTTAATTTGACCTCTCTGCTGGTTGGGAAAAGCTTATTCTGAGGTCTCATACAGCTAGTGATAAAAACAGCTTCAGCCATTAAAAGGCTTCATTCTTTTTGTTCTAGACAACATTTCATGCAATGGTAAACATGTTAAAGCAACTTGCAAGTGAAAATCTGTGTCTCTAATTGAGTTTGCATTACTGCTTAATTTGACCTCTCTGCTGGCTCGGAAAAGCTTATTCTGAGCTCTAATTTACAAAGTGATAAAAACAGCTTCATCCACTAAACAGCATCATTCTTTTTGCTTAATTTATTCTTTTTTCTTAATTCTTTTGCATCATTCTACTGCTTAATTTGAGCTCTCTGCTGGCTGGAAAAAGCTTATTCTGAGGTCTCATACAGCTAGTGATAAAAACAGCTTCAGCCACTAAAAGGCTTCATTCTTTTTGTTTTAGACAACATTTCATGCAATGTTAAACATGTTAAAGCAAGTTGCAAGTGAAAATCTGTGTCTCTGACTGAGTTTACATTACTGCTTAATTTGACCTCTCTGCTGGCTGGGAAAAGCTTATTCTGAGCTCTAATTCACCAAGTGATAAAAACAGCTTCAGCCACTAAACAGCATCATTCTTTTTGTTTTAGACAACATTTCATGTAATCTTAAACATGTTAAAGCAAGTTGCAAGTGAAAATCTGTGTCTCTGACTGAGTTTGCATTACTGCTTAATTTGAGCTCTCTGCTGGCTGGGAAAAGCTTATTCTGAGGTCTCATACAGCTAGTGATAAAAACAGCTTCAGCGACTAAAAGGCTTCAATCTTTTTGTTTTAGACAACATTTCATGCAATGTTAAACATGTTAAAGCAAGTTGCAAGTGAAAATCTGTGTCTCTGACTGAGTTTGCATTACTGCTTAATTTGACCTCTCTGCTGGCTGGGAAAAGCTTATTCTGAGGTTTCATACAGCTAAAGATAAAATCAGCTTCAGCCACTAAAAGGCCTCATTCTTTTGGTTTCAGACAACATTTCATGCAATATTGAACATGTTAAAGCAAGTTGCAAGTGAAAATCTGTGTCTCTGACTTAGTTTGCATTACTGCTTAATTTGACCTCTCTGCTGGCTGGGAAAAGCTTATTCTGAGGTCTCATACAGCTAGTGATAAAAACAGCTTGAGCCACTAAAAGGCTTAATTGTTTTTGTTTTAGACAACATTTCATGCAATGTTAAACATGTTAAAGCAAGTTGCAAGTGAAAATCTGTGTCTCTGACTGAGTTTGCATTACTGCTTAATTTGACCTCTCTGCTGGCTGGGAAAAGCTTATTCTGAGCTCTAATTCACCAAGTGATAAAAACAGCTTCAGCCACTAAACAGCAACATTCTTTTTGTTTCAGACAACATTTCATGCAGTGTTGAACATGTTAAAGCAAGTTGCAAGTGAAAATCTGTGTCTCTGACAGAGTTTGCATTACCGCTTAATTTGACCTCTCTGCTGGCTGGGAAAAGCTTATTCTGAGGTCTCATACAACAAGTGATAAAATCAGCTTCAGCCACTAAACAGCATCATTCTTTTGGTTTTAGACAAAATTTCATGCAATATTGAACATGTTAAAGCAAGTTGCAAGTGAAAATCTGTGTCTCTGACTGAGTTTGCATTACTGCTTAATTTGGGCCCTTTTCTGGCTGGGAAAAGCTTATTCTGAGCTCTAATTTACCAAGTGATAAAAACAGCTTCAGCCACTAAACAGCATCATTCTTTTTGTTTCAGACAACATTTCATGCAATATTGAACATGTTAAAGCAAGTTGCAAGTGAAAATCTGTGTCTCTGACTGAGTTTGCATTACTGCTTAATTTGAGCTCTCTACTGGCTGGGAAAAGCTTATTCTGAGGTCTAATACAGCTAGTGATGAAAACAGCTTCAGCCACTAAAAGGCTTCATTCATTTTGTTTTAAACAACATTTCATGCAATGTTAAACATGTTAAAGCAAGTTGCAAGTGAAAATCTGTGTCTCTGACTGAGTTTGCATTACTGATTAATTTGAGCTCTCTGCTGGCTGGAAAAAGCTTATTCTGAGCTCTAATTAACCAAGTGATAAAAACAGCTTCAGCCACTAAACAGCATCATTTTTTTTCTTTCAGACACCATTTCATGCAGTGTTGAACATGTTAAAGCAAGTTGCAAGTGAAAATCTGTGTCTCTGACAGAGTTTGCATTACTGCTTAATTTGACCTCTCTGCTGGCTGGGAAAAGCTTAATCTGAGGTCACATACAGCAAGTGATAAAATCAGCTTCAGCCACAAAAAGGCCTCATTCTTTTTGTTTCAGACAACATTTCATGCAATATTGAACATGTTAAAGCAAGTTGCAAGTGAAAATCTGTGTCTCTGACTGAGTTTGCATTACTGCTTAATTTGGGCCCTCTTCTGGCTGCGAAAAGCTTATTCTGAGCTCTAATTCACCAAGTGATAAAAACAGCTACAGCCAATAAACAGCATAATTCTTTGTGTTTTAGACAACATTTCATGCAGTGTTGAACATGATAAAGCAAGTTGCAAGTGAAAATCTGTGTCTCTGACTGAGTTTGCATTACTGCTTAATCAGGGCCCTCTTCTGGCTGCGAAAAGCTTATTCTGAGCTCTAATTCACCAAGTGATAAAAACAGCTTCAGCCACTAAACAGCATCATTCTTTGTGTTTTAGACAACAGTTCATGCAGTGTTGAACATGATAAAGCAAGTTGCAAGTAAAAATCTGTGTCTCTGACAGAGTTTGCATTACTGCTTAATTTGACCTCTCTGCTGGCTGGGAAAAGCTTATTCTGAGTTCTCATACAGCTAGTGATAAAAACAGCTTCAACCACTAAAAGGCTTCATTCTTTTTGTTTTAGACAACATTTCATACAATGGTAAACATGTTAAAGCAACTTGCAAGTGAAAATCTGTGTCTCTGACTGAGTTTGCATTACTGCTTAATTTGAGCTCTCTGCTGGCTGGGAAAAGCTTATTCTGAGCTCTAATTCACCAAGTGATAAAAACAGCTTCAGCCACCAAACAGCATCATTCTTTTTTGTTTTAGACAACATTTGATGTAATGTTAAACATGTTAAAGCAAGTTGCAAGTGAAAATCTGTGTCTCTGACTGAGTTTGCATTACTGCTTAATTTGACCTCTCTGCTGGCTGGGAAAAGCTTAATCTGAGGTCACATACAGCAAGTGATAAAATCAGCTTCAGCCACAAAAAGGCCTCATTCTTTTTGTTTCAGACAACATTTCATGCAATATTGAACATGTTAAAGCAAGTTGCAAGTGAAAATCTGTGTCTCTGACTGAGTTTGCATTACTGCTTAATTTGGGCCCTCTTCTGGCTGCGAAAAGCTTATTCTGAGCTCTAATTCACCAAGTGATAAAAACAGCTACAGCCAATAAACAGCATAATTCTTTGTGTTTTAGACAACATTTCATGCAGTGTTGAACATGATAAAGCAAGTTGCAAGTGAAAATCTGTGTCTCTGACTGAGTTTGCATTACTGCTTAATCAGGGCCCTCTTCTGGCTGCGAAAAGCTTATTCTGAGCTCTAATTCACCAAGTGATAAAAACAGCTTCAGCCACTAAACAGCATCATTCTTTGTGTTTTAGACAACAGTTCATGCAGTGTTGAACATGATAAAGCAAGTTGCAAGTAAAAATCTGTGTCTCTGACAGAGTTTGCATTACTGCTTAATTTGACCTCTCTGCTGGCTGGGAAAAGCTTATTCTGAGTTCTCATACAGCTAGTGATAAAAACAGCTTCAACCACTAAAAGGCTTCATTCTTTTTGTTTTAGACAACATTTCATACAATGGTAAACATGTTAAAGCAACTTGCAAGTGAAAATCTGTGTCTCTGACTGAGTTTGCATTACTGCTTAATTTGAGCTCTCTGCTGGCTGGGAAAAGCTTATTCTGAGCTCTAATTCACCAAGTGATAAAAACAGCTTCAGCCACCAAACAGCATCATTCTTTTTTGTTTTAGACAACATTTGATGTAATGTTAAACATGTTAAAGCAAGTTGCAAGTGAAAATCTGTGTCTCTGACTGAGTTTGCATTACTGCTTAATTTGACCTCTCTGCTGGCTGGGAAAAGCTTATTCTGAGGTCTTATACAGCTAGTGATAAAAACAGCTTCAGCCACTAAAAGGCCTCATTCTTTTTGTTTCAGACAACATTTCATGCAATGTTAAACATGTTTAAGCAAGTTGCAAGTGAAAATCTGTGTCTATAACTGAGTTTGCATTACTGCTTAATTTGACCTCTCTGCTGGCTGGGAAAAGCTTATTCTGAGCTCTAATTCACCAAGTGATAAAAACTGCTTCAGCCACTAAACAGCATCATTCTTTTTGTTTTAGACAACATTTCATGCAGTGTTGAACATGTTAAAGCAAGTTGCAAGTGAAAATCTGTGTCTCTGACTGGATTTGCATTACTGCTTAATTTGAGCTCTCTGCTGGCTGGGAAAAGCTTATTCTGAGTTCTCATACAGCTAGTGATAAAAACAGCTTCAGCCACTAAAAGGCTTCATTCTTTTTGTTTTAGACAACATTTCATGCAATGTTAAACATGTTAAAGCAAGTTGCAAGTGAAAATCTGTGTCTCTGACTGAGTTTGCATTACTGATTAATTTGAGCTCTCTGCTGGCTGGAAAAAGCTTATTCTGAGCTCTAATTAACCAAGTGATAAAAACAGCTTCAGTCACTAAACAGCATCATTCATTTTGTTTTAGACAATATTTCATGCAATGTTGAAAATGTTAAAGCAAGTTGCAAGTGAAAATCTGTGTCTCTGACTGAGTTTGCATTACTGCTTAATTTGAGCTCTCTGCTGGCTGGGAAAAGCTTATTCTGAGGTTTCATACAGCAAGTGATAAAAACAGCTTCATCCACTTAAAGGCCTCATTCTTTTTTGTTTCAGACAACATTTCATGCAATATTGAACATGTTAAAGCAAGTTGCAAGTGAAAATCTGTGTCTCTGACTGAGTTTGCATTACTGCTTAATTTTAGCTCTCTGCTGGCTGGGAAAAGCTTATTCTGAGGTCTCATACAGCAAGTGATAAAAACAGCTTCAGCCACTAAATAGCATCATTCTTTTTGTTTCAGACAACATTTCATGCAATATTGAACATGTTAAAGCAAGTTGCAAGTGAAAATCTGTGTCTCTGACTGAGTTTGCATTACTGCTTAATTTGGGCCCTCTTCTGGCTGCGAAAAGGTTATTCTGAGCTCTAATTCGCCAAGTGATAAAAACAGCTTCAGCCACTAAACAGCATAATTCTTTGTGTTTTAGACAACATTTCATGCAGTGTTGAACATGATAAAGCAAGTTGCAAGTGAAAATCTGTGTCTCTGACTGAGTTTGCATTACTGCTTAATTTGAGCTCTCTGCTGGCTGGGAAAAGCTTATTCTGAGGTCTCATACAGCTAGTGATAAAAACAGCTTCAACCACTAAAAGGCTTCATTCTTTTTGTTTTAGACAACATTTCATACAATGGTAAACGTGTTAAAGCAACTTGCAAGTGAAAATCTGTGTCTCTGACTGAGTTTGCATTACTGCTTAATTTGAGCTCTCTGCTGGCTGGAAAAAGTTTATTCTGAGCTCTAATTCACCAAGTGATAAAAACAGCTTTAGCCACTAAACAGCATCATTCGTTTTGTTTTAGACAATATTTCATGCAATGTTGAACATGTTAAAGCAAGTTGCAAGTGAAAATCTGTGTCTCTGACTGAGTTTGCATTACTGCTTAATTTGAGCTCTCTGCTGGCTGGGAAAAGCTTATTCTGAGGTCTCATACAGCTAGTGATAAAAACAGCTTCAGCCACTAAAAGGCATCATTCTTTTTGTTTCAGACAACATTTCATGCAGTGTTGAACATGTTAAAGCAAGTTGCAAGTGAAAATATGTGTCTCTGACAGAGTTTGCATTACTGCTTAATTTGACCTCTCTGCTGGCTGGGAAAAGCTTAATCTGAGGTCTCATTACAGCAAGTGATAAAATCAGCTTCAGCCACTAAAAGGCCTCATTCTTTTTGTTTTAGACAACATTTCATGCAATATTAAACATGTTAAAGCAAGTTGCAAGTGAAAATCTATGTCTCTGACTGAGTTTGCATTACTGCTTATTTTGAGCTCTCTGCTGGCTGGAAAAAGCTTATTCTGAGCTCTAATTCACCAAGTGATAAAAACAGCTTCAGCCACTAAACAGCATCAATCTTTTTGTTTTAGACAATATTTCATGCAATGTTGAACAAGTTAAAGCAAGTTGCAAGTGAAAATCTGTGTCTCTGACTGAGTTTGCATTACTGCTTAATTTGGGCCCTTTTCTGTCTGAGAAAAGCTTATTCTGAGCTCTAATTCACCAAGTTATAAAAACAGCTTCAGCCACTAAACAGCATCATTCTTTTTGTTGTAGACAACATTTCATGCAGTGTTGAACATGTTAAAGCAAGTTGCAAGTGAAAATTTGTGTCTCTGCTTATTCATACAGCTAGTGATAAAAACAGCTTCAGCCACTAAAAGGCTTCATTCTTTTTGTTCTAGACAACATTTCATGCAATGGTATTATTCATACAGCTAGTGATAAAAACAGCTTCAGCCACTAAAAGGCTTCATTCTTTTTGTTCTAGACAACATTTCATGCAATGGTAAACATGTTAAAGCAACTTGCAAGTGAAAATCTGTGTCTCTAATTGAGTTTGCATTACTGCTTAATTTGACCTCTCTGCTGGCTCGGAAAAGCTTATTCTGAGCTCTAATTTACCAAGTGATAAAAACAGCTTCATCCACTAAACAGCATCATTCTTTTTGCTTAATTTATTCTTTTTTCTTAATTCTTTTGCATCATTCTACTGCTTAATTTGAGCTCTCTGCTGGCTGGAAAAAACTTATTCTGAGGTCTTATACAGCTAGTGATAAAAACAGCTTCAGCCACTAAAAGGCTTCATTCTTTTTGTTTTAGACAACATTTCATGCAATGTTGAACATGTTAAAGCAAGTTGCAAGTGAAAATCTGTGTCTCTGACTGAGTTTACATTACTGCTTAATTTGACCTCTCTGCTGGCTGGGAAAAGCTTATTCTGAGGTCTCATACAGCTAGTGATAAAAACAGCTTCAGCGACTAAAAGGCTTCAATCTTTTTGTTTCAGACAACATTTCATGCAGTGTTGAACATGTTAAAGCAAGTTGCAAGTGAAAATCTGTGTCTCTGACAGAGTTTGCATTACTGCTTAATTTGACCTCTCTGCTGGCTGGGAAAAGCTTATTCTGAGGTCTCATACAGCTAGTGATAAAAACAGCTTGAGCCACTAAAAGGCTTAATTGTTTTTGTTTTAGACAACATTTCATGCAATGTTAAACATGTTAAAGCAAGATGCAAGTGAAAATCTGTGTCTCTGACTGAGTTTGCATTACTGCTTAATTTGACCTCTCTGCTGGCTGGGAAAAGCTTATTCTGAGCTCTAATTCAACAAGTGATAAAAACAGCTTCAGCCACTAAACAGCATCATTCTTTTTGTTTCAGACAACATTTCATGCAGTGTTGAACATGTTAAAGCAAGTTGCAAGTGAAAATCTGTGTCTCTGACAGAGTTTGCATTACAGCTTAATTTGACCTCTCTGCTGGCTGGGAAAAGCTTATTCTGAGGTCTCATACAACAAGTGATAAAATCAGCTTCAGCCACTAAACAGCATCATTCTTTTGGTTTTAGACAACATTTCATGCAATATTGAACATGTTAAAGCAAGTTGCAAGTGAAAATCTGTGTCTCTGACTGAGTTTGCATTACTACTTAATTTGGGCCCTCTTCTGGCTGGGAAAAGCTTATTCTGAGCTTTAATTTACCAAGTGATAAAAACAGCTTCAGCCACTAAACAGCATCATTCTTTTTGTTTCAGACAACATTTCATGCAATATTGAACATGTTAAAGCAAGTTGCAAGTGAAAATCTGTGTCTCTGACTGAGTTTGCATTACTGCTTAATTTGAGCTCTCTACTGGCTGGGAAAAGCTTATTCTGAGGTCTCATACAGCTAGTGATAAAAACAGCTTCAGCCACTAAAAAGCTTTATTCATTTTGTTTTAAAGAACATTTCATGCAATGTTAAACATGTTAAAGCAAGTTGCAAGTGAAAATCTGTGTCTCTGACTGAGTTTGCATTACTGCTTAATTTGACCTCTCTGCTGGCTGGGAAAAGCTTATTCTGAGCTCTAATTCACCAAGTGATAAAAACAGCTTCAGCCACTAAACAGCATCATTCTTTTTGTTGTAGACAACATTTCATGCAGTGTTGAACATGTTAAAGCAAGTTGCAAGTGAAAATCTGTGTCTCTGACTGAGTTTGCATTACTACTTAATTTGACCTCTCTGCTGGTTGGGAAAAGCTTATTCTGAGGTCTCATACAGCTAGTGATAAAAACAGCTTCAGCCATTAAAAGGCTTCATTCTTTTTGTTCTAGACAACATTTCATGCAATGGTAAACATGTTAAAGCAACTTGCAAGTGAAAATCTGTGTCTCTAATTGAGTTTGCATTACTGCTTAATTTGACCTCTCTGCTGGCTCGGAAAAGCTTATTCTGAGCTCTAATTTACAAAGTGATAAAAACAGCTTCATCCACTAAACAGCATCATTCTTTTTGCTTAATTTATTCTTTTTTCTTAATTCTTTTGCATCATTCTACTGCTTAATTTGAGCTCTCTGCTGGCTGGAAAAAGCTTATTCTGAGGTCTCATACAGCTAGTGATAAAAACAGCTTCAGCCACTAAAAGGCTTCATTCTTTTTGTTTTAGACAACATTTCATGCAATGTTAAACATGTTAAAGCAAGTTGCAAGTGAAAATCTGTGTCTCTGACTGAGTTTACATTACTGCTTAATTTGACCTCTCTGCTGGCTGGGAAAAGCTTATTCTGAGCTCTAATTCACCAAGTGATAAAAACAGCTTCAGCCACTAAACAGCATCATTCTTTTTGTTTTAGACAACATTTCATGTAATCTTAAACATGTTAAAGCAAGTTGCAAGTGAAAATCTGTGTCTCTGACTGAGTTTGCATTACTGCTTAATTTGAGCTCTCTGCTGGCTGGGAAAAGCTTATTCTGAGGTCTCATACAGCTAGTGATAAAAACAGCTTCAGCGACTAAAAGGCTTCAATCTTTTTGTTTTAGACAACATTTCATGCAATGTTAAACATGTTAAAGCAAGTTGCAAGTGAAAATCTGTGTCTCTGACTGAGTTTGCATTACTGCTTAATTTGACCTCTCTGCTGGCTGGGAAAAGCTTATTCTGAGGTTTCATACAGCTAAAGATAAAATCAGCTTCAGCCACTAAAAGGCCTCATTCTTTTAGTTTCAGACAACATTTCATGCAATATTGAACATGTTAAAGCAAGTTGCAAGTGAAAATCTGTGTCTCTGACTGAGTTTGCATTACTGCTTAATTTGACCTCTCTGCTGGCTGGGAAAAGCTTATTCTGAGGTCTCATACAGCTAGTGATAAAAACAGCTTGAGCCACTAAAAGGCTTAATTGTTTTTGTTTTAGACAACATTTCATGCAATGTTAAACATGTTAAAGCAAGTTGCAAGTGAAAATCTGTGTCTCTGACTGAGTTTGCATTACTGCTTAATTTGACCTCTCTGCTGGCTGGGAAAAGCTTATTCTGAGCTCTAATTCACCAAGTAATAAAAACAGCTTCAGCCACTAAACAGCAACATTCTTTTTGTTTCAGACAACATTTCATGCAGTGTTGAACATGTTAAAGCAAGTTGCAAGTGAAAATCTGTGTCTCTGACAGAGTTTGCATTACCGCTTAATTTGACCTCTCTGCTGGCTGGGAAAAGCTTATTCTGAGGTCTCATACAACAAGTGATAAAATCAGCTTCAGCCACTAAACAGCATCATTCTTTTGGTTTTAGACAACATTTCATGCAATATTGAACATGTTAAAGCAAGTTGCAAGTGAAAATCTGTGTCTCTGACTGAGTTTGCATTACTGCTTAATTTGGGCCCTTTTCTGGCTGGGAAAAGCTTATTCTGAGCTCTAATTTACCAAGTGATGAAAACAGCTTCAGCCACTAAAAGGCTTCATTCATTTTGTTTTAAACAACATTTCATGCAATGTTAAACATGTTAAAGCAAGTTGCAAGTGAAAATCTGTGTCTCTGACTGAGTTTGCATTACTGCTTAATTTGACCTCTCTGCTGGCTGGGAAAAGCTTATTCTGAGCTCTAGTTTACCAAGTGATAAAAACAGCTTCAGCCACTAAATAGCATCATTCTTTTTGTTTTAGACAACATTTCATGCAGTGTTGAACATGTTAAAGCAAGTTGCAAGTGAAAATCTGTGTCTCTGACTGAGTTTGCATTGCTGCTTAATTTGACCTCTCTGCTGGCTGGGAAAAGCTTATTCTGAGGTATAATACAGTAAGTGAAAAAAACAGCTTCAGCCATTAAAAAGCATAAATATTTTTGCTTTAGACAACATTTCATGCAGTAATGAACATGTTAAAAAAAAGGTGCAAGTGGAAATCTGTGTCTGACTGAATTTGCATTACTGCTTAATTTGACCTCTCTGCTGGCTGGGAAAAGCTTATTCTGAGATCTAATACAGCTAGTGATAAAAACAGCTTTAACCACTAAAAAGCATCATTCTTTTGGTTTTAGACAACATTTCATGCACTGTTGAACATGTTAAAGCAAGTTGCAAGTGAAAATCTGTGTCTCTGACTGAGTTTGCATTACTGCTTAATTTGACCTCTCTGCTGGCTGGGAAAAGCTTATTCTGAGGTCTAATACAGCAAGTGATAAAAACAGCTTCAGCCACTAAATAGCATCATTCTTTTTGTTTTAGACAACATTTCATGCACTGTTAAACATGTTAAAGCAAGTTGCAAGTGAAAATCTGTGTCTCTGACTGAGTTTGCATTACCGCTTAATTTGACCCCTCTGCTGGCTGGGAAAAGCTTGTTCTGAGGTCTAATACAGAAAGTGATTAAAATAGCTTTAGCCACTAAAAAGCATCATTCTTTTTGTTTTAGACAACATTTCATGCAGTAATGAACATGTTAAAGCAAGTTGCAAGTGAAAATCTGTGTCTCTGACTGAGTTTGCATTACTGCTTAATTTGACCTCTCTGCTGTCTGGGAAAAGCTTATTCTGAGGTCTAATACAGCAAGTGATAAAAACAGCTTCAGCCACTAAAAAGCATCATTCTTTTTGTTTCAGACAACATTTCATGCAGTCTTGAACATGTTAAAGCAAGTTGCAAGTGAAAATCTGTGTCTCTGACTGAGTTTGCATTACTGCTTATTTTGACCTCTCACTGGCTGGGAAAAGCTTATTCTGAGGTCTAACACATCAAGTGATAAAAACAGCTTCAGCCACTAAAAAGCATCATTCTTTTTGTTTTAGACAACATTTCATGCAGTGTTGAACATGCTAAAGCAAGTTGCAAGTGAAAATCTGTGTCTCTGACCGATTTTGCATTACTGCTTAATTTGACCTCTTGTAGTGGTTTTCTTGGTTTTTCTCTTACTCAATCAAACTCAGTCTGGAGGTTATGAATATCAGAAGAATATACTTTATTGTCGACAACAAAGGAGAACTTTCAGGAGAACCCCAGTAGCATCTCTGTCTGAAAAATTCTGTGTCACTCATCTTCTGCCCTCCTTAAAAACTCTGTTTTTGCCTTTGTTGTACATATGTCACACAAGATCCCTCCTAGTTTAACCCTTGACTCCAAATTCCACCTCTGTCATCTGTTTTTCCCTTATTTCTACATACGTCACACAAATTCCACCTAGGTTAACCCCTGACCTCAATTTCCACCTAGATTAACCCCTGACCCAAACCTGGTAACTATATAACTTATCCAGTTCTTGTGATATGGTAATTCTTCTAATGGTATGCAAGTCTACAAGCAGATTATACACATATAATTTGAATATATAGATTAACTTCACACTTTAAAAAGTATAAAACCCACCTCATATAATCCCTCCTCTTAAGACTTTAAGTCTTAATATTCTTGCTTTTAGCCCATAGTGCAACTCCATGATCTAGCCCTTAGCCATACTACCTAATGACAAATATATGTCACAGTATTATTACAAATGACCAAATCATGTAATTGCACTTTGGAAAAGAATCATGCCAAACCTCTGTGTCCTGTTCTGACGAGGACACAGTAAAAGAATTGGTTCTATTTTTTTGATATCATAAAAAGTAGTATTTTAAGCATACAATTAGTTATCTATTTGCTTCTGGGGGTCATGCTTATTTAACATACAGTAAAGAATAAAACTAAAACAAAAAATAAACATGCACAATCCCCCAATCTAGGGTCACAACACAATATTCTAATCTAACACCCACAAAACATAATCCGTAGAGTACGTTGATCTTCAGCTCAGATACTTTGCGTATCGTAGAGAGCCGCCGTTTTGGGGTAGAGGTTGTCTAGCACTTAACACCCAAGGCATGGATCCTCTTCATCATCCTCTTCTTCTAAACTATCAAAATTTTTAGCACTAGTTCATCTTTTTGAATCTAAATCTGGCACATACTTGCGAGCATTCTTTGTTTCGTTCTGGCCTTAAAAAGTGTTGATAGAGTCTTTATGTTGAGATTCTGTAACCTGAAGTTGTGGTGATTATCATCACTTGAACTTGTGGCACCTTCTGTATATTTCACTCAGGTTTATAATCAGAATTACTCTTTTAACTGTTCTGATAAACTCCTTCTGCCACACTTTGCACTTCGTTGAGCTTCAAGATTTTCTGCCTCCTCTGTTTCCCGTTAGCTTTCTCTTGCTGGAGCTTTTTTTCTTTGGCTGTCTTGTGCTGTGGTGCAGATGGTATCCAGTTGATGGCATCCCCTTTGGTAACCTTGGCATAAGGTCCATTTCTCCTGATTTCACTCCACTTTCTCCAGAACACCTCAGATATACTCGATCACCGGATTAATCTCCTGCTTCTGGTCCTTTCTGGTTTCCTGTACAGATATTGCTTTGCACATGGCAGTTAGTTTCCTCATAAAAGACCACACTTCTTTCCAATGCATTATAAATGTTCTCCAAACATTCCACAAGGTTAAATACGAGATTACATGCAAGGGTCGACCCAATAGCATTTCATGCAATGTTAGTTGCTTGTTTCTGTCAATTTCCATGCAATCACTTGTTAATGAAAAAGATAACATATTAATCCAGTCAAGTTTATTATTTTAACATATTTTGTTAAACTAGGCCTTGAGGGATCATCTTCAGCTCTTTCAATCATTCCTTACAATTATGTGTAATTGGTCAATTTTCTTGATTTCCAATTCTTTATCAATACATTTACTTATCTATTCACTGAATCACATATCCACTTATTTATCTACTTAATTACCTTTATTTACTTTAATTAACTTTAATTACTCTAATTTATTTTTAAATGCAGACACATTAAACTTATTTCTGAAGGTATTCCAAATAGGAGACTTACTTCTCTTGTCTTAAATATAGTAACTGTTTCTTCTTCCCTGCTCTGCTGATGGAATTACCCTCACTCATCTACCACAACTGTCATGCCCAAAAAACTTGTATCTCTTGCCCTAAGCTAATTTTATCATTTCACAACATCCACAATCAAGTTCTTGAATAACCCATTAGATCTATTGTTGATCTTTTACACACATTCTACTTTGCACAAATGTCACATGTGGACAACAATTCAATAATTACTACATTCACAAAGGAGATCATTATCCTTGCTGCTCAATTTTCCTTATCACTTCACCCTTGATTCAAACCATGTACATCTCAATTGCCAATATCTAGAAATGCTGTTGCCTCAACACTCTTCATTCTTTATATGTATCACATAAATCTTATTTGTCTTTTTCTTTCATCTCTAATGCTACATATATTGCTCATAGATACTAGTATGTTGTTTAATTTCCACTATCATCTAATTGAGGTTGTAACTCTATACTAGTGTTAGACCTGCTACCTTATTTTCTTTAATGTAAAATCAATCTCTTATTTATCATCTTAACAATTATTATTGCATCTAGAATAGATACAGAATCTTGTTAACACTAAACCCGTCATCCCTAAAAAGTTTTATTTATGTCTTTTACTTAGCTTGAGTTAGATGTACCTGCAAATAACTAAATCCTACATGTTGCAATATCCATCACAAAATATTCTAAATCCTTTTATGCATTCTAATGTATGTATATCAGCCTATTTACTTTAAGTGTAACCAAGTGTCTACCCTCCTCTGATAATTACCTGAACAGAAATCAATTACTTTAACATATTTGACATCCAAACCTCTGCTAAGAAATTCTCTATCACTGACTGTTCTTAAATGATACATTTTACAACATATACTTTTGTCTGCTTTGACTAATGCCATAATCAAAATTTAAATTCAATTCAAATTTAAATAGAATCCATTTTATTCATCACCTACACAATCACAACTGATTTAAATTGACTTTTAATTAGAAATGCCACAACATATCTAAATGTTTCTAATATTGCTATGTTCTCAAAAGTTTCAATAATGCCTATTCCAGCATATAACAGACCTGCATCTGATTTAATTTTAATTAATCCACCCTATGCTGGTTAATTTTGTCTACCTTTATGTCCTGAACTGTTAATCATTAATAAAATTTGACATTTACCTACATAAATTCTTATTTTGCATTTTATATTAATTAGCATTTTTTACTTTTCAGCATTTTCAGCTCCTAATTCCTTCCTGCTCTCACATCAAACTGGTTATTCATAAACTTTTGTTGTAATTTTTTATAGAAATCAATTAATTACTTTAACATTTTTGGCATCCAAACTAACAAATTTAAGTACAGTGCGTGTTAGGAACCTCTGCTAAGAAATTCTCTATCACTGACTGTTCTTAAATCATAAACTTTACAACATCTAGTTTTGGCTGTTTTGACTAATGCCATAATCAAAATTTAAATTCAATTCAAATTCAAATAGAATCCATTTTATTCGTCACACAACCTAATTAAAATTGACTTTAATTAGAAATGCCTTAACATATCTAAATGTTTCTAATATTGCTGTGTTCTTAAAAGTTTCAATAATACCTATTCCAGCATATAACTACGGAACCCCGGAAGGGACGTAGTGGAGGAGAAAAAAAATGGGTAGGTGAAAAAAAATAATGGGTGAAAGAAAAAAAATGGGTGGGAGGAAAATATATATTTCTAAGTTTTTTGCGTTCTCTCGCAAAGTTTTGCGTTCCCTCGCAAAGATGTTTTGCGTTATCTCGCAAAGATGTTTTGCGTTATCTCGCAAAGATGTTTTGCGTTCCCTCGCAAAGATGTTTTGCGTTATCTCGCAAAGATGTTTTGCGTTATCTCGCAAAGATGTTTTGCGTTCCCTCGCAAAGATGTTTTGCGTTCCCTCGCAAAGATGTTTTGCGTTATCTCGCAAAGATGTTTTGCGTTCCCTCGCAAAGATGTTTTGCGTTCTCTCGCAAAACTGTTTCTCCACAAACACTTCCTGTTCACTGCACTCACGTAAACCCTCCCGTTTTTGCTGAAATTCTCCCATATTTTACCATTCTATCCCACTTTCTTTACATTACTGTGCGCTGATTGTCGCCTTTCACTTTGCAACCTCTGAACCAGTGAATGCATGCTTAAGCGCTGACTGACAGACGCGCTCCATACAATAAACTGATCCCAGATCAGCGTCTGTACGCGCCATTTAAAGGGACACTTCTGTTATCAAACAAGTGCGCAGCAAATGAATCTCATGTTTTGTTTAGTTTGATAACAGAGGTGTCTCTGTAAGAATGCACAGATTTATAATGAAAGCAGTCCATTACTTTAGAAACTTCATATTATTCAGTGTATTTGTCTGTTTAAACATGCACCCGCTCCTCTGTAAATGGCGTGTACAGACGCTGATCTGGGATCAGTTTATTGTACGAAGCGCGTCTGTCAGTCAGCGCTTATACATGCATTCACTAGTTCATAGGTAGCATACGCACAGTAATGTAAAGAAAGTGGGGTAGAATGGTAAAATACGGGAGAATTTCGGCAAAAACGGGAGGGTTTACGTGAGTGCAGTGAACAGGAAGTGTTTGTGGAGAAACAGTTTTGCGAGAGAACGCTGTTATGTATTTGTGTTTTTTGTGCTCTGTTTTCTCTGTGTTTTTTCCCTCTCTCTCTCTCTCTCGCTCTGTTCTCCCGTATCTGCTCTCATGTATTCTCAGGTTCTGTTCATTGGTCCATTCAGCTGTCAGTCATTCCTCTCCGGTTACGTCACTCTTACGTCACATCCAATAAGCAAAGACCTCCCGTGTTAAAAGCGCGCGCCAGACCACTCGCTCTTTCTTGTTTTCTTTTTTTTTTTGCTTGCATTTGTCTCTTTCGCTGTTTCGTCGCTTGTTTGTATTTACCGCGTGCGTTTAGAAATAACCCCGTCTAACTGTGTTTTGTTGTTGCTTGTTTCTGTGTGCACGTTATCCGTCCGTTATTCGTACATTGTTCTTAGTTTATCGTTGTTTACGAGGCTTGGACGAAGCGGACAGGTAAGAAGGTCACGTGACATACATTTTGCAACACTCAGGACTACTCTGCTGTCTAGTACACTAGGTTAGGGGCGAGCGCCACTCCTTGTACTTTTTGGATAGATAGATAGAGTAGATAGTTAGGACTCGGAAGATCTTCGTGTGTTAATTATACTGTTTTTCACATAGTTAGTTAGCTAGATGCTTCTGGGAAGTTAGATTTAGTTTGGGTTTTGTTCTTTTCATTTCTTTAGCGCCGCCCGCGTCCCTTCTGCCAGCTCTCTTGTTTTCCCCGTCTTTATTTGTTTCAGTGTTGTACATATTGTAAATAGTATATTTTTGCTTTACTTACTTTTTCTTTATTTTTGATTAATTCGTTGTTGTTGTTCACTTTGGGATTGTAAATAAAAGCACACATTTTTTGGCATTACTTTGGTTGTCTTTCCACTCATTCACTGTTTATATAAATATATTTTAATTAAATAAATGTCAAACCCCACACCCTAGACTAACATCAGGGGTTTGTAACATTTTTGGGGGCTCGTCACGGATCATTTAACCCATTTTTAAACAATTAAAATTGTTTGTATTTATAGTTTGTTTGAGTGTGAAAGCAACCTGCTAATTTACAAAGGCCCACTGTAGGCCCGACCCGCGGAACGCGCTGCTCAGGTAAACACGCGCACACACACACACACACACACACACATTTCTCTCTGTGTTGTTTCTGGTATAAGTAAATAAACAGGATGGCATTGTTTGATTTACAGACATTTATTAATAATCCAACCGTAGAACAATTCGACCGCTGTAGAAAAGATGATTTAATACAGATAGCGGACCATTTCAAAATTTCAGTGGTAAGACAAGCTCTTAAGAAAAATATTAAGAGTGCCTTATACGAAAGGTTGGTTGAATTAAAGGTTCTCATAATGCCTGTTGTGGAAGAGGAAGAAACCGAGTTTCTTGGTGCTGGCGCGCAAAGCTCAAGTGCAGATAAGCCGGATGAAAGGCGAAATGAAAGCGGTGCTGCGGCTGCGCTCACTGAAGGCAAGCCAACACTGTCACCTTTCGATCCGTTTTCCCCCGTTTATTCTGGGTCTAAAGAGGATGGACGTTTAAAAGTCCGCCTGGCCCGTTTACAGTTTGAGGCACAGGAAAGGGCACAAGCGCGTCAGGCTGAGATGGAACTGAGACTCGAAATCCGCAGGCTTGAAGTTACGGCCGAAAAAGAGGTGAAGCTGCGTCAGCTGGAGTTGGAGGCTTTAAAAACTCCTCCTAAAGTGGCTGCGCAGTCCACCCGTGCTGAGACCTCTGTTGCTCCGGTGGGCGAGCTAACCTCAACCACCTTCGATATAAGCAAATATGTATCTCTCGTACCAATATTTAGGGAATCCGAAGTCGATACATATTTTAGCGCTTTCGAGCGCATAGCGGCTTCTTTTCGCTGGCCTAAAGATTCATGGTCCCTTCTTCTCCAGTGCAAATTGGTTGGAAAGGCACAGGAGGTTTTTGCTACACTGTCCTTAGAGGACAGCCTTAATTATGATACTGCTAAATCAGCAATCCTCCGTGCTTATGAACTCGTACCTGAAGCATACAGACAGAAATTTAGAAATCACAAAAAGCTTTCTAGCCAGACTTTTGTTGAGTACGCGCGAGAAAAAGGCGTTCTTTTTGATAAATGGTGTAATGCAAGTAAGGCAACTGACTTTAATTCGTTAAGAGAATTAATTTTGCTTGAAGAATTTAAAGATAGATTGCCTGAACGTGTAGTGGTATACCTTAACGAACAAAAAGTCGTGTCGTTGTCACAGGCAGCTGTGTTGGCAGATGAGTTTGTGCTTACGCACAAAAATGTGTTCTATCCAGTCCGATCGGATAAAAATCCCACTGTTCAGTCTGTGAATTTTCCACGCATTCCGACTGCTACTTCCCGACCTAAAGAGGCAATAGAGTATTACTACTGCCACAAGAAAGGGCACAAATTATCTGAATGTTCCACGCTGAAGCGAAAAAATCCGCAACAGCCATCTAAAAGTGTTGGTTTTGCAAAATCTATTACAACCAACGGCAATGATGAGAGCACTGATCCGAGCTATACACCATTCTTGCTCAGGGGTCTAATTTCATTATCTGGCAACCCTGAAGATCAGTGTGAGATTGTACTGCTGCGTGATACAGGCGCTTCTCACTCGTTCATGGTAGAAAATGCATTATCTCTGCCTGAACACTCATCTTGTGGATCTAATATTTTAGTCCAAGGCATTGAGATGGGTTTTGTAAATGTGCCACTATATCGCGTTCATTTACAGTGCGATTTATTCACTGGGTTTGTGTCAGTCGGCATTCGTCCTTCTCTTCCTGTTAAAAGAGTTTCATTTATTCTAGGTAATGATGGCCAAATGGTAAAGTAATGCCTATTTTAGAAGTTACTGATCACCCCAATCTTACCTATTGTCCAGACGAATTATCAGTAAATCACCCAGATACTTTCCCAGCGTGCGTAATGACGCGCGCCATGTCACGGAAAGATGATTCAGTTGATTTATCAGACTCTTTTATTGCGCCAGTATTTTCTGAGAATGTAGTTTCTCCTCCAGACAAAAAAGCTACACAGAAACAACAGGAAAAATCAGAATATTTTAATTTTGATGGTGATGCTCTGAGTTTGCCCGTTACTCGTCAGCAGATTATTGCTGCGCAGAAAGATGATGATACTTTGGTAAAGTGCTTTGACTCCGTTGTTGATTCAGATCAGATTGATAAAAAGCAAATTGCGTATTTCGTCGAAAATGGCTTGTTGATGCGCAAGTGGTGCTCTAATATTGAGACTGATGCTGATTGGAATAATGTCTATCAAATTGTCGTTCCCTCCGCTTACCGCCAACATGTATTATGTCTAGCACACGATCATGTGATGTCAGGTCATTTAGGTATCACGAAAACATACAATCGGATACTTAAACATTTCTTTTGGCCTTGTTTAAAGAAGGACGTCGTGCAGTTTTGTCGCACCTGCCATACGTGCCAATGCATGGGGAAGCCAAACCAGGTAATTCCACCTGCTCCTCTTTTTCCCATCCCAGTCATAGGAGAGCCATTTGAACATGTAATTATTGATTGTGTGGGTCCATTACCTAAAACCAAAACAGGTAATCAGTTTTTACTTACAATAATGTGTACTGCTACTCGATTTCCCGAGGCAATACCGCTCCGCAGAATTACAGCTCCTCTTATAATCAAATCATTGATTAAATTTTTCTCCACATTCGGCTTACCAAAAATCATACAAACTGACCAAGGATCAAATTTTATGTCAAAAATGTTTGCTCAAGTTCTAAAATCATTGTCTATCACCCACCGAGTATCAAGTGCTTATCACCCACAAAGTCAAGGTGCTCTCGAGCGATTTCACCAGACGCTCAAGTCTATGTTAAAGAAATACTGTGCGGATACCTGCAAAGACTGGGATGAGGGCGTTCCATTGGTACTATTAGCGGTGAGAGAAACTATCCAAGAGTCTCTCGGGTTTAGCCCCGCTCAGCTTGTATTCGGTCACGATTTGTGAACTCCTCTTAAACTTCTGAAAGAGAACATTTTGGAAATTAAGGAAAGTCCAAAAATGAATGTTCTTAGTTATGTAAGCTGTTTTAGAGAACGTTTACATGATGCTTGTAAATTGGCAAAAGAATCACTTAAAGCTGCGCAAAATGTCATGAAGCGTCAGTATGACACCCGAGCGGTCGCGCGCTCCTTTCAGCCCGGCGATCAGGTGCTCGTACTGTTGCCAATGCCTGGTTCTGCTCTCTCTGCCCGCTTTTCTGGACCCTATGTGGTGCAGAAAAAGTTAAGCGAGACAGATTACATAATTGAAACACCTGACAGAAAACGCAAATCGCGCGTATGTCATGTTAACATGTTAAAAACGTACCATGTTAAAGAGAAAACTCAGATCACCACACCTGTTCTTCCTGCTGTTGCAGTTGTGAGCGATGTTACGCATTCTGAAGCTGATGATGATGGCCTGGTGTTACGCAATGCTCCTCAGCAGTGCGCTCGTTTAACTAATTCAGAGATGCTGAAAAATCTGAATTCACATCTCACGTATTTATCAGATTCTCAAAGGCAAGATATCATTCATTTAATTCAGAAATTCCCCAATCTTTTCAGTGACACTCCAACGCAAACATCCGTAATTAAACATGACATCAATATTCAAAATTCTTCCCCAATAAAGCAACATCCTTACCGTGTGAACGCACACAAGCGTGCTATTATGAGGAAGGAGGTTGAATATTTGATGGAAAATGGTCTTGCAGTTCCTAGTTGCAGTCCATGGAGTTCACCGTGCGTTCTGGTACCCAAACCAGATGGAACATTTAGATTCTGCACAGATTACCGTAAGGTTAATGCTGTCACTGTCCCAGATTGCTACCCTTTACCCCGTATGGAAGATTGTATTGACAACCTTGGTTCAGCTAGTTTTGTCACTAAACTTGATTTGTTAAAGGGCTACTGGCAAATTAAATTAACTCCGCAAGCTTCTGCTATCTCAGCCTTCGTTACACCAGATCACTTCATGCAATATTCAGTTATGGCCTTCGGATTGCGAAACGCACCTGCCACATTTCAAAGATTAATTAATACGGTTTTATTCGGCGTTCCAAATTGTAACGCATATTTGGATGATTTAGTGGTTTATGCATCTGAATGGTCTGAACACATTTCTTTGCTGCACACTGTTTTTGAAAAACTGTCCAACGCCACATTAACATTAAATTTGGAAAAATGTGAATTTGCTAGGGCGACCGTCACATACCTTGGTAAGGAAGTTGGTCAAGGTCAAGTTCGGCCAGTCGCTGCGAAAGTCTCCGCCATAGCCGAATTTCCCGTACCTAAAACCAGGCGAGAGTTGCGCCGGTTTTTGGGTATGTCAGGGTACTATCGGAGTTTCTGCCGAAACTTTTCCAGTGTGGTTTCACCCCTCACGAATTTACTTAGTCCCTCTCAGCAATTTGTTTGGTCAGCTGAGTGTCAGCATGCTTTTGAGAGCATAAAAGCTTTGCTCTGCTGCGCTCCTGTACTCGCGGCCCCAGATTTCACCACTCCTTTTAAACTGGAAGTAGACGCGAGTGCTTTAGGTGCTGGCGCGGTACTTATTCAGGAGGACCGTGATGGCATCGAGCACCCTGTTTGTTATTTTTCCAGAAAATTCAACAAACACCAAATTAATTACTCCACTATCGAAAAAGAAGCACTTGCATTACTATTGGCATTACAATACTTTGAAGTTTACCTTGGTTCCAGTTCGTTTCCAATCATTGTTTACACCGATCACAATCCGTTAGTTTTTCTCTCCCGTATGTACAATCAAAATCAGCGCCTCATGCGCTGGGCTTTGATTGTACAGAATTACAACCTGGAAATCCGTCACAAGAAAGGCACCGACAATATAGTGGCCGATGCTCTTTCCAGGTGTGTGTAGTTGGTCGTAATTAAACCGCATGCATGGTTTGTTTTTGCGATTTTTTTTTCTTTCTATTTCACAATTTTTTTTTTTAACAAACAATATTATATGTTTGTTCTCATGGGTGGGAGTGTTATGTATTTGTGTTTTTTGTGCTCTGTTTTCTCTGTGTTTTTTCCCTCTCTCTCTCTCTCGCTCTGTTCTCCCGTATCTGCTCTCATGTATTCTCAGGTTCTGTTCATTGGTCCATTCAGCTGTCAGTCATTCCTCTCCGGTTACGTCACTCTTACGTCACATCCAATAAGCAAAGACCTCCCGTGTTAAAAGCGCGCGCCAGACCACTCGCTCTTTCTTGTTTTCTTTTTTTTTTTGCTTGCATTTGTCTCTTTCGCTGTTTCGTCGCTTGTTTGTATTTACCGCGTGCGTTTAGAAATAACCCCGTCTAACTGTGTTTTGTTGTTGCTTGTTTCTGTGTGCACGTTATCCGTCCGTTATTCGTACATTGTTCTTAGTTTATCGTTGTTTACGAGGCTTGGACGAAGCGGACAGGTAAGAAGGTCACGTGACATACATTTTGCAACACTCAGGACTACTCTGCTGTCTAGTACACTAGGTTAGGGGCGAGCGCCACTCCTTGTACTTTTTGGATAGATAGATAGAGTAGATAGTTAGGACTCGGAAGATCTTCGTGTGTTAATTATACTGTTTTTCACATAGTTAGTTAGCTAGATGCTTCTGGGAAGTTAGATTTAGTTTGGGTTTTGTTCTTTTCATTTCTTTAGCGCCGCCCGCGTCCCTTCTGCCAGCTCTCTTGTTTTCCCCGTCTTTATTTGTTTCAGTGTTGTACATATTGTAAATAGTATATTTTTGCTTTACTTACTTTTTCTTTATTTTTGATTAATTCGTTGTTGTTGTTCACTTTGGGATTGTAAATAAAAGCACACATTTTTTGGCATTACTTTGGTTGTCTTTCCACTCATTCACTGTTTATATAAATATATTTTAATTAAATAAATGTCAAACCCCACACCCTAGACTAACATCAGGGGTTTGTAACAACGCAAAAC
Organism: Danio rerio; assembly: GCF_052040795.2. NCBI lineage: Eukaryota > Metazoa > Chordata > Actinopteri > Cypriniformes > Danionidae > Danio > Danio rerio. The sequence goes on from NC_141041.1 coordinate 38,501,079, forward strand.
ATCTTTGCGAGATAACGCAAAACATCTTTGCGAGGGAACGCAAAACATCTTTGCGAGATAACGCAAAACATCTTTGCGAGATAACGCAAAACATCTTTGCGAGGGAACGCAAAAAACTTAGAAATATATATTTTCCTCCCACCCATTTTTTTTTCTTTCACCCATTATTTTTTTTTCACCCACCCATTTTTTTTCTCCTCCACTACGTCCCTTCCGGGGTTCCGTATATAACAGACCTGAATCTTATTTAATTTGAATTAATCCTCCTATGCTGGCTAATTTTGTTTTCCCTTAATGTCCTGAACTCATAATAATTATTAAAACTTGACACCTAAGTAATTTCTTATTTCTGAGCTTATTTCTTATTTTGCATTTTCTATTAATTAGCATTTTTCACTTTAAAATGCAATGCATAATTATCAATTTAGCTTCTTACTGCATAAACTTTTAAATGTATTTATCTTTTAAACTCACTCTAGCACATTCTTTAACATTTACCTAACTTCTATGATTTTCATCTGAATCACTTTACTTTACTACAAATAGATGATGGCTCAGATCACATTATGTAGTTGACTTTGAGAAAGATGAAACAAACATTTGTATTGCCCTTAAATACAAACAAATTCTCTAAAGTGAATTCTTTCTTCAAATTGTTACTGCTTTTTTACTTTTTATCTTATCTGTTCACTGTACCTATATTGTAAGAATATTTTAAACATCTATTTTTATCCTTGAAACAGTGAACTTATTTTTTCAATTTCTATTTTATTCTTTTTCCTTTTCGTATTTTGAGTTTTTAGCTCTTAGGTTTTCTTATACATTTCTTATACATTTTAAAGCTTACACATTTTATAATTAAATCTTCAGTTAATCAATATTCATTTTTCAAGTTTTCTTTTTCTTTTTTATTCTCATTTAAAGAACTAACTTATATGTTAGTCATACATACTTATTTAGTAAATCTATTTGTTTATTACTACATTCTTTTACTCCATACTTCCTTTATCTCTATATATATTTATCACTATGGCTTCATTTATTCTTTTTCATTAGTAAAGTTTCAAACTCTTTTCTATATAATAACTCTATTATTAGTACTTCCTCATTTTATTTATCTTACTATACTACTTTATAATATATCTATTCAGTAATAACTTATATTCTATCCACAATTATGTTAAAGTCTATGTCATTATTTTATCTATAGTTTGATCCTTCTCTTTTACTCTTCTCTTCTCTGTTTCCCTAGTGCTGTAAATAGACAATCTATTTATTGCTCACACATGGACACCATAAATATCTCTATTACCCCCATCCTGGGGCAGACTGTCTTTCACCTGTTGCTATGTCAGGAATTTAAGCTCACTCTGCCTATTGTTCTTTTTTAACATATTCAAACTTAAAACACAAAGATAATTTCAGAAAAATGTTTAACTAGTATATTATTCTGCTTTTTACTCTGTGTCTTTCAAATGCAACATGTTACATTAGTTTTGATTTAGGAGACTCCTCTCTTTATATTATAATCTCTTCTCTTAAACTACATCAATTACTTTTCTTCTTGCTCTTTAATTCACACCACAAATATGCAGCCCTCCTTTTATATAATCTACTACAATCAATCTTTTAACCTACTCTTTTTTGAAAACAAACTTTTAAACACATTCACACTTCTAATCTTATTACTTTTCCTCTTCTCATTCACTCCTCTCCTCCACTCAATGTAACAGGAGCTGCATCCCCCCATCCTCATTCCATTCAAGGAGGAGGAAGGCAGTCTTCTCTGCACACCAATGTGGACTATTTTGCCTCAACCTGAAGCAACAAATACACAAACACTACAATTAAATAAATACTCTTCACTACACTCCTCTTGAGTGACCTGTCCGAGCAGCCTCTAACCTTAGAGCGGTAACCGCAGGTTTTCTTGCCTACCCATGCAGCCCTCTGCTTCACCTTTTAACAGAGCGTTATCGTAGGTCTTTGCGCGCATCTCTCTACTTTAATCTGCTTTAATCTCTTAACTGTTACCACACATTAAGGACTCTCTCTTAAAACTTATAAATGCTCTATGCATATCTTACATCATTATTAATTTCCCAAATCTGGGTAACAGTTACTAACTAATGTTTATCCTATCCATCAAGGCCCACTTAGGAAAACACAGATCATTTGCATACCTTACTCTGCTTTAATCTCTTAACTGTCACCACACATTAAGAACTCTCTGTTAAAACCTATAAATGCTCTATGCATATCTTATATCATTAATAATTTCCCAAATCTGGGTAACAGTTACTAGTTAATGTTTATCCTATCCATCAAGGCCCACTTAGAAAAACACAGATCATTTGCATGCAAATTACTCTTTTTCTTCTGTTATTCAAAACCCCTTTTTTCTTTAATATCTTTTTTACTTTACTTTTAATTCTTTAAAGCTGGAGAAACAGTTCAAGTGTATTTACCTGTACAAGCAGGTCCTGGCAGAAAAAACACAAACTAATAAGCATAAAATCGCTTACCGTTTTTTATTGTGGCCACATATTTGTGTTTTCTCTCCAGTCCAGCATGCACAGTAACACCAGTCCTGCTCCTTTCCAGCCCACCCAGAGGAACGCCAAATGTAGTGGTTTTCTTGGTTTTTCTCTTACTCAATCAAACTCAGTCTGGAGGTTATGAATATCAGAAGAATATACTTTATTGTCGACAACAAAGGAGAACTTTCAGGAGACCCCCCAGTAGCATCTCTGTCTGAAAAATTCTGTGTCACTCATCTTCTGCCCTCCTTAAATACTCTGTTTTTGCCTTTGTTGTACATATGTCACACAAGATCCCTCCTAGTTTAACCCTTGACTCCAAATTCCACCTCTGTCATCTGTTTTTCCCTTATTTCTACATATGTCACACAAATTCCACCTAGGTTAACCCCTGACCTTAATTTCCACCTAGATTAACCCCTGACCCAAACCTGGTAACTATATAACTTATCCAGTTCTTGTGATATGGTAATTCTTCTAATGGTATGCAAGTCTACAAGCAGATTATACACATATAATTTGAATATATAGATTAACTTCACACTTTAAAAAGTATAAAATCCACCTCACTCTCTGCTGGCTGGGAAAAGCTTATTCTGAGGTCTAATACAGCAAGTGATAAAAAAAGCTTCAGCCACTAAAACGCATCATTCTTTTTATTTTAGACAACATTTCATGCAGTGTTAAACATGTTAAAGCAAGTTGCAAGTGAAAATCTGTGTCCGAGTTTGCATTACTGCTTATTATGACTTCTCTGCTGGCTGGGAAAAGCTTATTCTGAGGTCTAATACAGCAAGTGATAAAAACAGCTTCAGCCACTAAAAAGCATCATTCTTTTTGTTTTAGACATTTCATGCACTGTTAAACATGTTTAAAAAAGTTGCAAATGAAAATCTGTGTCTCTGACTGAGTTTGCATTACTGCTTATTTTGACCTTACACTGTCTGGGAAAAGCTCGTTTTGAAGTCTAATACAACAAGTGATAAAAACAGCTTCAGCCACTAAAAAGCATCTTTCTTTTTGTTTTAGACAACATTTCATGCAGTTTTGAACATGTTAAAGCAAGTTGCAAGTGAAAATCTGTGACTCTGACTGAGTTTGCATTACTGCTTAATTTGACCTCTCTGCTGGCTGGGAAAAGCTTATTCTGAGGTCTAATACAGCAAATGATAAAAACAGCTTCAGCCACTAAAAAGCATCATTCTTTTTGTTTTAGACAACATTTCATGCAGTGTTAAACATGTTAACGCAAGATGCAAGTGAAAATCTGTGTCTCTGACTAAGTTTGCATCACTGCTTATTTTGACCTCTCTGCTGGCTGGGAAAAGCTTGCTACAGGCCTACAGCAAGTGATAAAAACAGCGTCAGCCACTAAAAAGCCTTATTCTTTTTGTTTTAGATAACATTTCATGCAGTGTTGAACATGTTATAGCAAGTTGCACGTGAAAATCTGTGTCTCTGACTGAGTTTGCATCACTGCTTATATTGACCTCTGCTGGCTGGGAAAAGCTTATTCTGAGGTCTAATAGAGCAAGTGATAAAAACAGCTTCAGCCACTAAAAAGCATCATTCTTTTTGTTTTAGACAACATTTCATGCAGTGTTAAGCATGTTAAAGCAAGATGCAAGTGAAAATCTGTGTCTCTGACTAAGTTTGCATCACTGCTTATTTTGACCTCTCTGCTGGCTGGGAAAAGCTTGTTTTCAGGCCAAAAACAGTAAGTAACAAAAACAGCTTCAACCACTAGAAAGCATCATTATTTTTGTTTTAAACATCATTTCATGCAGTGTTAAACATGTTAAAGCAAGTTGCAAATGAAAACCAGTGTATCTGACTGAGTGTGCAATTCTGCTTATTTTGACCTCTCTGCTGGCTGGGAAAAGCTTGTTACAGGCCTAATACAGCAAGTGATAAAAACAGCTTCAGCCACTAAAAAGCATCATTCTTTTTTTTTAGACAACATTTCATGCAGTGTTAAACATGTTAAAGCAAGATGCAAGTGAAAATCTGTGTCTCTGACTAAGTTTGCATCACTGCTTATTTTGACCTCTCTGCTGGCTGGGAAAAGCTCGTTTTGAAGTCTAATACAGCAAGTGATAAAAACAGCTTCAGCCACTGATAATAATCATTCTTTTAGTTTTAAACAACATTTCATGCAGTGTTAAGCATGTAAATGCACGTTGCAAGTGAAAACCAGTGTATCTGATTGAGTTTGCAATACTGCTAATTTTGACCTCTCTGCTGACTGTAAAAAGCTTGTTTTCAGGCCAAAAACAGTGAGTAACAAAAACAGCTTCAACCACTAGAAAGCATCATTATTTTTGTTTTAAACATCATTTCATGCAGTGTTAAACATGTTAAAGCAAGTTGCAAATGAAAACCAGTGTATCTGACTGAGTTTGCAATTCTGCTTATTTTGACCTCTCTGCTGGCTGGGAAAAGCTTGTTTTCAGGCCCAAAACCGAGAGTGAGACATTATATATATATATATGAGTATATAAGCTCACCTGGCGCCAGCAGACGCTATCCTTTTTAAGCTGAAGAGACTTTTAACAGCTAAGGGACAGTCATTATGGCGACGGAGTATAGTGCTTCCGTTCCCCTCCTCGGGGAACGAAGGGTTACTTTAGTAACCTCGAACGTTGCCCTTCGGGGGGAACTCCAGCACTATAAGTGGATTTGATTGTAAAATCCACGCATTGGGAGCCCATTGAAAGCGCCATAATGACTGCACCTTACCAACACTCACCATGAGAGAGCGGTCAGGCAAGCGTGACGCACCCAGATCACGAGAGGCGTGGTCCTCCAACGTGCCCTTGGCCCTAACTTATCCTACTTCAAAAGAAGTTTTACGGAATAGGTATCTTTTTTGGGAGTCGCTAGTGTCTAGATAATTCTAGGAATACACGACAGTACGTTGGGAAGTGTGCCATCCCAGTAGGGAGGACGCTGCGGAGACCATCCGCACCCAATAGAGGGAAACAAATGGAATTACATATGGACTAACCCTGAGAAGGGGGAGTGCGCATAAGAAGGTGGTTAGCAGATAGGGAAAGCACGGGTCCGCCCAGGGGGGGAACTTAACCGTGGCGGAAACAGCATATGGGGATCACCAGCGGGGATCGGCCATAGCAGGCACCTATACCCAAAACGCGGGCTGACCAGCGGGCAGACCTACTACGTAATGGGCCAGCAAGTGACTCCTCCGCTGAGTCAGTGCTGGGGGCCTCGGAGGAATCTGCAGGGCTCACCAAATGGGGAACTTTACTGACAGACAGGAGGGTGCACATCTCTCCGTGTTAGGGAAAAAAAGGCACCGCAAGCGTGTACAACACCTACCGAGTTGTTTCCTCAATCACCAAAGGTACCTAACACCCTTGAGGAAACCGGCTCCACTCGCAGATTATAAAATCTTGCAAATGTGTTGGGTGTCGCCCAGCCCGCAGCTCTACAAATGTCTGTTAAAGAAGCGCCACGCGCACACGCCCAAGAGGATGCAACGCTCCGAGTGGAGTGCGCATGCACTCCTGGGGGGCGCGGCTGGCCTCTGCTCAAATAAGCACATGAAATGGCCTCCACAATCCAGTGGGATAAACGTTGTTTAGACACGGCACTTCCCTGCTGCCGTCCGCCATAACAGACAAAAAGCTGCTCAGAAGATCTAAAGTTCTGAGTACGGTCCACATAAATGCGCAGAGCGCAAACTGGACAAAGTAAGGACAGGGCTGGGTCTGCCTCCTCCGGGGGCAGCGCTTGCAGGGTTACTACCTGATCTCTAAAAGGAGTGGTAGGAACTTTGGGCACATAACCCAGGCGGGGTCTCAGAATAACGTGAGAAAATCCCTGCCCGAATTCCAGGCACGAGTCACTGACCGAAAATGCCTCCAGGTCCCCGACCCTCTTAATGGAGGCCAACGCGACCAGCAGAGCTGTCTTCAGGGACAGAAATCTTAAAGATACTGTATCGAGTGGCTCGAAGGGATCAAATCGCAGGCTCGTGAAAACGAGGGCGAGATCCCAAGAGGGCGTGAGAGGGGGGCGAGTTGGATTAATTCGCCTAGCGCCTCTGAGGAACCGGATGATGAGGTTATGCTTTCCCACGGTGCCGCCAGCCACCGCGTCATGGTGAGCAGAGATGGCAGCAACGTAAACCTTGAGAGTGGAGGGCGACAGCCTGCTGTCCAGCTTCTCTTGAAGGAAAGAGAGCACAACACTGATCTGGCAAGATCGGGGGTCTTCTCTGCGAGAGACACACCACTCAGTGAATAGACTCCACTTCAGGGCGTAGGCGCGCCTCGTGGAGGGGGCTCTAGCCTGAGTGATGGTATCAACCACCGCGGGCGGCAGGTTACCTAAGTCTTCCTCGCGTCTATGGACCACACAAGGAGGTTCCAGAGATCGGGACGAGGGTGCCAGACGGTGCCTTGTGCCTGAGAAAGTAGGTCCTCTCTCAAAGGGATCTGCCAAGGGAGGGCCGTCGCGAGGAGGGAGAGCTCTGATATCCAGGTTCGGTTGGGCCAGAGGGGCGCAACTAACAAAACCTGCTCCTCGTCCTCCCTGACCTTGCACATTAACTGCGCGATCAGGCTCACTGGGGGAAACGCATACTTGCGTACACCCCGAGGCCAGCTGTGGGCCAGTGCATCCGTGCCGAGAGAGCCCTCGGTCAGGGAATAAAACAACTGGCAATGAGCGTTCTCGGGGGAAGCAAACAGATCGATCTGGGCCTCCCCGGATCGTGCCCATATCAGCTGGACAGACTCGGGGTGGAGTCTCTATTCTCCAGAGTGAATCTGCTGCCGTGAGAGCACATCGGCTGCACGGTTGAGCATACCTGGGATGTGAATGGCGCGCAGCGACTTCAGCCGCGGGTGACTCCAGAGGAGCAGACGGCGGGCGAGCTGAGACATGCGGCGAGAGCGCATACCCCCCATGTGGTTGATATACGCTGCCGCCGCCGTACTGTCCCTCCTGACCAGCACGTGTTGCTGCCCCAGCGCCGGAGAAAAACGGCGGAGAGCAAGGAACACTGCCAACAGCTCTAGGCGATTGATGTGCCAATGCAGCTGGGCACCTACCCACAGGCCCGCAGCTGCATGCCCGCGACACACGGCTCCCCAGCCTGTGCTGGAAGCATCTGTCAAAACAACAACATGACTGGACGCCTGTCCCAGAGGCACACCGGCCTGCAGGAACGAGGGGTCGTTCCAGGGGCTGAGGGTGCGGCGACACAGCGCAGTAACAGAGACTCGGTGTGTGCCTGCATGCCATGCGCGTCTCGGAACTCGATCTTGAAGCCAGTGCTGAAGTGGTCTCATATGGAGCAATCCGAGCGGCGTGACAGCCGCAGCGGAAGCCATATGCCCCAGGAGCCTCTGAAAATATTTCAGTGGGACCACTAACTTGCTGTCGAGCTCCCTCAGACAGTTCAGCAGCAGGCGAGCGCGCTCTCCGGAGAGGCGCGCTACCATGGTGACCGAGTCCAGCTCCATCCCGAGAAAAGAGATCCTCTGCGCCGGGGCGAGTTTGCTCTTTTCCCAGTTGACCTGCAACCCCAATAGGCGGAGATGCCGGAGCACCTCGTCTCTGTGCGCAGTCAATTGCTCCCGAGAGTGGGCTAAAATCAGCCAGTCGTCGAGATAATTGAGTACGCGGATGCCCGCAAGCCGCAGAGGCGCTAGGGCACCCTCCGCGAGTTTGGTGAAGACCCGCGGAGACAGAGAGAGCCCGAAGGGGAGGACCTTGTACTGCCATGCTCGACCTTCGAACGCAAACCGCAGAAACTGACGGTGGCGTGGAAGAATGGAGACATGAAAATACGCGTCCTTCAGGTCTATGGCTGCAAACCAATCCTGAGGACGAACGCATCGGAGGATGCGTCTCTGCGTAAGCATTCTGAACGACAGCTTGTGAAGGCAGCGATTCAAAACGCGCAGATCTAGAATTGGCCGTGACCCACCGCTCTTTTTGGGTACGATGAAGTACGGGCTGTAAAACCCGCTCTCCATCTCGGCTGGAGGTACCGGCTCGATTGCACCCTTCGCCAGGAGGGCAGCAATCTCCTCTCGCAAGACAGGGGCGGACAGGGGATTGACCCTGGTGAAATACACGCCCGTAAACCTGGGAGGCCGTTTGGAGAACTGTAGTTCGTAGCCGAGTCTGATCGTGCGTATGAGCCACCGCGAGGGGCTGGCCCGCGCTAACCAGGCAGGCAGAGCCCTCGCTAATGACGTCATCTCAGCAATCGTTGACGTACCCGCGGAGGGGCAGCGAGGAGCGGGTGTGCTGATCCGGGGAGTGCGAGGGTCCCACAGAAGAGCTGGAGGAGAGCGTTTCGCTCTGGCTCCGCACCCTGACTCCTGAGAGGGGGCTTGGGGGCTGGGAGAAGGGAGACCGTCCCCCCAGCGCCCGAGAGCCGCTGGCGGAGCCCTGCGAGCTGAGAGGCAGCGCGTCCCAGACTGGCGGGGCTTGAGCTGTCACATCCGGGGAAGGGAGAAAATGCTCTTTGATCGAAACTTTGGTGGCACTGAAAAGTACCGTTGGATTTTGGGCCCCGCCCTCCAGCGGGGAAAGAGCAAGTCTCCTCTTCTCCGGATGGCCTGTCTCAGGGATGCTTCGCGGTCCATTTACCGGACTTAGCGGCGCCCTGGGCAGGAGGGGCTACCGGCTTTCAGCGTGCTCGTGTAACAAGCCTGGGTTAGACCCACCCTTGTGCAGCTCGGCCAGCGCCTGTGCTTGGTAGCGCTGGTAGGTGGCCATCGCATGCAAGGCGGAAGCTGCCTGGCCCGCAGCCTTGTAAGCTCTAGCTCCGAGAGAGGCAGAAAACTTACAGGCTTTGGACAGGAGACGGGGCGGACCACGCAAAGCGGGGGCGCCACGCGGACAAAGATTGACCGCAATGGCACGCTCCACCTGTGGGATCGCCTCATACCCCCTGGCAGCTCCACCATCCAGGGTGGTGAGGGCGGAGGCGGACGCAGCGCGGGCAGAGAAAGGTGCCCTCCAGGACTGCGTGAGCCTACTGTGCACTTCCGGGAAGAAGGGGACGAGAGGCTTCGAAGGCTTCGCCTTCTGATCCTCTACATAACACCCATCTAGTCGGTCCGGCCGCGGGGCTGGGGGATAAACCATCTCCAACCCGATGGCCGAAGCAGCCTGAGAAAGCACGGCCAACATGTCCGCTTCAGGATCCGTTTTGACGGCGCTCGCTTGCCCAGAGGGGGCGAGCGGGTCCGGATCATCGTCGGACAATGAAAGCCCACCCTCCGATGCCGCGGAGGACATCTGATCTCCGGTGTCAGCGAGCGTGAGAGCTACCATCTGATTAGACGGATCACTCTCAGTACCCGAAGCTTGGATGGAGCGCTTGGAGGAGCGAGAGGTCCGCGAGCCCGTGGGCGGCGGATTGTCTCTCGCTGAAGCCCTCAGATCTGCCCGAGCGCCCGCTGCAGAGCAGGAGGCAACTGGGGTGGCTCGCTCTCTTACGAAAGCTAACCGCGATCTCAACTGCGCAACGGTCATGGCATCGCAGTGACGACATGAACCGCCCCCGAGCACCACATTAACATGCTGGACCCCCAAACATGTAATGCAGTGATCGTGTCCATCATCCAGAGCCAGGAAACCCCCGCAACCAGAAACGCACAGTCGGAGCGCCATCCTGAAAAGGACGTGCTGCACGACTGTGTTGCTCTTTTAGGATTTGCAACAATACGCACCGCTCTTGGAGGACCGGACCCAAAGGGACGCCAGGCAAGGGAAATACCCAGCTCGACCGTCTGCCGCTGCGTGGACTCGCTCTGGACCGAGATGAAATCGTTCTCTCGAAATGGCTGTAGATCAGCAGGAGGAACTCTCATAAGCTCGATCAGAAAAGGCTCTGAAGCGAAAAGGATAGCGTCTGCTGGCGCCAGGTGAGCTTATATACTCAGTTGATTGCTTATGCCGCTCACCTGCGCAGGCTTGCGCTGCCAATTCATTCTTAATTGGCCCGTTCAATACTCTTTCAGACGAGTAGCTTCTGAACCGAACCTCCCAATGCGTGAATTTTACAATCAAATCCACTTATAGTGCTGGAGTTCCCCCCGAAGGGGAACTCTTCTTTCAACTCTCTTATCTTAAACCTCTTCAACTTCAACGACCTAAGCACGAGACCTAAGCATAGAAACCTCCAAGAAAGCAGGCGGAGACCCAGACGGAAAGGGTTAATCGCACAGCTCGTACATTTACATCTCCGATACCTTCTTTCTTTATTTTCCATCGAGAGTCCAGTTAAGTTAGTGTGTCTCAAACCAGTGGTCAGCACAACTGGCCCCTTTTGCCATTTCAACTTTAAACACAGACTCCCCCCCATTTCAAACCTCGTGAGGACCAAGCCAGCCACGTGCTCGACAAAAGGGGGCTTCTTCACATCACGGACAAACGCAAGTTGCTGGACGTTTTTTTTGTCCGGATCTAAAGAGTCGATTCGTTTGAAGCCCTGTTCAAATGAATCTTCCTCCTGTTAAGCTAATCCTCTCTCTCTCTCTCTCTCTCTCTCTCTCTCTATATATATATATATATATATATATATATATATATATATATATATATATATATATATATAATGGTGCAGAAGATGCACGAGCACTGTAATCTAGATCATAACTCGCTACATTAAAACGGTGGAAAAGGCGCGGGAAGAATAACCTTGAGCTAATTTGTTACAGTAATAATGGTGTAGATATGCAAGCACTTTAATCTACATTATAATTTGTTACAGATTATTCATGTAGATATGAGTGCAATTTAATCTACATTATAATTTGTTACATATTATTCATGTAGATAAGCGTGCAATTTAATCTACATTATTTGTTACACAAGTCATTTACAACTCGTTAAATAACAGTTAATAATGGACAATTGACTAGTTATAACTAATAGTTATAAATAATTAACAACTATTAACTATTATTTAACAACTCATTTATAATTCATTAAAGGGCACATAGTTTAGCCCTTTTTGAGATTTAATACTAATATTATGGTTCTTCTGAGTGTGCCAATGTAGGTTCAGATCAAAACGCAATTCAGATATTGTTATTATGCTGTGTTAAAAAGTGTAAATTTAGAGGCGTGTACACAGGTTGCTGTTTTGGGGTGTGTTGCTTAACATGATAATGAGTTTCGACTGCCCGCCCAACGTAACAAGGGGGCGGAGCCAAGAGCGCGTCTGCTTTGTGCACTGCATCACAGAGGCAGACAGTAAGAGTCAACATGAGTGAGAGGAACACAATTCAACATTACATATATGACCCAGACTCGGACACAGATCAAGCAGAGTCGACTGTTGAGGAATCTATAATCTGAATGTGCCAGAATGTGTCAGAGTGGTACATACAAAATATTTTATGTCTTTGTATACTTTTACAGCCACTATGTAACTATGCATGCGTCATCCGTAATTTGTTTGATAAAGTTCGCAAACGTCATGCGTTACGTTAAACACAGACAAGACATAAAAATATCCATAATATTTATCATAAAGATAAATTGTGCATTGATATGATTTATTCGTAATTCATGAATATTGACGTTGACAAATAATGGCAGGTGCTTGTGTGGCAATTGTGAAAAAATGCCAACTGAGGCTGAAAACGTATGCTACAGGGAGATACCGCAGGTAAATTTCCAGTTTATGTTAACGTTGCTGCTCTAAAGACATCGAATGAGATAATAAACAGCATAACTGTGTCGTGTAATAAGGTTAGAAGACGAATGGATCAACTGGAAGTGCAACCCTCGTGCACGACGGAGCATCAAGGAATGGATCCCGTTTGCTTCAATATTTATTCCTTGCAAAATGCATTGAATATATACAAAGCAGACTATGGTCCCCTGCGACTTCGTGGAGTGTAAAAGTGAGTTTAAATGAATTGAAAGAATAGCAGGTTACCTTGTTCATGATCTGCATGATCGCTTTCTTTAAGCACATTAACGCAGTGTAGTCAATAAAATAGCGATAAAGTTGGTTTTATATACGCACATTCAGAAGTCCCTGTATTGTTTACCATGGTACTTTAAACAATCGATCGGATTTAGCATGCAAGTATGACTTGTAAACAACATTAACACTATCTACTTGACTGTAAACAATGTTGTACTTTGTCATTTGCTGCTAATACGATTTCCCTATTTTGAATTTGCAAAGATTACTTTACTGAAATGATACTATTAAGGAGAATGTCTGAATATCTGAATATAAAACCAACTTTACCTCAGTGTCAATAAAAATGAAATGCGTACCTTTTTTTATTGCTGCTATTTCTGAGATGACAATTTGAATGACTTCATAAAAGGCTGAGTAATGCATGTACTTTTTATTGAAAAATTATTTTAAATTCACTAAACATTTTAATATATAAACTTTTAAAATATATAAAAGTCAGTATGGCATAGAAACATCAACCCTTCAGGAAAGATGCTTCAATTCCTGAGTCATATAAAAACTTTATATTGAAGTATAAATTAAAATGTGATTGGCAAATATAAAATGTATCCTTGCGCAAATATAAAATATTTGACTATATATATATATATATAAATAACTCCAAGTTGTGTCACTTTGTTGAATGAAATACAATTGTCCATGAACATTAGAAAGTACAGTATATCTACAAACACATACAAACATACATTGGCAGTTGAATAAACAAAATATGACTTCTGAAATGTTGTTAAAGCTAGTTATTTTATCAAAAATAAAAATGAATATGTGATAACTCCCAAGTTCAAATTGTAGTGCAATTTCTAAATCAATGTTTCATTATTATGTCTCTGTTAGACAGTGCCGCTTTTTGGCTTATCAGAGCTTTGTTGGCTGGTGTTGGGGTTTCCTCGGGCGGAGAGTCCGTGTTGTGATTCCTGTATGTGTGGTGCTGAAGATTCGCAGACAGTTTCCTGAAGAGCAGGGCAGCTATGTGGGTTTTAGGATAGCCATTGATTGAAGCGGGTCACCCTGCTGGAGATAGCCTCCTCCATCTCAGGTCGATCGTAGGCTGATGATAGAGCAGGTGGTATGTGAATTGCCAACACTTCATCAACATAGTCCACAAACACTTCGTTGAAGATGAGGTCCAGCAGCTCTTCGACATAACCTGTGCAATATAACGGTTATCTTTTTAGTAACTTAATTTTGTATTTTGAGTAGTGAATTTTCATTGTGAATGTAAAGTGCAATTATTTTTTTATTTGTTGAAGTATTAATAATACTATAAACATTTATATACATACCGAAATTTTGCTGTGTCTTCACTTCTCAGACCCTATACTCTCCTTTCTTTGCCTTTGGAAAGGCAAGCTTGTAAAGAGGTTTGCCAGTTGCTGATGTGGCCTGGGGACGCCCGGCATTTTCATTGTAATGCAGTGCAGCCAAGTACAGCCTAACAAAAAGAAAAATATAAATGACGTACCATGACAAGACTGTATGATATTGTAAATATTAATTTCTGATCAGTGGCTTTACCTGCATAGCATCCCCACAAATGGGAATACCACATTTTTGGGTGCAAACCGCAGTATGACGCTGTGGAAAGCTTCAACTGTTTACGTCTGGTGGCGAGGACTTGGCTTGGCCACATCCTTCAATATTCTCTTGTTAGCGAGAACTTTCTCCAGCTTGTAGAATGGCATCGTTGCTAAACAAGTAAAAATTTATTTAAGTTATTAGAGTCTGAATCGAAAACAAATCTGAACAAAGAAACAAGCTCTGTTTTGCATTAGTTTTATCAAGAAAAAATATTTTATTTGTCTGTATACAACTTACCAGCCGACAGCCATTTGTTCTTGTCTCTGCTTATCCGTTGCGGATGCACACAAGCCTGAAAATTGGGGTCTTCATGTACATGTTTGTCTTGTACATGGTTCAAGATAGAGGTCCACTTTGCCACTCTTTCAGGACCTGTTGTGGATGATGCAGCAGTCCAGTAGATGTGGTTTTTAATGTTACGTAACCATTTACGCAACTTCTCGCACCCCTTTATCTGGCATATCTTGTCCAGTTTTTTGGAAATTCCTGGAAATGAAGTAAAAAAAAAAAAGACATCAATACAAAAATAATAATAAACATGTAAGAACTGTAAAAAGCAATTTGATCTTAAGTAAATGAATAACTGCTAAATTACATACCTTTCTCGATATGCCACACATCATAAAACTGAGTGACATTTTGATCCCTGAGATATTTCTGTATTTGAGGATGTCGGTCTGTGATGATGCATTCCAGACGAACACCGCGGGCATCCAACAGGTCAAGGCTTCTCTTTAGGCCTTCTTTTTCCATATGGTAACTGCCGCCCACCTCATTACTCTATAAAATTTTAAATAAGGTAAAAAAATATATAAAAATCACACATTTTCCATCCAAAATATTATGCTAGTTCACATAACACTTTTCTGTATTACCTGGACTAACTGTAGGTCGACCACTGTGTTAGTTGCAAGGTCCATCATTGTATAACTCCCATACTTGGCAGAGTGACCTTCAAGAACAAACTGTGCATAAATATTTTAAACACATTTTTGGAATAATTGTAATGTATTTCATATTTATTTTTTTATTAGATTGTATTTAATTAGAAATTAAATCTTTTGTCTAAATACCTGGGGTCAGCCCTCATTTCTCCTCCAACGATCACATGCTCTCTTCGACTGAGCTGTTCTAGCATTTCACTCTGTCAATTTCTTCACTTGTGGACAATAGCAGGTTCAATGCAAAGTCTTGTATGTCGGCGAAATGAATCATATTAAAAAATGTGTAGTTTCATTGCAGCAAATACCTGACAACAGAGAGGAGAATTTTTAGTACAATGTGCATGCACCCTGTGACAAAATTAATATTATGTTTTTAAAAGAAATGTGATAAATGTTGATAGATAATAACCTTTTCAACTACAAAAAATGATGCACCGCTCAAGTAGACTGCAGCAGAAAGATGCAGGTTGCCAGCTGGAGTACTACCAATAATTGGCTGACTGTTCCATTTTCTTACAAACTCGCAGTGTGGGCAGACTTGCTGTACGCTCAGAAATGTCCCAAGCCTTTGTGACTTTACATCACATCTCCTGTGACACACTGGGCAGTCACTGAAGAGCTCCATGACGCATGTTTCATAGACAATGAACTTGGCAATGTTATGAACTGGGCATTCTTGGATTCTGTAAAAAAAATATACACATGTACATAATTAAAAAAAGATGATGAATGTTATATTGACAATACACAATCTTGCTTTACTTATGCATAAACTCACGACAAGTCTGTTGGTTCAGCTGCAGATGTGTATTCCTCTGCAGGGTCAAATGTCACATCAGAGTCTTGGGCTATAATTTTTGACTCTGTTAAAGTCTCTTCGGCTTCTTCTTCTTCCTCATCCTCCTCTTCCAGCTCCAGACGAGGTTTTTTAATGAAGGTTTGAGGGGTGTCGAAGTCATAAACGCAGTAGAGGACGCTGATGGTACAGTCAGTTCAAAACTGGATACTGTTGTCTGGACACTTATAGTGTAATTTTATGATTAATCTCATTGCACGTTTATAAAGATAATAAAACACGTTTCTAATGCAGCAACTTAAAATAAACTGAGAAATTTTAACTTACTTGTACTCCTGCGTTTGGCCTGAAGCGTCCTAAAAGACAACTGGGTACCAACACTGTGTAAAGATGTGTGAAATGGTTCCGTCTGGCAAGCAACATCCACCTTGTTGCTCTGTGTCGACGTCGTGGCCTTTGTAAGAAAACATACATTTTTTAAAATGACCTTTATTCGCTGAAAACATACCGATCTTATTGTAAACAACTGCAGACCACGTGCAAGTACAGTGAAAAAATTACAACAAACATCAAACATACAAAAACTTTAGCTGTAACTTAGCCAGTGGTACTGCTTTATTACAATGTTTAATTTTTTTTATGGTTTCTGTTTCTGATGGCTAAAACCCCTTCATTTACACATTACCACTTACAGCTTCGAGTATTTAGACTGTTTTAGAAAAGCACAATAGCAGTACACGCGCAAACATCCGAAGTAGCTTTAGCCGCAGATGCTATTCATTTCTGCTTAACATTACAGAATCCACATTACAACAAACATCCCACATACACAACAAACTTTAGCTGTAGCCAGTACTGGTTACTGCTTTATTACAATGTTTATATTTTTCTACGTTTTCTGTCTCTAATGGCTAAAAGCCCTTCTTGTACACATTACCACTTACAGCTTCGATTATTTAGACTGTTTTTAAAAAAAAAAGCATAATAGCAGTAAACACGTGGAAACAAACATCCGAAGCAACTTTAGCCGCAGATGCTATTCATTTCGGCTTACCATTACAGTACAACAAACATCCCACATACACAACAAACTTTAGCTGTAGCCAGTGTTACTGCTTATTACAATGTTGCTATTTTTCTACGGTTTCTGTTTCTAATGGCTAAACCCCCTTCATTTACACATTACCATTTACAGCTTCGAGTATTTAGACTTAGAAAAGCACAAAAAGTTTTAGAAAAGCACAATAAGAGGTAAACACGTGCAAACAAACATCCGAAGCTACTTTAGCCGCAGATGCTATTCATTTCGGCTTAACATTATTAGAATGCTGAGGCTAGAAGTACAGAAAATGTAATACTTATTTTAAGTGAGGCAGGATCACGTATTGTGGGAACTGATCCAGTTTTCAGAAACAATTTACTCGCGAATCCGGAGTTGTATTGTCCCGCGTTCTCGAGGCAGTCTACGCTAAAGTGGTTAGCACAAACATACACCAGTTTTGGTACATTTTCAGGCACCTTGTCTTCAAAGATAAAACTCAGCCACTTAAGCCTCTGTTGCTCATTTGCAGTGAAGGCTCTTGTGCTGAGCCTTACATCCTAAAAAAGCACAAGGGTGTTCTCTTGGTGGCATCGCTTCGACTTACACGCTGATAATGGCGGAAACGACAAACTCAGGATATATTAATACGCGAAGCTGTCAATAAATTCGGTGGGCGGGGAAAAAAAAAAAAAAAAACGCACACCTACGTAATGGTGCGATCGATTTAAAAATAGCTCTAATTGGCCGACCCTTTTTTTTTGTAGTTAAATTGAAAAAAAAAAAGGACTGGGTGTGTTCATATCACCCCAGTATGACGGTCTATACACTATACCAACACACAGATCTGTCCAAACAGCTTGAAAAGTAGATTTTTTACTATAGGTGCCCTTTAACTAACAGTTTGTTAATGATCTATTAACTAGTTGTAACGAATAGATATTCTAAAGTGTTACCAATGGTATTTTAGTAAAAGAGACAGTAAAGTATCTGGGTATTTATTTAACAAAAATTTTGCCACTAGACAACAGCTTAACTTTTCTGGTAGACTTTAAAAAAAAACTCATAACATTTTTAATCTTTGGCTCAAAAGAGACCTTTACCTTTATGGGAGGGTTCTTTTGACCAAAGCAGAAGGTTTATCTCGTTTTAATATACCCTTTACTTTCTCTCTCTGTTAATATCCCTACCGCTAAAGAAGTTAACAAAATATTTCTTAACTTTATTAGGAAAAGTAAATCCCAAACTTAAGAAAACAGTTCTAGCAAATAATCAAAATGAGGGTGGACTTAAAGTGTTAGACTTTGAGGACATAGTAAACACTTTAAAATGAATAAATTTTATGATTAAAAGATGCTTAAAAAACCCTAACTCTATATGTTTTTTTTTTTTAATTATGCTTTCACAAAAATTTGAGATCTTCCTTTTAATTTAAAATGTAATTATCTACCAAATAAAATGCCATTTGCACTGCCAAAAATTCAGCAGCAGGTTCTTCTTTCCAGGAAATTGTGTTATTCCCACAATTTCTCACCACATAAATGCATTTTATGGAAAAACTCTGATATTAGAATTGGAAATAAATCTATTTTTCTATCCACATGGTTTAACAGAAATATAATTGGGATTCTCTCAATTTTTGATAAGTCTGGGAACTTCTTGTCTTATGAAAAATTTGTCTAATAATAATTTTCCATTACCTTTTAAAGAATTTAATGCTATGCAAAAAGCAATTCCCTTGGGCTTAATTCAACTTATAAAATCTCATTTAATGTTTAATGAAAATGCGATTAAAGAACAAAAGCTGATCTTAAATGAAATTAGTATATTTGACAAAAGATGTAATAATAAATATATTCAACAAATTTTTCAAAATAAAAAGTATAATGTTCCTATGGGCAAATTTTATTTGGCATCCTTCATTGACCTAATAGACTGGAAAAAAAGCTTGGCTGTTACCTTATAAATACTGCATTCCCAATAAAACAAAAGGGGTTCAATTTAGAATTCTTCATAAAATATATTCAGTGAATAGTACTTTGGCAAAGTATTGGGAGGTTGATAGTTTATGAACATTTTGTAAAAGTGAGGACGAAACGCTGATACACATTTTTTCAATGTGAAAACACTAAAAGCTTTTGGAATAGCTTTTATCTCCATATAGGTAATTACATTGCTTCTTCCAGACCCTTTCAATTTCAAGATATTATTTGTTACTATGAAGGTAAAACTGATATATAAGAGAACGTTCGAGGTTACAGAAGTAACCCTTCATTCCCCGAGGAGGGGAACGGAAGTGCTATACAGTGGATTTGATCTTTGGGAAAATCCACATATGGGAGGATTCGGATCAGAAGCCGCTTGTCTGAAGAGTATTGAACGGGCCAATGAATGAAATGAATTGGCAGCGTAAGCTTGCACAGGTGTGCTGCATTGCCAATTATCCCAGCATATAAGCACACCTAGAGCGAGCAAACGCCATCCTTTTAAGCTGAAGAGACTTTCAAACAGCTAAGGGACAGTCATTATGGCGACGGAGTATAGCACTTCCGTTCCCCTCCTCGGGAAACAAAGAGTTACTTCTGTAACCTCGAACGTTCCCCTTCGGTTGGGGAACTTCAGTGCTATACAGTGGATTTGATCTTTGGGAAAATCCACGTATGGGAGAACTATGGAAAGCGCCATAATGACTGCACCTTACCAACACCCCCGATGAGGGGATAGTCAAGCAAGCGTGACGCACCCACATCATGGGAGGCGCGGTCCTCCAACGTGTCCCAGGCCCTAATTTATCCTACTTCAACAGAAGTCTTACAGATTTAGATATATTTTTGGGAAGTCGTGAGCATCTAGATAATTCTAGGAAAATACGACAGTACATTTGGAAGTGTGCAATCCCGATAGGGAGGATGCTGCGGAGGCCATCCGTTATCCAAGGGGGGATAAATGGCAGAATTTACATATGGACTAGCCCTAAAAAGGGGGAGTACGCATAGCAAAAAAGTGGTTAGCGGAGAGGGAAGACACGGGTCCACCCAGGGGGGGGACTTAACAGTGGTGGAATAAGCATATGGGATCGCCTAGTGGGGATCATGCATAGCAGGCACCTATACCCAAAACGCAGGCTGACCAGCAGGCAGACCTACAACGTAGTGGGCCAGCAAGTGACTCCACCGCTGAGTCAGTGCTGGGGGCCACGAAGGAATCTGCAGGGCTCACCTGAGGTGGAACTTTACTGACAGATAAAAAGGCACACGTATCTCCGTCTTAGGGAGAATGGCGCAGCAAGCGTGTTCTAACACCCTACTGAGTTGTTTCCTCAAGCACCAAAGGGTTACCCAATACCCTTGAGAAAACCGGCTCCACTCGCAGATTGTAAAACCTTGCAAATGTGTTGGGTGTCGCCCAGCCTACAGCTCTCTGTTAGAGAGGCGCCGCGTGCACGTGCCCAAGAGGATGCAACGCTCCGAGTGGAGTGTGCACGCACTCCCGGGGGACACGGCTGACCTCGACTCGAATAAGCAAGTGAAATGACATCCACAATCCAGTGGAATAATCTTTGTTTCGATACGGCACTTCCCTGTTGCCGACCGCCATAACAGACAAAGAGCTGCTCAGATTATCTAAAATTCTGAGTACGGTCCACATAAATGCGCAGAGCGCGAACTGGACAAAGTAAAGAAAGGGCTGGGTCTGCCTCCTCCGGGGGCAGCGATTGCAGGTTCACTACCTGATCTCTGGAGGGGGTGGTAGGAACCTTGGGCACATAACCCGGGCGTAGTCTCAGGATAACGTGAGAGTAATCCGGCCCGAATTCCAGGCACGAGTTACTGACCGAAAATGCCTCCAAGTCACCGACCCTCTTGATGGGGGCCAACGCGACCAGCAGAGCTGTCTTCAGGGACAGAAATCTTAGAGATACTGAATTGAATGGCTGAAAGGGATCTGCTCGCAAACTCGTGAGAACGAGGGTGAGATCCCAAGAGGGCATGAGAGGGGGGCGAGATGGATTAATTCGCCTAGCACCCCTAAGGAACTGGATGATGAGGTTATGCTTTCCCACGATGACGCCAGCTACCGCGTTATAAGCGGAGATGGCGGGCACGTAAACCTTGAGAGTGGAGGGCGACAGCCTTCTGTCCAACTTCTCTTGAAGGAAAGAGAGCACAACACTGATCTGGCAGTTTCGGGGGTCTTCTCTGCGAGAGACGCACCATTCAGTGAATAGACTCCACTTCAGGGCGTAGGCACGCCTCGTGGAGGGGGCTCTAGCCTGAGTGATGGTATTAACCACCGCAGTCGGTAGGTTACCCAAGTCTTCCTCGCGTCTAAGGAAAGTGCCAGATGGTGCCCTTTCCCTGAGAGAGTAGGTCCCCTCTCAAAGGGATCCGCCAGGGGAGGGCCTTTGGTTGGGCCAAAGGGGCGCAACTAGCAGAACCTGTTCCTCGTCCTCCCTGACCTTGCACAGTAACTGCGCGAGCAGGCTCACTGGGGAAAACGCATACTTGCACATGCCCCGAGGCCAGCTGTGGGCCAGTGCATCCGTGCCGAGAGAGCCCTCGGTCAGGGAAAAAACAACTGGCAATGAGCGTTCTTGGGGGAAGCAAACAGATCAATCTGGGCCTCCCCGAATCGCGCCCATATCAGCTGAACAGACTCGGTGTGGAGTCTTCATTCTCCAGGGTGTAACTGCTGTTGGCTGCACGATTGAGCGTGCCTGGAACGTGAATGGCGCGTAGCGATTTCAGCCACGGGTGACTCCAGAGGAGCAGACAGTGGGCGAGCTGAGACATGCGGCGAGAGCGCATACCCCCCATGTGGATGATATACGCTGCCGTACTGTCCGTCCTGACCAACACGTGTTGCCGCTCCAGCACCGGTAAAAAGCGGTGGAGAGCAAGGAACACTGCCAACAGCTCTAAGTGATTGATATGCCAAGGCAACTGGGCACCCTTCCACAGGCCCGCTGCTGCATGCCCGTGTTGGAAGCATCCATTGAAACAACAACAACATGGCTGGATGCCTGTCCTAGAGACACACCGGCCTGTAGGAACGAAGGGTCGTTCCAAGGGCTGAGGGCACGGCGACACAGCGCAGTAACAGAGACCCGGTGTGTGCCCACGTGCCATGCGCGTCTTGGGACCCGATTGTGAAGCCAGTGCTGAAGTGGTCTCATATGGAGTAATCCGAGCGGCGTGACGGCGGCTGCGGATGCTATATACCCTAGGAGCCTCTGAAAGAACTTCAGTGGGACCACTAGTTTGCTGTCGAGCTCTCTCAGACAGTTCAGCAACAGACAAACGTGTTCCTCGGAGAAGTGCGCTACCATGGTGATCGAGTCCAGCTCCATCCCGAGAAAAGAGATCCACTGCACGGGGGAGAGTTTGCTCTCTTCTCGGTTGACCTGAAGCCCCAGTAGGCGGAGATGCCGAAGCACCTTGTCCCTGTGCATAATCAATTGCTCCCGCGAGTGGGCTACAATCAGCCAGTAGTCGAGATAATTGAGTATGCGGATGCCCGCGAGCCGAAGGGGCGCTAAGGCCAGAGAAAGCCCGAAGGGCAGGACCTTGTACTGCCACGCTCGACCCTCGAACGCAAACCGCAGAAATTGGCGGTGGCGTGGAAAAATGGAGACATGGAAATACGCATCCTTCAGGTCTTTGACTGCAAACCAATCCCGAGGACGAACGCATTGGAGAATGCGCCTCTGCGTGAGCATTCTGAACGGCAGCTTGTGCAGACAGCGGTTCAAAACGCGCAGATCTAGGATTGGTCGTGACCCACCACTCTTTTTGGGTACGATAAAGTATGTGCTGTAAAACCCACTCATCATCTCGGCTGGAGGAACTGGCTCGATTGCACCCTTCGCCAGGAGGGCAGCAATCTCCTCTCTCAAGACAGGGGCGGACAGGGGGTTGACCCTGGTGAAATACATGCCCGTGAACTTGGGGGGCCGTTTCGCGAACTGAATCGCGTAACCGAGTCTGATTGTGCGTATGAGCCACCGCGAGGGGCTGGCCCGCGCTAACCAGGCAGCCAGAGCCCTCGCTAATGGAGTCATCGCTACAATCGCTGACGTACCAGAGGTGGGGCAGCGCGGAGTGGGTGTACTGATCCGGGAAGCACGAGGGTCCCGCGGAAGAGCGATTTGCTCTGGCTCCGCACCCTGACTCCGGAGAGGGGGCTGGAGGGCTGAAGGAAGGGAGACCATCCCCCCCAGTGCTCGTGAGCCACTGGCGAAGCACGTAGAATCTGCGAGCCGGAATGCAGCGCGTCCCGGACTGGCAGAGTTCTTGCTGTCACATCCAGGGAAGGGGAAAAGTGCTCTTTTATAGATAATTTGGTGGCACTGAAAAGTACCGTTGTAATCGGGGCCCCGCCCTCAAACGGGGAAAGAGCAAGTTTTCTCTTCTCCGGATGGCCTGTCTCAGGGACGCTTAGCGGCCCGTTTACCGGACTTAACACTGCCCTGGGCAGGGGGAGCTGCCTGCTTTTGAGGTGTACGCCGTGCTCGGTTGGCCGGAGGCGCAGGCGGGGCAGCACTCGTTGGCGGGTGCCCTCTGCGAGGAGCAGTGGAGGAGGATGGCTTGGCAGGCGGAGCGGGCTTACGGCCACGCCGATAGATGACATTGCCAAATCGCATCCGACTGCTCTTTCACCGCCTTGAATTCCTGGGTGAATTCACAGATGGTGTCGCCGAACAGGCCAGCCTGGGATATGGGCGAGTCAAGAAAGCGAACTGTCAACATCGCGCATATCGGCCAGGTTTAGCCA
Source organism: Danio rerio (assembly GCF_052040795.2). NCBI lineage: Eukaryota > Metazoa > Chordata > Actinopteri > Cypriniformes > Danionidae > Danio > Danio rerio. The sequence continues at coordinate 38,524,741 of NC_141041.1, forward strand.
GAGGAGGCGTTCCTGAACCACAAGTGTGGACATCATCCTCCCCAGCGCACACGCGGCAGACTCAGTATTCCGAAGAGCATAGTTGGTCGCGGTGCGCAGCTCATGTAGTAAGCCTGGGTTAGACCCGCCCTCGTACAGCTCAGCCAGCGGCTGTGCTTGGTAGCGCTGGTAGGTGGCCATCGCGTGCAAAGCAGAAGCAGTCTGGCCCGCAGCTCCGAGGGAGGCAGACAACCTACAGGCTTTGGACGGGAGGCAGGTAAAACCCCGCCACGTAGAGGCGCCACGCGGACAAAGATTGGCGGGCGGGTCCGGATCTTCGTCGGACAGTGAAACATCTGATCTCCGGTGTCAGCGAGCGTGAGAGCTACCATCTGGTTAGACGGATCACTCCCAGTGCCCAAAGCTTGGATAGAGCGCTGTGAGGAGCGAGAGGTCCGCGAGCCCTTGGGCGGCGGATTATCTCCCACTGGAACCCTCAGATCTGCCCGAGTGCCCGCTGCTTTTTTAGAACAGGAGGCAACTGGGGTGGCTCACTCTCTTACGAAAGTTAGCAGCGATCTTAGCTGTGCAACGGTCATGGCATTGAATGACGACATGAACCGCCCGCGAGTACCGCATTAACATGCTGGACCCCCAAACATGCAATGCAGTGATCATCTGGAGCCAGGAAACCCCCACATCCAGAAACGCACAGTCGGAGCGCCATCCTGAAAAGGACGTGCTGCACGACTGTGTTGCTCTTTAAGGAAAGTTGCAACAATACGCACCGCTCTGGAGGACCGGACCCAAAGAACCGCAGACAAGGGAGAAACCCAGCTCAACCGTCTGCCACCGCGAAAACCCGCTTTGGACTGGGAGACACTCGTTTGCTCTGAAGAGCTGAATAAGCAAGAGGAACCCTCATCGACTCACTTAGAAAGGATCTGAAGCAAAAAGGATGGCGTTTGCTTGCTCCAGGTGTGCTTATATGCTGGGATAATTGGCAATTCAGCACACCTGTGCAAGCTTACGCTGCCAATTTATTTCATTCATTGGCCCGTTCAATACTCTTCAGACAAGCGGCTTCTGATCCGAATCCTCTCATACGTGGATTTTCCCAAAGATTAAATCCACTGCATAGCACTGAAGTTCCCCAACCGAAGGGGAACTACATTATTAACTTTATTTTGTATGGAAAAAATTTTTATTCACAAACAAAAATTCTCCAATTTGCAGCCTTTTTTTCACATTTTTTATTGAAATTGATGTTTTTATTAAATCTCATAGAATAATTAATAACAACAAAAGTTATAGATTCTTGATTATGATAAATATTTTGGAAATATCATGGCTACATAAGTCATTCTTTCCTCTAGCTGTATTTGTGTTATGTGTTACGATCAAATAAGAGTCTGAGAGGATCCAATAGCAAGTGATAAATGTTTATTTTACGTAGTCAAAATAAACCAACAAAGTTTAGTGACAGACTAGGAGAACGAAGAACACTGGGCAGGAACAGACAGGATAACAAGGTCCAGGGCTCTCTCCTCAGGGGCCTAAACACAGACAACACACACATGAGCTAGTGTAATGAACTGACAAAGAAACATAGAAAGGTCGCCCAGATATAGGCACAATAATGAGCCTCAGCTGGCGAGCAAATCAGACCAGCTGAGTGCCGTCATAGCACGTGAGCGTAACAAATAAGGTGCATTCGACATGAAGCACAGCTGCTGCCGGTGATCAACGAGATTAGCCGAGCGCAGGCGGGGGCGGAGTTGAAAACGGAGCCGTCAAGACGGACAGCTGGACACTTCGGGGCTCAAAGTTGCTGCAGTCATGATGACCGATCATATGGCGTCATCATAATTTTTTAGTTTTTATTTATAACAACAAAACATTTACAAATAAAACAGAATACAGTCTCTACAAACTAGTTCCTTTTTAAACAATAAGGGAGAATTATGAATAACATATAACAAATGCATGAGAGAAATAAGAGGAAATAAGAGGTTAATATAAACATATAAAAGAACAGGTCTATTAAATACAAAGCAATAAGCACAAATACTAGGAGTTAAACATCAATCTTTGGGCAAATACTTCTTGTTTGAATATGCTAAAAAAGGGTTTATATATATATGTACATTTATAGATATAAAAATTTCCAATGTAAAAAGCAAAACAAGGTGTTTTCATTAGGTCTTAATAAATGAGATTATTTTGGATAATAAAAGCATTTTCAAAAAAGTACTTTAATCCAAAAAGATTGAGTTGAAAAGAACAAAAGGTAAAATAAGTGACCTATGTAGAAGTTTCCCAGAAAGAGCAGGTAGCCTATAAACTGCTAGACAGGAAATAAAATATATATTTATATTATAATAATAAAACCATTTTATAACTATTTAATAAAATAGTTCTTTAACTTAATTTGTTAAGAAAGCTTTAGGGTGGCAGGATCAATGATGATGATTATTTATTTAAGTCTTGACTTATTTGAGTTCATATTTAGGTTATTCACTAAAATATATCATTTAAATCATTCATGGAGATGAATGCAGTAAATAGTCTGTATAAAAAAGTTGAAAATAAACCTGTGCAAACAAGCTTACCTTTATAACTAGATTATTTAACAAAAGATGATTAAATATTGGTAGTCTTTTAATAAGCAAGATGTGTGCAAGATAGAGAGGGTGTGAAAAGTGAATTGTTTGTTTTAAAACTTTTGAATCGGATGTTGTCCAATAATAAACCCGAAATACACGTGTTTGTTGTCATGTGGTGAACTCAGCCAATCGTGTAATATCGGTGTCGTCATCAGAACTCCTACAGTCGCTCTTCAGAAGCTGCACGGTCTGAATCAGCCGTCTGATCTCGGAGCGCTGTCGCGATACTTTGCTGCCACATGTGACAGTCACGTGGCATCGGCGCAGCATCAATCCGGACAAGATTTCTAACCAGCATGCACCGCTTTAAGACAGACTTCGATCGATCTGCGCAGCGCTGCATGAAGTCGAACGCACCTATTCACATGGACAACCAAAACAAAACAAACCCACGTGATCAAACAGACACTCCGGAAAAGCGCACAAACTTGCAACCATGACAGTTACGTATGTATCTCTGTTTAATTAATTTATTTTTCATTTAATTTTTTCTTTTTGTTTCTCTTTTTATTTAATTTTTTTATATGTTTATAAATATATAATGTTATGTAATATATGTTTTTGCAACTCTAAATATTCGCTCTGAAATAGCGTGTCAGTTTGGCTTAGTAATGAGTGTAATTCCTGCACATTGCCGGACAAGCACTAGTCGCTTTTATGAGAGAGGGTTTTTTTGCTGTCATCTTTAAGGTGCGCATGCTCCTGTTTTAGGAGGCCTGGTTCTGGACTGCAGGGGAGGGACTGTAATATATTCTAGTACAGGTTAAATGTTAAAAGGCTGCCATACACTGTAAAACCCTTGGGAAAGAACCTGACCATTTTCTCCACAATAACCACAATGGTTTGTATTTGATGGAGTAAGGGGAAGCTGCAGGCCCGGAGACCCAACTGCACGCTCAGACCTGCACTTCCAGACCAATAGTTTTCTCAGACAGTGCCCCCTGCTGTAGGGTTGGGTGAAGCAGCAGGTACGGGGACCCAACTGCACGCTCAGACCAGCACTTTCTAGCAAGTAGCAACAGAAACGCCAGTATAAGGTTATTGATTATTGAAGCGATTCTTGAACATTACCAGGTTTTATGGCATAAATCAATGTGGTGTAAAATATTACACCAATTAATACAAACAATTAATTCAGTGTTTGATTTGATCAAAATTAAAAGAGCATTATTTTTTGATATTCAGCCTACAGCTTGCTCTTATTTTATGTATTATTGTACCTGTATTGTTCTCTTTATGCTTGCTTGCATGTGATATAAATAAACAGCCAGCCAAACTCTGTTCAAGAGCCAGGAAATGAGCTTCTTGCTCCCTTTAATTGTGTATTGACACAAACTTAGTAGCCATTGAACCGAGTAAAACTATAAATAAAATGAAAGAAATATAGAATATTAGTTACAAATGTTACAAGTTATTATCAATTCAAAACACAAAATGTATCACAATCATCTTCTATTGTATATTAAACATAACATATTATACTACAATATAAACTAAAACAGATTAAACATTCAGAAAAAACTTACAGCCAATGCTTTCAGCAGGATTTAGAGGAGGAAAGAAACTCTTCATGTGCTCTCTGCCATTCAATTGCTTTCAGTTCTATAAAGCGCGAAACTGCCGGAAATGCGCCAAAATAAGAGTCCGGCGGAAATGCTTGTAAACAATAGCGAAAGGAAAACGAAACTCATACTAAACTAATAATGCTTTATGAAAAAAATAAAATGGTTTAATTTAAATGTCCAACATGAACAGCACACAGTCTTTACACTTTTTAACAGAGGCAGAACACTCCCCGCCTGGCATATTAATGCCACTTTAATTTTCTTGCTTAGTCTTCCTTGGCCAATAATAAAATCATATCAGAAATTGGCCTAATGAATGTTTTCACATTCTCGCCTGAGGTTGTTCTAACCTCTACCTTTTGGACTTTTCCATCATCACTTGGGAAGACAGATGTGATTAACCCTAAAGGCCAGTCATTCCTTGGGAATTAAACTTGCTTTAATAGTACGACATCTCCAGACTGCAGATTTCGGCGAGTCTCGTGCCATTTGCGTCGAGGTTGGAGTGTGTTGATGTACTGTTTCTGCCATCGGTTCCAGAAGTCGTTAGCCAATGCCTGTACTCTCTTCCACTGACATTTCAAGAGGTCCTTTTCTGTGTAATTCTCAAACAGATCTGGTACTTCGGGCTTTTGGGTTAAAAGCATTGTTGGACTGAGTATACATGGAGCGTAGGGATCTGCTGAGACAGAACCAAAGGTCTGGCGTTTATGATTGCTGACACCTCTGCCATCAAAGTGCAAAGTACCTCATGAGTCAAATGAGCATATTTCTTGTGCAGCAGCACAAGTCTAGAATCCTGCGGGCTACACCAATCATTCGTTCCCATGCTCCACCCATGTGGGATGCATGTGGTGGATTGAATACCCATGTACAACCATTCTCATGGAGGTATTTTAAAAGACAGTTCTGGTTTTCTTTGGCTCCTGACTTGCTCTTATAAAGTTAGTTCCTCTATCGGATCTAAGCTGTTTTGCTGATCTCCTCAAAGCAAAAAACCTTCTCAGAGCATTGATGCAACTGGCAGTGGTCATGGACTCTATGACCTCTATGTGTACTGCTCGCGTACTCATACAAGTGAAGAGTATAGCCCATATTTTGTTTTCTGTTACACCACCTCTGGTGCGTCGAGTGACCACTGTCCATGGACCGAAAACATCTAACCCTACATACGTAAAAGAAGGAGATATACTGAGGCGCTCAGGAGGAAGATCTGCCATTTTCTGAACTTCTAGCTTTCCTCTGAGTTTGCGGCATATCACACAACGATAAAGAATAGAGCTTATCACTTTTTTCCCTCCTACAATCCATAAGCTAGCTAGTCAGATTGCTCCCTCTGTGATGTGTCTCCCTTGATGATGTACTTTGGAGTGGTAATGACTCACCAAAAGTTTAGTGACATGAATTTGTTTTGGGAGGATAACTGGATTTTTTACCTCTGACTCGACTGGAGCGTGTCTCAAACGTCCTCCTACTCTCAAAAGACTGTCATACATGTAAGGGTTGAGATTCCACAGTGGACTTGAATGTGAAACTTGTTCATTTCTTTGCAGAGACGCATACTCCTCTGGATATATTTCTTTCTGGCCATGCACAAGTATCAGTCTCTTTGCTGCTGTCTCCTCTTCAGATGTACGTATTTCGCTACAATGATGCCATCCTTTACATGCATGGAATGTGTTGATGGAACTTGAAGCGTGAGACCGTGCTTGATGAACCAAAAAAAGAAACAGCTCTTAGCAAAGATTTCCAGGTTGAGGAGCGCTGAAACCTTTCTGAAAGAATGTTTCTTTTGACCTGAGTAGCAAAGCTAGTTACACATGGTCTGACTTCTTTATCTGTCTCAGGATTAACCAGTTCGAAGGACTGACACGGTTGCTCTTGGGTCAGTTGGTAAAAAAAGCTAGGTCCTGTGAACCATGTAGTGTTGTCCAATTGTGATGCAGGTACAGATCTTGTGGCCAGGTCGGCTGGGTTTTGAGCTGTAGGCACATAACTCCACTGGTCAGGAGAAGTCGACTGACGAATCCGCTGAACACGGTTGTGCACATAAACAAAGAAGCGCCTGGACTGATTGTAAATATATTCCAGGACCACTTTGCTATCACAATAGAATTTCACTGCATTGGGCTTGTGGTCTAGTTCATCAAGAATATGCTCAGCCATCTCTACAGCAAGCACTGCACCACAGAGCTCCAGACAGGGATTGAAGGCTCTGGACGAGGTGCTAGCTTTGCTTTGCCAAGCACAAATCCCACTCTGACTTCACCTTCATCAGTCATAGCTCTGAGGTAAGCCACTGCCCCTATAGCCCAGCTGGAGGCATCTGAAAAGACACACAACTCGGTGCACTTAGTGTTAGAAAGTGAATGTTGTAGGTATGTGCGTGAGATGCAGAGTTTACTCAGCTTTTAAAGTGAGGATTTCCATTCTTCCCACATGTTTTTTTTCTCTTCAGAAAGGACAGCGTCTCAGTCTTGCACATCTTTGGTCAATTCACGTACCAATGCTCTGCCACGGATCGTTACTGGTGCCACAAAACCCAACGGGTCGAAGAGGCTATTTACGACAGAAAGGACTCCACAATGAGTGTAGGGTTGGTCGTTTGCTGCAACCTTGAAAGAGAAGGTGTCTGTTTTTGATGTCCCAATACAAACCCAGACTTTTTGTGTAGGCCAAGTTTCATTTCCAAAGTTTAAGTCTTGTAGACCAGATGCAAGATCTTCCATTGGGAAAGCTTGCATGACTTTGACACTGTTTGAGGCTATCTTGTGGAGTTTAATATTCGACTTGGAAAGTGAATCTTGAGTGCGCTTTAGCAGGTCAATAGCTTTGGCTTCCGTGGGAAAGGACATAAGGCCGTCGTCCACATAGAAGTGCCTGTTAACAAAGTGTGAAGTGTCATTTTCATACTCCTGTTCACCTCTCTGAGCAGCTAATCGGAGACTGTATATAGCAACTGATGGAGAAAGGCTGTTTCCGAAGACATGTACTTTCATACGACAGTCTATCACTTCTTTGTTCAAGTCACCATTGCTATACTAGAGGAATCTCAGATAATGTATGTGATCCTTTTTTCACCAGGAAAGCATAGAACATCTGCTGGATATCTGCCATAATCGCAATAAGGTCTTTCCTAAACCTCAGCAACACACCTAACAGTGAATTGTTCAAGTCAGGGCCTGAAAGGAGCACATTGTTCAGAGAAATGCCTTGGTGTTGTGCACTGGAATTCAACACCACCCGTATTTGCCCAAGCTTTTGTGGATGAAATACTCCGAAAATAGGTAAGTACCAACTTTCTTCATCCTCCTGAATAGGTGGTGCTCTTTCTGCATGGCCATTCTGGAAAAGTTTCTCCATGAAGGCAGAAAATTGTTCCATCATTTCAGGGTTTCTACTTAGTGTGCGTCGTAAAGAATTAAGGCGGACAAGGCTTGTTCCCTATTATTAGGTAGCAATGATCTAGGTGACCTGAATGGCAAATGAGCAACCCAGTTTTTTTCCTCATCTTGGTGGAACTCTGCTTGCATGATGTTTAAAAACATCTCATCTTCTAGAGATAGCAGGTTTGTTATCGTTCTTGGTTCTGTCAAACACTTTAACTCCAAGTTGATCTTCTGTTTGCACATCACGAGTACAATGATTCAATGTGTTGGGTAAAACAACATATTTATGCTCCCCACCATGGCATAGTTTCTCTTTCACTTTGATGTGATTCTGATATGGAGTGAGAAATGATGGTCGCCCATTGTCCAGGATGTTAGTTTTAAACACACCCACCATCGGCTTATGAGCTCTGTCAATGCAGACATCACCCACAATCACCCAGCCCAAATCTAACCTTTGTGCAAAAGGTGCACTGTGTGGCCCATTGATTTGTTGTCTCACTTTGTGTAACCAGATTATATCTCTTCCCAGCAACATTAAGATCTGAGCATCAGGATCTAACTCTGGGATGAACTGTGCCACGGATGTTAAACGTGGAAGAGCAAGAGCGACTTCTGGGGTAGGTATTTTGGATCTGTTACTCATTATCTCGTTATGCTCAATCAGTGGTGGGAGATCAAAACGTGTCTTACCATCCAGAGTTTCTATTTGGAAACCAATTGCTGTTCTTCCAGACATTTCCACAGAACCAGCACAGGTTCTCAACAAATACGGAGAGGGGTTACTTTGGATTCCGAACAGTCGAAATAATTGTTCCTTAACCAGTGAGCAGTTGCTCTGATCATCAATAATGGCATACATCTTGATAGCTTGTTCTCGCTGCTCTCTAGGAAATACATGCACCAAACACATTTTTGCGCAAGATCACTTTGAAGTTACCTCAGGGGTAATAACATCCTGTTGTTCTAGGTTTGTTTCTTGCATCATAGGTGTAATGAGAGGCGGAACTGTGTCTGGATGCATAACTGTGCAATGTCTTTCAGAGTTGCAATCAGTACATTTGAGAATTGCGAAACATTCTCTGGCTACATGATTTGGTGAGCAACACCTAAAACACTTCTGATGTTCTTTCAAGAAGTCTTTGCGTTCTGTCAACAACATTTTTCTGAAGGCTCTACATTTGTTCAGGGGATGTTGTTTTGAATAGGGCAGTGCTTTATCAATTCTCTCTTAACAGGCTCCTTTACGTTCAATGAATTAAACTCCTCACTTTTAGAAACCTCTGTTTTGTGCACCAACACAGGAAATTTGCTAGTACTGTGTTTGTAGACGGGTCTGTCATTTCTTACGACTGTGTGAACATTGTTCAAAAGCTTGAAACTAGGATCGTTCCTTGCTTTAGCTTCACTACAAACAAAATGATTGAAGAATGAGAATGGAGGAAAACTGACCTTGTTTTCTTTCTTGTAACGTGAGCCAGCAAACATCCATTTTTCCTGCAAACTTGCTGGTAGCTTCTCCACTATAGGGTTAATACCTCTAGGAGTGTCAAGGTATGATAATCCAGGTAAATAGCCATCATTTTTTGCTGTCAATATTTCCATTAGCAGGTCTGCAAGTTCCCTGATTTTCAAATTGTCTTTCAGAGAAAGACGTGGAAAGTTGTCCAGGCATTTGAACAGGGCACTTTCAATCACTTCTGGGGTAGCATAACATTCCTGAAGTCTTATCCATGACAAATGGAGAGCCGCATGTGGGTTAGTTACGTACACTGCTCGTATCCTCCTCACATGTACTGATGACTCTTTTCCTAGCCACTTAACTAACAAATCCAGCTCTTCACTAGCTGATCTTGTGTGGCGTTGACAAATGAAGACTCCCAGGCTCTAAAGTTTTCTAGATTATCATCAAAGTGGGTAAGGCCTGAGGTGACTAACTCTATGTGCTAAAAATTTAGTGAAATCTACCATATGTGTGGTTTCGTTTTGAGCATGTTGTTGGGTATCTGTATGGTCAGTGTATCTTTTCACCCCTAGATCTTGAACTGGAGATGATTTGAATGCAGCACTTGGTTTGGAATGAGGTAGATCATTAGAAACTCTTGTATTCGGTAGATTTATGTCACCTAATTTGCTCTGCTCCTGAATTGTATCTGTGACACCATCACACACATCAGTTCTGCTCTGTGACTTAGCAATCACATGAGGAGTCGATTCCTGTGGACTTGCTGAAGAAGTGACATCCAATTGTAGCGTGGAAAAATCAGAAGTCACCTGAGCCTGTTGTTGCACATATTCCTTTGTTCTCATAGAAATCACGTGTGATGACACTGCACTTATTTCACTGCGATTTTCATTGCATTCTATTGCGGCCGCTGCATTCTCTAATGCTTCTGCTTCAGCCACAGCAGCTGCAGCTTCCTTTTCTACATCTAATGCTTCTAGATTTGCCTCTATTGTAGCTCTTTCCAGATCCAGCCTTGCCATCTCCTTTCTCATTTCAAGCTGTCTTTTGGTGTATGCCATCTTGGCCCGTGGAGCTTCTGCGAAGGCTCTAGCTTTAGCAGCAGCACTAGCAACTGAAGACTTGGAGGAAGAACATGATCCAACTAGATCCAACTTCTGAAGATAACTTATCTTCACGTATCCTTTCTTCAGGTTTCATGTTTGTTTTGGTGCTTTCCACTTGCATCTGCTGATCCATGGCTTTTTACTGTACTGTTCTCTTTATATGTATGCTTGCTTGCGTGTGATATAAATAAACAGCCAGCCAAACTCTGTTCAAGAGCCAGGATATGAGCTTCTTGCTCCCTTTAATTGTGTATTGACACAAACTTAGTAGCCATTGAACCGAGTAAACTATAAATAAAATGAAAGAAATATAGAATATTAGTTACAAATGTTACAAGTTATTATCAATTCAAAACACAAAATGTATCACAATCATCTTCTATTGTATATTAAACATAACATATTATACTACAATATAAACTAAAACAGATTAAACATTCAGAAAAAACTTACAGCCAATGCTTTCTGCAGGATTTAGAGAAGGACAGAAACTCTTCATGTGCTCTCTGCCCGTCCATTGCTTTCATTTCTATAAAGCGCGAAACTGCCGGAAATGCGCCAAAATAAGAGTCCAGCGGAAATGCGCCAAAATAAAAGTCTCGGCATAAATACTTGTAAACAATAGCGAAAGGAAAACGAAACTTATACTAAACTAATAATGCTTTATGAAAAATATAAAATGGTTTAATTTAAATGTCCAACATGAACAGCACACAGTCTTTACACTTTTTAACAGAGGCAGAACTGTACCTTTCTGGGACTATTTTCTAGCAATGTTTTCTGGCAAAATAAAAAAAAAAGTGAAAATGTAAAAATAAAATGTTTAATATATAACGCAATTATTTGTGTAACATATTTTAGTGCTATGTAGGTCTACTGTACTGTATTATCTATCTGAAAGTGCTACCAAGGAAAATAACAGTAACACAATAACAGTTTATTAATTATTAATAAGTTCTGTAAGGATTACAAATACCCCAGATAGCAAAATACACTCAGGCCAGTTCCGGCTGGATTGTCGCCTGCCGGAGATTTACCCCTTGGCCCGACTCCGGCTGCCGGACTCGGGCCGGATGCCTGTGGACTCACTGCCTGATTCCGGCCCGATCAATCGGGCCAGATACGGCGGCCGTAAGCGAGCCGACGTTGCCACATCTGCGCCGGAATCGGCCCGAGGGTAATGTGCGCTGCGGCCCGGAGCTGGCGTGACTCCGTATTCACCTTATAAAACCTTTTGGTATTACATTGGTACTTGATATATGGTATTACAACCATTTGAATTTATATAACAGCAAACGCAGGCTATAATGTAAACACAAAATGTAGGCACTGCGTTTAACCTTTGAATAAAGTGCAAACTGCATACATATTCTATAACGAAAATAATCAGACAAATGACAAAATAAATGTTAATCGTTTATTGATTGCAAGAAAAAAATAGTACTAAAATTTAATAAATAATTTTGTAGTGCACAAGAATATCAATATAAAAACAACAATAAAACAACACAATAAAGACACACAGAAAGTTTTAAACAAAAAATCTAAAAATTACACACAAACACAGACGTTTTAAAACAACCCTGTTTTCCCAATAGACTTGAATTAAAAATTTGTACAAGGAATATCTAAAAACAGCAAAATTTTATATAAACTTGAATATAGAAACCAATTTAAGATATAGCAAGAAACATCTTAAAAATACCAATGACAATCCGTAAAATATACAAGTCAAACTTGTAAAAAGAACTGCAGAATTCTGAAGAAACATCTTTGACTCACTGCCCGATTCCGGCCCGAATCAATCGGGCCAGATGCGGCGGCCGTAATCGAGCCGACGTTGCCGCATCTGCGCCGGAATCGACCCGAGGGTAATGTGCGCTGCGGCCCGGAGCTGGCGTGACTCCGTATTTATACACCTTATAAAACCTTTTGGTATTACATTGGTACTTAATATATGGTATTACAACCATTTGAATTTATATAACAGCAAACGCAGGCTATAATGTAAACACAAAATGTAGGCACTGCGTTTAACCTTTGAATAAAGTGCAAACTGCATACATATTCTATAACGAAAATAATCAGACAAATGACAAAATAAATAAATGTTAAACGTTTATTGATTGCAAGAAAAAAATAGTACTAAAATTTAATAAATAATTTTGTAGTGCACAAGAATATCAATATAAAAACAACAATAAAACAACACAATAAAGACACACAGAAAGATTTAAACAAAAAATCTAAAAATTACACACAAACACAGACATTTTAAAACAACCCTGTTTTCCCAATAGACTTGAATTAAAAATTTGTACAAGAAACATCTTAAAACAGCAAAATTTTATATAAACCTGAATATAGAAACCAATTTAAGATATAGCAAGAAACATCTTAAAAATATCAATGACAATCCATAAAATATACAAGTCAAACTTGTAAAAAGAACTGCAGAATTCTGAAGAAACATCTTGAAACATTTTTCAATAAAACATTAAAATAATAGTAAACAAATATATATATATACATATATATATATATATATATATATATATATATAAACATATATATATATATATATATTAGCGCTGTCAAAATTAACAAGTTAACACATGCGATTAATTTTAAATAATTAACGCGTAAAAAAAAATTAACGCAATTAACGCAGTTCAGGTTTTTTTTACTTCCTGTTGTGGTGGACGTATGTTCAACATGCAATAAATGTGGATAAGACCAAGGAAGCACTTTTTGAAGGCAAGAAAAACAAGAAAAACAAGTAGTTGCATCACAGGTTATCCAGAGTTTCATGGAATTTCATGGAATGGTGTTTTATTTTTAACTTTCGACATCTGTTGTAAGTTGATACCGCATGGCGAACAGAAAGAAAATCCTCCGCATTTCGTGACTCGGTGTTCCTTTAAGGTAAGGTTCCGTTTAAGGCTACACGGTAGAATTTTAATAAGAGTATTATCTTAATCATATTAAAATCGGAGTATTGGTGTCTTATGTAAATGTACTCAGAATGGATGCACAAGGAGGTGTGCCTCCTGCTGAAGGCACGCAACACTGCCTTCAGATCAGGGGATGCACAGGCCTACAGCACTTCCAGGGCTAATCTGAAGAGGGGCATCAAAAAGGCCAAGCACTGCTACAAGCTTAAGCTAGAGGAGCACTTTTCCAACTCTGATCCTCGGCGCATGTGGCAGGGCATCCAGGCCATCACCAACTACAAACCCAGGCCAGTCCACACCCACAGACGTCTCCTTCCTGAAGGAGCTAAATGACTTTTATGCCCGCTTTGATAGAGACAATAAAGAACCCTACACCAGGATCACTTCCTCCACCGACCACTCACCTATCACACTCACCTCCTCAGAAGTACACACGGCACTGAGTTGTATCAATGGGCGTAAGGCTGCTGGACCAGACGGTATTCCAGGGCGTGTCCTCAAAGTATGTGCAGAACAGCTCGCTGGGGTATTCACAGACATTTTCAACCTGTCGCTCAACCTAGCAGCTGTGCCAACATGCTTTAAAACCACCTCTGTTGTGCCAGTGCCCAAACACTCCAGCCCAACATGCCTGAATGACTACCGGCCTGTAGCACTCACACCCATCATCATGAAGTGCTTCGAGCGGTTGGTCCTGGCACATCTAAAAGACTCTCTGCCACCCACACTGGACCCACATCAGTTTGCCTACCGTAGCAACAGGAGCAGAGATGATGCAGTCTCTATAGCACTGCACTCTGTACTCACACACCTGGACAATAAAAACACTTCTGCACGAATGCTGTTTGTGGACTTCAGCTCAGCATTCAACACTGTCATACCCTCCAAGTTACTGATCAAACTAAGGAACCTGGATATTGACACATCACTCTGCAACTGGATTATGGACTTTCTGACTAACAGACCTCAGAATGTTAGATCAGGTCACATCTGCTCCACCACCGTCACACTCAACACTGGTGTACCACAGGGCTGTGTGCTGAGCCCCTTCCTCTACTCCCTTTTTACCGTTGATTGTAGGCCTGTTAATAGATCCAACACCATCATCAAATTTGCAGATGACACCACAGTGATTGGTCTAATCAGCAACAATGATGAGACGGCCTACAGGGAGGAGATACAGCATCTGGCCACTTGGTGCACCGACAATAATCTGCTCCTTAACACCAAAAGACCTTAAGACCAAGGAGCTCATTGTGGACTTCAGAAAGGGACGAACAGGCTCACATGATCCCATCCACATCAATGGGATGGCCGTTGAGCCTGTCTCATCCTTTAAGTTCCTGGGGACCCACATCTCAAAGGACCTTTCCTGGAACACCAACACCTCCAGTCTGATCAAGAAGGCTCACCAGCGCCTATTTTTCTTAAGGCAACTGAAGAACCAGCTTTCATCAGCCGTCCTGGTGAACTTCTACCGCTGCACAATAGAGAGCATCCTGACAAACTGTGTCACAGTCTGGTATGGAAGCTGCTCTGTTGCTGAGCGTAAGGCACTGCAGCGGGTGGTGAAAACTGCCCAACGCATCACAGGGACCACACTGCCAGCCATAGAGGACATCCAGAAGAAACACTGTTTGCGGCGAGCACGCAGTATTCTGAAGGACACCTTTCACCCCGCTTACAGACAGTTTTCTCTCCAGTTTTCTGACTCTTTTGCCCCACCCCCCCCCCCCCCCCCAGTCTCCTCTAACTTAAACTCCTCGCAATAACTGCACTGTTTAACATTTGCACATTTAAAATTTGCACATTCACTGCACCACATTGAACTGTTTACTTATTGAACTGTGCATACCCACTGCATATGGGCATTTGTAATTATGTACACACCCACTATACATATACACTTTTAATCATGCTTATTTATCTGCATACTACTGATTATTAATAGCAACCTGTACATATATTTATATATTGTTACATATACACTTGTAATCATGTTTATCTATCCCTGTACATATATTCATATATTGTAACATATACACTTGTAATCATGTTTATCTATCTGCACACTACTGATTATTGATAGCAACCTGCACATATATTCATATATTGTAAATCTGTTCATAGCTTATC